>NC_134550.1:26612991-27869211 GCF_025594145.1 Primulina tabacum | reverse complement strand
CTCCCTTTTTCACTTTCCAAGAACCATCACCAAGGGTCACCTTATGACCTTCGTCGTCAAGCTGTCCCACTGAAATCAGATTGTGTGTCAACTTTGGTACATGCCTTACTTTGTTTATTTTCTATACAGATCTATTTGTCATCTTCATCGGGATATCAACCATACCAATTATTTCCAAAGGTTTTCCATCAGCCAGGAAAACTTTTTCGTAATATCCCGCAATGTAATTATCGAATACATCACGATTACGAGTGGTATAAAACGAAGCTCCCGAGTCCATAACCCAAGAATCAATCGGGCTTTCCATGGATAGTAATAGAGCATCATGTACCTCCTCAGTAACAA
This sequence comes from Primulina tabacum, assembly GCF_025594145.1. NCBI lineage: Eukaryota > Viridiplantae > Streptophyta > Magnoliopsida > Lamiales > Gesneriaceae > Primulina > Primulina tabacum. The sequence goes on along the minus strand of NC_134550.1, from coordinate 27,868,866 downwards.
AATTAGCGTCGTTCTTTGTTGATTTGCAATTCTTTTTCAAGTGATCAGTCTCACCACAGCTCCAACACTTCACATTCTTTTCAAATGTGTTATTGTCTTTTTCATTTTTTGACTTGGATCTACCATGTCATTGGTTAAAACTCTTTTCGCCACTACCTGCCCTTTCCTCTATTCTCGAGATTTATAGCAGAACTTAATGATGTTCCTTCGTCAGAATCCATCTTGCGAACTTCTTCGGCAAGAATTTGACGATTCGAGCAGGAAATAATTGATGATGTTCCTTCGTCAGAATCCATCTTGAGTGATCTCCAAGGGTTGTCACATGAGATGGTCTGACATAATTGAATTTTAGTTTTTCTTTTCCAACAGAGTTGCTAACCGCTGCCCGCATCGGTTCCCAATTGTCTGGTAAAGACGCCAAAAGAATAAGTGTCCGAATCTCATCATCAAATTTAATTTCAACCGATGTTAGCTGTGAAACAATCTTGTTGAATTCACTGATGTGTTTAGCCACCGATGCATCTTCTATCCTCTTCAAGTTAAATAAATTCTTCATGAGATGTACTTTATTATTTGCCGATGGCTTTTCGTACATGTCCGACAAAATGGACATCATCTCCTCCGTTATTTTTGTCCTCCGCCACGTTATGTGCCACGTTCTTCGTTAGGGTCAATCGTATTACACTTAACACTTGTCGGTCAAGAAGCTTTCAGTCATCATCTTCCATCTCTTCCGGCTTCTTTTCATATAGAGGTTGATGCAACTTCTTGCTATACAAATAATCAATAATCTGTAGTCGGCAGAACGTAAAATCTGTACCAACAAACTTGTTGATACCAGCTCCCGATCCATCATCTCCAGCCATCAGCTTCGTTAGCCTTAGCAAAAAATCTAAAAAATATTTTTTGATGTGGAAGATCAGACAAAGCTGCAACCACAGAGCATACTCAGAATTCTTAAGAATTTTCACAACAAGGCTCTGATACCAGTTTTTGGGAAATTATACCAAAGCGATGTCGATCACGATGATAATATAGTACCGAAAAGTTGCGGAATAAAATAATCAACAAGATCACAAAGATTTACGTAGGTTCACCCAAGATAAGCTACGTCCACGGAGCACTGCAACTTTTATAACTTGAAGAAATATTACAACAAGTGTATACACCAATACACTCAATATTTCTCAATCCCAAACCCTAGTATACCGAGAAAATAATTTCTTAACTTACACAGAGAATTCTCGCACTCAAGAAAAAAATACACTCTTTTTTTCTATGCACTCTCTTTTTGTCAAAGCTGAAAAGATTTTGATTTTGAAATACAATAACTGAAGGAATTGAGCTCTATTTATAACTAATTCTCTCGTTCAGTTTTGTAAACATTCGATGTGGGATATGTGATTTTTATTATTTTATTTAATGTGGACCCCACCCCATTAAATCTTACCTGACAAAGTCAACAGATTAAAAACATTTTCTTAAATTAGTTTTTCTAAAATATATTGTTTGGTTACAAAAACTGTTTAAAAAATACTTAAATAAAAGATTTTTTAAGCTAGAATATCTAGCTTTTAAGCTTCTGCTTTTACTTGAAATAAAAACATAAGAATTTTTAATATTTATCAAAACATCAAAATCGTTTCTATTTTTTTATTCATTAGAAGCACTTCAAAAAACTTGAATTATTTAAATATTTTTTTAAACTACAATTTTATATCTAAACTCACTCTAAGTCAATGGAGTTCTACTCAGGGCGTAATCAGAATTTCAAAATATGGAAAACTAGAAAATAAAAAAAAATTAATCTAGAAATCAATACAACATTTTCCACATGACATAAAGATTAAGTGCAATCCACGATTTTCACAATTTAATCATCAAATCTGGATAAATATTTTCCAAAAGTTCAAACATTAATCATATGAAAGAGTACGCATAATAAAAAAAACTTACGCGAAAGAGGGTAACTTAAATAAACACTACTTTAGTCGTAACCTTCGATTTTTCAAAAGATCAAATCTATCAATTATGTAATCTATATCAATGTCATGAGCAATATCTCTCTCAATATACAAAACCATTGCATTGTTTAAATATTCCTGCTCTATTTTGTTGCAAAGTGGGTTGTGTCTTGAGAAGTTTCATCCCTGAAAAAGCTCGCTTAATTGTAGCAGTGGAAATTGGAAGAGTCAAGACCAAACGAATCAGACTATCAATAATGAAATAAATCCTCGACTTCTTTGTTTCAACTAGTAGTCCGTAGTTGGCATAATTTAGGAAGAGAATCAACATCTTTAAACCTCGGATTCTCAAATACATCAAGCTTGTAATGATCCAATTGAGTCTTAAAATGTTTAATGTCATCTTTGGAAAAATCATTGGGATAAAATTTATCGATCAAAGAATAAATAGCACTTTTAGAGAATGATTTGAAGCCATCACTGAGATTCAAGGCTTCACAGAGAGTGAGAAGCTCTAAGAGATGGGAATTCCAATTTCCAGGTGCTCTTGAACCTGTGAGAGATGAGCTTTTTTCTATCGTTTTTTTACTTGTTCTCTTTTTTTTCTTTTCATTTTATTTTTTTAATGGATGTATTTAAGGAAATAATTGGACTACACTATGTCTATATAAAAAAAATTAATAATCTTTGCTGGGCTTGATCCCAGCCCATACTATGGCTACGCCAGTTCTACTTCATTCTTTCTTGTATCTTATTTTGATATATCAGAGTAAGATTTTCCTATCTTGTACTTACATTTTACGACATGGTAGCGGTCTTTAGGAACGACCCACGATGAAGTACGGTAGCATGGCTTCCCGCTCAGGTGATTCTTTCTCTTTGGCCAACGAAACCTCACCTTCATCACAAATCACGTATGGGCTTTCTAATTTGTAAGATACAACGAAATGAATCCACGGGTTGCCGACCCTACCCGAGCCAAAATGAATTCGAAACATTACATTTGCATGTTTTGGAAGGAGTAGTTTTCCTAACATCTGTCTCCCATAACTTACCTCTGTCTGAATAAGGAATAATTAACTTTAAAAAACAAGAGGAAGTAGCCGTGACTTCATTCTTAATTGCAAGAAAATTATACCAAAATTAGTAAGTATTTGGATTGTGAAATTCAATTCCTTGCCTATGTGATTAGCGTTGGACCATTGAAAAGTCATTATTGTACTACCCAAAAACTAGTACACGTAAACCCATATATGATCGAATTAATTTATATATTTAATAATATAAATAATGCATGTTATGTGTTAAATTGTTTTAAATGCATAGATATTTATTTTATTATGCAATTTAAGATTATTTCTCGAGTTTTATTTTTTCAGACGAATGTTTTATACCGAACCCGGAAAAGAGATCGAAGACGATTAATATGTTAAAAATTTAAGTTATATTTTTATTTTAAGTCAAGAAAATAGTATTTTTAAATGTTTTTATAAATTTTAGCATTTAAGGGCTAAAACTAAATTATCGGGAGAAAAAGAGACGATAATCATTTTATTTAGCAAAATTCGAAAATAAGGGATTTAAATACTTCTACTCAAAATAAAATATTTTAATAATTATTTTTATGACTTAATTAATTAAATTAGATAATATTTAATTATCGATAGAATTTTAAAATTTTAGTTTTAGCACTCTTAATTTAAAATTGAATGGCTTAATTAGTAATTTAAAATTTGATTATTTAAACCTAAAACCCTAGTTAATATTTTATTTGTCTACGAGGAGGAATCTTACCCTAATTCCTCATAAACCACACAACCACAACTCACACACCAAGAACACACACACACACACACACAGAGTTAAGCTGAGATCTTCACCTAGGGTAGGAGGAATTTTTTTGATCTTCTTCCATCAGAAACTTCAGCCGAACACTACTGTTGCGTGTTTTCTTGATTGCTCGCAAGCGCACAACGTCAAGTTATAGTAAAATGTATTTTTGAGTGCAAGTGTCGATCCCACGAGTAGTGTAAATAAAATATATATCAATGCCTGTAATTAAAATAGTCAAGATTTTATCTAGAAAAATCAATAACCAGATTGGTTTGTTTGAACGAATTAATTGAAAACAATGAATTAATTTGATTACCGACTGGAGAAATAACTATGAGAGAGAATATCTAGAGGAATGATTTCACTAAGTTTCTACGATAATTCTTCTTGTTGTATTTAACTTCATGAATTCCTATTATTTAATGGCTAAGAACACTTACGTGTTTTATTCCCCCTTTCTCAAGTGACGAATAAATTGTATCGATCAAACTTCGATTCAATTATTCCTAATAAAAATCTAAGTTTAATTGATAAATGCAAACAATGTTCTTACCTAAGCCTCGCTAAAGTTATACGCCTTCCGAACGATATAAATATTCAACGATATGTTCTCTAATGATCTATAATCCTAGTCCCTCTCCCTGAGTTGTAAAATTAATAAGACAACACACAATTTATGGTCAGTAAATTGCAGTGAAATAAATGTAGAGAACACAATTAAACAAAAACGGAATTCAATCATCAAAATATCAACGTCAAATCATCGTATAGACAAAGCTACATCAACCTCTAGAATGGAAATTTAGTTCATCACGGAATCCAAGCGAAGACAAGACATATTCATAGTTTTAAACATCACTACACAATAAAATAAAGAAGCGAAGGAAAAGATAACAAATCCGAAGTGTCGTCTCTGTCCTCAGATCCGTCATTCTTCGTATTTGTGATTGTTCTTCGCTTCCCAAATCTTCGTCTCGTGTGTGCTTTCGGTGTGGGGACTCGAACCTAATTCGTCTTCTTAATCATTATTAAGAATCAATATAACAATTAAGAAATGTGGGACATAAATTTTTTTTCTTAAAATGCAAATGCGGAAACGTAATATAAACACTCTGATATACATGTCAATTTAAAAGTACATGTCTTGTACAACATTATTTATCTCACACTCAAGTTCAGTTACTACATCAAGTACTGAAAATCAATTTACTCTAAGTCCGGATCTCCACGCTAATCGTAATCTCTCATCCTCTTCCTGATCCTGATCATGCCCCACCTGTTGTCATGCACACATACAAACAAGAAAACAGCCGGATAACTAATGTAAACATGCAGTCATATAAAACATATATATAAAAGCATGAAACACATATCAAAAGCATGTATCAAATCTGAAAGACATGTATCGATATAAAACTGTAAATCAACTCTAGACTCGTCATCTCAGACTCGACTCATCTCTAATCTAGGGATCCCGATCTGAATAAGAACGCAACGTTCTCCCATCTACTTTACCTTAGCTAGATGGTGGTATGTTCTTAGTCCCAGACTTTGGCTGTCTATATCGAAGATCTGCAATAGGAGTCGGTCTTCTCCTCAGTATATCGATATATATCCAAAAGTCCAGTGACTTGGCGGTTCTGCCATGACGATTCTGCTAAAGACTAGGCGGATCTGCCCAACTCTAACTCATGCTTTGCTATAGATCAATAGACTAAGCATAACAATATCAAGAATTGCAAATATCAATGCAATAATCATTCAGTATGTGATTTTGGGAAACTCCAGTTAATCTAACTCGAGTTGTGCAATCCCGAATCAACATTGATGTATACCTTTCTCTCTGTCAATCTGACTTTGTCGAAGTCTCGAATTCCAATCTGTCAATACTCAACTGACAATGACAATAACGAGGAATACAATATCAATACTGGATATAATCAGAACTCAATCAAATTCTGTTTCAACAGCATAACTTTACAATCTCAATATACCCAGCAATATAAATCAATAAGATATCCATTCCCACAACTCATAATCAATACGATACAAATCTGATATCGCATCTCAGTCAAATCAACTCTAAAATTCATAACAATTCTACACAGTATCCGTTCTTCAATCTGGTTTCGATTATACGATGTCTAACATATTAGAAAGACCATATATGAATCATATCCGATTCTGACAATATCATAATTTCAAGACATATCAGAACATAAGAAAACTTACGTCCAGTTGAAGCCTGCGTCGATAGAAACTCAGTACTGAATACGGATAGAAAATCAGACGGACGGATCGAAATATAAAGGCGTAAGGATTTTCTGAAACTATTCTGCTCTCCTTTCTTCGTTTTCTCCATTTCTGAATGAAGGAATTCGTATATATATATCCTAACTTGCATGGTTCAGCAACGTGTCACTTTTCTTGGATATCGGTTGGCGCTCAGGCAGTCATAAATTTCCGCCCGGGCGCTTGCTCGGCGCTCGGGCGGTTAAAACTTACCGCCCGGGCGCGAGGTGTTCTGCCTCCCGATTATTCATTGGCGCTCGGGCGGTCAAAATATACCGCCCGGGCGCCACATCTTCTGTCCGAAGCATATTTTGTTGAACATTGGCGCTCGGGCGGTCACTTTCTACCGCTCGGGCGCCAATAGTTCTATCCAAAACTTGTACAATTCATATGCTTTGCTCAATCTGGTCTCGGAATGTGTTGGAAACTAAATTCCGGCGTTTGACAAATATGAACCAACTGATACGCGCGATTATATTCAGCAACTGGACTTAACAACTGAAATCAGCTGATCTAATAAAGAAAACTAGATCAGTTGGAAACCGATCAGTTGATACATTCAGCCGTATGCTTTTAAACTGATCAACCAACTGATACGCGTGATTATATTCAGCAACTGGACTTAACAACTGAAATCAGCTGATCGAATAAAGAAAACTGATCAGTTGGAAACATATCAATTGATACATTCAGCCGTATGCTTTTAAGCTAAGCATCCTTCAACTGAACATGTCTCGGAAAAAAACACTCAAACGACAAAGAGACATAGAAGACTGCAACTGAATATGAAACGCCGCACTTCAATCAATACAGCTTAGAACAACGCATTTCGGCTAAAGCAGTTAAGACGCCGCATTACAATAAATGAAGCAAACAAAAATGAAGTGGCAATCAACGGATACAAAGATTCCAATATATCTCAAGTTACCGTTGGAAGGGAAACTTATAAATATGACAGAAGAACAGCTGAATAAAAAAGATAAGATCATTCCATTCAAAGCTTGCTGTTATTCTACCAAAATCTTAGCTCACTCTTACTTGATTTATTCGTAGCAGTCAAGGCTACAATTTGAGCTCACTAGCACTTTGTAATAATCGTTAAATTCGATAGTGCTAAGATCAGTTACGCTTTGAGAACATTTTGTGATACTAAGAGTTTCAGCTTTTGGCAGTGATAAGTCCAAACTGAAGTGGGTCAGTACAAATCTTGTATTCGATCAAAGTCTTTTAGTGGAAATCCTATCCTTGAGATAGAAGGGGTGACGTAGTAGTAATTGAAATATCCGAACATTCAGAAACAATCCTTTTGTATTTTATTTTCGTATTCTATCTTTCAGTCAGTTACTTTCCGCAACTACTTTAGTTTAACTGATTGTCATTGACCAACAAGATTTCGAGAATCAGTTTTTCACCAAACTGAACTCAAAATTTGAAAAGATCAGTTTTAATTGTGAGTGTTTATTCAATCCCCCCTTCTAAACACTCTTGATACGTTAATCGATCCTATAAGAATGGCCCGGCTATAATCACATCAGTTCATAATCAATAATCTCAGATTAATAGAATGAAAATCTCGGGCATTACATTCGGTTTCTCGCGTCTTTTCTTTCCCAAGGTGGCAGTTCGTGCGTGTTCTGTTCTCCCACGGCGGCTCTCCCTTTTCTGACCTAAGAATCGCTCAATTTATAACTTTCTGGAATGCGCCGCGCGCGGTTGCGCATGAAGTGGCGCGGCCCTGCACGAGCTTCTGCTTGGTGGCTCGTGTCTGCACGCGCGGTTGCGCGTGAAGTGGCGCGGCCGCGCGCGCGCCTCTGGTCTTCATGCTGTATCTATGCACGCGCGGCTGCGCGTGAAGTGGCGCGACCGCACGCGTCCCTCTGTCGATCATCTTGCATGTATGCGCGCGCGGTTGCACGTGAAGTTGTGCGGTCCGCGCGCGCACCTCTGTCCGATAAAGTGCTCGCGGCTGTGCAACTTATTGGTCCGCTTTTGCGCATCGCTCTGTTTTCTTGGTCCAATTGGCTTCGTTTCTACTATTTTCTCCATTCCTGAAATGACAACAAAAAAAAACCAAAAACGCATAATTCTGTTCGAAACAGGCATAATTCAAAATGGATTATAATATAAATTAAGTGCAAATCTTGCACTTATCAAACCCCTCAAACTTGAACTTTTGCTTGTCTCGAGCAAAATAAAATAAAATAAAATAATCTAGGAAAAATTAACGCTAACGACTATAGTCATGGATATGCAAAAAGTGATATTGGCCTCCGACGTATCTAATTTCATGTAATTCACGATTTCCCAAGAGTCATGTGCGTGTGTTATATGTCAATGTTCATTTACCCAATCAAATGCTAAAATAGAGTTGTCATACCCATTCGTCTTACAAACTCAAGAAATCATCAGCTCAGTGCCGCTCACACTTCATTAAAATACAAATTCCCATTCAAAGATCACATAGGACTTTATCGGTGATTAATTGGCTCAATAAATATTCAACAAAAAATATACCAAAGATGAAATCACACCATGAGATGCTTGTATGCAAATGATTAAAGTCTATACGTGTTGACAATGTTTTTCAGGTATCCATAGGTTTGACTTGAACTACTTTTCTCCACTAGTATATTGGATAAATGTGACAAGGTTAATAGGTCTTTTAGGCTTGTAACGTTAGGCTACGGCTCATGGCTACAATAAAGGTATGGAGATCAAGATTTGAGAGAAATAATTGAATTTTCATAATTCTCATCCTCATTTCATTCACCGTCACTTTATTGTTTTCTTCCCAATCATATCCTTCATCTCCCATATATTTTCTTTTTCACCACTTTTGATTCAAATTTTTTTTGAATGTTTTTCTTATTTTTGTCTATTTTCAACTCCTTTTAGCACATTTAACTTTTTCTTTTCTTTTCAAGGAGTATTTGAATCATTACAACACCCATGAACTTATTTATTTCAAAATTAGGTAGGACAATAAGTGTATAAGCTTCATTAGGTAGTCGTTGTGGGATGTAGAATAGATACAAGTGGGAGCTAATTGTATGTCAGTTGACATACACCACTTGATTTTTAGTAGGCTCAAAATGGGACACTAGGGATATTTCATGTTCATTTGGTAGGCTCGAAGGCTCAAAACGGCTCCAAAGATCGCCTAAATCATTTCTATGTCACATATTATCCGTATTTCGCCTCGAAAAGTGCTCAAACAATTTCTAGATTTCCGTCAATCCATTAGTCAACTCATATAAACCAATCACATGCATTTCTTCAACCAAAAATGATATACGAGGTAGGTACAAAAGAAATTTTAAGCATCTCAATTAACTCGAAGCTCAAAGGGCTACAATTGACAGTAAACAAAGAACATAGGCCCAAAGATATTGTGAAAAATTGCCTATATCATTTCTATGTTTGCAAAAATGTCATGCAAGAATTACCAAGAATCAGATCTCCATCGTCTATTTAGTATCACAGGCATGCAACTTGTCTCTAAGCAACGATAGTATCAACAAACACGACAGTGCAAAATAATTGTGACTCCTAAGTTATCATGAACACATATATACTTCATGACCGCAATTCAATTTTCATCATCGGTCACACATTTTACTTATCCATGACTCTTCCTAACAAATCTAGCATGCAAAAAATTAAAAAAAAAACTAAAGAAGAAAAAAAATCAATTTAACTACTGAGCAAAAAATAATAATAATTTTAACAAGCAAGCAAATTCACCCTCCCAAACTTAAAGTATGCATTGTCCTCAATGTATAGAAATAAAGAACACGACAACACATACCTCGCGCACGAGTGTCAGAACTCTGGCGCTCGAGTTGTCGTCCGCAACATCTTCATCATCCTCGTCCATGGGCTGCGGCGGTGATAGATCTGGTGGTGGGTAAAATTAACAACAAAGGGAGTAAAATAAAATAAAATGATAAAAACAAAATGAATGCTAAAAAATAAAAATTTTGGGTTGCCTCCCACACAGCGCTTGGTTTAATGTCCGTCAGCCCGACTGTCACTAGACTGCTCAAGATGGGTCGTATGATTCCTTGGATGCCCTTATTGCCACCAGTTGACCTTCAACTTCCATGGTTATCTTTCCTCGTTTCACGTCAATGATGGCTCCAACAGCAGCCAATAATGGTCGTCCTAGAATGACGTGAACGTTCTGACTATTCTCCATGTCAAGTACCACGAACTCTGCTAAAACCTTCAATTTGTCGATCCGAAGTTCAACATCTTCCACGATGCCCAACGGTGTCCTGATCAATTTATCTACCATCTATAAGCTTAGTCCTGTGGGCCTCATTCTACTCAATCCAAGTTTCTCGTAGAGAGAACTTGGCATTATATTTATGCTCGCTCCTGAGTCACAGATAGCTTTTTCCACTAAATGACCCCCTATTTCACATGGCATAATAAATTCACCGGGATCTAGCAACTTCTGAGGACGATTTCTGTTGGAACTTTTCAAGTTCGCAATCTTGATTTTGATATTAACAAAACTTGTTATTGTGTTTCTAACATATTTACTCAAGTGTGAAGTTGCAAACACAAGAAGCAAGCTGAAACTGAATTTTGCACAAACTGAATTTCTGGCGAGCTTTGGTATTTTGATGATATCTCTCAACTGGATTATCCAAATGACAATCTGTAAACTGAACTGATTATAAAACTCAATTTGGAACAAATCGTATTTCACGTCAGTTGAGCAAAATCGGATGTTATCATGGTCTAACTGATCGTTCAATTACTGAACTGATCACACGAAAACAGCAATCAGTTGAGTTTTAACAGCTGCAGTATTTTGGTCATATCTCTCAGCTCGGTTATCGAAATGAAGCGGTTCAATATGCGTTGGAAAGATAAAAATCATCTTCAGAAGTCAAAGTCTGAATCAAAGCTTAAGATGCTGATATATGACGATGAAGTTACTGGTTCTGCACAAACTGAAATCAGCTAGGCTGATTTCAGCACACCAGCTGAAGCTGAACCAACTAAACTAACTGCTGACCAGCTGACCAACCAACTGAACTGAACCAGCTGCTGACCAACTGAAACTGAACCAGACCAGCTGAAGACCAGTTAAACCAGACCAACAGAACTGAACTAGCTAAAACTGAACCAGACCAGCTGAAGACCAGTTGAACCAGTCCAACTGAACCAGACCAACTGAACCAGTTGAACTGATTGACAAGTTGAGTTGACCAGTTGACCAGAGTTGACCAGTCGAGAAAATGTCCAGCAAGACGAATTTGACCGTTGCAATTCCAAAAACAGTACAGAAACTTTCCAACGATCATATTCTTGTTTCTAACAAATATATAAGTGTTGGAGCCTATAAATACAACATATTGAAGATCAAACAACAGCTTTTGAAGTGGATTCAATGCATGGGCAGTTAGCATGAAGATATCAGCTAGTTGAGAGCACAAGCCCTTGTGTGAGGATACATTTGAGATATACACTGTAAATGATAAATTCCTCACACACAATCACTCACACATATACAAGAGAGTTGAACTTCAAAGATTAGTTGAGTGAGTTTTGCACAAAGACAATAAACTTGTGTATGTAGTCTTTGCATATGAGACATTAAACAATATGCTGATTGTGAGGTGCTGCCTACAATCTTGAGTGCTAGGAGTTCTAGTTGGGTGCTGCCTTTCCGGAATGGGTTTGTACAAGTAGTTGTATAAATCAAAGTCTTCTAGTGGATCCTTCCCAAGGGGAAGAAGGGGTGACGTAGGAGTGTTTGAAATCTCCGAACATCCATAAACAAATTCGTGTCTATTTATTTATTGCATTTACTTATCATTTCAATTAGTTTTAAAGATGCATTGTTGAAGAATTTTATGTGTTCTTCAAATACCAAAATATTGCATACCAAGTGTTTGATAAAATGCTTCAACCCAAAATATTTTTTAGTCATTCAACTTGCATATATTTTAAATGCTTTACAAAATATTTAATTGGTTTCTACGAAGGATTATTTCGAGTGTTTTCGCTTGGTTTGAATACCAAACTCGATTTAATTCATCGGTGTTCAATATTTCAAGAACCGAGCTATTGTAGCTCAACGATTACCCCCTAATCGATCCCAACAATTGATATCAGAGCAGGTGTTCTTGAAAGAACATTGAAACTGATTTTGATGTTTAAAATTCGAAAATTTCAGATTTGTTACACATATATATGCAAAACTGAATTTTCGCGCAGCTTGCAGCGACCGTAGGAAAAATGGCATATCTCCTTGCTCGAGTGTCCAAATGACAAACCGTTTTTTGCGTTGCAAACTAGACTCATAGAGATTTAAAACGGTATAAAATTTGCAGCCTAATTATGCTCGAGAAAATACAGTTTATTCGTTGAAGGCAGAGCATATGTGCTGCAGCAGAAAATGAGCCATGGAGAAAATTGGTTAGTTATCCTTCTTCTTTTATAATTTTCAAAATTTCCAAAATATAGGGGGAGAACACATTGTAATTTTAATGGAGTTATTATTTTTAAATATTGAGGGGGAGAAAATTTTGTTTAAAATTTTTTGAAAATATGACTTTTTGATTCATACAAAAAGGGGGAGAAATATGTTAGTTGAGTTGATTGTTTATCCAAGTTTTGTAATCATCAAAAAGCGGGAGATTGTTGGAACTTTTCAAGTTCGCAATCTTGATTTTGATGTTAACAAAACTTGTTATTGTGTTTCAAACATATTTACTCAAGTGTGAAGTTGCAAACACAAGAAGCAAGCTGAAACTGAATTTTGCACAAACTGAATTTCTGGCGAGCTTCAGTATTTTGATGATATCTCTCAACTGGATTATCCAAATGACAATCCGTTAATGGGACTGATTAGAAAACTCAATTTGGAACAAATTGTATTTCACGTCAGTTGGGCAAAATCGGATGTTATCATGGTCTAACTGATCGTTCAATTACCGAACTGATCACACGGAAATAGCAATCAGTTGAGTTTGAACAGCTGCGGTATTTTGGTCATATCTCTCAGCTCGGTTATCGAAATGAAGCGATTCAGTATGCGTTGGAAAGACATGACGATGATCTACAAATCATCTTCAGAAGTCAAAGTCTGAATCGAAGCTTAAGATGCTGATAAATGACGATGAAATTACTGGTTCTGCACAAACTGAAATCAGGTAGGCTGATTTCAGCACACCAGCTGAAACTGAACCAACTGCTGACCAGCTGATCAACCAACTGAACTGAACCAGCTGCTGATCAACTGAAACTGAACCAGACCAGCTGAAGATTAGTTGAACCAGACCAGCTGAACTGAACCTGAACCAGACCAGCTGAAGATCAGTTGAACCAGTCCAACTGAACCTGTAACGCTCTGACCCGTTTTAGTAAAATAACAGCGAAATTTAAATAAAAATTTCTTTGAAGGGAGGAAGGATTTAAAAATTTTCTTGACAACCACATAATTCACTTTTTACAAACAAAAGTATATACATGATCAATCAAATGATGAAACCAAAATACAAAATATCATTTGTATGATCATGTCCAAAGAGCTATCAAAATATCTTCTTCCTTCCATCTATGATATGCATATGACCCCGGCTCCAGTCAACGTCCTGGTCCATCGCTCTTATCTGCATCACATGAAATAACTGAAATGAGTATAAAACTCAGCAAGTGGAACTCTTACATAACAATGGATACATAGCATACTCTGTAAAACATGGCTTTGAAAACATTAAATACCATCAACTCTGAAACATGAATATTCTGAAACATGAATATCATAGCAATAATAACAATAACGATGATATTTCTCTTTACTCTGGTTGGATTGATATCTAAATAGTATCTCTGTCTCTGTACCTATATCCCATCGATATAAATCGATAACTCTGAGGGATATAAGCCTATGGTCGTTGATCAACTAATTGCATGCAATCTCTGACTATGTATCTATCAATCCAATAAATCATTTAAACTCTCTCTTTGGCATTAAATCAAACACTTGAAGACTCTTTTCTCTTATATTCCCTTTTTAACATAGTCGAGACACCAAATGTCTCTAATATACAACAAGTGTATTAATACATAGCATGAACAAATGGAAGGGAATAACACATTAAAACCATTGAAACACCATACATATATTATCATGTGAGCACAAGGAATGAAATTCCACTTACAACCCTTGGAGCAATTGATTCTAATCTCTTGGTACAAAACCTACAACAATAAACCATGAATAACACCATCAACAACTCAATAATCCAACAACAATACCATAAAGCCATAAAACCAACACCATCAACAACCCATGATTTCTCCCAACACCAAAACCAAGAATAAACTAAACCAAAAGCTTACCTTAGCCTCCTTGAACTCAAAACTATCTTGATCTAACCACAATAATCCAACTAGGAGCTTGATTCAAAGAAAGGAAATGAAAGGAAAAGGAACCTTAGCGTCCTTGCTCTGAAGAAACCGAGAGAATGGGAAAGAAATGAGAGAAAAGTGAAGTCTCCACCTATTTTATACCTTAAAACACCAAAAACACGACTTTACTGTTCATAGACCGCGGGTGCGCTAGCCCATGCACCGCGGGTGTGCTATGCCTTCGGCAACTCATCCAAAAATTTGAAACAGTAGACCGCGGGTGCGGTCATCTTTTAGAGCGCGGGCGCGCTCTCCACTCTGCGCACAGCTTCTCCAAAGATCGCCTCCGAAACGCCTCTTCCCGTCATAATTGGGAAAAATGGTAAACTACAAAGTTGTAGCTCTATGTCTTTTCTTGAACCTCTCAAAATTTCAGATCATTTGGAGGTATGAGTAAAACGTTATGCTAAATCTCTCAACATGTGTCACTGGAGGAATGTCGAAACACACGACACACTTCGGGGCACTTTTGGCTTACCTTCCACGATGATTTGAACAAAACTCCAAATAAGAAAGTTACACCTCTATGTCTTATCTAACCACTCCAATTGGCCTCATACCAATTGGCTCAACATACGAATTATCATGAATTTAATCGTAATGACGCTACAATCAAACTACACAACATCTATCATCAACAATACTATAAATCATAAATCGACATCCTTAACATCAAAACTATACTTAAACTTACCCAAATAGCTAATAATCATACGAAATCTTAAACCATACCGTTCACCAGGCTTGGCTATTACAGAACCAGTTGAACTGAACCAGACCAACTGAACCAGTTGAACTAATTGACGAGCTGAGTTGACCAGCTGATCAGAGTTGACCAGTCGAGAAAATGTCCAGCAAGACGAATTTGACCGTTGCAATTCCAGAAACAGTACAGAAACTTTCCAACGGTCATATTCTTGTGTCTAACATATATATCAGTGTTGGAGCCTATAAATACAACATATTGAAGATCAAACAACAGCTTTTGAAGTGGATTCAATGCATGGGCAGTTAGTATGAAGATATCAGCTAGTTGAGAGCACAAGCCCTTGTGTGAGGATACATTTGAGATATACACTGTAAATGATAAATTCCTCACACACAATCACTCACACATATACAAGAGAGTTGAACTTCAAAGATTAGTTGAGTGAGTCTTGCACAAAGAAAATAAACTTGTGTATGTAGTCTTTGCATATTAGACATTAAATAATATGCTGATTGTGAGGTGCTGCCTACAATCTTGAGTGCTAGGAGTTCTAGTTGGGTGCTGCCTTTTCGGAATGGGTTTGTACAAGTAGTTGTATAAATCAAAGTCTTCTAGTGGATCCTTCCCAAGGGGAAGAAGGAGTGACGTAGGAGTGTTTGAAATCTCCGAACATCCATAAACAAATTCGTGTCTATTTATTTATTGCATTTACTTATCATTTCCATTAGTTTTAAAGATGCATTGTTGAAGAATTTTATGTGTTCTTCAAATACCAAAATATTGCATACCAAGTGTTTGATAAAATGCTTCAACCCAAAATATTTTTTAGTCATTCAACTTGCATATATTTTAAATGCTTACAAAATATTTAATTGGTTTCTACGAAGGATTATTTCGAGTGTTTTCCTCTTGGTTTGAATACCAAACTCGATTTAATTCATCGGTGTTCAATATTTCAAGAACCGAGCTATTGTAGCTCAACGATTACCCTGAATCGATCCCAACAATTTCTTCGTGTTCCTTCGGTAAATTCACTTTCCACCTTATCTGCAAACTCATTGTTAGTGTGTAGGTTCTTGAGATCTTCAAGACCTTTTTCTTTTGAAATTCATCTTGTAATTGTAAAAATCTCTGGGGGTAGGGAAGTAAAGAAATATCAATGCATTGATTTAAATCATACCTCTCATATTTCTTACCTCGGGCTCTTTTGGTTGGAGTTGGCTTTTCATCCCGAACAGGTTTGGGTTCAACCTCTATCTCTTCTCTGCCTATCACACCTAACTCTTCATGCTGTATAAAAATGGCATTCACTTCTCTCAGATTTGGGTCTGCAATCTTTGAGACTGTGCCTGATGGTTGAGATGTGAGTTGCCTCGTTATCTGCCCCACTTGCGACTCAAGGATTTTCAAAGAATCATCAATATTCGCCATGTGTGTCTCTAGGTTGTCAAGCCTAGACTCAGTCCTAGCCATCCTCTTGCCAGATTCAGAAATGAATGTCCCAACTAAATCCTCAAATGACGGCTTCCCTTCCCCATTTGATGTATTGAACCCCGGTGGAGGATTCAACACATTTTTATTATTTGCGTATGAAAAATTTTCATGATTTCTCAATCCTGGATGATAAGTATTAGGAGTAGTTTACCTCGATATCCTCCGAATCCATCAAAATTCCGGTTGTTGATATACTGGGCTTCTTCTGGAAGGGATGGTTCTTCAGTAACAATCAATGGACCATCAGTCTCTGGTGTGCTCACTTTGTTCATTGCTGCTAATTGTGTGGTCAGTGCAGACACTTGGGCTGTGAGTGATGTAATCGGATCCACAGCATAAACCCCAGCTGCCCTCTTCACTCTAGATCTTTCAGAAGGCCACTGATAGCTGTTAATAGTCATCTGCTCGAGCAAGTCATAGGCTTGAGCAGGAGATTTTGCAAAGATCGTGCCATCAGCTGCTGCATACATAGTTTCTCTTGTTTGCCCATTTAGACCGTTGTAAAATAATTCAATCTGTACCCAGTCTTCAAAGCCATGATTCAGGCACTTCCTCAATAACTCTTTATATCTTTCCCATGCTTCATACAACTGCTCAAAATCAGTATGCCTAAAAATACTTATCTCAATCTTCAACTGTGCAGACTTTGCAGGGGGAAAGTATTTCGCCAGAAATTTCGTCGCTAAATCCTGCCATGTCGTGATACTCCCCAAGGGAAGTGATTGGAGCCATCCTCTTGCTTGATCCCTGAGAGAAAACGGAAACAAACGAAGTCTAATAATATCATCAGGAACATTATTAATTTTTACCGTATCCGTTATCTCTAGGAAAGTCCTCAAATGAATGTGAGGATCAGCAGTGGCTGTTCTAGCAAACTGATTTTGCAGAACCATATTGATCAGCGCAGGCTTCAGCTCGAAATTATTGGCGTTGATGGTCCCTCGGGCAATGCCAGAATAATGATTGTTGATCACTGGTCTGAAGTGATCTCTGATAGGTATAGTCTCTAGAGGATTTTGTCTTTCATTTTCTCTGTATTCAGCCATTGCTTGGATCTCTTCCCTTCTTGCTTTTCTTAATCTTCTCGCAGTTCTTTCGATCTCCGGGTCAGAAATCAGCAAGTCTGAGTTTTACGATCTTAGCATACACTGTCAAGCAGAAAAAATGAACAACCCAATAAAAATAAAAATAAAATAAAGCTCTAAATTAAAATCTAGACTAATTGGTACAAATACTGATATAAATTTAAATTTTGACACTCCTAGGCAACGGCGCCAAAAACTTGTTGCGTGTTTTCTTGATTGCTCGCAAGCGCACGACGTCAAGTTATAGTAAAACGTATTTTTGAGTGCAAGTGTCGATCCCACGTGGAGTGTAAATAAAATATATATCAATGCTTGTAATTAAAATAGTCAAAACTTTATCTAGAAAATTCAATAACCAGATTGGTTTGTTTGAACGAATTAATTGAAAACAATGAATTAATTTGATCACCGACTGGAGAAATAACTATGAGAGAGAATATGTAGAGGAATGATTTCACTAAGTTTCTACGATAATTCTTCTTGTTGTATTTAAATTCATGAATTCCTATTATTTAATGGCTAAGAACACTTACGTATTTTATTCCCCCTTTCCCAAGTAACGAATAAATTGTATTGATCAAACTTCGATTCAATTATTCCTAATAAAAATCTAAGTTTAATTGATAAATGCAAACAATGTTCTTACCTATGCCTCGCTAAATTTATACGCCTTCCGAACGATATAAACATTCAACGATGTGTCTCTAATGATCTATAATCCTAGTCTCTCTCCCGAGTTGTAGAACTAATCAGAAAACACACAATTTATGGTCAGTAAATTGCAGTGAAATAAATGTAGAGAACACAATTAAACAAAAACGGAATTCAATCATCAAAATATCAACGTCAAATCATCGTATAGACAATGCTACATCAACCTCTAGAATGGAAATTTAGTACATCACGGAATCCAAGCGAAGACAAGACATATTCATAGTTTTAAACATCACTACACAATAAAATAAAGAAGCGAAGGAAAAGATAACAAATCCGAAGTGTCGTCTCTTTCCCCAGATCCGTCGTTCTTCGTATTTGTGATTGTTCTTCGCTTCCCGAATCTTCGTCTCGTGTGTGCTTTCGGTTTCTCGCGTCTTTTCTTTCCCAAGGTGGCAATTCGTGCGTGTTCTGTTCTCCACGGTGGCTCTCCCTTTTCTGACCTAAGAATCGTGCAATTTATAACTTTCAGGAATGCGGCGCGCGCAGTTGCGCATGAAGTGGCGCGGCCGCGCGCGAGCTTCTGCCTGGTGGCTCGTGTCTGCACGCACGGTTTCGCGTGATGTGGTGCGGCCGCGTGCGCGCCTCTGGTCTTCATGCTGTATCTATGCGCGTACGACTGTGCGTGAAGTGGCGCGACCGCGCGCGCCCCTTTGTCGATCATCTTGCATGTCTACGCGCGCGGTTGCGCGTGAAGTTGCGCGGCCGCCCACGCACCTCTGTCCGATGGAGTGCTCGCGGCTGTGCAACTTATTGGTCCGCTTTTGCGCACCGCTCTATTTTCTTGGTCCAATTGGCTTCGTTTCCACTATTTTCTCCATTCCTAAAATGACAACAAAAACAAACCAAAAACACATAATATAGTTCGAAACATGCATAATTCAAAATGGATTCTAATGTAAATTAAGTGCAAATCTTGCACTTATCAACTACCACCGCCATACTTGATAAATTTAGCCACTTTCCGAGTCATTAAACGCAACAATTTGTCTCTGTTCGACATCTGTTCTCTAACGCGTTTGTTTGTCGATATTTTGTGCGTTTTAACGCAAAGACATGTCTAAACATTTTATTTATGCATAGATCATGTTATTACTGTATTTTGATATAACATATGCATGAAAACTCATTAGTTTAATTATATATATGCTAGAACTTGATTAAAACTCGTTTTGATATATATATTGCATGAACTTCAACGTTTTCTTCGAGTTTTGATTGTCGCCTTCGCTGGGAAGTACCTATGGATTGCTTCTACCTGTGGTTATGTTTTAGGATGTGTTTAGATGTTATTAGGTAGGCCATGATGGGGCAAGAGGCTGTTGGTTCAAAATAAAAAGAAACAAGCGCATAGCCGCATGCGCAGAGGGAGATCGACTTGGGGACATCAGGTTTAATTGTAGACTGGACCAGGGTGTATAGCCAGGGTCTTAGGGTCCCATGGTTGGTCTGGTAATGTTCGGCTAGGAACGGTTGGGTAGAAATAGCTGCTGGAGTCGAGAACATCAGCATGTACACATATTGAGAGGCGCGACTATGGTGCACAATTTTGTGTGGATTCAAGGGGCTGCAGTGCGTTATGGGCTGGAAATGGCTGGACCAAAGGCTTAAGACATGTCTAAGGGTCGAGTATAGGGTTTGGTTCTGGTTTGGTTTGAGTTAGAATCTATAGGAAGTCGTACGGAATGCATAAGTCCCATAGCATCGCTCTTTGGACAGCTTGTGTCTAGATTTTTCGTTGTGCTTGGTACGGGGTTCGGGTATGGTTCGTCAAACGACCTCGACTTTTTTTTATACTAAATCATAAACTCGAAAATACTAAATAAAATAACTTACCAATTCTAACAATCATAATAAATTAACAATTTAAATCTAAAGTGCATAAAATAAATCCTAGATCATCGACTAACCAAAACTTCCTAAATTGACATTTGAAAAGATCAATTAACAATAAAAATAAAGCATAAAAATATCTCTAATAAAAATCATTAACATAATCTTTAAATCATTAAACTAATAAGCTAGTGCGGAAACATAAAGGTCTTCGGGTGTGTACTGCTGCACTCGATCCACTCAATCGTCAGCGCCTCCCATAAATCATCAAAGTCTGCATCACACAAACCTAGTGAGTCTAAAGTCTCAGCACGTTCTAAATATGGATAACAAATAATACATATACATCCTCATGCATTTAAAAATCATACTTTTATTTAGAATAGCTCTTAAACATAATTAAATCATTTAAAATTATTTAAGCATAATTAAATTTTAAATCGTAAAATCATTTTAAAATACCTTTAAGCATAAATAAATCCTTTAAAAATCATTTAAAAATAGCTTTGATTATCATCATAAATCATATATCATAAAATCATTTTAATCATAAAACTTTCAATCATATATCATTTTGGGTAAAGCTTGATCCTTGAAAGTGACTAGCATTTATCATTTGGTCGACTGGTCAGTCTTCAACTCCACATGGCCCATGGGGGTGTGCACTAGGCTCTACCGTGAAAATATGATCGTCGGGGTCCCTCTGGGACCTTGGCCCGTAAACGGGGCCCCTTGACCCTCACGATATGCCTACAAAATCATATATCATAAATCATATATTTTGTCACATTCAATTCACATCCCTTAAAAAAAAATTTTTCTTTTAAAATCATAAAATAACATAACTTTCCAAAAATAACATTTTAAACAGTATAAATTACACAACTTTACCATAAATCATAAAAAACATATTATCATCAAAATCATCATTTTAAATAATATAATATCATTTAAAAGTATTATGATCCTTCGGGACGCTACCAAGCGTTTACATATTTTCCTAAGTGTAAAATTATCGTTTTGCCCCTGGACGTAAAAATTCTTGAATTTATCTTTTTCTCACTTTTAATGACATGAGAATATTCTAAATAATTATTTAAGTTTAAATATAATTTTCCATAATTTTATTCCGCTAAAATCTAGGCGTTTCAATTAATTCTTTAATTAACGTTTCGTACGGAGATAAATCCCGGATAAATCCAAAACTCATTACTTTGATCCCAAATTTTAAACATAAAATTTTTATTATTTATTCTACCCTTGTGAGCCATGAACCACACCCATGGACCCATGGTTCTAATTTTAGTCTTATTATTTTCGTTTTTGACACATATAAGGACATACCGAGCCATCTCCCAAAATACTCGAGCCACGCCCCCGCGAGCCAAACCCGAGCCAACCCATCTAGGAATCCTACTGACCAAGCCCAGCCCATATAACCAGCCATGGCCCGAAAAAAAACCCCTTTCTCCTAAGCCCTATTGCATGCATGTGTGCGTGTAAGGTGTCCTAGTTGTATAAGGTTTCATAGTTGCCTTAGGACTCATCAAGCCATCTAACCACTGACCACCCATGACCTCTACTGACCCTAGACCAGTTCCAGACCCGAGCCAACTCCTAAAATACTCGAGCCACCTCGAGCCAACCCATCTAGGAACCCTCCTGACCAAGCCTAGCCCAAAGAGCCAGCCCCTAGCTCGCTCAATCACTCCTGGAGAGAAGACCCGAAACTGCTCATGCTTGCTACTCACGCCTATAGACTCCTAGCCAACCTAGGACACTTCCAGCCAAGCCACCACCGAGCCCACCTGACCCTAACCATCCCTGGACCACGCCCAGACCCTACCCAGACAAGCCCAAGCCCTTGAACCCAAGCAGCGAACCCCACGTTTTATAAAGATGCTTGCATCATACATACTTGGACATGCATAAGATCATCACTCTGCGTAGAGATATGTTTCAAAGGAAGTGACACATACATAAATGCGCCTGATCAGACTAAACAACAGTACTAGGCTGGCAAGGATGTCCACTACCACATACATGAGGTCATCGGTCATGCTTTACAAGGTGGATTGGTCTCTGGTCATGCTTTACAACTTTCCAATCCTGATCTAAACCCGGTCATGCTTTACCGGTGTGGAGTGGCCACCGACCACGTTCACTGGATTCCAAACCCGTTCATAATTGGTCACAAGACATTTATCACATCTCAAAAACATAAAATATTTTCCTTTGCACGTCGAACATACTTACATGGCGTTGAGGGATTCGTTGGATCTCGCTTGGGGCCATTGCTGCACATACTAACACAATTACATGCAATTATATTTCGTAACTTAGACGTAATAGTCGTGCTCACCACCCGAAGTAACAATTCACTTATGAAGTTATAAAAGACTCTGGACTTGACCTCATTCAATCAACATACTAACCCATGACTCGAATCCCAAAACAATCTTGACATAGAGTAAGGAATGTCCCAAGTAATGGAAGACACGACCGTCGCTTAAACCATAGTTAAACATTTCCCAATCAAACTTCATAACATCTAAACTAACATTTAGTATGTTAGGACATAATGACTTAATAGTACCCAAAGGAAGAAAGAGCACCTAAATTCGAAGCACGAAAAACCCAAGACCAGCGCCTAGGCACTGCAGCGCCGGACTGGCGCCTAGGCGCTACTCTGCAGCGCTGCCTGGTGCACTGCGGTGCCCCTGGTGCAACACTGCGGTTTTAGTCCTGAGCGATTTCAATCCCAAAAGCCATCTTCTACCCATTCCTTTTCCTATGCCTTCTAATGTCACCAAACCCATACCAACTCGAATTGAAACATCGAAAGATGACTATTCACCCCACATGACACCACCTACGCAGCAAGTAACACCTGACGATTGCCAACGAAGCCTGAAACAAACAATTCTTAAGAACACATCAAGAACACGTTTTCATAAAATCTCAGCTTGAGCAGTCCCACAAAAACAATCATAACTCACTCGTTTCGTGTCCAAAAGTTACGACTTTACTGTCAAATCGAAGGTATCGAAAATTATGTTTTATATGTTAAAGTGTTTCCAAAAAGTCGACCGAAAATTCACAGTACTCGAAATGACAGCAACATCCTGTTTTGAGATATAAATATCATTTCAAATTCAATCCAACCCATTTTTCTTGAACTATTGCACAACATACATGAATTTTTACACATAATAAACAACAAAACACATAATATGATAAGATCGATGCAAAATGAAATAATATACATGCCTTGATCTTTAAAACTATTGAAACGACGATACCGAAGCGGGAAGGATGAGAGGGTCGATCCGGGACGAAACGTGACACGATTTTCTTGAAGAAATGTACGTGAATTTGCTGAATAAAACCCAGGCATTGGTGGCTGCTGAAAACTCTAAGAACCCTAGCCTCCTCTTTCATAAGAAATGAAATGGAATGCAATGAAATGTGTGTGTGTGTGTGTCTAATGTGAGTGGTGTGTGTAAATGTGTGTGTGTGCGTGCATTTTGTTTGTAAGTGTAACGTGTGTGTGAGTTAGTGGGGAGGGAATTAAGGGGTTTAATAAGGATATTAAAATACTAATAATCAATTAGTATGCTAAATAAAACACTAATTCCACACTAATCTA
Source organism: Primulina tabacum (assembly GCF_025594145.1). NCBI lineage: Eukaryota > Viridiplantae > Streptophyta > Magnoliopsida > Lamiales > Gesneriaceae > Primulina > Primulina tabacum. Next base: position 27,844,860 of record NC_134550.1, on the reverse strand, counting down.
CTAGTCTCCCTAAATTTTAAATAAAATACACACGTGGTAAACTTTAAAAGTTTTAAAAACTTAAAATCACCTAATAAATAAATTAGGCTTTAAAAAAGAAAAAAATTTAATAAATCATTTAAAATAAAATATCATATTTTAAAATTTTCTAAATCGTCGCCGGTCTTTTCTTCCTCGATCCCGCATAGAATATATTCCTGAAATATGAAACTCAAGAAAACATTTTAACGTGCATCACATAAACATAAATAATTTAAAATAATGCAAATTCATAAATCATGCACCGCTAAAAATCATTTTAAACTTAATTAAATAATTTAACAATTAAATAAATGCATGTGTTTTACATGTACTGATTTTGGGCTCTACACTTGATGCATCATTAACATGAATTTAAAAGCATTAAAACCCAAGTTTTAACATCTTAAGGCACAAAAACGAAAATAATTTAAAGGGTACCATATTTTTCATGCAAACATATATAAACACACATATTATGATATGAACGATGAGTGAAGGAAAATTAAGGCTCGCTTTTGAGTGTTTCACACACAAAAACAAACTTTGACGTGAAGGACGTTGGCGGATAGACGGGGAGACCTTGCTATGTTTTCTTCCTTGCAAAACCCACGGGAATTTGCTAAAAAAGTGTGGGATGTGTGTGTTGCTGCTGTTGAGAGAAAACCTAGGACTCTTCCTTGCTTGAGGCATGAGTTTTGATGGCTTTTAGGGCTTGTAAACTTCCAAGCTTTGATATAAAATATTTGGTGGAAGCTTGGCCCAAAAACCTTGGTATAATAGGCCCATTAGAAAGTAGGTAAAATATTTCATTTAGGAAAGTTTTCGAAAATATTAGCCGAGTTCCCAAAAAGTTCTTGTTTTCGTCGAAAATCGATTACTGATTTAAAATACGACTCGACGCGTAAAAACATCTCAAAAAGAATAATTTTAAAAATAACACATTAAATATACCATGTATTAAATAATTAAAAATAATAATTTAATAAAAATATTTTCCTATATGGTCCACATCCTCCGTTCCGCGTCTCGAATAACCCTTAAAAATACAGTTTTACGCATTCTAATGGAATATCAAATTTTAAACATGTCTACCGCATTTAATTAATGCAATTAAAATAAATTAATTAAGAATTTTAAATTTTTCCTAAATTTGCATGCAGTTGGATTACATTATCGCATTTTGGACTTTACAATTCCTTATTCCCTTAAATGAAATTTCGTCCTCGAAATTAATACTTACTGGATAACTCCGGGTAGCGACTCCTCATGTCCATCTCAGTTTCTCAAGTAGCTTCCTCCTTCGAATGATTTAGCCACTTGACTTTAACCATTTGTATAACCTTATTCTGGAGCCTTCTTTCTTGTCTATCCAAAATTTGCATAGGCCTTTCCTCGTATGACATATTTGGAGTCAACTGCAGAGATTCGTAATTCAGTACATGTTAAGATTCGACATGTACTTTCGCAGCATCGAGATATGAAACACATTATGCACTCCAGCTAGCATCGGTGGCAAATATACTCCATAGGCTAATGTTCCAATCTTCTCAAGAATCTCAAACGGTCCTATGAACCTTGGACTGAGTTTGCCTTTCTTGCCAAATCTCACGAAACCCTTCATATGTGCTACTTTCACAAATACGTGGTCACCAACTGTGATAGGATCGAGTAAAGGTGAAAGAGTGTTTAGAAGGGGGGTTGAATAAACACTAATAATTTTCACAACCTTTTCTTCTTTGATGAGTCAGTTTAGTGATAAACTGATACTCAGGAATCTTGTAAGTCGATATCAATCAGTTAACAATAAAAGTGCGGAAATAAACTGACTGACAGATAGAATAAACTGAAATAAGAAGACACAAGATTTTATGGATGTTCGGAGATTTCAAACACTCCTACGTCACTCCTTCTATCACAAAGATATGATATTCAATAAAAGACTTTGATCGATACAAAGAATTGTACAAACTCACTTCAATTTTGGACTTAACAATGTCAAACTGAAACTCTTAGTTACAAACTAGTTAACAGTACTCAATTTGACTGAAATAAATTAGCACAACTGATCTGTGCAAGATCAAATATAATCATAATAACAGTTTGTGCTTGTAAGCTCGAAGTATAGCCTTGAATGCTATGAATGTATACAATAAGTGTGAGCAAAGATTTCAGCAGAGTAATAGCTTAGACTAGTATATAAATCGGGTTGATTCAGAGTTGTATTTCTCAACTGCTCTTCTCTGCTATTTATAGGCTTTGCTCCAACGGTAATATTGAATGAGATTTGAAACTTTCTATCCGTTGTTTGCCACGTCAACATTCTTCTGACAATCGTACACTGCTACTTTTGCAATCCCACTACTTGTTGCAGTCAGCTTTTGTATAGTTGTCGGCTGAACATCTTTTTCCTTAAATGATGACGTGTACAGCTGAAATATCAGCTGATAGGATGTAACTGATAAGATCACAACCATTTGTAATAACTGATCAGTTCCAACTGATCAGTCAGTTTTCTGCGTAGTTCAGTTTGCTAGTCCAGTTTCCTTTGAAAATCTGCGTACTAATATTCAGTTATAAGCAACCGATAGTTTGCATATTTTAGATCAGTTTCTATCAGTCTTCTTGATCAGTTAGTTCAATATATTAAACGCTCAGTTTGTCAAACTTCCGAAATTTAGTTTCCAACATACTGCAAACTATAGATCCCTTCGTCGCTTGTCAGCATAGCTTTTCTGGCGACTTTGAGCAGTCTTCATCCTATCTTAGATTTTGACTACTAGCTTTGTTGTCTGCTTGATCAAATCCGGACCGAATTCTCCTCTTTCACCAACCTCGTCCCAATGTATCGGTGATCTACACTTCCTCCCATAAAGTGTCTCGTAAGGAACAATAACTATACATGATTGGTAGCTGTTGTTATAGGTGAAATCCACTAGAGGTAGTTTCGGCTCCCAAAATCCTTGGAAATCGATCACACAAGCTTGGAGTAGATCCTCCAAAATTTTAATCACCCTTCCGGACTGACCATCGGTCTGAGCATGAAACGCTGTACTGAACAACAGATTTGTCCCCATAGATGAATGCAGACTCTTCAAGAAAGATGGTGTGAACCTCAGATCTCTGCCTGAAACAATAGACACTGAAATTCCATGCAATCAGACTATCTCTCGGATATACAGCTCTGCATATGTGTCATGGTGAATGTCGACTTAATGGGTAGAAAGTGCACTGATTTTGTAATACGGTCAATTATTACCAAAATGACGTTGAATCCCCTGATAGTCCTTGGCAATCCCACTACAAAATCCATAGTAATATTTTCTCATTTCTACTCGGGAATAGGAAGTGGCTTAAGTTTCTCTGTTGTCCTTTGATGCTCTGCCTTAACTTGCTGGCATGTCAAACATTTGGACATAAAACGCAAGATGTCTCGCTTCATGCCCGGCCACCAGTACAATGTGTGCAAATCCTTATACATTTTCGTACTTCCAGGATGAATGGAGTACGGAGTATTATAAGCTTCCTTCATAATAACCTCTCTCAGTGAATCAACACTAGGAACCCATAGTCGATCTCGATATCGAAATATTCCATCCTCCTCGGAATACATCTTCCAACCTTTAGATTCATCTCTCAGTCTCCATTTTTGTATTTGCTTATCAAAAGACTGACCTTCACGGATTCTATCCCTCAGAGTCGACTGAATTGTCATAGTAGAAAGATTAGTAACCTCGCTCCTAGCATACACTACAATCTCGAATCGCTTAATCTCTATTTGCATTGGTATTTGAACTGTCAATTGAGCGATAATAGCTGTCCTTCTACTTAAATTATCCGCAACTACATTAGCTTTTCCCGAGTAATAGCTAATATTGTAGTCTTAGTCCTTAACCAACTCTAAAAATCTTCGTTGCCTCATATTCAACTCTTTTTAGGTGAAGAAGTACTTTTAAGATTTTATGGTCAGTGAAAATCCTGCACTTCTCCCCATATAGGTAATGTCTCCAAATTTTTAATGCAAATACTAGCACTGCAAGCTCGATGTTAGGAGTTGGGTAATTGTTCTCATGAACACCTTCACCTTTCTAGACGCATAAGCTATCACTCAGTCGTTGCATCAGGACTGCGCCTAAACCAAGTTTTCAAGCGTCTGTATAGAGAACATACTCTCCTTGCCCTGATGGCATCGATAGAAATTGCGCAGATGTCAAAACTTGCTTCAGCTTCTCGAAGTTCTCTTGGCACTCTGATCCCCAAATAAACTTTGAATTTTTCTTCGTTAAGGCGGTCAAGGGTACTGCAATAGAAGAGAAACCCTGAATGAACTTCCAGTAGTAGCCAGCTAGACCCAAGAAACTGCGGATCTCGGTTAAGCTCTTAGGTAGTGGTCATTCTCTAATTTCCTCGACCTTGCTGGGGTCGACCTCAACTCCATCTCTAGAAATAATGTGGCCTAAGAACGTCACTCTCTCGAGCCAAAACTCGTACTTGCTGAACTTAACGAATAACTTTCTATCTTGCAGCATTTGTAGTGCCATTCTTAAGTGCTGACTATTCTCTTCTTTGCTCCTCGAGTAAATCAGAATATCATCTATAAAGACTATGATAAACTGATCTAATACAGCTGAAATACGCAATTAATGAGATCCATGAAGATCGCTGGTGCATTGGTCAACCCGAATGGCATCAACATAAACTCGTAGTGCTCATATCGAGTTCTGAAAACCGTCTTATGAACATCGGACTCCTTCACCTTCAGCTGATGGTATCCCAAACTAATATCTATCTTTGAGAAAATCGAAGCTCCTTGCAACTGATTAAACAAGTCTTCGATTCTAGGCAAGGGATACTTATTTTTTATGGTTACTCTGTTCATCTCTCTATAGTCAATTCAGAGTCGCATACTACTATCCTTCTTCTTTACAAATAAAACCGATGCGTCCCATTGAGAACAACTCGGGCGAATAAAACTCTTGTCCAGCAACTCTTGAATTTGATCTTTAAGCTCTTTCATCTTGGCAGGTGCTAGATGATAGGGTGCCTTAGAAATTTGAGTCGTACCCGACATCAACTCAATAGAAAATTTCACCTCTCGGTATGGTGGAATGCTAGAAACGTCCTCAGGAAAGACACTGGGAAAGTCTCTGACAACCTCAACCTCCTCTAGCTTTTGACTGACAGGAACATGTGCTGAAGTAATGCATGCTAGAAAAGCTTGGCAATCTCGTCTCATAAGTTTACTCGCACAGATGAAGGAGATAATGTTCGGCATTTGCTTGTTCCTTTGCTGCTTCGAAGACAAAAGATTTCTCGCTGGGTGGTCGAATAGATATTGACCTCTGCCAAAAATCTGTCAAAGCTCCATTCGAAGATAGCCAATCCATGCCAAGAATGATGTCGAATTAATGCGTCGGGAGTATGATAAGATCTGTCTGAACCACATCCTTTTGCAAACGAAGCTCCAGATTCTTCTCAATACTTGTGCTAACCATCTGATCACCAGAAGGAATGGACACTTTAAAGCCCAAATCCATGTCCTCGGGTATAATCTTTAGTCGCTTTACGAATGTCTCGGACATGAATGATTGTGTAGCTCCTGAATCCAGCAATGCATAGGTAGTTACACCAAAAATAAATATCCTTCATGCGACATATATGCTATTAAATCCAATCGTGTTGAAAGCTTAAAGTATTTCTATCACAAATTACCCAAAATTCTCGAAATTTTCACTTTTAGCCCTAGTAATTCTCGAAAAAACAAAATTTCAAACAAATAAATTTTTGAAAATTACAACTCAACCCTTAAATGTTCGAATTTATTCATTTTTGGTCCTTAACTTTTCGAAAATTGCACCTAGACCCCAGTAAATTTCAATTTCAAATTATTCCAGCCCTAAGCTTTTGAAATTGATTGTTTTGACCCCTGAATTCTAGAAACTATGAAAACAGCCCAAGATTTTCAAGAATTCGCAAAATTGTCTGTGAAATTTCAACTATGAAATTTAGTCCCTGAATTTTTAAAAATTTCAGATTTCACCTTAGAATTTTCGTCATCTCAATTTTAGTCCCTGGGTTCTTAAAACTACGGATTACCCCTTGAAATCTCGGCCAAGTATAATAAAACCCTTTAGCTCTCAATTTTTGCATTTTAGCCCCCATAGTTTTAGATTTATGCAATGTAATCCTCGTACTTCCGTTTTCTTCGTTGATAAGCATTAAAATCCTTAATTGATTCGATTAATTCCTTTACATCCTTAAAACTTATGTTTTATGCTCAATTTCCAAAAAAATTAAAATCATCCCTTAAATCCAACTAAGGTAGTGCATGCAACCTAGCTTCTTCTAAGTTCCTTATTATCCCAATCATCCTGAACTGGTCATACACATCATGTTGTGGCCTCGAAACATGCTGAGTCTGGTACTCAAAAAAGCATGTCATACCCTCCAGTACTATAATAGCAGCATCCCCACTGGGAGGTGGGGGTGCATTCTCTCTACGATCCTCATGAGTATCAGTCTGTCTATCAGTACTAGGTGCGCATCTAGGAGGCATTATATCTAAACGCATTCCATATTTCAATTAACCAACATGCAATTAAATCTAAGCGTCTAACCATTTATCCATCATTTTAAACATAAATGTCAATTAACTTCCTGTAGCATTTAATCATGTAACTTAAGCATATAAATCATGTATTCATAAAAATCATTTAAAGCATTTAAACTTACAGACTTGAGGCTTGGCGACTGAGCTACCCGGAACTGGCGGTGGCACAATCCTGTGCAAAAAAGTTGCTCTGATACCGACTGAAACGTCTACTACTCATTTTTCTTTAAAATATACTAGAATTATATATATATATATTTAAATATCTTGGCCGAAAATGCATACATATATATATACTTTGCACCATTTAAAATAAACCAACCAACATATTATTTAAAAAATCCAAAGAACGCAGTACAAAACATAATATCGTAAACCGTCAAATCAAACCTAAAACTAGCATTTTTCAAAAAGAAGTATAAGCTCTTAAATCCTCTCAAAAACCCCTAAAAAGCATTAAAGTCATAAAATCTTCAAAATCTTACTCATGCGGAAAACTAGCAAAGGTCCTTGGGTTATGTACACCATCAGTCCAGCAGTTCAACCATTAAGTCCTCCAACATCATCAAAATCATGATCACCTGTATCATTCACACTTAGTGAATCTATTGAATCAGCAAACCTTAACCATTATAACAAGTATTACATATACATCCACAAGCAGCAGTGAAAAATACTTTTAATAAAATAGATTTTCATGAACACGTATAACTTTAAATCATTTTCCTTTCATCATATATTTTCCTTTCATAATATACGTATACGTTTTCTTTTTATTGAATCCAGATCATTAATTGTGACTTTCGTTTCAGCTGTTGTTCGATTAATCAATTTTACGTATAACCATGGTACCAGGCGGCAGGTGACATCAGCGACACTCTCACTCGTCAATTGAGTCTTGGCCTTACATATCATCATATCCTTTCGTATTCGTATTAGTCACAATAATGTCACCTCCTTCAAATCCTTCTATCATATCCATCACTTATAAAAATTCATGCATATATATATCATTTTTCTTTTAAACCAAGCATGAAATACATATTTTAGCATTGTTGTTTTAATCATAAAATCCCATAATCTTTTAAAATAAATATTTTAACATTCATTATAACATTCAGGACATTGACAGAACGTCTAAAATTTTTCAGGTATAACATGACCGTTTTGCCCCTGAAACCCTAACTTTCCCAATTTACCCTTAGACATTAAAACGACGACCTAAATCCAGCCAAACTTTGTTATAACACCTTAAAATACACCCATAAACATTTCTTAGACATAAACTTAAATTCTTCGACTAATTTCCCAATTCGTTTTAAAACTTGAACCTACGTCTCGATTTTAACCCGAATCAACTCGGAAATTTAACAAACTTGAACAATAGCTTATTAACACCTAACCGTACCCTATGCAACCCAAATCAAGCCATTTTAAACCTTTGAACAAGCCTAGAAGTCTACTGAATTTTCCTGAACTAGTTCAAACCAAGACCTAGCTCAACCAAGCCATCAATTCCTTCGACCTATCCCCTAACCGAGTGGACAAGACCCTGAACAACCCTCCTAAGACCGAGACCGAACCCCTTAGGACCCACTTAGACCAGACTCTATAGCCCCTACGAACAGCCCTCCAATCCGTGTGCCTACAAGCTTCGCGTGACCACCTAGCGCCCACATCCCTTCTCCTCGCACCAGCCTTCCCTCAAGCCATCTAGGACCATTAATAAGCCCTCTTAAGGCCCTGGACGTGACCCAAATGCAGCCCACAACCTACATGTTGGAAAATTTCATGTTCGCAATCTTGATTTTAATGTTAACAAAACTTGTTTGTTTCTTGTCTAATGAGTTTACCTAAGTGCGCATAAAGTGAAACTATTCAGGCTTCGAACTAATCAGTTACCAAGCTTAAACTAAAGCTATCGAGATGTAAACTGAAAGTGTCAACTGATTGATCGAACTGAACCTGTACAACTGAAGTACCAAGAGCAGTTCAACTGATTGTCTAGTTGATAGGTGGTTCAGCAGAAGACCCTCAGAAACCCGGCCAGCTGATGAAGTGTTCAACTGATGAAGAGCCCAACTGACCAGTTCAACTGAATCAATGAAATCATTTCAACTGACGAGTCAACTGATTTCACCTCACCAGTTCAACTGATCAGTTCAGAACATCAGTTAGGATCAAACAAGGTTTTCATATACGACAAGCTTAATCCAGCTGTACACCAAGGTACAAAATCTGTTGTTCGATCAAGGTACAATAAGAGACGTTACAGGAGCGCTTAAAGCCAAATGTTCCAGATATCTATTTGGGGGAACAAATTCAAACTACAACGGATTCATTCACTGAGTTTCACTGTACGTTCAGCCAAACGCCTATAAATAGAAGCCGAAGCTCAGTGAAGACTAGGATGAGAGTTGACGAGTGAAAAGATAAAATGCAGAGAGGGCACGCATAATGCTTATCAGCTTTGAAGAAGCAATCGGCCCAGAAGGAACACTTCAACATGCTATCAACTTAGTTTTAGAAGTTTATTTCCCTCAGTGTGTGAGAAAACTTTCGGGTAGTTTTCAGAGATCAATTCTCACACACACACCACCACCACTCAAATTTCGTCTTGCACAAAGACATAAAACATGTGTATGTAGTATTTAACATACAGACGTTAAACAAGTATTGGCTGGAAGATGTTGCCTTCAGTCTAGACTAGGAGTTCAGTTAGGCAGTGGCTAAGTGCTAAACTGGGTGGGTTTGTACAAGGTGTTGTATAAATTCAAAGTCTTTTAGTGGATCCTAGTCGAGGTGGTGGAAGGGGTAACATAGGAGCAGTTGAAGTCTCCGAACATCCACAAACATATCTTGTATTTTAAACTGATTTGATCAGTTCAGTTAAGTCCATAGCTGAACTGATAGAAGCCAGAACTGATTTCCCGTATTTCAGTCGATCAGTTTACACAAGTCATTAGTTTTTAAAATCTTTCAGTTTTTCTTAGAGAATGATTATTTCGAGTGTTTTTCGCTTGGTTTTAAACCAAACTCGATCTAATTCATCAGTGTATACATTCTTAGAACACGATCTATTGCAGCTCATTGAGAATATTGTGTTTGAAGCACCTTCGCAGGTGCCCTCACACGATCCATCACTGCCCCTTCAAGAGCCCTAAAACTGAAACCCCAGTTCCCCCCAACCCAAAAATTTTGCAGCCCTTGACCTCACTTATTCCAGCCTTTAGCCGACATCTATGGGCTCTTAAACCTAATGAAATATGTCCCTTTTAATGGCTTTACCATGGCAGCCCCTTGGTGCATCATTAATATGAATTTAAAAGCATGAAAACCCAATTTTTAACATGTACAAGGTACAAAAACGAAAATAATTGAAAGAGTATCATATTTTTCATGCAAACATGTATAAACACACGTATTATGGTATGAACGATAAGTGAAGGAAGATTAATACGTGCCTTTGCGTGTCTCACGCACAAAAATCTTTGACGTGAGGGACGTTGGCGGATAGACGGGAGACCTTGCTGCGTTTTTTTCCTTGCAAAACTCACGTGAATTTGCTAAAAAATGTGGATGTGTGTGCTGCTGATGTTGAGAGAAAACCTAGGACTCTTCCTTGCCTGAGGCGGGTTTTGATGGGTATAATAGGCCTATTATAAATTAGGTAAAATATTTCGTTTAGAAAAGTTTTCAAAAATACTATTCGAATTCCCAAAAAGTCTTTATTTTCGTCGAAAATCGATTACCGGTTTAAAATACGATTCGACACGTAAAAATATCTCAAAAGACATAATTTTCAAAAATAACACATTAAATATACCATATAATAAATAATTAAAAAATCTTTAATAAAAATATTTTCCCTTTATGGTCCTTGGTCTCCGTTCATCGATCGCGTCTCGAATAATCCTTACAAACATAGTTTTATATATTCTAATAAAAAATCATATTTTAAACATGTAAACATGTGTACCATATTTAATTAACGCAATTAAAACAATTTAATTAAGCATTTTCTATTTTTCCTATATTTGAACGCAGTTGGATTACGTTATTTCATTTTGAACCTTACACTATCAATACTTGATTTTACTCCCTATGTACTAATTCAATTTACTTTTATGTCAAAATATATAGTTTAAAGGTAATATTGAGTGACATTTGATGACTACATTCGTAAAATAAAAATGTGATATCTAAACTAATACAAATAATACATAATTCGAGTTCAGAAATACTTGATTTTACCCTTTTAAGTGTCAAATTTGATTATTTCAAAAAAAATATTTTGAAGTTGATATTTAATATGGTGTCATTCATGAAGTAAAAATGTGATACCTAAATTAGTACAAGGAAAACATAATTCGAGTTACAAATAGATGATTTTACCCCTTAAATACTCAAATCCGATTATTTGGGGATGTCAAAATATATAGTTTGGAGTTAATATTGAGTGATATTTGATAATGATATTCGCAAAGTAAAGATGGATACCTAATTTAATAATAATAGTACCTAATTCTACTCCATGGATATTATCGAATGACATTTGGTAATAGCACCAACAAAAGCTATTAACTTCAAACTATGTTATTCATATATGCATTAAAATATCTCTTTGATGTCATGGCCTTGAGTCCCGTTCTTTGAAGAGTTGTTTCAGAGTTACCGTTTGTGGAAACTGCTTTTATCCTCAGACCGTTGTAAGATATAAATGATCTTTCCTTTCTAGGATAGTGATATAAATGCAGATCATTCTCGGGATTGATGTAGGAACTAGTTGACTTTGAAGTGGTGCAAACCATTGAATGTCTAGAACCGGTCAGAGAATGTCTTTCATTAAGTAAGCAATAAATACCCCTTTTAATGACATCTCCGAATCAGCCAGTTTGGGAAGTTCATCAAAGTTCGAGTTTTTTTACTTCAAACAGTTGAATTATCAGCGGTCTGTAATTCAAGCGGTCGTGATTCTTTAGTATTACCCGGTTGATCCTTTGTTTAAGCGGTTAAACTCTTTTTGCTTTAGCCAGTTGAGAAGCAGTCCAGTTGCTAAGCTGGGCGGTTGAGTTGATACCTGTTACACAGAAAATATGCAGTTGTTTCCTAAAACAGTGAAGTGCTGTTTTTATTTTGTCGATCACCAAAACTCTTGAGTAATAATAATTTCTTAGCAATTTCTCCATTTTTGGTGATGACAAAATCCAGCTGCAAGGCTTTACAATAATTTACATATAAATAAAGCAGGTTTAAGATAAGTGATAAGAAAATAGTGTATTTCATTGAGTAAATGAAATTACAATTTAAGGTAAAACAAACAACCTCATCATGTTAACGTTTCGTTTGTCTTGGGAGTTGTTTAGCTTGTTCATTTTTTGCCTTACTTCCATCTCTTTCATAACTGATATTTCTGCTTGTTGAATAACCCTTTGTCGCTCTCTTTCTCCCTTTTTGACATCACCATGAACAAGAAATTCCATAATTTCTGCAAGCTGGGCTCCTTGGGCATCCATGCGTTGGTCAACATGTTCTTGAAGACGAGTGATTTGTCTTGAGAGCTCAAAGGACATGTTGAGATGTGAAGAATTATGCTTTTATTTCCGGAGGGAAATACTTGTATTCATGGCAGAAAAATCCTTGCAGAGATAAGAATTCATTGATTGAAAAGTCTCTTTTAGATCAAAGTGCTTGCGGTTAAGAGCAAGAATTGAGTGATCCATGGTGACGAGTCTATTCAAAATCTCTTTGTGGCAATTTTCTTCCATGAGTTCTTCTTCTTCAGATACAACTTGATCAGAAATTAATCTGGCCTTGAAAGAGATAGTTGAGAAGACGATGCTTTACCAGCAGATTTTGATGACTAAGGCTTATGTAGTTTAGCCGTTATATCCTCAATAATTTTGTCAATGTCAGCAGTGGAGGCAGAGGGTACATTGCTTGTGCCTTCCTTTGCGTCCGGAGCATCAGATGTAAGAGAATCTGCAAAGGTTACCTCGTCTTTCTGTAGATCTTTGGGATATGATATCAACGGTTCTTGGAGAGCGCCTTGATGAGGATCGGCAACAGAAAGAGATTTTGGAGAAGAGGATTTTTCTTTGTAGGTTGCAGTTTTATCAAAGTCAGATAAAAATTGCACGACCTCAGCAACAAAAAAAGGTTGAACTTCAGAAAGGTCGATATGAGTCGGTTGAGTAGATGTATCAATTTCAGAGATCGTGTGAGAAGCAGGCAGAAGGTCTGGAACTTCCCGGAGGCAGAGTTGTTCAATAATGGGAGCATCCTCTGGCATGAGTATTTCAGTTGGTGAGAGGGTGTTGTCCTCGCGACTGATTAAGTCAGTTTCACTCGGTACTTCTTTAGTAAGCTCACCAGATGATGAAGATGGTTGATTCTGAGATGTAGATAGGGCTTTGAACATCTAAGAGCTCAGTTCTTCATGTAATTTCAGTTTTGAGTCAAGCTTATTCTGTTCTTCAACTGTTGGAAGTTTAATAACTTGCCTCATCTGAGCAATAATCAAATAAAGCAAGAGCATCCATTTCAATTTGGGAGATAACAGTTGAGTCATCTTTTGCAGTAGGGCAAGTAGGAACAAAATTATTCCGTCTCAATTGAATAAGTGCTCGGAGAGATTTTTCTTTCATCTAAATTTCCAAGAAGTCTCGATGATGCAGAGCATTTGGAATATCTGATGTTTCTGTCCATTCCAAGATGGACCGTTTAAACTTGGCAACACCCTTGATCTTACCGGTTTGAATCAATGAGTCAAATGTTATGACAGTTCGAAATTGAACCCATTGATCAAACATCTCCATTTTCTTCTGAACGATCTCATTGACTTGTTCACTGGTTAGAATAATGGCAGTCTGAATTGAGTTGGTTTTTGGTGGTTCTTTGATCAGAATTTGTTTTCCCTTGTCTGTCGAGTGAATAATAGGAACTCCTGAGAAAGAAGACTAAATTTCCGGTTCAGCAATCTGAATTCCTTTGAGCTTTGTTGCAGGGATTGCAGAGATCGGGGGAGGAACCAATGGCACAGAAATATTCTTAATCAGCTTGATCTTCGTTGTTTTGGGCTTTTCGGACCGTTTCTTCTTGGTCAATTTTTCTTGATAAATTTTTCAACCGTTGGCCAGTTGAACAGTTTGGTCATTCCAACTTCAGCCATTCCTACCGGTTCAACTCCTGCATCAATTAGCATATGGAATATTTGAATCACAAATCCTTGAAACTGGTTTTCTTTCATTATCATTTCCACCAGTGTTTTGAACAGAAAATCAGACCAGTTGACCTATAGATTTGATGAAATGGTGGCCATGACAAGAAATTTTTGCAAGGTTATCTTGTCATATGACGAATCCCAGAATATTCAAGTAGACAAAACACGGCTTGCATTGTTTTGTATGGCAAGTACTGACGCAAAACTGATGGCAATTGTGTCTTGAGCAATTGATGCGGCCATTTGTGTGTTTGAAGAAGAAAGATTGAAATAGACACCTGTAAGAAAATCTCAGACACAATTTCTTAGAAGAATTCTATATGTCTGTAGCAAGGTAAAGATAATAAAAATGAATAGAACGATTTGCTATGGTGCAAGTTTTGATCTTGGCGAACATATTTTTGTTCAGAGTCTTATAAAGAATATCTTATAGGACGTTATCGAGATTTGCCTTCTTTTTATCCTCAGCTGTCCATCCAGATCGGTGCTTTTCCACCATTTTGGGAGCACCTTCAGTTGTAATCGCAGTTGTATTATTGTCGTGATCTTCGTAGGCCTGTCAGTGATGACATACCACATATCGTCATCCTGGGTTGCTAGATGAGCCTGCATACGAATTTTTCATCATCCTAATCTTCTTTAGAAAACATAGGAATTTTGTTGAAAGATGTCATGAGTATTTTTTAGATATCGATGTTTGAGAAGACCCCGGTCTGATATCACTTGTTAGGATCGAGAAAGAGTTTAGAGGGTTGGTGAATGAACACTTCAAATTTTTTGCTTTTAAAAATGGTTTTCCATCGTTTTGAGGCAGTAGAAAATTCTTCTCAAACTTGTTAGAAAGGTGTACCACTGTAAAGTGCGGAAAATGGTTCAAGATTTCTGATGATAGCAAAAAAACGTTGGCGAACTTATTAACAAAATGTAGTGTGGAGAGTAAGTGTTTGTGTGAGGACCTGGACGCTAACTCATTCTTTTAATCATCATTAGGATTAATTGGATCAGTTAAATAAAATGGGTCGCAAATTTTTTTTTAAAATGTTGAACAGTTTATAAACAAGTGTACAAATTTCTATGACAAATTAGGTCCTGTTTTATTTAAATTACAAGATCAAGTTTAATATCTACAACATGAACAAAAGTACAAGTCTTGTACAAAATAAAGTCATAACAATCTAGATTTTATCAACTACATGTCAGGAGTTGAAACCAGTTCTACATCTAGGCCCGTATCTCCACTCTAATCTCAATCTTTCATCCTCTTATCGACCCTGATCCTGTCCCACCTATTGTCATGCACACATACAAACACAACAACAGCCGGATAACTCCGGTGAGAAATATAGTTCCTAGTATAAACAACGTATACATGCATTTCATACAAACATATACAGAAGCATATAACATTTGTATAACAAAATTATCATAATCTACTAAAACATAAAGCAATATCAAGCTTTAAATCAAATTCTTAAACTCTTAATCTTGACTCGACTCTTATCTAGGAATCCCGGTTTGAATAAGAACGTAACAAGTCTCCCACCTACTCTTCCCAGCTAGATGGTGGTACGTTCTTATTCCCAGACATTGGCCCTCTATATCGAATCTCTACAAGAGGAGTCGATCTACTCCTAAGCACATCGATATAAACCAAACGTCCAGTGACTTGGCACCTCTACCAAAGACTCGAATGCATGCTTTGCTATAAATCAATAGACTAAGCATATCAATCTCATGAATTGCAAATACATTGAAGCAATTACAATAAAGTATGTGGTTTTGGGAAACTCAAGCTATCTCTTACTCGAGTTATCTCTCCCGGTTTAACATTGATTTATACATTTCTTTTCTCGTAGTTCTTGGTTGATTCAAACCTCAATCTGGATTTGTTCAGTCTTCGAAGCCTTCAATACCAACTCTGGAATGACATTATTGAGAAGTACAATATCAATATACAACTCAAAGCAAGATAAGATTTGATCAATACTCAATCTAGTCAAACTTCAACGGAATAACATCGCAATCTCGATATATCTGACAACTCAGACATCAATAGATACAAATCACAACTCATAATCAATACAATTATAGCCCAAAATTACCAAATTTGTACAATTTTATTCAATATAGGTTGAAAATTGATAACAATTGTATACGGTGTCCGTTCTTTGATCTGTTTTCGCTTACAGGCTTATCGTAATCTTAGAAACACGTAATATCAATCATATTATGATTCCTCCAACAATTAATTTTCGAACCATGCTGAAAAGTAATCAAACTTACATCTTTTCGAAGCCCTTGACGAGAGAAGCACGGAACTAAATTCGGACTGAAAATCGGACGGTCGGATCTCGCACAATCGCAATTCTAGAATTTCAAAGCTTGAGGAATTTCTTGGAGTCTCGATTTCCTTCCTCTGCAATTATGAAGGGCGCGCATATGCGCGCCTCGTCTCCGCACATATGCGCGAGACCTTCTGGTCTCACACCTAACTCATGTCTTCTTCGGGCTTCCTCAAATCTTGGCCTTCCATAATCACATCAATTTGTCAATTACTTAACTTTGGATTATAATGATAAACTTTCAGGCTTTACAATTCTCCCTCTCTGAGACATGATTTCGTCCTCGAAATCATAGGCAATCAAATCATATAAAACAAGCAGATTTAACAAAAGCTAAGTAAGAAACTCACATCAGTAACTCTGGAAATTTCTGTCTCATATCTGATTCAGTTTTCCAAGTAGCTTCTTCAATGCCATGACGACTCCACTGAACTTTCACTAGCGGAATATCTTTGTTCTGAGCTGCTTTTCTTTACGATCTAGAATCTAGATCGGTTTTTCAAAATAACTCAGAATTTCATCAAGTTCGGCCTCGTCAGGCTGAAGAACATGAGAAGCATTAAGAAGATATTTCCGCAGCATAGACACATGAAAGACGTCATGTATTCCAGATAGAGAAGGAGGAATAGCGAGTCGATAGGCACGATCACCTATCTTCTCCAGAATCTCATACGGCCCAATATAGCGTGGAGAGAACTTTCCTCGCTTACCAAATCTGACAACGCCTCTGAAAGGAGAAACTTCAGAAATACTCTGTCTCCTGCCTCAAATACTAAAGGTCGACGTCGAATATTCGGATATTTGGCCTGTCTATCTTGAGCTGTCTTAATTCTCTACTGAATCAGCTTTACTTTCTCAGTCATATCTCGAATCATATCAGGCCCAAGTTCAGGTACCTCAGAGATATCATCCCAATAGAGAGGGGATCTACACTTCTTGCCGTACAATGCTTCAAACGGAGCCATCTCTATACTCTTCTGATAGCTGTTGTTGTACGAAAATTCAAGTGGCAAAGAATCTTGCCAAATAGTTCCAAAGTCTAGCACTACAGCTCTAAGCATATACTCCAATGTCTGGATAGTCCTCTCTGACTGTCCGTCTGTCTGAGGATGATATGCAGTACTCAAATGTAATTTCGTACCTAGAGCTTGTTGCAAACTGTGCCAAAAGTGTGAAGTAAATCGAGGATCACGATCTGATACGATGGACTTTGGCACACCATGCAATCTGACCACTTCTCTGACATAAATCTCTGCCATCTGGTCGTGTCTGTATGTCATTCTGTAAGGAATAAAACATGCTGATTTGGTTAATCTGTCAATAATGACCCAAATCACATCACAACCTCTAGAGGATCGTGGTATCTTCGTAACAAAATCCATGGAATTGTGATCCCATTTCCATTCTGGAATAGATAAGCTATGCAACATACCTCATGATTTCTTCTTTTCTGCTTTCACCTGTTGGCAATTCAAACATCTAGACACAAAATCTGCAATGTCTGATTTCTTCTGTTTCCACCAAAACTGTTTCTTCAGATCATTGTACATTTTTCTGCCACCAGGATGAATACTCAAACGACTACAGTGTGCTTCTGTCAAAATCTGTTGTTTCAAGTCTGAAACATCTGGCACAACAAGACGATTATTCACATATAACATATCATCACGAACCTGGTATTCTGATTGATGCACGGATCTGACCATCATAATAGAATTCTGAATCTTCTGATCAACTTTCTGTGTTTCTTTGATTCGTGAAATCAACTCTGGTTCAACTTGAATGGCATAAAGTCTCAAAGGTTGACAATCTGTCTCAAATACCTCTCCAGAAAGACAACAATCTTCAATTAAATTCGAAACACCAATCTTCGATAGGGATAAAGAACATACCTTTGGACTTAGTGCATCAGCTGCTGCATTCGATTTTCCCGGATAATATTTGATTTCACAATCAAAATTTTTCAGTAAATCAATCCATCTACGTTGTCTCATATTCAGTTCTGACTGTGAAAATAGATATTTCAAACTCTTGGGATCAGAATAGATTTCAAACTTCTCACCATATAGATAGTCTCGCTAGATCTACAATGCAAATACGATGACAGCCAATTCAAGATCATGAATCGGGTAGCGAGTCTCATGTGGTTTCAGTTGTCTTGAGGCATAAGCAATAACATGTCCTCGCTGCATCAAAACGCAACCTATTCCTCTGTGAGAAGCATCACAATAAACAACAAAATCACCAGTACCTGACGAAATAGTCAACACTGGAGCACTGGTTAATCTCTTCTTCAACTCTAGAAAACTTGATTCACACGCTTCTGACCAAACAAAAGGGGCATTCTTCTGGGTTAGCTGAGTAATCGGCTTAGCAATACTGGAAAAATCTTTGATGAATCGACGATAGTAGCCCGCTAAACCCATAAAACTGCGTATCTCTGGCACTGATGTCGGTCTAGGCCAACTGATCACAGCCTCCACTTTTCTAGGATCAACAGAAATACCATCTCCAGATATAATGTGCCCCAGAAATATAACTTGTTTCAGTCAAAACTCACATTTAGACAGTTTTGCATACAGTTTCTAAGTTCTCAGAATCTTTAATACAATTCTCAGATGCTCAGCATGATCAGTCAAATTATTTGAATAAATCAGAATATCATCAATAAAGATAATCACAAAATCATCAAGATATCTCTGAAATATACGGTTCATCAAACCCATAAATACAGCTGGAGCATTCGTTAAACCAAACGGCATGCTATAAATTCATAGTGGCCATACCTGGTTCTGAAAGCTGTTTTCAATATATCAGAATCTCTGACTCTCAGCTGGTGATATCCAGATCTCAGATCGATTTTGGAATAAACAGAAGAACCCTGCAACTGATCAAATAAACTGTCAATACGAGGCAAATGATATTTATTCTTTATCGTAGCCTTGTTCAATTGCCGATAGTCAATGCAAAGTTTCATTGGACCGTCTTTTTTTCTGACAAACAGTACTTGGGCGCCCCAAGGAGAAACACTAGGTCTGATGTAACCCTTGGCTAGCAAATCTTCTAGCTGCTCTTTCAATTCTTTCAATTCAATCGGTGCCATTCTGTATGGAGTTTTAGAAATAGGTACTGTACCTGGTATCAATTCAATGCTGAAGTCTATTTCTCGGATTGGAGGCAAACCCGGAATCTCATCTGGAAAGACATCAGCAAACTCACATACCACTGGCAAATCTGCCAATGAAGGGCTCGATTTCAGTACATCTACTGAATACACAAGGAATCCCTCTGCTCCTTTCTGTAATAATCGAGTCATAGACAAAGCAGATATCAAAGAAATTCGAGCTTTGGAACCCTTACCGTAAAATTTCCATTCATCAGCCATCTCAGGTCTGAATCTTACAATTTTCTGGAAACAATCTACAGTAGCTCTGTACTTGGTCAGCATATCAATACCGATAATGCAGTCAAAATCAGACAAACCGAGTACAATACAGTCTAACTCAATCTCATTACCATCATACTGCAGTATACAATGTCTAATAGATTTCACTTATTTAAGACCTCTCCTCAAGGGTGAAGAGACAGATACTACAGCAGATAAAGACTCAACAGGCAAATAATGTATCAATGCAAATCGCTCAGAGATAAAAGTATGGGATGCACCCGTATCAATCAACACATAAGCAGGATAACCACAAAGAGAACATTTACCTGCAACAACATCATCAGGTGCTTCCTGGGCCTGTTCCTCAGACAATGCAAACACTCTGGCCTGCTGTCTCGGAGGTTGGCTAACAGTCTGGATTCCTCCTGTCCTCTGCTGTGATTGGTTAGTGTGTGGCTGGAAAGAGTAAACAGCAGATGATCGTCTATCAGTCTGAGCCACTGATCCAGATGATTCTGCTATCTGGGATCGTTGAGAACCTCGTTGTGGACAGAATCTGGCAAAATTTCCCTGCTGTTGATAGATGTTGCAACTACCAAGCACTCCTTGGCATTGCTCTATGGAATGTCTTCCTCCACAAGTTCTGCAATAGACCCCTGTATAACTCTGGTTCTGTCGTGAACCACTGGAGCTAAAGGAACTATTTCCAGACTTTTTAAAGTGTTTCCCTCGGGCTTTTAAATCATCTTTCTTTCCACTACTGCTACCACCACTATCAAATCTGGGAGGTGGTTGGTGGAACTGGGCTGAAGGTTGTGGCTGTTTCGATGTTAGAGCAACATACGAAGTTCCTCGCTCTCTAATCAAGCCTGCTTCATCTCCTTTTGCTCTGTTCAAGGCATCAGCAAAATTATTTGGTCGCCCTGCATTTACCAGTGTAAAGATCTCATGATTCAACCCATTAATGAACTGATCAGCCATGGCTTCATCATTCTCAGCAACATGAGGAGCAAATCGTAGCAAGGTAGAAAATTTGGCCACATATTCTTCAATATTCTGATGACCCTGTCTCAGATTAGCAAACTCTGCACCCTTATCTTTTTCTGTATGATACTGGGAAGAATCGTTGATAAAATTCAGCTTTAAAGATCTTCCAAGTAATAACGGTACATCGATGCTCCAACGCTCTCTTAGTCGTGAGCCACCATATTTTTGCAACATCGTGTAACTGGTGCCCAATCAGTCTGACTCTACGCTCATCTGTATAGTCAAGTGAATCAAACAGCATTTCAATATCATCATGCCAACTCTCACAATCAATAGAGTTCTCAGTGCCCTTCAAATTCGGCGGTTTGAATGACTGAAATCTCTTCAGCAGTGTTTCCATGGGTGTCGCTGTAACATCCATTGGATTTGTAGAAGTACTACCCTGTTTTGGGATTCTTCGAGGAGGCATATCTGATTATCAAAAGGGGTAGTAACCAAATATAACAAATCTGTCTCAGTCCTCCTCTGATCATCATACCTCTGATCAAAAATCGGCTCTGATTCATTCTCCAATAATACATGTTAACAATCAAATCAGATAATCAGGTTAACATGTATTTTCAAAGTAGTAAAAACATGCTAGCATCACAAAAGCAGGAAAGAAAACTCAATCTACCCCGCTCACTCGCTTATATTCCAGTCTGAGGAACATACAGCTACAGCTCTGATACCACCTGGTGCGGGGACCCGGACGCTAACTCATTCTTTCAATCATCATTAGGATTAATTGGATCAGTTAAATAAACTGGGTCGCAAAATTTTTTTTTTAAATGTTGAACAGTTTATAAACAAGTGTACAAATTTCTATGACAAATTATGTCACGTCTTATTTAAATTACAAGATCAAGTTTAATATCTACAACATGATCAAAATTACAAGTCTTGTACAAAATAAAGTCATAACAAACTAGAGTTTATCAACTACATGTCAGGAGTTGAAACCAGTTCTACTGCTAGGCCCGGATCTCCAGTCTAATCTTGATCTTTCATCATCTTCTCGACCCTGATCCTGTCCCACATGTTGTCATGCACACATACAAACACAACAACAGCCGGATAACTCCGGTGAGAAATATAGTACCCAGTATAAACAACGTATACATGCATTTCATACAAACATATACAGAAGCATATAACAATTGTAAAACAAAATTATCATAATCTACTAAAACATAAAGCAATATCAAACTTTAAATCAAACTTTTAAACTCTTAATCTTGACTCGTCTCTTATCTAGGAATCCCGGTTTGAATAAGAACGTAACAAGTCTCCCACCTACTCTTCCCAGCTAGATGGTGGTACGTTCTTATTCCCAGACATTGGCCCTCTATATCGAATCTCTACAAAACGTCCAGTGACTTGGCACCTAATCACATCGATATAAACCAAACGTCCAGTGAATAAACCACTACAAAAGACTCGAATGCATGCTTTGCTATAAATCAATAGACTAAGCATATCAATCTCATGAATTGCAAATACATCGAAGCAATTACAATAAAGTACGTGGTTTTGGGAAACTCAAGCTACCTCTTACTCGAGTTATCTCTCTCGGTTTAACATTGATTTATACCTTTCTTTTCTCGTAGTTCTTGGTTGATTCAAACCTCAATCTGGATTTGTTCAGTCTTCGAAGCCTTCAATACCAACTCTGGAATGACATTATTGAGAAGTACAATATCAATATACAACTCAAAGCAAGATAAGATTTGATCAATACTCAATCTAGTCAAACTTCAACGGAATAACATCGCAATCTCGATATATCCGACAACTCAGACATCAATAGATACAAATCACAACTCATAATCAATACAATTATAGCCCACAATTACCAAATTTGTACAATCTCATTCAATATAGGCTGAAAATTGATAACAATTGTATACGGTGTCCGTTCTTCGATCTGTTTTCGCTTACAGGCTTATCGTAATCTTAGAAACACGTAATATCAATCATATTATGATTCCTCCAACAATTAATTTTCGAACCATGCTGAAAAGTAATCAAACTTACATCTTTTCGAAGCCCTTGACGAGAGAAGCACGGAACTAAATTCGGACTGAAAATCGGACGGTCGGATCTCGCACAATCACAATTCTAGAATTTCAAAGCTTGAGGAATTTCTTGGAGTCTCGATTTCCTTCCTCTGCAATTCTGAAGGGAAATGAATTGAAATGAAGGTTTATACATGTCCCCATGCATGGCAAGACAATTGGCAAATTTTCATTCAGCATGTCTCGTGCATATGCGCGTCCATCACCGGCGCATATGCGCGAGACTCTCTGTCTCGGCACATCCAAATTTACCAGCTCGCGCATATGCGCGAGACCTACTGTCTCAGCGCTTGTACATAAATCTTGCTCGCGCATATGCGCGCCTCGTCTCCGCGCATATGCACGAGACCTTCTGGTGTCACACCTAAATCATGTCTTCTTCGGGCTTCCTCAGATCTTGGCCTTCCATAATCACATCAATTTGTCAATTACTTATCTTCGGATTATAATGATAAACTTTCAGGCCTTACAGTTTGCAAGCAGTAAAGACACAGGGTTTTTATGGATGTTCGAAGATTGAAACTCTTACGTCACCCCTTCTTCCTCTTCAGGAAGCATTCCACTAAAAGACTTTGGCTTTACAAAAACTCTTTGCTACAGCCCACTCCAATCTAGACTTATCACACTGCCTATTTTGAAACTCTTAGTGATCACTTTATAATTCTGGATTTTAAGAACACTCAGTTTACCAGACACCACAACTTAATCAAATAACCAAAATGTTACTGATGTAAATGAACAATTTTATTTTTGTAGCACGAAGATGATCCTTGAATGATTAGGTATCTTTCTGTTCAGTGCGTGCTGATGAGCGATGAAGTATGTAATCTTTTGAGTGCGCTCTGAATCTTTAAGGTATGCAAGCTTGTGATGATTTCACTGCTGTGAATTTTATAATGTATCGCATTATTTCACCCTTGCTTGACGATCATTCCAACGGTCGAAAGGAATGTGTAATGTTAACTTGTAACAGAGGGATGCTGTGTCACCATCAGCTGCAACCGCAATAAATGTTCTTCAGATATGCATTAAATGTTCTCTTTACTATCATGGCCTTGAGTCCCGTTCTTTGAAGAGTTGTTTCAGAGTTACTGTTTGTGGCAACTGCCTTTAATCATCGGACCCTTGTAAGATATAAATGATCTTTCCTTTCTGGGATAGTGATATAAATGCATATCATTCTCGGAACTGATGTAGGAACTAGTTGACTTTGAAGCGGTGCAAACCATTGAACGTCCTGAACCGGTCAGATAATGTCTTTCATTAAGCAAGCAATAAAAACCCCTTTTTAATGACATCTCCGAATCAGCAGGTTTGAGAAGTTCATCAAAGTTCGAGCTTCTTTTACTTCAAACGGTTGAATTATCAGCGATCTGTAATCAAGCGGTCATGCTTCTTTAGTATTACCCGGTTGATCCTTTGTTTAAGCGGTTAAACTCTTTTTGCTTTAGCCGGTAAAGAAGCAGTCTGGTTGCTAAGCTGGGCGGCTGAGATGATACCTGTTACACAAAAAATATGCAGATGTTTCCTGAAACAGTGAATTGCTGTCTTGATTTTGTCGATCATCAAAAATCTTGAGTAATAATAATTTCTTAACATTCGTGAAATAAAAATGTGATTCCTTAAAATGTGACATATTACTTATTTGATAGTAACATTCATGAATTAAAAATGTGATACCAGAAAATGTGACATTAAAAATGTTTAATTTGATATCTCCAAATAATCAGAAATGAATATTTATAGGGTAAAATCAATTATTTGTAACTCGAATTAGATTTTATTCGTACCAATTTAGGTATCATATTTTTACTTCACGAATGACACCATAGAAAATATTAACTTTAAACTATATTTTTTGACATCAGCAAATAATCAAATGTGATATTTTAAAGGGTAAAATCAAATATTTATGGACTCGAATTAGGTATTATTTGTATTAATTTAGATATCACGTTTTTACTTCACGAATATCATCATCAAATGCCACTCAATATTACCTTCAAACTATATATTTTATATAAAAAAATTAATTGAATTTTAGTATTTAGGGAGTAAAGTCAAGTATTTGTAAATTCAAATTAGATAGTCTTTGTATCCATTTAAGTATCACATTTTAATATCACAAATGACATCATCAAAAGTCACCCAATATTACTTGAAAATATATTTGTTTACATCCCAAAATAATCGAAACTGAGTCTTAAAAGGGTAAAATCAATATATGTGAAATAGAATTAGATATTGTTTGTACCAATTTAGGTATCACATTTTTAATTCTCAAATCTAATAATCAAATGGTACTCAATATTAACTTCAAACTATATATTTTGACATTCTCAAAAATCGAATTTGAATATTTAAAGGGTAAAATCAAGTATTTGTGAACTCGAATTACGTCTAATTTGTATTAATTTAGGTATTATATTTTATTTCATGAATGTCATAATCAATGCCACTCAATATTATCAATACAACTCAATATTAACTTCAAACTTTATTTTGACACCCACAAATAATTGGATATGTGTATTTATATAGTAAAATCAAGTATTTGTAGATTCGAATTAGATTTTCTTTGTACCAATTTATGTATTATATTTTAAATTCACAAATGACACTATCAAAATTTACTTAATTTTAGTTGAAACTCAAATATTTTCTACATTTGGAGTATTCAAATAGCCAAATCAAATATCTAGAACACCTAAAATAGGTATATTGTCGGTCAAAATAAGTATTTTTCTTATACCATAATGAGTGATAAAACGTGTTTTTTCTAAAATTAGATGACATGAATAAGTCATTTTAATGCATTTTTCATGAAATGACCAACAATGACTGGATTTCATTATAAATAAACAAATCTTCTTAAAAATGGTCAGATTTGATGGAATTTGAATTTGAATAATAATAAAAAATTCATAATAAATATTTTTAATTATTATCTTTTTACCATATTTATATGTAATTGTTCTATTAAATGACAAATTTATTTATTTTTATTTAGCATATTTGATTTTTAAGATCTATTCTTATAGTTGTCTTGAATATTGAACAATTTTTTATTGAATAAAAAATTATTTTTTTATTTATAATATTAGGATATGATTGAATATTTAATTTTAAAATAATTTATATTGTAGAACTTAAATTTTAATATTTAGATGTTATTTTTGATTATTTTATTTTAATAATTTATTTTGTATTCGTTAATATTAGTTGTTTAATCATATAAGAGTTAATGTAGTTTGTATAATACAAATATATAATTAAAATGATATAGAGAAATATATTATGAAATTAATTTTTATTTTTTTATTTTTTAATAATATGAATAATATATTTTAAATCTTTATTTTTTGTAAAAAATAATTAGAGTTCAAATGGGAGTTTTACTAATTTAAGTTAGATGTAAAAGGGTTTGGAATCACACTATTTGGATTTAAAATGAGCAAGATATGCTTAAGTTTTAGAAATGGGTCCAAAAGTTGAATTCACCTAGGGGCGGTGCACTGGTGCTGCGTTCATACGAAATATGACAAAAAATCCATAAAATTTCGAATTGGCTTTCAAATGAAAGTTTTTGATAATCTAGTTAACTTTCATTTGGCAGAGGTCTTGCGTGTTTTGGATTGGTATGAGTGAGTTTTGCAAATTTATAGAGACTGCATAATCTGTCAAATTCAGGACATGCGAAAATTAAACTCGTAACTTGCAGATAGTTTTTGGGCCATTGATTGAATTTATTTGACAAAACTTTGTGAAGTTGAATGGTTGGGCTCGGTATTCGTTGGAACGGGAACGGCCACTACCGTGCCAAAGTTTAAGGCTATGACATTGTATTGAATCTTACAATCTTAGTTAGTTAATGATTCCAAGTGATTCAGAATTTCAATTCTGAAAGTGGAAAGTCAGGGCGCTAACTGTTTGTATTTTTCACTGGGATAAAAGCTTTACAAAATATTTTTTTCCTGTATATATTCTGAAAAACAATTGTTAATTGATGATCTGATCACTTCTGTGAACTTGATATTGTTGTGGATAACTTTCAATGGGAAACTGTAGATTCCCAAGGTTTCAATCCTTGTGATGCTCATCATTATTGTTTTTGAGGGTTAATAGAATTAGATAATATCACTTCTATATATTATTGCAGATAAATATTCTAATACTGGTTGGCAGTTCCAATTCTCAAAATTTAGGTCAGTTAATTGGCCAAAAGCCATCTATGAAACGTTCAGATAGAACAAAATTGAGTAAGCTGATTCACAGAGCTATCAGATTGACATATCCTGTATGCATTTTTCCTCAAATAAAAGAAATTAAAGTCATGGTCCTGAAATAAATCTAACTTTTAAGTCTTAAAACATATATAGCGATGACTTAAGCTTCACAATCCCAGAAACTCACAAAACACAGGCAATTAAATATCAGTTGCAAGTTGTTTCATGCCATCTCAATATATTCGAACACAATGCAGGTATCAGTGTATTTTTATTATATATTAGATTAATGTGGTGCGAATAATGGTGATCCTAGAAAAGATGTGTATATAGATTGAAAACATGAGAAAGAAGCAACTTTTTTCCCCATTCTTGTGAATTTATTAGCACTCATTTATAAATTGTATTAAATATTAATCATATAATAGCTTTTTGTATTTCCTGTAGGTTTTTTCTTTTGTAACCATTGGAATGGATGGAAGATCTGTAAAGATGCAAACTACCATGTCAAAGCATGCATTCTTTGATCTCTCTCATGTTTCGCCTTTGGTTTTCTTATATCTTCTTAAAGAATGTTATGCTTATGGTAAATTCAGCCGGCCTTTTGAATTTGATTCTGATGAGTATGTCTCAATAATTATCTTTTCTGAATTTTACATGGCTTGAAGAGGAAGTAACTAAATATAGGTTGCTTCATGTCTATTATGTAGACAGTACAGGATATTTTAGCTTTATAGGTGGGAATATTGAACTTAGAATTTTGACCTTCATCTAGTTGAAAAAGGCAGCTGAGCGATTATCGTGCATTTTAGTGATTAGTTTTGTTCAACAACTTGATATTCTTTTCATTAAATATTCACATTTCTTTGTTCCTTTATTATTTTTTTCTGATTGGCTTGTGATTAGTCTTTAGTTTTTGTAGAGTCAGTGGGCTACTTCAAATTATGCTCAGGTCTTTGAAGTTTTTCAACCAGTCAGATATCAATAGATTCTATGATTCAAATTTTTGGTTTGCGGTTTATTTTTGACATTTTTAGCTAATTCTTAATGTTCCTTATCGTAACATCTCCGTAAACCCTTATTTTTTTGGTAAATAAAAAAAACTTTGAGGTAGACTGTTTTTTAATATTTTGAACTAAGATAAAGTCAATTTAGGTGCCAATGCCAGTTTGTAAATAATTTGTTTTTGTGATCTCAACCAAGTGATTACTTATTAGTGAAGTGAGCTGGCAATAATACCTTTCAATGAGATGAAATGGCAATACCTTTTTCATTCTCAAATCTTCGGTCACAAACAATGGATAAATTAACAAAGAAATTAACTTAAAATTTTAAGATTATGAAGCTATACTAAAATTTGAAGTCAGAGTGTAATGTACATCTGGTTGCCCTTTATGTTTGTGTTTCGTTTCTACAGTTTGTTCAAGGATGGAAAATTCATTTGCAGGAACGGCAAAGCAGCTGTGAAGTTCCGTGCTTTACAGAAACAAGTGCACCTAGTTCCTGCTCAACAATACTCAAGCTGGACCAGCTACTTTTATTGCTTGTTGCATCTGCATAATGCCCTTAGTTGATTCATATTGTGATGGCTTCAGTCATTTGGTACTATCTGCACTTCGCCATTTCCTAAAATCGGGATATTGTGGTGAAGACGTTCAGAAGGCAAAACTTTATGCTGCCAAAATGTTTGTGGGTTTTGTTGGAGGAAGTATTCTAATTGATGAAGGGATTCTAATTAAAGTAGTTCAAACTTTTTTTGTCAATTTAGTAGATATTGAAATTGCTATGCTTAATATTCACATGGACGGAAATAATAAAAAGGAGACGGGAAAAGAAGTGGTTGAGAAATATGTTTTCAGGTTGATAGAGTTTCAGTCATATTTGACTGCTGTTGATCTGTTGATACAATTCGCTATCCGTGAACCTGGAGACTCGTTGCTACTAAAAATGATGAAAGGTCAACAATTCATAGCAGCGGAAAAGTGGGCCGCATTTTTGGGGAAGCCAACATTGTGCTTACTTGTTCATGAATATAACCACCAGAAGCTCATGCAACCTGCTTATGCTGTTATAAAGAAGTATAATTTGCGTAATGAATTCCCAGAATTATATCTTCAGGGGAAAGAAAGGCAAACTAATCTGTTAATTGCTCTGGGTCCCAATTCTTAATTTATTCTGAGCATAGTCTCTTTGGATAAGTGGGTGAGGTTCCCAGACTCAAGTTCATCAGGATGACAGTTTTGTACATGATTGCAGCTCGCTGAAGAAGCTAGCAGAAAAAGGTGTCTGGGAGATAGCAGAGGCTAGAGCAAAGGGTGATGGGCATCTTCTTAAGTATTTGGTAGGTACCATCAATACAAAGTGATGCAACATTTTTTTTTTTTTTTGGGATCATAGGTGGAGTAGCTTACTGAAATTTCTCATTCACTTCTAGTGGAGGTTAAAATAACTTGTATCCTTTATTTAAACATGATACAAGCTTGGTATTGTTCTTTTGGAAATGTAAGTTATGACTTACTATCAATAACTTTTTAAAAACAATTGAAAAATAAGGAAAAACAGCATTTGTTACTGTTCAGAAGATAAAGCTCTTAGTGTATTTTTCTGGTAAGGGGAACTTCTACTATGATTGCAACGTATGAATGCATAAATGGTCACATTCCCTGTTACAGAATTCCATTTACAAGTTTCTCAACAAAACTAGGTTTAAAATGTGAACTGTGCGCTGAAGTACATACATTACTCATATTTGTTATAATTGTTAGGTTTATTTAGCGATGGAAGCTGGCTATTTTGAAAAGGTTGAAGAGCTTTGTGCGCGCTATTCCCTAGAAGGATTCTCGAGGTTCAAAGGTATGCCAATACCAGTAGAAAGGTTAAACTTTTTTCTGGTAGTGTTACTTCAAACTCCTGGCAAAAACCTGTGAAACTCTTATTCTGTGTCCTCCACCCACTTTGTAGGTGTACCCTTGTTTTTAATAGATGCCTCTATTATGAATTTTCCTTATTCTTTGAGTGAATCAGATGCAGGCATTACCAAGATTCTCTACTAGCCACCTTTTGACTAGTGATATTAATTAATTCCTGAAGTTGGAATACAATCCATATGTGATGCATCTGAACAAATAATGCGAAATCTTGTTTAAGTGGATTGCATGAAATGAGATATTTTGTTTCTAACAGTGATTATTTACTTGAAATTCCAAATGTTACTGAAAGCTCTCTGAGAATATTTGAATAATATAAACATTATCTATCAAGTAGACAAGTACAGACATATTTTATGCTAACTCAAAGTCTCAAACCGTTGGATGATAAAATTTTGGAGGCAGTGATTCCAGGCTACTTATTATACTAGGTGATGACCAACGGGTGGGTCTTTGTGATTCTTGCTGAGTTTGTTTTCATTTTATATATTATGTGAATCACTTAGTTCCTTCCACCGCCACTTTTTTTATGATTTTTTTCCTCACCAAGATTTTCATTTTTTTTAATAGAACTCGAGGTAGATGCTTTCCCAAGCCGTCATTTGCAACTGAACGAATTATTTATTAAGGAAGTGATTTTGGTTGACGAAGTTCATGGTTTGCGCTATGCAAGTTGCTACTTTGAGGAATGTAAAGTTGTTGGTGTTGACTGTGAATGGAAGCCTAATTATGAAAAGGGAAGCAGTCCAAATAAGGTATTTTCTGTTTATCCCTTGCCTTTTATTAAGTAAGTTTACTTTCTTCCATCAAAGCGCCACGGTTTAGGCTTTCTTGATAATGGGATAATATTTGCTCATCGTTACTATCAAACCATAAATGTTATTTAGCTCTGGAAAGATAACATGAGGCAACTGAAACATATTAAACTCCTTTGATTCTGGGAAAAAACTTTCTTTATGTTTAACTTCACTCTCCATCTTTCTTGCTTCTTTGCTTTCAAAGGTTTGTCTTCTTGTCTGATGTCTCTTTGTTCCTAACCAGTAAAAGTGGGCATCTGTTTGTATAATGAGTTTGCTTCTATTTGTGTTTTTGTTTACAACTTGTAGTTACGACTTTGCTACAACTCCTTTCATGGATTCAACTTTTCTGATGATTGCTCTATAGAAACCTTAGGAGTTTGAAAATTAGATCTACTACATATATCATCTAGGTTTCCTCACCTACTATGTTGAAAAAATATATTATTCCACCTGGAAGTATATTATCCTACTTTATCGATATTCAATTATTATATTCCTAATAGTTAGGATATTAAAATTTGATTTGCTTCCTTGTAGATTTTGGTGTACTGATCTTCATAAGGCTTGCATCGATTATCATTCCAGTTATTATATATTTTGCTGCTAATTCCAGGTTTCTATCATGCAAATTGCCTCTGACAAAAAGGTTTACATATTTGACCTCATCAAGCTGCATGAAGATGTTCCAACTGTCCTAGATGAGTGCCTTTCCAGAGTATTGCAATCTCCGAGCATTTTAAAACTTGGTACGGGAAGATGTTTGATTACAGTGCTACCTTATTTAGAAGGATAAGCTGCAAGGAATAAATCGGCATACTAATATAAAGTAAATGATATTTGGTTCTCGAATAAAAAAGAAAAAGAAATATGAGATTTGGTTCTTTCAGGTGATTGCCAGAATACTAGGTACTACCTAATGCTAACTCATAGCACCAAATTTTTTTAAATGCTTTTACTTGTTTTATTGCCAATGGCATGAGCCACTGTTTTCTGTTCAAATGCTGATTTTGGTCTCTGATTTTGTGCCTAGGGCAATATGGTACGGTAAAATTTACTGCAGCTATGGTCAATGTAATTTGCAGGCTACAATTTCCAGTGCGATATAAAGCAGCTTGCTCATTCTTATGGAAAATTAACTTGTTTCAAACACTTTGATATGCTACTTGATATCCAGAATGTGTTCAAAAAATCACGTGGTGGACTTTCTGGTCTGGCTGAGGTAATTTTACGAGCTATCACGCATGATTGTTTTTGTTCTAGCCCTCGACTTCTTGTAACTAGCAGTTAAGAAATTTTGGAACCTAAAATGTCCCTTTCATTCTGTTTGTTCTTGGAAATAGAAAATATTGGGAACTAGTTTGAATAAAACGAGACGAAATAGCAGCTGGGAGCAGCGGCCTTTAAGCCAGTATCAGGTAGTTGTCTTATTTTTCATATAGTCTGTATCTTACATGCCATACTGGTGAATATATCTGACTATTGTCATATTGTTTCGATCGTTGATCAGACATTCTGGCTTCGTTTGGTTGGTGTTACTGAAAGATTGAACTTTTACCCATAGTATAATATTGCATTTTTAGCTGAATTATAAAAAGAAAAAAACCGAGAATGTACTTCCAGCTTGACATCATCGTCATAAATAATATCGATGTGAACGATAAATGTTCGAAGCAAATAAAGGGCTTATATGAAGATGCTGATGTTGATTGATCTAGTTGGTGGATAAGTTAGATGAAAAAATTTATTCTGTATTCTTTTATCCATCAATTTGCAGATTACGTTCTTATAAAGTTGCTTGAATTTCAGAAGTCCATGTATGGTTTCTCAATTTTTGAAAACCAATGCAGCTAGAGTATGCTGCTCTTGATGCTGCTGTTCTCCTCCACATATTTCAGCATGTGGGCAGCCACACCTCGCCAGAAGGTGCCCCTGATGGACACGCCAAGATAGAATGGAAATCATACATTGTATGGATTCTTGAAATTTCTCTAAGCATATATGTGTGCTCATGCATATGAGTGTGTTCCTCCCCCCTCAGTGGATATTTTTTAGTAAGTGCTAATTGCTGCATGATAATTTTATTTTTCACTGTTACTATTTGAGTTCTGTCACACATTCGCCTGGCCAGTCCGGCGTGACTTGATACACTTTTATTTATATTTCTAAATTAATAACGGAGAGTTTTAATAATCCTTTACTAGCTACTGGCATCTTGATTTTTAGGAATGTGAAACATTTTATCAAAATAGAAATCCAACAATTATCTCAGATTTACGTGCATACAAGCTTTTGTGTGCTGAAAAGCCGTAAGCATGTGCATGCCTACGCCATGAAAGTATTTATGCATGGCGTGTCTGTGTACATATATGATCTGATAATCAAGATACATTTTTATCAAGAAGTTATGCGACACTAGGCGTGAGTATACTCGGGGCTCATATGAAAATTTCCCACTGATTCCTGCTATTTTTACAGATTTCGCATGTGGACAGCTCAAGAGCACCTAGAAAGAACATTGGGTTTGGAGAGGGTAGGAGCTTCGGATGAACAGTCTTCAAGATACATTCCTACTCGTGAGGATTTCCTGCTGAAGAATATGTTTCGAGCCACCTATTCTCCTTTTTTCCAATCTTTGAAAAATTCTTATGCTGCTGGAATAAAAGTATTAGCGAGAGACTTGTATGCCAAAGGTCAAACTGAAAATGTACAGTTATTCACCATAGCAGTGGCTTTTTTACTCACTGTGAACTCTTTTATTCTCAAATATTTTCTTATGCTGTGTGTGGGTGTCTATATATATATGTGTGTGTGTGTGTCAATGTGTGTGTGTGTGTCAATCTATATATACAAGTATATCTCTATATAGACAACACTACAGGTGATGCTAACACGAGTGGTCAAGCTCCAAGGAAAGCATGAGATCCGTTAGAGTTGTCAGAAGGACCAATCACGAGGGGGCGAATGAAGAAATTCAAGGACGCATTGAATGGGTTATTTATGAGCAATCAAGGAGGGCTTACGTGCAAGGAGCAAAGTGCCGAAGGGTTCGTGATGCATGAGGGTGAGTTCGAGAGCCAAAAGAGCATTATTCAAGCATTAAATGTTGAAGGAACCCGAGAGCATCGCGCCCGGGCGGATGTAAACTACCGCCCGAGCGCTACATGTGAGTCCAGAAAATAAATCTTCGAAGGCCTCGCGCCCGGGCGGATAAAAGTTACCGCCCGAGCGCGAACCAAGGAGAGTGAGGGCCGAAGACCTTCTGCCGGACACTGTTCCGAGAAATTATTTATTTCCTTATTTAGAGTTTTAATTTGTTTGGTAACTAGATTTTGATATCCTTTTGATATGTAAGGATATTATGGACGAAATTTAAACACTTTTCAGATTATTGAATATTGAATTGAGTTTGTTCTTGAGTTTTCTCTCAAACAACCAAAAAGCTTTTAGCTTTGTATCAAAAATCAAACTTATCAAAGTTTATGCTTTGTGGCGTTTGTCGATCGTTCTTGTGCGGATTGTTTTAGGCTTGTCCTTTGAAGGTTCGTTCGAGTTTTTCGATTGTTTTCTTCGTGATTTATTTACTGCTAAACTCGTTGTCGTAGTTTAGAGGTGAAAATCACACACATACTTAATTCAAAAGATCGGAACATCAAAGAATCCTTTTAACGTTGTCGAATTGAGGGCGCAGTTCAATTAGAAATCGTGTTTGCCTTTCGTTCGTACGAGGGGTTCGTATCATTTGGTATCAGAGCTTGGGTTCATTGAATTCAAGTAAGTTTATTGCTTTATTATCTCGTTCTATTACTAGATCTGTTATACTTTCGTTCCTTTTTCAGATCTGTCTTTATAGTTATCGTTCTTCGTCAGTCTTTGAAATTTTGGTGATTTTTTTTGTTGGGATTTTCGAGTAAAGTACTCAGCAAAAAAAAAAAAAAAAATCCGAAAATTCACCATTATTTTTTTTTGATATCTTGTTCTATTTTCTTTAGAGAGTCATATTTAATTGCCTCTCACAGCAAAAAAAAAAATATTTATCATCAAAATTTTCTGTCTACGCAGTCCAAGTGAGTCGATCACATTTGTTCACGAGTTGAAACTTGATTGTTAGCTTGAGCCCTTGAGAGAACTCTCGAATTTGAGTGACATTACTTGAGTGCAAGTGCATTTTCTTTGGAGTGAACAGTGAGTATTTGTTGTGAGCAAAAAAAAATAAGAAGAGAGGAGAGACGAGTTAATTTCTTTGGAGTGACCGTGAGCATTTGGGTGAGGAACATTTTGTTTTCTACTAACGTTTTCTTGCAGGTACAAATTTGAAATTAAATGGAGAGGGATGTAGGAGATAGTTCGAACCAAGGATTATCTAAGGTTCAAATGGAGGCGTTGTTTGGGCATTTTAATAGGATGATGAGGAATGAATTGGAGCCCTTACATGAGAGATTGGATAAGCTTGAGGTTAGTACTAGTGGGAGTATATCTAAGCCTAAAGATGTGGGTAGAGGAGAAGATGAGGAGTATGATATGGGAGGAGATGAGGAGAGCCAAAATGAAAATTGGGGTAGGAATGGGAGAGGTAGATGATTTGGTAGAGGAAGAAGAGAAGCAGTACGGGGTAGATATGATGGGAATAGGGAAGATGGCAATATGGGTAGTATTAAGATGAAAGTTCCATCATTCCATGAGAAGTCTGACCCGGAGGCGTGCTTAGAGTGGGAAAAGATGGTAGAGTTCGTGTTTGAATGTCACCACTACTCCGAACAAAAGAAGGTGAGGTTGGCGGTGATGGAATTCTTAGACTATGCTCTCATTTGGTGGGATCAATTAGTGACCACTAGGAGGAGGTATAATGAGAGGCCCATTGAAACTTGGGATGAGATGAAGAGGGTCATGAGGAAGAGGTTTATGCCCAATCACTATTATAGGGAGATGTTTAAGAGGCTACAAACCTTGAGGCAAGGGTTGAAGAGTGTGGAGGACTACTATAAGGAGATGGAGGTAGTCATGATTAGGGCAAATATTGAGGAAGATAGTGAGGCGACGATGGCTCGTTTTCTTTGTGGTTTGAACAGGGAAATACAGGATCAAGTGGAGCTTAGGCACTACTTGGACCTAGACGAGATGGTGCAAATGGCCATAAAGGTGGAGCAAAAACTAAAGAGGCGAGGAGTTGGCCGCACTAATCAAGCTGGGGGTTCATCATTTTTTTGGCGATCAAATGTGGTGAAACGCGAGGAGAATAAGGTGGTGACCAAGCCCAAGGTTGAAACCAAACACGAGGCGCCTAAACAAGGAGTGCAAGGTAAATCTGAAACTCCTCTTACTTGATCTAGAGATACTAGATGTTTTAGGTGTCAAGGATTGTGACATATTGCTAGTGAGTCTCCTAATAAAAGGGTGATGATTTTAAATGACTATGGTGAGTATGAGTCGCATAGTGAGGATGATGATGATGAGATGCCTGCACTAGAGGATCCTGATGAGGGATATGAGGCGGTTGTAGGTGAAGCACTAGTGACTAGGCGGATCATGAGTGCCCAAGTCAAGGAGGAGGAGACTAACCAAAGGGAGAACTTGTTCCACACTAGGTGTTTTGTAAATCAAAAAGTTTGCAATCTAATCATAGATGGGGGGAGTTGCACCAATGTGACTAGTAGTGAGATGGTTGAAAAATTGGGTTTGCCTACATTAAAGCATCCTCAACCATATAGGCTTCAATTGTTGAATGATTGTGCGGATGTGAAGGTGAACAAACAAGTGTTGGTGTCTTTCTCTATTATGAAGTATGTGGATGAGGTCTTGTGTGCTGTGGTGCCCATGCATGCTTGTCATATCTTGTTGGGTAGGCCGTGGCAATATGATAGGCGGGTGATACATGATGGGTACAAGAATAAGTATTCATTTATGTTTAAGAAGGATTCCATTGTCCCCAAAGCAAGTGTTGGAGGACCAATTGAAAAAAAAGAAGAGAGATGAGGCCGAAAAAAGAGTGAACTAAAGAGTGAGATGACCTTTGAAGGTAAAAATGAAATGGCTGAAAAAAAGAGTGATAAAAAGAATGAGATAGCCATACAAAAGAAAAAGGAGAGGAAAGAAAGTGAGGGAAAAGAAAATGAGGAGAAAGAGGCAAAAAAAAAAAAAAATCATATATGGCCCAAAAGAGTGAATTGAAACATTTAATGCACATACATGAACCACTTGTATTGATTCTTTACAAGGAGATTCTCCTTAACACAAGTGATATAGCCAGGTCCCTTCCGAGCATTGTTGTTTCACTTTTGCAGGAGTTCGATGATATATTTCCGGAGGAGTTACCTCACGGACTTCCACCATTGAGGGGGATTGAGCACCAGATTGATTTGGTACCCGGAAGTGCATTGCCGAATGTCCAGCTTATAGGAGCAATCCGGAGGAGACTAAGGAGCTTCAACAGCAGGTAAGTGAGTTGTTAGATAGAGGGTTTGTGCGTGAGTCCATGTCACCTTGTGTTGTACCTGTTTTATTAGTTCATAAGAAAGATGGCTCATGGCGTATGTGTGTAGATTGTAGGGCAATCAATAACATAACCATTAAGTATAGGCATCCCATACCTAGACTAGATGATATGTTAGATGAGTTGCATGGTGATTGTATTTTTAGCAAGATTGATTTAAAGAGTGGTTATCATCAAATTAGGATGAGAGAAGGTGATGAGTGTGGAAGACTGCTTTTAAAACCAAGTATGGGCTATATGAGTGGTTGGTCATGCCTTTTGGATTAACTAACGCTCCTAGCACTTTTATGAGGTTAATGAACCATGTCTTGCGTGCATACCTAGGAAAATTCGTTGTTGTTTACTTTGATGATATCCTAGTATATAGCAAAAACTTGGATGAGCATGTTGGTCACTTGAAACTTGTGCTAATCACACTACGGACTGAAAATCTATATGCTAACTTAAAGAAATGTGATTTTTGTACAAGCAAACTTGTCTTTCTTGGTTTTGTGGTAAGCTCACAGGGTATCACAAGTGGATGAAGACAAGGTCAGTGCTATTCGAGATTGGCTATCGCCTACTAGTGTTGGTCAAGTCCGAAGTTTTCATGGACTTGCTAGCTTCTATCGGAGGTTTGTAAAGGATTTTAGCACATTGGCATCACCGATGACGGCGGTAATCAAAAAGAACGTTCCATTCCATTGGGCCGAGGAGCAAGAGAAGTCTTTTAATCTTATTAAGCAAAAATTAATTAATGCTCCTTTACTTGTTTTGCCTTATTTTTCTAATACCTTTGAAATTGAATGTGATGCTTCAAGTGTAGGTATTGGTGGAATCTTGATGCAAGGAGGTCGACCGGTGGCGTACTTTAGCGAGAAACTCAATGGAGCCACCCTAAAATACCCCACGTATGATAAGGAGTTCTACGCACTTGTGATGACCCTAGAGACGTGGCAGCACTACTGGAGGCCTAAGGAGTTTGTAATTCATACGGATCACGAGTCTCTAAAGCACCTTAAGGGGCAACAAAAGCTGAACAAGCGGCACGCCAAGTGGGTGGCTTTCATAGAGACATTCCCCTACATAATCAAGTACAAACAAGGTAAGGAAAATGTAGTGGCCGACGCACTATCACGGAGGTACATACTAATCTCTACCTTGGAGTCAAAAATTTTGGGGTTTGAGCATATGAAGGAGTTGTATGTGCTAGATGAGGACTTTAAGGGTGTATTTGAAACATGTATGGATAGTCCACATGACAAATTTTATTTGCATCATGGTTTCTTATTTAGAGAAGATAAGTTGTGCATTCCTAAATCTTCAATTCGTGAATTACTTGTTAGGGAAGCACATGGGGGTGGCTTGATGGGACATTTTGGTGTGGCTAAGACTTTAAACACATTGCATGAACACTTCTATTGGCCACATATGAAACGTGATGTTGAGAGAGAGTATGTGATAAGTGCATAAACTGTAGGCAAGCTAAGTCTAGGACACAACCACATAGTGAACCTTGGGTCGATATTTCTATGGACTTTGTTTTGGGGTTGCCTAGGGCTAAGAAGGGGAGGGATTGAATATTTGTTGTTGTTGATAGATTTTCTAAAATGGCACATTTCATTGCTTGTCACAAAACTGATGATGCATCTAACATTGCTGATCTCTTCTTTAGAGAAGTCGTTAGGTTGCATGGCATGCCTAGGACTATCGTTTCTGATTGTGATGTTAAGTTTTTGAGTTACTTTTGGAAAATGTTGTGGGCTAAACTGGGCACGAAATTGTTGTTCTCTACTACATGTCATCCAAAAACGGATGGACAAACTGAAGTAATTAATAGAACCTTAGGGACACTTTTGCGTGCCATTCTTAAAAAGAACTTAAAGAATTGGGAAAATTGTTTGCCATTTGTTGAGTTTGCTTATAATCGTTGCGTGCATTCTACTACAAATTATTCGTCATTTGAAATTGTTTATGGTTTTAATCATTTGACTCTGTTGGATTTGATATCTTTACCTGTGAGTGAAAGGTTAAATATGGATGGCAAAAGGAAGACTGAATTTGTTAGGAGCTTGCATGAAAAGGCCAAGGCCAACATTGAGAAGAAGAATAAGCAATACGCCAAACAAGCCAACAAGGGGAAGTAGAAAGTGGTATTTGAGAAAGGTGATTGGGTGTGGCTATACTTGAGGAAGAAAAGGTTTCCTGAGAAGCGGCGTTCGAAGCTACTACCTAGGGGTGATGGACCATTTCAAGTCCTCGAGAGGATCAATGACAACGCCTACAAACTCGATCTACCAGGTGAGTATAACGTGAGTTCTACTTTTAATGTTAGTGATTTGTCGTTGTTTGATGTAGGTGATGAACAAGATTTGAGGACAAATCCTTTTCAAGAAGGGAAGGATGATGCGAACACGACTGGTCAAACTCCAAGGAAAGCATGGGATCCGTTAGATATGCCAGAAGGACCAATCACGAGGGGGCGAATGAAGAAATTCAAGGACGCATTGAATGGGCTATTTATGATCAATAAAGGAGGGCTTACGTGCAAGGAGCAAAGTGCCGAAGGGTTCGTGATGCATGGGGGTGAGTTCGAGAGCCAAAAGAGCATTATTCAAGCATTAAATGTTGAAGGAACTCGAGAGCATCGCGCCCG
Source organism: Primulina tabacum (assembly GCF_025594145.1). NCBI lineage: Eukaryota > Viridiplantae > Streptophyta > Magnoliopsida > Lamiales > Gesneriaceae > Primulina > Primulina tabacum. Next base: position 27,805,101 of record NC_134550.1, on the reverse strand, counting down.
GGCGGATGTAAACTACCGCCCGAGCGCTACATGTGAGTCCAGAAAATAAATCTGCGAAGGCCTCGTGCCCGGGCGGATAAAATTTACCGCCCGAGCGCGAACCAAGGAGAGTGAGGGCCGAAGACCTTCCGCCCGGGCGGACATAAATATCCGCCCGAGCGGACACTGTTCCGAGAAATTATTTATTTCCTTATTTAGTGTTTTAATTTGTTTGGTAACTAGATTTTGATATCCTTTTGATATGTAAGGATATTATGGACGAAATTTAAAACACTTTTCAGATTATTGAATATTGAATTGAGTTTGTTCTTGAGTTTTCTCTCAAACAACCAAAAAGCTTTTAGCTTTGTATCAAAAATCAAACTTATCAAAGTTTATGCTTTGTGGCGTTTGTCGATCATTCTTGTGCGGATTGTCTTAGGCTTGTCCTTTGAAGGTTCGTTCGAGTTTTTCGATTGTTTTCTTTGTGATTTATTTATTGCTAAACTCGTTGTCGTAGTTTAGAGGTGAAAATCACACACATACTTAATTCAAAAGATCGAGTCATCAAAAAATCCTTTTAACGTTGTCGAATTGAGGGCGCGGTTTAATTAGAAATCGTGTTTGCCTTTCGTTCGTACGAGGGTTCGTATCAACAGGGATAGTCATATTATGGTATATTGCCGAAATTCTGAGGGGACTTGGTAATTCATCTTAATTATTTTGTAACATCACACTATTTTATTTTATTTTTATGTAGAAGAGGGAGTTTTGACCAGCCTGAATTAAATTAAGTTCCATTTTTATTTTTATCTGAAGGCAACTAATGATTCATAAGTGAAGTTTTCTCAAATGTTCTTCACATTTAAATTGAAAATGGAGAAATATTGGCCAAAAATTAAATATTCAATAAGTATATATGCTTGTTGGAATGGTTGACAGGGTTGAAATCACAAGAAAGGTCTAAGCCTCTAAGCAATGGGTAGGTTTTCACATGTAAGATTTTCTTGCGTGTATCTATATTCGTGAGTTTGAGTTGAATCAATACGCATATAAATCAGCGCAATTCTCTTATGCACGCTTCTGTTGATTCGTCTTCCGTTCATCTGTAGTTAATTTCCTTCGTTTCTTGATCGATTTGTTTTTCAATTGAATTTTGGAACATGGAGACACTAGATTGATTGGACGAAATTCTCTTCAAAGTTGACCTTGAAGAGTGAAAATATCGAGTTTCTCTAAAATTTGATGCAAGGTTTGATAATTGGAATGCGGAATGTTGATACCGAAGTAGGAAAATTTGTTCACAGATCACACACCCAATCCTCTGACATCCAACAACAATCGAAAATTGATTTCAATGCTCCAACATGGATTTCTAATTCTGCAGATTCTTACAAAGTTTTTGTTTGATTTCTGCTGATGATTATGCTGAAAAATTTGGGTACATCTTGTCCTACTTATCATCTTCACCAGTGCTGCAGCGTAATAATCTAAACTCACACCATTTTGTAATAGTTAAATGTAACTATCAAATGCTTGAATGGTTTTACTCAGAGTCCGTTTTACTTCAATTTGCATGGTTTCAAGTCTTGTCTGAAGTCTGTTTTATGCCGACATCTTATTTTTGTGTTGAACGATTACTTGTCCCGTTATCCTTAATTGACAATTCTTGAGATGATTAATATAATTTTCCTGCTATCTAAAATCAAAGTGATTGTATTGAATGTTGGGAAATCGGTTTTTCTCGGGTCCAAAATGTAACTGAAGTTTTAAAAATTTTATTTGAAATTCAAATAATGCATTTCGACATTCGTATAGTTTAAACAAATTAAACATTCATGGGGTGTTAATGATTATACTTTTAGTAAATTAATCACATGACACCAACTATTCTGGGATTAGCGGAGATAGCTCTTGTAGTATTCCATACGAACGTTCTTCTTGAAATCTTCCATCTCCAATCGAGTCCACGACTAGAGCGTGTTGGGCTTATTAATTAATTTTGAGATCTTGTGGTATTCCCTACGAGATAGCTCTTGTAGCATTCCCTACGAACGTTCTTCTTGAAATCTTGAACCCTTAAACTAATTTTCTTAATTATAGGTTTAGTTTCTTTAATTAACATTAATGACCTTATTAATTTATTTTGACTAGTCCAACTAGTTTAATTAATTAATATATTAAAGTTCATCAAGAACTTTAATAAATTAGCGTGTTGGACTTATACTCCTACAAGCTCATTATGCATTCTCTCATTACATTTAATTAATCTTTAATGAAGTCAACCATTGAGTTTAATATTTTAAATTCTCAATTTTTTATAATTTAACTTCTTGAATTTATTCTCTACAAATTTTAATTATTATAAATTCAACTCCTTGAATTTACTATCTCATAATTTTATATAAATTCAACTCTTTGATTTTATTACCTTAATGGGAAGAAATGATCTAATGCTCGTGTGATACTCAATTGTTCAGGAATACAGCTAACCATGGGTTCACAACACTTTGTGATTCAGGACATTTTCCATTATTCGATGCACCAACATTTGATAATGAGAATGTCAGAAATCATTTTTCTGATTAAACCAATCGAATCATCGTAAGAGCGTCTAATAACATCGCCCCACGATTCCCTAAGTATCATTGATAGTGCCTGCAAGAACCAATCGGCTATGATTAATGTACAGTACGATCCCTTTATCTCATATATCCCGATCGAATCTGCAACCATTGGTTCATCGAGGGTTGCATATTAGATTCGATACTATGTGATATATTTATGAAATATTCATAGTGTCATAGCATGCACAGCTAGAAAACTCTTGTCTCTAATGTACATCTTACACTCTGGCCAAAGATTTCATGCACTACTATTTCGTTAGATCACATAGGATATCCACACCCATAAGTGAGCAGCGAATTCTCGACTACAATGTATCGGCTCCTACACATGTCACAATTGCACCCAACCTCGCTACTTTGTGACTCCGACGGAATCGGTAAACGAGTCAAAGCACAATTCTAATATGTAGAGCCTCAGTGTTGTTCCAGGTCGTAAGGACTAATGATGTACAATCACAACCACATAATTTTCCTCTCGATAATGATAACTACTTGGAAAATCAGAGAAAGTGTTGTTCGTACAATCATCATATGATTACCCATCAGCATGATTGGAGATGTCTATGCTCCTACCATGAAACACGATATACAACATCACATATGCTAGTATCAAGCTCAAGCAGTATTTATCCTTGTTTTTAAGCTGCTAAATAGACTATGAACGAATTTAGAATACACAATGTGTTGGAACATTTCATGTTTGCAATCTTTATTTTGATGTTAACAAAACTTGTTATTGTATTTTTAACATATTTACTCATGTTTGAAATTGCAAACACAAGAAGAAAACAGAAACTCAATTTAGCCAAGCTGAATTTCTAGCGAGTTTCGGTGTTTGGATGATATTTATCAGCCGAATGATTTAAATGAAAATCCGTCAACTCTGGTGATCAGACAAATCAATTTGAAACAAGTCGTATTTCAGGTGAGTTGAGCAAAATCGGATGTTATCTAGGCCAAACTTATCGCTGAATGACCAAATCGATTGCACGAAAACAACAATCAGTTGGGTATGAGCAGTTGTGGTATTTTGGTCATATCTCTCAGCTCGTTTATTGGAGTGAAGCGATACAATATGCGTTGAAAATATAAGACAATGATCTACAAATCATCTTCAGAAGTCAAAGTCTGAATCTGAAACATCCCTCGCTTTTTGACTTTAAAATCCTACTAAAAAATTAAGTATAATTGTAACGTACCGTACTTTTAAACTACTTTAAAATTTACGGAAAAATAAAAATTTTCTTAAATACAAAATAAACTTTCAAATTTGCATTAAAATAACTTGCTCGTCTAAAAAAATTTGCAATAAAAACAACCAAAACCAAGTTTTCCAAAAGTAATAATCGTTTAAACATCATAAACCACTTCATGAAATCAGAGTATTAAAAATCGTCATGCATAAAATCTTAAAACATGGGCGGTCCTCGGGTTTTGTAACGCCCTTGACTGATTTAATAAAATAACAGCGGAAATTGAATAATTTACTTAGAGGAAAGAAGGATTTAAAATTTTCTTGACATAAAATATTTACAATCAAAAGTATATACATGATCAATCAAGAGTTGCATCAAAATACAAAATATCATTTTTATCAAGTCAAAAGCTAACAAAATATCTTTCTTCCTTCCATCTCTTGTATGCATATGACCCCGGCTCCAATCAACGTCCTGGCTCGTCGCTCTTATCTGCATCACATGAAATAACTGGAATGAGTATAAAACTCAGCAAGTGGAACTCTTACATAACAATGTATACATATCATACTCTGTAAAACATTACATTGAAATCATTAAATACCATCTAACTCTTTAAACATGAATAATATAGTAGAACATGAACATAACGATGGTATTTCTCTTTTCTCTGGTGGATTGATATTTCAACAGTATCTCTGTCTCTGTACCTATATCCCATCGATATAAATCGATTACTCAGTTGAGATATAAGCCTATGGTCGTTGATCAACTAATTGCATGCAATCTCTGACTATCTCTTTATCAATCCAATAAATCATTTGAACTCTCTCTTTGGCATTAAATCAAACAATTTGAATACTCTATTCTCTTGCATTCCCTTTTACACAAGTGAGGCATATAAAAGCCTCTAATATACAACTAAGTGTATCTATACATAACATGAATCAAATGGAAGGGAATACCATATTAAAACCATTAAAATACAATACATATAATTCATGTGAGCACAAGAAATGAATTTCACTTACAACCAATGGAAACCTTGATTCTAATCTCTTGGTACAAATCCTACAACAATAAACCATGAATTGAATCATCAACAACTTAATAATCACAAACCCATACCATAAAACCCATAAAACCAACACAATCAAACATTCCATGATTTCCCCCAACACCAAAAACCAAGAAATAACTAAAGCCACAAGATTACCTTAGCTCCTTGAACCCAAAATGATCTTGTTCTCACTTCAAATACCCAACAAGATGCTTGAATCAAAGAAATAAAAGAAAGGAAACGAGAACCCTAGGTCTCCTTGAGCTGAAGAACCGATAGGATAGGGAAAGAATGAGAGAAATGAGGGAAACTCTTGTATTATATCACTTAAAACACCAAAACATGACTTCACTGTTCATCGACCGCGGGTGCGCTAGGCATGCTGAACAACTTTCGAAAATCCAAAGGAACGACCGCAGGTGCGCTGCTCTTCCTACCGCAGGTGCGTTGGAGGTTCTGCCCAAATACCGCGGGTGCACTGCATAATGGACCGCGGGTGCACACTCCTCTGTAGCCAACAATATACTCTTTGCAACTAAATCGAATCGCAACGTCGCTTCTCCTCATAATTTGACAACACTTTCAACATGAAAGTTGCACCACTATGTCTTATCTAACCACTACAATTGGCCTCATACCAATTGGCTCAACATACAAATTATCATGAATTAAATCGTTACGATGCTACACTATGACTACACACCATCTATATACCACAATACTATAAATCATAAATCCAAATTCTTAACATCTAAACTATACTTAAACTTAACCAAATAGTCCACAAACATAAGAAATCTTAAACCGTACCGATCACCAAGCTTGGATATTACAATCTCCCCTTCTTAAAGAAATTTCATCCCCGAAATTGACGTCACTGCGCAAACAACTCAGGATACTTTCCTTTCATCTCATCCTCTGGTTCCCACGTGGCTTCTTCAATCAATTGATTCCTCCAAAGGACTTTAACAATGCCAATCTCTTTGTTTCTCAATACTTTAACTTTGCGATCTAGAATCTGGACTGGAATCTCTTGGTACGTCAAATTCGGCGTCAAATCCAATGGCTCGTGATGAAGAACATGGGAAGGATTCGCAATATACTTCCTGAGCATGGAGACATGAAAAACATTATGAACTCTATCAAGATCTGGTGGTAAGGCTAACCTGTAAGCTCGATCACCAACTCTGTCCAAGATCTCAAATGGGCCAATAAACCTTGGACTCAACTTTTCCTTTTTGCCAAACCTTATCACACCTTTAAGAGGTGCAATCTTCAAGAACACGTGATCGCCAATCTCAAACTGCAACGGCCTTCGCCGTACATCAGCATAACTCTTCTGTCTTGACTGTGCTGTCTTAATCCTCTCTCGAATAACAGCAACAACATCAGCTGTCTGTTGGACCAAATCTGGACCCAACATCTTTTTCTCACCAATCTCATCCCAATATAAGGGGGATCTACATTTTCTGCCATAAAGTGCTTCATACGGTGCCATGCCAATCGTCGCCTGGTAACTGTTATTGTACGTGAACTCAACCAGAGGCAATTTGGAATCCCAACTACCAGGATAGTCGATAGTACAAGCTCTGAGCATATCCTCTAAAATCTGAATAACTCTCTCTGATTGACCGTTGCTCTGGGATGATATGCTGTACTGAATGCTAATCGTGTACTCAAGGCTCTGTGTAAACTCTTCCAAAACTCTGAAGTAAATCTAGGGTCACGATCAGACACGATTGACACAGGAACACCATGAAGTCTAACAATCTCTGCTATGTACTCTTCGGCATACTGGTTCATGGAATACGTTGTCTTGACTGGGAGAAAATGCGCTGACTTGGTCAACCGATCAACGATAACCCAAATAGAGTTATAGCCTTTATGTGTTCTAGGAAGACCAATCACGAAGTCCATTGTAATGTGCTCCCATTTCCATTGAGGAATCGGCAATGAATGCAATGTCCCAGAAGGTTTTTGGTGTTCGATTTTCACCTGCTGACAAGTGAGACACTGAGAAATAAACATGGCAATATCCTTCTTCATACTTGGTCACCAATAGAGTCTACGAAGATCCTGATACATCTTGGTACTACCTGGATGTATCGAGTATGGCGCGGTATATGCCTCTGTCAAGACGTCTTGCCGAATATCATCACCAGTAGGAATACATATACGGCCTCTGAATGTCATCAAACCATCTTTATTCATCCCAAACTCTGAATTACCTCTCTCTTCTACTCTGGCTCTCATCTCTGTCAACTGTACATCATTGGCCTGCTCTCTACGGATTCTGTCCGTCAATGTAGCCTGAATGACCAATGCTGAAAAGCGAGCAATGGTTCCCGGTACTACTAAAGCTATCTCTTCTCGTTGCAAGTCTAACAACAACGGTCTCTGGATCATATAACTCAAAGAGGAACTCGACTTACGGTTCAATGCATCTGCTACAACATTCGCCTTCCCAGGGTGGTAACTAATCATCACATCATAGTCTTTGACAAGCTCTAACCACCGTCTCTGTCGCATATTGAGTTTTTTCTGGGAAAACAAATACCTTAAACTCTTGTGGTCCGTGAAAATTTCATACTTTTCGCCATATAAATACTGTCTCCAGATTTTCAGGGCGAATACCACAGCTGCTAGTTCCAGATCATGCGTAGAATAATTTTTCTCGTACTCTTTCAACTGACGAGAAGCATAAGCTATAACCTTTCCACGTTGCATCAGCACTGCACCGAGTCCCTTCTTCGACGCATCGGTATAAACAACAAAGTCTTCTGAACCACTAGGCAATGCAAGTACTGGAGATGTCGTCAACCTATCTTTCAACTCTTGGAATCCACTTTGGCATTCATTGGACCACTCAAACTTTACAGTCTTTCTCATCAGATTGGTTAACGGCAGGGCAATTTTGGAAAAGTCTGATATAAAACGACGATAATAACCCGCCAAATCAAGAAAACTGCGTACCTCTGATACAGTGGTAGGGATAGGCCACTTCTGTATCGCCCCTATTTATGTTGGATCAACAGCTAAACCATCCTTCGAGACAACATGGCCTAAGAAAGAAATCTGCTCCAACCAGAACTCACATTTCTTCAACTTAGCATACAGTCTCTTCTCTCTCAACAACTGAAGAACGACTCTGAGGTGCTCTACATGAAGCTCTCTGGTCTTGGAATAAATCAATATATCATCGATGAAAACAATGACAAAGCTATCCAAATACGGCTTGAACACCCAGTTCATAAGATCCATGAAGACTGAAGGAGCATTAGTCAGACCGAACGACATAACAAGAAATTCGTAATGACCATACCTGGTCGGGAAAGGCCGTCTTAGGGATATCAGACTCCCTAACTTTCAACTGGTAATAGCCAGATCGCAGATCAATATTCGAAAACACTGTGGCTCCCTGCAATTGATCAAAAAGATCGTCTATTCATGGCAACGGATATTTATTCTTAATCGTCACTTTGTTGATTTCCCTGTAATCAATGCACAGCCGCAAAGACCCGTCTTTCTTCTTGACGAAAAGAACCGGAGCTCCCCAAGGCGAAGAACTCGGCCGTATAAAACCTTTATCCAATAGATCCTGCAACTGCATCTTCAATTCTTTCATCTCTGTCGGGGCCATTCTATACGGAGCCTTGGAAATAGGAACCGTACCCGGAACTAGATCAATCAAAACTCTACATCTCTGTCCGGTGGTAAACCCAGCACATCATCCTCAAATACATCAGGGAACTCTCTCACAACATTAATATCATGAATATTCAACTTCACAATCCTATCCGTATCAACAATCGAAGCCAAAAACCCATCACAACCTCTACACAACAACTTCTTAGCCTCAAGACATGAAATAAAAGGAAGGGCCAGCGAAGTACCTGCACTAGCGAGCATACCTTCCTTATTTCCTTCATCTGCAAATTTCACAGTCTTGGCAACGCAATCAATCACTTCACGGTAAGTTGATAGCCAATCCATGCCAAGATTAATATCAAACGCAACCATCGGAATAACAATCAAATCGGCATAAACCACTCGCTCATCAATTTGAACAGAACACGCATACATAATAGACGTCGGGCATAACACATCTCCAGAAGGCAATACAACATTAAACTGGAGGGGAAGAACAGAAGGAACTAAACCCAAAGATCTCAAAAATAGTTTAGACATAAAAGAATGAGTAGCACCTGTATCAACCAATGTCGTAGCTACTCTGGCTGAAATTATGATAGTACTAGAGATCACAGAAGAATCATAGTTTATACCTTCCTTCGTCATGGTGAAGATGCGACCCTGCACCTTCTCTTTACTCGAGCCTCTCGGACAGTCCTTGACGATATGGCCTGCAGTACCACATCGGTAGCACGTATGAATACCAAACTTGCACTCACCCCTATGATGCCTATTGCACTTGGGACACAATGGCTTCTCTGAATTCAAATGGGACTGTCGGTGCTTTAGAACTCGGCTCTATCTTGCCTTTCCCCTTGAAACTGCCTTTCCCTCTCTGGCTCGAACCTTGACCTCTTTGAGCAATAGCCTGCTGCCTCGCCTGTCTCTCTCTAGCAATATCTTTCTCGTCTTGCTCAGCTAGCAATACTTTAGCCACAATCTCTTTAAATGTCACCGCCTTAGACATATTGACGTCCCTCCTGATCTCTGCTCGAAGTCCTCTAATGAAATGAGCACCCTTGTCTTTTTCATTGGAGGCAATATAGGGAGCAAATAGACAGCCCTTCTCAAACTTCAAAATATACTTGTCAACATTCATACCTCCCTGTCGAAGCTCCAAAGACCCAGTCACCTTTCGAGCTCGAAGTGCATCCGGAAAATACTTGTCGTAGAAAAGATCTGTGAAATCTTTCCACTTCAATGCCGGAACATCAACACTTACCTTGGTGGCATTCCACCAAATACGTGCAGCTTTGACTAGCATGAATACTGCACATCCAACTATGTCCTTGTCTTCATACTTGAGATGATCAAATATCGCCTGAAGTGCTTTAATCCACTCTACAGCCACCAATGAATCAGTGCTTCCTGCAAACTCAGGCGGATCCATCCTCTTAAAAGCAGTAAAGATCCCATCAGTTCCAACTGCTTGAACCACTTGGCCTCTCCCTTGGCCTCTACCTTGACCTGAACCTTGCAAACGGAGCAACTGTTGAATCTGCTACACTGTGAACCTTGGCTTGCTCTTTTAGTAATATTCCGAACTCGTCGACAACTCTCGATGAGGAACTATCCTCACCCTCTGAAGATTTTCTCTTAGGAGGCATTAAAATCCTACAATGTGCTCACATAATACATATCAATTGATAACAATAAATAGATGTAGAAAAAGACGTACTCGGACAGTTGAAAGTAGACGAAGTCATATGCATTGGTCCGAAGAACGTTGCTCTGATACCACTAAATGTAACGCCCTTGACTGATTTCATAAAATAACAGCGGAAATTGAAATAATTTACTAAGAGGAAAGAAGGATTTAAAATTTTCTTGACATAAAATATTTACAATCAAAAGTATATACATGATCAATCAAGAGTTGCATCAAAATACAAAATATCATTTTTGATCATGTCAAAAGCTAACAAAATATCTTTCTTCCTTCCATCTCTTGTATGCATATGACCCCGGCTCCAATCAACGTCCTAGCTCGTCGCTCTTATCTGCATCACATGAAATAACTAGAATGAGTATAAAACTCAGCAAGTGGAACTCTTACATAACAATGTATACATATCATACTCTGTAAAACATGACTTTGAAATCATTAAATACCATCTAACTCTTTAAACATGAATAATATAGTAGAACATGAACATAACGATGGTATTTTTCTTTTCTCTGGTGGATTGATATTTCAATAGTATCTTTGTCTCTGTACCTATATCCCATCGATATAAATCGATTACTCTGTTGGGATATAAGCCTATGGTCGTTGATCAACTAATTGCATGCAATCTCTGACTATCTTTTTATCAATCCAATAAATCATTTGAACTCTCTCTTTGGCATTAAATCAAACACTTTGAATACTCTATTCTCTTACATTCCCTTTTACACAATTGAGACATATAAAAGCCTCTAATATACAACAAAGTGTATCTATACATAACATGAATCAAATGGAAGGGAATACCATATTAAAACCACTGAAATACAATACATATAATTCATGTGAGCACAAGAAATGAATTCCACTTACAACCAATGGAAACCTTGACTCTAATCTCTTGGTACAAATCCTACAACAATAAACCATGAATTGAATCATCAACAACTTAATAATCACAAACCCATACCATAAAATCCATAAAACCAACACAATCAAACATTCCATGATTTCCCCCAACACCAAAAACCAAGAAATAACTAAAGCCACAAGATTACCTTAGCTCCTTGAACCCAAAATGATCTTGTTCTCACTTCAAATACCCAACTAGATGCTTGAATCAAAGAAATAAAAGAAAGGAAACGAGAACCCTAGGTCTCCTTGAGCTGAAGAACCGATAGGATAGGGAAAGAATGAGAGAAATGAGAGAAACTCTTGTATTATATCACTTAAAACACCAAAACACGACTTCACTGTTCATCGACCGCGGGTGCGCCACTCTTCTTACCGCGGGTGCGCTAGGCATGCTGAACAACTTCCGAAAATCCAAAGGAACGACCGCAGGTACGCTGCTCTTCCTACCGCGGGTGCGCTGGAGGTTCTGCCCAAACACTGCGGGTTCACTGCATAATGGACCGCGGGTGCACTCTCCTCTGTAGCCAACAATATACTCTTTGCAACTAAATCGAATCACAACGTCGCTTCTCCTCATAATTTGACAACACTCTCAACATGAAAGTTGCACCACTATGTCTTATCTAACCACTACAATTGGCCTCATACCAATTGGCTCAACACACAAATTATCATGAATTAAATCGTACGATGCTACACTATGACTACACACCATCTATATACCACAATACTATAAATCATAAATCCAAATTATTAACATCTAAACTATACTTAAACTTAACCAAATAGTCCATAAACATAAGAAATCTTAAACCTACCGATCACCAAGGTTGGATATTACAGGTTTAGCCCACTGCGCAGTCCAAGCCGGCTCATTGGTCCCCACCCCTCGTCTCCTCAAAGTCATCCTCACCTACATCGATCAAGTCTAGTGAGTCTAAAGACTCAACATGTATAAACAGGAGATAACAAGTACTACATAATAAAACCACATGCATCTTTAAAGTAGGGCTTATATACTTGAAACTTGAACGTAATAGCATAAACATACTTGAAACTTGAACGTAGTAGCATAAACATAGACGTGGTCATCATCATAAGACTTTTCTTAAACATACTTACATCATTGAAGGATCGTTTGCTGAGCATCTTTAGAATGCTTCAAACAAAATATTCTTCAATGAGCTGCAATAGCTCGTGTTCTAAGAATATAAACACCGATGAATTAAATCGAGTTTGGTTAAAAAAAACAAAGTGGAAGAAACTCGAAGTAATCCTTTGTGAAGAAGACTGTTATATTAGAAAACATTTTATCTTATGTAAACTGAATAACCAAAAAGGGACATAATAGTTTTTGCATTCATCAGTTCAGTTATGGTGACAACTGAACTGACGGATACTCTAACTGATCCAAACAGTTTGAAAACAATAGTTAAACAGTTAAATACACAAGATATGTTTATGGATGTTCGGAGACTTCAACTGCTCCTACATCACCCCTTCTACCGCCTCGGGTAGGATCTACTAGAAGACTTTGATTTATACAACTCTTTGTACAAATCCCACTCAAATAGTACTTACTCTACTGCCTAAACTGAACTCCTAGACTAGACTGAAGGCAGCACCTTCCAGTCAACACTTCTTTAATGTCTATGTGAGAAAACTACATACACAAGTTTAACGTTTTTGTGCAAGACTGTATTTGAGTAAATGAGAGTGTTTGTGTGTGAGAACTGAACAAGGATGTTCTCACACACTGAGGGACATAAGCTTCTAATCTAAGTTGATATAACTATGAAGAGTTCTCTCTGGGCTTATTGCTTCTGAAAGCTGATGTGCAATGAGCATGCCCTTTCTTTTCTCTCGTTTATGCTTAAAATATTCTTTTTTCTCACTCTTGTTCTTGTTGTTATTGTTGAGCCTTCACTGATCTTCTCTTTGTATAGGCGGGAAAATTGATCGTACAGTGAGACTCATTAGTTGTATCCGTTGCATCTTGAATTCGTTTCTTGGACTTTGTGTCTCGACTTTTCGACTGCCATTCTGAAACGTTTTGTCTTTAATGCTCTGATGCAACGTCCATTATTGTCCTTTGACTGGATAAAGGCTTTGTACCTTCACGTACAGCTGGATTCCACTTGAAAGAGGTTTGTCTTCATCCATAACTGAAAGATTCTGACTGATGCTTTGAACTGGTTAGTTGAACTGATCTTTCAGTTGGGCTGGTGAAATCAGTTGACTTGTCAGTTGAACTGATTTCACTCTTGTTCAGTTGGACTGATCAGCTGGGTTTCTTCATCAGTTGAACACTCCTTCGGTTGGCCAGGCTTCTGAGGTTCTCCTGCTGAACCACCTATCAACTAGACAATCAGCTGGACTGCTCAATTGACATAATCAGTTAGACTTGATTCATTTTGTGCGATTAGTTGGGTCTTCAGTTTGCGATGTAAACATCTCGTGAGTGATCCTAGATGCTGCACACTAAGGTAGATTATTAGTAGCACAATTAACAAGCTTTGTTATCATCAAAATCAAGATTGCGAATTTGAAAAGTTCCAACAATCATACATACTTGAACATACATAACATAATTTTACGTAGAGATATGTTTCAAAGCAAGTGACCCATACATAAAAGTGCCTGATCAAACTAAACCACAGTACTGGGCTGGCAGGGAAAGTCCACTACCACATACATGAGGTCCCTGGTCATGTTTTACCGCTTTCCAATCCTGATCTAAACCCGGTCATGCTTTACCAGGGGGGAGAGGTCCTCGGCCACGTTCACCGAATTCCAAACACATTCATAATTTGGTCACAAGACATTTAGCATACCTCAAAAAATTAAAAATATTTTCTTTTGCATGTCGAACATACTTACATGGCGTTGAGAGTTTCGTTGGATCTCGCTTGGGGCCACTGCTGCACATACTAACATGAGTTCAAACCCTTATTTTTCATAGCTTAGACATAGGTACCCGTGCTCACCAACGAAGTAAATAAATAGTTTATGACATTCTAGATCACTCGGGACTTGATCTCGTTTAATCATCGTACTAAACCATGACATAAACCCCAAACCAAATCCTATGTTTTATATTCATAACCACAAAACAAATCATATATTTTATATTCATATTAAAAATAAAAAAAATAATTTTTTTTAAAAAAAGGGTACAAGGACCTTGTGTACGGGTCCGGGTAGGGGTCCGAGTAGGCAATGGAAATTCGCATTTTGAAAGAAAAAGGGCACAGACCCCATGTACAGGTCCGACTTCAGGTCCGTGTAGGTGCTGGAATCGTCTCTACACTTGTGACTTAATCCTAACTCAAGACCCATTCCTAGGATGCTAAGGCACTGATTCAACTCAAACAAACACCCCAAAACACCTACGCATCACAAACAACGCAACCCAATCCGTGAACGCGACATTCGACACCCAAAACACATCCTACGACTTCTAATGCATACAAGTGCCTATTGATGCGAACCGACACACCAAAAACCATCCCAACATCATAAACAACATACTTAAACAAAGCAACAAACACCCATTGATACCCAACAAAGCTTGCAACAATAAAACTTCAAGAACACATCAAGAACGCATTTTTCGAAAAAACGCAGTTTGAGCAGTCCCACGAAAACGATCATAACTCACTCACTTCTTATACAAATATTTCTTATTTACTGTCAAATCGAAGGTATCAAAAATATCTACGTTTTATATGTTGAAAGGTTTTCCAGAAAGTCGACCGAAAAGTCGCAATAATTAAAATGACAGCAAATTTCTAGTTTTTAGATCCAAAATTGTTTCAAAACCGATCCAATAAGTTTTTGCTCAAACTTTTCACAACATACATGAATTTTTACGCATAATAAACATCACAACACATAATATGACGAGATCGACGCAGGAATAACAGAATATACATGTCTTTTGATATTTAACGTTACCGAAACGACGACACTGAAGCGGGAAGGATGCGAGAGACGATCCGGGATGAACGTGACACGATTTTCTTGAAAAAAAGCCAACGAAATCGCTAGGAAAATCAGAGAGGGGAGGGGCGGCTGCTGAAGTTCTTAGAACCCTAGATTTCTCTAATAAAAATCTGAAATGGGAGTGTAAGGAATTGTATGTGTGTAGGCGTGAATGTGTGTGTGTGTTAGTGGGTGTGTGCGTGAGTTTAGTTGTAAATTAGGGAAATAATGTGCTTAATTAATAATTAGAAAACAATTAAAAATGCTAACCCACTTTTAACTTAATAAAATCCCTTAATTTAAAATGAAATGCACTCTTGCTAAACTTTAAAAGTTTTAAAATCCTAAAATCACTAAATAAATAAATTTAGAATTTAAAATGCTTAAAACTTAATAAATAATTTAAAATGCCCCAAACCTAACTAAAAATAAAATACCATATTTTAAAATTGCCAAAAATCGTCGCCGGTCTCTTTTCCTCGATCCCGCATCGAATAATCGCCTGAAACATGAAACTCAAGAAAACATTTAAAGTGCATCACATAAACATAAATAATTTCAAATAATATATTTAAATAAATCATGCATCACTAAAAATCGTTTTAAACTTAATTAAATAATTTAACAATTAAATAAATAAATGGGTTTTACGTATACAGAATTTGGGCTCTACAGTTCCTCCCCCACTTATATAAATTTCATCCTCGAAATTAAATCTTACCAAACAGTTCTGGATAGCGACTTCTCATATCTGCTTCAGTCTCCCAAGTGTCCTCTTCCACTGTTGATTTAGCCACCGGACTTTGGCCAACTTGGTCACCTTGTTCCGAAGTCTCCGCTCCTGTCTGTCTAGGATTTGGACAGGTCTTTTCTCATATGACAGATCTGGAGTAAGCTGCAACGGTTCATAACTCAAAACATGCAAAGGATTCGCTAGGTACTTCCTCAGCATCGAAACGTGGAACACATTGTGTACACCGGCCAGATTCGGCGGTAGGGCTACACGATAAGCTAGTGTCCCAACTCTGTCAAGAATTTCGAACGGTCCAATAAATCTCGGACTAAGCTTGCCTCTCTTCCCAAATCTCATAACACCCTTCATGGGTGCTATCTTCACGAAAATGTGATCACCTATGGCAAACTCAAGATCTCTTCTTCTCTTGTCAGCATAACTCTTTTGGCGACTCTGGGCCGTCTTCATCCTGTCTCGGATCTTGACCACCACATCTGCAGTCTGCTGAACAATCTCTGGACCAAGTCTTCATCTCTCACTAACTTCATCCCAATGAACCGGTGATCTGCACTTCCTTCCATACAACGCCTCATAGGGAGCCATACCTATAGATGATTGAAAACTGTTGTTGTAGGTAAACTCCACTAGAGGTAGCTTAGATTTCCAAGTCCCATGGAAATCGATCATACAGGCTCGCAATAAATCTTCCAAAATCTAAATCACTCGCTCAGACCTGGCCATCTGTCTGAGGGTGAAATGTTGTACTGAATAGCAACTTTGTCCCCATGGCTGAATGCAAAATCTTCCAAAAGGACGATGTAAATCTTGGGTCCCTGTCGGACACAATAGAAACTGGGATTCCGTGCAATCAGACTATTTCCATGATATAAAGCTCCGCATACTGTGTCATGGAGAAAGTCGTCTTCATAGGCAAGAAGTGTGCCGACTTAGTAAGTCGATCCACTATAACCCAAATGGCATTGGATCCTCTGGCTAACATCGGCAAACCAACAACGAAGTCCATGCTGATATTCTCCCACTTCCACTCGGGGATAGGGAGTGGCTTAAGCAATCCTGCTGGCCTCTGATGCTCTGCCTTCAGTTGTTTACAAGTGAGGCATTCAGACACAAATCAGTGGATGTCTCGCTTCATACCTGGCCACCAATACATGATCTGCAAATCCTTGTACATCTTGGTACCTCCTGGATGAATGGAATACAGAGTTGCATGTGCCTTTATCAGAATATCCTCTCTGAACAAATCAACACTAGGCACCCAAATCCTTCCTCTGTACCTCACAATACCATCAGACACTGTGTAGAGTACAGTGCCCTTGGCTTCATCCTTCAGTTGCCATTTCTGCAACTGCTCATCTGAAGGCTGACCTCTACGGATTCAGTCAAACAAAGAAGATAAGACTGTCAGATTAGACAGCTTAGGAGCTCTGCCCTTAGGATAAACTTCTAAATCAAACCTCTGAATCTCTGACTGAAGAGATCTCTGCGCTGACAGCTATGCTACGACTGCAGTTTTTCTGCTCAATGCGTTTGCCACAACATTAGCTTTCCCCGGATGGTAGCTAATTTCACAATCGTAGTCTTTCACTAACTCTAACCACCGTCTTTGTCTCATATTTAGCTCTTTCTGCGTGAAGAAATACTTGAGACTCTTGTGATCAGTAAATATCTGGTATATCTCGCCGTACAGGTAATGTCTCCATATCTTCAACGCAAAGACAACGGCGGCTAACTCAAGGTCATGAGTCGGGTAGTTCTTCTCATGCACTTTCAACTGTCTGGAGGCATAAGCTATAACCCGACCATGCTGCATCAACACTGCGCCTTGACTGAGCTTAGATGCATCGGTGTATAGTACAAAATTGCCTTGACCTGCTGGCATGGCTAACACTGGCGCTGTGTTAAGAGCTTGCTTCAAAGTATCAAAGCTCTTCTGACACTCGTCTCTCTAAATGAATTTAGCATTCTTCTTAGTCAATGAAGTGAGTGGCAGTGCTATTGAAGAAAATCCCTGAATAAATTTCCTTTAGTAGCCTGCTAGGCCTAGGAAACTGCGGATCTCTGACGCATTCTTCGGCTCAACCCATTCCTTAACCGCTGCTACCTTAGCTGGATTCACCTCAATGCCACTGCTAGAAATTACATGACCCAAAAATGCTATCTTCTCCAACAAAAATTCAAACTTACTGAATTTTGCAAACAACTTGCTATTAAAGTAGGTGCCCGTCGAGCCAAGTGTTGGCTGAGTGTTCACAATGAATGTAATGCCCGAGATTTTATCCTATTAATCCAAGATTATTGATTTATGAATTGATGTAATTATGAAAGGACAACTCCGAGACAAGATGTGGGAAAGCATGAGTATTGTGTGTGTGAAATCCAGCAGGCATCGCGCACATGCGCGGAGATGAGGCGCGCATATGCGCGAGAGACACATGCCAAGACAGTAAGTCTCGCGCATATGCGCGAGAAGGGGCTCGCATATGCGTGAGCCAGTGAATTTCAGTAATGCCGAGACAGTAGGTCTCGCGCATATGCGTGAGATGAAGCGCGCATATGCGCGAGCAGATGGAAGCTACAAGCGCCGAGATAGTAGGTCTCGCGCATATGCGCAAGGACAGGGCGCGCATATGCGCGAGCACTGATGTATGAAAAATTGCCACTTGTCTTGCGTTGCATGGGAACATGTATACATCTTCATTCCAAATTCATTCTTTTAGAATTTCAAAAGAAGAGAACCGAGAGTCCAGGGAAAATTCTCAAGTTCTTGAATTTTAGAAATTTGAATTTTGTGCGAGATCTGGGCGTCAGAATTTCAATCCGAGTTTAGTTCCGTGCTCCTCTCGTCAAAGGCTTCAAAATTATGTGAGTTTATTTACTTTTCAGCATGGTTCGAAAATTTATTGTTGGGAAAATCATAATTTGAGTTATATTATGTGTTTCTGAGATTACGATAAGCCTGTAATCGAAACCAGATTGAAGAACGAACAGTTTATGCAATTGTTATCAATTTTCAGCCTATATTGAATGAGTTTGTACAGATCTTGAATTGGGGGTTGAAATTGTTATTGATTATGAGTTGTGATTTGTATCTGTTGATGTCTGAGTTGTCGGATATATCGAGATTGAGATGTTATGCCGTCAAAACAGAATTAGATTGAGATTGATCAAATCATGTCTTGCTTTGAGTTGTATATTGATATTGTACTTCTCGAATATGTTATTCCAGAGTTGGTATTGAAGGCTTCGAAGACTGAACAAAGCCAGATTGATATTTGATTTCGTTGACAAGAACTACGAAAAGAAAGGTATAAATCAATGTTAAACCAGGAGAGATAACTCGAGTAAGAGATAGCTTGAGTTTCCCAAAACCACATACTTTATTGTAATTACTTTGATGTGTTTGCAATTCATTAGATTGATATGCTTAGTCTATTGAGTTATAGCAAAGCAAATATTGAGTCTTTGGCAGAGGTGCCAAGTCACTGGACATTTGGTTTAGATCGATGTGCTTAGGAGTAGATCGACCCTATTGTAGAGATTTGATATAGTGAGCCAAAGTCTGGGAATAAGAACATACCAGCACTAGCTGGGAAAAGTAGGTGGGAGACTTGTTACGTTCTTATTCAACCGGGATCCCTAGATAAGAGTCGAGTCAAAGAATAAAAGTTAAAGAGTTTGATTTATGGCTTTGTATCGATTTATGTTTTCGTAGATTACGATGCATATTGTTTTACAAATGTTATATGCTTTTGTATATGTTTATATGAAATGCATGTATACGTTGTTCATACTAGGAAATATGTTTCTCACCGGAGTTATCCGGCTGTTGTTGTATTTGTATGTGTGCATGACAACAGGTGAGACAGGATCAGAGTCCAGAAGAGCTTGATAGATCGAGATTAGAGTGGTGATCCGGGCTTAGAAGTAGAGCAGTTGTTCAACTCATGACATGTAGTTGATAAGCATTAGTTTGTTATGACTTTCGTTTGTGCAAGACTTTTAATTTTGATCATGTTGTAGATATTGAACTTGATCTTGTAATTTGAATGAGATGGGACCTTACTTGTTGTAGAAATTTGTGCACTTGTTTATAAGGTGTTCGACATTTAAAAAAAAATAATTTGCGACCCAATTTATTTAATTGATCCATTTAATCCTAAAGACGAATGAAAAGAATGAGTTAGCGTCCGGGTCCCCACAATGAAACTCTATGTATAAAAAATATTTATTTTAATAATATTTGAAATTATTGTTTTGACACATCTTTATTTGTATACCCATGCTAGTTGCATAGATAAAGTCCTTGAATATACAAATAATAGAAATAATATGAAATGCTCATATGATGAGTATCATGAAACTCATATTTGGAATATTGTATATTCTAACCAGTTCCTAGTGGATTCAGCAGCCGCTAAAAAGGATATAGGCCGCTCGAGTTCGAGACTAGTATCTGCGATGTGAGTACCATATTTCATTGGTAGGGGACATTGTGATGTGCAATCATGCAGATAGGTGCTCCTTGTAGAGTGCACTGAACAACCCTCCATAAAGGACTTTTCAAGTGGTTCTCACTTATCGAGTGGAAACGTCCTAGTTTATGGTTGTACACCATTAGTCCTTATGACCCGGGACAACATTGAGACTCTATATGCTAGCATTTCACTTTGACTTGTTTACCGACTCATATGGGGTCATCAGGTGGCATGGTTCGGAGTTTTGTCGAAACATATAGGAGTCGATGCATTGTAGTCGGGGATTCACCGCTTACCTTCGGGTATGGATATCCTATGTGTATGTAGTTTGAAATCTCTGATCAGAGTATGGTGATAATTAAGAAAGGGTTTCGTAGATTACACCATCGATGCAACTACGACATGACACATAGTATCGATTCTTTGACAGCTCTCGATATACCAATAGTTGTCGAATCGGTCGGGATATATGAGACGAAGGGACCGTACTGTACGCTAACCATAATTGAATGGTTCTTGCATGCATTATCATTTGATACCTAGGGAATCATGTAAGCGATGCTGCTAGGCGTTTAACATGATTGGTTGGGTATTATCAGACTTGAGTTCTGACGTTCTTATTATCAAAGAGTTGATAAGTAAGAATGGAGCAATTGGGGTATGCTCATATAAAGACATGTTTAGTCCCGAATCACATTAAGATGTGAACCCACGGCTAGTTGTATCAATGAATCATTGAGGGCTACTACACAAGTGCTAACTTTCTAGATCCCGTTGAGAAGTTAAAATAGTTCAATGTCTTGAATGGCTTATAAAGGAGTTTATAAGCGTAAATAAAAATAGAAGTATGACTTCTATAAGGAGAATGTAACTTTTAATTTGCGGATGTGTTCCTCAATTAAAAGTTGGCCAAATAAATAATGTATTTGAAAATTATGATTTTCATAAACATTATTATGGACTAAATTAAACTAATTCAAGTGTTGAATTAATTAAACACTAGTGGACCTTGTGGTGTCCAAATAATTAAATTAATTCATGTGTTGAATTAATTAAATAACATTGGGCCTTGTAGAGCCAAATTAGAGATAATTATTAAACTAGTGGGCTTGAGTAAAATCAAGTAAAGTTTAAATAATCTCAACTGTGTTTGAGATATTTAAATAAAAAGTCCATGGGCCTTATAATTGTTACAAGCCTAAGTAGAAAGCATGCAAGGGAGGTGAATGGTTGGATGCTACTTTTTCAATATCCAAGGCATGGCATGCACATGCTCACTTTAACTTTTTGATACACAAAAAAAAACACTCATCCCTCTCTCCTCCCCTTAGATGGCCGAAATTTTCAAGTAAAATTCTCATCCATTTTTGCTTCTTCAATTGTTTCTTCTCAAAGAAAAATCCTCTAATTTTTCTAGTGCAAAATTAGAGGGGATCTTCCTTGTTGGTGGTGGGCTTAATTTTTGAGCAAGGTGTGCTTTTGGAAGCTTGAAGATTTGTCTTGCCATTGAAGAGCTTAGTTGTTTGACAACTAAGTTGGAGCCATCATCAATCTTTTAAGATTGATAGGTATATTTTCTATAACACTCAATGAATGTCATTTTGTGTTTTATTGTATTTGCTACACACTATAGTGTTTAGGGTGCTCGGTTCTTGTATGAAAATATTTTTGAAACATCCATTGTGCAAGCAAGCACCTTAAACGATCCCCTTTCAAGTGGTATCAGAGCTATGATTACTATTTTGTGTAGCATATACATGATATTATACTGAGGTCAATTTTTAACCGCATGATACAATCAAAACGACAAATCGAAGGCCGGTTTTTGGGGAGGTTTTGGGCAGCAAGTTGCGGCCTATTTCGGGCAGCTTGGGCGGCCCGAGGGGCTGCCCGAACAGCCCCTTCAATTTCATAAAAAAAAACTTTTTTTTGGTGTGCATGTTGGCCAGAATCCGGTGATGGAGCTCCGGCGACGGCGATGGCGACTAGGGTTTTCAAAAGTGTTTTGGAATATCAAAGTGTCATGGGCCTTGAGTTGTTGGGCCATTGTATGGTTGACATATTTTGTGAAATTTAAATGGGCCAAAATGTTTTAGGTGAAAAATGATTTTTTGGGACCTTAAGTTTAAATTTACAAAAGTTGTACATATTTTCTCATAAAATAAATAATTGAAGTTGGACTTTAATTATTTATAGTAAATGGTGATTTACAAGAAATTCGGTTATAAACAAATTAATTAAAAAGTAGACAAAGGAGTTTGTATACTTTGTTAATTTAGTTTATAATCGTGGCGGTTAGTGATTGGATCAAGATATATTATATTGGATCAATTGATTATTGTGATAATTAATTGATGGTGTATGATATGTGATATTATGCATGAAGGATGATCAAAAGTCCAAGCCGAATTTGCTAGTGTATGCTAGGATATTTTGTCTTGAATAATTGTAATAATTATCAATGTATAAGTGGGTTTGGTTTATGGCCCGTTCTCACCCCATGAGATGTATCCCTATTTGCCATGGATATTTATTTGTAAATATTAGTATAGTGGAAGATCAAGATTGGAAGATGGTGGATTTGATGATTATGAAGATCGAAGACATGTAAATATTGAAGGCTTATGTAAAAGTTGCATTTGCATCCCATGCATTTCCCTAGGATTGGACCTAGGCCCGTGTTCAACTCACACGAGCCATTAGTTTTGGGGCGATTGATCATCCTTATTTTGTTTACTGTTTATAATATACACATGATATGTTATATATAATGAGTATGCGCGTTATTATTATGAGAATAACAAAGTTGCATGAATCCGGCAAACGTACGATTAAACATGGGCAGCTTTTAAACAAAATTAATGATGAGACCTTTCAAAATTAAAAACCCTCATTTTGAATAAGATTCAAAATTAATATCAAGCCCGAAAAGAGGAATTATAAAGGTGTTTATAATTTCATGTCTTCCATCGACAATGGGTGCATGATGAACGCTACCCGTGTTCGGGGCTCGACTCATATTATTGGGGGGCCCTGGACACCGAAAAGCAGTGACATTCATGACATGGTGATGTGAACTACGTGAAACTCCCATGATTTCGGTTCATATTATTGAAAGAACTCAGTGGCGACCGTCCATTAAGGTTCAACATCGATGGGTAAGGCTTGACACGTAAAGATGAACGACGTCATATTATTGGGTCCTAATCAAACGTGAGACAAAAGTTTACGTAGAGGGTTGCATGGTGATGCAATTGGAAACTACCTTTTAGGAATTATGATTGGCTGATATTATTCGGGATCATAATTTACTAATTGGACCTTACGTACATACTGAAGAAAGAAGTTTCCCGTTTTCACTAGAGGGTAGTGAAAAATGTCAAAACAGTGGGAGCGAAAATTTATGAAGTAAAAGTCCATACTTTATATCTTACTAAATATTTTAAAATAGTCATTAACATTTATCTGTTTTATTTTTCAGTACATTTTTGACAATGTCTTCGATTCGTAATCCGCTATCTGCAATACTCGACGAACACGTATTAACCAGACCAAATTACCTCAATTGGCTAAGAAACCTAAAAATTGTCTTGAATTCGGAAAGGATAGCGTATACACTTACTGAGTCACCCCCTGTTGAGGCTCTGACTAGCTGCACTCCTGAGGAATCGCAGACTTACAAGGATTGGTGTGACCATGACATGCGAGCTAAGTGTTATATGCAGGCTTCTATAAATGATGAGCTGCAGAGGCGTTTTGAGGATGCAAAGAGTGCTGCTGACATTCATTTGCATCTCAAGGAGCTCTTTGGTGAGCAAACACGGCCTCTTAGGCATGCTACCGTCAAAGAGCTGATCACTGTAAGCATGCGAGATGGGGCCTCGGTCCATGAGCATGGCCTAAAGTTGATTGGGCTTGTGGACAAGCTCGTTGGCATAGATCTTACGTTGCCTTCGGAGTTGACCACCGACGTGTTGCTCTTGTCGCTGCCTAGCTCATTTGATCCTTTTGTGGTGAATTTCAACATGCACAAGCTAGAGCCTTGTAATGACCCGAATCCTTGTTTTGAATTAAGTATTAATTAAGAGATAATTAATGAGTTGTTAATTAAGTATTATTAAAAAATTGATAAATCGGGATTAAGCAGTTGGTATCCACTGAATTTTAAATGGATAACCCGATCTACTTCAGATTTCATTATCTCGAGAAATCCAACTAGACCAATGAGATTCTGACACGTGGCAGATAAGATTGATTCGGATTTCCAAAATAGTCCGGATGCAGCCTATAAATGGAAGCCGAATTCTTTTGTTTCCTTCACCGCATTCTTCAGAGAGAGTTCTAGTTATATTAGGTTTTCTAGCTAGTTTCTAGGACACTTTGGTGTCGGAAAGTTTCGGAGCTAGTGTCGACTCGAGGAGGGGTCGGTGATTTGAGATCGAGACATCATCAGCGGGCTGACGACGTACGCAGGTATAATCCTAAAGCCTTAAATAGTGATTTAAGGATAATTAGGGAGAACTTGTAGCATGTTTGTTCTGGTTTGATAGTGATTTCATTATGTTGGTATTGTCTAGGTTCAGAGCTTTCTGTCAGATTGTTTTAGTGAGGTACGTGATGTACTGACTGAGATATCCATGCGTAGTATACTCACTTATAGGCTGCATATTTATCTGTTGCATGATACATGTTTTACTGCTTTGGAATATTATGCATGACACATCATGTTGAGCCTGATATCTTTTGAGATATACCTCGTTTGCTGGGGCCGCTCAGCCGTATTATGTATTGTGGACAATGGGGCATTGAGAGCTACAATTTCCGATGGGACCCGCGGGCTCTGATGACCTGGACATTGCAGGTCCACGTCTTGATGATGAGTGTGAGAGCCAAAACATGCCTAGGGCAGATCAGAGGCTACACACTCAGGCGCCTCTAGACTGAGCATGAGATTTTGACTTGATCCTTGATATCCGAGCATATTGCATGCATCATATCAGTTTGTATACTCGTACATTCTCGTATTGGGCGATTTTCGCTCACGTCCTTGTTTTCATCTTGGGCACCCCATTCCACGGGGCAGATCTTAGGTTGGACGGTTCGGACGACCAGGGCAGTGGCTAGAGCAGTTGGGTTTTCGGTGGTAATCCAATGGAGGTTTTCTGTGGTTTATCGTTTTCTCGTTCAGAGTTATGGTTTCGTTATGGTTGTATTAATGTTTAAGACTACTGTTATTGTTTTGTTTTGGTTTGGGTTGTAAGATGATTAAGTAATTGGTTTCCGCTGTTTAATTGTTGTTATTAAGCTTTAATGTTGTATGTTTATTAGTCTGTTTAGTAGTGGCTCGGGTTAGGGCGCTACATTTGGTGGTATCAGAGCATACAAAGATTTTTGGGACATTAGTAATTCTGTTTTGAGGATTTAGAGGTTGATTTTCATTTCCTTTCAGATGTCAGGAGATGGAAGCAGTCACGGAAGTGTGGGACATGGCCGCTATGGCGACGATGAGGCTGGCCGAGAACATTGTCGTAGAGATCGTGACGGAAGGCGTCACCGAGATCATGATGAAAGGAGACGTAGGAACTGTGTCAACTTTATGGATTTCATGAAGATTGGACCTCCTCCGTTGACCGGAGATGAGAATGCTGATGTTGCTGAAGCTTGGGTCGATATCATGGAGCAGTGTTTTCGAGTATTGCACTATGACGAGGATGAGAAGATGGAGGTAGCCGATTTCATGATCCAAGGAAAAGCTCGGAAATGGTGGAAACCTGTTTCTGCCATTCTAGTTCAGCAGCATGGGCGGATTCGTTGGGAACATTTCTGTCAGGCCTTCATCAATCATCACTTTCCGCCAGCTCTTCGTCAGGCGAAGGAGATGGAACTGTTGACCATTAAGCAAGGAGATTCGAACATTGAGGATTATCAGAAGCGTTTTACGGATCTGTTGCCGTATGCTCCTCACATCAGTGAGAATTCTGCAGCAAAATATTCTCACTTTTTGAATGGTTTGAACCAGGAGATTTTTGATCGGGTTTCTGTCTGTGATGATCCTACTTCGTACGAAGGATTAGTGAATTGTTGTCGTCAAGCCGAGATTAGTATTTCTAGGAGGAAGGCTATGCAAGCTAGCAAAAGTTCTAGTCCGTTGGGACCAAGGGGTCAGTCTTTCAAGAGGTCTGTATCTTCTTCTTCTTCCAGTTCTGGAGGGGTGCACAGCTTTGGCAGGAAAAAGATACAATGTGGCCACTGCGGAGGCAATCATCAGACGGAGAATTGTCGAAGAGCAACAGGTGCTTGTTTCAATTGTGGTGGTTTTGGTCACATGAGGAGGGATTACCCAAATTTGGAGAATCAGAGTGGAGGCGGAGGTTCTATGACAGGGTCTCACATTGGAAAACAGTCTGAGGCCACTGTACAAAAGAAGGGTTTTCCTGCTCAAGGTTCTCGTCATGGAGGAATATCGCAAGGATCTCAGCAACGCCCACGAGTTCAGGGGCAAGTGTTTGCCTTGAACCAAGAACAAGCTGAGGAGCATAATGAGAGAGTCATTGCAGGTAATTTTCTTTTATGTGGTATTCCTGCATATGTATTGATTGACACTGGGGCATCGCATTCATTCATAGCATCAATATTTGTTAAGAAGCATAAACTACCCTACGTGTCATTAGATGTTTTGTTGTCGGTGTCTACGCCGATGGGACAAGAGGTTTTAGCTAAGCGACTTGTAGTAGACTGTTTGCTAGAGTTTGAGGGAAAATACTTGTCTGCCAATTTGATGATATTGGCTATGGAAGATTTCGATTGTATTATGGGAATCGACCTATTGACTAAGTATAGAGCGACTGTAGATTGTTATCAACGTCTCGTTCAGTTTCGTCTAGAAGGAGATGAGAATTGGTTCTTCTTCGGTGAGGGAGCTCGACCTCCAATGCCAGTAGTGTCTGCTGTAAAGGCACAGCGGGCTTTAGCGAAAGGAGGAGAAGGATACCTCATTTATGCTGTTGATGTAGCGAAGGATGTAATCGACATGAAGAACATTCCAGTTGTCGATGAATTTCCTGATGTTTTCCCCGATGAAATTCCTGGATTTCCTCCAGAGAGGGAAGTGGAAGCGGAGATAGAGTTGGTACCAGGAACCGCACCTATCTCCAGAGCACCTTCTAGATTGGCACCAAAAGATATGAAAGAGTTGAAACAACAGTTACAAGATCTTCTTGACAAGGGGTACATTAGACACAGTGTTTCTCCTTGGGGAGCACCAGTGTTGTTCGTTAAAAAGAAGGATGGGTCTATGCGACTTTGCATAGATTATCTGCAGTTGAACCGAGTAACAGTCAAGAATAAATATCCGTTACCATGGATTGATGATTTGTTTGATCAACTACAAGGGACTTCAGTGTATTCGAAGATCAATTTACGGTCTGGATATCATCAACTTCGAGTTCATCAACGCGATATCACTAAGACTGCATTTCGGACAAGGTATAGGCATTACGAGTTTCTAGTGATGCCGTTTGGTTTGACGAATGCTCCAGCAGTATTTATGGATTTGATGAACCGAGTATTCCAGGAGTATCTTGACAAGTTTGTCATTGTCTTTATTGATGACATACTGGTATACTCTCGTAGCCTTGAAGAGCATGCACCACATTTAAGGATTGTGTTGCTAACCTCAAGGAATCACCAACTGTATGCTAAGTTGAACAAGTGCGAGTTTTGGCTCGACAGAGTTGTCTTCTTGGGACATGTTATATCCAAAGATGGGATATCAGTGTATCCTAGCAAGATCGAAGCAGTGTTGAGTTGGGCACGACCGGAATCAGCTCAAGAGATAAGAAGTTTTCTAGGTTTGGCAGGTTATTACCGGAGATTCATCTCAGGATTTTCTCAGATTTCCAAACCATTGACACAATTGACGTGTAAGAATGTGCAGTTCGAATGGACACATGATTGTGAAAATAGTTTTAATGAACTGCGTCAACGTTTGACAACTGCACCAGTTTTAGCTCTGCCATCTGGATCAGGAGGGTACATTGTATACACTGATGCATCACTTCAAGGACTTGGGTGTGTTTTAACCCAGAATGGTCATGTGATTGCATATGCATCCAGACAGTTGAAGAAGCATGAAGAGAATTATCCAGTTCATGATCTGGAATTGGCAGCGATTGTGTTTGCTTTGAAGATCTGGCAACATTATCTCTACGGAGAGAGATTTGATATCTTTACAGATCACAAGAGTTTGAAGTATATCTTCACTCAAGTAGAGTTGAATATGCGCCAAAGAAGATGGATGGATTTGTTAAAGGATTATGATTGCGAAATTAAGTATCATCTAAGATCAACGAATCTTACAGCTGATGCTTTTAGTCGCAAGGTGAGATTATCTGCACTTCAGACAAGTTTCATATCAAGTGTAATC
This sequence comes from Primulina tabacum, assembly GCF_025594145.1. NCBI lineage: Eukaryota > Viridiplantae > Streptophyta > Magnoliopsida > Lamiales > Gesneriaceae > Primulina > Primulina tabacum. Next base: position 27,776,330 of record NC_134550.1, on the reverse strand, counting down.
CAAGATTGTTGTTCTCTGGGATTTCACTTCCGTCATAAGAAAGGAATGGAACACATTCGAGTAACGAGCATTTTATCTGAACAGATGTTGTATGCCAAAATCAGAGAAGCTGAGTTTTCTGATCCGAAGGTGGAAAAGTTAGCAAGGTTAGCTAACGGAAGACAACACATCTGGGTTTGCGTTCCAAACAGATGGAACCTTGTGTTTGTCAGGAAGAATCGTAGTTCCAGAAGATTCTAAATTGAGGGACGAGATTTTATCTCAAGCTCATAGGAGTAAGTTGAGTATCCACCCTGGAAGCATGAAAATGTATAAGGATTTAAAGACCAAGTTTTGGTGGAAAGGTATGAAGAAAAGTGTTTATCAGTTTGTAGCCAAGTGTTTGGTTTGTCAGCAAGTGAAAGCTAAACATCGACGACCAGGAGGATTACTTCAGAATCTTCCTATCCCTGAGTGGAAGTGGGAGCATGTAACGATGGATTTTGTCACCCACTTGCCGTTGTCTTCTAAGAATTGTGATGCAATTTGGGTTGTTGTGGACCGACTGACTAAGTCAGCACATTTCATTCCGTATAGTCGGGAATATAGTTTCGATCGCATGGCAAGACTATACATCCAAGAGATTCTTAAATATCATGGTGTGCCAACAAGTATAGTCAGTGACAGAGATCCACGCTTTACTTCAAGGTTCTGGGGAAGTTTTCAAAAAGCGTTGGGAACGACATTGAGTCTGAGTACTGCCTATCATCCAGAGACCGATGGTCAGTCTGAGAGGACTATTCAGACACTTGAGGATATGTTGCGTGCTTGTGCTTAGGATTTTGGACCAGCATGGCATGATAATCTGCCGCTTGTGGAGTTTGCATATAACAATAGCTACCACAACAACATTGGTATGGCTCCGTTTGAAGCTTTGTATGGTAGACGTTGTCGTACTCCTTGTTTTTAGGACGAAGTAGGAGAACGACAAGTGCAAGGACCTGAATTAGTGCAACAAGCGATTGACGTAGTGGAATTGATTAAGAAGAGAATTAAAACTGCACAAGATCGTCAATCGAGTTACGCGAATACCAAGCGTAGACCTCTACAGTTTCAGTCAGGGGAAAAAGTTTTCCTTAAAGTTTCACCATTCCGCAGGGTGATGAGATTTGGACTCAAGGGAAAATTAGCCCCAAGATTCATTAGACTTTTTGAGATTTTAGAATGTGTTGGAAATTTGGCGTATCGATTGGCTTTACCGCCGTATCTGTCCAACATTCATAATGTCTTTCATGTATCGTTGCTACGAAGGTATGTAGCAGATGAATCGCACGTTCTTAGTCCGACAGATGTTCAACTTGAAGAAGACTTGACTTATGTCGAGCAGCCGCTTTTAATCCTGGGTAGGAAAGAGAAAAAGCTCAGAAACAAGATCATTCCACTTGTTCTAGTGCAATGGAAACGCAGAGGTACTGCAGAAGCGAATTGGGAGTTAGAGAGTCGTATGCGTTCAGAGTATCCACATTTGTTTTGAGTTGTATTTTATTCAGTTGTATTGTACTTCTGTTTTGATTTCGAGGACGAAATCTTGTAAGGAGGGGAGGATGTAATGACCCGAATCCTTATTTTGAATTAAGTATTAATTAAGAGATAATTAATGAGTTGTTAATTAAGTATTATTAATGAATTGATAAATCGGGATTAAGCTGTTGGTATCCATTGAATTTTAAAAGGATAACCCGATTTACTTCAGATTTCATTATCTCGAGAAATCCAACTAGACCAATGAGATTCTGACATGTGGCAGATAAGATTGATTCGGATTTCTGAAATAGTCCGGATGCAGCATATAAATGGAAGCCGAATTCTTTTGTTTCCTTCACCGCATTCTTCAGAGAGAGTTCTAGTTATATTAGGTTTTCTGGCTAGTTTCTAGGGTACTTTGGTGTCGGGAAGTTTCGGAGCTAGTGTCGACTCAAGGAGGGGTCGGTGATCTGAGATCGAGACATCATCAGCGGGCTGACGACGGATGCAGGTATAATCCTAAAGCCTTAAATAGTGATTTAAGGATCATTAGGGAGAACTTGTAGCATGTTTGTTCTGGTTTGATAGTGATTTCATTATGTTGGTATTGTCTAGGTTCAGAGCTTTCTGTCAGATTGTTTTAGTGAGGTACGTGATGTACTGACTGAGATATCCAAGCGTAGTATACACACTTATATGCTGCATATTTATCTGTTGCATGATACATGTTTTACTGCTTTGGCATATTATGCATGACACATCATGTTGAGCCTGATATCTTTTGAGATATACCTCGTTTGTTGGGGCCGCTCAGCCCTATTATGTATTGTGGACGATGGGGCATCGAGAGCTACAGTGTCCGACGGGACCCGCGGGCTCTGATGACCTGGACATTGCAGGTTCACGTCTTGATGATGAGTGTGGGAGCCAAAATATGCCTAGGGCAGATTAGAGACTACACACTCAGGCGCCTCTAGACTGAGCATGAGATTCTTGACTTGATCCTTGATATTCGAGCATATTGCATTTTGCATGCATCATATCTGTTTGTATACTCGTACATTCTCGTATTGGGCGATTGTCGCTCACGTCCTTGTTTTCATCTTGGGCACCCCATTCCACGGGGCAGGTCTTAGGTTGGACGGTTCGGACGACCAGGGCAGTGGCTAGAGCAGTTGGGTTTTCGGTGGTGATCCAGTGGAGGTTTTCTGTGGTTTATCGTTTTCTCGTTCAGAGTTATGGTTTCTTTATGGTTGTATTAATGTTTAAGACTGCTGTTATTGTTTTGTTTTGGTTTGGGTTGTAAGATGATTAAGTAATTGGTTTCCGCTGTTTAATTGTTGTTATTAAGCTTTAATGTTGTATGTTTATTAGTCTGTTTAGTAGTGGCTCGGGTAAGGGCGCTACAAGCCTACCCTTGAGGAGTTGGTGAATATGCTTGTTACGTTTGAAGCCACCATCAAGAAAGAGAAGTCGGTTCTTTATGTGGGCTCTTCATCTGGTACGAAGACCAGTCCACATGGGAAGGGAAAGAAGCGTTCTTTCCAACATCCCAAGAAGAATGTGCCCTTGAAGAGGCAAGCTCCGAATCCCGTTGTGGCTGCCACACCAGTAAAGGCTAACAAGACTGCTGATGTTTTTCATCATTGCAAGAAGTCTTGACATTGGAGGCGTAATTGTAGAGAATATCTTGCCCTAGAAGAGTTCTGAAAACGGGATGTTCTATATTGAAGTAAACATTTCAATTAACTCTACTTCTTGGGTATTGGATACCAGCTGTGGCTCAGCATCTCTGTAATAATTTACAGGTGATCGAAAGAAGTAGGAGGCTTAGGGAAGGTGAGACCTTCTTGAGTATGGGCAATGGAGCAAGAGTTGCTGCCATGGCCGTAGGAGATGTTTACTTGCTTTTGAACAATGATTTTAAAAGATGTTTTGTCTGTACCTGATTTGGTGAAAAAATTGTTTCAATTTCTATGCTTGATAAAGATGGATATTCTTGTTTATTTAGCAAAGGTGTTTGCAACATTTACAAGAATGAATGTTTGATTGGTACTGAAGAAATTGAAAATGATCTCCATAACTTAAAATTGAAAGATATTCCACTAAACAATGTCCAAGCAATGACAACAACAAACAAGCGAAAGCAAGATACTCTTAATACCGCACAATTATGGCATGCTCGATTAGGACATATTTCCCTAACAAGGATGAACAAACTAGTGGGAGTGAGCATGTTTGATATGTTAGATATTAATTCTCTCCCAACTTGTGAATCTTGTCTAAAAGGAAAGATGACCCAAATTCCTTTTGAGGGCCATGTGGAGCGAGCCAAAGGGTTATTGGATTTGATCCATATCGATGTGTGCAGTCCGCTTAGTATCATCACTAAGCATGGAAGTGCCTACTTCATCACCTTTACCGATGACTTTTCGAGGTATGGGTACGTGTATTTGATGAAAAACAAGTCTGAAGCCTTTGAAAGGTTCAAAGAATTCAGAAGTGAAGTAGAGAAACAGTTGGGATGAAGCATGAAGTCACTTCGATCGGATCGAGGTGGTGAGTACTTGAGTGCAGAGTTCCAAGAGTATCTTAGGGAGAATAAGATTCTCTCGCAGTGGACTCCGCCTGCTACACCACAGTTAAATAGTGTTTCGGAGCGTCGTAACCGGACTTTGATGGACATGGTTCGGTCTATGATGGGGTTCACGGAGTTGCTACCATCCTTTTGGGGATATGTTCTTGAGAAAATGGCACTGTTGTTGAACAATGTCCATTCAAAGGCAGTTGATAAGACACCATATGAGATATGGATGGGTAAGCCTCCCAAATATTCTTATCTTAGAATATGGGGATGCCCTGCTTATGTGAAGCAAATAGTGGGAGATAAATTGGATAGTCGATCCATTTTATGTTACTTTGTAGGATATCCAAGGAATTTAGTTGGATACTATTTCTATCATCCCCAAGAAAAAAGCTGTTTGTTTATAGGAATGCAACCTTTTTGGAAAAAAAATTTCTATTGGATAGAAAAGGGGAGATGATAGAACTCGAAGAGGTTCGAGAGACACCCACAATTGAATAACCCACACCCGAAGAGCCAAGAGAGGAGATAAAAGCTCCTAGAAGATACGAGAGAGTCTCGAGACCACCTATGAGGTATGGTCTGCTTCTTGAAAAGGGCCATGATGAGCCTAACCATGGATGTGATCCAAGGACCTTCAGGGAAGCATTATCAGATGCCGATTCATCCAAGTGGCTTGAAGCAATGGAATCTGAGATGAATTCCATGCATTCGAACCAAGTGTGGAATCTCATGGATCCACCTGAGGGAATTGTTCCCATAGGGTGTAAATGGATTTACAAGAGGTATTGACCTTCAAGGCGCGATTGGTGGCAAAAGGATATACTTAAAGACAAGGAGTTGACTTTGAGGAAAATTTTTCTCGAGTTGCAATGTTCAATTCTATAAGAATATTGCTAGCCATGGCTGCATGGTATGACTATGAGATATGGCAGATGGACGTCAAGACAGCCTTTCTTAATGGGGATATTAAGGAAGAGATTTACATGTCTGAACCTGAAGGGTTTACATTTGTCGAAAGTGAGCATATGGTATGCAAACTTCAGAGATCTATTTATGGTCTAAAGCAGGCATCTAGGAGTTGGAACCTTAGATTAGATAGAACAATCAAAGAGTTTGATTTTACTAAGAATCCTGAGGAACCCTGTGTGTATAAGAAGGTCAGTGGGAGTGCTGTGACATTCCTGGTGCTTTATGTTGATGACATTCTACTTATTGGGAATGATGTAGGAATGTTGCAATCAACCAAAATATGGTTAGCGAGTAAGTTCTCGATGCAGGACTTGGGTGAAGCATCTTTTTTATTGAGAATACAGATCTATAGAGATAGATCGAGAAGATTGCTTGGTCTCACCCAGTCCACATACATTGATATCATCGTGAAGCGCTTCTTGATGGATGAGTCCAAGAGAGGACATCTACCAATGTGTCATGGCATGTCCCTATCCAAGTCTATGTCTCCCAAGACTGATGCAGAGATAGCGGTGATAACAAGCATTCCTTATGCATCTGCGATTGGTAGCATCATGTATGAGATGATATGTACACGTCCTGACGTGGCTTTTGCACTAAGTGTAGTGAGTAGATATCAATCAAACCCTGGTCTTCCACACTGTAAAGCTGTGAAAGACATCCTCAAGTATTTGAGAAGGACCAATAAGTTGTTCTTGGTCTATGGGGGTGGAGAACTGAAATTGGAAGGCTATACCGACTCTAGCTTCCAAAGCGATATCGATGACTCGAAGTCAACCTCTGGGTTCTTATTCATGCTCAATGGTGCTGCTGTCTCTTGAAAGAGTTCCAAGCAAGACAGTACTACGGATTCCACAACTGAGGCCGAATACATTGCTGAATCAGCTGCAGCAAAGGAGGCTGTTTGGATAAGGAATTTCGTCCAAGAGTTGGACGTCATTCCTAATGGAGTTTCTCCTGTCCCGTTGTTTTGTGACAACACGGGAGCTATAGCTCAAGCAAAGGAGCCAAGGTCTCATCCGAAATCCAGACACGTATTGAGAAAGTACCACATCCTCCGAGAGATTGTGAAAAGAGGAGAAGTATCGATTGACAAATTTGGTTCCGCAGATAATGTTGCTGATCCACTAACTAAGCCTTTACCTGGACCATTATTCGAGAAGCATCGCGAATCGATGAGTTTGAAGCATATGTGTAGTTGGCTCTAGTGCATGTGGGAGATTGTTAAAGTAGGTGCCCGTCGAGCCAAGTGTTGGCCGAGTGTTCACAATGAAACTCTATGTAAAAACAATCTTTATTTTAATAATATTTGAAATTATTGTTTTGGCACATCTTTATCTGTATACCCATGCTAGTTGCATAGATAAAGTCCTTGAATATACAAATAGTTGAAAGAATACAAGATGCTCATATGATGAGTATCATGAAACTCATATTTGGAATATTATATATTCTAAACAGTTCCTAGTCAATTCAGCCACCGCTAAGAAGGATATAGGCCGCTCGAGTTCGAGACTAGTATCTGCGATGTGATTACCATGATTCATTGGTAGGGGACATTGTGATGTCCAAACATGCAGATAGGTGCTCCTTGTAGAGTGCACTGAACAACCCTCCATAAAGGACTTTCCAAGTTGTTCTCACTTATCGAGTGGAAACGTCCCAATTTATGGTTGTACACCATTAGTCCTTATGACCCGGGACAACATTGAGACTCTATATGCTAGCATTGCACTTTGACTTGTTTACCGACTCATATGGGGTCATCAGGTGGTAAGGTTGGGTGTTTTGTCGAAACATATAGGAGTGGATGCATTGTAGTCTGGGATTCACCTCTTACCTTCGGGTATGGATATCCTATGTGTATGTAGTTTAAAATCTCTAATCAGAGTATGGTGGTAATTAAGAAAGGGTTTCTTAGATTACACCATCGATACAACTACGACATGAAACATAGTATCGATTCTTTGACAGCTCTCGATATACCAATAGTTGTCGAATCGGTCGGATATATGAGATGAAGGGACCGTACTGTACTGCTAGCCATAATTGAATGGTTCTTGCAGGCACTATCATTTGATAGCTAGGGAATCATGTAAGCGATGCTGCTAGACGTTTAACATGATTAGTTGGATATTATCAGACTTGAGTTCTGACGTTCTTATTATCAAGGAGTTGATAAGTAAGAATGGAGCAATTGGGGTATGCTCATATAAGGACATGTTTAGTCCCGAGTCACATTAAACTATGAACCCACGGCTAGTTGTATCAATGAACCATTGAGGGCCACAAAAGTGCTAATTTTCTAGATCCCTTTGAGAAGTTAAAATAGTTCAATGTCTTGAACGGCTTATAAAGGAGTTTATAAGCGTAAATAAAAATATAAGTATGACTTCTATAAGGAGAATGTAACTTTTAATTTGAGGAAGTGTTTCTAAATTAAAAGTTGTCCAAATAAATTATATATTTGAAAATTATGATTTTCATAAACATAATTATAGACTAAATTAAATTAATTCAAGTAAAGTTTAAATGATCTCAAATGTATTTGAGACTTTTAAATAAAAAGTCCATGGGCCTTGTAATTGTTACAAGCCAAGTAGAAAGCATGCAAGGGAGGTGAAGGGTTGAAGGCTATTTTTTCAATATCCAAGGACATGGCATGCACATGCTCACTTAACTTTTTCATACACCAAGAAAAACACTCTTCCCTCTTTCCTCCCCTTAGATGGCCGAAATTTTCAAGTAAAATTCTCCTCCATTTTTGCTTCTTCAATTGTTGAAGATTGCACTCTCTTCTCAAAGAAAAATCCTCTAATTTTTCTAGTGCAAAATTAGAGGGGATCTTCCTTGTTGGTGGTGGGCTTAATTTTTTTGAGCAAGGTGTGCTTTTGGAAGCTTGAAGATTTGTCTTGCCATTGAAGAGCTTAGTTGTTTGACAACTAAGTTGGAGTCATAATCAATCTTTTAAGATTAGTAGGTATATTTTCTAAAACACTCTATGAATGTCATTTTGTGTTTTATTGTATTTGCTACACAATATAGTGTTTAGGGTGCTCGGTTCTTGTATGAAAATATTTTTGAAACTTCCTTAGTGCAAGCAAGCACCTTAAATGATCCCCTTTCACTTGCGACTCTGCAAGACCTGCAAAACTGTACCCAAATGCTGACTGTGCTCCTCATGGCTCTTTGAGTAAATGAGAATGTCGTCAATGAACACTATGACGAACTGATCTAGGTAGGGCTAGAATACTCGGTTCATCAAGTCCATAAAAATTGCTGGAGCATTCGTCAGTCCGAATGGCATTACTAAGAACTTGTAATGCCCATATCTAGTCCTGAAGGCTGTCTTATGAACATCTGCATCCTTTACCTTCAGCTGATGATACCCTGATCGAAGATCTATCTTATAGAACACTGTAGCTCCCTGCAACTGATCAAACAAATCCTCGATCTTTGGAAGTGGGTATTTATTCTTGATCGTTACCTTGTTCAGTTCTCGGTAATCGATACACAACCTCATGCTCCCATCCTTTTTCTTTACTGAAGATTACTGGTGCACCCCATGGTGAGAAACTAGGGCAAATGAATTCCTTGTCAAGAAGCTCCTGAATCTGCTGTTTGAGCTCTAACATCTCAGTTGGAGCTAGTTGGTACGGTGCCTTAGAAATTGGCACAGTGCCTAGCACAAGATCAATAGCGAACTCCACCTCTCTCTCTGGTGGAAGGCCTGTGATGTCATCTGAAAAACATCAGGAAAATCTCTGAGCACTGTCACATCAGATATCGACGGAGTAGGGTACGTCAGGTTTAGAAATAATACTGGCAACGAAAGCCTGACACCCCTTGTAAATAAGTCTCCGTGCCTGCATGCAAGAGATCATGTGAGAAAAACTTCTCCATCTATCTGGCTCAAAGAAAAACTGCTCCATGCCCAAAGGTCTTACTAACACTGACCTTTTCTGGAAATCAATAAGAAATCTGTTCTTCGTCAGCCAGTCCATTCCCAAGATAATATCAAATTCTGGCATCGGCAACACGATTAGATCGGCATACACTAGGTGGCCTCGCAGCTCAAGATCGATGTCTCTGACCATGCTAGTAGCTGATAATTCTTCCCCTGATGGGACTGTAACTGAATAGCTCACGTCGAGTCCAATAGACATGACGTCCTGATGATTAGCGAACGTCTCCAAAATAAAAGGGTGAGTGGCCCCTGAATCTATCAAGGCCTTCATGGCTACTCTTTTTATGAAAATATTTCCTAGAGACGTTGGTACAAAACAAAAACTTATATACCAAAAATTCTAATCTTAACCTCAAGCACACTAGAAATCTCTACACCCAGTCACTAAAAATACTACTAGCACATTAATAATCCCTAATAAAATTCAAAACATGCATAGCAAGAATAATGCGGTGCTGAATTAAATTAGTTACCAGTCAGCAGGGTCGTGTCTGGGTTTGCCACCTCTGCCTGCATGGCGAACACTCTACCTTGGGTCGGCTGCCTCCACTGTGGGCAATCCTTTAACATGTGGTCACTTGCTCCGCATTTGAAACATTTGCCTGATCCACATACACATTACCCCGGATGCTGGCGGTTGCACTTCGGGCACACTGGGCACTCACCGGGTCTCTGAGGAGCCTTCGGTGGAGGAATAGGACCCTTGCCTTTCGGCGGTCCCTGAAATGGTCTCTTCCCCTGCTGTCCTGGGAAAGGCTTCTTAAACTGAGGTCGCTACTGCTGCTAAGGCGCCTGATAGGGCCTCTTGCCCTGCCTATCGACCATCAATGTCCCTCTGGTCCTGCTCTGCCGCCAAAGCTCTCGACACGACAACTACATAAGTCGTAGGACCAGCAACTCGAACATCATGGCGCAAGATCCACCGCAACACATCCATAAAATGCCTCAGCTTCTCTCGGGCATCATTTGCATTCAGGGGACAAAGTGACACCCCCTCTCAAACTTCCTGACGAAGTCTGTCACCCTGCTGTCTGTCTCCTTTTCGCAGCGACATGAACTCCCTGGTTAGTCTGGATCGTACTTCCTCAGTGAAGTACTTGGAGTAAAAGACCTCCTTAAAACCATCCCACGATAGAGTCTGCAGATTCACCGACACGAACGTGCTCTCCCACCATAGCCTGGCGTCCCCTTTCAACAAAAAGGTGACACATCTAACTCTGTATGCATCCTGCAGCTCCATGAAAGCGAAAATCACCTCGATGGACTTAATCCATCATTCAGCTATCATCGGGTCAGTAGTGCCCGAGAACTCCTTAGGATCCATCCTCCTAAACCTTTCGTACACAGCCTCTAGTCTGGGCCTCGCCCTCGTATCCATGGTAGCTTGGTTCCCAGCAAACTGTGCGAAGAATTGAGTCATTCCTGCAAGAATCTGAGCCTGCATGTCCGGGGGTGGATGAGGAGAGTGACCCTCTCCCCATCCTGGGCTTCCCTATTCTCATCCATTGCTTCACGGTTAACCAAACGTCTGGGAGGCATACTGTTCCAACATTTACCCAACACGTAAACCCAACATGCAGGAACATAAACATAACATAAGATGCATGTAATTTGAATTTAAATATGCACATGCTGAAATCATGACTTTATGCTTACTACATGAAATAATTTAAACCTTAAAACTTACAGACCTGAGGTGTGACTTCGTGAGCTTCTCACAACTGACAGTAGGCATAACCCTTTACAAGAACACCTCTATGATACCAACTTTAACGTACCGTACTTTTAAACTACTTTAAAATTTGCGGAAAAATAAAAATTTTCTTAAATACAAAATAAACTTTCAAATTTGCATTAAAATAACTTGCTTGTATAAAAACATTTGCAATAAAAACAACCAAAACCAAGTTTTCCAAAAGTAATAATTGTTTAAACATCATAAATCACTTCATGAAATCAGAGTATTAAAATCGTCATGCATAAAATCTTAAAACATGGGCGGTCCTCGGGTTTAACCCCCTGCGCAGTCCAACCCGGCTCATTGGTCCCCACCCCTTGTCTCCTCAAAGTCTTTCTCACGTGCATCGATCAAGTCTAGTGAGTCTAAAGGCTCAACATGTATAAACTGGAGATAGCAAGTACTACATAATAAAAATACATGCATCTTTAAAGTAGGGCTTACGTACTTGAAACTTGAATGTAATAGCATAAACATACTTGAAACTTGAACGTAGTAGCAAAAACGTAGACGTGCCATCATCATAAGACTTTTCTTAAATATACTTGCATCATACATACTTGAGCATACATAACATCATTTTGCTTAGAGATATGTTTCAAAGCAAGTGACCCATACATAAAAGTGCCTGATCAGACTAAACCACAGTACTGGGCTGGCAGGGAAAGTCCCCCACATACATTAGATCCCCGTTCATGATTTAACGGGTGGATTGGTCCCTGGTCATGCTTTACCGCTTTCCAATCCTGATCTAAACACAGTCATGCTTTACCGGGGTGGAGAGGTCCTCGGCCACGTTCACCGACTTCCAAATCCATTCATAATTTGGTCACAAGACATTTAGCGTACCTCAAAAACTGAAAAATATTTTCTTTTGCACGTCGAACATACTTACTTGGCGTTGAGAGATTCGTTGGATCTCGCTTGGGGCCACTGCTGCACATACTAACATGAGTTCAAACCCTTATCTTTCATAACTTAGACGTAGGTAATCGTGCTCACCACCGAAGTAAATAAATAGTTTATGACATTCGAGATTACTCGGGACTAGACCTCGTTTAATCATCGTACTAAACCATGACATAAACCCCAAACCAAATCCTATGTTTCATAACCACAAAACAAATCCTATATTTTATATTCATATTAAAAATAAAAAAATATTTTTTTAAAAAGGGGTACACGGACCCCGTGTACGGGTCCGGGTAGGCACTGGAAATTCGCATTTTGAAGGAAAAAGGGCACGGACCCCGTGTACAGGTCCGGCTTCGGGTCCGTGTAGGTACTGGAATCGTGAACAAACGGAATTCTCTACACTTGTGACTTAATCCTACCTCAAGACCCATTACTAGGATTCTAAGGCACTGATTAAATTCAAACAAACACCTCAAAACACCTACGCATCACAAACAACGCAACCCAATCCGTGAACGCGACATTCGACACCCAAAACACATCCTACGACTTCTAATGCATACAAGTGCCTTTCAATGCGAACCAACACACCAAAAACCATCCCAACATCATACTCAACATACTTAAACATAGCTGCAAACACTTGTTGATCCCCAACAAAGCCTGCAACAATAAAACTTCCAGAACACATCAAGAACGCATTTTTCGAAAAAAACGCAGTTTGAGCAATCCCACAAAAATGATCATAACTCACTCATTTCTTATCCAAATATTTTGAATTTACTATCAAATCGAAGGTATCAAAAAGTTATATGTCTTATATGTTGAAAGTTTTCCAGAAAGTCGACCGAAAAGTCACAGTAATTAAAATGACAGCAAACTTTCGAGTTTTTAGATCCAAAAGCGTTTCAAAACCGATCCAACAACTTTTTGCTCAAACTTTTCACAACATACATAGATTTTTACGCATAATAAACATCACAACACATAATATGATGAGATCGAAGCAGTAATAATAGAATATATATGCCTTTTGATATTTAACGTTAACGAAACGATGACACCGAAGCGGGAAGGATGCGAGAGACGATCCGGGACGAACATGGCACGATTTTCTTGAAAAAAAGTCAACGAAATCGCTGGGAAAATCAGAGAGTGGAGGGGCCGCTGCTGAAGTTCTTAGAACCCTAGGTTTCTCTAATAAAAATCTGAAATGGGAGTGTAAGGAATTGTGTGCGTGTAGGCGTGAATGTGTGTGTGTGTTAGTGGGTGTGTGCATGAGTTTAGGTGTAAATTAGGGAAATAATGTGCTTAATTAATAATTAGAAAATAATAAAAATTCTAACCCACTTTTAACTTAATAAAATCCCTTAATTTAAAATGAAATGCACTCTTGCTAAACTTTAAAAGTTTTAAATCCTAAAATCACTAAATAAATAAATTTAGGATTTAAAATGCTTAAAACTTAATAAATTCTTTAAAATGCCCCAAACCTAACTAAAAATAAAATACCATATTTTAAAATTTCCAAAAATCATCGCCAGGTCTCTTTTCCTTGATCCCGCATCGAATAATCGCCTAAAACATGAAACTCAAGAAAACATTTAACGTGCATCACATAAACATAAATAATTTAAAATAATACATTTAAATAAATCATGTATCACTAAAAATCGTTTTAAACTTAATTAAATAATTTAATAATTAAATAAATACATGGGTTTTACGTGTACTGAATTTGGGCTCTACAATAATAATCTCTTATAAAATCATTAACAAAAATCATTTAAATATTTTAACTATCAAGCTAATGCGGAAAAATTAATGTCCCTCGAGAGTTTACTATCTACCTCGATCCACTCAAGCGTCAGCACATCCCTCAAAATCATCGCCTGCAGCATTCAAACCTAGTGAGTCTAATGACTCAGCACGTTCTAAACAAGAGTAACAAATAAAACATATACGAGCATATGCATTAAAATCATATTTTTATTCAAAATACCTTTAAGCATAAATAAATCATAAATCATAAAATCGTAAAGCTTTCAATCATTTATCATTTTGGGTGAAGTTTGATCATTGAAAGTGACTAGCCTTTTATCGTATGGTAGACTAATCAGTTTTAGCTTACCATTGCGCATGGGGACGTGAATGATCGTTTGCTGGGCACCTTGAGGTGCTTCAAACAAAATATTCTCCAAGAGTTGAAATTGCTCGTGTTCTAAGAATGTTAACACCGATGAACTAAATCGAGTTTGGTTTTAAACCAAGCGGAAGAAACTCGAAATAATCCCCCGTGAAAAAAACTGTTATATTTGAAAGCATTTTAACTTATGTAAACTGAATAACTGAAAAGCATAAGGTCAAGATCTCGGATGTATCAGTTCAGTTATGGTAAGAACTGAACTCTTAACACCTCGAACTGATCAAATCAATTTGAAAAAAATAGTTAATCAGTTAAGTACACAAGATATGTTTATGGATGTTCGGAGACTTCAAATGCTCCTACGTCACCCCTTCTACCACCTCGGGTAGGATCCGCTAGAAAACTTTGATCTATACAAGACCTTATACAAACCCAATCATCTTAGGACTTACACTACTGCCTAATCTGAACTCCCAGCCTAGATTGAAGGCAGCACCTTTCAGCCAACAATTTTTTATTGTCTTTGTGTCAAAGACTACATACACAAGTTTTATGTCTTTGTGCAAGACTGTATTTGAGTGGTGGTGTGTGTGCGTGTGTGAGAACTGAACAAGGAATCCACCACGAATGTGTTCTCACACAGCGAGGGAAGTAAGCTTCTAAACTAAGCTGATATGACTTGAGTATTCCCTCTGGGCTGATTGCTTCTTGAAAACTGATAAGTAAATAAGCGTGCCCTTTTTCTTTGTGTCTTCACACACTCTTGTATGTTCGTTATGTTTGCTGATGGTCTTGAGCTTGTATTTATAGAGGCATTAAGATCGTACTCCAAGACTCATCATATGTGATCGTTGGAGCTTGAATGCGTTACTTGAGATATTTTTCTCGACTTTTTTGACATGCCTCCAGGAATATCTCGTCTTTAATCTTTGCTGCAACGTCCATTATTCTACCTTTGATCGTACAGTTGCTTTTGATAAGCTTGTCTTGACCTGCAACTGATTGACTCCTAACTGGTCATCTGAACTGATCTTCAGTTGGGCTGGTGAAATCAGTTGACTCGTCAGTTGAACTGATTTCACTCTTTCAGTTGAACTGGTCAGCTGAGTTCTTCATCAGTTGAACTCTTCATCAGCTGGCCGGGCTTCTGAAGGTCTTATGCTGAACCACCTATCAGTTGGACAATCAATTGAACTGTTCTTTGATAAATCAGTTGAGCTGATTTAGTTTGGTCGATCAGTTGGTGTTTTCAGTTTACGTCTCGATAGCTTCAGTTTGGCTCGTTTAACTGATAAGTTCGAAAGTTTCAGCTTCCTGCGCACTAGGTAAATCATTAAAAAAAAACAAGTTTTGTTAATATCAAAATTAATATTGCGAACATAAAATGTTCCAACAGGACGGGCACTAGGCACCGACGTAAAAATGGAAATACGATCGTTGTACTCCCTCTGGGGGCCTTTTCCCGTAAACGGGCTCCCTCTGGGGCTTTCTCCCTCACGATATTTCCAAAAATCATATATCCTCTTTGTCACAGTCAATTCACATCTTTCAAAATATTTTTTCTTCCCCTTTTTAAACTATAAAATATCACGACTTTTCAAAAATAGCATGTTTATAGTAAAAATTGCATAGTTTTACCATAAATACTAAAATATCATATTTTCATCTAAATCATCATAATATATCATTTAACATGCGTTATGACCCTTCGGACACTGTCAACCTTTTTTGTACTACACAAGTGTAAAATGATCGTTTTGCCCCTAGATGTAAAATTTCTCGACTTCGACTTTTTTCTTACCTTCATTGACTCTAGACCATCCCAAATAATTATTTAAGCTTAAATTAAATTTTTAATATTTTTATTTAGCTTAAATTCGACACTTTCGATTTAATTTCCTATTTACTAATTCGTGAGGCATTTAATTCCCGATTTAATTCACACTTTAATATTTTAATCCCAAACTTTTATTGTGCACTTTTCATCCCTAAATTATCCTCGTGAGCCATTAATTGACCCCCGTGGACCAAGGTTCGAACCCTTCCTTCCTAAACCCTATACTCGAACCCTCGCCTAACTCCATTGAGCCACGGCTCGATTTCATCGAGCCAACCCCGGACTATCATGGACCAGACCCTCATTCAAGCCTCTTGGACCCTCTCTGACATATCCTAACCCAGCGTACCAGCCCCTAGCCACAAGACTAGCCCCTGCGCACTTGCACCAATCCGCGCGAGTTCCCTCACGTTATGATCGAGCCACCATCGAGCCACCCTTGCTCCAGCCCCTGACCCAACCCTTGAAAATCCTCCCTAGTCCCTACTGAACCATATCCCAGCCCCTGCTCGTCAGCATAAGCCAACGCCGAGCCCTTCGTGCACCTGCACGCTTACGCGGAGGAGTCCTTACACTAATGGACTCCTCCTAGGCTGCTGTCAAGGAGTCCTAGCCATGCTAGGACTCTTCCTAACATCTAACCTCGTCCATCCTAGTGTCTAGCCCACCCATAACCAAGCCATGCACTAAGCCATGCCCTTGGCCGAGCCATCTTCCCATCGTTTTTACTAGGAAACTCTAGGACTCCTAGCTATCTCACATGCAGCCCTATTGCTTACTATCCAGCCCTCATTTCCTCCTTGAACCACCATTGTTTCGTCCTTTAAACATCTTATGTTGGAAGCGTCCTCGTTGGAAATCATAACACGTTCATATTTACGTAAAAACTTTCAAAACTTCAGAAATAGACGTCAAAACATAAAGCAAATTAAACTACAATAGTTTTCATGCAAAATAAACAAAACATGAATAATATAGTTTGAATGATGTGTCAAAGGAATTTAGAAACGTGCCTTTGCATTTAGAGCCCTCGAAAATACGATCGTCGGTGTTGGGCGCAAAGAAGAACGAACGGACGACGAGGAATCCTTATTTACTTCCCTCAAAGTTTTGAAAATTTCACTGTGTGTTGTGTTCAGCCGATGGCTCTCCAAAAAGACCTAGGATTCAATTTTATATATTTTAATTTGCATGATAATGAGCTTGGGTTTTGGCTTTCAAGTTTAGTAGCAATTGGGACTTCTCATCCTAGGTAATTAGGCCCAATAATACCTATTTAATTGAAAAATAAAAGTTTATAAAATTATTTTTTTAAAATAATGCATTTGATATTTTAAAATTCCCTCATTTGCCCAAAATCGGCTTCTCAGATAAAATTGAAATCGCATTATAAAATAATTTGAACTCTATCATTTTTAGAAAAAATAAATCATATTAATAAGCCTTGAAAATATTTATTGAAAAATATTTTTTTTGTCTTGGTCGTCCCGATCTTCTTTCCCTAGCCTATTATTGAATATTCGGGTAAAATCATTCCATTTCATGAAATCATACACTTTAAACATTTAAGCATGTAAAATGTATCAATTAAGTATTTAAAATCAATTACCTAAAATAAATATGCTATTTAAATCATTTGAATGCATGCGGTTTACGTGAGTTGGATTTTGAACGTTACAAATCTCCCCCCTTAGATAAAATTTCGTCCTCGAAATTAAGACTATCGAATAATTAGGAATAGCGAGTCCTCATCTCTGACTCCGTCTCCCAAGTGGCTTCCTCCTTCGAGTGATTTATCCATTTGACTTTGACCATCTTTATCACATTGTTTCGCAACTTTTTCTCTTGTCTACCCAATATTTGAGTAGCCTTTTCCTCATATGACAGGTTTGGTGTAAGTTGTAGTGGTTCAAAGTTCAGTACATGTAAAGGGTTTGACATGTACTTGCGGAGCATCGATACGTGGAAGACATTATGAACTCCTGCGAGATTAGGTGGCAACGCCACTCGATATGCCAATGCTCCCACTCTTTCGAGTATCTCAAATGGTCTAATGAATCTTGGACTAAACTTTCTTTCTTGCCAAATCTCATAACACCCTTCATAGGTGCTATTTTCACGAATACATGATCACTGATTGCAAACTCGAGATCTCGTCTCCTTTGGTCCGCGTAGCTCTTTTGTTGGCTCTGAGCAGTTTTCATTCCTTCTCGGATCTTGGCTACCATTTCTACGGTGTGCTGAACTGTCTCGGGTCCTAATGTAGCTCTTTCTCCTACCTCGTCCCAGTGGATGAGTGATCTACATTTCCTTCCGTAGAGTGCCTCGTATGGAGCCATTCCTATAGATGACTGATAACTGTTATTGTAAATGAACTCCATTAGAGGTAGTTTCGATTCCCAACTCCCTTGGAAATCGATCACACAATCTCGGAGTAGATCCTCTAATATCTCTATGACTCTCTCAGACTGACCGTCGGTTTGATGATGAAATGCGGTACTGAGTAGTAGTTTAGTACCCAATGCTGCCTGTAAACTTGAAACAATTAGTGCTCGAAAATGCTACAATTTTTTTTCCTAAGCTTAACTTTAATAAATTACTAACTTATGAATGCATGCGATACCGCTGAGAATTTAACCTTTAAAATAATCGTAATCAAATGAATAATTAATGTACTGCAATTTGAAATCATGATAAATCAACAAACCTTGTCTTACGTTTTAAAATAATGCAAATATGAAACAAGTAAAAATCCTGCCAACCCTCAATGTAATAAAATGAATGCGTATAAACATATTCCTGTCTACTCTGTAACTCATAAACATGATGTGCGGAAAATTTGGTCAACGGGTTCACGTTCACACATCCAGCCTTGCCTACTCAGACTTCGGCACCTCCAGCCTCCTCATCAACATGCTAACCTGCATCATTCACACCTAGTGAGTCTAAAGACTCAACACACCTGTAACGTTATAACAAATACATATACGTAACAGACAACAATGAAAAGTACAGTAATAAAGATACGTTTCATGAAATTATAAAAAATCATATGCATAATCATGACCTGATAAAGCATAAAAATTTTCATTACATAACTCATCATATCAACATATACATGTTAGTTTTCTTAAATTGAATTCTGTTCTTTAGCTATGAATTTCGTTTCATCGTATTAGGTGATGGATCCATCTACGTGTAACCGTGGTACCTGGCGGCGGGGACATCAGCGACAATATTACCCATCCACTGAGCCTTGGACCTTACATATCATTGTATTAATGTATTCGTATTAGTCACAACCAACTTCATTCCTTCAAAAACATGTCTCATAATCGTCACTTAAAAAAACATGCATATATATAAACTTTTCCTTAAATTCAAGCATGCAACGTAACTTTTCGTATTTACATAAAAATTTGTATCCATAATATAATGAACATTTAAAACATGCAAAATCGTGTTTAGGATGCTGTCAACACTGCTAACTCTACCCGAAGATGACCACACATAAATCATAATTCAAAGGTGCCTAAACAAGCTTCGTATCAGCTAATTTAACCCCCACTAAGCTCGGTCATAATGACGAACCAATACCCAAATGGACCAATGTTGCTTAAAAAAAGATTTTCTCAAACCCTGGACCAACGCCTAGGCACTGACACTGTGGCGTTGCGGCGCTTGGTTAGCGCCTAGGTGCACGGCATCAACGCTGCTTAGTTCTAAGCACAAGCGTTTTGGTGCCTAAAGGGCAGCGCCGCAGCGCTAACCCTGCAGCTGAAAGGCGTTCCAAACACCTCAAAGCCAACTTGTACTCTACTCTTAACCCAACCAGACCAGCCTCAAACCACCACTCCTAGCTCACCACTGGACCCCTCCTGGACCAATCTAGCCAAGGACCCTAGCCCCCATGCATGCTATTACGCAATCTTTTCCCAAGATCACCAAATTCGAACCCTAATCATCGACATGTCCTTTTCATCGCCGCTAGCCTCACGACCAGTAGCCTATAAACCCTTCAAATCCTTGACACGAACCCACCAGAGTCTGAGCCATGGCCTGGACCGAGCCCATTCTTGTTGCTACCACCTCTTTCTCTCGATCTAGCCATATCAAACCTTCCCTAGCAAAGAACCCATCGGCCTTCACCTTAACCCTTGCACACCCTCAACACCAGCATCATGTCTCCTTAGTTTACAGCCTACACACCCCTTAGCAACGATAAAAATTGGCAGCTCCTTGCAACAATGCATAAAAACGTGAGCATGAGTCATCAAAATGCAAAGTTTCATGTCAAACTTATTCAAAAACGTGAGCATGAGTCATCAAAATGCAAAGTTTCATGTCAAACTTATTCAAAAACGTGAACACAAGGTAGATCAAAGGATTGTCATGCATTTACATATATTTCAGCATAATATTGGCATGAATGAGGAGAAAACGAAGATACATGTGTGCTTTAACGTGTATATGCTTGCAAACTCGAAGATATGCTCGTCGGACAAGCACCAGAGGAGCGAGGAGGGAGCTTGCTTGAATGCTATGGAGGAAAAGCCGATGGGGCAGCTGTTTTTTGTGTATAGGTCGAAGGAGAGGGCTGCTGGAAATGGGGTGGGCAGCTGCTGAAGGTTAAGGGGTGATTAGGGTTAATAAAACTAGGTTTAGGTTAATATAATAACATACTAATCGGCCCTTGATAATATTTTAAAAAGATTAAAAGGTTTTGAGCCCATTAAACATTAAAAAACTCAACAAGCCCAAAAAAACCCCCGAAAAATATTTCGTTTATGTATATTTTCGAAAATATTGCCCGAGCCCTCAAAAATTCCCCAATTCGGTAAAATTCGCGTACTGACTAAAAATATAACTTGGCGGATAAAAATACCTAACCAAGTCCCATTTTAAAAAATCATACTTAAGAACACCTCGTATTAAATAATTAAAAATGATTATTCATTAAAAATATTTTCCTGATTATCCCCAGTCTCCAATACCCATTCGAGTGCGAAATGCAACTCAAAATCATAATGCATGAAACTTAAAAATAATCATGAAACAACCCCTAACCATGCATAAATAGTTAAATAAACTGCATAAAAATCATTACCCACATATTTTAAATAAAACCCTAGACTGAATGCCTTAAGGTTACGCAGTTCGAATTTCCTGGACTTTAAAAAAAAATTTCGTCCTCTAAATTTAAAACATATCGAATAAATCCGGGTAGCGACTCCTTATTTCGGCTTCAGTCTCCCAAGTAGCTTCCTCCTCAGAATGATTCAGCCACTTGATTTAACCATGTGGATCACCTTGTTCCGGAGCCTCCTCTGGTGTGTGTCCAAAATCTGAGCGGGTCTCTCCTCAAAGGACAGGTTCGGTGTCAGCTGAAGTGGCTCATAGTTCAGTACATGCAAAGGATTTGACATGTATTTCTGCAGCATGGAAACATGGAACACATTATGAACTATCGCTAGATTCGGCGATAATGCAACTCTGTATGCGAGTGTCCAAACTCTTTCCAGTATCTCAAATGGCCCTATGTATCTCGGACTGAGCTTGCTCTTATTCCCAAATCTCATCACACCCTTCATCGGTGCGACTTTCACGAACACATGATCCCCTATGGCAAAATCAAGATCTCTGCGCCACTGATCTGCGTAGCTCTTATGTCGGCTCTGAGCGGTCTTCATCCTATCTCGGATCTTGACCACTAACTTTGAAGTCTGACTGAAAAATCCGGCCCTATCTCTGCCATCTATCCTACGTCGTCCCAATATACTGGAGACCTACACTTCCTCCCGTAAAATGCCTCATTTGGAGCAATACTGATAGACGCCTGATAAATGTTGTTGTAGAGGTTGCTTCGGCTACTAGCTGCCCTGGAAGTCGATCATGCAAGCTCTGAGTAGGTCCTCCAAAATCTGAATAACTCTCTCTGACTATCCGTCAGTCTGAGGATGGAAGGGAGTACTGAATAGCAACTTAGTACCCAATGTCTGATGCAGACTCCTCCAGAACGCAGCCGTGAATCTCGGATCTCTATCTGACACGATAGACACTGGAATCCCATGCAGCCTGACTATCTCTCTGATGTACAGCTCTGCGTACTGAGTCATGGTGAAAGTCTTCCTGATCGGTAAAAAGTGTGCTGATTTAGTGAGCCAATCGACTATCACCCAACTGGCATTATATCCTCCAGTCTTCCTCGGAAGCCTTATCACGATGTCCATGGTGATGTTCCCTCATTTCCACTCGGGAATAAGGAGTGGCATAAGCATCCCTGCATGTCTCTGATGCTCTGCCTTGATCTACTGACATGTCAAACACTTGGAGATGAAACGCAAAATATCCCGCTTCATGCTCGACCACCAATAAAGAGACTGAAGATCCTTATACATCTTCGTATTCCTTGGATGGATGGAGTACGGTGTGCTGTGGGCCTCACTCAAGATATCTGCTCTCAGGTATTCGCTGCTAGGAACCCATAGTTTGCCCCTATATCTGACTATGCCGTCCACAAACATATACAGTTTTCGGCCCTTAGCCTCATCCCTCTGTCTCCACTTCTGCAATTGCTCGTCAGAAGTTTGCCCTGCACGAATTCTGTCTCTCAGTGTCGGCTGCACTGTCAAGGTAGAACGAATAGGGGCACTGCCTCTGGCATAAATTGCAAGTTCAAACCACTTAATCTCTGTACTGATATCTGAGTGATCACTTTAGTCTTCCTGCTCAAGACATCTGCAACTACATTAGCCTTACCTGGATGATAGCTAATGTCACAATCATAAATTTTCACTAGCTCTAGCCACCTCCGCTGTCTCATGTTCAGATCTTTCTATGTGAAGAATTACTTCAGGATCTTGTGATAAGTGAAAATCCTGCACTTCTACCCATACAGATAATGCATCCAAATCTTCAGGTCAAAACCACTGCTGCTAGCTCGAGGTCATGAGTCGGGTAGTTCTTGTCATGGACCTTCATCTTTCTGGATGCATAGGCTATAACTCTGTCATGCTGCATCAGAACTGCACCCAAACTGAGCTTCGAAGCATCTGTATAAACCACGAACTCTCCTTGCCCTGATGACATAGCTAGAATTGGTGCAGTGGTCAATACCTACTTTAACCTGTCAAAGCTCTCCAGGGACTTAGATCACCAGATTAACTTGGCATTCTTCTTTTTCAAGGCGGTCATAGGCACCGCAATAGAAGAGAAGCCCTGAACAAATTTCCTGTAATAACCAGCAAATCCCAAGAAGCTACGGATTTCTGTCACGCTCTTGGGCACTGGCCAATCTCTGACTGCATCAACTTTACTGGGGTTGACCTCCATAACATCCCGAGATACAATGTGGCCCAAGAATGCCACTTTGTCTAGCCAGAAATTGCACTTACTGAACTTGGCATACAGCCGCCTGTCCTATAAAGTCTACAGTACGGTCATCAGATGCTGACTGTGCTTCTCTCTACTCCTCGAATAAATCAGTATGTCATCTATAAAAACTATGACAAACTGATCCAAATATAGCTTAAACACGCGATTCATGAGATCAATGAAGATCGCTGGCGTTTTCGTCAACCGAAGGACATCACCATAAACTCATAGTGCACATAACGCGTCCTAAACGCGATCATATGCACGTCAGACTCTATCCCCTTCAGCTTATGGTATCTAGTGTTAGATTAGGTGCACGTCTAGCCAAGTGTTGGCCGAGTGTTCACAATGAAACTCTATGTATAAACAATTTTTATTTTAATAATATTTGAATTTATCATTTTGGCACTTCTTTATCTGTACCCATGCTAGTTGCATAGATAAAGTCCTTGAATGTAAAAATAGTAGAAAGAATATGAGATGCTCATATGATGAGTATCATGAAACTCATATTTGGAATACTGTATATTCTAAACAGTTCCTAGTCGATTCAGCCGCCGCTAAGAAGGATATAGGCCGCTAGAGTTCGAGACTAGTATCTGCGATGTGAGTTCAATGTTTCATTGGTAGGGGACATTGTGATGTCCGAGCATGCAGATAGGTGCTCTTTGTAGAGTGCACTGAACAACCCTCCATAAAGGACTTTCAAGTGGTTCTGACTTATCGAGTGGAAAAGTCCTAGTTTATGGTTGTACACCATTAGTCCTTATGACCCGGGACAACATTGAGACTCTATGTGCTAGAATTACACTTTGACTTGTTTACCGACTCTCAATGGGTCATCAGGTGGCAAGGTTGGGTGTTCTGTCAAAACATATAGGAGTCGATGCATTGTAGTCGGGGATTCACCGCTTACCTTCGGGTATGGATATCCTATGTGTTCTCATGCATGTGTAGTTTGAAATCTCTGATCAGAGTATTGTGGTAATTAAGAAAGGGGTTTATTAGATTACACCATCGATGCAACTACGACATGACACATAGTATCGATTCATTGACAACTCTCAATATACCAATGGTTGTCGAATCGGTCGGGATATATTAGTTGAAGGGACCGTACTGTACGCTAACCATAATTGAATGGTTCTTGCAGGCACTATCATTTGATACCTAGGGAATCATGTAAGCGATGCTGCTAGACGTTTAACATGATTGGTTGGGTACTATCAGACTTGAGTTCTGACGTTCTTGTTATCAAGGAG
Source organism: Primulina tabacum (assembly GCF_025594145.1). Lineage (NCBI taxonomy): Eukaryota > Viridiplantae > Streptophyta > Magnoliopsida > Lamiales > Gesneriaceae > Primulina > Primulina tabacum. Next base: position 27,752,032 of record NC_134550.1, on the reverse strand, counting down.
TTGATAAGTAAGAATGGAGCAATTGGGGTATGCTCATATAAGGACATGTTTAGTCCGAATCACATGGAGATATGAACCCACGACTAGTTGTATCAATGAACCATTGAGGGCTACACAAGTAATAGCTTTCTAGATCCCGTTGAGAAGTAAAATAGTTCAATGTGTTGAACGGCTTATAAATGAGTTTATAAGCGTAAAGAAAAATAGAAGTATGACTTCTATGAGAGAAATGTATTTTTTTAATTTATGAATGTGTTCCTAAATTAAAATAGGCCAAGTGAATAATGTATTTGAAAATTGTGATTTTCTTAAACATTATTATGGACTAAATTAAATTAATTCAAGTGTTGAATTAATTAAACACTAGTGGGCCTAGTAGAGTCCAAATAATTAAATTAATTCAAGTGTTGAATTAATCAAATAACATTGGGCCTTGTAGAGCCCAATTGGAAATAATTATTTAACTAGTGGGCTTGAGTAAAATCAAGTAAAGTTTAATAGGGCTCAGATATGTTTGAGACAATTAAATTATAAAGTCCATGGGTCCTTTGTAAATGTTACAAGCCCACTAGGTTTTGCATGCTTGGGAGGTGAAGGGTTGGAGATAACTTTTTTTTTCAATAATCAAGGCTTGGCATGCTAAAAGTGTTTTAGCTTTTTTCACTACCAAGACTAGTCTCCCTTCCCCCCATACCATACCTCACTTGGCCGAAAATTGGGTGTGAGATATTCCTCATTTTTCTCTCATTTTGTTCTTCAAGTTGTTGAAAACAAAAACTCTTCTCAAAAGAAAAATGCCCTACATTTTCTAGTGCAAGTGTAAGGTGGATCTTTTAAGTTTGGTGGTGGGATTGATTTTGAAGGAAGGAAGCTTGGAGATTTTTCTTGCCATACAAGAGCTAAGGTGTTTACACCTTAGTTGGAGCCATCATCAACCTCAAGAGGTTGATAGGTATAATTTCTTAACACCCTATGTATGACAAAGGTGTTTAGTATATGTTGCACACTAGTACAAAGGTGTTCAATTTTTATTTAAAATTTCGGTTTTATGCCCTAGAAAAGAATTTTGAATTTCCGTTGCGCATTTGAACACCCTAAAATCGATCACTTTCAAGTGGTATCAGAGCTAAGGGTACTAGTTTGTGTAGCATATACATAATATTATATTGAGGTCGATTTCTAACCGCATGAGATGAAAATTTGCAACAAAAATCAAGGCGTTTCGGGGCAAATTTCGGGCAGCATGTTGCTGCCCGTTTCAGGCAGCTCGGGCTGCCCGAAGGGCTGCACATTTCGGGCAGCAAGGGCAGCCCGAGGGGCTGCCCGAACAGCCCCTTTAAAAATAATAATAAAAAATTTTTGTTGTTGGCCGGAATCCGGCGACGGAGCTCCGACGATGACGATGACGACTAGGGTTTTCAAAAGGGGCTTTGAAATATCAAAGTGTCATTGGCCTTGAGTTGTTGGGCCATTGGATGACTAACATATTTGTGAATTTTAAATGGGACCAAAATGTTTTTGGTGAAAAATGAGTTTTTTGGGCCCTTAAGTTTAAAATTACAAAAGTTGCAAATATTTTCTCATAAAATAAATAATTGAAGTTGGACTTTAATTATTTATAGTAAATTGTGATTTACAAGAAATTCGGTTATAAATAAATTAATTGGAAAGTAGACAAAGGTGTTTGTATACTTTGTTAATTTAGTTTATAGTCGTGGCGATTAGTGATTGGTTCAGATATATAATATTGGATCAATTAATTATTGTGATAATTAATTGATGGTGTATGATATGTGATATTATGCATGAAGAATGATCAAAAGCCCAAGCCCAATTTGCTAGGTGTATGCTAGGATATTTTGTGTTGAATGATTGTAATAATTATCAAATTTAAAGTGAGCTTGGTTTATGGCCCGTTCCCACCCCCATGAGATGTATCCCTATTTGCCATGGATATTTATTTGTAAATATTAGTATAATGGATGATCAAGATTGGAAGATGGTGGATTTGATGATTAAGAATATCGAAGACATGTAAATATTGGAAGTTAATGTAATAGTTGCATTTGCATCCCATGCATTTCCCTAGGATTGGACCTAGGCCCGTGTTTAGCTCACACGGGCCATTAGTGTTGGGGCGATTGATCATCCTTGTTTGTTTACTGTTTATAATATATGCATGATATGTTATAAATAATGAGTATGTGCCTTATTATTATGATAATAACAAAGTTGCATGAATCCGGCAAACATACGATCAAACATGGCGAACTTTTAAATAAAATTAATGATGAGACCTTTCAAAATTAAAAACCCTCATTTTGAATAAGATTCAAAATTAATATCAAGCCCGAAAAGGGGAATTATAAATTTGTTTATAATTTCCATGTCTTCCGTCGACAATGGGTGCATGATGAACGCTACCCGTACTCGGGGCTCGGCTCATATTATTGGGGGGGACCTGGGTGCCGGAAAGCTGTGACATCCATTGACATGGTGATCTGAACTACGTGGAACTCCCATGATTTCGGCTCATATTATTGGGGAACTCATGGCGACCGTCCATTAAGGTTCAACATCGATGGGTAAGGCTTGACACGTGAAGATGAACGACGTCATATTATTGGGTCCTAATCAAACGTGAGACAAAAGTTTACGTAGAGGGTTGCATTGTGATGCAATTGGAAACTACCTTTTAGGGATTATGATTGGCTGATATTATTCGGGATCATAATTCGCTAATTGGACCTTACGTACCTACTGAGGAAAGGAGTTTCCCGTTTTCACTAGAGGGTAGTGAAAATGTCAAAACAGTGGGAGCGAAAATTTATAAAGTAAATGTCCATACTTTATATCTTACTAATATTTTTAAATAGTCATTAACATTTATCTGTTTTACTTTTCAGTACAAAATTTGACAATGTTTTCAATTCGCAATCCGCTTTCTGCCATACTCGAAAAACACGTATTAATCGGACCTAATTACATCACTTGGCTAAGAAATCTGAAAATCGTCTTGAACTCGGAAAAGATTGCATATACACTGACTGAGTCGCCCCCTGATAAGGCTTTGACTGACTGCACTCCTGAGGAATTGCAGACCTACAAGGATTGGTGTGACCATGACTTGAAGGCCAAGTGTTATATGTAGGCTTCTATGAATGATGAGCTGCAGAGGCGTTTTGAGGATGCAAAGAGTGCTGCTGACATTCATTTGCACCTCAAGGAGCTCTTTGGAGAGCAAACACGTCCTCTTAGGCTTGCTACCGTCAAGGAGCTGATCACTTTGCGCATGCGAGATGGGGCCTCGGTCCATGAGCATGACCTAAAGATGATTGGGCTCGTGGACAAGCTCGTTGGCATGGATTTGATATTGCCTTCGGAGTTGACCACTGACGTGTTGCTGTTATCGCTGCCTAGCTCATTTGATCCTTTTGTGGTGAACTTAAACATGAACAAGATGGAGCCGACCCTTGACGAGTTGGTGAACATGCTTGTGACCTTTGAGTCCACCATCAAGAAAGAGAAGCCGGTTCTTTTTATGGGCTCTTCATCTGGTACGAAGACCGGTCCACCTGGGAAGGGAAAGAAGCGTTCTTTCCAACGTCCCAAGAAGAACGTGCCCTTGAAGAGGCAGACTCCGGGTCCCGTTGTGGCAGCCACACCAGTGAAGGCTGACAAGACTGTTGACATATGTCATCACTGCAAGAAGCCTGGACATTGGAGGCGTAATTGCAAGGAATATCTGGCCCAGAAGAGTTCTGGAAACGGTATGTTCTATGATGAAGTAAACATTTCAATTAACTCTACTTCTTGGGTATTGGATACCGGATGTGGCTCACATCTCTGTAATGATTTGCAGGCGATGGGAAGAAGTAGAAGGCTCAGGGAAGGTGAGACCTTCTTGAGGATGGTCAATGGAGCAAGGGTTGCTGCCAAGGCCGTAGGAGATGTTTGCTTGTATTTGAACAATGATTTTAAGTTATTTTTGATAGATGTTTTTTTTGTACCAAATTTGGTGAAAAACATTATTTCCATTTTATGCTTGATAAAGATGGATTTTCTTGTTTATTTAGCAAAAGTGTTTGCAATATTTACAAGAATGAATGTTTAATTGGTACTGGAGAACTTGAAAACGATCTCTACACCTTAAAATTGAAAGATATTCCACTTAACAATGTCCAAGCTATAACAACAACAAACAAGCGCGAACAAGATACTCTAAATTCGGCACAATTATGGCATGCTCGATTAGGACATATTTTCCTAAGAAGGATGAACAAGCTAGTGGGAGTAGGGCATGTTTGATATGTCTGATATTAATGCTCTCACGACTTGTGAATCTTGTCTAAAAGGAAAGATGACCAAGATTCCCTTTAAGGACCATGTGGAGCGAGCCAAAGGGTTATTGGATTTGATCCATACCGATATGTGCGGTCCGCTTAGCATCACCACTAAGCATGGACATGCCTACTTCATCACCTTTACCGATGACTTTTCGAGGTATGGGTATGTGTATTTGATGAAATACAAGTCTGAAGCCTTTGAAAGGTTCAAAGAATTCAAAAGTGGAGTAGAGAAGCAGTTGGGACGAAGCATCAAGACACTTCGATCGGATCGAGGTGGTGAGTATTTGAGTGCCGAGTTCCAAGAGTATCTTAGGGAGAATGAGATTCTCTCGCAGTGGACTCCGCCCGCTACACCGCAGTTGAATGGTGTTTCGGAGCGTCGTAACCGGACTTTGATGGACATGGTTCGGTCTATGATGGGGTTCACAGAGTCGCCGCCATCCTTTTGGGGATATGCGCTTGAGACAGCGGCACTGTTGTTGAACAATGTCCATTGAAAGGCAGTTGACAAGACACCATATGAGATATGGATGGGTATGCCACCCAAATATTCTTATCTTAGAATATGGGGGTGCCCTGCTTATGTGAAGCAGGTAGTGGGAGATAAATTGGATAGTCGATCCATTTTATGTTACTTTGTGGGATATCCAAAGAATTCTGTTGGATATTACTTCTATCATCCCCAAGAAACAAATGTGTTTGTTTCTAGGAATGCAACCTTTTTGGAAAGGGAATTTCTATTGGATAGAAAAGGGGAGATGATAGAACTCGATGAGGTTCGAGAGACACCCACCATTATAGAACCCACACCCGAAGAGCCAAGAGAGGAGATACAAGCTCCTAGAAGATCCGAGAGAGTCTCGAGACAACCTATGAGGTATGGTCTGCTTCTTGAAGAGGGCCATGATGAGCCTAACCATGGATGTGATCCAAGGACCTTCAGGGAAGCGTTATCATATGCCGATTCATCCAAGTGGCTTGAAGCAATGGAATCTGAGATGAATTCCATGCATTCGAACCAAGTGTGGAATCTCATGGATCCACCTGAGGGAATTGTTCCCATAGGGTGTAAATGGATTTACAAGAGGAAACTTGGGGCAGATGGGAAGGTATTGACCTTCAAGGCGCGATTGGTGGCAAAAGGATATACTAAAAGACAAGGAGTTGACTTTGAGGAAACCTTTTCTCCAGTTGCAATGTTCAAGTCCATAAGGATTTTGCTAGCCATAGCTGCACGGTATGACTATGAGATATGGCAGATGGATGTTAAGATAGCCTTTCTTAATGGGGATATTAAGGAAGAGATTTACGTGTCTCAACCTGAAGGGTTTACATCTATCAGAAGTGAGCATATGGTATGCAAACTTCAAAGATATATTTATGGTCTAAAGCAGGCATCTAGGAGTTGGAACCTCAGATTCGATAGTACAATCAAAGAGTTTGGTATTGCTAAGAATCCTGAGGAACCTTGTGTGTATAAGAAGGTCAGTGGGAGTGCTGTGACATTCCTTGTGCTTTATGTTGATGACATTCTACTCATTGGGAATGATGTAGGGATGTTGCAATCAACTAAGATATGGTTAGCGAGTAAGTTCTCTAAGCAGGACTTGGGTGAAGCATCTTTTGTATTGGGAATACAGATCTATAGAGATAGATAAAAAAGATTGCTTGGTCTCACCCAGTCCACATACATTGATACCATCGTGAAGCGGTTTTCTATGGATGAGTCCAAGAGAGGACATCTACCAATGTGTCATGACGTGTCCCTATCCAAGTCTATGTCTCCCAAGACTGATGCAGAGATAGCGGCGATGACAAGCATTCCTTATGCATCTGCGATTGGTAGCATCATGTATGGGATGATATCTACACGTCCTGACGTGGCTTTTGCACTAAGTGTAGTGAGTAGATATCAATCCAACCCTGGTCTTCCACACTGGAAAGCTGTGAAAGACATCCTCAAGTATTTTAGAAGGACCAATAAGTTGTTCTTGGTCTATGGGGGTGGAGAACTGAAATTGGAAGGCTATACCGACTCTAGCTTCCAAAGCGATATCGATGACTCGAAGTCAACCTCTGGGTTCATATTCATGCTCAATGGTGCTGCTGTCTTTTGGAAGAGTTCCAAGCAAGACACTACTGCGGATTCCACCACTGAGGCATAATAAATTGCTGCATCAGCTGTCGCAAAAGAGGCTGTTTGGATAAGGAATTTCGTCCAAGAGTTGGGCGTCATTCCTAATGGAGTTTCTCTTGTCCCGGTGTTTTGTGACAACACAGGAGCCATTGCTCAAGCAAAGGATCCGAGGTCTCATCAGAAGTCCAAACACGTATTGAGAAAGTACCACATCCTCAGAGAGATCGTGGAAAGAAGAGATGTCACAATTGACAAAGTCGGCTCCGCAGATAATGTTGCTGAATCCGCTAACTAAGCCTTTACCTGGACCATTATTCGAGAAGCATCGCGAATCGATGGGTTTGAAGCATATGGGTTGTTGGCTCTAGTGCAAGTGGGAGATTGTTAGAGTAGGTGCACGTCGAGCCAAGTGTTAGCCGAGTGTTCACAATGAAACTCTGTATAAACAGTTTTTATTTTAATAATATTTGAATTTATCATTTTGGCACTTCTTTATCTGTATACCCATGCTAGTTGCATAGATAAAGTCCTTGAATGTACAAATAGTTGAAAGAATATGAGATGCTCATATGATGAGTATCATGAAACTCATATTAGGAATACTGTATATTCTAAATAGTTCCTAGTCGATTCAGTCGCCGCTAAGAAGGATATAGGCCGCTAGAGTTCGAGACTAGTATCTGCGATGTGAGTACTATATTTCATTGGTAGGGGACATTGTGATGTCCGAGCATGCAGATAGGTACTCCTTGTAGAGTGCACTGAACAACCCTCCATAAAGGACTTTCCAAGTGGTTCTCACTTATCGAGTGGAAAAGTCCTAGTTTATGGTTGTACACCATTAGTCCTTATGACCCGGGACAATATTGAGACTCTATGTGCTAGAATTACACTTTGACTTGTTTACCGACTCTCAAGGGGTCATCAGGTGGCAAGGTTGGGTGCTCTGTCGAAACATATAGGAGTCTATGCATTGTAGTCGGGGATTCACCGCTTACCTTCGGGTATGGATATCCTATGTGTTCTAATGCATGTGTAGTTTGAAATCTCTGATCAGAGTATTGTGGTAATTAAGAAAGGGGTTTCTTAGATTACACCATCGATGCAACTACGACATGACACATAGTATCGATTCATTGACAACTCTCAATATACCAATGGTTGTCGAATCGGTCGGGATATATGAGTTGAAGGAACCGTACTGTACGCTAACCATAATTGAATGGTTCTTGCAGGCACTATCATTTGATACCTAGGGAATCATGTAAGCGATGCTGCTAGACGTTTAACATGATTGGTTGGGTACTATCAGACTTGAGTTCTGACGTTCTTGTTATCAAGGAGTTGATAAGTAAGAATGGAGCAATTGGGGTATGCTCATATAAGGACATGTTTAGTTCGAATCACATGGAGATGTGAACCCACGGCTAGTTGTATCAATGAACCATTGAGGGCCACACAATTACTAGCTTTCTAGATCCCGTTGAGAAGTAAAATAGTTCAATGTGTTGAACGCCTTATAAATGAGTTTATAAGCAAAAAAAAAAATAGAAGTATGACTTCTATGACAGAAATGTATTTTTTTAATTTATGAATGTGTTCCTAAATTAAAATAGGCCAAGTGAGTAATGTATTTGAAAATTGTGATTTTCATAAACATTATTATAGACTAAATTAAATTAATTCAAGTGTTGAATTAATTAAACACTAGTCGGCCTAGTAGAGTCCAAATAATTAAATTAATTCAAGTGTTGAATTAATCAAATAACATTGGGCCTTGTAGAGCCCAATTGGAAATAATTATTTAACTAGTGGGCTTGAGTAAAATCAAGTAAAGTTTAATAGGGCTCAGATATGTTTGAGACAATTAAATTATAAAGTCAATGGGTCCTTTGTAAATGTTACAAGCCCACTAGGTTTTGCATGCTTGGGAGGTGAAGGGTTGGAGATAACTTTTTTTTTCAATAATCAAGGCTTGGCATGCTAAAAGTGTTTTAGCTTTTTACACTACCAAGACTAGTCTCCCTTCCCCCCATACCATACCTCACTTGGCCGAAAATTGGGTGTGAGATATTCCTCATTTTTCTCTCATTTTGTTCTTCAAGTTGTTGAAAACAAAAACTCTTCTCAAAAGAAAAATGCCCTACATTTTCTAGTGCAAGTGTAAGGTGGATCTTTTAAGTTTGGTGGTGGGCTTGATTTTGAAGGAAGGAAGCTTGCAGATTTTTCTTGCCATACAAGACCTAAGGTGTTTACACCTTACTTGGAGCCATCATCAACCTCAAGAGGTTGATAGGTATAATTTCTTAACACCCTATGTATGACAAATGTGTTTAGTATATGTTGCACACTAGTACAAAGGTGTTCAATTTTTATTTAAAATTTCGGTTTTATGCCCTAGAAAAAAATTTTGAACTTCCGTTGCGCATTTGAACACCCTAAAATCGATCCCTTTCATCCAGATCGGAGATATATGTTCGAGAATACTGATGCTCCCTGTAGCTGATCAAATAAATCCTCAATCCTGGGCAGTAGATACTTGTTCTTGACTGTGACATGGTTCAGCTCCCTGTAGTCAATGCAGAAAAGCTAGGGCGAATGAAACCCTTATCTAGAAAGTCATGTATCTTATCCTTCAGTTCTTTCATCTTTGTAGGTGATAGATGATAGGGCGTCTTAGAAATAGGCACGGTACCTGGCATAAGCTCGGTAGAAAAATCCACCTCTCTATCTGGTGGAATTCCTGAAACATTGTTAGGGAAAACACTGGAGAAATCTCTGACCACAGCAACGTCCTCTATCCTCTAACTGGCTGGCTCTAACACTGACACAATACTGGCAAACAATGCCTTGCAGCCGCTCCTCATGAGCTTCCTCGCACATATACAAGAAATGATGTAAGGCATCTGCTGATGTCTGGCTGCCTCGAATAAAAATGGCTTACCGCTAGGCGGTCGGACTGATACTGATCTATGTCAAAAATCTATGACAGCTCCCTTCGAAGAAAGCCAGTCCATGTCGAGAATAATGTCGAACTCCGGTAGCGGTAGCACAATCAGGTATGCTCGCATCGCATTTTTTTGTAACCAAAGCTCCAATCCTTTCAGTATCTAGGAGGTAGACATATGATCTCCGGACGGAATCAGAACCCTGAATCCCACATCAGTAGCCTCTAGTATGATTCCTAGTCGCTTAACGAATGACTCGGATATAAACGAATGTGTAGCTCTAGAATCTAGAAATGCATATGTGGCTACACCTGAAATATATATTCGTACGGTGATCAGTGTGGAGTCTGGCTCCCGCCTCTTCCTCCTCTGCATGCATCACGTAGGCCCTGCCAGTTGTAGGGCCCTTGTTCCTGGGGCAATCAACGGCCTTGTGGCCCTCATCTTTACATATGAAGCACATGAAGGAGCCCCATATACATTTTCTGTAGTGCAATCTGTTGCACTGCTTGCAAACCTGACCCTCCACCGGCTTTGTAGCCCCTGGTTCTTGTGGAGGCCGCCGCTGTCCTGGCCTCCTAAACTGTCCATGGGGCTTCTGCTTTCCCTGCTGCCTTGTTGGCCCTGTAAAATGCTTCTTCTATGGTTGGGAGCTAGGCTAGGCCTGATGCCTCTTCCGCTGTACTCGACATCAATATCTCGGAGGGCCTGCTCCTCTTGAAAAGCACAACCAGTCGCCTCCTCGTAACTAGCCGGTCTCATAAGCATCACATCTCGGCGGAAAGTAGGCCTGAGGCGAGCCATGAAATGCCTCAACTTCTGAGCGACATCTCTAGCAATGAGGGGCACAAAGTGACAGCCCCTGTCGAACTTCCGAATAAACTCGGCCACAGACGAGTCCTGTGAGAACCCGAGATTTTACGATCCGAAGCAAACAAGTAAGTAATACAAAGTTGAAATTTTACTCAAACTAAGCTCAAAAATATTTGTTCCTACTAAATAACTTGACTATTAACTTAGATTTTCATTAAATTTAACATTGAGAAAGCAACTTCAAAGCTCGGAAATGAGCTCAGCAGGAGGCCAAGCCACAAGTAACCGCATCCATCGAAGTGTTGTCACAGGAGGAGTAAAACCCCAGCTCAAGGACACGATCTGTCAGCTCAAAGCAGCTCAACCAAGTTTGTCCTAACAGGACCAAAAAGGGAGCTAAAAGTTGAGCCAAGAGTTGGGACAAATTAAATGTACAAGAAATGACCTTCGCGTTAAACCATGAAGGACCTGCGGGAGGAGCTAAGAGCTAGGACATATTGATAATGCAAGAAATGAACCTTAGAAAATCAAGGTGACATTTAAGGATGCATGAATTTTTGAAACCCACCATTATAACTAATCTAGAACTTGAAGAATGCATGGGATTTTGGGGTATTCATGAATGAAACTTTGAACCAACATTATGATCACATTCAAATCTTTCTTAATGACCAAGAATTCGGCCAAGGGATGGGGGGGGGGGGGGGGGGGGGGCTAGGTGGAAGGTTGTTTTTCTTGCCTATAAATACCACTCATGTGGTTGAGAAAAATGCACCCCAAAAACAAACAAGAATTTCGGTTCTCCTCTTTCCCCTCACTCTCCAAAATTTCGGCCCTCACTTCTTCTCAAAAACCCTCCAAAAAATTCGGCCAAGTCAAGAGAGGGAAAAGAAGGAAAGTTCGGGCATTCCAGTACAATAACCCCGTACCGAAGTGTTCCCCGATCGAAGACAGTATTTGTGAAGTTGCGCCGAAGTGCTGCCGAAATTTCATGAAAGAGCTTTGTATAAAAATTCAAGTAAGTGGGCTTTTGTTACATATTTTGTTGTATTTTTAACTTTGATATCAATAATATGACATGCATGAATGTGTGTCCTAAATTTCGAAAATGTCAGTCTACCTTTTTAAAATTTCGATCGATTATATGCTTCGTTCGCTCTTCGAATATATTTGATTCCGCTGTGTATGTCTAAAAATCTGAAATGCTGAACTCTGAGAAATTTTATAAGTCTGTCTGTTGTTTCTGAATTCTGTGTACACTAGTTACGACTCAATTTGATATGGGATGAGAATTGTAATTCTGTCTGGCCCCCATTGCTGGGTATAAAACCAGTGTTCTGTCTGGCCCCCATTGGTGGGTATAAAACCATGTTCTGTTCTTGCTCTCATTGGTGGGTATAAAACCATGTTCTGGCCTCACCCCTTAGAGAACTAACATATTGGGGACAATTTGACCATGGAAATGAGATGAGTAACAGTGTTCTGTCTGTTCTGATATGTTCTGTTCTGAATTGATTTAATCTGTTTCTGAATTGTTCTGAATCATCTGATGAATTCTGTCATTTATTCGATTTGTCTCTGTCCTGATAAGCTAAGAATATTATGTTTTGAAAGTCTGTTAAAAGAACGTTTTAAGAAAACTAAGTTCTATATGTATCTTTGGAATCGATCGACCCCCACTTGCTGAGTGTTTCCCAAAACACTCACCCCTTACAAATTTCAGATAAAAATGAGGAGCAACTGAATGAGGAAGAGCAAGATGCTTTCTGGGGTTGGTGAACCGGAGATCAAGATCAGAACTCAAGATTTTGCTTTCCTTTCGTTTCCGCTATTTGAAACTCTGATGTATTTCTAATTCTATTGTCAATGTAAAGACAATGTTTAATTTATGAAAAATACTGATTTTTGGCATTTTGATACGAGGCTTAATTGTTTTCAAGTAATTGTTAAACAATGCCGGATTTCATCGACGTTTCAGACTCGGGGCGTGACATTTAAGTGGTATCAAAGCCGCCAGGTTTACAATCCCGCTGGGATTTTGATAGACAAAATTTGGCGAAGTCAAATTTTGGCAAAAGCCTAGTGTATCCCAATTTGAGTCCAACTTTCATCCGTTCTTGAAGTCTAACTTTCATCTGTTTCCTAAATTTCGAATAGACTTCAAAAATCTATCTCTTCGATCATTCCACAAACTCTCAATATCGAAAATTTTCCACGACAACTTTTTTTCTACTATTTGTGCCTTTCTATCCTTTATACGATTCTGATGCTTTGCTTTCGATTTTTATCCTAGGAAATGGCTGCTCCACGTACTCGCGCTCAGGCTGCCCTTCGCATGCGTCAGCTCACGATTGATAATCAGACTAGGGAGATCGCGAGTTTGAAAGCGCAATTAGCCAAAGAAAGATTGGAGAAACAAGAGCTTAGTGAGGCTAGACACATACTTGAGACTGATGTACAGCGATTGACTCATCATCTGGCACTTGGTGGAGAGCTAGCTGCTGCAGATACCGACCGATTCCGTTCGCATCACGCGTTTAGTTGCACTTAACAGGGATTTATTGGAGAGAGTGGAGATAGAGCGAAGATGTGCTGCTCAGGCCCGTCAGCGCCAGGAGTAGTACAACGCCAGGCAGGATCGGTACATTTCGAAGCTCCACGGCACCGTGGACAGACTTCAAGATCAGAATAACTACCTACATTTGGTGATAGAGAACATGAAGGAAGAGGAGGTAGCACCGATGGAGGTGGCCAGGGACGACAGTGCCAGTGACAGCGACGGCGGAGAGATGTTCGATTAGATTAGCATTATAATAAAGAATCTGGATTGTAGTAAATTTGTGACTGAGAAAATATTATGTGTATCAAATTATTTTGAAACTTTCTATTATCGTTCTATTATTGCATATTTAAAATTTGACGAGTATCTTATCTATAAAAATGTTTTTTTTATCTTTATAGGAAACCAGTATGGATCTCCAAAGCATTATAAATGAACTTCAAAAACAACTTCAGGAAAAGGAGTCAGAAATTAAAACACTGAAAGAAAAAAATGAAAAACTCGAGAGAGATAACTACCAGTTGGATGGGAATAATGTATGCATGATGGAGGATCTTCGTGAGGCCTGAGTGGAATAGAAGAAACTACGCGAAGACGTTAGACGCTACGCGGCTTATCATCTAGAGTCAGAGGAGCGTCAGCACGAGATCATCAAGCAAGAGTTGAAGAAAGCGCAAGATAGGATTTTTACGCTCGAAATTCGGGATAATAGTCTTCCTCAAAACGCAACGCCGTCTTGAAGAACGAATTGGGGAGCAAGAAATCGATGAAAAAGTGAATCAATCAATAATACAAGAACTACAGGACCAAATAAACAACCTCGATCACCACAACACACAATTGCCGAATTACATCGAGCATCTACAAAATGAGATGGTCAATATGGAAGAACTCATGGAACAACTGGAAAAAAACCCTGTGGAAGAAGAAATTAATGAAGCAGTAGGAGACGGAGAAGTAATAGACGAGTAGAGAGAGAGAGTTCTAGAATAAACTTCGATTGTATCTAGAAATATTTTATTAATCATTTATTTTGAAAATATCGGTTGTATGAAAAATCTCTACAATTTAATGAAATTATTTCTTTGATTAAATATCGTGGCAAACAAATTAATAAAATACATGTTTATAGGAAATGGCAGGCAGACCACCCCGAAACAACCGTAACCCTCGTGGTGCCAACCAAGTTGAAAACCCACCACCACCACCTCCGAGAGTAAATCTCAGCCAAGAAGATATGATGGCAATAGCTACTATCGTAGCAGCGACGTTGCAAGGATTCGTAAACCCATTGGCTAACGCTATTCAACCACCTCAAGAACCACAACCGCGTGGGATTAAATACCATTATGAATCCCTCAGAAGAAATCGAGTTCCAACTTTCGATGGGAATCCAGACCCAGAAGTCAGTCATAATTGGCTCAAAAATGTCGAATCGCAATTACACCTACTTGAAGTACTTGAAGAACTGAGAGTTGAGGTTGTAACACCGTTTTTGGAAGACCGAGCTAGGAAATGGTAGAAAACTGTGTCGCCATCTTTGGCAGAGGTGGAAGAGATCACATGCAGATTTTTAAGAGAGAATTTTTGAAACAATACTATCCCGCTGAATTTCGACTACAGAAGTTGGGTGAATTCGAAAACTTCAAACAGGCTTCGGACATGTCAGTGATGGAATACACTTCACGGTTCAACGATCTGGAAACCTATGTCCCAACGATCATGTCGGATGAAACGTTAAAAATGCATCGATTCAAGAAGGGACTCAACAGTCGAATTCAGTCGGCATTGGAAGTATTCAAGCCAAACAGCTTTGCGGATTTGATAGGCGCTGCAATGAGCGCAGAAACTGATATCAAGCGAAGCGAGGAAGAAAGCAAGAACAAAAGACCGATGAGCAGTCAATCTACTCAGAATGGTCCCAAGTTTAAGAAACCAAATTATTCAGGTGGGTCTTTCAAAGGGAATCCTGGCAGTGCTGGTAACACCGAAGGAAAGTGGTGTGATACATGTCGACAGAAACATGTTGGAGAATGTTATCGGAAGACAGGCGCTTGTTTTAAGTGCGGAAAGGTGGGTCATAGAATTAAAGATTGTCCAGAAAACAAGGACAAAGGGACGGGGCCCAGCAAACAACATGAAAATAAGAATAATGCTCGGGTTTATGCAATAACCCAAGAGGAAGCCGATAACAGCAATGAAGTGGTGGCAGGTACCATCTTACTCAATAAAATGCCTGCATATGCTTGTTTGATTGTGGCGCCAGACATTCATTTGTGTCTAGAAGATTTGCTAAAAAGCTTAAACTTGAGCATGATATTCTTAGTGAACCGTTAAGAGTAGCAACACCTGCCAGCAAAACAATTGAAGCACACAAAGTGTATCGAAACTGTAAAATTTGTATCAACAATCAAACTTTTGAAGTGGAATTAATTCAAATCAATTTGGTTGAGTTTGACATCATCCTTGGAATGGACTGGTTAGCCAAAAACCATGCCATAGTAGACTGTCAAAAGAAATATATTAGACTTCAAACTCCGAAAAAAGGGGAAGTCGTATATCACGGAAAATCCAAAGAAAGAAAATCTCTACTATCAGCTTCACAAGCCTGGAAAGCTATAAAGGGAGGAGAAGAAATTTACCTGGAAATGATCAATGAAATCAAAGAAGAAGAAGTCCCAAATTTGGAGGATATTTCAATTGTTCAAGAATTTCCAAACGTTTTTCCCAAGGAACTACCAGGAGAGATACCAGATAGGGAAGTATAATTTGAAATCAATTTGGTCCCTGGTGTTGCACGAATATCAAAGGCACCATACCGAATGGCTCCAGCTGAATTAAAGGAGCTAAAGGAGCAACTGCAGGAATTACTATACAAGAAGCAGATTCGCCCCAGTGCATCCCCATGGGGAGCCCCAGTGCTTTTTGTAAAAAAAAAGACGGAATCATGAGGCTATGTATTGAATACCGGGAGTTGAACAAGATCACCATAAAGAATAAGTACCCACTTCCAAGAATAGATGATCTTTTCGATCAGTTAAAGGGAGCCAAGGTCTTCTCAAAACTAGATCTGAGATCTGGTTACCATCAGTTGAAGGTCAAAGCGGAAGACATCCCTAAAACTGCTTTTAGGATCAGATATGGACATTACGAATTCATGGTAATGCCTTTTGGCCAAACAAGTGCTCCTGCAACATTCATGGACCTGATGAATCGGGTATTCAATCCATATCTCGACAAATTTGTGGTTGTCTTCATAGATGATATCCTTATGTGCTCACGAAATGAAGAAGAACACAAAGAGCATCTGCGTCTCACTTTGCAGACACTTCGAGAAAAAGAACTATACGCCAAATTCAAGAAAAGGGGTTTTTGTTTAAAAAGTGTGGCATTCTTAGGTCATATAATTTCTGAATTAGGGGTGTCAGTAATCCTAAGAAGGTGGAAGCAACCAAGGATTGGCCACAACCAAAGACAGTAACTGAAGTCAGGAGTTTTCTGGGTTTAGCAGGCTACTATAGAAAATTTGTGGAAGGATTTTCTTCGATAGCCATCTCACTCACCAAACATACTCAGAAAAATTCGAAATTTATTTGGAATGAGGAATGTGAAAGAAGCTTTGAAACCTTGAAGACAAAACTCGCATCCACACCAATACTAGATCTTCCCGAGGATGGTAAGAATTTCACAGTATACAGTGATGCTTCAAAGGAAGGATTAGGGTATGTGCTTATGCAAGAGGGTTAGGTAATCGCTTATGCCTCACGGAAACTAAAATCATATGAGCAGAATTACCACACTCATGACTTGGAGTTAGCCGTAGTAGTATTCGTGCTTAAAATCTGGAGGTACTACCTTTATGGAGTAAAATGCGAAGTTTTTACTGATCACTAGAGCCTCAAGTATATTTTCACTCAAAAGGAATTAAATATGAGGCAAAGAAGGTGGATGGAACTTCTCAAGGACTATGATCTGTCAATTAATTATCATCCGGGTAAGGCAAATAAGGTGGCAGATGCTTTGAGCCGAAGGAACCCTGAGAAGTTGAACTTATCTTCATTATCGATACAACCAGGTCTCCGAGAGGACATCAAATTGAAGCAGAGTCAAGACACCTCCATCCTTAAAATTAAAGAACAAATCCAAGAAGAAAAAGCTCCAGAATTTCAAATTGATGAAAATGGAATACTCTGTATGAAAGGACGATTGTATGTGCCAAACGTCGATGGAATTCGAGAAAAAGTAATGGCCGAGGCACATAAATCGAGATTTTCAGTACATCCAGGAAGCACCAAGATGTACCGGGATTTGAAAAATAATTACTGGTGGAACGGTATGAAGAAAGATGTAGCTGTCTTTGTTTCTAAGTGTTTAGTCTGTCAACAAGTCAAGGCGGAACATCAAAGGCATGGAGGACTTTTACAGCCATTGGAGATACCAGAGTGGAAGTGGGATAACATCTCCATGGATTTCGTAGTAGGACTACCACGATCAAGACAGGGTCACGATGGGATCTGGGTGATCATTGACAGATTGACCAAGTCTGCCCATTTCTTGCCAGTACGAATGAATTATAATTTGGATAAATTAGCCACTTTGTATATGGACAACATAGTGAGGCTACATGTAGTTCCAGCGAGTATTCTGTGTGATAGAGATCCAAGATTTGTATCAAGATTTTGGAAAAGTTTCCAAAAGGCTATGGGAACCAATGTTACTCTCAGCACGGCCTATCATCCCCAGACTGATGGCTAAACCGAAAGGACAATTCAGACCCTCGAGGATATGCTGAGGGCATGTGCGCTGGATTTTTCTGGAAATTGGAGTGAACAGTTATCTCTGATCGAGTTCGCCTATAACAACAGCTATCACAGTAGCATCGAGATGGATCCGTATGAAGCTTTGTATGGAAGAAAGTGTAGGTCGCCTCTATATTGGGACGAGGTCGGAGAAAAAAGCTGTTACCGGACCAGAGCTTGTTCAATTAACCATTGACCAAGTAGCCATGATCAAGGAAAGACTCAAGGCAGCTCATGATAGACAAAAGAGCTGGGCCGATTTGAAGAGGAGACCGCTGGAATTAGAAATCGGTGAAAAGGCTTATGTCAAGGTCTCGCCAATGAAAGGAGTAGTACGGTTCAGTAAATCCGGAAAGTTGAACCCGAGATATGTGGGACCGTTCGAAATACTGGAAAAGGTAGGTAACCTTAGCCTACCGTCTAGCTTTACCGCCTGATATGTCCAAGATACATAATGTCTTCCACATCTCACAGGTGAGGAAGTATGTCCCAGACCCGAGTCATGTAATCAAGGTTGCACCACTGATGATTGAGGGAAACCTCATTGAAGAACTCAAATACGAAGAAGTCCCTACCCGAATAGTTGACTCAAAAGACCAAGTGTTGAGAAATCGGACAATACCTTATGTCAAAGTACAGTGGTCAAATCATACCGAAAAGGAGGCAACATGGGAACTCGAGGAGAAAATGCGATCACAATACCCTCATCTATTCGAAAGAACAAGTTAATGCATGTTTCGAGGACGAAACTTTTAATTAGGAGGGAGGGATGTGAGAACCCGAGATTTTACGATCCGAAGCAAATCAAGTAAGTAATACAAACTTGAAATTTTACTCAAACTAAGCTCAAAAATTAGGAGGGAGGGATGTGATAACCCGAGATTTTACGATCCGAAGCAAATCAAGTAAGTAATACAAACTTGAAATTTTACTCAAACTAAGCTCAAAAATGTTTGTTCCAACTAAATAACTTGACTATTAACTTAGATTTTCATTAAATTTAACTCGAGGAAGCAACTTCAAAGCTCGGAAATGAGCTCAGCAGGAGGCCAAGCCACAAGTAACCGCATCCATCAAAGTGTTGTCATAGGAGGAGTAAAACCCCAGCTCAAGGACACGATCTGTCAGCTCAAAGCAGCTCAACCAAGTTTGTCCTAACAGGACCAAAAAGGGAGCTATAAGTTGAGCCAAGAGTTGGGACAAATTAAATGTACAAGAAATGACCTTCGCGTTAAACCATGAAGGAGCTGCGGGAGGAGCTAAGAGCTAGGACATATTGATGATGCAGGAAATGAACCTTTAGAAAATCAAGGTGACATTTAAGGATGCATGAATTTTTGGAACCCACCATTATAACTAATCTAGAACTTGAAGAATGCATGGGATTTTGGGGTATTCATGCATGAAACTTTGGACCAACATTATGATCACATTCAAACCTTTCTTGATGACAAAGAATTCGGCCAGGGGGGGGGGGTGTCTAGGTGGAAGGTTGTTTTTCTTGCCTATAAATACCACTCATGTGGTTGAGAAAAATGCACCCCAAAAACAAACAAGAATTTCGGTTCTCCTCTTTCCCCTCACTCTCCAAAATTTCGGCCCTCACTTCTTCTCAAAAACCCTCCAAAAAATTCGGCCAAGTCAAGCAAGGGAAAAGAAGGAAAGTTCGTGCAGTCCAGTACAATAACCCCGTACCGAAGTGTTCCCCGATCGAAGACAGTATTTGTGAAGTTGCGCCGAAGTGCTGCCGAAATTTCAAGAAAGAGCTTTGTATAAAAATTCAAGTAAGTGAGCTTTTGTTACATATTTTGTTGTATTTTAAACTTTGATATAAATAATATGACATACATGAATGTGTGTCCTAAATTTCGAAAATGTCAGTCTACCTTTTAAAATTTCGATCGATTATATGCTTCGTCGCTCTTCGAATATCTTTGATTCCGCTGTGTCTGTCTAAAAATCTGAAATGTTGAACTTTGAGAAATCTGATAAGTCTGTCTGTTGTTTCTGAATTCTATGTACACTGTTACGACTCAATTTGATATGGGACGAGAATTGTAATTCTGTGTGGCCTCCATTGGTGAGTATAAAACCATGTTCTGTTCTGGCCCCCATTGGTGGGTATAAAACCATGTTCTGTCCTCACCCCTTAGAGGACTAACATATTGGGGACGATTTGACCATGGAAATGAGATGAGTAACCGTGTGCTGTCTGTTCTGATATGTTCTGTTCTGAATTGATTTAATCTGTTTCTGAATTGTTCTGAATCATATGATGAATTCTGTCATTTATTCGATTTGTCTCTGTCCTGATAAGCTAAGAATATTATGTTTTGAAAGCCTGTTAAAAGAACGTTTGAAGAAAACTAGGTTCTATATGTATCTTTGGAATCGATCGACCCCCACTTGCTGAGTGTTTCCCAAAACACTCACCCCTTACAAATTTCAGATACAAATGAGGAGCAACTGAATGAGGAAGAGCAAGATGCTTTCTAAGGTTGGTGAACCGGAGGTCAAGATCAAAACTCAAGATTTTGCTTTCCTTTCGTTTCCGCTATTTGAAACTCTTATATATTTCTAATTCTATTGTCAACGTAAAGACAATGTTTAATTTATGAAAAAGACTGGTTTTTGGCATTTTGATACGAGGCTTAATTGTTTTCAATTGTTAAACAATGCCGGATATCATCGACGCTTCGGACTCGGGGCGTGACAAGTCCCCCTGGCGGAGACTCATGAACTCCCTCCTCAGGCGACCCCTGACATCAGCTGGGAAATACTTACCATAGAACACATCCTTGAACTGCTCCCTCGTGAGGGTAGCCAAGTTCAGCCCATGCGCTGCTCCCTCCTACCCAAGAGATGCATCATCTGTCAACATATACGTGGCACACTTGACCCGGTCGCCATCCATAATATCCAGATACTAAAAATGTAGCTCCAAGGATTGAATCCACCCTTTGCCAAGAATGGATCAGTGGTGCCCCCAAACTCCTTTGGGTTGAGCCGTCTAAACTGCTCATATATGTCTGTATGAGGTCGGGGAGCCTGCTGCATCTGCTCCAGAAGTCTATCCATGCCCTCAAGAACTTGAATAGCTGCATCCAATGGCAGTGGTGGTGGTGGAGGTAGGCCTTTTTTTTCCTCCTGGAGTATCGTCCTGTCGGTCTGTACTGGGGGCGCGTCTCGAAGGCATGATATCTGAATACAGTCCAAATTCTAAACGTAACACATCATGAAATTAATCTAGTTTTCAAAACATTTCAATCCTTAAATCATGGAAGTAGCAAATCAAGTACTGTAAATCTTAAATCATGTAATCATGCAGGTGATATCATTAAAACATTTAAAACTTGTACACTTACAGACTTGAGGCTTGAAGACTGAGCTGCAGAATCTGGAGGTGGCACAACACTTTACAAGACCCTTGCTCTGATACCAACTGAAACAACTAGTGCTCAAAAATGCTACAATTTTTTTTGTAAGCTTAACTTTCGAAAATTACTAACTTATGCATGCATGTGATACCACTGAGAATTTGACCTTTAAAATAATTGTAATCAAATGAATAATTAAAGTACTGCAGTTTGAAATCGTGATAAATCGACAAACCTAGTCTTACGTTTTAAAATAATGCAAATATGAAAAAAGTAAAAATCCTGACAACCCTCAATGTAATAAAAGAATGTGTATAAACAGATTCATGTTTACTCCTAACTCATAAACATGATGTGCGGAAAATATTGTCCTTAGGTTCACGTGCGCACATCCAGCCCATCCTACTCATACTTCGGCACCTCCAGCCTCCTGATCAACATGCTCACCTGCATCATTCACACCTAGTGAGTCTAAAGACAACACACCTGTAATGTTATAGAAAATACATTTACGTAATAGGAAACAGTGAAAAGTACTATAATAAAGATACGTCTCATGAACTTATAAAATCGTATGCATAACCATGACCTGATAAAGTGTTAGAATATTTCATTTTCTCAATCTTGATTTTGATGTTAACAAACTTGTTAATATGTTTCTAATGATTCTACCTAAGTGCACAGAAACTGAAACTGATCAGGACTCAAACTGATCAGTTAATGAGCCACAACGGAAGCTATCGAAGAATGCAAACTTAAAGTACCAACTGATTAATCGAACTAAACCGGTTCAACTGATTAATCGTAAACCGGTTCAACTGATTGTCCAGCTGATAGGTGGTTCAGCAGATGACCTTCAGAAGCCCGGTCAGCTGATGAAGAGTTCAACTGATGAAAATCCCAGCAGACCAGTTCAACTGAAAGAGTGAAATCAGTTCAACTGACGAGTCAATTGATTTCACCAGCCCAACTGAAGAGCAGTTCAGATGAACAGTTCAGAGCATCAATTAAAATCAATCAGTTGCAGAACACGACAAGCTTATTATATGGAATCCAGCTGTGCACAAAGGTACAAAAGCAATTGTCCAGGCAAAGGATAATAATTGACGTTGCATCAATGTTTATAGCCTAAACGTTCCATAATGGCTTTTGGAAAGTACAGACACATTTCGAAGAATAGATTCAAAATGCAAAAGATACAATAAATGAATCTCACTGTACGATCAATATTAGCGCTTATAAATAGAAGATGAAGATCAGTGAAGAAAAAGATATGAATGAGAGGTGAAAAACAAGAGAGAAAAGAAAGGGAACGCTTATCGCATATCAAATTACAAAGAAACGATCAACCCAGAGGGAACACTCCAAGTTATATCGGCTTAGTGTAGAAGCTTATTTCCCCCAGTGTGAGAAAATCTTTCGAGTTGTTTTCAGATATCAGTTTTCACACACACACACACACCACCACTCAAAATACCGTCTTGCACAAAGACGTAAAACTTGTGTATGTAGTCTTTGACACACGGACGTTAAACAAGTGTTGGTTGGAAGGTGATGCATTAAGTCTAGACTAGGAGTTCAGTTAGCAGTGGGTAAGTCCTAAGCTGGGTGGGTTTGTACAAGGTGTTTTATAAATCAAAGTCTTCTAGTGAATCCTACCCGAGGTGGTAGAAGGGGTGACGTAGGAGTAGTTGAAGTCACTGAACATCCATAAAACTTAACTGTGTTTTAAACTGACTTGATCATTTCAGCTAATATCAGTTCATTTCTGTCCATAGCTGAACCGATAGAATCCAGAACTGATTCTCCATATTTCAGTCGATCAGTTTACACAAGTCATTAGTTTTTAAGATCTTTCAGTTTTTCTTAATGAAGGATTACTTCGAGTATTTTCCGCTTGTTTTGAAACCAAACTCGATCTAACTCTTAGGTGTATACATTCTTAGAACACGAGCAATTGCAGCTGTTAGAGTAGGTGCCCGTCGAGCCAAGTGTTGGCCGAGGGTTCATGTTTAAACTCTATTTATAAACAATCTTTATTTTAATAATATTTGAAATTATTGTTTTGGCACATCTTTATCTGTATACCCATGCTTGTTGCATAGATAATGTCCTTTAATATACAAATTGTAGAAAGAATATGAGATGCTCATATGATGAGAATCATGAAACTCATATTTTTAATACTGTATATTCTAAACAGTTCCTAGCCGATTCAGCCGTCGCAAAGAAGGAAATAGGCCGCTCGAGTTCGAGACTAGTATCGACGATGTGAGTACCAGGTTTCATTGTTATGGGAAATTGTGATGTCCGAACATGCAGATAGGTGCTCCTTGTAGAGTGCACTGAACAACCCTCCATAAAGAACTTTCCAAGTGGTTCTCATTTATCGAGTGGAAATGTCCTAGTTTATGGTTGTACACCATTAGTCCTTATGACCCGGGACAACATTGAGACTCTATATGCTAGTATTGCACTTTGACTTGTTTACCGAATCTCATGGGGTCATTAGGTGGCAAGGTTGTGTGTTTTGTCGAAACATATAGAAGTCGATGCATTGTAGTCGGGGATTCACTGCTTATCTTCGGGTATGGATATCCTATGTGATCACATGTATATGTAGTATGAAATATCTGATCAGAGTATGGTGGTAATTATGAAAGGGGTTTCATAGATTACACCATCGATGCAACTACGACATGAAACATTGTATCGATTCATTGAAAACTCCCGATATACCAATGGTTGTCGAATCGGTCCGGATATATGAGTTGAAGGGCCGTACTGCACGCTAACTATAATTGAATGGTTCTTGCATGCACTATCATTTGATACCTAGGGAATCATGTAAGCGATGCTGCTAGGCTTTTAACATGATTGGCTGGGTACTATCAGACTTGAGTTCTGACGTTCTTATTATCAAGAAGTTGATAAGTAAGAATGGAGCAATTGGGGTATGCTCATATTAGGACATGTTTAGTCCCGAATTACATGGAGATATGAACCCACTGCTGGTTGTATCAATGAACCATTGAGGGCCACAAAAGTGCTAACTTTCTAGATCCCGTTGAGAAGTAAAATGATTCAATATTTTGAACGGCTTATAAAGGAGTTTATAAGCATAAGGAAAAATAGAAGTATGACTTCTATAAGGAGAATGTAACTTTTAATTTGTGGAAGTATTCCTAAATTAAAATTGGCCAATTAAATAATGTATTTGAAAATTGTGATTTTCTTAAACATTATTATGGATTAAATTAAATTAATTCAAGTGTTGAATTAATTAATCACTAGTGGACCTAGTAGAGTCCAAATAATTAAATTAATTCAAGTGTTGAATTAATTAAATAATATTGGGTCTTGAAGAGCCCAATTGGAAATAATTATTCAACTAGTAGGTTTGAGTAAATTCAAATAACGATTTAATTGATCTCAAATATGTTTGAGATATTTAAATAAAAGTCCATGAGTTTTGTAAATGTTACAAGCCTAAATAATATGCATGGAGAGGTGAAGAGATGGGAGACAACTTTTTCAATGTCGAAGCCTCTGCATTCTAAAAGTGGTTTTAGCTTTTTACACAACCAAAACAACTTATCCTCCCCTTCACTCCACATGTGTGTTGGCCGAATTTTTCCTCTCCCATTCCTCCATTTTTTCTTTCTTCAATTGTTGAGGAATCCTTACATTTCTCAAAGAAAAATCCTCTTATTTTTCTAGTGCAAAATAAGAGGGGTTTTAGCTTGTTGGTGGTGGGCTTAATATTTGAGCAAGGAGATCTCAAAGGGAAGCTTGTAGATTGTCATCCTTTGAAGAGCTTAGTTGTTTGACAACTAAGTTGGAGCCACAATCAATCTCTTAAGATTGATAGGTATAAATATTAAAACACTATATGTATGTCATATTGTGTTTTTCGCATTTGCTACACACTTAGTGGGTGCTTGGTTTTCATGTTCTTGCTGTAACTAATTTTAAACTTCCGTTGCGCAACCGGGTACCGTAACCGATCTCATTTCAAGTGGTATCATGAGCTATGGTTACAATTTGGTGTAGCAAATACATGATATTATATTGAGATCGATTTCTAACCGCATGAGATGAGTTTTTGCAACAAAATCAAGGCCTTTTTTGGGGCACATTTCGGGCAGCATGTTGCTGCCCATTTCAGGCAGCTCGGGCTGCCCGAGAGGCTTCCCATTTCGTGCAGCAAGGGCATCCCGAGGGGCTGCCAGAACGGCCCCCTTCAAAAATAAAAAAAATTTGGCTGCAAGTTGGCCGGAATCCGGCGACGGCGATGATGATAAGGGTTTCCAAAAGTATTTTGGAATATCAAAGTGTCATGGGCCTTGAAGTTGTTGGGCCATTAGATAGCTAACACAATTTGTGAATTTAAATGGGCCAAAATATTTTTGGTGAAAAATGATTTTTTGGCCCCTTAAGTTTAAATTTACAAAAGTTGTACATATTTTCTCACATAATAAATAATTGAAGTTGGACTTTAATTATTTATAGTAAATGGTGATTTACAGGAAATTCGGTTATAAATAAATTAATTAGAAAGTAGACAAAGGAGTTTGTATACTTTGTTAATTTAGTTTATAATCGTGGCGGTTAGTGATTGGATCAAGATATATAATATTGGATCAATTGATTATTGTGATAATTAATTGATGGTGTATTGTGGGGACCCGGACGCTAATAATATTCTTAATCATCATTGGGACAATTTAATCAATTATAATAAACAGGATCTAAATTTTTTTCCTTTTTCAAATATAGTATTAAACGCGGAACATAATGGAATACACTCCAATATACATGTCAGTATAAAAGTACAAGTCTTGTACTATAAACATCAACTCAGCTAAGGTTCAGCAACTAATGTCAAGTGCTAGTCCTATCAACAGTAACGTCAAAGTCCGTGGCCTCCACTCTAATCACGATCTCTCTTTATCTCCTTGACCCTGGAACCTGTCCCACCTGTTGCCATGCACACATACAAACACGACAACAGCCGGATAACTCCGGTGAGAATATAATCCCAGTATAAATCAACGAACATGCAATCATAAAACAATCTAAGAGCATGTAACAAATATCAGTGGCATGTATCAAATCTGAAACATAATCAATATGAAATCGTAAATCATACTCGTTACTCCACGGCTCAGACTAGACTCAATCCTAGTCTAGGGATCCCGGTTTCAAGACGTTGGCATTCCTATATCGAACATCAGTAATAGAAGAAACTCCAATTCTATCCCTTTCGATATAACCAAACATCCGGTGTCTTGACCTATCCGTCACAGACTGTGGCACTATCGCCAATTCACTATCTTGTAACAACGTGCAATGTGCCAGTGACGATTCCATCACTATCGACACTTATGTCACAAGATCACTCGTCTACTACATGCTTCTATAAATAAATAGAACAAGCATAACAATTCAAATAATTGCAATTAATAACAATAAGTATGTGATTTAAGGAAACTCAAGTATATCTTACTCGAGTCGTTCTCCCAGTACCACATTGACTTATACATTTCTTTTATTGCAGTTCTGATGTCGTTTCTGTCTGGAATTCAAAGTCTGTCAACCCTCAATCTGGCAATGACAATATCAATAGTATCATATAAATATACTGCTCAAATCAATACCAATCTGATCAATCTGGATTTAACTCAAAACCAACGGCATAACGGACTAATCCTGATATCCCGGTCAATATCATATCAGTAAATAATAATTACAATCCATAACTGATATCCAATACAATCTGTAATCAATTCATAATTCAAATTGTTCAATATCACTCGATATATTCTGAAAAATCATAAAAATTCCATAATCAATTGTTTCTCAATCTGACTACGATTCTACGATGTCTAACATATCAAGAAAATCACTATGTCTAACATATGCGCGAGACACTATGTCTCGGCGCGTAGCATGCACAGCGCCTCGCGCATATGCGCGCCCTCAATCGACGCATATGCGCGAGGTCCTTCGAAATTCTTCACAACTCTCGGGTACCCTCGTGCACATGCGCGGATTCCTGTCGCGCATATGCGCGAGGTTCTCAGCCCACTCCGCGCATATGCGCCCGGCATGAACGCGCATATGCGCGAGGCTCCATCCTCACACATAATTCAAATCTCCTTTTCTCCTATCCCGGTCTAATCCGTTCCATCTATAATCACATCAATTAATCAACAAATCATTTCAGATTAATAACGTAGCAAATCCCGGGCATTACATGTATGATATGTGATATTATGCATGAAGAATGATCAAAAGCCCAAGCCCAATTTTCTAGGTGTATGCTAGGATATTTTTTGTTGAATGATTGTAATAATTATCAATTTATAAAGTGGGCTTGGTTTAAGGCCCGTTCCCACCCCATTAGATGTATCCCTCTTTGCCATGGATATTTATTTGTAAATGTTAGTATAGTGGAAGATCAAGATTGGGAGATGGTGGCCTTGATGATTATGAAGATCGAAGACATGTAAATATTGGAAGCTTATGTAATAGTTGCATTTGCATCCCATGCATTTCCCTAGAATTGGACCTAGGACCGTGTTTAGCTCACACGGGCCATTAGTTTTTGGGCGATTGATCATCTTTGTTTTGTTTACTGTTTATAATATATGTATGATATGTTATAAATAATGAGTATGTGCGTTATTATTATGATAATAACAAAGTTGCATGAATCCGGCAAACATACAATCAAACATGGCGAGCTTTCAAATAAAATTAATGATGAGACCTTTCAAAATAAAAAACCCTTATTTTGAATAAGATTCAAAATTAATATCAAGCCTGAAAAAGAGAATTATAAATTTGTTTATAATTTTCATGTCTTCCATCGACAATGGGTGCATGATGAACGCTACTCGTGTTTGGGCTCGGCTCATATTATTGGGGGGGCCCTGGACACCGGAAAGCTGTGACATCCATTGACATGGTGATGTGAACTACGTAGAAATCCCATGATTTCGGCTCATATTATTGAGGGAACTCATGGTGACCGTCCATTAAGGTTCAACATCGTTGGGTAAGACTTGACACGTAAAGATGAACGACGCCATATTATTGGGTCCTAATCAAACGTGAGACAAAAGTTTACGTAGAGGGTTGCATGGTGATGCAATTGGAAACTATCTCTTAGGAATTGTGATTGGCTGATATTATTCGGGATCATGATTTGCTAATTGGACCTTACATACCTACTGAGGAAAGGAGTTTCCAGTTTTCACTAGAGGGTAGTGAAAAATGTCAAAACAGTGGGAGTAAAAATTTATGAAGTAAAAGTCCATACTTCATATCTTACTGTATATTTTAAAATAGTCATTAACATTTATCTGTTTTACTTTTCAGTACTTTTTGACAATGTCTTCGATTCGCAATTCGCTATCTGTAATACTCGACAAACACGTATTAACCGGACCTAATTACCTCAATTGGCTAAGAAATCTGAAAATCCTCTTGAATTAGTAAAGTATAGCGTATACACTTACTGAGTCGCCCCATGTTGAGGCTCCGACTGACTGCACTCCTGAGGAATTGCAGACTTACAAGTAATGGTGTGACCATGACTTGAAAGCCAAGTGTTATATGCAGGCTTCTATGAAAGATGAGAAGTCGGTTCTTTATGGGGGCTCTTCATCTGATACGATGACTGGTCCACCTGGGAAGGAAAAGAAGTGTTATTTCCAACGTCCCAAGAAGAACGAGCCCTTGAAGAGGCAAGTTCGAATCTCGTTGTGGTAGCCACACCAGTAAAGGCTGACAAGACTGCAGATATTTGTCATCACTGCAAAAAGCCTGGACATTGGAGGCGTAACTGCAGAGAATATCTTGCCCAGAAGAATTCTGGAAACAGTATGTTCTATATTGAAGTAAACATTTCAATTAACTCTTCTTCTTGGTTATTGGATACCGGCTGTGGCTCACATCTCTGTAATGACTTACAGATGATGGGAAGAAGTAGGAGACTTAGAGAAGGTGAGACCTTCTTGAGGTTGGGCAATGGAGCAAGAGTTGCTGCCAAGGCCGTGGGAGATGTTTTCTTATTGTTGAACAATGATTTTAAGTTAATTTTAAGAGATGTTTTGTTTGTACCTGATTTGGTGAAAAACATTGTTTCCATTTCTATGCTTGATAAAGATGGATATTCTTGTTTATTTAGCAAAGGTGTTTACAACATTTACAAGAATGAATGTTTAATTGGTACTGGAGAACTTGAAAACGATCTCTATAACTTAAAATTAAAAGATATTCCACTAAACAATGTCCAAGCAATAACAACAACAAACAAGCGAAAGCAAGATACTCTTAATACAGCACAATTATGGCATGCTCGATTAGGATATACTTCATCACCTTTACCGATGACTTTTCGAGGTATAGGTATGTGTATTTGATGAAATACAAGTCTGAAGCCTTTTAAAGGTTCAAAGAATTCAGAAGTGAAGTAGAGAAACAGTTGGGACGAAGCATCAAGACATGGTGAGTACTTGAGTGCCGATTTCCAAGAGTATCTTAGGGAAAATGGGATTCTCTCGCAGTGGACTCCGCCTGCTACACCACAATTGAATGGTGTTTAGGAGCGTCGTAACCGGACTTTGATGGACATGGTTCGGTCTATGATGGGGTTCACGAAGTTGTCGCCATCCTTTTGGGGATATGCGCTTGAGACAGCGGCACTGTTGTTGAACAATGTCCATTCAAAGGCAGTTGATAAGACACCATATGAGATATAGATGGGTAAGCCTCCAAAATATTTTTATCTTAGAATATGGGGATGCCCTACTTATGTGAAGCAGACAGTGGGAGATAAATTGGATAGTCGATCTATTTTATGTTACTTTGTGGGATATCCAAGGAATTCAGTTGGATATTACTTCTATCATCCCCAAGAAACAAAGGTGTTTGTTTCTAGGAATGCAACTTTTTTGGAAAAAGGAATTTTTATTTGATATAAAAGAGGAGATGATAGAACTCAAAGAGGTTCGAGAAACACACACAATTGAAGAACCCACACCCGAAGAGCCAAGAGAGGAGATAAAAGCTCCTAGAAGATCCGAGAGAGTCTCGAGACCACCTATGAGGTATGGTCTGCTTCTTGAAGAGGGCCATGATGAGCCTAACCATGGATGTGATACAAGGACCTTCAATGAAGTGTTGTCTGATGCCGATTCATCCAAATGGCTTGAAGCAATGGAATCTGAGATGAATTCCAAGCATTCGAACCAAGTGTTGAATCTCGTGGATCCACCTGAGAGAATTGTTCCCTTAGGGTGTAAATGGATTTACAAGAGGAAACTTGGGGCGGATGGGAAGGTATTGACCTTCAAGGCGCGATTGGTGGCAAAAGGAATATGCTCAAAGACAAGGAGTTGACTTTGAGGAAACCTTTTCTTCAGTTGCAATGTTTAAGTCCATAAGGATATTGCTAGCCAAAGCTGCGTGGTATGACTATGAGATATGGCAGATGGATGTCAAGACAGCCTTTCTTAATGGGGTTATTAAGGAAGAGATTTACATGTCTCAACCTGAAAGGTTTACATCTGTCGGAAGTGAGAATATGATATGCAAACTTCAAAGATCTATTTATGGTCTAAAGTAGGCATCTAGGAGTTGGAACCTCAGATTCGATAGTACAATCAAAGAGTTTGGTTTTGCTAAGAATCCTGAGGAACCCTGTGTGTACAAGAAGGTCAGTGGGAGTGCTGTGACATTCGTGGTGCTTTATGTTGATGACATTCTACTCATTGGGAATGATGTAGGAATGTTTCAATCAAATAAAATATGGTTAGCGAGTAAGTTCTCGTTGCAGGACTTGGGTGAAGCATCTTTTGTATTGATAATACAGATCTATAGAGATAGATCAAGAAGACTGCTTGGTCTCACCTAGTCCACATGCATTGATACCATCGTGAAGCGGTTCTCGATCGATGAGTCCAAGAGAGGACATCTACCAATGTGTCATGGCGTGTCCTTATCCAAGTCTATGTCTCCCAAGACTGATACAGAGATAGCGACGATGACACGCATTCCGTATGCATCTGCAATTGGTAGTATCATGTATGGGATGATAAGTACACTGTCTTGACGTGGCTTTTGCACTATGTGTAGTGAGTAGATATCAATCGAACCCTGGTCTTCCACATTGGAAAGCTGTGAAAGACATCCTCAAGTATTTGAGAAGGACCAATAAGTTGTTCTTGGTCTATGGGGGTGGAGAACTGAAATTGGAAGGCTATACCGACTCTAGCTTCCAAAGCGATATCGATGACTCGAAGTCAACCTCTGGGTTCATATTCATGCTCAATGGTGCTAGCTGTCTCTTGGAAGAGTTCCAAGCAAGACACTACAACGGATTCCACCACTGAGGCAGAATACATTGCCGCAGCAAAGGAGGCTATTTGGATAAATAATTTTGTCCAAGAGTTGGACGTCATTCCTAATGGAGTTGCTCTTGTCCCGGTGTTTTGTGACAACACGGGAGCCATTGCTCAAGAAAAGGAGCCAAGGTCTCATCAGAAATCAAAACACGTATTAAGAAAGTACCACATCCTCCGAGAGATTGTGGAAAGAGGAGAAGTGTCGATTGACAAAGTCGGCTCCGCAGATAATGTCGCTCATCCGCTAACTAAGCCTTTACCTGGACCATTATTCGATAAGCATCGCGATTCGATGGGTTTGAAGCATATGGGTAGTTGGCTCTAGTGCAAGTGGGAGATTGTTAGAGTAGGTGTCCGTCGAGCCAAGTGTTAGCCGAGGGTTCATGTTTAAACTCTATGTATAAACAATCTTTATTTTAATAATATTTGAAATTATTGTTTTGGCACATCTTTATCTGTATACACATGCTTGTTTCATAGATAAAGTCATTTAATATACAATTAGTAGAAATAATATGAGATGCTCATATGATGAGTATAATGAAACTCATATTTGTAATACTGTATATTCTAAACAGTTCCTAGTCGATTCAGCCGCCGCAAAGAAGGATATAGGCCGCTCGAGTTCGAGACTAGTATCTGCGATGTAAGTACCATGTTTCATTGGTAGGGGAAATTGTGATGTCCGAACATGCAGATAGGTGCACCTTGTAGAGTGCACTGAACAGCCCTCCATAAAGGACTTTCCAAGTGGTTCTCATTTATCGAGTGGAAATGTCCTAGTTTATGGTTGTACACCATTCGTCCTTATGATCCGGGACAACATTGAGACTCTAAATGCAAGCATTGCACTTTGACTTGTTTACTGACTCTCATGGGGTCATCAGGTGGCAAGGTTGGGTGTTTTGTCGAAACATATAGGAGTCGATGCATTGTATTCGGGGATTCAGCGCTTACCTTCGGGTATGGATATCCAATGGATCACATGTATACGTAGTTTAAAATCTCTGATCAAAGTATGGTGGTAATTATGAAAGTGGTTTCATAGATTACACCATCGATGCAACTACGACATGACACATAGTATCGAATCATTGACAACTCTCGACATACCAATGGTTGTCGAATCGGTCGGGATATATGAGTTGAAGAGATCGTACTATACGCTAACCATAATTGAATAATTCTTGCAGGCACTATCATTTGAAACCTAGGGAATCATGTAAGCGATGCTGTTAGGCGTTTAACATGGTTGGTTGGGTACTATCAGACTTGAGTTCTGACGTTCTTATTATCAAGGAGTTGATAAGTAAGAATGGAGCAATTGGGGTATGCTCATATAAGGACATGTTTAGTCCCGAATCACATGGAGATATGAACCCACTGCTAGTTGTATCAATGAACCATTGAGGGCCACACAAGTGCTAACTTTCTAGATCCCGTTCAGAAGTAAAATGGTTCAATATGTTGATCGACTTATAAAGGAGTTTATAAGCATAAGGAAAAATAAAAGTATGACTTCTATAAGGGGAATGACTTTTAATTTGTGGAAGTGTTCCTAAATTAAAAGTTGGCCAATTAAATAATGTATTTGAAAATTGTGATTTTCTTAAACATTATTATGGACTAAATTAAATTAATTCAAGTGTTGAATTAATTAATCACTGGTGGACTTAGTAGAGTCCAAATAATTAAATTAATTCAAGCGTTGAATTAATTAAATAATATTGAGTCTTGTAGAGCCCAATAGGAAATGATTATTTAACTAGTGAGCTTGCAGTAAATTCAAGTAAAGTTTAATTGGGCGCAAATATGTTTGAGACATTTAAATAAATATGCATGGCTTTGTAATTGTTACAAACCCAAATAGAATTGCATGCATGGGAGGTGAAGGGTTGGGAGACAAGTTTTTCAATGTCCAAGGCTTGACATGCTAAAAGTGGTTTTAGCTTTTTACACAACCAAGACAACTAATTCTCTCCTTCACTCCACATGTGTGTTGGCCGAATTTTTCCTTTCCATTCCTCCATTTTTTCTTTCTTCAATTGTTGAGGAATCCTTACACTTCTAAAGAAAAATCCTCTTATTTTTCTAGTGCAAAATAAGAGGGGTTCTAGCTTGTCGGTGGTGAGCTTAATATTTGAGCAAGGAGTGCTCAAAGGGAAGCTTGTATATTGTCATCCTTTGAAGAGCTTAGTTGTTTGACACTAAGTTGGATCCACAATCAATCTCATTGATAGGTATAATATTAAAACACCCTATGTATGTCATATTGTGTGTTTTGTATTTGCTACACACTTAGTGGGCGCTCGGTTTTCATGTTCTTGTTGTAACAAATTTTAAACTTCCCTTGCACAACCGAGCACCGTAACCGATCCCCTTTCAGCAGCTCATTGAGAATAATGTGTTTGAAGCACTCTCAAAGGTTCCTGAACCGATACTTCTTAAAGCATAAACATTTTCATTACATAAATCATCATATAAAAATATACGTGTTTGTTTTCTTAAATTGAATTATGTTCATTAGATGTGACTTTTGTGTCATCGTATTAGGCGATGGATCCATCTATGTGTAACTTCGGTACCCGGCGGGAGGGACATCAGCAACAATATTACCTATCCACTGAACCTTGGACTTAAATATCATCGTATTAACGTATTCGTATTAGTCACAACCAACTCCATTCCTTCAAAAACATGTCTCATAATCATCACTTAATAAAACATGCATATATATAAACTTTTCCTTAAATTCAAGCATGCAACGTAACTTTTCGTCTTTACATAAAAATTTGTATCCATAATATCATGAAAATTTAAAACATGCAAAATCGTGTTTAGTACGCTGTCAAGACAGCTAACTCTACCCGAAAATGACCACACAAAAATCATAATTCAAACGTACCTAAACAAGCTTCGTATCAGCTAATTTAACCCCCACTAAGCTCGGTCATAATGACGAACCAATACCCAAATGGACCATTGGTGCTTAAACTAAGAGTTCCTCAAGCCTTGGACTAGCGCCTAGGCGCTGACACTGTGGCGCTACGCCGCTTGGTTAGCGCTTAGGCGCCCAGCGTCAGCGCTGAAGCGTTGATTAGTCTAAAGCACAAGCGCTGCGGCGTCTAAAGGGCAGTGCCGCGGCGCTAACCCTGCGGCTGAAAGGAATCCCAAAAACCTTAAAGCCAACTTCTACTCTACTCTCAACCCAACAAGACCTTCCTCGAACCACCACTCCTAGCCCACCAGTGGACCCCTCCTGGACCAATCTAGCCAAGGACCCTATGTGACGATCTGGAATTTCGAAGCAAAACATGTAAGTAATAAAACTTAAAATGAAGTTCAAAACTTTAAGCTTAGTTATAAAACTCAACTACAAAGTGAAATTTCAACTAACACTGCTCGAGTAAGTAACTTTAAAGCTCGAAGACTAGCTAAGAAAGGGATCTATACTACAAGAAACTGCAACAATAGAAGAGTCATCATCGGACGAGTAAAACTCTAGCTCATGAACTCAAGATTTCAGCTCAAGGAAGCTCATTTTCTTTTGTCCTAAAAGATCAAAAATTGGAGCTAGGAGAAGAGCTAAAGGATTTGACATATTTATGACCATTGAGTTGACCAAGAAGAGGAGCTAAAGGTTTGGAAAAACTTATTGTGTAGAGATGACCATTGAGTTAACCAAGGAAGGAGCTAAAAGAGCTAAAGGTTTGGACAAACTTAATGTGCAAAAGATGATCATTGAGTTAACCAAGGAAAGGAGCTAAAAGACTAAGACACATTTAATATGCAAGAAGTAACTCATGAACTAACTAAGATGACCCTTGAATTGGATGACAATTTGACCACATTGAATTCCTTTCTTGGGCACCAAGTGAACGGCCAAAGGGGTGGGGGAGGAAAAGGCATGTGTGCAGTTATAAATACCTCCACAAACCTCACTCAAAATGCGCTTTAAAAATCCCCCACAACCTCTCGAAAATTTGGCAAAGGCAAGAAAAGAATAAGGAGGAAGCTACGGGCAGTTCGTGTTCTCAGCAATTACATAGAAGTGCTGCTGGATTGGTGGAATAATTTGCTCAAGTAATAAGTGAAGTGCTGCCCAATTTTTCGGGTGAAACTTCGTTCAAATATCAAGAAAAAAGTTACGGACCACGCCTTCGAAATTCTGTAAGTGGGTTTTTGTTACGTATTTTCTTGTAATATAAATTTTGAATAAATATAACATGACATGCTTGTATGTGTGTCCTTATTTTCGAAAAATTCCATCTTCTATTTTTAAAATCTCTATCGATGAATATTATGTTCTTTTTGGTTTCAATATTCTTTGATTCCGCTGAATTCCTTTCAAAATTCCGATAAGTTCTGTCCCATATATCTGAATTCTTTGATACAAAGTTACAATTCCAATTTGATGTGGGACGATATTTGTAATTCTGTCTGGCCCCTATAAGTGGGTATAAGACTGTGTTCTGTTCCCCATAAGTGGGTATAAACTGTGTTCTGTTTAGCCCCCATCAGTGGGTATAAAATTGTGTTCTAGCCTCAACCCTTAAAGGACTAACATATTGGGGACAATTTGACCATAGAAAATGAGATGAGTAATATTGTTGTGTTTGTTCTGATCTACTCTGAATTGTATGATAATTTTTGTCTCATAATTTGAATTTGATTCGGTTATGTTATGATAAGTCAATGAAATAAGTTTTGAAAGTCTTTTAAAAGATGATTTAAAATTATGTATATATGTATTTGTGGAAATCGATCGGCCCCCACTTGTTGAGTGTTTCCCAAAACACTCACCCCTTACATCTCTCACCAGATAAGAATGAGGAGCAAATGAATGAGGAGGAACAGGAGGCATTCTGGGGATGATGATCGAATGAAAAGAACAAGAATCAAGAATTTACATTTTCCTTTTGTATTTCGATTCATGCAATTCTGATGTAATTTTTATTCTGTTGTCATTATAAAGACAATGTTTTGATTTATGAAAAAGACTGGTTTTTGGCAATTTTCTACGAGGCTTAATTGTTTTCAATGTAATTGGTAAACAATGCCGGATGTTACTGACGCCTCGGTCTCGGGGCATGACATTTAAGTGGTATCTGAGCCGCCAGGTTCATAATCTTGCTGGGATTTTGGTAAACAAAATTTGACGAAAGTCAAATTTTGGCAAAAGCCTAGTGCATTCTTATCTGCAGTAAACTCAAACATCGAATTCATTCACATATTATGTCGTTATCTCAAAATTTCCTCCGAAATTCAAAGCCAAACTCCTTAAATCATTCTGAAAAATTCTTAGCATCGAAAATTCCACGAAAACTATGTGTCCATTCAAATTTTGTGCCTTTCTATCTTTATTATTGTTCTGAAATTTTCCCTCGATTTAAGTTAGGAAATTGCTGCTACAAGGATCCGTGCTCAAGCTGCCCTTCGCATGCGACAGCTTACCATCGACAATCAAGCTAGAGAAATTGCGACTCTGAAGGCTCAACTCGCTAGGGAGAAATAGGAAAAACAGGAACTCATGGAGCTCAAGAACCTACTCCAGACGGACGTACAACGACTCACTCATCACCTAGACTTGGCCAAGAGCCAACTTTTTTTGGTACCTACTGATTCAGCCCGTATCGAGCATCTAGGTACCTTGAACAGGGAGTTACTGGAGAGAGTGGAGACTGAGAGAGACCGTGCTACTCGTGCTCGTCATCGTCACAAAGTAATCGTTAACAAGCAAGAACGTTACATCACAAAGACTCATAGCGCCATGGATAGGCTCCAGGATCAGAATAATTATTTGCATCTTGTGGTGGAGAACATGGAAGAAGAGGAGGAAGCACCTATGGATGTGGTCGACGATGATAAAGACGATGGAGACATGATAGACTCGGCTAGACTAGTATTATGATGGTTGTAATAAAAATATGCTTTGAAAAGCAAAGGAGTGTATCAACTTATTTCTAAATGAAAATTTCTATTATATATCCTTAAATTATTGCATTTACATATTAAAATTGATGAGTATTTTATGAACCTAATAGTGAAAAATTAAATTTTAACCTGTATAGGGAAAACAAACATGGACCCTCGAATCGTCATAGCCGAACTCCAAAAACAATTCCAAGCAAAGGAAGCAGAAATTGAAACATTGAAGGAGAAAAATTACAAGCTCGAGAGAGATAACTACCAACTAGATGGAAATAACATATGCATGGATAACGACCTTTACGAGACACGTGAAGAAGCAAGGAAATTACGAGAAGACGTCAGATGCTATACCGCCTACCATCAAGAATCAGGACGGCAACATGAGATCACCAAACGAGAGTTGGAAAAAGTGCAAGATAGGATTTTGACGCTCCAGATTCGGGATGACAGTCGCTTCAAAACACAACTCCGCCTCGAAGAACGAATCGAAGACCATGAAGTTAATGATAACGTAAACCAATCCACAATTCAACAACTACAATAATACATGGAAATGTTGACAAATCAC
Organism: Primulina tabacum; assembly: GCF_025594145.1. Taxonomy (NCBI): domain Eukaryota; kingdom Viridiplantae; phylum Streptophyta; class Magnoliopsida; order Lamiales; family Gesneriaceae; genus Primulina; species Primulina tabacum. The sequence goes on along the minus strand of NC_134550.1, from coordinate 27,714,135 downwards.
AATGGCCCGTTTGGAACAAAACATCAATCAACTGCAAAATTATATGATCAATATGGAAGATCTCATGGACGAACCCAAAAAAAAAAAAAAGGAGGAAACCCAATGGAAGAAGAAATTGACGAAGATGCAAGAGATGGAAAAGTACTGGACAAGTAGAATGATCCCTAGGATAAACATCGATTGTATTTAGGTCAATTAGGTTAATCATTTTGATATTAAAAGACTGATTGTATGAATTTCAAAATTTTATGAAAATATTTCGTTGATTATGCATTGTTACCAACAAATTAATAAAATATATGTTTATAGGAAATGGCAGGAGGACCACCCAGAAACAACCAAAACTCCCGTGGCACCAATCAAAACGAAAATCCATCATCACCTCCGAGGGTGAATCTTAGCCGAGAGGATATGATGGCAATAGCTACTATTGTAGCTGCAACATTGCAAGGAATTGTGAACCCAATTGCCAACGTTATCTAGCCACTACCAGAACCACAACCGCGAGGAATTAATTATCATTACGAATCCCTCCGAAAGAACCGATGTGGGAACCCGAACCTAATTAATTTCTTAATCATTTTTGGGAATAATTAAATCAATTATTATAAATAGGGTCTAAATTTTTTTTTATTTTTATTTTTTAATTCAAGAGTACGCAACATATGAAATGAATCTTATTTCATTTACAATATTAATATCCCGATCTAAGTACAAGTCCTGTACAAAAGTAAATCATAACAACTACTATTCATTGACTACATGTCAGGTGATGAAACAGATTTACTTCTAAGTTCGGATCTCCACACTAACTGTCCTCTCTCATCCTCTTCTTGACCCTGATCCTGTCCCACCTGTTGTCATGCACACATACAAACAAGACAACAGCCGGATCACTCCGGTGAGAATATAATCCCAGTATAAACAACGTGTACATGCAATCATATAAATAGATATAAAAGCATGAAACAGATATCAATAGCATGTATAAATCTGAAAGACATGAATTGATATAAAGCTGTAAATAAATGCTGGACTCATCATCTCAGACTCGACTCATCTCTAATCTAGGGATCTCAGTCTAACTCAGACTTTGGCATTCTGTATCGAATTTTTGCAATAGAAGTCGATCTACTCCTATGCCACATCGATACACCAAAAGTCTAATGTCTTGGCGGTTCTGCCAAAGACTTGGCGGCTTTGCCAATGACTCAACACATCTGTATAAAATTCTATCTCATGCTTTGCTATAAATCAATAGACTAAGCATATCAATTTCATGAATTGCAAATATAAATCCAATAAAGTAAAATATGTGATTTTTGGGAAACTCGAGTCCAATCTGACTCGAGTCGATCTCCCAGTTAACATTGATTTATACCTTTCTCTTGTCGATCTGACGAAGTCGATGTCTCGAATTCGAAGCCTGTCAATACTCAATCTAGCAATGACAATATCGAGGAGTATAATATCAATACACCACTCAAATCAATACTGGATATAATCAGAACTCAATCTAATTATGTTTTAACGGCATAACAGCACAATCCCAATATACCCAGCAATACAATATCAGTCAGATATCAATCCTAACATCTCATAATCAATAACAACACAAATCTGATATCAAATCTCAATCAAATCAACTCTGAAACTCATAAAAATTTCATATGGTATCCGTTCTTCAATCTGGTTTCGATTATACGATGTCTACTATATCAAGAACAGCATATATGAGTCATATATGATTCCTTCAGCACCATAATTTTAAATCATATCAAAACGTAGTAAAACTTACGTCTGTTGAAGCCTGCATCGATAGAAACACAGTATCGAAGTCGGATTGAAAATCGAACGGATAGATTTCTCGCAAATCACAAATCTTTGTTTTAAAGAAACTTAAGCATTCCCCAGCTATTCTTTTCGTTTTCTTGCCAGATTATAAGAACTGAAGGTTTATATATATATATATGTGTGTGTGTGTATATATATATATATATATATATATATATATATATATATATCATACATGCAAGGGGCAAGTGGCTCACTCCTTTAAGCAACACGTCTCGCGCATATGCACGACCTACCTTGGCGCATATGTGCGAGACAATATGTCTCGGCGCGTAGCATCACAGCAAATCGCGCATATGCGCGCCCTCACTCGGCGCATATGCGCGAGGTTCTTCACAACTCTCTGCCATCCTCACGCATATGCGCCTGTCAATGTCGCGCATATGCGCGAGGTCCTCTGCCTATCTCGCGCATATGTGGTTGGCGGGGTCGCGCATATGCGCGAGGGCTCATCCTCGCACATAATTCCAATCCTCTCCATTCCGTCTATAATCACAACAATTTATCAACAAATCATTTCAGATTACAATAATAAAAATCTCGGGCATTACAACCGAGGTCCAACCTTTGATGGCAATCCTAATCCAGAACTCAGTCATAACTAGCTTAAGAATGTCGAAACTCAACCGCATCTATAGAAAGTACCTGAGGACTTAGAGTGAAAGTTGTGAAAACGTTTCTGGAGGATCGAGCACGCAAGTGATGGGAAACAGTGTCACCATCCTTGGCTGATATGGAACAGATCACTTGGCAAACATTCAAGATAGAATTTTTAGAGCAATACTACCTAGATGAATTTTGTCTGCAAAAGATAAGTGAGTTCGAAAATTTTAAACAAACATCGGACATGACAGTAATGGAGTACACATCAAGGTTCAATGATCTTGGAACCTATGTTCCAACCATCATGTCAGATGAAACTCTGAAAATGCACCGTTTCAAGAAAGAGCTGAACAAAAGAATTCAATCGGCTTTGGCTGTATTCCGACCGAACAACTTTTCAGACTTAATGGGCACGGCGATGAGCGCGGAAACAACATCAAACGCCGAGAAGAAGAGAACAAGAACAAGAGACCTTTTGTTAGTCAGTCGACTCAGAGTGGCCCCAAATTCAAGCGGCCGAACTATTCGAGTGGCCCCCAAAAGGAACCTTCACCAATACCATTACCAAGGAAGGGAAATGGTGTTCTACTTATTGACAGAATCATCTTGGAGAATGTTATAGGAAGACAGACACTTGTTTCAAATGTGGGAAAGTATGACATCAGATTAAAGATTGTCTTGAGAACAAGAATATAAGGACTGGACCCAACACACCAAACGAAAACAAGACCAACTTTCGAATATACGATATAACTCAAGAAGAGGCGGATAACACCAATGACGTGGTGGCAGGTACAGTTTTCCTCAAAGAAATGACTGCTTATGCCTTCTTTGATTGTGGTGCTACTCGCTCATTTGTGTCTAGAAGTTTTGCTAAAAAGCTAAAACTTGAGCATGAAACTCTTAGTGAACCGTTAAGAGTTGCAACACCTACTAGCAAAACAATTGAAACCCATGACGTATATTGAAACTGTAAAAATTTTCATCAGTGATCAGATCTTTGAATCAAAATTGATTCAACTCAACATGATTGAGTTCGACATCATTCTCGGAATGGAATGATTAGCTAACCACCATGCCATGGTAGACTGCCAAAAGAAAAATGTTAAACTTCAAACTTTGACTCAAAAGAAAATAATATATCATGGAAAGTCTAAAGAAAGAAAATCTATTGTATCTGCTTCAAAAACCTGGAAGCCCATAAAATGCGGTGAAGAAATCTACCTGGCAATGATCATCGAAGTCAGAGAAGATGCTGCCCCAAAGTTGGAAGATATTCCAGTCATCCAAGAATTTCCAGATGTTTTTCCCGAGGACTTACTGGGTGCAATACCCGAGAGGAAGGTGGAATTTGAAATTAATTTGGTCCCTGGTGCCGCACCAATTTCAAAGGCACTATAACGAATGGCTCCAGCTGAATTAAAGGAGTTAAAGGAGAAAATTCAAGAGTTATTGGATAAGAAACAAATCCGGCCCAGCTCATCCCCGTGGGGAGCTCCACTTCTGTTCGTAAAGAAAAAAGACGGAAACATGAGACGATGTATTGACTATAGAGAGTTGAATAAGATCACAATAAAGAATAAGTGCTCTCTCCACGAATAGATGATCTTTTCGATCAGCTAAAAGGAATCAAGGTTTTCTCAAAACTCAATCTAAGTTCAGGTTACCATCAGCTGAAAGTAAAAGCAGAGGATATCCCTAAAACAGCTTTTAGGAAATGATATAGTCACTACAAATTCACGGTAATACCTTTTAGTCTAACAAATACTCCTGCATCATTCATGGACCTTATGAATAGAGTATTCAATCCATACCTTGATAAGTTTGTGTTGGTTTTCATAGATGATATCCTTGTATACTCGCCAAGCGAGGAAGACCATCGAGAACATCTATGTCTCACCTTGCAAACACCGCGTGAAAAGAAACTCTATTCCAAATTCAAGAAGTGTGAATTATGGCTAAAACGTGTTGTGTTCTTAGGCCATATAATATCTGAATTAGGGGTGTCAGTGGACACTAAGAAAAAAGAGGCAATCATGGACTGGCCTCGACCAAAGAATGTAACCGAAATAAGAAGTTTTCTAGGTTTAGCTAGCTACTATAGAACATTTGTTGAAAGACTTTTCTCGATAGAAATTCCTCTCACAAAATACACTCAGAAGAACTCCAAATTTATTTGGAATGAATCATGTGAGAAAAGTTTCGAAACCCTTAAAACAAAGCTTGCATCTACACCAGTACTTGTTCTTCCCAAAGATGGAAAGAACTTTACGATATATATGTTAGAGTAGGTGTCCGTCGAGCCAAGTGTTGGTCGAGTGTTCACAATAAAACTCTATGTATAAACAATCTTTATTTTAATAATATTTGAAATTATTGTTTTGGCACATATTTATCTGTATACCCATGCTAGTTGCGTAGATAAAATCCTTGAATATACTAATAATAGAAAGAATATGAGATGCTCATATGATGAGTATCATGAAACTCATATTTAGAATACTGTATATTCTAAACAGTTCTTAGTCGATTCAGCCGCCGCTAAGAAGTACATAGGCCGCTCGAGTTTGAGACTAGTGTCTGCGATGTGAGTGCCATGTTTCATTGGTAGGGGACACTGTGATGTCCGACCATGCAGATAGGTGCTCCTGGTAGAGTGCACTGAACAACCCTCCATATAAGACTTTCCAAGTGGTTCTCACTTATCGAGTGGAAACGTCCTAGTTTATGGTTGTACACCATTAGTCCTTATGACCCGGAACAACATTGAGACTCTATGTGCTAGCATTGCACTTTGACTTGTTTACCGACTCTCATGGGGTCATCAGGTGGCAAGGTTGGGTGTTTTGTCGAAACATATAGGAGTCGATGCATTGTAGTCGGGGATTCACCGCTTACCTTCGGGTATGGATATCCTATGGATCACATGTATATGTAGTTTAAAATATCTGATCAGAGTATGATGGTAATTATGAAATGGGTTTCATAGATTACACCATCGATGCAACTACGACATGACACATAGTATCGATTCTTTGACAGCTCTCAATATACCAATATTTCTTAAAAATCGGTCGGGATATATGAGATGAAAGGACCAAACTGTAAGCTAACCATAATAGATTGGTTCTTGCAGGCACTATCATTTGATACCTAGGGAATCATGTAAGCGATGCTGCTAGGCGTTTAACATGATTGGTTGGGTAATATCAGACTTGAGTTCTGACGTTCTTAATATCAAGGAGTTGATAAGTAAGAATGGAGAAATTGGGGTGTGCTCATATAAGGACATGTTTAGTCTCGAATTACATGGAGATATGAACTCACTGCTAGTTGTATCAATGAACCATTGAGGGCCACAGAAGTGCTAACTTTCTAGATCCCGTTGAGAAGTAAAATGGTTCAATATGTTGAACGACTTATAAAGGAGTTTATAAGCATAAGGAAAAATAAAAGTATGACTTCTATAAGGGGAATGTAACTTTTAATTTGTGGAAGTGTTCCTAAATTAAAAGTTGGCCTAACAAATAATGTATTTGAAAATAATGATTTTCATAAACATTATTATGGACTAAATTAAATTAATTCAAGTGTTGAATTTAATAAACACTAGTGGGCCTAGTAGAATCTAAATAATTAAATTAATCAAAGTGTTGAATTAATTAAACAACATTCGGTCTTGTAGAGCGCAAATTAGAAATATTTATTAAACAAGTGGCCTTGAGTAAAATCAAGTAAGGTTTAATTGGTCTCAAATTTGTTTGGGGAAATTAAATTAAAGTCCATGGGCCTTGTAATTGTTACAAGCCCAAATAGAATTGCATGCATTGGAGGTGAAAGGTTGGGAGACAAATTTTTTCATGTCCAAGGCATGGCATGCTTTTGGAACACAACAAGTTTTCACAAAATCAAGAAAGGCTCCTCTTCCCTCGTAGTCTTGCTATGGCTGAAATTTTGATGCCTTTTTCTTCTCAATTTTTCTCTTCATTTTGGTTGAGGAAAGCTTATTATTCTCAATGAAAAATGCTCTAATTTTTCTAGTGCAAAATTAGAGTGGTTCTACTTTGTTAGTGGTGGACCTAATTTAGAAGGAAGGAGTTCAAAACAAGGAGGCTTGAAGATTTGTCTTATCATTCAAGGGCCATGTGGAGCGAGCCAAAGGAGTATATTGGATTTGATCCATACCGATGTGTGCGGTCCGCTTAGCATCACCACTAAGCATGGACATGCCTACTTCATCACCTTTACCGATAACTTTTCGAGGTATGGGTATGAGTATTTGATGAAATACAAGCTTGAAGCCTTTGAAAGGTTCAAAGAATTCAGAAGTGAAGTAGAGAAACAGTTGGGACGAAGCATCAAGACACTTCGATCGGATCGAGGTGGTGAGTACTTGAGTGCCGAGTTCCAAGAGTATCTTAGGGAGAATGAGATTCTCTCGCAGTGGACTCCGCCTGCTACATCACAGTTGAATGATGTCTAGGAGCGTCGTAACCGAACTTTGATGGACATGGTTCGGTCTATGATGGGGTTCACGGAGTTGCCGCCATCCTTTTGGGGATATGCGCTTAAGACAGCGGCACTGTTGTTGAACAATGTCCATTCAAAGGCAATTGATAAGACACCATATGAGATATGGATGGGTAAGCCTCCCAAATATTCTTATCTTAGAATATGGGGATGCCCTGCTTATGAAGCAGGCAGTGGGAGATAAATTGGATAGTCGATCCATTTTATGTTACTTTGTGCGATATCCAAGGAATTCAGTTGGATACTATTTCTATCATCCCCAAGAAACTAATGTGTCTGTTTCTAGGAATGCAACCTTTTTGGAAAAGAAACTTCTATAGGATAGAAAAAAGGAGATGATAAAACTCGAAGAGGTTCGAGAGACACCCACAATTGAAGAACCCACACCCGAAGAGCCAAGAGAGAAGATACAAGCTCCTAGAAGATCCGAGAGAGTCTCGAGACCACCTATGAGGTATGGTCTGCTTCTTGAAGAGGGCCATGATGAGCCTAACCATGGATGTGATACAAGGACCTTCAATGAAGTGTTATCTGATGCCGATTCATCCAAATGGCTTGAAGCAATGGAATCTGAGATGAATTCCATGCATTCGAACCAAGTGTTGAATCTTGTGGATCCACCTGAGGGAACTGTTCCCATAGGGTGTAAATGGATTTACAAGAGAAAAATTGGGGTGGATTGGAAGGTATTGACCTTCAAGGCGTGATTGGTGGCAAAAGGATATACTCAAAGACAACGAGTTGACTTTGAGGAAACCTTTTCTTCAGTTGCAATTTTCAAGTCTATAAGGGTATTGCTGGCCATAGCTGCATGGTATGACTATGAGATATGGCAGATGGATGTCAAGACAGCCTTTCTTAATGGGGATATTAAGGAAGAGATTTACATGTCTCAACCTGAAGGGTTTACATCTATCGGAAGTGAGCATATGGTATGCAAACCTCAGAGATCTATTTATGGTCTAAAGCAGGTATCTAGGAGTTGGAAGCTCAGATTCAATAGTACAATCAAAGATTTTGGTTTTACTAAGAATCATGAGGAACCCTTTGTGTATAAGAAAGTCAGTGGGAGTGCTGTGACATTCCTGGTGCTTTATGTTGATGACATTCTACTCATTGGGAATGATGTAGGAATGTTGCAATCAACCAAAATATGGTTAGCGAGTAAGTTCTCGATGCAGGACTTGGGTGAAGCATCTTTTGTATTGGTAATACAAATCTATAGAGATAGATCAAGAAGATTGCTTGGTCTCACCCAGTCCACATACATTGATACCATCGTGAAGCGGTTCTCGATGGATGAGTCCAAGAGAGGACATTTACCAATGTGTCATGGCGTGTCCCTATTCAAGTCTATGTCTCCCAAGACTGATGTAGAGATAGCGGCGATGACAAGCATTCCTTATGCATATGCGATTGGTAGCATCTTGTATGGGATGATATCTACACGTCTTGACGTGGCTTTTGCTCTAAGTTTATTGAGTAGATATCAATCGAACCCTGGTCTTCCACACTAGAAAGCTGTGAATGACATCCTCAAGTATTTGAGAAGGACCAATAAGTTTATCTTGGTCTATGGGGGTGGAGAACTGAAATTGGAAGGCTATACCAAATCTAGCTTCCAAAGCGATATCGATGACTCGAAGTCAACCTCTAGGTTCGTATTCATGCACAATGGTGCTGCTGTCTCTTGGAAAAGTTCCAAGCAAGACAGTTTAGCGGATTCCACCACTAAGGCAGAATACATTGCTGCATCAGCTGCAGCAAAGGAGGCTGTTTGAATAAGGAATTTCGTCCAAGAGTTGGGCGTCATTCCTAATGGAGTTGCTCCTGTCCCGGTGTTTTGTGACAACACGGGAGCTATAGCTCAAGCAAAGAAGCCAATTTCTCATCAGAAATCCAAACACGTATTGAGAAAGTACCACATCCTCCGAGAGATTGTGGAAAGAGGAGAAGTGTCAATTGACAAAGCCGGCTCCGCAGATAATGTTGCTGATCCACCAACTAAGCCTTTACCTGGACCATTATTCGAGAAGCATCGCGAATCGATGGGTTTGAAGCATATGGGTAGTTGGCTCTAGTGCAAGTGATAGATTGTTAGAGAAGGTGTCCATCGAGCCAAGTGTTGGTCGAGTGTTCACAATGAAACTCTGTGTATAAACAATCTTTATTTTAATAATATTTGAAATTATTGTTTTGGCACATCTTTATCTGTATACCTATGCTAGTTGCATAGATAAAGTCCTTGACTATACAAATAGTAGAAAGAATATGAGATGCTCATATGATGAGTATCATGAAACTCATATTTAGAATACTGCATACTCTAAACAGTTATTAGTCGATTCAGCCGCCGCTAAGAAGGATATAGGCCGCTCGAGTTTGAGACTAGTATCTGCGATGTGAGTACCATGTTTCATTGGTAGAGGACATTGTGATGTCCGAGCATGCAGATAGGTGCTCCTGGTAGAGTGCACTGAACAACCCTCCATATAGGACTTTCCAAGTGGTTCTAACTTATCGAATGAAAACGTCCTAGTTTATGGTTGTATACCATTAGTTCTTATGACCCAGGACAACATTGGGACTCTATCTTCTAGCATTGCACTTTGACTTGTTTACCGACTCTCATGGGGTCATCAGGTGGCAAAGTTGGGTGTTTTGCCGAAACATATAGGAGTCGATGCATTGTAGTCAGGGATTTACCGCTTACCTTCGGGTATAGATATCCTATGTGATCAGAGGTTTATGTAGTATGAAATCTTTGATCAAAGTATGGTGGTAATTATGAAATGGGTTTCATAGATTACACCATCGATGCAACTACGACATGACACATAGTATCGGTTCTTTTACAGCTCTCGATATACCAATAGTTCTTAAATCGGTCGGGATATATGAGATGAAGGGACCGTACTGTACGCTTACCATAATAGATTGGTTCTTGCAGGAACTATCATTTGATACCTAGGGAATCATGTAAGCGATGCTGCTAAACGTTTAACATGATTGGTTGAGTAATATTAGACTTGTGTTCTGATATTCTTATTATCAAGGAGTTGATAATTAAGAATGGAGCAATTGGGGTATGCTCATATAAGGACATGTTTAGTCTCGAATCACATTGAGATGTGAACCCACTGCTAGTTGTATTATTGAACCATTGAGGGTCACATAAGTGCTAACTTTTTAGATCTCGTTGAGAAGTAAAATAGGTCAATATGTTGAACGGCCTATAAAGGAGTTTATAAGCGCAAATAAAAATAGTAGTATGACTTCTATAAAGAGAATGTAACTTTTAATTTGTGGAAAGATTTCTAAATTAAAAGTTGGCCAAACAAATAATGTATTTGAAAATAGTGATTTTCATAAACATTATTATGGACTAAATTAAATTAATTCAAGTGTTGAATTTAATAAACAATAGTAGGCCTAGTAGAGTCCAAATAATTAAATTTATCAAAGTGTTCAATTAATTAAACAACATTGGGTCTTGTAGAGCGCAAATTAGAAATAATTATTAAACTAGTGGGCTTGAGTAAAATCAAGTAATGTTTAATTTGTCTCAAATTTGTTTGAGACAATTAAATTAAAGTCCATGGGCCTTGTAATTGTTACAAGCCCAAATAGAATTGCATGCATGGGAGGTAAATGGTTGGGAGACAACTTTTTTAATGTCCAAGGCATGGCATGCTTTTGGAACACAACAACTTTTCACAAAATCAAGAAAGGCTCCTCTTCCCTCCTAGTCTTGCTATGGCCGAAATTTTGATGTCTTTTTCTCCTCAATGTTTCTCTTCATTTTTGTTGAGGAAAGCTTATTATTCTCAATGAAAAATGCTCTAATTTTTCTAGTGAAAAATTAGAGTGGTTCTACTTTGTAAGTGGTGGACCTAATTTTGAAGAAAGGAGTTCAAGAACAAGGAGGCTTGAAAATTTGTCTTATCATTCAAGAGCCTAAGTTGTTTACAACTTGGTTGGAGCCAGAACATCAATCTTTGTAATTGATAGGTAATTATCTAAACACACTATGTTTGACATATTTTTGTGTTATGTTATTTGCTACACTGCTATTATGTGCTCGGTTTTTTCACTTGTTAAAAAACATTTTTCAAAACTTCCGTTGCGCAACCGGGCACCGTAACCGATCCCCTTTCAAGTGGTATCAGAGCTATGGTTACAATTTTAGTGTAGCAAATACATGATATTATATTGAGGTCGATTTCTAACCGCATGAGATGATTTTTTGCAACAAATCGAAGGCCGGATTTTGGGCAACTTTAGGAAGAAAGTTGCTGCCCTTTTCGGGCAGCTCGGGCTGCCCGTGGAGCTGCCCGTTTCCGGCAGCAAGGGCAGCCCGAACAGCCCCTTCAAAATTAAAAAAAAAAATTTGGTGTGTGCAAGTTGGCCGGAATCTGGTGACGGCATTGACTACTAGGGTTTCCAAAAGTGTTTTGGAATATCAAAGTGTCATGGGTCTTGAAGTTGTTGGGCCATTAGATGGCTAACACAATTTGTGAATTTAAATGGGCCAAAATATTTTTTGGTGAAAAATGATTTTTTTGGGCCCTTAAGTTTAAATTTACAAAAGTTGTATATATTTTCTCATAAAATAAATAATTGAAGTTGGACTTTAATTATTTATAGTAAATTGTGATTTACAAGAAATTCGATTATAAATAAATTAATTAGAAAGTAGACAAAGGAGTTTGTATACTTTGTTAATTTAGTTTATAATCGTGGCGGTTAGTGATTGGATCAAGATATATAATATTGGATCAATTGATTATTGTGATAATTAATTGATGTTGTATGATATGTGATATTATGCATGAAGGATGATCAAAAGCCCAAGCCCATTTTTCTAGGTGTATGCTAGGATATTTTGTGTTGAATGATTGTAAAAATTATCAATTTATAAAGTGGACTTGGTTTATGGCCCGTTCCCACCCCATGAGATGTATCTCTATTTGCCATGGATATTTATTTGTAAATATTAGTATAGTGAAAGATCAAGATTAGAAGATGGTGGCCTTGATGATTATGAAGATCAAAGACATGTAAATATTGGAGGCTTATGTAAAAGTTGTATTTGCATCCCATGCATTTCCCTAGGATTGGACCTAGGCTCGTGTTTAGCTCACACGGGCCATTAGTTTTGGGGCGATTGATCATCCTTTTTTAGTTTACTGTTTATAATATATGCATGATATGTTATAAATAATGAGTATGTGCGTTATTATTATGATAATAACAAAGATGCATGAATCCGGCAAACATACGATCAAACATGGTGAGCTTTTAAATAAACTTAATGATGAGACCTTTAAAAATTAAAAACCCTCATTTTGAATAAGATTCAAAATTAATATCAAGTCCGAAAAGGGGAATTATAAAGTTGTTTATAATTTCCATATCTTCCATCGACAATGGATTCATGATGAACGCAACCCTTGTTCGGGGCTCGGCTCATATTATTGAGGGGGCCCTGGACACCGGAAAGTTGTGACATGCATTGACATGGTGATGTGAACTACGTGGAACTCCCATGATTTCGGCTCATATTATTGAGGGAACTAATGACGACCGTCCATTAAGGTTCAACATCGATGGGTAAGGCTTGACACGTAAAGATGAACGACGTCATATTATTGGGTCCTAATCAAACGTGAGACAAAATTTTACGTAGAGGGTTGCATGGTGATGCAATTGGAAACTACCTCTTAGAAATTGTGATTGGATGATATTATTCGGGATCATGATTTGCTAATTGGACCTTGCGTACCTATTGAGGAAAGGAGTTTATCGTTTTTACTAGAGGGTAGTGTAAAATGTCAAAACAGTGGGAGTAAAAATTTATGAAGTAAAAGTCCATACTTCATAGCTTACTAAGTATTTTAAAAATAGTCATTAACATTTATCTGTTTTACTTTTCAGTACTTTTTGACAATGTCTTCGATTCGCAATCAACTATCTGTAATACTCGACAAACACGTATTAACCAGACCTAATTACCTCAATTGGCTAAGAAATCTGAAAATCGTCTTGAATTCGTAAAGGATGGCGTATACACTTACTGAGTCGCCCCCTGTTGAGGTTCCGACTGACTGCACTCCTGAGGAATTGCTGACTTACAAGGAATGGTGTGACCATGACTTGAAAGCTAAGTGTTATATGCAAGCTTCTATGAATAGGGAATGTGAGACCTTCTTGAGATTGGGCAATGGAGCAAGAGTTGCTGCCAAGGCCGTGGGAGATGTTTACTTATTGTTGAACAATGATTTTAAGTTGATTTTAAGATATGTTTTGTTTGTACCTGATTTGGTAAAAAGCATTGTTTCCATTTCTATGCTTGATAAAGATGGATATTCTTGTTTATTTAGCAAAGGTGTTTGTAACATTTACAAGAATGAATGTTTAATTGGTACGGGAGAACTTGAAAACGATCTCTATAACTTAAAATTGAAAGATATTCCACTAAACAATGTCCAAGCAATAACAACAACAAACAAGCGAAAACAAGATACTCTTAATACGGTACAATTATGGCATGCTCGATTAGGACATATTTCCTTAAGAATGATGAACAAGCTAGTGGGAGTGGGCATGTTTGATATGTCTGATACTAATTCTCTCCCAACTTGTAAATCCTGTCTAAAAGGAAAGATGACCAAAATTCCCTTTAAGGGCCATGTGGAGCGAGCCAAAGGAATATATTGGATTTGATCCATACCGATGTGTGCGGTCCGCTTAGCATCACCACTAAGCATGGACATGCCTACTTCATCACCTTTACCGATGACTTTTCGAGGTATGGGTATAAGTATTTGATGAAATACAAGCTTGAAGCCTTTGAAAGGTTCAAAGAATTCAGAAGTGAAGGAGAGAAACAGTTGGGACGAAGCATCAAGACACTTCGATCGGATCGAGGTGGTGAGTACTTGAGTGCCGATTTCCAAGAGTATCTTAGGGAGAATGAGATTCTCTCGCAGTGGACTCCGCCAGCTACATCACAGTTGAATGGTGTTTAGGAGCGTCGTAACCTAACTTTGATGGACATGGTTCGGTCTATGATGGGGTTCACGGAGTTGTCGCCATCCTTTTGGGGATATGCGATTGAGACAGCGGCACTGTTGTTGAAAAATGTCCATTCAATGGCAGTTGATAAGACACCATATGAGATATGGATGGGTAAGCCTCCCAAATATTTTTATCTTAGAATATGGGGATGCCCTGCTTATGTGAAGCAGGCAGTGGGAGATAAATTGGATAGTCGATTCATTTTATGTTACTTTGTGCGATATCCAAGGAATTCAGTTGGATACTATTTCTATCATCCCCAAGAAACTAATGTGTCTGTTTCTAGGAATGGAACCTTTTTGGAAAAGAAACTTCTATAGGATAGAAAAAAGGAGATGATAAAACTCGAAGAGGTTCGAGAGACACCCACAATTGAAGAACCCACACCCGAAGAGCCAAGAGAGAAGATACAAGCTCCTAGAAGATCCGAGAGAGTCTCGAGACCACCTATGAGGTATGGTCTGCTTCTTGAAGAGGGCCATGATGAGCCTAACCATGGATGTGATACAAGGACCTTCAATGAAGTGTTATCTGATGCCGATTCATCCAAATGGCTTGAAGCAATGGAATCTGAGATGAATTCCATGCATTCGAACCAAGTGTTGAATCTTGTGGATCCACCTGAGGGAACTGTTCCCATAGGGTGTAAATGGATTTACAAGAGAAAAATTGGGGTGGATTGGAAGGTATTGACCTTCAAGGCGTGATTGGTGGCAAAAGGATATACTCAAAGACAACGAGTTGACTTTGAGGAAACCTTTTCTTCAGTTGCAATTTTCAAGTCTATAAGGGTATTGCTGGCCATAGCTGCATGGTATGACTATGAGATATGGCAGATGGATGTCAAGACAGCCTTTCTTAATGGGGATATTAAGGAAGAGATTTACATGTCTCAACCTGAAGGGTTTACATCTATCGGAAGTGAGCATATGGTATGCAAACCTCAGAGATCTATTTATGGTCTAAAGCAGGTATCTAGGAGTTGGAAGCTCAGATTCAATAGTACAATCAAAGATTTTTGTTTTACTAAGAATCATGAGGAACCCTTTGTGTATAAGAAAGTCAGTGGGAGTGCTGTGACATTCCTGGTGCTTTATGTTGATGACATTCTACTCATTGAGAATGATGTAGGAATGTTGCAATCAACCAAAATATGTTTAGCGAGTAAGTTCTCGATGCAGGACTTGGGTGAAGCATCTTTTGTATTGGGAATACAAATCTATAGAGATAGATCAAGAAGATTGCTTGGTCTCACCCAGTCCACATACATTGATACCATCGTGAAGCGGTTCTCGATGGATGAGTCCAAGAGAGGACATTTACCAATGTGTCATGGCGTGTCCCTATCCAAGTCTATGTCTCCCAAGATTGATGCAGAGATAGCGGCGATGACAAGCATTCCTTATGCGTATGCGATTGGTAGCATCATGTATGGGATGATATCTACACGTCCTGACGTGGCTTTTGCACTAAGTGTATTGAGTAGATATCAATCGAACCCTTGTCTTCCACACTAGAAAGCTGTGAAAGACATCCTCAAGTATTTGAGAAGGACCAATAAGTTTATCTTGGTCTATGGGGGTGGAGAACTGAAATTAGAAGGCTATACCGACTCTAGCTTCCAAAGCGATATCGATGACTCGAAGTCAACCTCTAGGTTTGTATTCATGCACAATGGTGCTGCTGTCTCTTGGAAAAGTTCCAAGCAAGACAGTTCAGCGGATTCCACCACTAAGGCAGAATACATTGCTGCATCAGCTGCAGCAAAGGAGGCTGTTTGAATAAGGAATTTCGTCTAAGAGTTGGGCGTTATTACTAATGGAGTTGCTCATGTCCAGGTGTTTTGTGACAACATGGGAGCTATAGCTCAAGCAAAGAAGCCAATTTCTCATCAGAAATCCAAACACGTATTGAGAAAGTACCACATCCTCCGAGAGATTGTGGAAAGAGGAGAAGTGTCAATTGACAAAGCCGGCTCCGCAGATAATGTTGCTGATCCACCAACTAAGCCTTTACCTGGACCATTATTCGAGAAGCATCACGAATCGATGGGTTTGAAGCATATGGGTAGTTGGCTCTAGTGCAAGTGATAGATTGTTAGAGAAGGTGTCCGTCGAGCCAAGTGTTGGTCGAGTGTTCACAATGAAACTCTGTGTATAAACAATCTTTATTTTAATAATATTTGAAATTATTGTTTTGGCACATCTTTATCTGTATACCTATGCTAGTTGCATAGATAAAGTCCTTGACTATACAAATAGTAGAAAGAATATGAGATGTTCAAGGACTTATGACCCGGGACAACATTGAGACTCTATGTGCTAGCATTGCACTTTGACTTGTTTACCGAATCTCATGGGTCATCAGGTGGCAAAGTTGGGTGTTTTGCCGAAACATATAGGAGTCAATGCATTGTAGTCAGGGATTCACCGCTTACCTTCGGGTATGGATATCCTATGTGATCACAGGTATATGTAGTATGAAATCTCTGATCAGAGTATGCTGGTAATTTTGAAATGGGTTTCATAGATTACACCATCGATTCAACTACGACATGACAGATAGCACCGATTCTTTGACGGCTCTCGATATACCAATAGTTGTCGAATCGGTCGGGATATATGAGATGAAGGGACTGTACTGTACGCTAACCATAATAGATTGGTTCTTGCAGGCACTATAATTTGATACCTAGGAAATCATGTAAGCGATGCTGCTAGGCGTTTAACATGATTGGTTGGGTACTATCAGACTTGAGTTCTGACGTTCTTACTATCAAGGCGTTGATAATTAAGAATGGAGCAATTGGGGTATGCTCATATAAGGACATGTTTAGTCTCGAATCACAATGAGATGTGAACCCACGGCTAGTTGAATCATTGAACCATTGAGGGTCACACAAGTGCCAACCTTTTAGATCCCGTTGAGAAGTAAAATAGTTCAATGTGTTGAACGGCTTATAACGGACTTTATAAGCGCAAATAAAAATAGAAGTATGACTTCTATAAGGAGAATAAAATTTTTAATTTACGGAAGTGTTCCTAAATTAAAAGTGGGCCAAACAAATAATGTATTTGAAAATTGTGATTTTCATTAACATTATTATTGACTAAATTAAATTAATTCAAGTATTGAATTAATTAAACACTAGTGGGCCTAGTAGAGTCCAAATAATTAAATTAGTTCAAGTGTTGAATTAATTAAACAACATTGGGTCTTGTAGAGTCCAATTAGAAATAATTATTAAACTAGTTGGCTTGAGTAAAATCAAGTAATGTTTAATTGGTCTCAAATTTGTTTGAGGCAATTAAATTAAAGTCCATGGGCCTTGTAATTGTTACAAGCGCAAATAGAATTGCATGCATGGGAGGTGAAAGGTTGGGAGACAACTTTTTGAATGTCCAAGGCATGGCATGCTTTTGGAACACAACAACTTTTCACAAAATCAAGAAAGGCTCCTTTTCCCTCCTAGTCTTGCTATGGCCGAAATTTTGATGTCTTTTTCTCCTAAATATTTTTGTTCATTTTGGTTGAGGAATGCTTATTCTTCTCAATGAAAAATGCTCTAATTTTTCTAGTGCAAAATTAGAGTGATTCTACTTTGTTAGTGGTGGACCTAATTTTGAAGGAAGGAGTTCAAGAACAAGGAGGCTTGAAGATTTGTCTTGCCATTCAAGTGCCAAGTTGTTTACAACTTGGTTGGAGCCACAACATCAATCCGTGTGATTGATAGGTAATTCTCTAAACACACTATGTATGAAATATTTTTGTGTTATGTTATTTGCTACACTACTAGTGGGTGCTCGGTTTTTTCACTTGTTGAAAAACAATTTTCAAAACTTCCGTTGAGCAACCGGGCACCGTAACCAATCCCCTTTCAATATAGTGACGCTTCAAAGGGAGGATTAGGGTGTGTGCTTATGCAGGAAGGTCATGTAATTGCCTATGCATCAAGGCAAATAAAACCTTATGGGAAAAATTACCCAACTCATGATCTTGAGTTAGCAACAATCGTATTTGCGCTAAAGATCTGGAGACATTATCTTTATAGGGTAAAATTCGAAGTATTTACTGATCACCAGAGCCTCAAATACATATTCACCCAAAAAGAACTAAACATGAGGCAAAGAAGGTAGATAGAACTTCTGAAAGATTATGATTTATTAAACAATTACCATCCGTGTAAGGCAAATAAAGTAGCAGATGCTTTGAGACAGATGAACATTGGGAAAGTAAGCTTATCTTCTCTATCAACGCAACTATGCCTTAGAGAATCAATCAAATTAAAACAAAGTTAGGATCTCTCTATCACCAAGATTAAGGAACAAATCCAAGAAGGAAAAACCCAAGAATTCCAGACTAATGAAAATGGTGTTCTCTGGATAAAGGGATGGTTGTGTGTGCCAGACGTCGATGGGATTCGGGAAGAAGTGATGGTCGAAGCACATAAATCGAAACTTTCAGTCCATCCCGGAAGCACCAAGATGTACCGAGATCTGAAAAATAATTACTGGTGGAATGGAATGAAGAAAGATGCAGCTGTCTTTGTTTCCGCCTTGACTACCAAAGTGGAAGTGAGATAAAATCTCCATGGACTTCGTAGTATGGCTACCAAAATCAAGGCAAGGTAATGATAGGATTTGGGTAATTATTGACAGATTGACCAAATCTTCCATTTTCTTACCAGTTCGAATGAATTACAACCTGGATAAATTAGCCACCCTGTACATGGATAACATAGTGAGATTACACGGAGTTCCGACAAGTATATTATCTGACAGAGATCCAAGATTCGTATCAAGAATTTGGAAAAGTTTTCAAAAGGCTATGGGGACAAAAGTCACTCTCCGCACGACCTATCATCCACAGACTGATGGCTAAACTGAAAGAACAATTCAAACCCTCGAGGACATGTTGAGGGCATGTGATCTGGATTTTCATGGAAATTGGAGTGAACAGTTACCCCTGATAGAATTTGATTATAAAAGGCTATCATTGGACCTGAGCTTGTCCAAGTAACCATGGACAAAGTAGCCATAATCAGATAGAGACTTAAGACAGCTCAAGATAGACAAAAGTGTTGGGCTGATTTAAAGACAAGACCCTTGGTATTAGAGATCGTTGAAAAGGCGTATGTTAAAGTCTCCCCTATGAAAGGAGTGGTTCTGTTCAGCAAGTCCGGAAAGCTAAATCCAAGATATGTAGGACCATTCGATATACTGGAGAAAGTTGGAACCCTAGCTTACCGACTGGCTTTGCCACCAGATATGTCCAGAATTCACAAGGTTTTCCACATATCACAACTGAGGAAATATATCCCAGACCCAAGTCACATCCTTAAAGTTGTACCGCTGTTGATCAAAAGACACTTGAACGACGAGCTGAAATATGAAGAGGTCCCTATTCGAATAGTAGACACCAAAGAACAAGTGCTGAGACACCGAACAATCCCATATGCCAAAGTACAGTGGTCAAATCATACAGAATGAGTAGAAACTTGGGAACTAGAAGAAAGGATGCCCACTCAATATTCTCATCTCTTTAAAAGATTGAGCTGATCCATGTTTCGAGGAAGAAACTTATAATAAAGAGGGTGGGATGTGAAGATCCGGAATTTCGAAGCAAAACATCTAAGTAATAAAACTTAAAATGAAGTTCAAAACTTTAAGCTTTGTAATAAAACTAAACAAAAAATGTGAAATTTAAGCTAACACTGCTCGAGGAAGTAACTTTAAAGCTCAAAGACTAGCTAAGTAAAGGATCTATACTAAAAAAACGCAACAATAGAAGAGTCATCTTCAGAGGAGTAAAACCCCAGCTCATGAACTCTAGATTTCAGCTTTAGGAAACTCATTTTCTTATGTCCTAAAAGATCAAAAAATGGAGCTAGGAGAAGAGCTAAAGGATTGGACATATTTATGACCATTGAGTTGACCAAGAAGAGGAGCTAAAGGAGCTAAAGGTTTGGACAAACTTATTGCGCAAGAGATGACCATTGAGCCAACCAAGGAAGGAGCTAAAGGTTTGGACAAACTTAATGTGAAAAAGATGATCATTGAGTTAATCAAGGAAAGAAGCTAAAAGACTAAGACACATTTAATATGAAAGAAGTAACTCATGAACTAACCAAGATGACCCTTGAATTGGATGACAATTTGACCATATTGAATGCCTTTCTTGGGCACCCAGTGGACAGCCGGGGGGGGAAAGAAAAGTCATGTGTGCACCTATAAATACCTCCCAAAACCTCACTCAAAATGCACTTCATAAACCCCCGACAACCTCTCAAAAATTAAGGCAAGGCAAGGAAAGAATAACGAGGAAGCTTCGTGCAGTTCGTGTGCTCAGCAATTACGTCGAAGTGCTGCTGGATTGGCAGAATAATTTGTCAAGTAATAGGCGAAGTGCTGCCCAATTTTTCGGGTGAAACTTCGTTCAAATATCAAGAAAAGTTACGGACCATGCCTTCGAATTTCTGAAAGTGGGTTTTTGTTACGTATTTTTTTTGTAATTTAAACTTTACATAAATATAGCATGCCATGCTTGTATGCGTGTCCTTATTTTTGAAAAATGCCATTTCTATTTTTAAAATTTCGATCTATGAATGTTATGTTATTTCTGGTTTTGATATTCTTTGATTCCGCTGAATTCCTTTCAAAATTTTGATAATTTCTGTCCGATAAATCTGAATTCTGTGATACACAGTTACAATTCGATTTTGATGTGGGACGATAATTGTAATTCTGTCTGGCCCCCATCAGTGGGTATAAAATTGTGTTATGGCCCCCATAAGTGGGTGTAAAACAATGTTCTGTCTGGCCCCCATCAGTGGGTGTAAAACTGTGTTCTGGCCTCGCCCCTTAGAGGACAAACATATTGGGGACAATTTGACCATAGAAAATGAGATGAGTAACAGTGTTGTGTTTGTTCTGATCTGCTCTGAATTGTCTGATAATCTTTGTGGGGACCCGGGATCTAATTCAATTATCTTTGGGATTAAGTAGATCTTTGCTAGAAAATGGGTCATAAAAAAATTTCTTTTAAAGATTAGAAACTATTGTATATAATCATACACCTGTAATAACTTTACTTAGGTCATTAAAAGTAAGTACAGGTCTTGTTCCATTTCATTTATACAAACTAGTGTTGGTAACAAACTACATATCACATGTAGAACATCTAGTTTATCTTCTACGCCCGAAATCACCACGCTATCCAATCTCAGTCACGCTCTCCTTGACCCTGATCCTGATCCTGTTTCACCTGTTGTCATGCACACATAAAGACACAACAACAGCCGGATACTCCGGTGAGAACAAATCCCAGTATAACACAATGTATCATGCATATCATGCAAGCATATGTAAGATATAAAGCATAAATCAAGAACATGTATCTAATCTAGAACATAGCTCAAAAGAATGCTATACATCAAATCTTGAACTTCAAATCTTTGACTCGACTCCAATCTAAGTCTAGGGATCCCGGTGTGAATAAGACGTAACAATATCCCACCTACTCTCCCAATCGTGGTGGCGGTACGTCTTATTCCCGGACTTCGGCCCTCTCTGTATCGAATATCTACAATAGGAGTCGATCTTCTCCTACGTACATTGACACCACCGAACATCCGGTATCTTGGCATAACTGCCAATCACCTATCTCATGTGCATTGCTATAACTCAATAGACAAGGCATAACCATATCAAGAAGGCATAACCATTATCAAGAAGGCATAACCATATCAAATATTAAACAATCTAGTATGTGATTTTGGGAAACTCAAATCGGATCTAATTCGAGTTGTGTCTTCCCGAATCAACATTGAATTATACCTTTCGTTGTTCAGTCTTTATCGAGGTCAAAGTCTAGCTGTTGAAGCTTGTCGATATCAATCTGAAATGGCAATGTTGAATAGCACCATATCAATCAATAACTCAACCAATACATGTACGTATCAATATTCCATCTCGGTACATTTTAGCGGCATAACGGTATCTTATCGGTATACCGGCAACTCAAATAGCATATGTGATATCAACAAGTCACAATTCTTAATAACCATCAACCATAAGACTCAAAATCTGCATAATCTCATACACATATATGCTGGAAAATCGCAATAATCGCATACGGTATCATTACTTCGATCCGGTTTCGAATATACTATCACCGACATCACAATAACAAATAATAGCAATCAAAATCAGATTTCCCCAATCATCTCAACTTCAAAACACGCTGAAATGTAGTAATAATTACATCCTTTGGTAGCTTGTAACAAGAGAAACACGAATATAAATTCGGATCGAAAACCGGGCGGTTAGATTTTGCATAATTACTTTTCTAGTATAACTTGAAGCTTGAGGAATTATTCTTTCATGGATTCTCGGGAGGTTTCTTGGATGCTAAAGTCTGAAAGAATGAATCAAGATACATATTAAATGGTGCCCAAGACATGTGTCAACTTCGTATGCATGTTGGACTTCTCGCGCATATGCGCGCCCTTCCTTCGCGCATATGCGCGAGACATTCTGTCTCGGCGTGTCTGTCTCACGGTAGGTCGCGCATATGCGCGCCCTCTTTCGGCGCATATGCGCGAGGTCCTTCACAACTCTCGGGTACCCTCGCGCACATGCATGAATTCATGTCGCGCATATGCGCGAGGTTCACTGCCTTCCTCGCGCATATGCGCCCGGCTGGGTCGCGCATATGCGCGAGGCTCATCCTCACGCATATCTTAATTCTTCTTCCCGGCTTTCCCGGTCTGATCCGTTTCGTCTATAATCACCTCAATCTATCCATAATTCATATCAGATTACAATAATCAAATTCTTGGGCCTTACATTTCTCCCCCCCAAGATATGATTTCGTCCTCGAAATCACAGGCAATTAAATCATATCAATAAGAAGCTCTAACAGAAAAGGCTGTATAGAAGACTTACATCAGTGAAATAACTCTAGGAATCTTTGTCTCATATCTGACTCCGTCTCCCAGGTAGCTTCTTTGATGCCATGACGACTCCACTGGACTTTTACCAGCGGAATAGTCTTTGTCCTGAGTTGTTTGTCCTTCCGATGAATAATCTGAATCGGCTGTTCAAAATAACTCAAGGTCTCATCGAGTTCGGCCTCATCAGGCTGAAGAATATGAGAAGTATCTGGCAGATATTTCCTTAGCATCGACACATGAAAAACGTCATGTATCCCGGATAGAGAAGGAGGAAGAGCAAGTTGATATGCACGATCACCAATCTTCTCAAGAATCTCGTACGGACCGATGTATCTAGGAGACAATTTCCCACTTTTGCCAAACCTGACAATGCCTCTGAAAGGAGAAATCTTCAAAAATACTCTGTCTCCCTGTTCAAATACTAACGGTCGACGACGTACATTCACATACTTGGCTTGTCTATCCTGCGCCGTCTTCATTCTTTTCTGGATCAGTTTTACTTTCTCAGTCATTTCACGAATCATATCGGGCCCAAGTTCTGGTACCTCAGATAAATCTTCCCAATACAGAGGAGATCTGCACTTTTTGCCATATAATGCTTCAAACGGTGCCATCTCGATTCTTGTCTGATAGCTGTTGTTGTATGAGAATTCACAAAAATGTAGTGAATCTTGCCAACTAGTGCCAAAATCTAGCATTACAGCTCTCAGCATATCCTCTAATGTCTGGATAGTCCGCTCTGACTGTCCATCGGTCTGAGGATGATATGCAGTACTCAGGTGCAATGTCGTACCTAAAGTCTGCTGCAAACTGTGCCAGAAATGTGAAGTGAATCGGGGATCACGATCTGATACGATAGATTACGGCACACCATGCAATCTGACCACCTCTCTGACATATATCTCTGCCATCTGATCATGTCGGTACGTCATTCTGTACGGAATAAAGCATGCTGATTTAGTCAATCTGTCAATCACGACCCAAATCGCATCACAACCCCGGGATGATCGTGGTAACTTCGTAATAAAATCCATGGACATGTGATCCCATTTCCATTCAGGAATAGATAAGCTCTGAAGTAAACCTCCGGGTTTCTTCCTCTCAGCTTTCACCTGTTGGCAATTCAAACACTTAGATACAAACTCTGCAATGTCAAATTTCATTTGTTTCCACCAAAATTGTATCTTTAGATTGTTGTACATCTTTCTGCCACCAGGATGAATACTGAACCGACTACAGTGCGCTTCTGATAAAATCTGTTGTTTCAAATCTAAAACATCTGGCACTACAAGACGGTTATTCACATTCAAAACATGATCATGTACCTGATAATCTGAATAATGTCCGGATCTGACCATCTCAATCGACTTCTGAACATTTTGATCATTTTTCTGTGCTTCTTTAATGCGAACAATCAAATCTGACTCCATTTGAATCGTAGCAAGTCGCAATAGTCTACTATCTGTATCAAATGCTAATCCAGACAAGCAGCAATCTTCAATTAAATTCGAAACACCTATCGTCGATACGGATAGAGCACATACCTTTCGACTCAAGGCATCTGCTGCTGCATTAGACTTCCCTGGATAGTACTTGATTTCACAATCGAAATACTTCAATAAATCGAGCCATCTACGTTGTCTCATATTCAACTCTGACTGTGAAAAAAGGTATTTCAAGCTCTTGTGATCAGAATAGATTTCAAATTTCTCGCCATAAAGATAGTGTCGCCAGATCTTCAGTGCAAATACAATGGCCGCCAATTCAAGATCATGAATTGGGTAACGAGTCTCGTGTGGCTTCAACTGTCTCGAGGCATATGCAATTACATGTCCTCGCTGCATCACAACACATCCTATTCCTCTGTAAGATGCATCATAGTATACAACGAAATCACCAGTACCTGAAGGGATAGTCAACACTGGAGCACTGGTTAACCTTTTTTTTAACTCCAGGAAACTGGACTCACAAGCCTCTGACCAAATAAACGGAGCATTCTTCTTAGTTAGTTGCGTAATCGGCTTTGCGATACTGGAAAAATCTTTGATAAATCGCCGGTAATAGCCTGCTAGACCCATGAAACTGCGTATCTCTGGCATTGATGTTGGTCTGGGCCAACTGATCACAGCCTCGACTTTGCTAGGGTCAACAGAAATACCCTCTCCCGATACAATATGCCCCAGAAACACAACTTGCTTCAACCAGAACTCACACTTCGACAGTTTGGCATACAATTTTTCTGCTCTCAAAGTTCTCAACACAGTCCTCAAATGATTAGCATGATCAGTCCTATTCTTTGAATCTATCAGAATATCATCAATGAATATAATCACAAAATCGTCAAGGTACTTATGGAAGATACGGTTCATTAGACCCATAAATACAGCTGGAGCATTTGTTAAACCAAATGGCATGATAATAAATTCATAATGTCCATACCTGGTTCTAAATGCTGTCTTTGGTATATCAGAATCTCTGACCATCAGCTGGTGATATCCAGATCTCATATCGATCTTGGAATATACAGAAGAACCCTGTAACTGATCAAATAAATCGTCGATACGAGGCAATGGATATTTGTTCTTTACCGTTGCCTTATTCAGTTGTCGATAATCGATGCAAAGTCTCATCGAACCATATTTCTTCCTAACAAACAGTACTGGAGCGCTCCAAGGAGAAACACTCGATCTGATGTATCCCTTGGCCAGAAGATCTTCTAGTTGAATTTTCAATTCTTTCAGCTCAATCGGCGCCATTCTGTACGGAGCTCTGGATATAGGAACAGTACTTGGTATGAGATCAATATTGAAATCTACCTCTCGGGCTGGAGGTAAACCTGGAATCTTGTCTGGGAATACATCGGCAAACTCACATACTACTGGCAGATCTGCCAATGACGGGCTTGATTTCAGTAGATCTACTGAATATACAAGGAACCCCTCTGCTCTTTTCTGCAACAATCGACTCATAGACAACACAGATATCAAGGGAATCCGAGCTCTGGAACCCTTACCGTAGATCTCCACTCATCAGCCATCTCTGGTCTGAATCTGACAATCTTCTAGAAACAATCTACAGTGGCTCTGTACTTGGTTAACATATCGATCCCAACAATACAGTCAAAATCAGGCAACCCAAGCACAATGCACTCTAAGTCAATCTCATGACCCTCGAATTGTAATAAACAATGTCTAACCGAAGTCACGGATATAAGACCACTTGCCAACGGAGAAGAAACAGACACTACAGCAGATAATGACTCGACATATAAAGCATGCATCAATGCAAAGCGTTCAGAAATGAAGGTATGAGATGCACCCGTATCTATAAATACATAAGCAGGATAACCGCAAAGAAAACAGTTACCTGCTATCACCTCGTCTGGTGCATCGTGGGCCTGCTCTCCTGTCAGTGCAAATACTCGAGCCTGCTGTCTGGGAGGTTGGCTCACAGTCTGGCTCCCTCCTGGCCTCGACTGGGACTATGCAGGTGGTGGCTGGAAGGAATGGACAGATGACGCTTATCTCTTAGGCTGAGGTACTGATGCAGATGATCCTGCACCTTGAGATCGATGTGACCCTCTCTGTGGACAGACTCTTGCGAAATGTCCCTGCTGTCTGCAGATATTGCATCTCCCAACCACTCCCTGACACTGATCTGTAGAATGTTTGCCTCCAAAAGTACTGCAATACACTCCCGCAAAATCTGAACTCTGGCCAGGACCCCTCTGTCGTGACCCACTAGAGCTCGATGAACTGCTACCCGACTTCTTAAACTGTCTTCCTCGGGCTTTCAGTTGATCTTTCTTGCCACTGCTACTACCACCACCCTCGAATCAGGGAGGTGGTTGAAAAGAGGGCTGTGGTGGTCTCGGAATCGGAGCAGCATACGAAAGTCCTCGTTGCTTAATCAGGCCCGCTTCCGCTCCCTTGGCTCGGTTCAAGGCATCTGCAAAGTTGTTCGGTCTGCCGATATTCACCAAGGTAAAGATATCAGGATTCAAGCCATTGATAAACTGATCTGCAACGGCCTCGTCATTCCCTGCAACGTGAGGAGCAAATCCGAGCAATGTCGAGAACTTAGCAACATACTCTTCGATGTTCAGCGGTCCTTGTTTCAGATTAGCAAACTCGGCACCTTTATCTTTTCTGTATGACACGGGAAAGAAGCGTTGATAGAACTCTGCTTTAAAGACTTTCCAAGTGATCTCTGTGCCACGATGCTCCAACGCTCTCTTTGTGGTAAACCACCAATTCTTTGCCACTTCATGCAGTTGATGCCCAATTAACTTCACTCGATGCTCATCGGTATAGTCAAGGGACTCAAATAACATCTCGATGTCATCTAACCAGCTCTCGCAATCAATAGCACTCTCAGTACCTCTCAGGATTGGCGGTTTGAAGGATTGAAATCGTTTCAGTAGTGTCTCCATCGGTGTTGCAGTAACATCCATCGGATCGTTGGAAGTACTGCCCTGTTCTGGTACCGGACGCACAGGCACTGCTGCTCTTCGAGGAGGCATATCTGATTATCAAACGGATTAGTACATAACCTATACAATCTGTCTCAGTCCTCCTCTGATCATATACCTCTGATCCAGAATCGGGTCTGATTCATTTTATTCTTAATACATGTCGCAATCAATCAGATAGGCAGGTAAACATGTATTAACACAAGAAACATGCTTTCATATATAACATATGTAAATCAACATACAATTAATAGCATGCTAGCATCGTCAAAGCAAGGAAGACGACTCGATCTACCCCGCTCATTCGCTTCTAGTTCAGTCTAAAGGATCTAATGCTCTGATACCACCTGCTGTGAGGACCCGGGCTCTAATTCAATTATCTTTGGGATTAAGTGGATCTTTGCTAGAAAATGGGTCATAAAAAAATTTCTTTTAAAGATTAGAAACTATTGTATATAATCATACACCTGTAATAACTTTACTTAGGTCATTAAAAGTAAGTACAGGTCTTGTTCCATTTCATTTATACAAACTAGTGTTGGTAACAAACTACATATCACATGCAGAACATCTAGTTTATCTTCTACGCCCGAAATCACCACGCTATCCAATCTCAGTCACGCTCTCCTTGACCCTGATCCTGATCCTGTTCCAACTGTTGTCATGCACACATACAGACACAACAACAGCCGGATACTACGGTGAGAACAAATCCCAGTATAACACAATGTATCATGCATATCAGGCAAGCATATGTAAGATATAAAGCATAAATCAAGAACATGTATCTAATCTAGAACATAGCTCAAAAGAATGCTATACATCAAATCTTGAACTTCAAATCTTTGACTCGACTCCAATCTAAGTCTAGGGATCCCGGTGTGAATAAGACGTAACAATCTCCCACCTACTCTCCCAATCGTGGTGGCGGTACGTCTTATTCCCGGACTTCGGCCCTCTCTGTATCGAATATCTACAATAAGAGTCGATCTTCTCCTATGTACATTGACACCACCGAACATCCGGTATCTTGGCATATCTGCCAATCACCTATCTCATGTGCGTTGCTATAACTCAATAGACAAGGCATAACCATATCAAGAAGGCATAACCATTATCAAGAAGGCATAACCATATCAAATATTAAACAATCTAGTATGTGATTTTGGGAAACTCAAATCGGATCTAATTCGAGTTGTGTCTTCCCGAATCAACATTGAATTATACCTTTCGTTGTTCAGTCTTTATCGAGGTCGAAGTCTAGCTGTTGAAGCTTGTCGATATCAATCTGAAATGGCAATGACGAATAGCACCATATCAATCAATAACTCAACCAATACATGTACGTATCAATATTCCATCTCGGTACATTTTAGCGGAATAACGGTATCTTATCGGTATACCGGCAACTCAAATAGCATATGTGATATCAACAAGTCACAATTCTTAATAACCATCAACCATAAGACTCAAAATCTGCATAATCTCATACACATATATGCTGGAAAATCGCAATAATCGCATACGGTATCATTACTTCGATCCGGTTTCGAATATACTATCACCGACATCACAATAACAAATAATAGCAATCAAAATCAGATTTCCCCAATCATCTCAACTTCAAAACATGCTGAAATGTAGTAATACTTACATCCTTTGGTAG
This sequence comes from Primulina tabacum, assembly GCF_025594145.1. Taxonomy (NCBI): domain Eukaryota; kingdom Viridiplantae; phylum Streptophyta; class Magnoliopsida; order Lamiales; family Gesneriaceae; genus Primulina; species Primulina tabacum. Next base: position 27,684,978 of record NC_134550.1, on the reverse strand, counting down.
CTTGTAACAAGAGGAACACGAATATAAATTCAAATCGAAAATCGGGCGGTTGGATTTTGTATAATTACTTTTCTAGTATAACTTGAAGCTTGAGGAATTATTCTTTCATGGATTCTCGGGAGGTTTCTTGGCTGCTGAAGTCTGAAAGAATGAATCAAGATACATATTAAATGGTGCCCAAGACATGTGTCAACTTCGTATGCATGCTGGACTTCTCGCGCATATGCGCGCTCTTCCTTCGCGCATATGCGCGAGACATTCTGTCTCGGCGCGTCTGTCTCACGGTAGGTCGCGCATATGCGCGCCCTCTTTCGGCGCATATGTGCGAGGTCCTTCACAATTCTTCACAACTCTCGGGTACCCTTGGGCACATGCGCGGATTCATGTCGCGCATATGCGCGAGGTTCACTGCCTTCCTCGCGCATATGCGCCTGGCTGGGTCGCGCATGTGCGCGAGGCTCATCCTCACGCATATCTTAATTCTTCTTCCCGGTTTTTCCGGTCTGATCCGTTTCGTCTATAATCACCTCAATCTATCCATAATTCATATCAGATTAAAATAATCAAATTCTTGGGCCTTACAATCTTTGTCTCATAATTCGAATTTGATTCGGTTCTGTTATGATAAGTCAACGAAATATGTTTTGAAAGTTTGTTAAAAGATGATTTAAAATTTTGTCTATATGTATTTGTAGAAATCGATCAGCCCCCACTTGCTTAGTGTTTCCCAAAACACTCACCCCTTACATCTCTCACCAGATAAGAATGAGGAGCAAATGAATGAGGAGGAATAGGAGGTATTCTGGGGATGGTGATCGAATGAAAAGAACAAGAATCAAGAATATACATTTTCCTTTTATATTCGCTTCCGCAATTCGGATGTAATTTTTATTCTGTTGTAATTGTAAAGACAATGTTTTGATTTATGAAAAAGACTGGTTTTTGGCCATTTGCTACGAGGATTAATTGTTCTCACTGTAATTGTTAAACAATGCCGGATGTCACTGACGCCTCAGTCTCGGGCCGTGACACCCTAGTCCCCATGCATGCTATTACGCAATCTTTTCCCAAGATCACCAACTTTTAACCCTAATCATCGACATATTCTTTGCATCGCCCCTAGACTCAGGACCAGCAGCCTAAGAACCCTTCCCGGCCTTGACACAGACCCACCTGGGGACGAGCTGTTAACATGAAATGAGCCTATCTTTCCTTGAGCCATGGCCTGGACCGAGCCCATGCTTGCTGTTCCCACCCCTTTCTCTCGATCTAGCCATATCAAACCTTCCCTAGCAAAGAACCCATCGGTTGATATTAACAAAACTTGTTATTTTGTTTCTAATGATATTAACAAAGGCAAATTAGCTGATCTTCTGGCAAAAGAGACTCAAAATCTATGCAGCGCTCAAAGAATTTCAAGGCGACCAGTTGTTAGTATATTCAGTTCTATTATGTGTAAACAAACTGATGTTTGATGTTATTTAAAGTCTGCTAATGTAGTAGCAATTTCCGTTACACTTGCTGGTGTACGTAAATGTATAATACAAGGGACGCTTATTTGATTAAATATACATCATGTTCATCCAGTTAGCCTTCATATAACTGAACTGCTATCTTAAGATTTGTTGCCTAAAGTGCTTGATTGATGCTAAAACTTCATTAATCGCGTAAATGATTATATTTTTGAAGGGAGTTTTTAATTCAGTTTTTGAGGGGGAGTTTTGTTTAGAATTATCCCTCGAACTAGAAACTTGTTTTCAAATTGTTTTATTCAGTTGTTGAGGGGGAGATTTTCTTTCTGCTATCCCTCGAACTAAAAGATTCTTTTAAAAGTTATTTATAAAAATCATTTTGATTCTCACAAAGGGGGAGAATCATATTTTTTTAATCGCTTTAACTGCTCAAGTTTTGTGATCATCAAAATGGCGAAGATTGGTTGAACATGTCATGTTCGCAATCTTTATTTTGATGTTAACAAAATTGTTATTTTTTTCTAATGATTACCTAAGTGTGTAGGAAGTTGGAACTGATCAGGCTTCGAACTGATCAATTAAACGAGCAAAAACTGAAGTTATCGTGACGTAAACTGAAAACACCAACTGATCGACCAAACTGAATCAGTTCAACTGACATATCAAATAACAGTTCAACTGATTTGCCCAGCTGATAGGTGGTTCAACGAAAGACCTTCAGAAGCCTGGCCAGCTCATGAAGAGTTCAACTGATGAAGAACCCAGCTGACCAGTTTAACTAAAAGAGTGAAATCAGTTCAACTGACGAGTCAACTGATTTCACCAGCCCAACTGAAGATCAGTTCAGATGATCAGTTAGGTGCATAGTTAGGATTCAATCAGTTGTAATTCAAGACTAGCTTACCTAAGTGGATTCCAGCTACCCACAAAGATACAAAAGCATATGTACGATAAAAGGTACAATAATGGACATTGCAGCAAAGATTAAAGCCGAGAGATTCCTGGAAGCATGTCAGAAAAGTCAAGACACATATATCAAGGAATGCATTCAAGCTGCAACGATCACATGTGATGATTCTTGGAGTATGGTCTCAATGCCTCTATAAATACAAGCTCAAGACCATCAGCAAACACACATCACGAACATACAAGAGTGTGTGAAGATACAAAGAAAAAGGTCACGCTTATTTGTTTATCAGCTTTCAAGAAGCAATCAGCCAAGAGAGAATACTCAAGTCATATCAGCTTATTTTAGAAGCTTACTTCCCTCAGTGTGTGAGAACACCTTCGTGGTGCATTCCTTGTTCAGTTCTCTCACACACACACCACCACCACTCAAATACAGTCTTGCACAAAGAAAATAAACTTTTGTATTTAATATTTGACAAACAGATGTTAAAGAAGTGTTGGCTGAAATGTGCTGCCTTCAGTCTACACTAGGAGTTCAGATTAGGCAGTAGTGTAAGTCCTAAGCTGAGTGGGTTTGTACAAGGTGTTGTATAGATCAAAGTCTTCTAGTGGATCCTACCCGAGGTGGCAGAAGGGGTGACGTAGGAGCATTTCAAGTCTCCGAACATCCATAAATATATCTTGTGTATTTAATTGTTTAACTAATGTTTTCAAACTTATTTGATCAGTAAGAACATCAGTCGGTTCAGTTTTTCAGCATAACTGAACTGATAAATCTTCAAACTGAATCCTGTTATTTTTAGTTATTTAGTTACACAAGATATAAAATATATCAGTGTTTGTTAACGAAGGATTATTTCGAGTATTTTCCGCTTTGTTTAATACCAAACTTAATCTAATTCATCGGTGTCTACATTCTTAGAACACGAGCTATTGCAGCTCTTGGAGAATATTTTGTTTGAAGCACCTCAAGTTGCCCAGCAAACGATCCTTCACACAACCTCAACTACAGCATCATGTCTCCTTAGTTTACGGCCTACATGCTCCTTAGAAACCATAAAAATCAGCAGCCCCTTGCAACAATACATAAAAACGTGAGCATGAGTCATAAAAATGCAAAGTTTCATGTAAAACTTAATCAAAAACATGAACACAAGGTAGATCAAAGTATTGTCATGCATTTACATATATTTCAGCATAATATTGGCATGAATCAGGAGAAAACAAAGATACATGCGTGCCTTAACGTGAATATTCTCGCAAACTCGAAGATATGCGCGTCGGACAAGCGCCGGAGGAGCGGGGAGGGAGCTTGCTTGAAAGCTTTAGAGGAAAACCGATGGGGATGCTATTTTTTGTGTAAATGTCGAAGGGGAGGGTTGCTAGAAATGGGGTGGGCGGCTGCTGAAAGTTAAGGGGTGATTAGTTTTAATAAAACTAGCTTTAGTTTAATATTAGCCTACTAATGTGTCCTTGATAATATTTTAAAAGGATTAAAAGATTTTGAGCCCATTAAACATTAAAACAAACTCAACAAGCCCAAAAACACCCCCAAAAAATATTTTGTTAGGTGCGTTTTAGAAAATATTGCCCGAGCCCTCATAAAGTCCCTCAATTCATTAAAATTTGCGTACCGGCTAAAATTATAACTTGGCTGATAAACATACCCAACCAAGGTCCATTTTCAAAAATCATAATTAAAAAAACCATGTATTAAATAATTAAAAATAATTATTCAATAAAAATATTTTTCTGATTATCCCTAGTCTCCATTACTCGTTCGAGCGCGAAATGAAAATCAAAACCCTAATGCATGAAACTTAAAAATAATCATGAAACAACCCCTAACAATGCATAAATCGTGAAATAAAATTCATAAAAATCATTACCCGCATATTTTAAATAAAACCCTAGACTGCATGCATTCGGGTTAAGTAGTTCGAATTTCCTCTACTTTATAAAACTCTTCCAAAATGAAGAAGTGAAACGTGTGTCTCGGTCCGACACTTAGCCACTGGAATACCATGTAGTCTAAGAATCTCTCGAATATATAGCTGCACATACTGCGTCATGGAAAAAGTCGTCTTCACTGGTAGGAATTGTGCTGATTTAGTAAGACGGTCCACCATCACCCGAATGGCATTGAGTCCTTTCCCTGTCTTGGGCAATCCTACCACGAAATCCATAGTAATATTCTTCCACTTCCACTCGGGAATGGGGAGTGGTCGAAGCATTCCCGCTGGTCTTTGGTGCTGTGCCTTCACTTTTTGACATGATAAGCATTTAGATACAAAGCGCATACTGTCTAGTTTCATTCCCGGCCACCAATATAAAAGTTGCAAGTCCTTGTACATCTTGATACTTCCGGGATGAACAGAATAAGGAGTATTGTGAGCTTCAATCATAATGTCAACTCCAAGTGAATCACCACTAGGAACTCATAGTCGACCTCGATACTTAACAATGCCATCCTCTAATAAAAATAACATGTTGCCCTTTGCTTCATCTCGTTTTCTCTTCTTTTGCAATTGCTCATCATTAGACTGTCTGGATCGAATTCTATCTCGTAGAGTGGAATGCACTGTCAATCGAGCGAGATTAGGGGCATCTCCCCTAGCATAAACTTCAAGATCGAAGCGCTGAATTTCCACTTGTAAAGTCTTTTGTACTGATAAATGTGCCAAGGCTGTCCCATTTCTACTCAAAGCATCCGCAACTACATTAGCTTTGCCGGGATGGTAGCTAATGTCATAGTAGTAGTATTTAACAATCTCTAGCCACCATTTTTTTCTCATATTCAAATCCTTTCTGGTGAAGAAATATTTAAGACTTTTATGATCCTTAAATATCTTGTAGTACGGTCTCAATGCCTCTATAAATACAAGTTCAAGACCATCAGCAAACACACATCACCAACATACAAGAGTGTGTGCAGATACAAAGAAAAATGTCACGCTTATTTGCTTATCATCTTTCAAGAAGCAATCAACCAAGAGAGAATACTCAAGTCATATCAGCTTAGTTTAGAAGCTTACTTCCCTCAGTGTGTGATAACACCTTCGTGGTGCATTCCTTGTTCAGTTCTCACACACACACACACACCACCACTCAAATTAAGTCTTGCACAAAGAAAATAAACTTGTGTATTTAATCTTTGACAAACAGATGTTAAAGAAGTGTTGGCTGATAGGTGCTGCCTTCAGTCTACACTAGGAGTTCAGATTAGGTAGTAGTGTAAGTCCTAAGTTGAGTGGGTTTGTACAAGGTGTTGTATAGATCAAAGTCTTCTAGTGGATCCTACCCAAGGTGGTAGAACGGGTGACGTGGGAGCATTTCAAGTCTCCGAACATCCATAAACATATATTGTGTATTTAATTGTTTAACTAATGTTTTAAAACTGATTTGATCAGTAAAAACATCAGTCGGTTCAGTTTTTCAGCATAACTGAACTAATAAATCTTCAAACTGATTCCTGTTATATTTAGTTATTTAGTTACCCAAGATATAAAATATGAAACGACCCGAAAATTCGTATTTGAAAAATTGCGGAAAAATTTAAAATTTTCTTTTTTTAAATAATAAGGTGCCTCATTCACAAGATAAACTAATAAATCAAGTTTAATGTTTAAAAATAGTAGCGGAAGAAATTATTACTCGCCAAAATAAAAAGTTTAAGTATCCAACAACTGATAAAAAATGTTTGAGCATAAAAATGGCAAGTGCTGTAAATGAGGTCCTCGGATCCTACTACTGCCGACTCGAGCCTGCTCACTGGTCCCCGACCTCGGTCCCGACATCATCAGCACCTACAACAATCAAGTCTAGTGAGTCTAAAGACTCAACATGCATATATCGTAAATAGCGAGTAAATATAGTAAAAATTTGCATGGGATAAAAATATCATGGCATGAGGCATAATGTGAAAATAACTTGTCATGAGCAATTATAATACGTGCATAACTGAACTGAAAATCATAGTGAAAATGTTTGCTCCTTGGAGCACTGTAATAAAATAGCATGTAATAATTTTCTGGTGAGATTATGGTCTACGCAAGTGGCCCCTGAACTGAACTGACCGGTAACTGGCGACCGGGCCTGTAACTGGCGACAGGACTTAGTAATGTACGTCTGATCAGACCACTGCAACAATACTGGGTGAAACAACTGAACTGACCGGTAACTGGCGACCGGGCCTGTAACTGGCGACAGGACTTAGTAATGCTCTCATAACCGGTAACTGACGACCGGACCGGTAACTGGCGACCGGATTTAATCATGATAGTAAAGTGACCACAAGCAATATCGCATAAATCTCAAAATGAATATTTTTGCACGTAATATAATTAGATAACATCATTAAATATGAACAATTTCGATCTTCTTGCATTAAAATCATGTACTTGCGATTATTAAAATACCTTTATGGCTTGATTGAAGAGTGAAAGAAGATATAAACATGCCTTGGTTTGTTTTGACAGAAAACAAACGAAATAACGACGCGGCGCGGCGGAGACGGAGTGCTCTTCACTTTCTCACTTTTTCTCTCTTATTTCCTTTAAACCAAGCATGCACCATAATTATTATAATAGCGTAAAAATCATAAACGTGATGCATGAACAATTAAAAATATCATGATTTGTGCTCAGGGCGCTGCTAAGACCAAAATCTCACCCCGGGTGCAAAATGACCATTTTGCCCCTGGAAACTCAAAAATTATCGTTTCAACCCTGGACCTCTAAAATTGACCCGAAACTTATCAAACTCCTTAAAATGTCCCAAAACATTTTTAAAAATATTCCTAGTTGTAATTTTGAGCCAAAAATACAACTGAACCGATTGGTTTTAAAACTTGGATCGGGTCCCGGTTTCTACCCGAATTGAACCGAAACTTATCCAAAACTTTCCCAACTTTTTATCATAATTTAAAACACTTAAGAGGTCCTAAAACAATGACAATAGGCCCCCAAACACACGGCTAAATTTCCAGAATATGCTCAACTATCGGTCCTATCCTAATCCACCACTTCATGCATGATTTCTTCCCAAAATTCACGCCTCCAGCTGACCCGTCGCACCACTCATGAGACAACCTAACAAGGACATAGACCAGCCCCCAATCCACCTATCAGAACTAAACAACCGCCCCCATGCAAACTACACAACGAAACTGAACGCTAGAACCCGAAGGAAACTACCGTGGCCGATTCTTATTAACCCACACTCGATCGGCTAAGGGGCTTGTTCCAGCAGCACTCGAGCCTTCTTAGACCGTGGATCAGACCCACCAAAGTCAGGTCTAAGGCTCGTAGAGGTCCCTGCGTTGCTGGAAGACACTCGCACGCTGCTATCTTAAGAACCAAGCCACCCATTGCATCATACTTTCGATCCAACAACCTACAGCAAAATCAACCATATCGAACCCCCAAGACTACACAGCATCCAACTAAGGGTATCATGAACCCTCAAAAACCGAATGCATAAATCATATAGAGTGCTGAATCGAAAGTTTAAATGCATAAATACATGTACATCAGTAGTATAACGTGAATGATGCAGAAAAAGAGTAAAAGCGTGCCTTAAGAAGATTGGAGTGCAAGGATGAAATGGAGGGACCGGGTAGTTTTTCTTTCTTTGCCACAAGAAGCCAAAAGAATGTGGCCTACAGCTGCTATCTTCTGAAACCGAGGGGTGATGAGTCTGAATGGGTGTCGGCTGGTTGGTGGGGTAGAATTAGGTTTAGGGTTAATGGTGCTTAAGGTTAATTATATAGATAACAAATTAATTTATGGGCCTATATTGTTTAATTTAAAAGTTAAAAAGATAATTAAGCCCTATAAACTCAAAGTAGGCCCATTAAGCCCAAACCCACTCCCGAAAATATTTCGAGTTGGAAAGATTTTGAAAATAATAGCCGAACCATTAAAAAGTCCCCCGATTCGATAAAATTTGCGTACCGATTAAAAATAAAATTGATGTGGGTAAAAATACCCAAAAATTTCCATTTTTTTAAAATACACTTAAAAATGCTTTAAATAAATTTATAAAAATGAATCGTGTAATAAAATAATTTTCCTGAAAATTCTCCGGTCTTTGATCCTCGTCCGAACGTGAAATGCACCTAAAACTCTAATGCGTGAGCTTTTAAAATTTCATTAATTAAATCCTATCATGCATGAATTATGCATAAAATGCATAAAATAATTAAGCACATAATTAATGAAATAAACATTCATTTAATGCTTTAAAAACAATTAAATAAAATACCAAAAAAGTTTAATAACTTGCATGCATGCCAACTTTTTAAAATATATTTACTAACATGCTAAATTACCACTTCTTAAATAAGTCTTTATTAACTTATCTCAATACCCCATCTCCAGTCCGGCCTCACTTAATTAACTGAAAAGATAAACTAAACTTATGCGATTTAAAATAAACAATCATGACTAACAACTTTAAAATGCTTTAAATAATAAGGAAATCATTTTTAATTTAAATACTAGAAATTATGCATGGCTTATATGCAGTCTGTTTTACGGGTTCTACAATCCTTCCCCCCTTAAAAGAAATTTCGTTCTCGAAATTCGCTTATCCTTGATAAACAGAATGTTTAGACTCTTTATTCTAGAATCCTAATAATCCACGTTTCCGATGCGCTACTCTGATAAGATAAATATTAAGCTGTCCTTACGTCTCCTCAAACATAAATCCAACGTAAAATCGTAAATCGTCTCCAAACTTAAACTAGCAATAGTTCAAAATAACTTAACTCACAGTCCTCTCCCAAACCTCTAAAAATCATCATATAAATCATAAATAAAATCTCAAAGTACTCATTAATTCATAATCTTATCCATAGACTTAATATGCGGAAAACTGACGACGGTCCTCGGATTATGTGCACCTTCAGTCCGTCCAGATCAACCATCAAGTCCTCCACTAACATCTACATCATGCTTATGCTCACCTGCATCCATCACACTTAATGAGTCTATTGACTCAGCAAACATCAACCATGATAACAAATAATACATATACTGTAACGTCCGAAAAACCAACCTATGTAACCCAGATGCATGCAAACACAATAAATTGCATAATTGTTTTATTTAATTGATTTTAAATGCTTACTTGATGCATATATAGTATATGATTATATGGTATGGTTGCATGATAAATGATTATATGACATGATTTCATGAAAATTGAAGGATTTTACCCGAATATTCGATAATAGGCGGGGAAAAGGAAACCGGGGACGGCCAAGACAAAAATAAATATTTGTCACTAAGTATTTTAAGGTTTCTTAATATGATTAAAAATGATTTAATTTTTCTAAAAATGGTAGAGTTCGAATTATTTTACGAGACGAGCTCAATTTTACCCGCGAAGCCGGTTTTAGGCAAACAAGGAGTTTTTAAAAGATCAAATGTATTATTTTTGAAAATTAAATTTTATAAACTTTTATTTTAAAATTAAATGAGTATTATTGGGCCCAATTTAATTATTTTAAGCCATTACTTCTGCCTGTGCGTCTATATCCTTTGCAGATGTGGGCAAGATTTTTCTTCCTCCTACACTTGAAGCCCAAAGCCTAAGCCCATTAAAATGTTAATTAAAAATTATAAATAAGTAAACCTAGGCTTATAAACACATTCAGCAGCCGAAAATCACACACTTTACACACACTAAATTTGAAAATAAGGAGAAGAAGAAAAGCTAAGGTTCATCGTCGCCCATTCGTCCATCTTCGCACGCTCGCCGATGATTGAATATTTGAGCATTTTAAACGCAAAGACACGTTACTAAACTCTTTTGAAGCAACATTCAAATCATAATATTCATGTTTTAATTGTTTATGCAGGAAAAATATAGGTGTTTGATTATTTTTACGGTAGAACGAATATTTCAAAAGTTTTGACGATTTTACGCTTGTTTCCTTAACGTTATGATTTCTAAGGGTTAAGCTGCCAATATAGGATGAATTATGGTTAGAAAATGAAGAATCTTAAGGGGAAACGAGGCTGGAATCACGCCTAATCAAGGGATGATGGACGAAGGGTTTTCTAGGAAGCAACTCACATGCATAGCTTGAAAGGGGTGCGGCTTGGGTGTGGTCGCTTGGAGCTCGGCCAGGGATGGTTGGGGCCTGGCCAGGGTCGTGCTAGGGCTATTAAGGGTCCTAGGGTGGCTATGGCTGGAGGGGAGTGGCTGGGGATGGCTCGCGGTGGCTCGTGGCAAGTGCACCCACAGCGTGAAAAAAATGGGGTGTGCGCACAGCTCTTGTATTCTGATGCAGGGCTCGCACCGTTGGTTCAGGGGCTCGGAATAGGTTTGGTTGTGTCTTAGCGTGGTCCAAGGTTGGTGAGGGTCAGGTGTGGTCGGTTTTTAATGAGCTAGGATTGTAATGCCCGAGATTTTATTTACTGTAATCTGAGATTAATCTGAAATGATTTATGGATTAAATAAGATAAATATAGACGGAATGGATTAGACCGGGAAAGACGCGAAGTATGTGCGAGGGAGGTGCCATTCGCGCACATGCGCGACCTAGTGCGCACATGACTTATCCCGCAGTTTCTCATACTAGAGATGGATGTCCAAACTTATCGCACCTTACTTTTCTTATACTATACTCGTAATATTCATCGACTTATTATTCTCAGTAGAACGCTTAAAGATTACACCTTATTTCAGCCTCATAGTAGTATTAGCCTAAAATCCATGAACTCTCCTTATTGAAACAAGTGTCACCTTCTTACGTATCAGCGTAAAAACATATTAAGTCATCCCATGGTAGTCTTAGACTAACTTTAATAAATCAATTTCACTTATAACCCATAGAATTCTAGAATCCTCATATCAAGCTTTTAGATTTCTTACTTGATAAAAAAATCTTAATATTCATCATTTGATAACTTATATTGAACACAACTAATTCTCTTTTGTTTTTATTCCACCCAAAATTTCCGTATGAACATATATCCCATAAATTTGAAATTCAAACTTACCTAATCCAAATAGCTTTGAATAAAATAATTCCAATACACATATCCGTTTAGTCCCAAGTTTGTTAATGACTTCCAAAATTTCTCAAGACAAGGTGTCTACCTCACCTCTTACGTGCGTCTACCAATTAAACTAACCATCATCGTACCCAACTTTTCCTAAAAATTTTAAATTCTCACAAGGTATAATCTTAACTGTTAAGATCATGACTACAACTTGTGACACATCGAACTTATGTTCCCAAAAATTTACTAACTCAATGTTTATCCTTATAACTTAACTAACCGATCAAATTTACCTTAAATCGTCATCACTTTAAATTCTTAATTTGCCACAACATTATTTCACTAACGCTTAAATTTTCACGCCTAAGATTGATTCATCCTACAATGTCCTTGGTTACCATTCATTATAACATTATAACCCAAATATCTGAATATTCTATATTTCCTTCGAGCCTAAATAACCGAAAATTCCTATCATTTAAACCATTCAATTCTCATCTACTACTAAATAATTCTCAAATTTCTTAAAATTGTAAAATTAATTCTTACTTTCTTCGAATATCATCCAATTTTTGTTTTCCTAAATCTCGAAATTCCACAATTACCCATTAGTCCTCAGTATTCCCAATTTCATTTTTATAGATTTCCCGCATCATAAGTTTCAATAGCCTTAAGTTTATTAAACCCAAAATTAATTCCCATAACACGTCTTACATTTCTATAAATACTTAAAATCCCAAGTGTTCCTCAAAAGTTCGCAATTACGTCCTTACAATTTTGAAAATTACAATCTGACCCTTACAGTTCTCCAAATTTACATTTTGGCCCTACAACTCTTCGAAATTTGCATCATTGTCCCCATAAAGTTTTTTTTTTTGACTTAGCCTTATTATATCTTAAAATTCTCGAAACTCAGAATTAAATCCCAAAATTCGGTAAATTCGAAATAGTCCCTTAGAATTTTATTTTTGAACCTAGGTCCTCAAATCATTGGTTATTACAATTAGGTCCTTAAAATTTTCAATTCCTGGAATTCAATCCTTAAATCCAACTATGTAGAGCATGTGTCCTAATTAAATTCTCATAATTAATCTTACATTTCCATAGATAATTAAAATCTTCAAATTGTATATTTATAATCCTAAAGATTGTCGTATTCTTCAAATCGCTATTGCTTATATGAAATCCTCAAAAATTTACTCGACTAGCAACCAAGAACCATCAATAATTTCTTAGAAATTCTACAAGTCTCAAAAGCATACATAATTTTCAAGATTAACTTATAACCCATAAGGAGGACATCAACACTACTGACCTAAAAATTAATATAGTCAAATCATTTTCAACCTCTCCTAAAGCTCAATATTCAAATTCTTAGACATGTCCAATTCCAAACGTACCCAACATGCATAATTCCATTATTTATTTTAAATTCAAATAAATACTGCACAATCAAAATCTGAACGTAAAATATTTCATGAAACATGCTGTTAAAATATTTCATGCTTTAAATAAAATGCGAAAATGTAAAACTTACAGACCGAAGGCGTGACTTCATGAGCTTCTCGAGGTCAGTAGTAATGCAACCATTTACAGAATCATTGCTTAGATACCAGCTGAAACGACCCGAAAATTCGTGTTTGAAAAATTGCGGAAAAATTTAAAATTTTCTTTTTTAAAATAATTAAGGTGCCTCATTCACAAAATAAACTGATAAATCAAGTTTAATGTTTAAAAATAGCAGCGGAAGAAATTATTACTCGTCAAAATAACAAGTTAAAATATCCAACAACTGATAAAAAATGTTTGAGCATAAAAATGGCAAGTGCTGTAAATGAGGTCCTCGGATCCTGCTACTGCCGACTCGAGCCTGCTCACTGGTCCCCGCCCTCGGTCCCGACATCATCAGCACCTACAACAATCAAGTCTAGTGAGTCTAAAGACTCAACATGCATATATCGTAAATAGCGAGTAAATATAGTAAAAATTTGCATGGGATAAAAATATCATGTCATGAGGCATAATGTGAAAATAACTTGTCATGAGCAATTATAATACGTGCATAACTGAACTGAAAATCATAGTGAAAATGTTTGCTCCTTGGAGCCCTGTAATAAAATAGCATGTAATAATTTTCTGGTGAGAATATGGTCTACGCAAGTGGCCCCTGAACTGAACTGACCGGTAACTGGCGACCGGGCCTGTAACTGGCGACAGGACTTAGTAATGTACGTCTGATCAGACCACTGCAACAATACTGGGTGAAACAACTGAACTGACCGGTAACTGGCGACCGGACTTAGTAATGCTCTCATAACCGGTAACTGACGACCGGACCGGTAACTGGCGACCGGATTTAATCATGATAGTAAAGTGACCACAAACAATATCGCATAAATCTCAAAATGAATATTTTTGCACGTAATATAATTAGATAACATCATTAAATATGAACAATTTCGATCTTCTTGCATTAAAATCATGTACTTGCGATATTTAAAAATACCTATATGGCTTGATTGAAGAGTGAAAGAAGATATAAACATGCCTTGGTTTGTTTTGACAGAAAACAAACGAAATAACGACGCGGCGCGGCGGAGACGGAGTGCTCTCACTTTCTCACTTTTTCTCTCTTAATTCCTTTAAACCAAGCATGCACCATAATTATTATAATAGCATAAAAATCATAAACGTGATGCATGAACATTTAAAAATATCATGATTTGTGCTCAGGGCGCTGCTAAGACCAAAATCTCACCCCGGGTGCAAAATGACCATTTTGTCCCTGGAAACCCAAAAATTATCGTTTCAACCCTGGACCTCTAAAATTGACCGGAACTTATCAAACTCCTTAAAATGTCCCAAAACATTTTTAAAAATATTCCTAGTTGTAATTTCGAGCCAAAAATACAACTGAACCGATTCGTTTTAAAACTTGGATCGGGTCCCGGTTTCTACCCGAATTGAACCGAAACATATCCAAAACATTCCCAACTTTTTATCATAATTTAAAACACGTAAGAGGTCCTAAAACAATGACAATAGGCCCCCAAACACACGGCTAAATTTCCAGAATATGCTCAACTTTCGGTCCTATCCTAATCCACCACTTCATGCATGATTTCTTCCCAAAATTCACGTCTCCAGCTGACCCGTCGCACCACTCATGAGACAACCTAACAAGGACATAGACCAGCCCCCAATCCACCTATCAGAACCAAACAACCGCCCCCATGCAAATTACACAACGAAACTGAACGCTAGAACCCGAAGGAAACTACCGTGGCCGATTCTTATTAACCCACACTCGATCGGCTAAGGGGCTTGTTCCAGCAGCACTCGAGCCTTCTTAGACTGTGGATTAGACCCACCAAAGTCAGGTCTAAGGCTCGTAGAGGTCCCTGCGTTGCTGGAAGACACTCGCACGCTGCTATCTTAAGAACCAAGCCACCCATTGCATCATACTTTCGATCCAACAACCTACAGCAAAATCAACCATATCGAACCCCCAAGACTACACCTCAGAAGTGTTTTCAGCCTCCTAACAAATCGAACTCACAGCCCCTTGCATAGAAATACATGAAAACGTGAGCATTCAACTAAGGGTATCATGAACCCTCAAAAACCGAATGCATAAATCATATACAGTGCTGGATCGAAAGTTTAAATGCATAAATACATGTACATCAGTAGTATAACGTGAATGATGCAGAAAAAGAGTAAAAGCGTGCCTTAAGAAGATTGGAGTGCAAGGATGAAATGGAGGGACCGGGTAGTTTTTCTTTCTTTGCCACAAGAAGCCAAAAGAATGTGGCCTACAGCTGCTATCTTCTGAAACCGAGGGGTGATGAGTCTGAATGGGTGTCGGCTGGTTGGTGGGGTAGAATTAGGTTTAGGGTTAATGGTGCTTAAGGTTAATTATATAGATAACAAATTAATTTATGGGCCAATATTGTTTAATTTAAAAGTTAAAAAGATAATTAAGCCCTATAAACTCAAAGTAGGCCCATTAAGCCCAAACACACTCCCGAAAATATTTCGAGTTGGAAAGATTTTGAAAATAATAGCCGAACCATTAAAAAGTCCCCCGATTCGATAAAATTTGCGTACCTATTAAAAATAAAATTGATGTGGGTAAAAACACCCAAAAATTCCAATTTTTTTAAAATACACTTAAAAATGCTTTAAATAAATTTATAAAAATGAATCGTGTAATAAAATAATTTTCTTGAAAATTCTCCGGTCTCCGATTCTCGTACGAACGTGAAATGCATCTAAAACTCTAATGTCTGAGCTTTTAAAATTTCACGAATTAAATTTTATCATGCATGAATTATGCATAAAATGCATAAAATAATTAAGCACATAATTAATGAAATAAACTGTAACGCCCCAGATTTGACGACTGTCCTCACTGTACCAAGACGAGTCTTTCCAGCGTGCTTATGTCCTCACTCACACGCACCTTGAGAAACTTTCCAGGAGGTCACCCATCCCAAAATTGCCCCAAGTCAAGCACGCTTAATTTTGAAGTTCTTATGTGATGAGCTACCGAAAAGAAGATGCACCTTCGTGATATGAGTAGTACAAATCAAATCTTTTAAGCTCTTTTCAACTGTACAGTCCATTACATTGAACAGTCTCGGAATCCCTCTCATTCCCGTGTGGGTCGGTTCATTTATGTTCCCTGCCACCTAGAAGCCTGCCAGGAGCCGCTCATTGTCCGTGCAACTGATGGCACCGGCGATCACCCCCCGCCCTCTTCGGCCCCGGACCTTACTATGCCCACCAGCTTCCGCTTGGTTCGTCCCCGAACCACACCGTACTAAGAGAGGTCGGCTCTGATTCCAACTGTAACGCCCCAGATTTGACGACTGTCCTCACTGTACCAAGACGAGTCTTTCCAGCGTGCTTATGTCCTCACTCACACGCACTCTGGGAAACTTTCCAGGAGGTCACCTATCCCAAAATTGCCCCAAGTCAAGCACGCTTAACTTTGGAATTCTTATGTGATGAGCTACCGAAAAGAAGATGCACCTTCGTGATATGAGTAGTACAAATCAAATCTTTTAATCCCTCTTCAACTGTACAGTCCATTACATTGAACAGTCTCGGAATCCCTCTCATTCTCGTGTGGGTCGGTTCATTCATGTTCCCTCCACCTAAAAGCCTTGCCAGGAGGCGCTTCATTGTCCGTGCAACTGATAGCACCGGCGATCACCCCCCGTCCTCTTCGGCCCCGGGCCTTACATAAACATTCATTTAATGCTTTAAAAACAATTAAATAAAATACCAAAGAAGTTTAATAACTTGCATGCATGCAAACTTTTTAAAATATATTTACTAACATGCTAAATTACCATTTCTAAAATAAGTCTTTATTAACTTATCTCAATACTCCATCTCCAGTCCGGCCTCACTTAATTAACTGAAAAGATAAACTAAACTTATGCGATTTAAAATAAACAATCATGACTAACAACTTTAAAATGCTTTAAATAATAAGGAAATCATTTTTAATTTAAATACAAGAAATTATGCATGGCTTATATGTAGTCTGATTTACTGGGTTCTACAAAATATATAGCGTTTCTTAACGAAGGATTATTTAGATTGTTTTCCGCTTGGTTTAATACTGATATAGGTGGATTTTACTTGTTTTTTTCTTATCTTATTATGTCGCATTGTGTTGTATTTATCATTTAGATTGCATGAATTTTGTGTTGTTTTAGCATAATTTATGTTTTCTTGTTGCGCATGTGGTTAATTGGTGAAAATGCAGGAGATTTGTGAAGAAACTGAAAATAAAATCGAGAAATTCGGAAGTTATCCGCCCGGGCGCGCATTTACGTCCGCCCGGGCGCATCCAAGGCGTGAGAAAAAGAGGTTGGTACGTAAGCTATCCGCCCGAGCGGAAACTTAAGTCCGCCCGGGAGCATCAAAGGAAATTGGAAAAAGAAAATTTTGGAAAGACATCTGCCTGGGCAGAAACTTATGTCTGCCCGAGCGCGCCTGTATTTTTGGAAAAAATTTTGGATGATTCCTTTCCTTAGTTTCTGGATATGGGCAATATGGTAAGGATCCTTGGACGTTTTTTGAGATGATTCAGACATATTGGAGCAGCCGCCACAAGCTTTGGAGAGGAATTCGCGCTTGGATTGAAGATTCGAAGATTTCCGGTGTCACGCCCCGAGTCCGAAGCATCGGTGACATCCAGCATTGTTTAACAATTAAATTGAAAACAATAAAGCCTCGTATCAAATCAAACCAGTCTTTTTCATAAATAAAGTATTGCCTTACAATGCCAATGGAATAAAATACATCAGAGTTTCAAATAACGGAAACGAAAGAAAAGCAAAATCTTGAGTTCTGAACTTGATCTCCAGTTCACCAACCCCAGAAGGCATCTTGCTTTTCCTCATCCAGTTGCTCCTCATTTTTATCTGAAATTTGTAAGAGTTGAGTGTTTTGGAAAACACTCAGCAAGTGGGGGTCGATCGATTCCAAAGATACATATAGAACTTAGTTTTCTTAAAACGTTCTTTTAACAGACTTTCAAAAGTTAATATTCTTAACTTATCAAGACAGAGACAAATCGAATAAATGACATAATTCATAAGATGATTCAGAACAATTCAGAAACCGATTAACTCAATTCAGAACAGAACATATCAGAACAGACAAAACACTGTTACTCATCTCATTTCCATGGTCAAATTGTCCCCAATATGTTAGTCCTCTAAAGGGTGAGGCCAGAACATGGTTTTATACCCACCAATGGGGGCCAGACAGAATTACAATTCTCATCCCATTTCAAATCAATTCGTAACAGTGCAAACAGAATTCAGAAGTAACAGACAGAACTTTTCAGATATTCAGATTTCAGAGTTTTCATACTGACACAGCAGAATCAAGAAATTCGAGCACAGACGAGAACGATAATCGATCGAAATTTTAAAATACAACATGCTGATTTTTCGAAAATAAGGACACACCAACATGTATGTCATGTTATTGATATCAAGGTTTAAAAATACAAACGAAGTACATAACAAAAGCCCACTTATAGTATTTGCAAACTTTGCACAAAGTTTCCTCTCGAAAGTTTGAGCAGCACTTCGTCGTGACTTTAATAATTGCGATCTGAAATCGAGCAGCACTTCGATTATTCTTTTGGTAGAATGAAACACGAATGTAGCAGAACTTTGACACAAATGTTTGATCGCCAGCACTGCAAGATTTTCCCTCCCCTTTTTCTCTTCCTTTGGCCGAAACTTTAGGGTAGTTTTTGGTATGGTTTTGCATGCATGAGAGACTCATATTTATAGAAGAAATTTGTCTCCTCCCCTACCCAATAGCCGTCCCCTTGGAGCCCAAGAATGTGATTAATTGTAGTCATGATGGTGGACCAATATTCCATGTTTTCCTCAAGTTCAAGATTAGCCATAATGGTGGTTCGAAATCCCATGCATGCTTCAAGAGTCACCTTGGTTTTCTATAGGGTCATTTCTTGCATCATCAATATGTCTTAGTCCTTTAGCTCCCCCCCTTAGCTCCTTCATGGGTTTACTCAAAGGTTATTTCTTACACACTTAATTTGTCCAAACCCTGGCTCAACTTATAGCTCCCTTTTTGGTATTGTTAGGACAAGCTTGATTGAGCTTCTTCGAGCTGAAGGATCGAGTCCTTGAGCTGGGGTTTTACTTCTCCCGTGACAATACTTTGATGGATGCGGTTACTTGTAGCTTGGCCTCCTGTTGAGCTCATTCCCGAGCTTTGAAGTTACTTTCTCGATTTAAATTTAATGAAACTCCAAGTTAATATTCAAGTTATTTAGTTGGAACAAACATTTTTGAGCTTAGTTTGAGTAAAGTTTCAAGTTCGTATTACTTACTTGATTTGCTTCGGATCGTAAAATCTCGGGTTCTCACATCCCTCCCTCCTTATTAAAAGTTTCGTCCCCGAAACTTGCATTAGCTTTGAATCTTTCGAACAGATGAGGGTATTGTGATCGCATTTTCTTTTCGAGTTCTCAAGTTGCCTCCCTTTCGGTATGATTTGACCACTGTACTTTGACATAAGGTATTGTCCGATTCCTCAACACTTGGTCTTTCGAGTCCACTATTCGGGCAGGGACTTCTTCATATTTGAGTTCTTCATTCAGGTTTCCTTCAATCATCAGTGGTGTAACCTTAAGTACATGACTCGGATCTGGGACATACTTCCTCAGCTGTGAGATGTGGAAGACATTATGTATCCTGGACATATCAGGCGGTAAAGCTAGACGATAAGCTAAGGTTCCTTCCTTCTCCAGTATTTCAAACGGTTCCACATATCTCGGATTCAACTTTCCGGATTTACTGAACCGAACTACTCCTTTCATGGGAGAGACCTTAATGTAAGCTTTCTCACCAATTTCCAACTGTAAGGGTCTTCTCTTCAGATCGGCCCAGCTCTTCTGCCTATCTTGGGCTGCCTTGAGTCTCTCCTTGATTATGACTACTTTATCAACGGTTAACTGAATAAGTTCTGGTCCAATAATAGCTCTTTCTCCGACCTCATCCCAATATAGAGGCGACCTACACTTCCTTCCATACAATGCCTCATATGGAGCCATCTCGATGCTACTGTGATAGCTGTTGTTATAGGCGAATTCTATCAGGGGTAACTGTTCACTCCAATTTCCAGAAAAGTCTAGTGCACATGCCCTCAGCATATCTTCGAGGGTTTGAATTGTCCTTTCGGTTTGACCATCAGTCTGAGGATGATAGGCTGTGCTGAGAGTGACCTTGGTTCCCATAGCCTTTTGGAAACTTTTCCAAAATCTTGATACAAATCTTTGGTCTCTATCAGACAATATACTTGCCGGAACTCCATGTAGCCTCACTATGTTGTCCATATTCAAAGTGGCTAATATATCCAAATTATAATTCATCCGCACTGGCAAGAAATGGGCAGACTTGGTCAATCTGTCAATGATCACCCAGATCCCATCGTGACCCTGCCTTGATCGTGGTAGTCCTACTACGAAATCCATGGAGATGTTATCCCACTTCCACTCTGGTATTTCCAATGGTTGTAAAAGTCCTCCAGGCCTTTGATGTTCCGCCTTGACTTGTTGACAGACCAAACACTTTGCAACAAAGACAGATACGCCTTTCTTCATATCTTTCCACAAGTAATTATTTTTTAAGTCTCTGTACATTTTGGTACTCCCTGGATGTACTGTAAATCTCGATTTATGTGCCTCGGCCATTACTTCTTCTCGAATTCCATCGAAGTTTCGCACATACAGTCGTCCTTTCATCCAGAGTATTCCATTTTCATCAATTTAAAATTCTGGAACTTTTCCTTCTTGGATTTGTTCTTGAATTTTAAGGATGGAGGTGTCTTGAATCTGCTTCAACTTGATGGTCTCTCGGAGGTTTGGTTGCACTAATAGGGAATTTAAGTTCACCTTCCCAGGGTTCCTTCGACTCAACGCATCTGCCACCTTATTGGCCTGACCCGGATTGTAATTGATTGATAGGTCATAGTCCTTGAGAAGTTCCATCCATCTTCTTTGTCTCATGTTTAATTCCTTTTGAGTGAAAATGTACTTGAGGCTCTGGTGATCAGTAAAAACTTCGAATTTTACTCCATAAAGGTAGTGCCTCCAGATTTTAAGCGCAAATACTACTGCGGTTAACTCCAAGTCTTGAGTGGGGTAATTCTGCTCATATGGTTTCAATTGCCGTGAGGCATAAGCGATTACCTGACCCTCTTGCATAAGCACACACCCCAATCCTTGTTTTGATGCGTCACTGTATACAGTGAAATTCTTACCATCCTCGGGAAGAATGAGTACTGGTTTGGATGCGAGTTTTGTCTTCACGGTTTCGAAACTCTTTTCACAAGCTTCATTCCAAATGAATTTCGAATTTTTCTGAGTAAGTTTGGTGAGTGGAATGGCTATTGAAGAAAATCCTTCCACAAATTTTCTATAGTAGCCTGCTAATCCCAGAAAACTTTTTACTTCAGTCACTGTCTTTGGTTGTGGCCAATCCTTGATTGCCTCTACCTTCTTAGGATCTACTGACACTCCTAATTCAGAAATTATATGCCCTAAGAACGCCACACTTTTTAATCAAAATTCACATTTCTTGAATTTGGCGTATAGTTCCTTTTCTCGAAGTGTCTGCAAAGTGAGACGCATATGCTCTTTGTGTTCTTCTTCACTTGGTGAGTACACAAGGATATCATCTATGAAGACAACTACAAACTTATCGAGATATGGTTTGAATACCCGATTCATAAGGTCCATGAATGGTGCAGGAGCATTTGTTAGACCAAAAGGCATTACCGTGAATTCGTAATGTCCATATCTTGTCCTAAAAGCAGTTTTAGGGATGTCTTCCGCTTTGACCTTCAACTGATGGTAATCAGATCTCAGATCTAGTTTTGAGAAAACCTTGGCTCCCTTTAACTGATCGAAAAGATCATCTATTCTTGGGAGTGGGTACTTATTCTTTATGGTGATCTTGTTCAACTCCCGGTAGTCAATACATAGCCTCATGCTTCCGTCCTTTTTCTTTACAAAAGGCACTGGGGCTCCCCACGGGCATGCACTGGGGCGAATCTGCTTCTTGTCTAGTAATTCCTGCAGTTGCTCCTTTAGCTCTTTTAATTCGGCTGGAGCCATTCAGTATGGTGCCTTTGATATTGGCGCAGCACCGGGGACCAAATTGATTTCAAATTCTACTTCCCTATCTGGTATCTCTCCCGGTAGTTCCTCGGGGAAAACATCTGGAAATTCTTGAACAATTGGAATATCCTCCAACCTTGGGACTTCTTCTTCTTTGATTTCATTGATCACTGCCAGATAAATTTCTTCTCCTCCTCTTATGGCTTTCCAGGCTTGTGAGGCAGATAACAGAGATTTTCTTTCTTTTGATTTTCCATGGAATAAAATCTCTTCTTCATGAGGAGTTTGGAGTCTAACATTTTTCTTTTGGCAGTCCACAATGGCAAGGTATTTAGCTAACCAGTCCATTCCAAGAATGATGTCAAACTCAACCATATTGAGTTGAATCAATTCTGCCTCAAAAATTTGTTTGCTGATACAAATTTTACAGTTTCGATACACTTTTTGGGTCTCAATTATTTTACTTTCCGGTGTTGCTACTCTTAATGATTCACTAAGAGTATCATGTTCGAGTTTAAGCTTCTCAGCAAACCTTCTAGACATGAATGAGTGTGTAGCACCACAATCAAATAAGGTATAAGCAGACATTTCATTGAGTAAGATAGTACCTGCCACCACTTCATTGGTATCATCAGCTTCCTCTTGGGTGATTGCATATACCCGTGCATTGGTCTTGTTTTCATTTTTCTTGTTGGACCCTGTCCCTTTGTCCTTGTTGTCAGGACAATCTTTAATTCTATGACCCACCTTTCCGCACTTAAAACAAGTGCCCGTCTTCCGATAACATTCTCCAACATGTTTCTGTCGACATGTATCACACCACTTTCCTTCGGTGTTACCAGCACTGCCAGAATTTCCTTTGAAAGATCCACCTGAATAATTTGGTTTCTTAAACTTGGGACCGTTCTGAGTAGATTGACTGCTCATCGGTCTTTTGTTCTTGTTTTCATCCTCATGTCGCATGATATCAGTTTCTGCGCTCATTGCAGCGCCCATCAAATCCGCAAAGTTGTTTGGCTTGAATACTGCCAATGCCGACTGAATTCGACTGTTGAGTTCCTTCTTGAATCTATGCATTTTTAACGTTTCATCTGACATGATCGTTGGGACATAGGTTCCCAGATCGTTGAACCGTGAAGTGTATTCCATCACTGACATGTCCGGAGCCTGTTTGAAGTTTTCGAATTCACCCAACTTCTGTAGTCGAAATTCAGCGGGATAGTATAGTTTCAAAAATTCTCTCTTAAAAATCTGCTATGTGATCTCTTCCACTTCTGCCAAAGATGGCGACACAGTTTCCCACCATTTCCTAGCTCGGTCTTCCACAAACGGTGTTACAACCTCCTACTCTCAGTTCTTCAGGTATCTTCAGTAAATGTAGTTGTGTTTCGACGTTCTTAAGCGAGTTGTGGCTGACTTCTGGGTCTGGGTTCCCATCGAAAGTTGGAACTCGATTCCTTCTAAGAGATTCGTAATGGTACTTAATCCCACGCGGCTGCGGCTCAGGTGGTGGTTGGATGGCATTAGCCAATGGGTTGACGAATCCTTGTAACGTTGCAGCTACGATAGTAGCTATTGCCATCATATCCTCTTGACTGAGATTCACTCTGGGTGGTGGTGGATTTTCGTTTTGGTTGGCACCACGGGAGTTACGGTTGTTTCGGGGTGGTCTGCCTGCCATTTCCTATAAACATGTATTTTATTAGTTTGTTTGCCACAATATTTAGTCAAAGGAATAATTTCATTAAATTGTAAAAATTTTCATACAGCCAAATATTTTTCAAAACAAATGATTAATCAAATATTTCCAGATACAATCGAAGCCTATTCTAGAACTCTCTCTCCCTATTCGTCTATAACTTCTCCGTCCCCTACTGCTTCATTAATTTCTTCCTCCATAGGGTTCTCTTCCAGTTGTTCCATGAGTTCTTTCATATTGACCATCTCATTTTGTAGGTGCTCAATGTAATTCTGCAGTTGTGTGTTGTGGTGATCAAGATTGTTTAATTGATCCTGTAGTTCTTGTATTGTTGATTGGCTCACTTTTTCATCGATTTCTTGCTCTTCACTCCGCTCCTGAAGAAGACGTTGGGTTTTGAGAAGACTATTTTCACGAATTTCGAGTATAAAAATTCTATCTTGCGCTTTCTTCAACTCTTGCTTAGGTGATCTCGTGCTGACGCTCTGACTCCAGATGATAAGCAGCGTAACGTCGAACGTCTTCGCGTAGTTTCTTCTCTTCCACTCTGGCCTCACGAAGATCCTCCATCATGCACACGTTATTTCCGTCCAACTGATAGTTATCTCTCTCAAGTTTATCATTCTTTTCTTTCAGTGTTTTAATTTCTGACTCCTTTCCTGAAGTTGTTTCTGAAGTTCATTTATAATGCTTTGTAAGTCCATGTTGGTTTCCTATAAAAACATTTAAATAAGTTACTCATCCATTCTTAAATATGCAATAATAGAAAGTTTAAAAATAGTTTGATACACATATTATTTTCTTAGTCACAAGTTTATTACAATCCAGATACTTTAAGATAATGCTAATCTAATCGAACATCTCTCCGCCGTCGCTGTCGCTGGCACTGTCATCTCCGGCCACCTCCATCGGTGCTACCTCCTCTTCCTCCATGTTCTTTATCACCAAATGTAAGTAGTTATTCTGATCCTGAAGTCTGTCCATAGCGCCGTGAAGCTTCGAAATATACCGGTCCTGTTTGGCGTTGAACTCCTCTTGGCGCTGACAGGCCTGCGTAGCACGTCCTCGTTCTATCTCTACTCTCTCCAGTAAATCCTTGTTAAGTGCAACTAAGCGTGTGATGCGAACGGAATCGGTCGGTATCTGCAACAACTGGCTCTCCGCCAAGTCCAGATGATGAGTCAATCGCTGTACATCAGTCTCAAGTATGTGTCTAACCTCACTAAGCTCTTGTTTCTCCAATATTTCCTTGGCTAGTTGCGCTTTCAAAGTCGCGATTTCCCTAGTCTAATTATCAATCGTGAGCTGACGCATGCGAAGGGCAGCCTGAGCGCGAGTACGTGGAGCAGCCATTCCCTAGGATAAAAATCGAAAGTAAAGCATCAGAATTGTATTAAGGATAGAAAGGCACAAATAGTAGAAACAAAGTTGTCGTGGAAAATTTTCGATACTCAGAGTTTGTGGAATGATCGAAGGGATAGATCTTTGAAGTCTATTCGAAATTTAGGAAACAGATGAAAGTTAGACTTCAAGAACGGGTGAAAGTTGGTCTCAAATTGGGATACACTAGGCTTTTGCCAAAATTTGACTTCGCCAAATTTTGTCTGTCAAAATCCCAGCGGGGTTATGAACCTGGCGGCTCTGATACCACTTAAATGTCACGCCCCGAGTCCGAAGCATCGGTGACATCCGGCATTGTTTAACAATTAAATTGAAAACAATAAAGCCTCGTATCAAATCAAACCAGTCTTTTTCATCAATAAAGTATTGTCTTACAATGACAATGGAATAAAATACATCAGAGTTTCAAATAGCGGAAACGAAAGAAAAGCAAAATCTTGAGTTCTGATCTTGATCTCCAGTTCACCAACCCCAGAAGGCATCTTGCTCTTCCTCATCCAGTTGCTCCTCATTTTTATCTGAAATTTGTAAGGGGTGAGTGTTTTGGAAAATACTCAGCAAGTGGGGGTTGATCGATTCAAAAGATACATATAGAACTTAGTTTTCTTAAAACGTTCTTTTAACAGACTTTCAAAACTTAATATTCTTAACTTATCAGGACAGAGACAAATCGAATAAATGACAGAATTCATCTGATAATTCAGAACAATTTAGAAACCGATTAACTCAATTCAGAACAGAACAAATCAGAACTGACAGAACACTGTTACTCATCTCATTTCCATGGTCAAATTGTCCCCAATATGTTAGTCCTCTAAGGGGTGAGGCTAGAACATGGTTTTATACCCACCAATGGGGGCCAGACAGAATTACAATTCTCGTCCCATTTCAAATCAATTCGTAACAGTGCAAACAGAATTCAGAAGTAACAGACAGAACTTTTCAGATATTCAGATTTCAGAGTTTTCATACTGACACAGCAGAATCAAGAAATTCGAGCACAGACGAGAACAATAATCGATCGAAATTTTAAAATACAACATGCTGATTTTTCGAAAATAAGGACACACCAACATGTATGTCATGTTATTGATATCAAGGTTTAAAAATACAAACGAAGTACATAACAAAAGCCCACTTACAGTATTTGCAAACTTTGCACAAAGTTTCCACTCGAAAGTTTGAGCAGCACTTCGTCGTGACTTTAATAATTGCGATCTGAAATCGACCAGCACTTCGATTATTCTTTTGGTAGAATGAAACACGAATTTAGCAGCACTTCGACGCAAATGTTTGATCGCCTGCACTGCAAGATTTTCCCTCCCCTTTTTCACTTCCTTTGGCCGAAACTTTAGGGTAGTTTTTTGTATGGTTTTGCATGCATGAGAGACTCATATTTATAGAAGAAATTTGTCTCCTCCCCTACCCAATAGCCGTCCCCTTGGAGCCCAAGAATGTGATTAATTGTAGTCATGATGGTGGACCAATATTTCATGTTTTCCTCAAGTTCAAGATTAGCCATAATGGTGGTTCAAAATCCCATGCATGCCTCAAGAGTCACCTTGGTTTTCTATAGGGTCATTTCTTGCATCATCAATATGTCTTAGTCCTTTAGCTCCCCCCCTTAGCTTCCTTCATGGGTTTACTCAAAGGTTATTTCTTACACACTTAATTTGTCCAAACCCCTGGCTCAACTTATAGCTCCCTTTTTGGTCTTGTTAGGACAAGCTTGATTGAGCTTCTTCGAGCTGAAGGATCGAGTCCTTGAGCTGGGGTTTTACTTCTCCCGTGACAATACTTCGATGGATGCGGTTATTTGTAGCTTGGCCCTCCTGTTGAGCTCATTCCCGAGCTTTGAAGTTACTTCCTCGATTTAAATTTAATGAAACTCCAAGTTAATATTCAAGTTATTTAGTTGGAACAAACATTTTTGAGCTTAGTTTGAGTAAAGTTTCAAGTTCGTATTACTTACTTGATTTGCTTCGGATCGTAAAATATCGGGTTCTCACATCCGGGCATCGTTCTTTGTGTTTTTCGTCAATTCTAGTATTTCTAATTTAGTTTTCATCTTTTAAACTTTGTTTTGTTTATTTCTAATTTGAATTCGAGTAGCTAAACCTTTATTATTTTTTGGGATTTAAGGAGATCCTACCCCGAACTTTGATTTAAATTAATTCACATTGTCGATTTCTGATTTATTCTGGATTATACTATTGTTTTATCGTGCTGTTAGAGCGTAGCTAACTTTAACAACGTTTTTATATTGCGAGTGAGTTCGAGAGAATAACTTGTGATAGGAACGAGTAGTATAATCCGTGGATCTACAATTTACATAGATATATGAAATTGGATACGCGCCGATAGTTATAGTCCTAAGAGTCGAAAACTAGGGGATTTCATAGATCGACATGCAATTCGCTCTTGATAAATAATTAAAGACATTTAATTACTTATTGAGTAGAATTAGTTTGGTATAGCTCGAGAGAGTGTGTTCAATTGAATAGGAAATCCTGTCGGAAGCATATAATCATTATTGAACGAATTAATTAATTAACGAGGGGTAGGTGAACCGACATGCCCAACAAATTCATTTCTCATTGAATTTTTAATCAAACATTTTAGATATTATATTCCATTAATCAATTCTTGAAAAATCTTATTTGCATGTTTATTTGATCATAGTAGTAGTAATCAATCAACCAATTTTTCGTTGCTAAAGATTGAATAACTGAAAATAATAATTGTCAAATACAGTCTTCAGTGGAACGATACTCGTACTCACGTACATTATACTATTACTTGATATCGTGCACTTGCGATTAATTTTGAGCATATAAAACCATATTTTTATTAAGGATTTCACAGTGCAAGTTTTGCTCGATCAAGTTTTTGGCGCCGTTGCCGGGGACTGTTAATTTACAATTTTATTTTTAATTATTTACTTTAGCGTCCTCCATTTTACTTTGTTTGGCACCTTCGATTTCTTTGCAGGTATCTCTCTTGTGCATGCCAAGGTCTCTAGATTCTTAACTAGAGATATTCGATCCCGAGATTGAAAGAACCTTACGCAGGAGACGACAACAGCAGAGGCTTAAAGACATAATGAACAGGAACGAACATGAGGAGGAGCATCACGAAGGTCTAAGGGTCGAAGAGACAAGACGCATACCCATGCTTGAGTATGCGCAACCGTCACTTGATGGAGCATGTCCAAGCATAGTGCGACCAACTGTAGTGGAAAATCAGTTTGAGATCAAGCCATCCATAATTCAAATGATTCAGAACACTGTCCAATTCGGGGGAATGCGCTGGATGATCAGCACACTCACATCGCTGACTTCTTAGAAATTTGCGATACTCTTAAATTTAATGGAGTTTCAGATGATGCTGTTAGACTACGTTTATTTCCGTTCTCTTTGCGTGATAAAGCTAAATCTTGGTTGAATTGTTTACCTGTAGGGTCAATCACAACTTGGGAAGACATGGCTAAGGCATTCCTCTTGAAATACTTTCCTTCCTCGAAAACCATGAAGCTGCGAGCGGACATAACCACCTTCTCTCAATTTGAGCAGGAGTCACTCTACGAGGCTTGGGAGCGCTACAAAGACTTATTGCGAAGATGCCCAAATCATGAGTTGCCTCTTGGGTTAGTTGTCCAAACTTTTTACTATGGTTTAATTTCATCTAACCGAACCATGATAGATGATGCAGCCTGCGGAAATCTGTTAAGGAAAACAGCCGAAGAGGGGTATGAGTTACTAGTGGAGATGGTTACTAGCAGCTATCACCATCAATCTGAGAGGAACACTCAGCGAAGGAATGCAGGAGTACACCAGGTAACTGATCTTACAGCTGTCACTGCACAATTAGAAGCACTTAATAGGAAAATAGACAGCATGAACGTAAACGGAACAGCGATGCGTCTGCAAGAGATATTTTGTGAAAAATGTGGAGGAGAACACTATGTTAAGGACTGCCAAGACAGTGTTCCTTTCTATGTGAATGCGGAGGCACCAGTGAATCAAGTGGGGATTCAAAACGAAAACACCCCAACTTCTCATGGGGTTGTCAAGGCAGTCAAACTCGACCACAAAGAGGACAGCAGTACAGTAAGAAACCGATGTATCGACATGAACCTCGAGAAGAAAAGTCCAACTTAGAGCAGATGATGTCTAAGTTCATTTCAGCCACCGAGACTAGACTGCAAAACTAGGATGCATCGATAAAGGGGCTGAGAATCAGATTGGGCAGTTAGCGAAGATGATAGCAAGTAGAGAGCCAGGCACCTTGCCAAGCAACACTGAGACTAACCCGAAAGAGCAAGTGAAAGCCATAGCATTGAGGAGTGGAAAAGTGCTTGAACAAGAGGATAAAGAAAAAGAGGATCATGGAAAAGAAGCGGTTGATACGCGCACAGGTAAGTTTTCTAACTCTACACCAGCACCCACTGCACAATCCGAAATTATTATACCTCATTCTTTTCCTGCAGCATTGAAAAAAGCAAAACTTGATGCGCAATTCGGTAAGTTTCTTGAGGTATTTAAAAAATTACACATCAATATTCCTTTTGCTGATGCTTTAATGCAAATGCCGAGCTATGCTAAATTTCGGAAAGACATCTTAGCTAATAAGAGGAAGTTGGAGGATCACATGGCGGTAAAATTGACTGAGAATTGCTGTGCATTGGTACAAAACCAGACCCCACCAAAGCTAAAGGATCCAGGGAGTTTTTCTATCCCTTGCATGATTGGTGATGTTGTTTTCCTAAAGCTTT
Source organism: Primulina tabacum (assembly GCF_025594145.1). Taxonomy (NCBI): domain Eukaryota; kingdom Viridiplantae; phylum Streptophyta; class Magnoliopsida; order Lamiales; family Gesneriaceae; genus Primulina; species Primulina tabacum. Next base: position 27,655,025 of record NC_134550.1, on the reverse strand, counting down.
ATGTGATCTTGGTGCGAGCATTAATCTTATGCATTTATCTGTATTCAGGAAACTTGGATTAGGCGAGCCTAAACCGACACAGATGTCCTTGCAACTAGCTAACGGATCCTGTCAAACATCCACGAGGAGTCAAAGAAGATGTGTTGGTAAAAGTGGGAAAGTTTACATTTCCTACAGATTTTGTGGTGCTTGACATGGAAGAGGATAGGGAGATGCCTTTGATTTTAGGGAAGACCGTTCCTTGCAACTGGCAAGGCCATGATTGAAGTGCAAGAAGGGAAGTTGAGATTGAGAGTGGGAAAGGAAGAAATCACTTTTAATGTTTTTAACGCTCTTAAGCACCCACTACACACTAATGATTGTTTTATATTTGATTCATCGGATTCACTTGTGTGTCAATTTGAGCAGGATACCATGAAGGATCCATTGGAAGCAACTCTCACCACTGAATTGAAGGAGGATGAACTTGATGAAGAAAAATCTGTAAGAGTGGCGTACTGTGATGCCAACCATCCATGGAAAAAGCCAGAAAGGATGAAATTGGAGGACATGGGGTATCGAAGAGATTTGACCCCTCAGAAGTCAGAGCTGAGAGAAACCGACAGTCAAGCTCTCGACTATAAATTGTGAACTACCCCTCTCTCCCTCATCTTGCATTTAATTCGATTTATTATTTTCGTTTTTTTTAGAGTTAGTCATTCTTCTTATTTTAATGTTCGTTTAAGCATCATCCCCCCGGAGGAGCACGAGGAGGAGGATCAGTGAGAGGGGAGTCACTTCTATCCCTTCTTTTATTTATTGCATTTCGTTTGGTTCATATTTATTTATTTCCTTTTCTGTTACATGCTTAGGGTATATTGTGTCCATTTTGTTTTGCCCTATCTGTCTCTTTTCTATCGTCTGTTGCATTGGGGACACTGCTCGACTTTAGTAATGGGGGGTGGATGGGTGTTGTGTTATGTGTCATTTTTTTCTTTGTTAGTTTTATTTGTTGGCATTTAGTGTTCGTCATTTTTGCATTGGTGTGTCAGCCGACAGTGTTTGAAGTTGACTTGTTAGCCAAGGATGATTAGGAAGTGATGAGACATGCCCTGTCTGTAGTGTACTTGCACTTCTTTAGCACCTACTGTGGTAAAGACAGGAAGTTTTATTTAAAACGTTGAACTTTCTTTGCACAAATGTTAGAACTAGAAGCATGCATGATAAGATGGTGATTATTTAAAACTAAAGTAGGGAACGAAGATGTTTGAAGGCGTAAATTGAACTTGACGATATTCTCTTGAATCGAGGTATCTATCAGCATCGTAAAAAAAAAAGAGAAAGTTGGACATGTAAGGTGTGGGGCAGCCGAATAAAGGAATGAAATCATATTCCTGGCTAAAGTTGGAGATATAATGTGTTGGGGAGCCGAATAAAGAAATGAAATCCTATTCCTCGCTAAAAATGTAAAACATGGATTTGAATCTGAAATGAAAAGTTCTAATATAGTCTTTTCATTACTGTATTCCTATTCAGAAAAAAAAAGAAAAAAAGAAGAGAAAAATAGTTGTTGATGGATACTGAGTGCAGAGGAATAGAGGAGAGTAAGATTTACACTAACATGCTGATTTAAATCTCTGACAATGGTTGAAAAAAGATCCCTCTTTCATTTTCGATGCTAGGATTAACAACACACACACACGTTCAGGCTTTATTTGAAACGATGTCTATACCAAGGGAAGTGCGAAGAATTGTGCTTTTGCATTGATCGACAAGGGAATATGTTGAGTTTCGCTGAGGCTAGTTGATGACTATGAATTCACTGTCGAGCTACTTTATGTCATATTTCATTTTGTCTTGTCACCTGTTTTGCTCGAGTACGAGCAAAAGGTTAGTATTGAGGGGTTGATATAGGGGGATTTTACTTCTTTTTTTTCTTATCTTATTATGTCGCATTGTGTTGCATTTATCATTTAGATTGCATGGATTTTGTGTTGTTTTAGCATAATTTATGTTTTCTTGTTGCTCATGTGGTTAATTGGTGAAAATGCAGGAGATTTGTGAAGAAACTGAAAATAAAAGCGAGAAATTCGGAAGTCATCCGACCGGGCGCGCATTTACGTCCGCCCGGGCGCATCCAAGGCGTGAGAAAAAGAGGTTGGTGCGAAAGCTATCCGCCCGAGCGGAAACTTATGTCCGCCCGGGCGCATCAAAGGAAATGTGAAAAAGAAAATCTGCGAAAGACATCCGCCCAGGCGGAAAATCATGTCCGTCCGGGCGCGCCTGTATTTGTGGAAAAAATTTTGGATGATTCCTTTCCTTAGTTTCTGGATATGGGCAATATGGTAAGGATCATTGGACTTTTTTTGGGATGATTCAGACATATTGAAGCAGCCGCCACAAGCTTTGGAGAGGAATTCGCGCTTGGATTGAAGATTCGAAGATTTCCGGGCATCGTTCTTCGTGTTTTTCGTCAATTCTAGTATTTCTAATTTAGTTTTCATCTTTTAAACCTTGTCTTGTTTATTTCAAATATGAATTCGAGTAGCTAAACCTTTATTATTTGTGTGGATTTAAGGGGATCCTACACCGAACTTTGATTTAAATTAATTTACATATCGATTTCTGATTTATTCTTGATTATATTATTGTTTTATCGTGTTGTTAGAGCGTAGCTAACTTTAACAACGTTTTTATATTGCTAGTGAGTTCGAGGGAATAACTTGTGATAGGAACGAGTTGTCTAATCCGTGGATCTACAATTTACATAGATATATGAAATTGGATACGCGCCGATAGTTATAGTCCTAAGGGTCAAAAACTAGGGGATTTCATAGATCGACATGCAATTCGCTCTTGATAAATAATTAAAGACATTTAATTACTTCATTGTGTAGAATTAGTTTGGCATAGCTCGAGAGAGTGTGTTCAATGGAATAGGAAATCCTGTCGGAAGCATATAATCATTATCGAACGAATTAATTAGTTAACGAGGGGTAGGTGAACCGATATTCCCAACAAATTCATTTCTAATTGAATTTTTAATCAACCATTTTAGATATTATATTCCATTAATCAATTCTTGAATAATCTTATTTGCATGTTTATTTGATCATAGTAGTAATAATCAATCAACCAATTTTTCGTTGCTAAAGATTGAATAACTGAAAATAATAATTGTCAAATACAGTCTTCAGTGGAACGATACTCGTAGTCACGTACATTATACTATTTCTTGACATCGTGCACTTGCGATTAATTTTGAGTATATAAAATCATATTTTTATTAAGGATTTCACAGTGCAAGTTTTGATCGATCAAGTACCAAATTCGATCTAATTCATCGGTGTCTACATTCTTAGAACACGAGCTATTGCAACTCTTGGAGAATATTTTGCTTGAAGCACCTCAAGGTGCCCAGCAAACGATCCTTCACACACCCTCGACTACAGCATCATGTCTCCTTAGTTTACGGCCTACATGCCCCTTAGAAACCATAAAAATTAGCAGCCCCTTGCAACAACTCATAAAAACGTGAGCATGATTCATAAAAATGCAAAGTTTCATGTAAAACTTATTCAAAAACATGAACACAAGGTAGATCAAAGGATTGTTGACCGACGATTTCGGTTAAGAATAATTCTAGCAAGCGGACTAGGTCAAGTTATTGTAAATGGACGAAATGTCAAAGTATCAATCCCACAGAGACTATTATTTAAGTACTAAGATTTTAAATTATTCGATTTAATCTAGGCAAACAATAGCAAGTGATTTTATGATAATTTAACTTAATTCAATTAAACTAATTTATGCTAAATTAATGATTAAGATCGAATTTGTAGAACATCGAGGAACTTGTCGATTTTCAAATTTAAATAAAATGACCGGGAACAGACAACGGTACCAAACCTTGATTTTTGTCACACATTGGAGTTAAATAACCACGTATTATTGATATCATGATGAAATTCTCTAATTTAACTATAAATCTATTTCTAAAATTTATAATCTTATTTTCATTTAATAGTCCAATTATGTCTAATTGAATTTAATTAAACAAAAACGCATTATTCAAAGATAGAATCACAGCTGTCGCCTAAAATCGCACATTGAAATCAAATACTATTTTTAGTCGATTTAACCATGTGTTGATTAATATTTTTGAAGCTAAATTAAACCTATTCTCTTCTCTTTCGAGTCAAGATGGAACAACAGACATGCAAATAATTGGCCAAATTAAAAGCACGAAAATTACGCAAACATTAATCAATAATATAGAATTAATTCGTAAATCAAATAATCCGTGAATGAACAAGATCAAAAATTTGTCCCTATCGTGGTCACGATCACAAGAAAAACTACTCCATAAATTCGAAACTAGAAGAAAAACTAATATTCGAATTCATGACTAAAAATAAGAAAATAGAAGAGGAGAAAATCTCAGCAATGGTGCGTGAATCTTGCGTGTAAAGCACGTTTTTCCTCCCGTTTCTCCAAGCTCTAGCCGCCGCCTTTTGTTCTTTCTTTTCTCAATGAAAACGTTGTTCAGCCAAAAAAAGTCCCCACAATGATCTAGGTTTTCCCTTTTTATATCTCTCAAAAATCTCTCCAAAATCTTCCCAAATCTGAGTCTAATCTCAAGGGCACGGACCCCGTGCATACATCAGGGGAGGGGTCCGTGTAGACTCTGTCAAAAATTTCTTTCTGGAAACGCTGGACACGGACTCCGTGTAGAGGTCCGTCTCGGGGTCCGTGTAGACTCTATGATATTCATTCTCGGATGCTGATGGACATGGACCCCGTGTACCGGTCCGTCATGGGGTCCTTGTAGACTCTGTCAAAATCTTCCCTCGGCTTATAAGGCACGGACCCTTACACGGGGTCCATGTAGGGGTCCGGATTCTTTTTTTTGCTATTTTCCTATTTTTCCGGTTGTTTCTGACATGGCATTACGAAGCTTGACTTTTCTTTCTTTTCTTTGGCTTTTATCATCTTTTGGTCAAACCTTCAAATAGCACTAATAACACTAATAAAGCGAGAAACTCGGAATAAAAAATGCTAGATAAGCACGAATAAGACAAAATAAAGTCCCTAACGCGCTATATAATTAGTTCTTATCAATTTTCATGCATTTACATATATTTCATCATAATATTGGCATGGATCAGGAGAAAACAAAGATACATGCGTGCCTTAACGTGAATATTCTCGCAAAGTCGAAGATATGCGCGTCAGACAAGCGCCGGAGGAGCGGGGAGGGAGCTTGCTTGAAAGCTATGGAGGAAAACCGATGGGGCTGCTATTTTTTGTGTAAAAATCAAAGGGGAGGGTTTCTAGAAATGGGTTGGGCGGCTGCTGAAGGTTAAGGGGTGATTAGGTTTAATAAAACTAGCTTTAGGTTAATATATTAACCTACTAATGAGTCCTTGATAATATTTTAAAATGATTAAAAGGTTTTGAGCCCATTAAACATTAAAACAAACTCAACAAGTTAAAAAACACCCCCAAAAAATATTCTGTTCAGGTGCGTTTTAGAAAATATTGCCCGAGCCCTCATAAAGTCCCTCAATTCGATAAAATTTGTGTACCGGCTAAAAATATAACTTGGCGGATTAAAATACCCAACCAAGGACCATTTTCGAAAATCATACTTAAAAAAACCGCGTATTAAATAATTAAAAATAATTATTCAATAAAAATATTTTTTAATTATCCCTAGTTTCCGTTACTCGTTCGAGCGCGAAATGAAACTCAAAACCTAATGCATGAAACTTAAAAATAATCATGAAACAACCCCTAACCATGCATAAATCGTGAAATAAAATTCATAAAAATCATTACCCGCATATTTTAAATAAAACCCTAGACTGCATGCATTCAGGTTACGTAGTTCGAATTTTCTGGACTTTATAAAACTCTTCCAAAATGAAAAAGTGAAACGTGTGTCTCGGTCCGATACTTAGACACTGGAATACCATGTAGTCTAAGAATCTCTCGAATATATAGCTGCACATACTGCGTCATGGAAAAAGTCGTCTTCACTGGTAGGAATTTTGCTGATTTAGTAAGACGTTCCACAATCACCCGAATGGCATTGAGTCCTTTCCCCGTCTTGGGCAATCCTACCACGAAATCCATAGTAATATTCTTCCACTTCCACTTGGGAATGGGGAGTGGTCGAAGCATTCCCGCTGGTCTTTGGTGCTCTGCCTTCACTTTTTGACATGTTAAGCATTTAGATACAAAATGCATATTGTGTAGTTTCATTCCCGGCCACCAATATAAAAGTTGCAAGTCCTTGTACATCTTGGTAATTCTGGGATGAACAGAATAAGGAGTATTGTGAGCTTCAGTCATAATGTCAACTCTAAGTGAATCACCAATAGAAACTCATAGTCGACCTCGATACTTAACAATGCCATCCTCTACTAAAAATAACATGTTGCCCTTTGCTTCATCTCGTTTTCTCTTCTTCTGCAATTGCTCATCATTAGTCTGTCTGGATCGAATTTTATCTCGTAGAGTGGAATGCACTCTCAATCTGGCGAGATTAGGGATATCTCCCCTAGCATAAACTTCAAGATTGAAGCGCTGAATTTCCACTTGTAAAGTCTTTTGCACTGATAAATGTGCCAAGTCTGTCCCATTTCTACTCAAAGCATCCGCAACTACATTAGCTTTGCCGGGATGGTAGCTAATGTCATAGTAGTAGTATTTAACAAGCTCTAGCCACCATCTTTTTCTCATATTCAATTCCTTTTTGGTGAAGAAATATTTAAGACTTTTATGATCCGTAAATATCTTGGAGTACGGTCTCAATGCCTCTATAAATACAAGCTCAAGACCATCAGCAAACACACATCACGAACATACAAGAATGTGTGAAGATACAAAGAAAAAAGTCACGCTTATTTTCTTATCAGCTTTCAAAAAGCAATCAACCAAGAGAGAATACTCAAGTCATATCAGCTTAGTTTAGAAGCATACTTCCCTCAGTGTGTGAGAACACCTTCGTGGTGCATTCCTTGTTCAGTTCTCACACACACACACACCACCACCACTTAAATATAGTCTTGCACAAAGAAAATAAACTTGTGTATTTAATCTTTGACAAACAATGTTAAAGAAGTGTTGGCTGAAAGGTGCTGCTTTCAGTCTAGACTAGGAGTTCAGATTAGGCAGTAGTGTAAGTCCTAAGCTGAGTGGGTTTGTACAAGGTGTTGTATAGATCAATGTCTTTTAGTGGACCCTACCGAGGTAGTAGAAGGGGTGACGTAGGAGTATTTCAAGTCTCCGAACATTCATAAACATATCTTGTGTATTTAATTGTTTAACTAATGTTTTCAAACTGATTTGATCAGTAAGAACATCAGTCGGTTCAGTTTTTCAGCATAACTGAACTGATAAATCTTCAAACTGATTCCTGTTATTTTTAGTTATTTAGTTACACAAGATATAAAATATATCAGTGTTTCTTAACGAATGATTATTTCGAGTGTTTTCCGCTTGGTTTAATACAAAACTCGATCTAATTCATCGGTGTCTACATTCTTAGAATACGAGCTATTGCACCTCTTGGAGAATATTTTGTTTAAAGCACCTCAAGGTGCCAAGCAAACGATCCTTCACACCCCCTCGACTACAGCATCATGTCTCCTTATTTTACGGCCTACATGCCCCTTAGAAACCATAAAAATCAGCAGCCCCTTGCAACAACACATAAAAATGTGAGCATGAGTCATAAAAATGCAAAGTTTCATGTAAAACTTATTCAAAAACATGAACACAAGGTAGATCAAAGGATTGTTGACCGACGATTTCGGTTAAGAATAATTCTAGCAAGCGGACTAGGTCAAGTTATTGTAAATGGACGAATAGGTCAAAGTATCAATCCCACAGAGACTATTATTTAAGTACTAAGATTTTAAATTATTCGATTTAATCTAGGCAAACAATAGCAAGTGATTTTATGATAATTTAACTTAATTCAATTAAATAAATTTATGCTAAATTAATGATTAAGATCGAATTTGCAGAACAGCGAGGAACTTGGAGATTTTAAAATTTAAATAAAATGACCGGGAGCACACAACGGTACCAAACCTTAATTTTTGTCACACATTGGAGTTAAATAACCACGTATTATTGATATCACGATTAAATTCTCTAATTTAACTATAAATCTATTTCTAAAATTTATAATCTTATTTTCATTTAATAGTCCAATTATGTCTAATTGAATTTAATTAAACAAAAACGCATTATTCAAAGATAGAATCACAGCTGTCGCCTAAAATCGCACATTGAAATCAAATACTATTTTTAGTCGATTTAACCATGTGTTGATTAATATTTTTGAATCTGAATTAAACCTATTCTCTTCTCTTTCGAGTCAAGATGGAACAACAGACATGCAAATAATTGGCCAAATTAAAAGCACGAAAATTACGCAAACATTAATCAATAATATAGAATTAATTCGTAAATCAATTAATCCGTTGAATGAACAAGATCAAAAATTTGTCCCTATCGTGGTCACGATCACAAGAAAAACTACTCAATAAATTCGAAACTAGAAGAAAAACTAATATTCGAATTCATGACTAAAAATAAGAAAATAGAAGAGGAGAAAATCTCAGCAATGGTGCGTGAATCTTGCGTGTAAAGCACGTTTTTCCTCCTGTTTCTCCAAGCTCTAGCCGCCGCCTTTTGTTCTTTCTTTTCTCAATGAAACGTTGTTCAGCCAAAAAAAGTCCCCACAATGATCTAGGTTTTCCCTTTTTATATCTCTCCAAAATCTCTCCAAAATCTTCCCAAATCTGAGTCTGATCTCAAGGGCACGGACCCCGTGCATACATCAGGGGAGGGGTCCGTGTAGACTCTGTCAAAAATTTCTTTCCGGAAATGCTGGACACGGACCCCGTGTAGAGGTCGTCTCGGGGTCCGTGTAGACTCTATGATATTCATTCTCGGATGCTGATGGACACGGACCCCGTGTACCGGTCCGTCATGGGGTCCGTGTAGACTCTGTCAAAATCTTCCCTCGGCTTCTAAGGCACGGACCCTTACACGGGGTCCGTGTAGGGGTCCGGATTCTTCTTTTTTGCTATTTTCTTATTTTTCCAGTTGTTTCTGACATGGCATTGCGAAGCTTGACTTTTCTTTCAATTCTTAGGCTTTTATCATCTTTTGGTCAAACCTGCAAATAGCAATAATAACACTAATAAAGCACGAAACTCGGAATAAAAAATGCTAGATAAGCACGAATACGACAAAATAAAGTCCCTAACGCGCTATATAATTCGCACTTATCAACTCCCCCACACTTAACCTTTGTTCGTCCTCAAACAAATCATATATGAAATAAAGATGAGACATATATTAGATTTAGAACTCAAGTACCACAATCAAAACTTCTCAATTTGTCAAACTCCTTCAACCCCAGATAAAAGATCATGCTTCGTATATCACAAGATTCGTTTTCGTCGCAATTTAAGATTCAAACATTTCCCAGTAAAGATCAACCGAACGAGATGTGTGTAGTGTGCAGGTCAGAACTCATACTTATCGCCAGCTACTTGGTTTCAGGATCACTTATTTTCATTTATTTTCGAAATGCCCCATATGCTTGACTTTCATATCCCTCTCTACTAAATGTTGAACTGACGATGACTTGGTTAATAGGTCTTTTCAAGCTTATAACGTAAGGCCAAGGTTCACGGCTACAATAAAATGCATGGGAAGTCAAAAGTGAGAGACAATAAAAATATTCCTGCAGCGCATTCATTCAACTTTTAACTTGTCACCAATCATTGTACTTTTATCAGCTTTAGAGCTCTATTTATCTCCTTCCTTTCTCATTGTCCTTCAACTTTAACCCACAGATTTTTCGGGTGTCTTCAACACCAAACACTTTTTTTCTTTTTTTTTCTTTCAACTAATCCACTTCTTTTCATTTAAAGGTAATTCAACAACTCCTTTAAATATGTCTTTTCCCCACATGGGAGTTTTGGAACATTTCAAAGCGCTCGAAGGGATTATTTCTCTCACAGTTCGGGTACGATAAAAGTGTATAGGCTAGACTTCAGGTAGTTGATGTGAGACATTGAACAAATTACGAATGGGGTCTAATTGTGTGTCATTGACACACGCCATTCGATTTTTTTAACAGGCTCAAAAAGGGTTACTAGAGACAGCAGATGATGTATCGAGTAGGCTTGAAAGGCTCAAACGGTCCAAAGATCGCCTAAATCATCCCTAAGTCACCATCGTATGTATTTTCAGTTTCAAGGGCTAATCAGACGAGTTCTAGGGATCGTTGTTCGATCTTTTTTTTTTCTGCACCAATTCACCATTGATGAGTAAAAGTTTGACCGCATGCATGGAATGAAATGTCGATACAAAACTGGTTCATGTCTGACTCTCTCCTTGAAACTACGACTCCTCTCATTCAATACTAGTCATGAAACTGATTTCCCGGGTTATCCAAAATCTAACAAATTAATCAGATTATCAAGTAAAACAAAAGTTCTTTCTCTAGATATAGTCACATCCTACGTGAAAAGTGTTGTGCAACGATGTGTAACAAAACTGACCTACCCCCACACTTTGAAATCGACATTGTCCTCAGTGTAAGCGAGGCAAAATGAACTAGCAAAATAGTTAAAGCAAAACACTTCCCTGGAAAAATGTCGAGTACGTGGTGAAAATGGGGTAGAACTCATCAACTCCTGAAAAGCACGACATTGAATGCACAGAGAAACGTAAAAATGAATAGGAAAAAAAACATTCAAGCACACGAATAAGGCTAAAGGATAATAAATATAAATAACATGTCCCATAACATCAATAACAATATATGAATGAAAAGCACAACGGGAAAAATGAAATATCCTCCACAAGTCCTAACAAAATGAAGCTAACTACTCGTCGTCTGATCCCAGTTCTGAGTCCTCCATGCCATCGAGTGCGGATCTGTCCCAAGGTGGTGCATAGACATCGTCTGAATGTGACTGCGTCCTGGAATGGTGCTCGATTTGAGCCAATCGAGTGCGTATGTCATCCATGCAATCAAATAAGGACGTCAGAACCTGATGTGTACCTCTCGGGGGCGCGCGGGCGAGGGGCCAAACCAGCTTCAGGTCCAGCTCGGGCATCCAATGCCGCTTCTTCCTCTGCTTGATCTTCCCAGGCCTGGTCATTAACTGTAGGGGGAGGAACTGGTGGGTCACGGGGGTGGGGACAGATATGTCGACTCCTAGGATTGCGGTACCAAGTGCCCTACCGGAAGATGAAGTACATGCCCTGCATGGCCTGAGCAGGTGAGCATCTGTGTAGAGGTAGGCAGGAAATAAGTCTCCCCAGTGAGATAGACACCATGTGCTGCCAAAATCCGGGAGATGATGATAGGAAAAGGGGCATATGGCGTCCTATTCTTCGAGGGGTCGATGTGGGTGACTGAGCGCATATGAGAAAGTATGATCGACGCCATCCGGAATAGCAGGAATGGCCCCCAAACCATTCAACATCTTATCAATTACATAAAGATCCATAGTGGCAGGACCTCATTGTTCTTGCCTTTCTCGGAATGATATTTGCTCCCGTGAAGTAGAAGATGAGGCGATCAATCAGCGGGAGGGATGTTGGAAGGACGCTGGTGCGAGAACCGATTTGGGATGTGAAGTATTGCAGACGGTTTTGCGCATGAGGGATTCGGAATGTGATGTCTGACAAGAAAAGGTCCAACTGGTTGAAAACTACTAGAGGCCCGTCATTGGGGACGTTCAATATAGCGGCCAAATAATCGCTAGTCAACTCAATAGTAGTCCCCTTGACGTACGTACGGAGGTGTTACATCCTGGTTTTGTCCTTTTCCTCAAAGTTGGCGTAGAATTGCCATACCAAGTCAGGGTAATAAGGCCCGGAGATGTCCAGAATAGGTCCCAGACCAAATTTCTCAAACTCAGCCCGGAGTGGCACCTCGTGGTCAATCCGTGGATGAATAGAACGTTCCACAATGACTGAATTTTCATGAAGTGCCGAGTACCATTCAAAATTTTCTCTGCTGGTGAACCTGTAGGAATCAATTTCTAATCTGGCGGACCCAGAAGATGAGGATGCACCGGCCCGAGCACACTTACCAGTATTTCGACGAGGAGGCATGGCAATTTAAGCAAATCACCCCAAAAATGAAATCACAATAATCAAACAATTTATCACAAACAATCCGAACCAATTCAAGTCTATTCCAACGCACCGCTAAGCAATCCACAACAATATCCTCAACAAAAACCCGAAGCAATCACCAAAAGTATTAACAAGGTAATCCAAGAACAAACAATGCCCAACAATCCAACACTCTAAGAACTATACCCAACACCTAATCTGAAGTAATACACAATACTCGGAGACTGGAAACAAGGTATAGCCATGCTTACCGGATAAAAATGAGGAGTTATTTCGCAAAGGGTGAAGGCGGCCGGCGACGGTAGTAGGCTGTGATGATATTGGGGTTGTGGGAGAAGGTGAGAAGTGGTGGTGTTTGGTGGTGATGGTGTGTGGGCAGGGTTGTGATGGCATGGGAGTCGGCGGTGTGGGATGCGGCGGTACGAGAGGCGGCGGAGAGGAGCGCAGGTGGCTGAGTTTGGGGATTTAAGGATTTGGATGTGGAGGGTCGCGATTTTATTCTGAATCTGCCAAGAATTAGAAGGCATGGACCCCGTGTAGGGATCCGTGTAGGCTCGGGAAGCTGGCATTTTTTTGAAAGGGATACACACAGACCCCGTGTAGGGGTCCAGGGCAAGGTCCGTGTAGGCTCGGGAAACTGGCAATTTGAAAGAAATGAGACACGGACCCCCGTGCAGGGATCCGGGAGAGGGTCTGTGTCGACTCGGGAAATCGAAATTGAAAATTTTTTTTTAATATAAAATACCCTACACATACTACGAACACATTTGCAAAGCCAGGAATGTACAATTCTATAAATCTACACATGAAATTGAAATTCAATCAAGCACACAAGATGTAAGAATTGTACGGAAACTTCCCTGGTCTATTTGATATTCTGAATCCGCTCGTCCTAATAGACTCCCCTCACTTGAGAAATCCCACTGCCAGTGAATAAATTACCTGCACCACCATTCACTGAGATTGGCTCAGAAGATATGCATAAAACAAAAAGAAAGAAAACTAAAATAAAAGAAAAATAAAACTAAACACTGGGTTGCCTCCCAGCGAGCGCTAAATTTATAGTCGATAGCTTGACTTTACTCTCTGTATTTAGTTCGGATCCTGCACATCCACGGTGGTTGGCTCATCGGGCACGATACCATTATGGTAGACCTTCAGCATATGCCCATTCACCTTGAACGCTTCGGTTGCTTCACTAGTTATCTCCACTGTCCCATAAGGGAAAACTTGCGTGATGGTGTATGGTCCTGACCAAGGTGAACGCAACTTACCTGGCATCAACTTCAATCGAGAATTGTATAGCAGCACCAGTTGTCCTTCTACAAATTCTCGATGGACGATGTTCTGATCATGCCAATGTTTAGTTTTCTCATTGTAAAGCTTGGCATTCTCATAAGCATCCAACCTAAACCCATCCAGTTCATTCAGTTGCAGCACTCTCTCTTCTCCTATGGCTTTAGCATCAAAATTTAAAAATTTAGTAGCCCAATAAGCCTTATGTTCAAGTTCTACGAGTAGGTGACATGACTTCCCATTCAATAATCGAAACGGAGACATGCCAATGGGGGTTTTAAAAGCAGTACGGTATGCCAAAAGTGCATCGTCGAGTTTTCTAGACCATTCTTTCCTTGAAGCACCAACAGTCTTCTCAAGAATGCGCTTAAGTTCTCTGTTTGATACCTCGACTTGGCCACTACTTTGAGGATGATAAGGTGTGGCCACCTTATGTCGGACCCCATACTTAGCCAACATACTGTCAAATTGACTGATTACAAAAATGGGTAACCCCATCGCTAATAATGGCTCTAGGTGTGCCAAAACGTGAAAAATATTTTTCATGAGAAATTGAATGACAACCCTAGAATCATTAGTTTTGCATGCAAGTGCCTCCACCCACTTAGACACGTAATCTACAACCACCAAAATGTACTTGTTCCCAAAAGAAACTGGGAATGGGCCCATGAAATCTATACCCCATACATCAAATAGCTCACACACTAAAATATTATTGAGAGGCAATTCATGTCTCCTAGAGATATTACCTGTGCGCTGACAATTTGAATATTTTGTAACATAGTCATGCGCGTCCTTAAACAGAGTAGGCCAATAAAAACAAGATTGGAGGACTTTTGACGCGGTTCTAGTTGCCCCAAAATGGCCTCCAACCGGACCAGCATGACAATGAAACAAAATTTCACTTACCTCTTCCTGGGGAATACATCTACGAACTATGCCATCTGCACAGATTCTAAACAAATAAGGATCCTCCTACAAATAATATTTCAAATTTGAGAAAATTTTTTTCTTTTGCTGATAAGTAAAATGGGGAGGAATGAACTTACTAGATAGATAATTAACGAAATCGGCATACCAGGGTAAACAGTTGATCTCAAAAAGTTGTTCATCCGGGAAATCATCGCGAATAATATCCTTACCTGAACTTGGATTCTCCAAACGCGAGAGATGGTCAGCAACTTGGTTCTCTGTTCCCTTCCTATCGATTATTTCCAAGTCAAATTCCTGCAACAGAAGAATCCAGCGAATTAGCCTTGGTTTTGCATCCTTTTTGGCCATCAAATATTTCAAGGCTGAATGATCGGTGTGCACTACAACTTTGCTCCCTATCAGATATGATCTAAACTTATCCAGAGCAAAAACCACAGCAAGAAGATCCTTTTCTGTAGCAGCATAGTTCAGTTGGGCCGCTGACAGTGTCATACTAGCATAGTAGATGACATGGATGCACTTTTTCCCTATTTTGCCCCAACACTGCCCCTAGAGCTGTGTCGCTTGCATCACACATCACCTCAAATGGCGACCCCCAGTCAGGCGCTATCATCACAGATGCGGTGATTAATTTCTCCTTCAAAACTTGAAATGCCTGCACACACTCATCAGAAAAATCAAAGCGCACATCCTTTATCAAGAAATTTGTCATTGGCTTAGCAATGCAAGAAAAGTCTTTTATAAAGTGCCTATAGACCCTGCATGTCCTAGAAAACTACGCAATCCTCTGATGTTTGTTGGGCTGGGAGTTTTTCTATTACTTCAATTTTAGCCTTATCAACTTCAATCCCAGTTTCAGAAATTTTGTGCCCTAACACTATTCCCTCTCTCACCATGAAATGACATTTTTCCCAATTTAAGACCAGATTTGACTCCTCACATCTCTCCAAGACTTTAGAAAAATTAATCAAACAAGTATCAAATGAAGAGCCAAAGACAGAAAAATCATCTATGAATATTTTGATAAACTCTTCAATCATGTCGGGAAAGATTGCCATCATGCAGCGTTGGAAAGTTGCTGGTGCTTTACATAGACCGAATGACATTCGTTTATATGCAAATGTCCCGTAAGGACATGTAAAAGTGGTTTTCTCCGGATCTTCAGGGTCAATGGGAATTTGCATATAACCCGAATAACCATCCAGGAAACAGTAGAAAGGATGTCCAGCTAACCTTTCCAACATTTGATCAATAAAAAGGAGGGGGAAATGGTCTTTACGGGTGGCGTCATTAAGTTTTCTATAATCGATGCAAACACGCCACCCTGTAACAGTTCTAGTAGGAATTAACTCATTGTTTTCATTCTTTACTACAGTGATCCCACCATTTTCGGAACAACTTGTACTGGACTTACCCACCTACTATAAGAAATCGGTTAAATAATACCTACGTCCAGTAGCTTTATCACCTCTTTCTTTACCACCTCTTGCATAGCTGGGTTCAGACGCTTTTGAGGTTGGGTAGACGTCTTGTGGTCGGCCTTCATCAGAATTTTGTGCATGCACATGGATGAACTGATCCCCTTTATGTCTGCAATACTCCAACATATGGCTTTGATATTATCTCTCAGAACTCGCAACAGCTTTTCTTCTTCCGTACAAGTCAAAGTAGAGGACACTATCACTGGAAATTTATCATTATCAAGTAAAAATAGATATTTTAAGTGCGAAGTAAGAGGTTTCATCTCTAGGATTGGGGATTCTTCGATGGATGACTTCAAAGGTCTTGGGACATGCCCAAGCTCCCCAATCCTAGAGTTTACAGTTTTTGAGATCGGTCTGCCTGCTTCCAGATAATGAATGCATTCGTCCAGCTCTTGATTTCCCAATTCTCGTGGGCATGAATGGGTCAAACAGACCGCCAAAGGATCCTCACCAAGTAATTCCTGCAAACCATACTCAACAAATTCATCAGTAGCATCAATTCTAAAACAATCAGATGTATCATTGGGGTATTTTATGGACTGAAAAACATTAAACACCACACTTTCATCATTCAATCTCAACACCAACTCAACCTTGTGTACATCTATTTGAGCTTTTCCAGTGGCTAAAAATGGTCTTCCTAAAATAATGGGAATCTCACGATCCTCTTCCATATCTAACACAACGAAGTCCACTGGGAAAATAAACTTGTCAACCTTCACCAAAACATCCTCTACTACTTCCCGAGGGTATTTGATAGATTAATCAGCTAATTGTAGGGAAATTGTAGTAGGTTTAACTTCACCAACTCCTAGCTTCTCAAGACATGAATAAGGCATTAAATTAATACTTGCACCTAAATCACATAAAGCTTTACCAAAAAATAAAGTTCCTATGGTACAAGGAATAGAGAAGCTACGTGGGTCCTTAGCTTTTGGAGGCAACTTATTTTGTAAGATTTCAGAACATTCCTCCGAAAGTTTCACTGTCTCAAAATTCACTAGTTTCCTCTTGTTTGATAGAATTTCTTTAAGAAATTTTGCATAGGAGGGCATTTGAGCTAAAGCCTCTACAAACGGGATATTTATGTGCAGTTTTTTGAAAATTTCAAGGAATTTTGAAAATTGAGTATCCTGTTGCAGTTGCTTTGCTCTTTGGGGAAACGGGAGTGAATTAATATCAACACTGTGATTCGAGTTTAGAGACTTACCTGCTTTCCTTGCGTCCTCGGGCCCTTGCTTGGATGACCCCTTTTCTTTCACATCATCTTCAATATCGACTACCTCTTGCATTATGGGAGATGTTACCGTGACTGCATTGACACCCTTTGGATTCTTTTCCGTGTCAATAGGTAGTGAATGCGGAGCTCGTGTAGCCAACTGCCCTAGTTGAGTCTCTACCCTTTGCATCATTGCATCATGATTTTGCCATCTCATCTCATTCCCGGCTATGTACTTGGCTAGCATATGCTCAAGATTCGACTTGCTATCATGTGGCATGAAACTGGGTGGCATATAAGGTCCAATACCTTGCGGAGGTTTAGGTGATTGCTGAGTAGGTTTTTGTTGTGCAGGATGTTGTGGAGGATTGAAATATGGTTGCTCAACAGTATTTTCTGACTGCCTCCACCTAAAATTCGGATGATTCCTCAAGCCCGAATTATATTAGAAACTGTATGGATTATATTGTTGTCGACCCTAGTTTCCCACATAATTCACTGAGTCTCCCCAAAACATTGTATTCCCTCACAAGACATATCTGGCATGAACTGCATGTCACTAGATGATCCACCAACTATCTCAGCATTTCCTTGAATTTGATTTACTGGCTTGACTAGTAATGATTTATTCGTTTGTAATTGTGCCATCTGATGTGTCAATCCATCAAGCTTTGCTGTGGTCGCGGTCAAAGCATCCATCTCAAGGAATCCGACTTTCTTCTCCCTTCGATTGTCTTGCCAGCCTACATTGCTCTCAGGCCATATTAGATATGATTTCAAGCGCTGCGGTTGGCAGTTTTCCTGTATAAGCTACCGTTTGCTGCTGCATCAAGCATAGATCGCACAGATGGATCCACCCTGTAGTAGAACGTCTCAACCTGTTGTCCTATCGAAAAACCATGTCTCGGGCACATTCTCAACATCTTCTTAAACTTTGCCCATGCTGAATTCAATGATTCCCCATCTCTCTGTCTAAATGATCTAATTTCATTTCTCAACTGTGTAATCTTGGTTGGGGGAAAATACCTGTGCATGAAGACCTCGATTAACTCATCCCATGTAGTAATAGAACCAGCTGGAAGATCTCGAAGCCACTCCATAGCTTCTCCTTGCAGGGATAAAGGAAATAGTCTGAGACGAATGGCATCAGTACTCACCACATTGCACTTGATTGTATCACAGATCGACAGAAAATTCTCTAGATGTGCATTGGGATCTCCAGAAGGTGATCCTCCAAATTTGACTTGGAGTTGAATCATCTGGATGACGGCCGGCTTTAGTTCGAATGTATTCGCTTGAATTGTAGGGCGGACAAAGCTAGAACCATAACCTCCAAACACCGGGCGATGAAGCTCCATTAAAGTACGATTATCCTCTTCCCCGACCATATCTTCAGATTTTGGTTTAACGTCTAATTTAGATTCTCTTCAGATTCGAATTCAAGAGCCAAGTTGTTGTTCCTTCGAGCTCTACGGATGCGGCGGAGAGTGATTTCAATCTCTAGATCAAGTGGCACTAGATTTTCGAAGCCTTGAGCATGGCTCATATAACACGAGCTAGACTCCTGAAATCAAAAATTTAAGTGCACAATTCAAGCTCCAAAAGAATGCAAAAGTCTGAAGCAAAAATTAATAAAAATGATAAATAAAATTTAAAATGAAAATAAGAACTAAGAATAAATGCCTAGTCTCAAATAAATAATTTTATCCTAATATTAAACAAATAGTCCCCGGCAACGGCGCCAAAAACTTGACCGACGATTTCGGTTGGAAATAATTCTAGCAAGCGGACTAGGTCAAGTTATAGTAAATGGACGACAAGTCCAAGTATCAATCCAACAGACACTATTATTAAAGTACTAAGATTTTAAATTATTCGATTTAATCTAGACAAACAATAACAAGTGATTTTGTGATAATTTAACTTAATTCAATTAAACTAATTTATGCTAAATTAATGATTAAGATCGAATTTGCAGAACAACAAAGAACTTGGAGATTTTCAAATTTAAATAAAATGACCGGAACACACAACGGTACCAAACCTTGATTTTTGTCACACATTGGAGTTAAATAACCACGTATTATTGATATCACGATGAAATTCTCTAATTGAACTATAAATATATTTCTAGAATTTATAATCCTATTTTCATTTAATAGTCCAATTATGTCTAATTGAATTTAATTAAACAAAAACGCATTATTCAAAGATAGAATCACAGCTGTCGCCTAAAATCGCACATTGAAACCGAATACTATTTCTAGTCGATTTAAACATGTGTTGATTAATATTTTTTAAGCTAAATTCAACCTATTCTCTTTCGAGTCAGGATGAAACAACAGAATGCAAATAATTGGCCAAATTGAAAGCACGAAAATTACGCAAACATTAATCAATAACATAGAATTAATTCGTAAATCAAATAATCCGTTGAATGAACAAGATTAAATATTTGTCCCTATCGTGGTCCCGATCACAAGAAAAACTACTCCATAAATTCGAAACTAGAAGAAAAACTAATATTCGAATTCATGACTAAAAATAAGAAAATAGAAGAGGAGAAAATCTCAGCAATGGTGCGCGAATTTTGCATGTAAAGCACGTTTTTCCTCTCGTTTCTCCAAGCTCTAGCCGCCGCCTTTTGTTATTTCTTTTCTCAATGAAAATGATGTTCAGCCCAAAAAAAGTCCCCACAATGACTTAGGTTTTCCCTTTTTATATCTCTCAAAAATCTCTCCAAAATCTTTCCAAAGCTGAGTTTGATCTCAAGGGCACGGACCCCGTGCATACATCAGGGAGGGGTCCGTGTAGACTCTGTCAAAAATTTCTTTCTGAAAACGCTGGACACGGACCCCGTGTAGAGGTCCGTCTCGGGGTCCGTGTAGACTCTATGATATTCATTCTCGGATGCTGATGGACATGGATCCCGTGTACCGGTCCGTCATGGGGTCCAGTGTAGACTCTGTCAAAATCTTCCCGCGGCTTCTAAGGCACGGACCCTTACACGGGGTCCGTGTAGGGGTCCGGATTCTTCTTTTTGCTATTTTCCTATTTTTTCGGTTGTTTCTTACATGGCATTGCGAAGCTTGATTTTTCCTTCTTTTCTTTGGCTTTTATCATCTTTTGATCAAACCTGCAAATAGCACTAATAACACTAATAACACTAATAAAGAGCGAAACTCGGAATAAAAAATGCTAGATAAGCACGAATACGACAAAATAAGTCCCTAACGTGCTATATAATTCGTGCTTATCAATTTTCATGCATTTACATATATTTCAGCATGAATCAGGAGAAAACAAAGATACATGTGTGCCTTAACGTGAATATTCTCGCAAACTCGAAGATTTGCGCGTCAGACAAGCGCCGGAGGAGCGGGGAGGGAGCTTGCTTGAAAGCTATGGAGGAAAACCGATGGGGCTGCTATTTTTTGTGTAAATGTCGAAGGAGATGGGTTGGACGGCTGCTGAAGGTTAAGGGGTGATTAGGTTTAATAAAACTAACTTTAGGTTAATATATTAACCTACTAATGAATCCTTGATAATATTTTAAAAGGATTAAAAGGTTTTGAGCCCATTAAACATTAAAACAAACTCAACAAGCCCAAAAACACCCTCAAAAAATATTCTGTTTAGGTGCATTTCAGAAAATATTGCCCGAGCATTCATAAAGTCCCTCAATTCGATAAAATTTGCGTACCGGCTAAAAATATAACTTGGCGGATAAAAATAGCCAACCAAGGCCCATTTTTAAAAATCATACTTAAAAAAATTGCGCATTAAATAATTAAAAATAATTATTCAATAAAAATATTTTTCTGATTATCCCTAGTTTCCGTTACTCGTTCGAGTGCGAAATGCAACTCTAAATCCTAATGCATGAAACTTAAAAATAATCATGAAACAACCCCTAACCATGCATAAATCGTGAAATAAAATTCATAAAAATCATTACCCACATATTTTAAATAAAACCCTAGACTGCATGCATTCAGGTTACGTAGTTCGAATTTCCTGGACTTTATAAAACTCTTCCAAAATGAAGAAGTGAAACGTGTGTCTCGGTCTGACACTTAGACACTGGAATACCATGCAATCTAAAAATCTCTTGAATATATAGCTCCACATACTGTGTCATGGAAAAAGTCGTCTTCACTGGTAGGAATTGTGCTGATTTAGTAAGAAGGTCCACAATCAACCGAATGGCATTGAGTTCCTTCCCCGTCTTGGGCAATCCTACCATGAAATCCATATTAATATTCTACAACTTCCACTCAGGAATGGGGAGTGTTCGAAGCATTCCCGCTGGTCTTTGGTGCTCTGCCTTCACTTTTTGACATGTTAAGCATTTAGATACAAAGCACATACTGTCTAGTTTCATTCTCGGCCCCCAATATAAAAGTTGCAAGTCCTTGTACATCTTAGTACTTCCGGGATGAACAGAATAAGGAGTACTGGCAGCATCAGTCATAATTTCAAATCTAAGTGAATCACCACTAGGAACTCATAGTCGACCTCGATACTTAACAATGCCATCCTCTACTAAAAATAACATGTTGCCCTTTGCTTCATCTCGTTTTCTCTACTTCTGCAATTGCTCATCATTAGACTGTCTAGATCGAATTCTATCTCGTAGAGTGGAATGCACTGTCAACCTGGCGAGATTAGGGGCATCTACCCTAGCATAAACTTCAAGATCGAAGCGCTGAATTTCTACTTGTAAAGTCTTTTGTACTGATAAATGTGCCAAGGCTGTCCAATTTCGACTCAAAGCATCCGCAACTACATTAGCTTTGTCGGGATGGTAGCTAATGTCATAGTAGTAGTATTTAACAAGATCTAGCCACCATCTTTGTCTCATATTCAAATCCTTTTGGGTGAAGAAATATTTAAGACTTTTATGATCCGTAAATATCTTGAATTTCTCACCATACAAGTAATGCCTCCAAATTTTCAACGCAAATACGACTGCTGCGAGATCTAGATAATGCATCGAATAATTCTTTTCATGTATTTTCAATTTCTTGATGCATATGCTATAACTCGATCATTTTGCATGGGAACGATACCCAATCCAAGTTTTGAGGCGTCAGTAAATACCACATATTTTCCCCTTGCGCTGTCGGCATAGCGAAGACTGGCATTGTAGTGAGTGCTTGCTTTAACTGATCGAAAATCTTTTGACATTCTGGACCCCATACTATTTTCACATTTTTCTTCGTCACGATGTCAAGGGTACTTCATTGGATGAAAAACCCTTGATGAACTTGCGATACTAGCCGATTAAACCCAAAAAACTGCGTATTTCTGTCACACTTTTAGGTGCAGGCCACTGCTTGACTAACTCAACCTTAGATGGGTCGACCTATACTCCATTCATTGACACCATGTGGCCTAAAAATGCCACCCTCTATAGCCAAAACTCGCACTTGTTGAACTTTACATATAATTTCTGATCACGTAAAACTTGCAAGGTCGTTCTCAAGAGCTGATCATGCTCCTCATGGCTCTTGGAATAAATCAAGATATCATCAATAAAACAATGATGAACCGATCGAGATACGACTGAAAAACGTGATTCATGAGGTCCATGAAGATCGCTGGAGCATTAGTCAATCCGAAAGACATCACTAGGAACTCATAATGCCCATATCTCATTCTGAACACTGTCTTGTGTACATCCGGTTCCTTTACCCTCATTTGATCATATCCAGACCTAAGATCTATCTTTGAAAATACAGAAGCTCCTTGCAATTGATCAAACAAATCCTCGATTCTGGCAATGAATATTTATTCTTCACTGTCACTCTATTTAGCTCCCTATAGTCGATGCATAACTTCATAGTTCCATCCTTCTTTTTCACAAATAACACTGGCGCGCCCCATGGAGAAAAGTTAGGGCTAATAAATCTCTTGTCTAGTAGCTCTTGAATTTGATTCTTTAATTCCATCATTTCAGCAGGTGCTAATCGATATGGTGCCTTAGAGATCGACACTATACCAGGCATCAACTCGATAGATAATTCCACCTCCTGCTCGGGTGGGATACCCGAAACATCGTCAGGGAACATGTCCGGAAAGTCATTCACAACCTCCACATCCTCGATAGATCAAATATCAGTGTCGGGTGCAAATATAATACTAACAAGGAAACTTTGGCACCCCTTCTTAATAAGCTTCTTCGCATGCATGCATGAAATAATATGCGGAATTTGTTTGTTTTGTGCAGCCTCAAAGATAAATGCTTTCCCATTTGGTGGTCTAATAGATACTGTCCTCCGCCGAAAATCGATAGTAGCCCCATTTAGTGTGGGCCAATCCATGCCCAAAATAATATCGAACTCGAGCATATGCAGTACTATAAGGTCCGGTCATATAAAATTTTTTTTCAATTTACGTTCTACGTCTTTAACCATGCTACTAGAAACCATATGTTTGCCAGAAGGCACTGTAACTCTGAATCCCGACTCTACGTCTACTGGTAAGATTCCCAATTTATTCCCGAAGTACTCAATATTAAAGAATGCATAGCTCCAAAATCTAGTAAAGCGTAGGTAGCAATTCTCGCTAGCAATATTCATCATGGTAAAATTTGTATTATTATTGATTGCAGCCATAAAGTTTAGAAATTTATATCATCTAGGTAGTTCTAATTTCCCATATTAACATTTAAATTCCTTAATTTTTGAAATTTACCAATTAGACCCCTTTGAAATTCGAAAATTGCCATTTTAGTCTTAAAAGATTTTGAAATTGCCAATTAACCCTTATGTTTTTGAATTTTGCATCTAGCCCCTAGAAATTTCGGATTTTGTCATTTAACACTTAAGGAGTTTCGAATTTACCTAAATTTTCCTCAATAATTTTCGAAAATTGTTGCTTAGTCCCCTTAATTTTCAATCTTCTACAATTTGATCCAAATAATTAGTGTTTGCAAGAATTCAATTCCTTAAACACTATGATTTTGTAACATGCAATTCTACTTCGTCAAGTTCCATGCACCTCAATTCAATTCTAGCAATCATACTTATTATCTCAAGGAATAAGGAAAATTAAAATGCTCAAATAGTCGGGGTACCTTGTAATAATCATAGTGTCTCGCTCCGCTTGCTCGGCCTGCATCACATATGCCCTTCAAGTCATAGGTAGCTTGAGCTTTGGGCAATCGCCAGCCTTGTGTCCCATCTCTCCGCACTTGAAGCATGTGTACGTGCCCCACATGCACTTTCCGTAATGATGACGATTTCACTCCTTGCATCATGGCTTCTAAGTGTCTTAGGGACATTTTATTTAGATGGATGTCCTTGTGTTTTTTCTGTCCCGGTCGCTATGGTGGTCTCGCATAAGGCTTCTTATTATGCTGACTAGCTTGTTGGGCACGATTCCTCTAGCGCTGAATCTCCCAATCAATGTCCTTCAGTGACGGCTCGGCTCAAAAAGCTTTAGCAACTACAGTAATATAATCAGTAGGATCAGTGAGCATGACACCGCGATGGATCGTCAGCCTCAATCCATACAAGAAGTATCGTAACTTCTCCGCAGCATCATTAGCAATCAAGGGCACAAAATGACAGCCCCTATCAAACTTCTGGACAAACTCACCCACAGATGAATCCCCCTAGCGGAGACTCATGAACTTTCCTCTTAAGCCTAGAACGGATGTCAGAATTGAAATATTTATCGTAGAATACTCTCCTGAAGTCCTTCCAAGTCAAGGTCGCCAAATTCACCCCTCGCTCCGCTCCCTCCCACCATAAGGAAGCGTCGCCCTTCATCAGATAGATGGTACAACGAACTCGGTCAGCATCCGCCATATCCATGTAACAAAAAATAACTTCCAAAGCTCGAATCCATTCCTCAGCAACG
Source organism: Primulina tabacum (assembly GCF_025594145.1). NCBI lineage: Eukaryota > Viridiplantae > Streptophyta > Magnoliopsida > Lamiales > Gesneriaceae > Primulina > Primulina tabacum. Next base: position 27,630,059 of record NC_134550.1, on the reverse strand, counting down.
AAAGGATCCGTAGTTCCAGAGAAATCCTCAGGGTTCATCCTCCTAAAACGCTCATAGACTGCCTCCGGTCGAATCCTAGAAGCATTTCAAACATGCTGCTCTAGTAACTGTGCCATGCCTGCTAATACATGAGCTCTAGAGTCCTGATTAGGAGGAGGCTGTGGAATCTCCTCCTCATGTCTACCCTCACTACCACTACGAATAACTCATCTAGGAGGAATCTCTGTACAATTTATCCATACCATGTAACCAACAGTGCACTTAATATTGAAAATATCATACACCTAACCTCTATATCATGCATCATAAAAGCATTAACGAACTTTAGCATATAGAATATAAAGCAGTAAAATAACATATTTGAGGCGAGACTTCTTGAGCTTCTCGGAGTGACAGTACACAACCCTTTGAGGAAAAACATTCGCTCTGATACCAACTGAAACGTCCCTCGCCTTTTGACTTTAAAATCCTACTAAAAAATAAAACATAATAATCTCTAATAAAATCATAACAAAAATAATTTAGATCTTTTAATTATCAAGCTAATGCGGAAAAATAAATGTCCCTCGGGAGCGTATTGTCTACCTCGATTCACTGTAGAGTCAGCGCCTCCCTCAAAAACATCGCCTGCAGCATTCAAACCTAGTGAGTCTAATAACTCACCACGTTCTAAACAGGAGTAACAAATAATATATATACAAGTACATGCATTAAAATCATATTTTTATTCAAAATACCTTTAAGCATAAATAAATCATAAATCGTAAAATCATAAAATCGTAAAGCTTTCAATCCTTTATCATTTTGGGTGATGTTTGATCCTTCAAAGTGACTAGCCTTTTATCCTTTGGTCAACTGATCAGTCTTACCTCACCATTGCGCATGCGGATGGGTATTAGGCAACGACGTAAAAATGGAAATACGATCGTTAGGTTCCCTCTGGGCCTTTTCTTGTAAACGGGCTCAATCTGAGACTTCTCCCTCACGACATTTCCAAAAATCATATATCCTCTTTGTCACAGTTAATTCACATCCTTCAAAATATTTTTCTTTTTCTTTTTAAATCATAAAATATCACGACTTCCCAAAAATACATTTTTATAGTAAATATTGTACAGCTTTACCATAAATCATAAAATATCATATTTTCATCAAAATCATCATAATATATCATATAACATGCGTTATGACCCTTCGAGACACTGCCAACCCTTTTTGTACTACCTAGGTGTAAAATGACTGTTTTGCCCCTAGACGTAAAATTTCTCGATTTTGAATTTTTTTCTTATTTTTATTGACTCTAGACCATACCAAATAATTATTTAAGCTTAAATTAATTTTATTTTATTAGCTTAAATTTGAGGCTTTCGATTTAATTTCCTCTTTACTAATTCGTGAGGCGTTTAATTCCAGATTTAATTCACACTTCAATATTTTAATCCCAAACTTTTATTGTGAACTTTTCATACCTGAATTCCCCTCGTGAACCATTAATCGATCCCCGTGGACCATGGTTCAAAACCTTCTTTCCAAAAACCTATGCTCGAACCCTCGCCTAACTCCCTCGAGCCACCCCCAGACCATCATGGGCCAAACCCTCACTCAAGCCTCCTAGACCCTCTCTGACCTAGCCTAACCTAGCGTACCAGATCCTAGCCACAAGACTAGCCCCTGTGCACTTGCACCAAGCCGTGCAAGTTCCCTCACGTTATGATCGAGCCACTCTTCAAAGCCCTTGACCTGAACCCTTGACCATCCTCACTAGACAATACTGCACAATGTGCCAGCCCCTGCTCGCCAGCCTAAGCAAGCGTCGAGTCCTTCGTGCGCCTGCACGCATATGCGGAGGAGTCCTTACACTAGTGGACTCCTCCTAGGCTGCTGTCAAGGAGTCCTAGACATGATAGGACTCTTCCTAACATCTAAACACGTCCATCTCAGTATATAGCTCAGCCCTAACCAAGCCATGCACTGAGCCAAGCCCTTGGCCGAGCCATCTTCCCATCGTTTTTACTAGGAAACCCTAGGACTCCTAGCTATCCCACGTGCAGCCCTCTAGCTTACTATCCAGCCATCGTTTCCTCCTTGAACCACCCTTGTTTCGTCCCTTAAACTTCCTATGTTGGCAGCGTACTCGTTGGAAATCAGAACTCGTTCATTTTTGCGTAAAAACTTTCAAAACTTCAGAAATAATCGTCAAAATGTTAAGCAAATTAAACTCCAATATTTTCCATGCAAAATAAAAAAAACTTGCATAATGTAGTTTGAATGATGCATCAAAGGAATTGAGAAACGCACATTTGCGTTTTAGAAAGCTCGAAAATACAATCGTCGATGTGGGGCGTTGAAAAAGAACGAACAGGTGACAAGGAATCCTTGTTTTCTTCCCTCAAGGTTTTGAAAATTTCAGTGTGTGTTGTGTTCGGCTGATGGTTCTCCAAAAAGACCTAGGATTCTATTTTATAGATTTTAATTTGCATGATAATAGGCTTGGGTTTTGGGCTTTCAAGTTTAGGAGCAATTGAGCTTACTCATCCTAGGTAAATTAGGCCCAATAAAAACTATTTAATTGAAAAATAAAAGTTTATAAAAATTAGTTTTCGAAAATAATGCATTTGATATTTTAAAAGTCACTCATTTGTCCAAAACCGGCTTCCTGGATAAAATCGAACTCGCCTCGTAAAATAATTTGAACCTCTATCATTTTTAAAAAAAAATTAATCATATTTAATCACATTAATAAGCCTTGAAAATATTATTGAAAAATATTTATTTGTCTTGGTCGTCCACGATCTCCTTTCCTCAGCCTATTATCAGATATTCGGGTAAAATCATTCCATTTCATGAAATCATGCACTTTAAACATTTAAGCATGTAAAATGTATCAATTAAGTATTTAAAATCATTTAAGTAAAATAAATATGCAATTTAAATCATTTCCATGCATGCGGTTTACGTGGGTTGGTTTTTGGACGTTACAAAATCAAAGCTTGAAATGTTGATAAATGACGATGAACTACTGGTTCTACACAAACCGAAATCAGCAAGGATGATTTCAACACACCAGCTGAAACTGAACCAGTTGATATGCTCACCAGTTGAACTGAACCAGTTGAGCAGCTGACTAGCTGAACTGAACCAATTGAGCTGCTGACTAGTTGATCAGTTGACTAGTTTAGGCTAAAAAAATGTCCAGTAAGGCGAATTTGATCGTTGTAATTTCAGAAACATTCCAAACGGTTATATTTTGTATCTAATCTATATATCATTGTTGGGACCTATAAATACAATATCTTGAAGATCAAACAAGAGCTTTTAAAGGGGATTCAAAGCATGGACAATTAGCATGAAGAAATCTACTAGTTGATAGCACAAGCCCTTGTGTGATGATACATTTTGAGATGTACACTGTAAATTATAAATTCCTCACACACAATCACTTACACATACAGGAGAGGTGAACTTCAAAGTTTAGTTGAGTGAGTCTTCACACAAAGACATAAAAGATTGTGTTTGTAGTCTTGGCATAAGAGACGTTAAACATTATGCGGATTTTAAGATTCCGGCATACAATCGAGATTGTGTTAAGAGTTTCAATTAGGCTAGATATAAGGCCTAAGTTGAAATGGGTATGTACAAGGTGTGTATAAATCAAAGTCTTCTAGTGGATCCATCCCAAGGGGAAGAAGGGATGGCATAACAGTTGTTAATCTCCGAACATCCATAAACAAATTCGTATCTATTTATTTATTGCATTTACTAATGCATTGTTGAAGTATTTTATGTGTTCTTCTAATACCAAAATATTTCATACCAAGTGTTTGATAAAATACTTCAACCAAAATATTTTTACTCATTCAATTTGCATATATTTTAAATACTTTACAAAATGTTTAATCGGTTTCTACGAATGATTATTTTGAGTATCTTCCGCTTAGTTAAAAATCATACACGATTTAATTCATCAGTATTCAATATTTCAAGAACCGAGTTATTGTAGCTCAACGATGATCCCGCTAATCGATTCTCTCACACTGTTTACAAAGGAGTTTCAAGATCGAATTACGATTTATTTGTATTAAAGTATAATCAAGATCTTCATCTATTTTTTTGCAAGAGTATACAAATAAAGAAAAAAGAAACTATGAAATGTAAATTTATATTAAAATAAAAATTGTTTGTTACAACTGAGTCGATAAATTTCTTGCCAACCGTTGACTTACATGACATCTAGTCTAACAATTTCCCACATGCCCTAGAATCAACTACTCATAAAATTTAATCTCATTGTTTCGCGATGCTTCTCAAACAATGGTCCTGGCAAGGGCATTTTAAGTAGATCAACAACATTATCTTCATAGGATACTATCTTGACTGAAATATCTCATTTTCCCACAATCTCCTGGATGATGTGGAATTTTCTCAGTATATGTTTGGATCGCTGATGAGACCTTGGTTCCTTTGCTTGTGCAACAACACCATTTTTGTCGCAGTACACCGAGACAAGATTAACTCCACTAGGAGTAACACCCAACTCTTGGATGAAATTTCTCATTGAAACTGCGTCTTTTGCTGTAGCAGATGCATCAATGTATTCAGCTTCAGTGGTGGAATCCGCAACAGTGTCTTTCTTGTAACTCTTCCAAGATACAACCGCACCATTGATAATGAATACAAAACCAGAGGTCGATTTCGAATCATCTACATCAGTTTGGAAGTAAGAATCAGTGTAGCCTTCCAATTTTAATTCACCACCCCCATAGACCATGAAAAATTTCTTAGTCCTCTTTAGTTACTTAAGAATATCTTTTACAACCTTCCTGAACAAGGGTTTTCCTAATATCTGCTTGTAACACTAAGAGCGTAAGCAACATTAGGGCACGTTGATATCATACCATACATGATACTACTAATAGCTGATGCATATGGGTCATCATCTCTAACTCTTCATCAGTTTTGGGGCACATTTCTTTAGATAGAGCAACACCGTGACACGTTGGTAAGTATCCTCTCTTGGACTTTTCCATAGAGAATCTTTTCAGAATGGTATGTTAGAGTAGATGCCTGGCAAACAAACTTTCGGCTTGGGTTTTTATTGACTTTAATGTAAAAAATATTTATTTTAATAATAATATACGATTTTATTCGATTATGGCATTATAATTTATCTGTATGCCAATGCAAGCTGCATAGATAAAGTCCTTGAATATATAATAGGTACCATGAGATCTGCCTCGTAACGTAGGATCATGAAACTCATTAGGACGTGTACCGTATACTCTAAACAAGTTCCTAGTCAAATCAACCGCCTAAAACAAGGATAAAGGTCGCACGAGCTCGAGACTAGCATATGTAAGATAAACACCATCTTTCATTGGCAAGGGCATGGAGATGTCCATTCACACAGATGGGTGATCATATGATGATGCACTGAACAAACTTTCCTCGGACTGTCCAAGTAATTCTCACTTATCGAGTGTAATAGTTCACAGTTATGGTTGTACGTCAATAGTCCTTTGATCCGGGACAATGTAGGGGCTATATGTACTAGCATACACTTTGATCCGTTTACCGACTCCATTGAGCGTCATCCGGGACAATGTAGGAGTAAATGAATTGTAGTTGGGGATAAACTGTTTGCTCAGGGTGAAGATATCCTATGTGATCTGATGAGTTAACAGTACAAGAAGCCTCAGGCCAGAGCAAGAAATGTACTTTTGAGAAATGTGTTTTCCTAGTTTCACATAGCATGTTACTATTAGTACTCAAAGATAAATCGCATCGCTATCGAATTTATATGCAACTCTCGATAAAGAAATGGTTGCAGATTTGATCGGGATATATGTGCTGAAGGGATCGTACTGTAAGCTAACCATGACTTAAGGTTCTTGCAGTAACTGTTAAAGATATCTATGGGATCGTGGTGCGATGCTACTAGGCGCTCTTACAATGATCCGATGAGTGCAATCAGAAATGAGTTCTGACATTTTTTTTATCAAAGAGTTCATGAAAAAAATGGGGTTAACTAGGGTAATTCTTAATAAAAAAAATGTTATTTTGAATCGCATGGAGATGTGAATCAACGGCTAGCTGTATCCCTGAGCCATTGAGGGTCACACAAGTATCTGATTATGTGTTCCCGTTGAGAAAGTCAAAGTTCAAAGAATTGGAATGTTTCGACTATAGCTTGATAAAGATCAAACATGAAGCTTATAAAATAGTTTATAAGTTGATTCCATAAGATGAAAAAAATGGAAGTTAGCTTAATTGCTAAATAAGGAAGGATAATGGAACTGCCTGTTTTATGAAAGAGTTCACTAAATTAGTAGTCGCTAAATATGGTAAATGAAAATTTTGATCTTCGAAATTTTCAATTTTCATTATATGAACGAGACATGTATCCTTGATACATCGGCGCTGTGGGGTCGTCGATTGAGGTTATAATGAGTTTGGAATCATTTTTTTTAGTGAATTGAGAATTTATTTATTAAATGATTGTGCTAGTAATGGTGACTACTAACATGCTTAAATTCTCAACGGTGTTCTAGAGGAGTCTAGAATTGAATTAACCAATGAGTTAATTTTATAAATTAAATAATGGTTATTTAATTTAATCAATGTACATATATATGTGTGTATTTTATATGGTGATATAAAATATATGTATATATATGATATTGTTGGAACATTTCATGTTCGCAATCTTGATTTTGATGATAACAAAACTTGTTATTTTGATTCTAATGATTATACCTAAGTGTGCAGATGCTGGAACTTATCAGGATTCGAACTGATCAGTTATCAAGTCAAAACTGAAGCTATCGAGAAGCAAACTAAAAATGCCAACTAATTGATCAAACGGAATCAGTCCAACTGATGCTTCAAGAGAAGTTCAACTGATTGTTTAGTTGATAGGTGATTCAGCAGAAGACCTTCAGAAGCCCGGCCATCTGATGAAGAGCTCAACTGATGATAAGCCCAACTAATAAGTGAAACCAGTTCAGCTGACGAGCCAACTGATTTCGCCAAACCAGTTCAAGACCAGTTTAACTGGCCAGTTCAGAACATCAGTTAGGTACCAATCCGTTTAAGAACTCAACAAGCTTATTCAATGGAATCCAGCTAAGAACAAAGGTACAAAAGCAACTGTACTATCAATAGTACAATATTGGACATTGCAGCAAAGCTTAAAGACAAAAAGTTTCAACATAGATGTCGGAAAAGGCGAGACACGAATCTCAAGGAATGCATTCAAGCTGCAACAGATAAATAATTGAATCTCATTGTACATTCAGCCAAACGCCTATAAATAGAAGCTGAAGATTAGTGAAGACATACACATAAGATATACAATACAACAAGTGTGTGAAGATACAGAGAAATGGCATGCTTATTGCATATCAGCTTACAAGAAGCAATCAGCCTAGAGAGAACACTACATCGTGTTATCAACATAGATTAGAAGCATATTTCCCTCAGTGTGTGAGAACAATTTCGGGTAGTTTTAAGAGATCAGTTCTAACACACACACCACCACCACTCAAATATAGTCTTGCACAAAGAAAATAAACTTGTGTATATAGTCTTTGACACACAGACGTTAAACAAGTGTTGACTGGATAGTGCTGCCTTCAGTCTAGTCTAGGAGGTCAGTTAGGCAGTGGGTAAGTCCTAAGCTGGGTGGGTTATTACACTTGTTGTAATTAATCAAAGTCTTCTAGTGTATCCTACCCGAGGTCGTAGAAGGGGTGACGTTGGAGCAGTTGAAGTCTCCAAACATGCATAAACATATCTTGTGTACTCTAACTGTTAACCCCTACCTTTAAGCTGATCTTGATCAGTTTGAGTATCTATCAGTTCTGTTCTAAGCATAACTGAACTTATACATTCAAAACTGATCCCCCTAATCTTTAGTTATTCAGTTACACATGATATAAAATATATCAGTGTTTCTTAACGAATGATTACGTCGAGTGTTCTCCGCTTGGTTTGTAAACAAACTCGATTTAATTCACCAGTGTATAAGCTCTTAGAACACGAGCTATTGCAGCTTGTTGATTTATTGTGTTCGAAGCACCTCAAGCTGCCCAACATGCGATCTAACAATTGGTATCAGAGCTAGCTTTTCTAAGAAAGACATTTGAGAAATGATACTTTTAAAATTTGTTTCAAAATGATATTTAAAATGTATTTCAAAAATCTCTTTAAAAATTTATATGTGTTTGTCGTGGGAAGATAGAAGGTTTTTGGCTCAGCAACTAACATTGTAGACACTTCTCTCGACTTCGTAACTTTGATATTTTAGCAGCTTGCAGGATTCTGAGTTCAACTGATAGCAGATCAGCTAAACTGCTAGGTGGACAAGAGTTCAGTTGCAATCTAAAAGTTCGACTGATCAACAGATGAAACCCAACTACCAGCTGAAACTGATGAGACAAATTGAGATTAATCATAAAAAATTCCGCCGCTTCATTGCCATATCTGATCAGAAGAGATGATAAATGCGGTTCAGCAATCAGTTGAGTCCAGTCTGCATCAGCTAGACTAGTTAGCTACAGAAGTCAAGTTCAAAGCAATTAACTGCGCTTCTGGAAAAAGTGACTCAAGATCGATGCAGCATTCAAAGCATTCAAGACGACCAATTGTTAGTATATCCAGTTCTATTATGTACAAACTGATTGATATTTGATGTTATTTAATATTTGCTATTATAGTAGCAATTTCTCTTACACATGTTGGTGCGCTTAAATGTATAAAAGGGATGCTTATTTGATTAAATAAACATAATGTTTATCCAGTTAGTTTTTCATGTAATTGAACTGCTATCTTAAAATTTGTTGCCCAAACTACTTGAATAATGCTAAAACTTCATTAATCGCGTAAACGATTATATTTTTGTGGGGGAGTTTTTTAAATTCAATTCTTGTGGGGAAGCTATTCTTTAAAAGTAATTTTAAATTTGCTATCCTTCGAACTAAAAAAAATTGTTTTCAAATACTTTAGTTAGTTGTTCATGGGAAGCTTTTCTTTCTGTTATCCCTCGAACATGAAAAACTCATTTTAAAAGAGTTTAAAACTAACTTCTTTTAAAAGAGTTTAAAACTTTTTGATTCTCACAAAGGGGGAGAATCAGTTTTTTTAAAAAAATTTGCTTTAAATGTTCAAGTTTTGTGATCATAAAAAAGGGGGAGATTGTTAGAACATTTCATGTTCGCAATCTTGATTTTGATGATAACAAAACTTATTATTTTATTTTTAATGATTTTACCTAAGTGCGCAGATAGTGGAATTGATCAGGATTCGAACTGATAAGTTATCAAGCCAAAATTGAAGCTATCGAGAAGCAAACTGAAAGTGTCAACTGACTGAACAAACTGAATCAGTCCAACTGATGCATCAAGAGCAGTTCCACTGATTGTTCAGTTGATAGGTGATTCAGCAGAAGACCTTCAGAAGCCCAGGCAGCTGATAAAGAGCTCAACTGATGATAAGCCCAACTGATCAATTTAACTGAATCAGTGAAACCAGTTCAACTGACGAGCTAACTGATTTCACCAAACTAGTTCAAGACCAGTTTAACTGACCAGTACAGAGCATCAGTAAGGAACCAATCAGTTGCAGAACTTGAAAAGCTTATTCAATGGAATCCAGCTACGCATAAAAGTAAAAAAAACTGTACTATCAATGATACAATATTGGACGTTGCAGCAAAGCTTAAAGACAAAAATTTCCAGCATAGATGTCGGAAAGGTCGAGACGCGAATCTCAAGGAACGCATTCAAGCTGCAACAAATACAATAATTGAGTCTCACTGTGCGTTCAGCCAAACTGCCTATAAATAGAAGCTGAAGATCAGTGAAGACATACACATAAGCTATACAATACAACAAGTGTGTGAAGATACAGAGAAAGGGCATGCTTATTGTGTATCAGCCTACAAGAAGCAATCAGCTTAGAGAGAATACTACATCGTGCTATCAGCTTAGATTAGAAGCATATTTCTCTCAGTGTGTGAGAACACTTTCGGGTAGTTTTCAGATATCAGTTCTCACACACACACACCACCACTCAAATATAGTCTTGCACAAAGACAATAAACTTGTGTATGTAGTCTTTGACATACAGAGGTTAAACAAGTGTTGACTGGAAGATGCTGTCTTCAGTCTAGTCTAGGAGTTCAATTAGGCAGTGGGTAAGTCCTAAGCTGGGTGGGTTATTACAATTATTGTAATAAATCAAAATCTTCTAGTGGATTCTACCAGAGGTGGTCAAAGAGCTGACGTAGGAGCAGTTGAAGTCTCCGAACATCAATAAACATAACTTGTGTACTCTAACTGTTAAACCCTAGCTTTAAACTGACTTGATCAGCTCGAGTATCTATCACTTCAATTCTCACCATAACTGAACTGATACATGCGAGAACTGATCCCCCTAATCTATATTTATTTAGTTATACAAGATATAAAATATATCAGTGTTTCTTAATGAATGATTACTTCGAGTGTTTTCTGCTTGATTTGTAACCAAAATCGATTTAATTCATCGGTGTATATATTCTTAGAACACAAGCTATTGCAACTCATTGATTTATTGTGTTCGAAGCACCTCAAGGTGCCTAGCACGCGATCCATCAGGTATTAATATATCATGTATTATTAAAATTTAATAAATACATTATTTATTAATAATATGGGAGTTTAAAATTAATTTAACATAGTAGAGTCCTAGTACAACAAGGACTAGGAGTCATTGTGGGAGAGAGACTCCTAACTGAACCAGGAATCTCATTCTATATATACACCATGAGGGTCATAAATTGTAAGGAAAGTTTTGAAAACAAATTCAACACAATTCTTCATTCTTTCCTAAGAAAACTATCAGTCACTTCATGATAAATTGTTGGAAGGAATTTTTTTTGCCATAAAAGCAAATTGGATTTGCTTAATTATTGATTGAAAATCAATAAGCAGTTGTTTAATTATTGATTGAGAATTAATAAGTGAAAATTCTTGATAAATAATCATGAATTCACGGCCATATCACAATTTTGGTGAAGAAAAGTTTCGGCCATCCAAGCTTCCATCACCACCGTCGCTGCTTCGTCTCTGGATTTTGGAAATTCGGAGGCTATAGTGTCAATGCAAAATTTCTTGGGATTACTAGTGCAATCCAATCAAGGAAACTAGTGTCTGATTGTGAACCAAATTACAAGATCATAGGAGAAATCCGTTCGTAGGGAAATACAAGAAGGGCTATCTCAGCATAAAAACTGGAATAGTTTGGAGTCTAGCATTTTTATGTGCATGTATAACAATTATAACATCCTATGAATGGTCACCATTACGACGCCCCAAGCGTGTTTTGAATTCAAATGTCGAAACATAAAATTTTAAACTTTCGCTGTGCCTTGGGTGCGAGAATTGGATGCATCAAAATTGTATCGATACAAGTCTCTTTGGTGAGCCTCATCATCCTCTTTGATCTATCTCTATATATTTGTATTCTTAATACATAAGATGCTTCACCCATGTCTTTCATGATGAATTTACTTGCTAACCATACTTTAGTTGATTGCAGTAATCCTACATCATTCCCAATTAGTAGGATATCATCTACATAAAGTACTAGGAATGTCACTGCACTCCCAACTTTCTTGTACACACATGGTTCCTCAGGATTCTTAGCAAAAAAAATTCATTGATTGTGTTGTCAAATCTAAGGTTACAACTTCTTGACACCTGCTTGAGACCCTAATGGGATCGGTTAGGGGAATAATCGTTGAGCTACAATAGCTCGGTTCTTGAAATATTGAACACCGATGTATTAAATGGAGTTTGATTTTCAAACCAAGCGGAAGAAACTCGAAATAATCCTTCGTAGAAACCGATTAAACATTTTGTAAAGCATTTAAAATATATGTAAGTTGAATGAGTAAAAATATTTTGGTTGAAGCATTTTATCAAACATTTTGTATTCAATATTTTGATATTTGAAGAAAAAATAAAATGCTTCAAGAATGCATCTTTAAAATAATGGAAATGATAAGTAAATGCAATAAACAAATAGACACGAATTTGTTTATGGATGTTCGAAGACTTCAAATGATCATACGTCATCCATTCTTCCCCTTGAGAAGGATCCACTAGAAGAATTTGATTTATACAACACCTTGTGCAAACCCATTCCAGAAGGGCAATACCCAACTAGAACTCCTAGCACTCAAGATTGCAGGCAGCACCTCACAATCAACATATTGTTTAATGTCTCATATGCAAAGACTACAAACACATTGTTTTACGTCTTTCTATGAAAACTCACTCAACTAATATTTGAAGTCAAATTCTCTTGTATATGCGTGAGTGATTGTGTGTGAGGAATTTATCTTATACAGTGTACATCTCAAATGTATCCTAACACAAGGGCTTGTGCTCTCAATTAGCTGATTTCTTCATGTTGACTGCTCATTCTTTGAATCCTCTTCAAAAACTCTTGTTTGAACTTCAGGATGTTGTATATATAGGCCCCAACAATGATATAGATGTTATATACAAGAATATGACAGTTTGGAGAGTTTATGTACTGTTTCTAAAATTGCAACGGTCAAATTCGCCTTGCTGAACTTTTTCTGAGCTTAAACTGGTCAACTGGTCAACTGGAAGATGGTTCGTTTAGTTCAACTGGTCGTTCAGTTCAATATTTTATTTTCTGGTCAACTCAGCTGGTCGTTCAGTTCAACTGGTTGTTCAGTTCAGTTGTTCAGCAGCTGGTTCACTTCAGTTCAGTTGGTCAGCTGCTGGTTCAGTTCAACTTGTTTCACTAGTGTGCTGAAATCAGCCTAGCTGATTTTAGTTTGTGCAGAACCAGATGCTACATCATCATTTATCAGCATCTTAAGATTTGATTCAAACTTTGACTTCTGAATATGATTTGTAGATCATTGTTTTATCTTTCCAACGCATACTGAATCGGTTCATTTCAATAATCAAGTTGAGAGATTACCTAAATACGACAACTGCTCATACCCAACAGATTAATGTTTTCGTGCAATCAGTTCGGCAATTCAGCGATCAGGTAGACCTTGATAACATCCGATTTTGTCCAACTGACGTGAAATACAACTTGTTACAAATTGAGTTTTATGATCAGCCAAGTTTGCAGATTTCATTTAAATCCTCTGGTTGAGAGATATCATTAAAACTCCGAAGCTCGCTAATAAATCAGTTTGGCTAAATTCAGTTTCATTTTGCTTCTTTTGTTTGCAACTTCACACATGAGTAAATATATTAGAAATACAATAACAATTTTTGTTAACATCAAAATCAAATTTGCGAACATGAAATGTTCCAATAGACCATATATTGATCTCTGAAATTTTCATACCATATGTTCACTTCCTATTGATGTGTATCCCTCAAGTTGAGACATATAAATATCTTCAATGTATCCATTGAGGAATGCCGTCTTTATGTCCATTTGCCATATCTCATAATCATATCATGCTGCTATGGCTAGTAGTATCCTAATGGAATTAAACATAGCTGTAACATCTACTAATTTAAAATGTGGAATTTATTTTTTTTAAAGCTCACATTTTCGAAGATACCCATGTAAAAGTTTTACATGCATGCAACTCTACTGGAAAAATATCCCACTTAAAGGTAATCGTAAATATTTAACAACATAAAATAGTGCAGTTTAAAGTGGTCAAACTCGACCAATAGAAAAATGCGTAAACATAATGAGTAAAAATCTTAATAATCATCATCAATGTATAAAAATACTCATGTCCTCTCAAATCTCGAAATTCATAATGTGCGGAAGAAATGTGGTCATCGGGTCATGCGCGCACATCCAGTCCTGCCTACTCAGAGTTCGGCACCTCTAGTCCCCTCATAATCATGCTCACCTGCATCACACACGCCTAGTGAGTCTAAAGATTCAACACACCTGTATCGGGGATAACAAGTACATATACATAGAACACAGTAGTGAAAATATACTGTAATCAACATACCTTTCATGAACTTAAAAAAAACGTAAATGTAAACGTGTCATATGAAATCATAACATGTCAAAACAACACATCGTTATCATCATATACTTATACATCATTTCTTTTAACGAATTCATTTCATTATTTGTGACTTTCGTAACATCATTCATCATTATACGATGGATCCATCTACATAGAACCGTGGTACCCGGCGGCTGTCGGACATCAGTGACAGTATTACCCATTAACTGTGCATAGGCCTCATCATCAGCATTTACATGTACATCTTAACCATTTACATATACATTGTTAGTCACAACTAATTCACATCCTTCAAAACATCATCATTCTCATCACTTATAAAAATTATGCACATGCTTATTTTTTTTAAAAAAATCAAGCATGCAACGTATTTTACATAATTTCATAAAAACCATAGTCATGATGCATAAACATTTAAAATCAGGATAAATTTGTGCTCGGGACGATGTAAGGACAAAAATCTCACCCCGGATGCAAAATGACCATTTTGCCCCTGGAAACCCAAAATGACCGTTTTATCCCTGGACCTCTAAATTTCGACCCGAAGCTTACCAAACTCCTTAAAATATCCCAAAACATATAAAATGTATTTCTTAGGCATAAACTTGAGCATGTTACAAAACTTATTCGATTCGTTTTAAAACTTGGACCGGAGTCCCGGTTTTAATCCGAACCGACCCGAAACTTAATCAAATTACTCCAAACTTAAACCATTACTTAAATCCCCTAATCCATTCCCTAAACCAATATTTCTAGACTCTCCTAAGATGCCCAAAACCTAGCTGAAGTTGCTTGAAGCCATCCTTGCGCAGGAACCTCAATACCCTAGTGCACAACTTGAGTTCACTCGATCCTAGCTTTCCCTGACTTGTACCAGCCTAGAACGAGACCAACCTAGGACCATGACCAACCCAAGAAATCACCCTTGGACCAATCAAACCATGTCCTTAGCCACTAAACACGCGGACGTGCGCAACCATCCCTCCTAACCTACGAGCGAACCCCCGAGAGCAACTTAGCACCAAGCCATTCGAGCAGCTTATATACCACGGCCAGCCACTCACAGCCCTCTTCTAGCCCTCTCACGAACCTAAAAGGGTTGGCTCTTTGGCTGGAATAGAGCCATGCACGGCTGTACCCAATAAAACTCTCGATCTCTCCAATACAAGCCGTAACCGAACACACTCGCTTAGCTACCCCATTCCCTTCGAGTAAGCCATGACTCCAGCCCTTGGAAAGCATAACACTCGACCATAACACCTTCAAAAACACCACTCGACAGCCCCCTTGCAACAATATTCAAGAAAACGTGAGTACCATGCGTGACATGAAGGTTTCATGACAACCGAAATAAATAATGTAATACCATGCAAAAACCGTGCAACCAACGACCAAGACAAGCATATAAGCATAATATTATAGCGTGAATGATGAGCAAGGAAGATACATAGCGTGCCTTGAAGATTAAAGAACAAAAACGTGAAAAAATGCGCGTCGGAGAGGCACCAGAGGAGCGGGAATGAACTTTTCTTGAAGGAAAAAGGGAGGAAAATGTTGCTGATGGAATTATGCACGAGGATGGCTGCTGAATGGAGGGGAGGGGCGTCTGCTGAATGTGTTTTAGTTCTAGGGTAGGTTTAATTGATAATTAAATATAAAAAAAAAAACCCACTAATGCGCCATATTTATAATTTTAAAAAAGAATTAAATTATTTTGAGCATATTTAGCAATAAAACAAACCCAACGAACCCAAAAACATTCCCAAAAAATATTTCGTTTTGATACATTTTTGGAAATATTGCCCGAACCCTCAAAAAGTCCTATGTCGATAAAATTTGTGTACCGATTAAAAATATGCTCTGACGGATAAAAATACCCAAAAAATCCCATTACTTGAAAAATACACTTAAAACACCTTATTTGAATTAATAAAAATTAATCATGTAATAAAAATAATTCTCCGATAATTCTCCGGTCTCCGTTCCTCAATCGAGCGTGAAATGTATCTAGAAACCCTAATGCGTGAACTTTTAAAATATTCGTGAAATGAACCCTATCATGCAATAATTATGCATTAAACGCATAAAAATAAATAAACACATAATTTAAATAATATCCTAGATTGCATGCATTAAGGTTACGTAAATTAAATTTCCCGAACCTTACAACTCTCCCCCCCCCCAAACAAAATTCGTCCTCGAAATTAAAACATACAAAATAACTCTGGGTAGGGATTCCTCATTTCGGTCTCCGTCTCCCATGTGGCTTCATTCTCGGAGTGATTCAGTCATTTAAATTTGACCATGTGGATCATCTTGTTCCGGAGCCTCTTCTCATGTCTGTCCAGTACCTGAGTGGGTTTCTCCTCGAATGACAGGTGCGGTGTCAGCTGAAGTGGCTCATAGTTCAGCACGTGCGAAGGATTCGACATGTACTTCCGCAGCATAGAGACATGGAACACATTATGAATTCCCGCCAGATTCGGCGATAATGCAACTCTATATGAAAGTGTTCAAACTCTCTCTAGGATCTCGAATGGTCCTACAAATCTAGGACTGAGCTTGCCCTTCTTCCCGAACCTCATCACACCCTTCATCGGTGCGACCTTCACAAACACATGATCCCCTACTGCGAACTCGAGATATCTGCGCCTCTGATCTGCATAACTTTTCTGACGGCACTGACCGATCCTCATCCTGTCTCGACTACTGACCACTAACTCTATTGTCTGCCTGAAAATATCAGAACCTAACTTTGCTACCTCTCCTAACTACCCAATACACTGGCGAACTACACTTCCTCCCGTACAGTGCCTTGTATGGAGCCATACCGATCGATGCCTGTAGCTATTGTTGTAAGTGAACTCCACAAGAGGTAACTTCGGCTCCCAGCTAGGGATGGCAATGGGCCGGGGCAGGGGCGGGTTTGCCACTCCCATCCCATCCCCGAATTCCATCCCCACCCCCATACCCGCCCCAATCCTGAAACTTCGAGGATCAACTTCCCATCCCCGCCCCCATCCCCGTTTCAAAAATATTAATATGGCAAGACGATGACGAATTCGGAGATTTTCTCAAACCAAACTTATTATTTTCAATTATTATTATAGATAATATTAATATTAATATCAATATCAATATTAATTATAATAAGATTATTAATATTTTAAAAAATAATAATATTATTATATTATTAATATTAATTATACTATTATTTTATTATTAATATTATTTTTGGGGCGGGTTCGGGGATTTCAGGGAGGGGGATAGTAATCCCATACCCGCCCCGAATTACATCGGGGATTTAAAAATTTAAATCCCCGAACCCGAACCCAAATCAGAAAAAATCGGGGATCCCCATCCCCGTTTCGGATTTTCCCCGTGGGGCCCCAAACCCGTGGGGAAAGTTGTCATCCCTACTCCCAGCTGCCCTAGAAGTCAATCATGCAAGCTCGGAGTAGGTCCTCCAGAATCTGAATCACTCTGTAAGGTCCAGAAACTTAAATTTACGTAACCTGAATGTATGAAATCTATGATTTAATTTAAATGATGTGCTTATTTATTTTTATGCATTTAATGCATAATTATTGCATAATTAGATTCATCTCGCGATTATTTTAAAAGTTCATGCATTAGGATTTTTTAAGTTGCATTTCGTTCTCGAGCGAGGAGCGGAGACCGGGGATTTATCAAAAAAATTATTTTATGTAGGGATTAATTTTTATTAATCAATATGGAGTATTTTTAAGTGTATTATTCAAAAATGGGCTTCAATGGGTATTTTTACCTGCAGAATTTTATTTTTATCCGGTACGCAAATTTTATCGTAACGAAGGGCTTTTGGGGGTTCGGGTAATATTTTCAAAAAATATACAAAAATGATATATTTTTCGAGAGGTCGTTTAGAATTGATGAGCTTATTTTTAAGCTTAGTGGGCTCAAAACCCTTTTTAAACACTTTAAAATATAATTAAGGCCCATTAGCATTTTATTTACTACTTAATTAACACACTAACCTACCCCTAACCCTACCCATTTGCATCAGCCGCCCCTCCCCTCTCCCATCAGTAGCCTCCACGTGAGAATTCAGCAGCTCCATTGCTGCTACTCATCAGCCAAGCTTGCTCTTTTAAGAAAAATTCATCTGGTGCCTTCTTATCGCGCGGTTCTTCTAGTGTTCGAGCATCATATCTTCAAGGCATGCATTTTCTTCCTTTCTGCCTCACTCACGCTGATATTATGAGTAAGTCTATGTTAAATCATGTAAAACTTACGATCCATGCATGTGTGTTCCTCGGTGAAGGTTTACGTGTGAATTATTGCATTGTTGTTGGTTGCTCACGTTTCTTTTTGTATTGTTGTTCAAGGGGCTGCGGTGTTAGGTTGTTAAGGGACTGAAAACGGTGACAAGATGTTGTGTTGGGGTTAGAATCGGATGCTGATTGCTGTAGGTTGAAGCCCGGGAGGTGTGTGTCTCTAGGCGGGTCGTTTTTTATAGGGTTTGGGGGAGAGATCAATTCAGTTGTGTAAGATCCATCCCTAGCCATAAACAAGACCTTGTGGGTCGAAGTTATGGTCCTATATGGCTGGACACGGCTGGAGATGGTCTTGAAGCCAATCGATCTATGAGTAGGCTCGGCCGCAGCTAAGTGCGTTGGGTGTCCTTCGGGTGTTCGGGGGTTTGGGCATGTGTGGGGTCTTGGATATTTGGGACCAGTAGGGTCTGGCCTTAGTCCTAGTTTGCTTGGTTCGGAGCTGTTTCGATCCGGTAGAGCCTAGGGTTGGTAGCTAGCGTAATCGGTGGACTAGGGTTTTCGAGTTAGCACATGCTGAAAATTTCGGTAGCTTGCTGGCCTATTGTTTTCATGTCTAAGGGTCTAGTGTTGAGGTTTTTAGAATGTTTTAGACGTTTATAAGGTGTGGAAAAAAGTTGGGAAAAGTTTGGTTAAGTTTCGAGTCTATTCGGGTTAAAACCGGGACACTGGTTTAAGTTTTAAAATGAATCGGTTAAGTTTTGTAATGAGCTTGATTTTAGTTCTAAGAATGCTTAAAATTTTTTTTTAGGACATTTTAAGGAGTTTGGTAAGCTTCGGGTCAAAATTTAAAGGTCCAGGGGTAAAACGGTCATTTTGGGTTTCCAGAGGCAAAATGGTCATTTTGCACCCATGGTGAGAGTTTAGTCCTGGCAGCATCCTAAGCATAAATTTATCATGTTTTAAAGGTTTATGCATCACGATCATGATTTTTATAAAGTTATGAAATATACGCTTCTTGCTTGGTTTTAAGAAAAATTTACGCATGTGGCAGAGGCCCTCCACCCCCATCACCGCCTATGGATGCAGCTACCCGAGTTCTAAAGGTATGGCTAGGCTCTTGGAGCAGGTACAGCAGGCACTCAGGCCTCCGGTGGATGTTTTTGAGCAGTTCAGGCGACTTAACCCAAAGGAGTTCGGAGGCACTACTGAACTATTCTTGGAAGAAGGATGGATTCGATCACTGGAGCTGCATTTCGAGTACCTTCAGATGAGAGACGATGACCAGGCCAGGTGCGTCATGTATATGTTGAGAGATGATGCATCCGTTTGGTGGGAGGGAGCCGGTCATGCAGTGGACTTCGCTACTCTCACATGGGACAGGTTCAAGGAGTGGGTTCTACAAGAAGTACTTTCCAGCTGACGTCAAGGGCCTCCTGACGAGGGAGTTTATGAGTCTCTTCTAGGGGGATTCATCTGTGGCAGAGTTTATCCGTAAGTTCAACAGGGGCTGCCATTTTGTGCCCATAATATCTAGAGATGCCGCTCAGAAGCTGAGGCATTTATTGGAAGGACTGAGACCCACCCTTCGCCGGGAAGTTATGCTGATGAGGCTGGTAGGTTTTGATGAGGCCACATCCTGCGGTTTTCAGGCGGAGCAGGCTCTGCGGGATATATACTTTGAGGTGCAGAGGGAGCGGCATCAAACCCAGTCCAGCTCCCAGCCTCAAAAGAAACAATAGCGCAGGGCCTCCGAGGCAGTAGAAGCCCCAGGGACAGGTTAGGAGGCACCAGCAGCAGAGACCTCCTTAGGCGCCAAGAAGCATAAGCTAGATGACAGACGGCCATGCTCGCAGTGCAGCAAGTTACATGTCGGCAAGTGTTTGTGGGGGACCTACAGATTCTTTGTTTGCGTGTAGGAGGGTCACAAAGCAGCGGACTCCCTAAGAAAAAGGGCCCCAATACTGGCCGGGCTTATGTGATGCATGTCGAGGAGGCCGAGGCAGCAGCAGACTCAACACTGATTACTGGTAACCCTTTTGTTTAAGATTTTAATTTGCCGCATGATTGCATGGATTTTTGCTTGTAAGGGGATTTATTTATTGGGATGGATAACTTAGAAGGAATTATGACGCATGCTCTACCTAGTTTGGACTAAGAAGGTAATTGGTTAATTTGAAATTTTAAAGACCCAATTGCAATAACCGAAAATTTGAGGACCTAATTGCTAAAATCAAGATTTCAGGGGAATCTTTTCGAAACTTTTGGATTTTTGGAGATTTAATTCTAAATTTTTTGGGAATTTTACGATTGTTTTGGGGTTAGAATTCGAAATTTTAAGGGGTCATTTTGGAAATTTTCGTAACTTTAAGGACTAAACTGCAATTTCCAAATTCTTGGGGAATAATTGGTTTAATTCGTTGAATTTTGAGAATTTTGGGTTAATTGCCAATAAGAAAATTCTTAAGCTTCAACACTATTAGATTTGATGGTATGTTTTGTCGCATGGATGATATATATTTCAGGTATAACCACATATGCTTTGCTAGGATTCAGAGGCTACACATTCATTTATATCCGAATCTTTCGTCGAACAACTAGGAATCATACCAGTAGCGATGGACTCGGGGTTCAGAGTATCAATCCCATCCGGATATCAGATGTTCACTTCCCAGATAGTGAAGAGATTGGAGCTTCGGTTACAGAAATATACGGTGCTGGAAGATTTGACAATACTACTGTTGCCAGAGTTCGACATCATTCTGGGTATGGATTGGATTTCATTGAACAGAGCTGTCATAGAATTTCAATAGAGGTCAGTGTCTGTCCGACCGCCCAGTGGTAGGCCATTTGTTTTTGAGGCAGCCAGACACCAGCAGTTGCCACACGTCATTTCTTGCATGTATGCGACGAAGCTTATCAAGAGAGGCTGCCAGGAATTCTAAGCAAGAATTGTATCAGTGACAGAGCCAGTCAGTCAGAGGCTCGAGGATGTTGATGTGGTCAATGAGTTCTCCAGTGTTTTCCCTGACGATGTCTCAGGCATTCCACCAGACAAAGATGCGGACTTCTCTATTGAGCTTATGCCAGGTACAGTTCCGATCTCTAAGGCATCCAACCATCTAGCACCTGCCGAGATGAAAGAATTTAAAGATCAGATACAAGATTTGCTAGACAAGGGTTTCATTTGCCCTAGCTTTTCTCCGGTGGGCTCACCTGTTCTGTTTGTCAAGAAGAAGGATAGTAGGATACGACTGTGTATTGACTACCGAGAGCTGAACAGGGTCACAATCAAGAATAAGTATCTGTTGCCTAGGATCGAGGACTTTTTGGATCAAGCTTCCGGGAGCATCAGTGTTCTCTAAAATAGACCTCCGATCCGGATGCCATAAGCTGAAGGTGAGAGAGGCTGACGTGCATCAGACAGCTTTCCGGACGCGTTATGGGCACTATGAGTTAATGGTGATGCCCTTCGGTTTGACGAACGCACCAACGATCTTCATGGATCTCATGAATCACGTGTTTCAGCCTTACTTGGATCAGTTAGTCATAGTTTTCATTGACGATATCCTCATATATTCGAGGAACGGAGAGGAGCATAGTCAGCATCTGAGGATCGTACTGCAGACATTACAGGACAGACAGTTGTATGCCATGTTCACTAAGTGTGAGTTCTAGCTTGATAGAGTGGCATTCTTGGTCCACATTGTGTCTCGGGACGGCATTGAGGTCGACCCCAGTAAGGTCGAGGCAGTCAGAGATTGGCCAGTGCCTAAGAGCGTGACAGAGATCCGTAGCTTCTTGGGATTAGATGGATACTACAGGTAGTTCATTCAGGGATTCTCTTCTATTTCGGTGCCTATGACCGCCCTGATGAAGAAGAATGCCAATTTTATTTGGAGATCTGAGTGCCAGGAGATCTTTGACAGGCTGAAACTAGCATTGACCACAACACCAGTTTTAGCTATGCCATTAGGGCAGGGAGAGTTTGTGGTTTACACAGATGCATCGAAGCTCAGTTTGGGCGCGGTTCTGATGCAGCATGACAGAGTTGTAGCATATGCGTCCAGACAGCTGAAGGTCCATGAGAAGAATTATCCGACTCATGACCTCGAGCTAGGAGCAGTGGTATTTGCCCTGAAGATTTGGAGACACTACCTGTATGGGGAGAAGTGCAGGATTTTTACTAATCACATGAGCCTGAAGTACTTCTTCACACAGAAATAGTTGAACATGTGACAGAGGAGATGGCTAGAGCTAGTGAAGGATTATGACTGGGACATTAGCTACCATCCGAGTAAGGATAATGTGGTTGCAGATGCTTTGAGCAGGAAGCACGCAGTGATTGCCCATTTTTCGGTATAGAGACCGCTACAGGCGGAGATTCAAGATTCGAGATTGCAGTTTTTTCCAGGGGCGATGCCCCATATCTCGCTACTCTAACAGTACAGCTGACATTGAGAGACAGAATTTGGGCAGGGTAAACTTTTGATAGCAGTTGAAGAAGTGGACACAGAGAGACGAGGCTAAGGGCCAGAGACTATATGAAATTGTGGACGGCATAGTCCAATATAGAGACCGTCTATGGGTTCCTGATAGTGATTCCCTGAGGGCAGATATCTTGAGCGAGGACCACAACACTCCGTACACCATCGATCCAGGATGTACAAAGATGTATAAAGACCTTCATACTCTATATTGGTGGCCGGGCATTAAGCGAGATATTATGCGTTTCATTTCTGAGTGTTTGACTTGTCAGCAGGTCAAGGTAGAGCATCAAAGAACTACAAGGAAGCTGAGACCACTCCCTATTCCCGAGTGGAAATGGGAGAAGATCATCATGGACTTTGTGACAGGGCTTCTGAGGACTATTGGAGGATTTAATGCCATCTGGTGATTGTTTATCGGGTCACTAAATCAGCTCATTTTCTACCGATCAGGAAGACTTTCACCATGACTCAATATGCAGAGCTGTACATCAGAGAGATAGTCAGTTTGCATGGGATTCCAGTGTACATTGTGTCAAACAGGGATCCGAGGTTCACGTGTGCATCCTGGAAGAGTCTACACTAGACATTGGGTACTAATTTACTGTTCAGTACTGATTTCCACCCTCAGACAGACGGACAGTCACAGAGGGTGACTCAGATTCTGGAAGACCTACTCCGAGCTTGCATGAACGACTTCTAGGACACCTGGGAGCCGAAGTTACTTCTTGTGGAGTTCACATACAATAACATTATCAGGCATCGATCGGTATGGCTCCATACAATGCACTGTATGGGAGAAAATGTATGTCGTCAGTTTATTGGGATGAGGTAGGAGAGAGAGCAGATTTGGGTCCGGATATTGTCAGGCAGACAGCAGAGTTAGTGGTTAGGATTCGAGACAGAATGAAGACCGCTCAGAGCCATCAGAAGAGTTATGCAGATCAGAGGCAGCGAGATCTTGAGTTCGCAGTAGGGAATCAAGATTTCGTGAAGGTCGCACCGATATATGGTGTGATGAGCTTGCACTTATTCCCGAACTTCATCACACTCTTCATTGGTGCGACCTTCACAAAAACATGATCCCCTACTGCGAACTCAAGATCTCTGCGCCTCTGATCTGCATAACTTTTCAGACGGCTCTGAGCGGTCCTCATCATGTCTCAAATACTGATCACTAACATTGCTGTCTGCCTGACAATATCCGGACCTAACTTTGCTCTCTTTCCTAACTCTTTCCAATACACTGGCGACCTACACTTCCTCCCGTACAGTGCCTTGTATGGAGCCATACCGATCGATGCCTATAGCTATTGTTGTATGTGAACTCCACAAGAGGTAACTTCGGATCCCAGCTGCCCTGGAAGTCGATCATGCAAGCTCGGAGTAGGTTCTCCAGAATTTGAGTCACTCTGTAAGGTCCAGAAACTTAAATTTACCTAACTTGAATGCATGCAATCTAGGATTTAATTTAAACGATGTGCTTATTTATTTTTATGCATTTAATGTATAATTATTGCATAATTGGATTCATCTCGCGATTATTTTAAAAGTTCATGCATTAGAATTTTTAAGTTGCATTTCGTGCTCGAGCAAGAGCGGATACCGGGGATTTATCAGAAAAATTATTTTATGTAGGGATTAATTTTTATTAATCAATATGAGGTGTTTTTAAGTGTATTTTTAAAAAATGGGCTTTAATGGGTACTTTTACCCGCAAGAATTTATTTTATCTGTTACTCAAATTTTATCGAAACGAAGGGCTTTTAAGAGCTCGGTTAATATTTTCAAAAACTTACCAAAATGATATATTTTTCGAGAGGTTGTTCGGAATTGATGGGCTTATTTTTAATCTTAGTGGGCTCAAGACCCTTTTTAAACACTTTAAAATATAATTAGGGCCCATTGGCATTTTATTTACTACTTAATTAACACATTAACCTACTCCTAACCCTACCCATTTGGATCGGCCGCCCCTCCCCTCTCCCATCAGGAGCCTCCACGTGAGAATTCAGCAGCTCCATTGCTGCAACTCATCGGCCAAGCTTGCTCTTTTAAGAAAAATTCCTCTGGTACCTTCCCTTCGTGCGGTTCTCCTAGTGTTCGAGCATCATATCTTCAAGGCACGCATGTTCTTCCTTTTGCCTCATTCACGCTGATATTATGTGTAAAGTGTGTGTTAAAGCATGTAAAACTTTCGATCAATGCATGTGTGTTCCTCGGTGAAGGTTTACGTGTGAATTATTGCATTGTTGTTGGTTGCTCACTTTTCTCTTTGTATTGTGAATTATTGCATTGTTGTCGATTCTCGATTTTAACCCGAATCGACCCGAAACTTAACAAAAAATTTTTCAACTCAAACCATGACTTTAACCTACACTACCAGCCCTTAGACCACTAGTTTAAGATCTCGTAGGACCTACGAACCAAGCTTGAAAGTTTCTGTAAATTTCCTGCGCGTTACAACCTACAAATCTTAATGCATTAAACCTTACTTTCGACTATAGGCCCTACCAACCCAAACCAGCCTTGAACCAACCCTTCCTGGCTCACCTTTGGACCCTCCTGGACCAGCCTAACTCCAGCTCACAGCCCCATGCACGTTGCGAGATGAAAACACTCGCTTGCCACCAATATCGCCCCAACCAAGACCAACCTCTACAACCCACGCTCGACCGGCCTCCTCACTAATTCCAACCACGTTCGAGCCATCCTAAGCCACAGATAACACTTACCAGGGTCTGGTCCAAGGCTAGGGATGACCCTTGCATAGCCGGCGCAACAAAAACCTTTGATCTAGTCATGCAGCCGCTAGGTTTCTTTACCCAAACCGTTCGCCCCTCACCTGAACCGAAGAGCCTCGACTCCAGCACCTAATTCTCATCATTCACGACATTATCAGCTCCCTAGCAACACAAGTCAAGCAGCCCTCTTACAGAAGGAAAACAAAAACATGAGTTTGTACAAGAGGGTATGCATATATCGTGTCAAAGCTTGAAAAAACAAGATAATTCAAAGCATTTCTCATGCAAATACATATATATCAACATATAAATCGTGTAAATGATGAGAAAAATAGATATGGCGTGCCTTAACGTCTATGTGCTCAAAAACTCGAAGATATACTCGTAGGACTTGCACCAGAGAGGCGGGGAAAGAGCTCTCTTTGAAAGCTAGGGGGCCGATGGTTTGCTGCTGAAAAATGAGAGGAGGCTGTTGTAGGGAGGGGAGGGGATGGCTGCTAGGAATAATTAGGTTTAGGGTTTGCTTAAAGTTGGGTTTAAATCAACATATAATACACTAATAGGTCCTTTTAAAATTTAAAGGGTTAAAAGGGTTTTGAGCCCATTAAGCACTAAAATAACCCATCAATAACACTCTCGAAAAATATTTAATTTTGGTACGTTTTTTAAAATATTGTCTGAACTCTCAAAAAGTCCCTCGATTCGCTAAATTTTACGTACCGGTGAAAAATATAACCCGACGAGTAAAAATACACAATCAAAGCCCATTTTCGAAAATCAATCTCAAAACACCTCATATAAATAATTAAAATTAACTATTCTGAAACGTATGCTACTTTTTTTTTAATAAATCAGAAACTCGAAAATTACTAATTTAAAATAACTTAACATTTTCATAAATCACAATAATTTAACATTTGAAATATCAAGAGCATAAAAATATCTAGATCGTCAACTAACCAAAAACCCTACGTCGACCTTTAAAAAACTCAACTAACAATAAAGCATAAAATATCTCTAATAAAATCATTAACGATAATCTTTTAAATGTATTATCTAACAAGATAATGCAGAAAATAAATGTCTCTCGAGTGTGTACTGCTGCACTCGATCCACTCAAGCGTTAGTGCCTTCTCATATCATCAAATCCTGCAACATTCAAACCTAATGAGTCTAATGACTCAGCACATTCAAACATGAGTAGAAAATAATACATATACAATCACAAGCATTAAAAATCATAATTTTATTTAAAATAGCTTTTATGCATAAATAAATCGTAAATCGTAAAATCATTTATCATTTTGGGTGAAGTTTGATCGTTGAAAGTGACTAGCATTTTATCCTCTGGTCGACTGATCAGTCTTCAGCTCCACATGACCCATGGGGACAGGCACAAGGCACCGCCACGGAAATACGATCGTCGGACTCTCTCTGGGGCGTTTTCCCGTAACGGGCTCCCTCTGAGGCCTTTTTCCTTACGACATTCCCATAAAATTGTAAGTTCACCGTTTATTCTTAAAACAGATCCCCCACATATCCTCTATCCTTTGTCACAATCAATTCACATCCCTCAAAATATTTTTTCTTTTATTTTAAAGCATAAAATATCATGATTTTCAAAAAATAGCATTTTTAACAGTAAAAATTGCACATCTTTACCATTAATCATGAAATAACATATTTTAATAAAAAACATCATAATAATCATTTAACATGCGTTATGACCCTTCGGGACGCTGCCAACCTATTTCCTATTACCCACGTGTAAAATGGTCGTTTTGCCCCTAGACGTATAATTTCTCGATTTTGACATTTTCTTACCTTTATTGACATAAAAATCCTTAAATCGTCAACTAACTAAAAATCATACGTTGACCTTTAAAAATATCAACTAAGAATAAAGCATAAAATGTCTCTAATAAAATCATTAACAATAATATTTTAAATTTTTATCTAACAAGCTAATGCGGAAAATAATTGTTCCTCAGGTGTGTACTACCGCACTCGATCCACTAAGCGTCAGCGCCTCTTCGTATCATCAAATCCTGCAACATTCAAACCTAGTGAGTCTAATGACTCAGCACATTCTAAACATGATTAGAAAATAATACATATATAATCAAAAGCATTAAAAATCATACTTTTTTGTAAAATAGCTTATATGCATAAATAAATCGTAAATTGTAAAATTATTTAATCGTAAAACTTTCAATCCTTTATCATTTTGGGTAAAGTTTGATCCTTGAAAGTGACTAGAATTTTATCCTCTGGTCGACTGATCATTCTTCAGCTCCACATGGCCTATGGGGACGGGCACTAGGCACCGCCATGGAAATACGATCGTCAGACTCCCTCTAGGGCATTTTCCTCGTAAACAGGCTCCCTCTGAGGCCTTTTTCCTCACGACATTTCCATAAAATTGCAATTTATCCGTAGTTCACCGTGACGGATCCCCCAAATATCCTTTATCCTTTGTCACAGTCAATTCACATCCCTCAAAATATTTTTTCTTTTCTTTTTAAAACATAAAATATCATGACTTTCAAAAAATAGCAGTTTTAACAGTAAAATTTCATAGCTTTGCCATAAATCATGAAATATTAGATTTTCATAAAAATCATCATAATAAATCATTTAACCTGCGTTATGACCCTTCGGGATGCTGTCAACCTATTTCGTATTACCCACGTGTAAAATGATTGTTTTGCCCCTAGACGTATAGTTTCTCGATTTTGACATTTTCTTACCTTTATTGACATGGTATTATCCCAAATAATTATTTAAGCTTAAATATAATTTTGTTCATAATTTTATTTAGCTTAAATTCATAGGTTTCGATTTAATTTCCTATTTAATTATTCGTGAGGCGTTTAATTCACGAATTAATTCAAACTTTATTATTTTCTTCCCAAATTTAATCATAGACTCTTTATTACCTAAACTACCCTTGTGAACCATGAACCACCCCCATGGACCCATGGTTCGAAACTTATCCCCTTAAATTCGAAATTTGACCCTTGCATGAACCCACTAAGCCAACTCCTAGTTTTGTCGAGCCACGCCTGAGGCACCTTGACCCGAACTCTAGCCAACCCATTTAAGGACCCTACTGACCAAACGATCCCAGGACTCCTAACGATCCTAGGGAGCTTGCCGCAACTTAACCACCAAACCCAACTGACCCTCACCGACCCTGAACCATGCTCAGACTCAACCGAACGCAGCCCAAGCCCTTGAACCAACGCCGCAGCCGCTGCAACAGTAACAATCGCTAAAGCCCCTCCCAATGCGCTTCTAGTGTCCTAGATTTACTAGGACTCTACCACCTCAGCAACCACAGAGCCCAACACACCCTAGCCATCCCTAGACCCTACTAGACCCTCTTGGCTACCCCCCCCCCCGAACCATGTGCGAGCTCTTTACTACCACAGATTGCACATGCGTTCATGGGGAGTATCTCACTCCACTAAGAATTTTCCCCAGCCGCTAACCTCGAGCCCTAGCCACCCTAGGACCCTTCCTATCCCCAGTACATGACCCTGGGCAAGCCTTCAACCAGCCCTGGCCGAGCCCTCAACATCCACGCTCATAGTCGCACCCTTTTGAAGACATGCTTGAGTGTGGATTCTTAGAAACCCTAGGCGATTTCAATCCCTTCCCTCCTTCGATTCATGAATGTATTTGATCCTTAACGACTCATTTCCCGTCCCTAAAAACATATCCTAATGGCAGCGTGTCCTTAGGAATCATAGTGTTTTTTAAACAAGCATAAAATCGTCATCTTTCTTGAAAATGAACGTTCTACCGTAAAAATAATCGAACACATGTTTTCATGCGTAAACGATTAATACATGCATATTATGATTTGAATTTTGCTTCAAAAGAGTTTAGTAACGTGCCTTTACATTTAAAACACTCGAATACGTGATTGTCGGCGATGAATACCGAACAGGCGACGAAGAACCCTAGTTTTTCCTCCTTAAAGATTTTCAAATTTTTTGTGTGCAAGTGTGTGAAATTTCGGCTGATACAAGCTTTCAAAAGACCTAGAATTTCATTTTTATAGATTTAATTTTGCATGATAATGTGGTTAGGTTTGGGCCTTCCAAGTATAGGAGCAATTGGGCCTACTAAATTTAGTTAAATTGGGCCCAATGGTTCTTATTTAATTGTAAAATAAAATTTTATAAAAATTAGTTTCCAAAAATAATATTTTTGATCTTTTAAAAACTCCTCGTTTGGCTAAAATCGGCTTTCCGGTCAAATCGAGCTTGTCTCGTAAAATTATTCGAACTCTAAAATTTTTAGAAGAATTTAATCATTTTAATCATATTAAGAAGCCTTGAAAATATTTAGTGAAAAATATTTATTCTTGTCTTGGTCGTCACTGGTCTCCTTTCCCAGTCTATTAACGAATATTCGGATAAAATTCTTCAATTTCATGGAATCATGCGATATAATGATTTAATCATGCAATCATACCTTTAATCACATAATATGCATCAAGTAAGCATTACTTAAATAAAAGAATTAAGCAATTCAAATAATTTGCATCTATATGGTTTACGTAGGTAGGTTTTTTCGGACGTTACATATCGGATAAAAATATTTTTCCATATTATCGTCAGTCTCCATTACTAATTCCAGTGCGAAATGCAACTTAAAACCCTAATGCATGAAGCCTTAACCAACAATGAAATAAACACCTACCAATGCAATAATCATGCATTAAATGAATAAAAATCATTAAACACATATTTTAATTAAAAAATCTAGATTGCATGCAGTCAGGTTACGTAGTTCGAATTTCCTAGACCTTACAATTCTCTCGCCCCCCATAAACAAAATTTCGTCGTTTTAATTTAAAACATACCGAATAACTACGCGTAGCGATTCCTCATCTCGACCTCGGTATCCCAAGTAGCCTCCTCCTCGGAATGATTCAGCCACTTGACTTTGACGATGTGGATCACCTTGTTCCGGAGCCTCCTCTCCTGTCTATCCAATATCTGAGTGGGTCTCTCCTCGAAAGACATGTTCGATGTCAGCTGAAGTGGCTCATATTTCAACACATGCAAAGGATTCGAAATGTACTTCAGCACCATAGAGACATGGAACACATTATGAACTCCCGCAAGATTCGGCAGGTAATGCAACTTTGTATACGAGTGTCCCAACTATCTCTAGGATCTCGAACGGTCCTATAGATTTAGGACTGAGCTTGCCCTTCTTCCCGAATCTCATCATACCCTTCATTGGTGCGACTTTCACGATTACATGATCCCCTACTGCAAACTCAAGTTCCATGCACCGCTGATCTGCATAACTCTTCTGTTGACTTTGTGCGGTCGTCATCCCTTCCCGAATTTTGACCACTAACTCTGCAGTTTGTCTGACAATATCTGGCCCCAACTCTGCTCTCTCTCCTACCTCATCCCAATACATTGGTGACCTACACTTTCTCCCGTACAATGCCTCATATGGAGCCATACTGATAGATTCCTGATAGCTATTGTTGTACGTGAACTCCACGAGAGATAACTTCGGCTCCCAGCTGCCCCAGAAGTCTATCATGCAAGCTCTGAGTAGGTCATTCAAAATCTTAATCACCCTCTCTGATTGTCTGTTGGTCTGAGGATGGAAGGCAGTACTGAATAGCAGCTTAGTACCCAATGCCTGATTCAGACTCTTCAAAAATGTAGACGTTGAACTCGAATCATTGTCTGACACAATGGACGCTAGAATCCCATGCAGTCTGACTATCTCTCTGATATACAGCTCCGCATACTGAGTCATTGTGAAAGTCTTCCTGATCGGTAAAAAATGTGTCGGTTTAGTGAGCCGATCAATGATCACCCAAATGGCAATATATCCCCAGTAGTCCTTAGTAGTCCTATCACAAAGTCCATGGTAATGTTCTCCCATTTCACTCAGGAATAGGGTCTCAGCTTTCCTGCAGGTCTCTGGTGCTCTGCCTTGACCTGATGACCTGTCAAACACTCGGAGACAAAATGCAGAATATCTCTCTTCATCTACGGCCATCAATACAAAGTCTATAGATCCTTATACATCTTCTTACTCCTTAGATGGATGGATTACAGAGTTATGTGGGCCTCACTCAAGATATCTGCTCTCAGGGAATCACTACTAAGAACCCACAATCGGTCACGATATCTGACTATGTCGTCCACGACTATATACAACCTCCAGCCCTTGGCCTCATCCTTGTGTATCCACTTCTGTAACTGCTCGTCAGAAGCCAGCCATGCCCGAATTATGTCTCTCAGTGTCGACTGCACTGTCAGGGTAGAAAGATTAGGGGCATCGCCCCTGGCATAAACTACAAGCTCAAACCTCTGAATCTCTGCTAGCAACGGCCTCTGTACAACTGAGCGATCACTGCATTCTTCCTGCTCAGGGCATCCGCAACCACATTAGCCTTACCCAGAAGCTAGCGAATGTCACTTGTCATAATCCTTCACTAGCTCTAGCCACCTTCGCTGCCTCATGTTTAGCTCCTTCTACGCGAAGATAATGCTTCAAAATTTTCGGGGCGAAAATCACTGGTGCTAGCTCGAGGTCATGAGTCAGATAGTTTTTCTCATGAACCTTCAACTGTGTGGACGCGTAAGCTATAACCCTGTCATGCTGCATCAGAACTGCGCCCAAACCGAGCTTCGAAGCATCTATGTAAGGCACAATCTCTCCTTTCCCTGATAGCATAGCTAGAACTAACGCTGAAGTCAATGCCAGATTCAGCCTGTCGAAACTCTCCTGGCATTCTGGTCCCCAAATAAACTTAGCATTCTTTTTAATCAAGGCGGTCATAGGCACCACAATAGAAGAGAATCCCTAAATGAACTTCCAGTAGTACCCAGCCAATCCCAAGAAACTGTAGATCTCTGTCACACTCTTAGGCACTGGCCAATCTCGGACGGCCTCAACCTTGCTGGGATCGACCACCACTCCATCTCGGGATACAATATGGCCGAAGAATGCCACCCTATATAGCCAGGACTCGCACTTACTGAACTTGGCATACAGTCGCTTGCCGTGTAAAGTTTGCAGTATGGTCCTCAGATGCTGACTGTGCTCCTCTCTACTCTTCGAATAGATCAGGATGTCATCTATAAAACCATCACGAACTGATCCAAATACCGCTGGAACACGCGATTCATGAGATCCATGAAGATCGCTGGAGCGTTCGTCAATCCGAAGGGCATCACCATAAACTCATAGTGCCCATAACGCGTTCTAAAGGCCGTCTTTTGCACATCAGACTCTCTCAGCTTCACTTGGTGGTTTCCTGACCGGAGAACTATCTTCGAGAATACTGATGCTCCTTGAAGCTGATCAAATAGATCCTCGATCCTGGGTAGTGGATACTTGTTCTTGACCATGACCATGTTCAGTTCTTTGTAATCAATGTATAGCCACATACTGCCATCTTTCTTCTTAGCAAACAAAACCGGTGCGCCCTATGGAGAAAAGATAGGGCGAATGAAACCCTTATCTAGCAAATTCAGTATCTGATCTTTCAGTTCCTTCATCTTTGCAGGTGCTAGACAATAGGGTGCCTTAGAAATCGACACGGTACCTGGAATAATCTCGATAGAAAGGTCCACCTCTCTGCCTGGTGGAATTCCTGAATTATCATCTGGGAAAATACTGGGGAAGTCCTTGACCACTTAGACCTCCTCTATCCTCTAACTGACTGGCTCGGTTACTGACACGATAATGGCCAAAAATGGCAGACAGCCTTTCCTCTTGAGCTTCATTGCACAGATGCAAGAAATGATGTGGGGCATCTGATGATGTAAGGTTGCCTCAAATATAAACGGCTTCCGGCTGGGTGGTCAGACAGATACTGACCTCCTTCAAAAATCTATGACAGCTCCGTTCGAATAAAGCCAGTCCATACCAGAATGATGTCGAACTCCGCAACGGTAGCACAATCAAATCCTCTGCATCGCAGTTTTTTGTAACCGAAGCTTCAATATCTTCACAACCTGTGAAGTAACATGTGATCTTCTGACGGAATCGAAACTCTGAATCCCAAATCCATAGCCTCTGGTATGATTCCTATTCGCTTGACAAAAGATTCAGATATAAACGAATATGTAGCTACGGAGTCTAGCGATGCATATGTGGCTACACTTGAAATATATATCCTTCCTGCGGCAAAATTTACCATCAAATCTGATCGCGTTGAAACTTAAAAAATTTTCTACCAGCAATTATCCCAAAATTCTCGAATAATTACTGATTTACTCCTATCACCACACAAATATCTCGAAATGTTTTTTTTGCTTCAAAATTTGGGAAATTACAATTTGGCACTTGAAGTTTCGAATTGTATACACTTTGGCCATACAATTTTTCGAAAATTGCATTTTTGTCCCCAAATTTTTTCGAATTTAGCCCATTTTACCTTAAAATTCTCGAAAAACTAAGAATTTGATCCCAAAAGTTCGAAAAGTTCGAAAGCAGCCCTTAAAATTTCGGTTGTTGCAATATGGTCCTTTAAACCCTTGATCAATTCAATTCGATCCTTAAGTCCAACTATTTAGAACATTCAACCTGATTTATTATAGGTTCTAAATCTCAAAATAATTCCCATAACAATCATATAACTCATGCAATCAAGCGGTAAATTAAAATTCTTAATCCTAAAGGTTATCGGTGATCAGTGTAGAGTTTTGCTCCGCCTCAGCCTTCTCCGCATTCATCATATACGCCATGCCAGTAGTGGGACCCTTGTTCTGCCGCCTTGTGTCCCTCTTCTTTGCATACGAAGCATCTGAAGGTGCCCCATTTGCCGTAGTGTAACTTGTTGCATTGCTTTCACAGCTGACCCTCCTCCGGCTTAGGAGCCCCTGGTGCCGGTGGTGGCCGCTGCTGTCCGGGCCTCTTAAACTATCCATGGGGCTTCTACTTCCATTTATGCCTCGGTGGCCCTGTGAACTACTTCTTCTATGGCTGTAAGCTAGATTGGGCCTGATGCCTCTTCCGCTGCATCTCTATATCAATGTCCCTCAAGGGCCTTCTCCGCCTGAAAAGCACAAGCGGTGGCCTTGTCATATCTCGTCGATCTCATCAGCGTAACGTCCCGGCGCAAAGTGGGACTCAGATCATCTATGAAATGCCTCAACTTTTGACCGGCATCTCTCGCAATAAGGGGCACAAAGTGGACAGCCCCTTTCGAACTTCCTGATAAATTCGGCCACAGTCGAGTCCCCTTGTCGGAGACTCATGAACTTCCTCTTCAGGCCACCCCTGACATCCGATGGCAAATATTTATTGCAGAAGATCTCCTTGAGCTGATTCCAAGTCAGGGTAGTCAAGTCAACCCCATGAGAAGCTCCCTCCCACCAAAGGGATGCGTCATCTCTCAACATGTATGTGGCGCACCTGACCCGGTCGCCATCCGTCATCTCCAAGTAGTAAAAATGTAGCTCCAAAGATCGAATTCAACCCTCCGCCACGAAAGGGTCAGTGGTACCCCTGAACTCCTTCAGGTTGAACCGTCGAAACTGCTCATATATGTCTGTCTGGGGTCGAGGAGCCTGCTGTGCCTGCTCCATAAGTCTAGCAATACCCTCAAGGACCCGAGTAGCTGCATCTCCTGGCGGTGGTGGTGGTGGTGGGAGGCCTTTATCGCCTCCAGTAGTATCATCATGTCGGTCAGTGCTAAGAGCGCATCTGGAAGGCATGATATCTGAATACAGTCCAAATTCTATACGTAACCCATCATGCAATTTAATCTAGTTTTCAAAACATTTAATCCTTAAATCATGAAAGCAGCTAAACATGTACTGTAAATCTCTGTAAAAAATGTATCAGGTAATCATGCAGGTGATAGCATTAAAACCTTTAAACCATTTAAACTTACAGACATGAGGCTTGAAGACTGAGCTGCAGAAGCTGGCGGTGGCACAACTGTAACGTCCCAGATTCGACGACTATCCTCACTATATCAAGACAGGTCTTTCCAACGTGATGTCCTCACTCACACGCACCTTGAGAAACTTCCCAGGGGGTCACCCATCCAAAAATTACCCCAAGTCAAGCACGCTTAACTTTGAAGTTCTTATGTGATAAGCTACCGAAAATAAGATGCACCTTCTTGATATGTTAAACGTCTGCTTATTCGTTTTCTTAAAAAGTACTAGAAATTTTTTATTTTTTTTCCAAACCTCACATAGCATTCGGCCGAATCATAAAATATTTTGGAACCATTTTAAAAGTAAAACAACTAACTATTTTATCAACCCAAAAACATTATTTGAAAAGTATAGCTCATACTATAACCTCTCAAAAACCACTCATAAATAAATTGTCGTAAAAATATCTTTGACATAACTTAAAATCATAAATCATAACTAGTGCGGAAAACTAGCGTCGGTCCTCGGGTTATGTGCACCTTTAGTCCAGTCAGATCAACCATCAAAACCTTCATTAACATTATTATCATAATAACATGCATCAATCACACCTAGTGAGTCTAAAGACTCAACACATCATATCCTTGATAACAAGTAATACGTAATACAGTTAACATATAAAAGTGAAAAATACTTGTACTTAAAATATCGTTTTCATGAAGATGCATAAACTTAAAACATAACATTTTCATAAACATTTTCATGATGCATAAAACTTTAAATAAAAACGTTTTCATAATCTTATGCATAAACATTTTCATACACATTTTCATATAAACTTAAAAGTATTCATATTCGTATCCATATTCATATTCGTATTCATATTCATTTTCGTGTTTGTTGAATTCAGATCGTGATTGTGACTCGTATTCTTAATCGTATTGGGCGATGGATCCATGTAGAGAAAACCACAGTACTGGGTGGCGCAGGGAGACCAGTGACACTCTTACCAGTCAACTGGGCCCTGGCCAACGTATTAACATATTCGTATTCGTATTCGTATCCGTATCCAATAAAACACGATTGTCGGGCTCCCACTGGGACCATAACCCTCACGATATCTCCAACATGTAGTAGTCACAATCCCTTCATGTCCTTCAACATTTCGTATTTTCATCACTTAATAAGAACATGCATATAATATCATTTTATGTTGAAACCAATCAAGCAACATCTTTTAAATATCCAATTTAAAACTTAATAATTTATGAACATTTAAAAATCATGATTTAACATATAAAATCCATAGACATCCAAAATCATTGAACATAATCATATTATCATATAAACTACCATTAGGACACTGCCGATGACGTTTACTAATTTCTAGGTGTAAAATGATAGTTTTACCCCTGGACGTAAAATTTCACGTTTTTGACATTTTCTTAATTTCATTGACTCTAACATGTCCCAAATAATTATTTAAGCCTACACGAATTTTTCCATAATTATATTTAGCATAAATCGAGGACTTTTAATTTAATCTTTACATAAGACGTATTACAGCTTTTTAATCCCGAATTAAACAAAACCTTAATATAAAATACCCAAATTAAAATCTTAGACTTTTAATAATTATTTAAGCTTAAATATAATTTTCCCTAATTTTATAAAGCTTAAAACTAGGCGTTTCAATTAACTCGTTAATTAGCGTTCCGTGCGGCGATTAAATCCCGAATAAATCCAAAACTCATTATTTTGATTACAAATTTTAAACATAGCATTTTTAATATTTGTTCTACCCTTTCAAGTCATGAGCCACACCCGTGGATCCATGGATTCAATTTTAGCCTTTTAATTTTCGTTTTTGACACACTAACGAACCCACCGAGCCATCTCCCAGGTTACTCGAGCCACGCCCGAGCCACCTTGAGCCAAAACCTAGCCAACCCACCTAGGGACCCAACTGACCAAGCCCAGCCCGAAACCCCAGCCTTGGACCGCTCAAAACTTGTTGGAACTCGGCCCATGTTTCTGCATGTGTGTGTGTGTGTGTGCTTCCTTGTATGTCTAGGACTCCTAACCCAACTAGGACTCTCCCAGCCGAGCCACCACCGAGCCCACCTGACCCTAACCTTCCCTGGACCACACCCAGACCATACCTAGACCAACCCAAGCCCTTGAAAGTGAGCAGCAAACCACTGAACCAGTGGCAGCATCCTCGCGCGTACATGCTATTCATGCTTCATCATGTTCCTACTCGACCAGCAACCAACCAGGCCGCACCAGCCCCTGTCTAGACCTAGCCCCGCCCAGAGCCCCCTGGACGAGCCTCTTCTTCCCTGCACAAGCTGAACCCTGCGCTCTCCCTTAGCTTTCTCTCGGGTGGAGTCCTTGTTGGCAAAGACTCCTCCCAGCCCCTGGTTTTCGATTTATAATAAATTCGAAAATACTAAATAATACAAGGTATTGGAGATTCCAAGCCAATAAATACATGAAATTCAAATTCCAGTGCAAATCATGTATTAATTTCGAAATAAGGCTTGACATCAATCAAATTGGAAGGAAATATTACGTACAAGGCAACTTTTCTCAACAAGGTAAGCATATCAATATTTATGGAAGGAGCATCTCCAAATTTTGGAAAGAGTATCAATCGAATTATGGTAAGATTTTTCTCTCACCCCTATAAATAAGAAGACACTCGCATTCAAAATTCACCCCTCATTCTAGCAAGCAAATTTCGAAATTTTGCTCTTCAATTTTCGAAATTCCTCCCAAAAATTCTGCACGAGTCGTCAAAATTCTTTAGAAGTTCAGAAATTCGTTTCTCTTGCTCGAGTATTCAGAATCCGATCTTCACCGTTCAGAATATGAATTGGTATGTTTCGCATAACATATCCAAATTCCAGCAAAATCCAACGGTTAGTTTTCGTTTATAGCCTTTGAAAGAAAACTGATCAGATTTTAGGCGGGAATTCAGCATACCTACGGTTTTTCTGTATGAACAGGCCTAAACAACTTCTAAACCCGATCTCCACCGTTCATAATATATTTAACGTACTTGTAACGTACTGTAAAATTTTGAGTCCGATCCAACGGTGAAATAAGGCGCAGTGAATTTTTCAAGATGGCTGATTTTTCGGTAGATGTGCTGCTGCGTTTTCGAGGGGTTGGTTGCATGATTCTTCTATAGTTTCAGAGTTCTTCACGTTTTCTTCTAGTCTAACGTAAGTGGGCTTGTTTTAAAGATTAAACTTTCGTTTATGCATATTTATTTCGTTTTTTGAAAATACGGTCGAGTACGTTCTTCTTCT
Source organism: Primulina tabacum (assembly GCF_025594145.1). Taxonomy (NCBI): domain Eukaryota; kingdom Viridiplantae; phylum Streptophyta; class Magnoliopsida; order Lamiales; family Gesneriaceae; genus Primulina; species Primulina tabacum. Next base: position 27,591,336 of record NC_134550.1, on the reverse strand, counting down.
ACTCCGTTCTTGTGTTGGTTGTCATACGGTTTTGGGCACTATAAGGATTAGACTGTATATGAGTGGGAATCCCAACCATGACGTACCCTTACGCGGTCGGGGACATAACCGCTATAAGGCCTCGCCCCCTTAGAGGAGTAAAAATTAGGGACTGATACCAGTAAACCATAGAAAGTGGATGAATCTCGGTGCTGGTAAATGTTATGCATGTGATATGAATGATGTTATGTAAGTGCAAGTCATGTGATTTTCGAAATTATGCATGTTGTTATATTGTGCTCGAACGGCCCCCACTTGCTGAGTATTTCCCAAAATACTCACCCCTTACTCTACTCTCCCCAGATAAATCAGAAAAGAAAATCGAGAAAGATGAATAAGACCAGTTTTGGGGCTGATAATAAGATGATTCAAGAAGTTTATTTTAGTTTTGACTTAGTAAGTTTTAAAAGCCTCCGCTTATTATTTTTATCATTTTAAGAATCTACGTTGTAAAGACAATCTTTTGATTGATTATGAGTAATAAACTTGTTTTTGGTTTATACTGTACTACGAGGTTTGTTGTTTTCAATCGTGTGGTTGTAAAACAACGCCGGTGTCAACTAACCCCGGTCTCGGGGCGTGACAAGCCACGCCCGAGCCACCTTGAGCCAAAACCTAGCCAACCCACCTAGGGACCCAACTGACCAAGCCCAGCCCGAAACCCCAGCCTTGGACCGCTCAAAACTTGTTGGAACTCGGCCCATGTTTCTGCATGTGTGTGTGTGTGTGCTTCCTTGTATGTCTAGGACTCCTAACCCAACTAGGACTCTCCCAGTCGAGCCACCACCGAGCCCACCTGACCCTAACCTTCCCTGGACCACACCTAGACCATACCTAGACCAACCCAAGCCCTTGGACGTGAGCAGCAAACCACTGAACCAGTGGCAGCATCCTCGCGCGTACATGCTATTCATGCTTCATCATGTTCCTACTCGACCAGCAACCAACCAGGCCGCACCAGCCCCTGTCTAGACCTAGCCCCGCCCAGAGCCCCCTGGACGAGCCTCTTCTTCCCTGCACAAGCTGAACCCTGCGCTCTTCCTTAGCTTTCTCTCGGGTGGAGTCCTTGTTGGCAAAGACTCCTCCCAGCCCCTGGTTTTCGAGTCCTAGCGTGTCTAGGACTCTTCCCTTGACACCTAACAGACCCTAGCCATGCCCTGGTCCCAACCGAACCCAAGCCTTGCCTTTAATCCCATGAAACCGAACCCTACAGCACATGACAATAAATTGATTCCAAAATTGATCCATTCGTTTCCCGCTTGATTCTGTTAACGTTTGCAGCCTTTTGTGGTGTTTTAGGACCTCTTAAACTTGTGTAAAACATGACCCTAACACATCCTAATCATGGCAGCCCCTTAGGTAGATGAAATTCATGGTTTTTGGATCAAAATACATGTTTTAAAAATCACTCAATATGCATATCCGAAAATCTTCAAAGTTGCAACTTGTTTTCATGCAAATTCAAACATAAATACATAATATGGTGTGATGATGAGTAAAAAGAAAATATGACGTGTCTTTGCGTTATTAATGCACGAATATTCGATGGCGATGCGAAGAACGACGATGCGGAGACTAGGCTGAAATTTCCTTGAAGCTTCGACTTTCTCCTCTTAAAACTTGGTGTGTGTGTGTCGTGAATTGTGTTGAGAGAATTTGTGAGATTGTGGGGTGTGGAATTCAGAAAGTAGGCGTGAAGAAGTGTGGGGTTTGGGGAGGGTTTTAAGTATAATATATACTAATTAAACACTAACAAGGCTTTAGGCCTATCAAGCCAACAACTTAGGCCCATTAATCTTAATTAGGATTTAATTAAATATTAAAATAGTTTTGGTAAAAATAAGTTTGTGAATTTGATAGTCGGGTTGCCAAAAAGTTCGTATTTTTGTTGAAAAACCAACACCGATAAAATTACGCCCCAGTGTATAAAATCACCTCAAAACCCCATATTTTCAAAAATAGGAAAAAGCATCACTCATATTTTAAATAATTAAAAACAATTATTAAATAAAAACATTTTCTATTTTTCAGCCCTCGGTCTCCGTTCCTCGATCGCAACTCGAATAACCTTTAAAATACATTTTAATGCAACGATGTAGAAAAATATATTTTAAAAATGCAAATATGCACCACATAATTAATTTATGCAATTAAAATATTTAATTAAAATACACAAAGAATTTAATAATTGTATGCATGTGGTTCGCGTGGACCTTTAAATTTTCGAGGCGTTACAATATGAGTTTTAAATATCAAATCTTGTAAGCCATCTTCAACTACACAATCTCATACTTGAACAGTTTCGGAATCCCCCTCCTTCCGGGGTAAGATCGGTTCATCCAGTTTTCCTCCGCCTAGAAGCCTGCCAGGAGCTGCTCATTGTCCGTGCAACCTCATGGCACCGACGATCACCCCCGGCCCTCTTCGACCCCGGGCCTCACAACAACCCTATACAGGACCCTTGCTCTGATACCAATTGCAACGACTGCTACTTAAAATGTTACTAGAAATTTTTATTTTATTTTTTTTTTGGTAAACTAAATCTCGAAAAATACATATTTTCGAGAATTAGTTTACCAAAAAAAAATTCTAGTACCATTTTAAATAGCAGTCGTTTCAATTTGCATATAGGTTTATATACTAGTGTCTTACATATTATGTGATTTATCTCTCACGCCTTTATTTTTATCTTAGACACCTCATTCAGGGAGCAAGTTTCAGGTTGGACAGACTAGACAGATAAGGTGGTGCCTAGGAGAGCTCAAGGTTGGACTAGCAAGATCATGTTATCTGTTTATCAGGTTTACCTGTCATTCAGAACTATATTTTGGATTCAATAATTCGATATGGTTATATAAAATTTGATATTAATTCAATAATTTTATGGGTTATATATATACTTTTAAGTTATGTTATGTTCCGCTGTTTGTATTTCATTAAGTTTAATTTCATGTTTAGACACACCTTGTGAAATATATACAAATGGGCCATTTAATTGCATCCATATAACTAGATATACGACGTGCAAATATATGTGATTCCCCTTGTTTTTCTCCTAACAAATTAAAATTAGTATTTTATAACCTTTGAAAGTAAGCAACCTTTCAACTAAACGTCTCATTATCTTCCACTATGATCAAATCAACAAAGAAAACCATTTTGACCATTTCCCAAACACAAAACAAATCTAAAAGAAAAAAATTACAAGCCCCTCAAAATTTTCCTTCCAAATCCCTCCAATATTTCAAAAATTGAGGGGAAATGGATGGATTCGGGGCAGCAGGGAAGATGGTCGAGTTGGCCGATGGTAGTTATTCTAGGAAAAAACATGTGCATGGTTCGGATGCCCATATTGCAACTTACAGAGATTTCAACCCAAAAGTGAGGCCAAATCCCCGGCCATGGTACGGTGGTGGGGAGTTGAAGAGAAAGAAAAGGATTGCCAAATACAAGTTGTATTCCGTTGAAGGCAAGATCAAGAATTCATTGAAGAAGGGACTGCGTTGGTTCAAGAAGACATGCTCAAGAATTGTGCATGGATTCTAAAAGAAAATTCAAGAAAAAGTAAAATTATATATGTTTGGCAATATTTTCATTAGAATTTCGGCATGGGAAGTCTTGAAAATTGTCACATTTTGTGCAGTAAATAAGGGTTGCATGTTTTTTATTATTATTATAACTATCACGTAGAAGATATGCAAATCCAAGTCTATCCATGAAAATATTAGTTTATATTAAAGATGGCATTATATATACGTGTGTGTGTTTGTGATCGATTTATTATCTATGAAAACAAAACTAAATGTTATATATATATATATATATATATATGTATATATATCTTGAGAGCTGGAAATTTTTAAAATAAATTTGGCCTATATAATCCATATGCAAACAGTGTTTGCATTAATTATTTCTTTGATTTAAATGTTCCTTTGACCAAAGTTTCACCAACTCAATATCAGAATATTTATTGTATACATGTGTGTATCTTGGTGAGTTAATGCTAACATTCAAGAAAAAGGTATATTGGTTTAATAATTTTATTTTATAAAATAAAATTTTAATGTAATATAAGATTTTTGGTTAGAACATAAGGTAAAAAGATGAACCAGTAAATGGTAAACACAAGGTTCGAGTTTAACCAGAAAAATAAATTCATGTTGTAGCCCTTCAGCTTGCTTAGCCGAGAAATGGCGTTTAAGGCGTTTATGGGTGATTTTTATGAATTTATATTTCTAAGGGATCTCAGTAAAATCCTATGTTGTTTAATTTCTTTGGTATATTTTTAATAAATCCTTTTATGTTTTGTAAAAGTTCCAAATAAAAATCTTATATTCATTATTATTCTGAGATTTAAATTCTTCCTTTTCTTAGCTCAGTATGAGTTGAAGATGGTATATAGGCTGGAAACCAATAACCTCCATGTGTGCGAAAGTCACTAAGGAAAAATTTGGTAAAACAACGCCACGTATCAGATTCACTTTGATTCCAAATCTCAGATGGACATAAAATAAAATACCTTAATATATATAATATAATATATATAATATGTTAAAAGTAAAAATTTACGGTAAAAAGTAAAAATTTCAAACTCTCAAAATTTACCAAACTACACACTTTATAAAATTTTCTGCCTACTCAAATGTGCTTTTCTTCACACATTGAAAGACCTATTTATAAAATTTCTTTGAAAATAATTCAAAAATAAATACTTCTTTACATACATCATTACACACTAATTTCAAATATTTACAACTCTTATTTTCAACCTTCAACTTTCTTATTTTCAACATTCAAATATTACAACTCATATTTTTCAACACTCCCCCTTGTGATGATGATCATGATACAATGATTTTCTTTATTACGTGTTTTATACTGACTCGTTAAAAACCTTACTAGGAAAAACTCATTGGGATAAAAACTATAGTAAGAAAAAAAGTGTGCAGTCACATTATAAACTCTTCCTCGTGTTAACACGAACGATTCTTCACAAATTTCTTAGATTGTGCATCTCAATGTTATATATATGCTTTCTGAATATTGTTGTAGGAAGTGTCGTTGTGAAGAGATCTGATGAGTTTTTACTTGATTGAATGTAATGAATATCTATATATTTATTCTTCTCAAGCTCTTGTGTGAATTCGAAGAACTTAGGGGAAATATGTTTAGTTCTGTCGCTTTTTATATATCATTCTTTCATTTGAGCAACACATGAAGCATTATCTTCATATAGTGTCACGGGCTTCTTTCGAATGATAATCCGCATGAGATTTGGATATGTTCGATAATTGATTTTAGCCACATACATTCAAGGGTTGCTTCATGTAGTACAATAATCTCGGCGTGATTTGATGAAGTTGTTAGAAGTGTTTGTTTCTGTGAACGCCAAGAAATTGCAGTGCCTCCACGAGTAAATACATATCCTGTTTGGGAACGTGCCTTGTGTGGATAAGATAAATACCCAGCATCAGCATAACCAATTATGCTTTGATTGGTATCTTTTGAATACAAAAGTCTCAAGTCTGTCGATCATCGTAGTTAACGGAATATATGTTTAATTCCGTTCCAGTGTCTTTTTGTTGGATATGAGCTAAATTTTGCCAATAAGTTTACAACAAAAGATATATCAGGTCTTGTGCAATTTGCAAGATACATAAGGGCACCAATAGCACTTATATATGGTATTTCTGGACCAAGGATAACTTCATCATCTTCACATGGACGGAATGGATCATTTTCTATGTTTAATGATCTAACAACCATTGGAGTACTTAAAGGATTTGATTTATCCATATTAAAATGTTTAAGGACATGTTCTGTATAATTTGACTAGTGAATAAATATTACATAATCTCTATGTTCAATTTGCAAACCCAGACAATACTTTGTTTTTTCAAGATCCTTCATTTCAAATTCTTCCTTCAAGTACGACACATCTTCTTGAATTTCCTTATTCATTCTAATGATATTTAAATCATCAACATATACAGCAATAATTACGCATCCGGATGTTGTTTTCTTAATGAAAACACAAGGGCATATTGAATTGTTTACATATCCGTTTTTCATTATGTGTTCACTTAGCCGATTATACCACATTCGACCGTATTGATTTAACTCATATAATGATCTTTGCAATTTAACAAAATAACATTTTCTGGGTTTTGAACTTTTTGCTTCAGGGATTTTCATATATATATATTACTATCAAGTGATACATATAAGTACGCTGTGACAACATCCATGAGACGCATTTCTAAATTTTCAGATACCGCCAAAGTAATCAAATACCGAAACGTAATTCCATCCATAACAGGAGAATACGTTTCTTCATAATCAATTCCAGGACTTTGAGAAAAACCTTGTGCAACAAGTCAAGCTTTAAATCTTATTATTTCACTTTTCTCATTTCACTTTCGAAAAAAGACCCATTTGTACCCAACAGGTTTTACAGCCTTCAGGTGTAAGGACTATAAGCCCTAAAACCTTACATTTATTTAGCGAATCCAATTCAACTTGGATGGTGTGTTTCTATTTTATCCAGTCCTGTCGATTTTTACATTCACCAAATGATTTTGGTTCATGATCTTCATTGTCATTTATGATTTCAAATGCCACATTGTAAGAAAATATCTCATCAATTTTTTTATATCTTTTCGGTTCCATATTTTTCCAATATTAATATAATTGATAGAGATTTCACGATTCTCGTCAGTTTGTGGTTCTGACGGAATATTTTTATCATCATGTATTTCTGATGGAATATCATTCTCTATTTTGTGATCATCGTGTTTCTCTATTTTTATCATTGGAACCGATTGGTCTTCCACGCTTCAAGCGTTTAATGATATCATGAGTGTCTTCAATTTGTTTCTTTGGAATTTCAATTCGAGCAGGGGCATTTATATCATGTATATATGACTTAGTTACCCCTTTTGTGTTTGCAAATGCATCTGGTATCTGATTTCTTATTCTTTGCAAGTGCACAATTTGTTGTACAATCTTTTTCACATTGTTTTGTTCTTAGATCCAGATGTAACAATGATGATGTATACCATGTAATTTTCTTTTCGATATTTCCTTTTCTCCTCTTAACATTGGGAAGATTTCCTCATTAAAATGACAATCAGTAAAACGTGTTGTAAACACGTCGCCTGTCTGAGGTTCAAGATATCGAATTATTAATGGGCTATCATAACCAACATAAATTCCGATCTTTCTTTGAGGTCCCATTTTTGTTCGTTGAGGTGGTGCAATATGCACATATACCATACATCCAAAAAATTTCAGTTGAGTAATATCTGGTTATTTACCAAATGCAAGCTGCGATGGGGAATATTTATGATATGCACTTGGTCTGATGCGAATTAATGCTGCAGCATGTAAAATTGTATGACCCCATATAGAAACAAGGAGTTTTGTTTTCATAATCATTGGTCTAGCAATCAGTTGTAGAAGTTTAATCAATGATTCAGCTAATCCATTTTATGTATGTACATGAGCCACTGGATGCTCAACAGTGATTCCCATTGATATAAAATAATCATCGAAAGTCTAGTAAGTAAATTCACCAGCATTATCAAGTCTAATTTTCTTAATTGTATGATCGGGAAATTGATTCTGCAATTTTGTTACTTGAGCAAGTAATCTTGCAAATGCCACATTTCGTATTGATAATAAACATACATGTGACCATCTAGTTGAAGGCATCGATCAATATAATAAAATATCTAAATGGTCCACATGGTGGATGAATTGGCTCACAAATATCACCCTGAATACGTTCGAGAAACATAGGTGATCCATTTTAGATTTTAGCTGGTGATGATTTATAATAAGTTTTCCAAGAGAACATGCTTTGGATTGAAACTTATTATTTTGAAAAATCTTCTGGTCTTTTAGCAGATGACCCATGTGTATTTTCTATAATTCTTCGTATCATTGTTGAACCAAGATGTCCTAATCGATCATGCCCATTTATCAATATTGAAGAATTATCAACTACCATGTTTGATTCAATTGAACTTATATATGTATAATGCAATCCAGTAGGGAGCATTGGTAGTTTTTCAACTACATATTTCTTTCCTGATTTATATGTGGTAAGACACATATATTTCTCATTTTCTTCATTTATTGTCTGATTATCATACCCTTGAGAATATATATCATTAAAACTCAACAAATATTTTTTCGATTGTAGTGAATACAAAGCATCATTTATCAAATAAATTGTACCATTAGGTAAAAAAAATGCGCTTTACCACAACCTTTTATCAAGTCTATAAGACCTGATATTGTATTCACAATTGTTTTTGTTGGTTTTAGTTCCAAGAAATATCTTTTATCTCGGAGAATAGTGTGCGTTGTACCGCTATCAGGTATGCAAACTTCCATGAGATTAGTTCCTTGTTTATCTTTATTCATAGCATTTTCCATATTTGAACTTCGAAAAAAATATGCAATGAAAAAATTATTGACAATACATATGTAATTTATTGAAAAATATAACACATTTCATAATTGTACAATAAACATTATCATATGAGTGCATGAAAAATAAATTATTTTACATTTATATTCCACCAATATATTGTTTATTTTCGGATAAATCGTTGAGAAAATCTGCAGCATCAATATTTTTTCATTTCTATTCGACCAGCATATTGATCATTTCCAGAGAAATCATTCAGTAAATTTTCAGCATCAAAATGAATTGAATCACTCAAACGGCCATTGTGCTCAGTGAAGTTGGTCTCTTTTTCTTTTTCCTTTATCGATTCTTTATAGAGCTTGCAAAGGTGCTCGGGAGCTCGACAAATACGGGACCAATGTCCTGAAGTGCCGCATCTAAAACAAGAACTTTCAAATCGTTTTGAGTGATTTTCATTACCATTCACGTTCTCATGATGCCTTTTCAGTGGGTGGTTCGTGACTCCCTTTTGAGATGAGTTATAAAAATAACTATCTCAATTATTTTCAAAACCACGGCTGCGACCACGACCACGACTACTTCCACGTCCACGTCCACGACCACGACCACGACCACGACCTCGACCTCCACCTTGACCAAAACCTTGTTTCTGAATTTGATTTTGGTTTTCAGGTTTAAATTCATTTTTACTTACAACATTTACTTCTGGAAATGCTGTTGATCCAGTGGGTCGGGACTGATGATTTCTCATTACCAGCTCGTTGTTTCCGCCACAAGAAGACAGATGATAAGTTCAGAATATCTCGCAAATCCACGGACTTTATATTGTTACTGCAGAGTTATATTTGATGCCTGAAACATGGAAAATATTTTTTCAAGCATTTCCGATTCCGTAACTTCAGATCCACAAAATTTTAGCTGCGAGATTAATCGATACATCGTCAAATTTTAATCACTTAATTTCTTAAAATCTTGGAATCTCAACATATTTCATTTATCACGGGCGGTCGGAAGTATAACTTCCCTTATATGTTCAAATCTTTCTTTTAATCCTTTCCACAGAGCCATGAGATCTTTTTCGATAAGATATTCACATTTTAAACATTTATCAAGATGTCGACGCAAAAATATTATAGCTTTTGCTTTTTCTTGTGATAAAGATATATCATTTTCTTTAATGGTCTCGCTTAAACCCAATGACTCAAGATACATTTCTACATCGAGAGTCCATGGCATATAATTTTTTCTTGTAATGTCGAGCGCAACAAATTCGAGCTTTGCCAAGTTTGACATGATGATACTATAAAAATAACAATGCATGTTATTAATTAAGTTCTATTAATATGACAACAAAAAATAACAGATAAATTACAAATACAAACATTCTTAAAAATAAAGAAAAAATGCGAGGTGGATATTCTCTGATAAATACAAGACTAGTGAGTATAATAACCAAAATAATTATACAAAATAACCTTGAAAGAGTCATCTTCTTCTTCTTCGAGAATTTTGATGAGGAAGAATAAGTTTGGAGTTATTGAATGTGTTTGTGAAGTCATATTTATAGGGTAAAAACTAGTCATTTATGACCGTTACAAACTCTTAAAAAATAAATTTAGGTATATGTCAATTTTATGGTAATAATATGATTTATATAATGTTAATCATGTTTAAATAATTATGTATATCATATCACAATATTATAATAGGTGTCAAGGACTCCTTTTATATAATATTGTGACATTATACAAATATATATATAATTATTATATAACACAATAAAAATATATAAACAGTGAAATAATCACATCACGTTATTATAATGAGGTATCATAGACTCCTTTTATATAATAACATGATATTATTCAAATATATATATACAATAAATAAATAGTAACACAATAAAATTATATAAGCAATATAATAATACAATCACATCACGTTGTTATAATGAGATGTCATGACTTCTTTTATATAATAACATGATATTATATATTAAATATATACACAATAAAAATAAATAAAGAGTAAAGTAAATAGTCTTAATTTTAAATATATTACTTTTTTCTTATGTTTTGGAGCTTGGAAAAATATGGAGCGAAACTTCGAGTATTGTGCTGATAACGTGTTAAAAGTAAAAATTTTCGGTAAAAAGTAAAAATCTCAAACTCTCAAAATTTACTAAACTACACACTTTATAAAATTTTATCTCTACTCAATTGTGATTTTCTTCATACATTGAGAGACCTATTTATAGAATTTCTTTTGAAATAATCCAAAAATAAATAAATCATTACATACATCATCACACATTAATTTTAAATATTTACAACTTTCTTATTTTCAATATTCAACTTTCTTATTTTCAACATTCAAATATTAGAACTCATATTTTTCAACATAATAAATAAATTATTCTTTAAAACACGAATTATTATTTGACAAGATTCCAGAAATATATATATATGGTTCCCCACGATGGCACACCCATTATGTTTTCTTTAAAAAATTTCACAACATATGTTTCTTAAGAGGGTCATGCCCGATGAATGATGCATATGTGTGGGGCATAAGCTTTGTATTATTGAATGTCATCCTACACCCAAGGAGTTGAAGTGAAAAAATTAATCCAAATGTTAAAATCGATCGTTTCAATGAGATTTCTTTGTATATCTAAAAATGCGAAAATTACATTAAAAAAAAAAAAGAAACAAAATAGATGAAACCCATAGATAAAATGGCAAATTTGAAGACCCACAGCTGCTTCATTAGGTTTGAGAGATAGTACCCAAAAGTGCTACATTTAAATGATGTTGGGTTATGGGTTATTTCGTGTCAAAATCGCAGCGGATGTTTTAAAATTTTATTTTGACAATTAAAATATTTGAACACTCGTACGGTTTAAATTGAATAAACATTCATAATATATTTAGAGTGAAATTTCACTTGGCACCAATTACTTCGGTATTAGCGGGTGTAGCTTTTGTTGTAATTCCCTACGAACAATCTTTTTAAAAAATTCTTTCTTCAATCTTCGAATCAAGTCTACGACCGGATTATTTGTTCCTCTTCTAACTTGCACTAGAAAGTGTAAAAAATATTTTGTGTTTGAGATAAAAAAATAAATAAAATGATTCAAAACTCTTTTGAGAGCAAAACACGATGGAGATTTCTTTTTCCCTTCTTTTTGGATTGGGAATCTCGATCGCCCACATCAAAGTAATATATATCTGTTTATTATTTTAACAAATTGTTATTTCCTTAATTAATCAGATTAATTAAGCTATAGATTTCAATAAATCTAGGACTCTCGAAATTAGCACACCAATAATAATGCATTAATATTATTTTATTTTGTGTGCAAGTTTTAAAATTATGGTATAATGAATATTTTCATATTACATAAATCAATAGCATATTTCATAAAAACTTAATGGGCTATATTTTAATACAATTAAAATACAATTTAATTATTAACGTCTATTTGAACTTTAATAAATTGGCATGAGGGGCTTATACTCTTACAAACTCATGATTCATGCTCCCATTATGTTAATTTCATCATAATCCCGATCGACGATCCAATATCATCGATGTGACAATTTCAACTTGTGTGTTATTATGATGCATATTTTAATTTCGAGATTATCAATGTCTAAATAAGGCAGATGTACTCCCTTTGACTGTTTTAGCACTCATGCTCTCAAAATTTATATAAGTTTTTATAAAATTTATTTATAAACTTATAGATTGATCCTATCAAACTTATTTATTATAAATTCAACTCATTTAATTTTTATCTCAACGGGAACAAGTAAACCAGTACTTGTGTGACGCTCAATGGTTCAGGGATACAGTTAGCCGTTGGTTCACAAGTTTTGTGATTCGGATAAATTTCCTTTATTCGGGCTTACCATAATTTTTCTCATTCCATGAACCAACATTAGATCACGAGAATGCAATAAATCATTTTCTGATTAATCCCATTGAATCATGTAAGAACGTCTAATAGCATCGCCCTGTGTTTCCTTAGGTATCACTGATAGTGACTACAAGAACCAATTGGTTATGATTAACGTACAGTACGGTCTCTTCATCTCATATATCCCGTTCGAATCTACAACCATTGGTTCATCAAGGGTTGAATATTAAATTCGATAGCTATGTGATATAATAATGAAATATTCATTGTATCATCGCATGTACAACTAGAGAACTCTTTCCGAATGTACATCTCATACTCTGGCCAGAGATTTCATGTAGTATTATTTCGTTAAATCACATAGGATATCCACACCCGTAGCGGTGAATCCCCGACTACAATACACTGGCTCCTGCATATATCGCAATTGCATCCAACCTCGCCACTTTGTGACCCTCGCGGAGTCCGTAAAACGAGTCAAAGAACAATCCTAGCATGTAGAGCCTCAGTGTTATCCCGGGTCGTAAGAACTAATCATGTACAATTACAACCATAGACTTTTTCTCTCGATGAATGGTAACCACTTGGAAAGTACGAGGGAGGCTTGTTCGGTACAATCATCATATGATTACCCATCTACATGATTGGACATATCTATGCCCTTACCATGAAACACGGTACACAACATCACAGATGCTAGTCTCAAGCTCAAGCGGCCTTTATCTTTATTTTAGGCGGCTGAATCGACTAGAAACGAATTTATAATATACAGTGTTTACAAACGAGTTTCAAGATCGATTACGATTCATTTGTATTAAAGCATAATCAAGGACTTTATATATGCTGATTGCTTAAGTATACAGATAAAGTAAAATGAAACCATAAATATTTAAATTATATTGAAATAAAGATTGTTTATTACACTCGAGTCAATAAACTCCATACCCCAGAGCCAAATATTCATAAATTTTAATCCCATTGTCTCGCGATGCTTTTCAAACAATGGTCCTGGAAAGGGCTTTGTAAGTGGATCAGCAACATTATCTGCAGAGACTACTCTCTCGACTGAAATATCTCATCTTGCCACAATTTCTCGGATTATGTGGAATTTCCTCAGTATTGGTTTGGATCGCTTATGAGACCTTGGTTCCTTTTCTTGTGCAACGGCACCAGTGTTGTTACAACACACCGGAACTGGATCAAATCCATTAGGAATGATGCCCAACTCTTGAACGAAATTTCTCATCCAAAATACCTCTTTGGCAGCAATATATTCAGCTTCAGTGGTGGAATCCGCAATGGTTTTTTGCTTGGAACTCTTACAAGAGATAGCCGCACCATTGAGCATGAATATAAAACCAGAGATCGATTTTGAATCATCTACGTCACTTTGGAAGCTAGAAACAATGTAGCTTTCCTATTTTAATTCTCCACCCCCATAGACCATAAATAAGTTCTTAGTCCTCCTTAGGTACTTAAGAATATCTTTCACAGCCTTCCAATGCATTGGACCAAGGTTCGCCTGATATCTGCTTGTAACACTCAGTGCGTAAGCAACATCAGGCGTGTTGATATCATACTATACATGATACTAACAATGGCTGACACATATGAAATACGTGTCATCATCTCTATCTCTTCATCAGTCTTGGGGCACACTGCTTTAGATAGAGTAACACTGTGACATATTGGAAAGTATCCTCTCTTGGAATCTTCTATAGAGAATCTCTTTAGAATAGTATCGATATAAGTCGTTTGGGTGAGCCCCAGCATCCTCTTTGATCTATCTCTATACATTTGTATTCTCAATACGTAGGATGCTTCACCCATGTCTTTCATGGAGAATTTACTTGCTAACCATACTTTAGTTGATTGCAGTAATCATACATTGGTCCCAATACATCAGTCCAAATGAACAGGATATTATCAACATAAAGTACTAGGAATGTCACTGCACTCCCACTAACTTTCTTATACGCACATGGTTCCTCAGGATTCTTAGCAAAACCAAATTCCTTGATAGTGTTGTCGAATATGAGGTTCCAACTTCTGGATGCCTGCTTGAGACCATATATTGGTCTCTGAAGTTTGCATACCTTATACGCACTTTCTACTGATGTGTATCCCTCATATTGAACATATACATATTTTCTTTAATGTCTCTATTGAGGAATGCCGTCTTTATAACCATTTTTTATATCTCATAGTCATATCATGCTGCTATGGCTAATAGTATTCTAGTTGACTTAAACATAGATACTTTCAAAAAAGTTTCCTTATAGTAAATTCCTTGCCTTTGAGTATAGCCTTTTGCTACCAGTCTTGTTTTGAAGATCAATACCTTCCCATCCGTCCCAATCTTTCTTTTGTAGATCCATTTGCATTCTATGGGAACGATTCCCTTAGGTGGATCCATTAATGTCCAGACTTGGTTTGAATACATAGAGTCCATCTTAGACTACTTGGCTTCAAGTCATTTGGAGAATCAGTCTCAGATATTTCTTCTTTAAAGTTCATTGGATCACATTCAATATAAGGCTCAGCATGGCCTTGTTCATGAAGAAACGTATATCTAGCAAGTGGTCTAACAATCCTATCAGACCTTCTAAGTGCGTGTACTTCAACTACTGGTTGTTGGGGATTAGGTTCAACTTCTACAGTTGAGGGAGTATCTTTAATTTCTTCAAGTTCTATCATCACACCTTTTCTATCTAATAGAAACTCCTTCTCTAGGAAGGTGGCATTTATTGAAACAAACATTTTTGCTTCATTTGATGATAGAAATAATATCCAACAAAATTTTTTGTTTATCCTACAAAGTAGCACAAAATGGATTGACTATCAAATTTGTCTCCACTGCCTACTTTACGTAAGCAGGAAATCCTCATTTTCTTAAGTAAAAATATTTGGGAGTTTTTTCCATCCATATCTCATATGTTGTTTTATCCACTACTTTTGTATGGATATTATTCAACAACATTGTATCAGTTTCAAGCGCAACGCCCCAAAAATATGTGGGCAATTTAGTTAATCCCATCATAGATCGAACCATGTCCATCAAAGTTCGATTACGACTTTCAGAAAGACTATTCAATTGTGGTGTCGCTATTGGAGTCCACTGTGAAAGAATCGCATTCTCTTTAAGATAATCCAAGAATTCAGTACTCAAGTATTCTCCACCTCGATCAGATCGAAGTGTCTTAATACTTTTTTGTAGTATTTTTCCTCTTCTAATCTGAATTCTTTGAAATTTTCAAATGTTTCAGATTTGTGTCTCATCAAATAGACATGCCCATACCTCAAATAGTCATCAATAAAGGTAGTGAAGTAGGATTGCCCATATTTTGTGCTAACACTTAGCGAACAATAAATGTATATGTGGATCAAATCCAGTAGACAATGTACACGTTCCACATTTCCCTTAAAGAGAGTCTTGGTCATTTTCTTTTCAGACAAGACTCTCAAGTAAGTAGAGAATTTATGTCTGACAAGTCAAACATGCCTTCTTCCACTAGATTGTGCATCCTTCTTTGTGAAATATGACCTAGTCTAGCGTGCCATATTTGTGCGGGATTTGGATAATCTAACTTTCTTATGTTTGTTGTTATTTCATGTTTACTTGGACATTCACTTATCATTTCCAAAACATTTCTGGCCCATATAATTACTTATATCCAGACTTCTTGCAATGAAACAAAAAAGTTCTATTTTATCAGGATTTGTGGGCCCTTTAAGTATCCTTCGGAGTTTGTCTTTCATTGGGCTTGTTTTTCTTGTGAGAGGCAGAACATTTCTATCCCTTACTTTGTGGGCCATTTTTCGTCCCTTACAAGAAGCTCACGAGGAAACATTATTTTTTTTATTTATGGTGGCTTCATAAGTCATAAGCATATTGACTAGCTCGTCAAGGATAACATCAATATTATTCAAATTGAAGTTCACCTAAACCTATCAAATGAGGAAGAGAATGACAACAAATTAATGTCATGAATTAACTCGTTAGGAATCACTTATTTCAGCCCCACCATTTTCTCAAAAAGTCCAATCACATGTACACCACGCTCATGGGCCAGAGCCCCATCTTCCATAAGTGTAGTTATGAGCTCCTTGAAAGTAGTGTGCCTCATTATACGAGTTTCATGCACCATGCAACTCTTGCATGCGTATTCAAATGTCAGCAACATTCAAAATTTTCTCAAATTGTCTCTGCAGTTCATTTGACCTAGAAGCGAGCATATTACACTTTAGCTTGCATACTATGGTCCTATCATCTTGCAAGCATTGTCAGTTCAGCAAGACTGACATTAGTGTGAATGTCATTTTCTCCGAAACAACGTTTCTAGTCAGTCTTGAAAATTCGATTCGGTTATCTTATTAATAACAGAAATGGATTACGTGAAGAAATTGAAAGTATATTGATATGGAAACTGAATAATGGTTACTGATTATTTTAAGATATAAAATATGGATTTTTATTTAATAATTTCTTTCTCACTATTCTGAAATTTTCACCACCTTCTGATGAAAAGGAAAAATCGCATTTCATTAGTGGGCACGTAGAGCCCAATTAGACAATTATGATATCGAATAATATCAGTCAATTATAATTTCTAAAAAATGAATCCAATTACATCCCCATGCAACCTCTTCGTGTTTCGCCTCACATTTAATAATATGACGTCTTTTATTTTCACATGTCAAACCAACCCATCAATATCGAATTGTAGTGGACGGTCACCATGAGTTCCCCCAATAATATGAGTCGAAGTCATAGGAGTTCCACTCAAATCACATCATATGTCCGGTGGATGTCACAGCTTTCTGACGCTAGGTTTACCCAATAATATGATCTAGACACTGACTGAGGGTAGCATTCAACATGCATCCACGATTGATGGAAGGCATGAATAAATTAAACTCTATTAATTTTTATTTTTGTGGTTTGATATAAATTTTGAATTTTATTCAAAAAGAGGGACTCATCATCTTAATTTAAAATCATGTGCCATGAGTTTGTATATTTGCCGGATTCATGCAACTATATTATTTAATAATTTACATACATGCATACTACTATATATCGCATATATATATATCATAATATGACATTCAACAATAAATAAGGATAATTGATCACCAACACTACCAGATACATGTGAGCCAGACATGGATCTAGGCCCATAACCTAGGTGAATGCAGGGATACAAATGTAACTTATTATAAGAGCTTCCAATATTTTACATGTCTTCATCTTGTACATCGGGCTCACCATCTTACATTCTTGATCTCCCACTATTTCTAATTATTACATTTAAATAGTCATGACACATAAAGGATACTTCTCATGGGGTGAGAACGGGCCATAAACCATGCCCACTTTAATAATATCAAATATTAACAAAATGACTTAAAACAGTAAAATATCCTAACATACACCTATCACATTGGTCGAGGATCTTGATCATTCTTCATGCATTTAATATCACATATTAACATCAATTAATTAAACAAATTTAATTAATTGATTAAATCATGCATATAATAATATTATTACTAACCATCACAATTATTAAAGAATTTAATAAAATAAATAAACACTTTTTATTCAATTTCCAATTTATTCAATAATTAAAATCACATTCTAATTATTTATCTTATAAGAAAATTATCAATTTAGCAAAATTTTATTTTAAGGAAAAATTGAACATTTTCATAAAATATCAATTTTATCCAAAATTTTGTAAAATCAGAAAATCGCACCCTAGGTCCAAACAATTCATGCCTACAACCCAGCACGGTGCCCGAGATGTTCCCGGGCACCTGTCCGCCCGCTACCCGATCGTATGCGAGCAACCTGTGCGCGCCCTGGGTGCATAGTTGTGCGCAGCCACCGCGCGTTGTGAGGACGTTCAACACATAGCGCGCGCTCGCTGCGCGCACACTATATTGTCCGGAACAGTTCGACGCAGTCTATTTTTTTTTTAAATTTAAAATCAAAATTTTATGGTGCATCAATTTTCTGAAGAATTTTTTTGTGTGGTTAGAAATAAAATATCCAACATGAAATTAAAACATACGATATAGAGAACCCGATTCTGATACCACTGTCGGGTTATGGGTTTTCTTGTATCCAAATTGCAGTGGAAGTTTTAAACTTTTATTTTGACAATCAAAATATTTAGACATTCGTATGACTTAAATTGAATAAACATATATGATGTTTAGTAATATTCTTTTAGTGAAATTTCACTTGGCACCAACTACTCCGGTATTAGCGAATGTAGCTCTTGTTGTAATTTCCTACGAACATTCTTCTTGAAAATTATTTCTTCAATCTCCGAATTAGGACCACGTCCGGGTTACTTGTTCCTCTTCTAACTTGCACTAGAAAGTGTAAAAGATATTTTATGTTTGAGATCAAGAAAACAAAATGGTTCAAAACGTTTTTGAGAGCAAAAAACGATGGAGATTTCTTTTTCCCTTCTTGTTGGCTTGGGAATCTCGATCACCCACATCAAAGTAACATATATCCTTTTCTATTATTTTAACAAATTGTTATTTCCTTAATTAAACACATTAATTAAATTAATAGATTTCAATAAATCTATGACTATCGAAATTAGCACACCCATAATAACGCATTAATATTATTTTACTTTGTGTTCAAGTTTTTAAATTTTGGTATAATGAATATTTTCATATTATATAAATCAATACTATATTTCATAAAAACTTAATAAGCCATATTTTAATTCAATTAAAATACAATTTAATTATTAAATTCCATTTGAACTTTAATAAATTAGCATGATGTGTTTATACTCTTACAAGCTCATGCTCTCATTATATTAATCTCTTCATAATCTCGATCGACGATCCAATATCATCATGTGACAATTTCAACTTGTTTGTTATTATTATGCACACTTTAATTACAAGATCACCATTGTTTAAATAAGGCAGGTGCACTCCCTTTGACTGTTTTAGCAGTCATGCTCTCAAAATTTCTATAAGATTTTATAAAATTTATGTAAGCTTATCGATTGATCCTATCAAACTTATTTCTCATAAATTCAACTCATTGAATTTTTTTTATCTCAATGGGAATAAGTAAACCATTACTTGTGTGACCCTCAATGGTTCAGGGATACAGCTAGTCGTGAGTTCACAACTATTTGTGATTCAGGACAATTTTCTTTATTCGGGCTTACTCATATTTTGCCACATTCCATGCACCAACATTTGATCATGAGAATGTCAAAAATCATTTTCAGATTAAGCCCATCGAATCATGGTTAGAGGTCTAGTAACATCGCTCCATGATTCCTTATGTATCACTGATAGTAACTGCAAGTGTAACGTCATGAAAATTTGAAGGTCCACGTGAACTACATGCATGCAATTTATCAAATTTTTTTTGTACTTTATTAAATTGTTATAAAAAATTAGCATTTTAAAGTTAAAATTAGTGGACGTTTAAGTTGGTGTCAAAGTCAAGGATCCTTAAAGCGTTGTGTTACTGCCACTCCGAGAAGCTCAAGAAGTCATGCCTCAAGTCTGTGAGTTTTTCCTGCTTTAGATATATGCTGAATTTTAAATGCTTTTATGGTGCATGAATTAGGAGGTTAGATGTATGTTTTTAAAAATATTAAATGCATGTTGGTTACGTGGTTTGGACGACTTGTACAGGAATGCTTCCTAGACGAGTTCTTCGCAGAGATAGTGAGGATAGACAGGAGGAGGGGGTTCTACCGCCTCCACCTAATCAGGATGTTAGTGCTCGTATGCTAGCTGGGATGACTCAATTACTGAAGCAGCATGTTGGGAATGCTGCGAGGGCCCGACCCGAGGCTATTTATGAGCGATTTTGGAGGATGGATGCGAAGATTTTTCTGGTACTACTGATCCATCCATGGTTGAGGGATGGATTAGGTCGTTGGAGGTGATTTTCATGTATATGGATATGGCGGACGCTGACCGAGTTTGTTGTACCATTTATTTGCTGAACGAAGACGCTTCCTTATGGTTGGAGGGAGCGTAGCGAGGGGTGAATCTGGCGACTTTGAGTTGGGAAGGCTTCAAGAGGGTATTCTATGATACATATTTCACTACCGACATTCATTCAAGGTTGAAGAGAGAGTTCACGAGTCTCCGCCAGGGGAATTCGTCTGTTGCTGAGTTTGTTCAAAAGTTTGATAGGGGCTATCATTTTGTACCCTTGATTGCAACTGATGCTGTGGAGAAGCAACGACATTTCTTGGATGGTTTGAGGCCGACGATCTGTAGAAATGTGATGCTGACTGATCCTATTGCCTATACTGATGTTGCTAAAGCCTTTCAAGCCGAGCAGTCTCTGAAGGACATTGATTGTTAAAGTGGACGTTTCAATGTTTGTTGTGATGTCTTAGCATTTTCTTCTAAATGAATTCTGTGAGTGCAAATTTGTGGATTAATACACTTGATATCTTTCAGTGTCCAACCAATATAATTTTTTATGTCTTTTAAGCATATCGACTAATTTATCTTCTTAATCTGTAACATCCAAAAACCAACCTACGTACGTAAACCACATGCATGCAAATGAATTAAATTACATAATAATTTTATTTAATTGATTTTAAAGGCTTGCATGATGCATATTATATTATTAAAGGTATGATTGCATGATTAAATCATTAGATGACATGATTTCATGAAACTGAAGGATTTTAACCGAATATTCGATAATATGCTATGGAAAAGAGACCGGGGACGACAAAGATAAAAACAAATATTTTTCATTAAATATTTTCAGGGCTTCTTAAAATGATTAAAAATAAATAAATTTTTCTAAAAATATTAGAGTTCAAATTATTTTACGAGACAAACTCGATTTTATCCGGGAAGCCGGTTTTGGACAACAATTGATTTTTAAAATATCCAATACATTATTTTTTAAAACTAAATTTTATGAACTTTTATTTTTCAATCAAATAAATGTTATTGGGCCTAATTTAACTAATTTGAGTAGGCCCAATTGCTCATATACTTGAAGGCCCAAAACCTAAGCCCATTAACATTCAAATTAAATCTATAAAAGAAATAAAAAGGAAGGTCTTTTGAATCAAACCAGCCGACACCAGCACACACAACACACACTTAAATTTTCGTAAAAAACTCACGAAGGAAAAGCTAGGGTTCTTCGTCGCCTGCTCGTCCCTTTTTGTGCCCTCGCCGACGATCATATATTCGAGCGTTTTAAATGAAAAAAACCATTTTTTTAAACCCTTTGACGCAGCATTCAAACAATTATATGCATATTTTATGTATTTTTGCATGAAAAATATTGATGTTCGAATTTCCTGTCGTTTCGATAATTATTTTCAATGTTTTGAAGATTTTTACGTATATATAACGTGACACGATTTCTAACGAATTACGCTGCCAACCTAGGATGTTTTATAAATAGAACAAGGACGATTTAAGGAGGAAACAAGGCTGGAATCGAGTTGGCTAAGGATGGAAAAGAACTAGGGTTCCTACGTGTGCTAAGGGATCACAGGCTTCGGCTAGGAGGGACAGCCACGTGTGGCTCAGCCAGCGTTCGGGTAGGGACCGTGCTGGACATGGTCAGGTGTTAGGAAGAGTCTTAGCATGGCTAGGACTCATGTTTCGTGGCTAGGGAAGAGTCCAGGCGAGGTAGGGCTCTTCCCATGCACTCCTACGGTTGGCTGCTACGTGGGGAAGTCACGACTCGGTTGGACTGGCTGTACTGGTCCAGTAAGGTCTAAGTAGGATGGTTAGGGGTCTAGATAGGGGTTGGGCCAGGGTGGCTGGGCCATGGCTCGAGGAAAAAGGGGGTTGCTTGATAAGGGAAGGCCGCGATTTAGGAGGCTTGCTCGTGGCTGGTCTTGCAAGCTGAGGCTGGTGTGCTGGTCCAGGAGGGTGCGACAAAGGTCTAGAAGTGCTAGGTTCAGGTTGTTAGAGTAGGTGCCCGTCGAGCCGAGTGTTGGCCGAGGGTTCATGTTTAAACTCTATGTATAAATAATCTTTATTTTAATAATATTTGAAATTATTGTTTTTGCACATATTTATCTGTATACCCATGCTAGTTGCATAGATAAAGCCCTTGAATATACAAACAGTAGAAAGAATATAAGATGCTCATATGATGAGTATCATGAAACTCATATTTGTAATACTGTATATTCTAAACAGTTCCTAGTCGATTCAGCCGCCGCTAAGAAGGATATAGGCTGCTCAAGTTTGAGACTAGTATCTGCGATGTGAGTACCAAGTTTCATTGGTAGGGGATATTGTGATGTCCAAGCATGCAGATAGGTGCTCCTTGTAGAGTGCATTGAACAACCCTCCATAAAGGACTTTCCAAGTGGTTCTCACTTATCGAGTGGAAATGTCCTAGTTTATGGTCGTACACCATTAGTCCTTACGACCTCTGACAACATTGAGATTCTATATGCTTGCATTGCACTTTGACTTGTTTACCGACTCTCATGGGTTCATCAGGTGGCAAGGTTGGGTGTTTTGTCGAAACATATAGGAGTTGATGCATTGTAGTCGGGGATTCACCGCTTACCTTCGGGTATGGATATCCTATGTGATCTCATGTATATGTAGTATGAAATCTCTGATAAGAGTATGGTGGTAATTATGAAAGGGGTTTCATAGATTACACCATCGATGCAACTACGACATGACACATAGTATCGATTCATTGACAACTCTCGATATACTAATGGTTGTCGAATCGGTCGGGATATATGAGTTGAAGGGACCGTACTGTACGCTAACCATAATTGAATTGTTCTTGCAGGCACTATCATTTGATACCTAGGGAATCATGTAAGCGGTTCTGCTAAGCGTTTAACATAATTGGTTGGGTACTATCAGACTTGAGTTCTGACGTTCTTGTTATCAGAGAGTTGATAATTAAGAATGGATCAATTGGGGTATGCTCGTATAAGGACATGTTTAGTCCGAATCACATGGAGATGTGAACCCACGGCTAGTTGTATCATTGAACCATTGAGGGCCACACAAGTGCTAGCTTTCTAGATCCCGTTGAGAAGTAAAATAGTTCAATGTGTTGAACGGCTTATAAAGGAGTTTATAAGCATAAATAAAATAGAAGTATGAATTCCTATAAGGAGAATGTAACTTTTAATTTGAGGAAGTGTTCCAAAATTAAAAGTTGGCCAAATAAATAATGTATTTGAAAATTGTGATTTTCATAAACATTATTATGGACTAAATTAAATTAATTCATGTGTTGAATTAATTAAACACTAGTGGACCTAGTAGAGTTTAAATAATTAAATTAATTCGAGTGTTAGATTAATTAAATAACATTGGGCCTTGTAGAGCCCAATTAGAAATAATTATTAAACTAGTGAGCTTGAGTAAAATCAAGTAAACTTTAAATGGACTCAAATATGTTTGGGACATTTAAATAAAAGTCCATGGGCCTTGTAATTCTTACAAGCCCAAGTCAAAAGCATGCTTGGGAGGTGAAGAGTTGGGGAATACTTTTCATTAAAAAATTGCATGGCATGCAAATAATACTTTTTACTTTTTCACTCACCAAGGCAACTCATCCTCCCCTTCATGAGACATGAAATGGCCGAAACTTTGAGTGTCTTCTCCCTCATTTTTCTCTCATTTTTCTTCTTCAATTGTTGAGGATAGAAAATAATTCTCCTTGAAAAATCTTCTTATTTTTCTAGTGCAAAATAAGAAGGGTTCTAGCTAGTTGGTGGTGGGCCTAATTTTGAAGAAAGGAGGAGGCTTGTAGATCTTCTTGCCATTCAAGAGCTAAGGTGTTTACACCTTAGTTGGAGCCATCGTCAATCTTAAGGTGTTTACACCTTAGTTGGAGCCATCATCAATCTCAAGAGATTGATAGGTAAAAATTTCTAAACACCCAATGTATGACATATTGTGTTTTTCGTATTTGCTACACACTATAGGCTTAGGGTGCTCGGTTTTCTTGTTGAAAAACAAATTTTTGAAACTTCCGTTGCGCTTTCGGGCACCTTAATCGATCCCCTTTCACTGGTATGGTCAAGGGTGGTTTGCTGATGGCTTGGTGAACTCGAGCCGTGGCTCAAGGAAGTAGCTTAGGGTTCGAAATTAAAGTTTAATGGTTAAGGGGTTTGAAACATGGTCCACGGGGGTCGGTTCATGGTACACGAGGGTCATTTAGGTATAAAAAGTCTATTTTAAAATTTGGAAATAAAATATTAAAGTTTGAATTAATTCGAGAATAAATGCTTCATGAATTAGTAATTAAAGAATTAAATCGAAATCCCCGAATTTACTTCTAACAAAAATATTAAAAATTAAATTTAAGCTCAAATAATTATTTGAGATGGTCTAAAGTCAATAAAATTAAGTAAAAGTCAAAATCGAGAAAATCTACGTCTAGGGGCAAAACAATCATTTTACACCTAGGTAGTACGAAAAGGCTTGGCAGCGTCCCGAAGGATCATAACGCATGATAAATGATATAAAATGATTATTTTGACGAAAATATGATATTTTATGATTTATGATAAAAATGTGCAATTTTTACTGTTAAAATGCTAATTTGGAAAGTCATGATATTTTATGCTTTAAAAAGGAAAAAAAAAAGGAAAAAGGAAAAATGAAACGTCCACTACTCGTTTTCTTAAAAAGTACTATAATTTTTTTCTACAACACTCAATGATTCGGCCAAAATACTTAAATATATATGTAAAATATCTGCACCCTTTTAAAAATAAAGCAACCACTAAACTTGAAAATCAAAGGAAATAGTTTAAATCATAAAATCGTCAATCATTTTCAAATCCTAACTTAGCAAAATTGCTAAAATTAACAACCTCTCAAAAGCCACACAAAATCATAAAGTAGTAAAAATATCTTAAACAAAATCTTAAAAATCATAAATCATAAACTAGTGCGGAAAACTAGCGCTGGTCATCGGGTTATGTGCACCTTCAGTCTAGCAAAATCAACCATCAAGAACTCCATTATCATTATTATCATAATCACATGCATCAATCACACCTAGTGAGTCTAAAGACTCAGAAAACCATATTCTTGATAACAAGTATTACATATACAGAACACATGCAACAGTGAAAATACTTGTACGTAAAACATTTTCATAATGATGCATAATCTTAAACATAAACATTTTTCATAAGCATTTTCATATTATCGTAAATTTAATTCATATTCATCATAACATATTCGTTTTCATCATATTCATATACGTATTCATTTTTGTTGAATTCAGTTTGTTAATTGTGACTTTTGTATTTGTATTCGTATTGGGGCGATGGATCCATCTACATGTAAACACAGTACTAGGCGGCGGGGACATCAGCGACACTCTCACCCGTCAACCGAGCCTTGGCCTTACGTATTAACATATCATCGTATTCGTATTAGTCACAGTTACTTCACATCCTTCAATATTTCATCTTCTCATCACTTTATAAAATCCATGCATATAAATATCATTTTTCTTTTAAACCAAGCATGCAACATATCTTTTAACGTTAACGTTTCATCATAAAATTTCATAAACATTTAAAATAATCACATTAACATATAAAACAGTATTCAGGACATTGCCATGTCGTTTACTAATATCTAGGTATAAAATGATCGTTTTACCCCTATAAGCATAATTTTTTGTATTTATCCTTAGACCTCTAAACGACATCCCAAATCATTCCAAACTTAACATATAACGTTAAAACACTCTCATAAATATTCCTTAGGCTTAAAACTTAGCTTTTCGATAGGTTCCTCGATTCATATTTAAACTAAGACGTACAACTCGGTTTTGACTCGTATGAACTCGAAACTTAACTAAAATTGAATCAAAGCTTAATAACACCTAAATAACCCATATTTGGCAAAAATCAAGCCTATCATAACCATTGAACAAGCCTAAAACCTTGCTGGAAAATTCTACTCATTTTTGGAAAAGCCTAATCTAACCTACCATGGTTTCCTTCAAGCCTAGGCCATAACCATAACATCCAGACCCTAACCAACAATCCAAGGACCTAGACCACACCATATAAATCCTACTGGAACGAGCCTACAATTCCTAGAACCTCCAGCCCTAAGCCACCCCCCTTCATGCACTATACGCCCCAAAAACGACGTGCAACCTATGTGCCCCATGTCCAGCCCTTGCACCGCCCATCTAGGTCCATTACTAGCCTCCCTTAGGAACCCTGAACACCTCCCAAACAGCAGCTAGTAGAATCCCTTGCCCAGGACGAAAAACGCAAACCCTAGCCCATAGAAACCCAATTTTTGTTCATCCTCTTACCCTAATTTTTCCAACCTTTAGACGTACACCTAGGAACCCTTAAACATGTGGAAAAACATCTCTTCAAGTACTCCTACCATGGAAGCCCCTTTGTGCATCATTATGAAGAGTTTTAAAAAAAGAAAACTCTAGTTTTTTGCATAATAAGACATAAAAACGAAAATACAAGGTAGTGTTTCATATTTTTCATGCAAACATACATCAAACATATAATATGGTGTGATAGATTATAAAAATAAATATTAAGGCGTGCTTTCGTGTTTAAAATGCTCAAAATACAAATATCGTAAGGGTGATAGTCGGCGAAGAACAGAGGACGATTTCTATTTTGTTCCTACCATTTTCTCTTGTCAAAACCCCACCAAAAACCCACCTTGGAATGCATGAGATTCGAGTGATCGTTGATAGAAGGAAGAACAAGGAAGGAAGTCGAAGAACGATAGAGAAAAAAAATGTCAAAACTCCCTTGGCCAAGGAAAAGGATTCGGCCGCTGCTCCTCTCTTCAATTCACTTTTTACGTAACGTAGTGTGTGTTTCGGTATGTTTATGTGTGTAGGTGTTTAGGTGGGTGTGTGTGGGTTTAGTTTTAAATAAATAGAAAAAACAAAAAGGCTTTTTAAATTTTTAATTAATGAGCTTAATCAACACTAATTTTTTTAACTAATAAATTAGGCTCATTAAAATTAATAAAATCAATAGGCTTAAATTAAAAGATTAAAATATATATTTCCAAAAATCCCCTTATAAAATACATAAAATTCCTTGGTCCCATCAATTAATTTAAATTTGACCTTAAAAATTCCATAATTCTTAAATTATTTAAAATAATTATTTTCTCAACTAAAAATAAAATTTTATCTTTTAAATCTTTTGCACCTTAATTTTCTCCAGTCCTCCGTCCCAGCTAACCACCGATATTTACCTGAAAATATTTAAATTATGGAATCTGGCAAAATTACATAATTACTCATTTAGTCACTCAAAATATCATTCATGCGTCCAAAATCATTTAAATAAAATACATAAGAAATTTAATAACTTGCATGCATGTGGTTCACATGGACCTTCAAATTTTTGGGACGTTACAAAAAATGTTTTGAGGGGTGTTAATTGATTGTGAAAAAATGATATAGGATATGTGGGGGATCCGTTTTAACAAGGAACGGTGAACTGATAATTTTATGAAACTGTCGTGAGGTAAAAGGCTCAGAGGGAGCCCGTTTACGAGACAAGGCCCCAGAGGGAGCCCGACGATCGTATTTCTATGACAGTGCCTAGTGCCCGTCCCCATGCGCTATGGTGAGCTAAGACTGATCGGTCGACCAGAGGATAAAAGACTAGTCACTTTCAAGGATCAAACTTCACCCAAAATGATAAACGATGCAAAGCTTTACGATTTTATGATTTTACGATACATTATTTATTTATTTATGCTTTAAAGTTATTTTAAACAAAAGTATGATTTTAATGCATGTGCTTGTATATGTTATATTTGCTACTCATGTTTAGAACGTGCTGAGTCATTAGACCCACTAGGTTTGAATGCTGCAGGTGATGATATTGAGGGAGGCGCTGACGCTTGAGTGGATTGAGTACGGCAGTACATTCTCGAGGGACATTTATTTCCGCACTAAATTGATAGGCAAAGTTTAAAAGATTTTGTTAAGGATTTTATTAGAGATTTTAAAAGTTTAAAATCGGTAATTGACGATTTTATGCACTTGAGATTTAAATTGTTAAATTATTTTTATTTATGGAAATTTTAAGTTATTTATAAATGGTGATTTTTGAATTAATGGAAAAAAAAATTAGTAGAATTGTAATGTAAAAAGTAAGGGTAGTTTGAGTTGGTATCATAGCGAAAGATCTCCAAAGGGTTGTGTACTGTCACTCTGAGAAGCTCTAGAAGTCATGCCTCAAATATGTAAGTTTTTACTGCTTTATATTTTATATGCTAAAATTCTTTAATGCTTTCATGATGCATGATATAGAGGATAGATGCATGTTATTTTAAAATATTAATTGCATGTTGGTCATGTGGTTGGGACGTATTGTACACAGATGCCTCCTAGACGAGTTCTACGTAGGGATAATGGGAGTAGACAAGAGGAGGAGATTCCATAGCCTCCACCTAATCAGGATGCTAGTGCCCGTGTACTAGCGGGTATGGCTCCTCTACTAGAGCAACACATGGGAATTGGTCCGTGGGACAACCGGAAGCTATCTATGTGCAATTTATGAGGATGAACCCTGAGGATTTTCGTGGCACTACTGATCCATTTGTTGCTGAGGGATGAATTCGATCTTTGGGGGTTATTTTTCGTTATATGAATATGGCGGACGCTGACCGAGTTCATTGTACCATCTATCTGCTGAAGGGCGACGCTTCTTTATGGTGGGAGGGAGCGGAACGAGGAGTGAATCTAGCGACATTAACTCGTGAGGAATTCAAGAGTGTATTCTACGACAAGTATTTCACATCTGATGTCCATTCTATGTTTAAGAGAGAGTTTATGAGTCTCCGTCAGGGGTTTTATCTGTTGCTGAGTTTGTTCAGAAGTTTGATAGGGGCTGTCATTTTGTGCCCTTGATTGCGAATGATGCGGCTGAGAAATTATGACACTTCCTTGATGGACTGAGGCCCCCAATCCGTCGCGATATGATGCTAATTGATCCCTGCTGATTATATGTGGGGACCCGGACGCTAATTCATTTCTTAATCATTTTTTGGGAATAATTAGATCAATTAAATAAACAGGGTCTAATTTTTTTTTTTAAATTACAAATGCGGAAACGTACTGTAATCAATCTGATATACATATCAAAAGTAAAAGTACAGATCTTGTACTAAATACATTCCTATCAAGCTAGGATTCAATCACTAAATATCAAGTGCTGATCCTATTCTACTTCTGGTCCGGATCTCCACGCTAACTTATCCTCTCTTATCCTCTTCTTGACCCTGATCATGTCCCACATGTTGTCATGCACACATACAAACAAGACAACAGCCGGATAACTCCGGTGAGAAATACATCCCAGTATAAACAATGTATACATGCAATCATATAAACAGATATAAAAGCATGAAACAGATATCAATAACATGTATCAAATCAGAAAGACATGTATCGATATAAAGCTGTAAATAAAACTCTGGACTCGTCATTTCAGACTCGACTCATCTCTAATCTAGGGATCCCGGTTGAGTAAGAACGCAACATTCTCCCACCTACTCTCCCCAGCCAGATAGTGGTACGTTCTTATTCCCAGACTTTTGCTATCTATATCGAATATCTGCAATAGAAGTCGATCTACTTCTAAGCACATCGATATATACCCAAAAGTCCAGTGACTTGGCGGTTCTGCCAAAGACTAGGCACATCTGTCCAAGACTCTAACTCATGCTTTGCCATAAATCAATAGAATAAGAATATCAATCTCAAACATTGCAACATATCGAGGCAATGACAATTCAGTATGTGATTTTGGGAAACTCAAGTTAAATCAAACTCGAGTTGTGCAATCCCAGAACAACATTGATTTATACCTTTCTTTCTGTTGTTCTGACGAAGTCGATGTCTCGAATCCAAATCTATCAATACTCAATCTGGCAATGACAATAACGTGGAATACAATATCAATACACCACTCAAATCAATACTGGATATAATCAGAATTCAATCAAATTCTGTTTCAACAGCATAGCTGCACAATCTCAATATACCCAGCAATACAAATCAACAGATATCAATTCTCACAACTCATGATCAATCACTGTACAAAATCTGATATCAATCTCAATCAAATCAACTCTGAAAATCATAACAATTCTATACGGTATCCATTCTTCAGTCCTGTTTCGATTATACGATGTCTAACATGTCAGAAACACCATATATGAATCATATCCGATTCCTTCAATATCATAATTTCAAAACATAACAAAACGTAGTAACACTTATGTCCGGTTGAAACTCTCGTCGCGAGAATCACAATATCGAAGTCGGATTGAAAATCGGACGGACAGATTTCCCGCAAACCAAATTCTATGGTCAAGAACTTGAATTTCTCTCGGGAGCTTCGTTCTTTCTTCTGCAGCAATTAAATGAGGGAATTGTACTTTGGTAATATATATATCCTGCATGCCATGACCAAGTGGCTAACTCTAGGTGCTGCACATCTCGCGCATATGCGCGACCTACCTCGGCGCATATGCGCGAGACAATATGTCTCGGCGCGTAGCATCACAGCAACTCGCGCATATGTGCGCCCTCACTCGGCGCATATGCGCGAGGTTCTTTACAACTCTCTGCCACCCTCGCGCATATGCGCTGGTCAATGTCGCGCATATGCGCGAGGTCCTCTACCTATCTCACGCATATGTGCCCGACGGGGTCGCGCATATGTGCCCGACGGGGTCGCGCATATGCGCGAGGGCTCATCCTCGCACATAATTCCAATCCTCTTTCCGGATTTCCTGGTCTGATCCGTTCCGTCTATAATCACATCAATTATCAACAAATCATTTCAGGTTACGATAATCAAAATCTCGGGCATTACATTTCTCCCCCCTAAGATATTATTTCGTCCCCGAAATCACCGGCAATCAAATCAGATACCAGATCAGATACAATAAGGAATGTGGAATTGAAGCTAAATAAGAATACTCACATCAATGAAATGATTCTGGGAATCTTTGTCTCATGTCTGACTCTGTCTCCCAGGTAGCTTCTTCAATGCCATGACGACTCCACTGAACTTTCAAAAGCGCAATAGTCTTCATTCTGGGCTGCTTTTCTTTAAGATCTAGAATCTGGATCGGCTTTTCAAAGTAACTCAGAGTCTCATCCAGTTCGGCCTCGTCTGGCTGAATAATATGTGAAGCATCAGACAGATATTTCCTCAATAACGATACATGAAAAACATCATGTATTCTAGATAAAGAAGGCGGTAATGCGAGTCGATAGGCACGATCTCCTATCTTCTCGAGAATCTCATACGGCCCAATATAACGTGGAGACAACTTCCCTTTCTTGCAAAATCTGACCACGCCTCTGAAAGGAGAAATCTTCAAGAATACTCGCTCTCCTGCCTCAAATACCAACGGTCTACGTCGAATATTGACATATTTGGCCTGTCTGTCTTGAGCTGCCTTCATCCTTTTCTGAATCAGCTTCACTTTTTCAGTCATATCTCTAATCATATCAGATCCAATCTCAAGAATCTCAGAGACATCGTCCCAATAAAGCGGGGATCTGCATTTCTTACCGTACAACGCTTCAAACGGTGCCATCTCAATACTCATCTGATAGCTGTTGTTGTACGAAAACTCACAAAGTGGCAATGTATCCTGCCAATTAGTGCTAAAATCAAGCACTATAGCTCTAAGCATATCCTCCAGGGTCTGGATAGTCCGCTCTAACTCTCCGTCAGTCTGTGGATGATATGCGGTACTCAGATGTAACTTCGTATCTAGAGCCTGCTGCTAACTCTGCCAGAAGTGCAAAGTAAACCGAGGATCACGGTTTGAAACAATCGACTTTGGCACTCCGTGCAATCTGACCACCTCTCTGACATAGATCTCTGCCATCTGGTCATGTCTGTACGTCATCTTGTACGGAATAAAACATGCGGATTTGGTCAATCTGTCAATCACGACCCAAATCGCATCACAACCTCGGGAGGATCTCGGTAGCTTCGTTACAAAATCCATGGAAATGTGATCCCATTTCCATTCAGGAATAGATAAGCTTTGTAACAGTCCTCCTGGTTTCTTTCTTTCTGCTTTCACATGTTGGCAATTCAGACACTTGGATACAAATTCAGCAATATCAGTTTCATCTGTTTCCACCAAAACTATCTTTTCAAATCATTATACATTTTTCTGCCACCAGGATGAATACTGAATCGACTGCTATGCGCTTCTGATAATATCTGTCGTTTCAACTTTGAAACATCTGGCACAACAAGACGATTATTCACATATAATACACTGTCACGTACCTCATATTCTGATCGATGCCCTGCTCTGACCATCGATATCGAATTCTGCACACTATGATCAACTTTCTGAGCCGCTTTAAGTCTCAAAATCAGCTCTGGTTCGACTTGGACAGCATATAATCTCAATGGTTTACAATCTGCCTCAAATACTAATCCAGACAAATAGCAATCTTCTATCAAATTCGAAACACCAATCGTCGATAAGGATAAGGAACATACCTTTCGACTCAGTGCATCAGCTGCAGCATTGGACTTTTCCGGATAGTATTTGATTTCACAATCAAAATCTTTCCGTAAATCAAGCCATCTTCGCTGCCTCATATTCAACTCTGACTGTGAAAACAGATATTTCAAGCTTTTATGATCAGAATAAATCTCAAACTTCTCAGCATATAGGTAATGTCGCCATATCTTCAGTGCAAATACAATGGCCACCAATTTAAGATGATGAATTGGGTAGCAAGTCTCGTGTGGCTTTAACTATCTTGAGGCATAAGTGATCACATGTCCTCGGTGCATCAAAATACAACCCAATCCTCTGTGAGACGCATCACAATAAACAACAAAGTCACCACTACCTGATGGAATAGTCAAGATCGGAGCACTGGTCAGTCTCTTCTTTAACTCAAGAAAACTGGACTTACAGTCTTCATATCAAATAAACGGTGCATTTTTCTGAGTCAGCTGAGTAATAGGTTTAGCAATACTCGAGAAATCTTTAATAAATCGCCTGTAATACCCTGCCAAACCCATAAAACTGCGTATCTCTGGCACAGATGTCGGTCTCAGCCAACTGATCACAGCCTCAACCTTGCTAGGATCAATAGAAATACCATCTTCGGATATAATATGACCCAGAAATACAACCTGTCTCAACCAGAATTCACATTTCGACAGTTTAGCATACAGTTTTTCAGCTCTCAGAGTTCACAACACAATCCTAAAATGCTCAGCATGATCAATCATATTTTTCGAATATATCAAAATGTCATCAATGAATATAATAACAAAATCATCAAGATATCTCTGGAATATACGGTTCATCAGACCCATAAATACAGCTGGATCATTTGTCAAACCGAACGGCATGACAATAAACTCATAATGTCCATACCTGGTTCTGAACGCTGTCTTCGAGATATCAGAATCTCTGACTCTCAGCAGATAATATCCAGATCTCAGATCGATCTTGGAATAAATAGAAAAACTCCACAACTGATCAAATAAATCATCAATACGAGGCAAAGGGTATTTGTTCTTTACCGTAGCCTTGTTCAGTTGTCGGTAATCAATGCAGAGTCTCATTGAACCGTCTTTCTTTCTCACGAACAATACTGGAGCACCCCAAGGTGAAAAACTCGGTCTGATGTAACCCTTGGCCAGTAAAACCTCCAACTGCTCTTTCAAGTCTTTCAATTCGATTGGTGCCATTTTGTACGGAGCTCTAGAAATCGGAACTGTACATGGTACCAATTCAATGGTGAAATTCATCTCTCGAATCGGAGGCAAACCCGGAATCTCATCTAGGAAGACATCAGCAAACTCACAAACCACTGGCAAATCAGCCAATGATGGGCTCGATTTCAGTAAATCAACTGAATACACAAGGAAACCCTCTGCTCTTTTCTGTAATAATCGAGTCATAGACATAGCAGATATCAAAGGAATTCTATATCTAGAACCCTTACCGTAAAATTTTCATTAGTCAGCCATCTCAGGTCTGAATCTCACAATCTTATGGAAACAATTAACAGTAGCTCTGTACTTGGTCAGCATATCAATACCGATAATACAATCAAAATCAGACAACCCAAGTACGATACAATATAACTCAATCTCATAGCCGTCATACTGTAGCTTACAATGTTTAACAGAATTCACTGATATCAAACATGTCCCCAAAGGAGAAGAGACAGACACTACAGCAGATAACGACTCAACAGGAAATGCATGACTCAATGCAAATCGTTCAGATATAAATGTATGAGAAGCACCGTATCTATCAATACATAAGCAGGATAACCACATAATAAACAGTTACCTGCACCAACATCATCTGGTGCTTCCTAGGCTTGCTCCTCTATCAAAGCAAATACTCTGGCTTGCTGTCTCGGAGACTGGCCCACAGTCTGCCTTCCTCCTGGCCTCGGCTGTGACTGTGGAGTCGTCGGTGGTGGCTGAAAGGAATGAACAGATGATGATCCTCTATCAGTCTGAGCCACTGATCCAAATGATTCTGCTCCCTAGGATCTTTGGGAACCTCTCTGTGGACATACTCTTGCAAAATTTCCCTGCTGTCTACAAATGTTGCAACTACCAGACACTCCTTGACATTGCTCTGTCGGATGTCTCCCTCCGCAAGTTCTGCAATACACCCCAGTATAGCTTTGGCTCTGTCGGAAACCACCAGAGCTAGATGAACTACTCCCTGACTTCTTGAAATGCTTTCCTCGGGCTTTCAAGAAATCTTTCTTTCCACCACTGCTGCTACCACCCTCAAATCTGGGAGGTGGTTGCTGTGGTCTCGGTGATGGAGGAACATAAGAAGCTCCTTTCTGTCTCATTAGACCGGCTTCCGCTCCTTTGGCTCTATTCAGAGCATCAGTAAAGTTATTCGGTCGCCCTGTGTTCACCAATGTAAAAATCTCGGGATTTAGCCCATAGATGAACTGATCAGCAACAGCTTCATCATTCTCAGCCATATGTGGAGAAAAACGCAACAAGGAAGAGAACTTGGCCACATATTCTTCAATGTTCAACTGACCCTGTCTCAGATTGGCAAACTCTGCCCCTTTGTTTTTCCTGTACGACACTGGGAAAAATCTCTGATAAAACTCAGCTTTAAAGACATTCCAAGTGATATTCGTACCTCGATGCTCCAATGCTCTCTTTGTCGTAATCCACCAGTTCTTTGCAATGTCATGCAACTGGTGCCCAATCAATCAGACTCGGCGCTCATCTTTTAATCCAAGGAATCAAACAACATCTCAATATCATCTAACCAACACTCACAGTCAACAGAAGTCTCTGTTCCTTTCAGGGTTGGCGGTTTGAACGACTGAAACCTCTTCAGTAACGTTTCCATCAGTGTAGATGTCACATCCATCGGATTTGCAGAAGTACTACCCTGTTCTGGTACTCTTCGAGGAGGTATATCTGATTACCAAAAGGGTTAGCAACCAAATACAACAAACATGTTTCAGTCCTCCTCTGATCATCTTACTGCTGATCAAGAATCTGTTCTGATTCATTCTAAATAATACACGTTACCAATCAAATCAGATATTCAGGTAAACATGTATTAAAGCAGTAAACATGCTAGCAAGCCAAAGCAAGGAAGAAAACTCATTCTACCCCGCTCACTAGATCCTATCTTAGTCTAAGGTAACCTACTGCTCTGATACCACCTGCTGTGGGGACCCGGACGCTAATTAATTTCTTAATCATTTTTTGGGAATAATTAAATCAATTAAATAAACAGGGTCTAATTTTTTTTTTTAAATTACAAATGCGGAAACATACTGTAATCAATCTGATATACATATCAAAAGTAAAAGTACAGGTCTTGTACTAAATACATTCCTATCAAGCTAGGATTCGATCACTAAATATCAAGTGCTGATCCTATTCTACTTCTGGTCCGGATCTCCACGCTAACTTATCCTCTCTTATCCTATTCTTGACCCTGATCATGCCCCACCTGTTGTCATGCACACATACAAACAAGACAACAGCCGGATAACTCACGGTAAGAAATACATCCCAGTATAAACAATGTATACATGCAATCATATAAACAGATATAAAAGCATGAAACAGATATCAATAACATGTATCAAATCAGAAAGACATGTATCGATATAAAGCTGTAAATAAAACTCTGGACTCGTCATTTCACACTCGACTCATCTCTAATCTAGGGATCCCGGTTGAATAAGAACGCAACATTCTCCCACATACTCTCCCCAGCCAGATGGTGGTATGTTCTTATTCCCAGACTTTGGCTATCTATATTGAATATCTGCAATAGAAGTCGATCTACTTCTAAGCACATCGATATATACCCAAAAGTCCAGTGACTTGGCGGTTCTGCCAAAGACTAGGCACATCTGCCCAAGACTCTAACTCATGCTTTACTATAAATCAATAGAATAAGCATATCAATCTCAAACATTGCAACATATCAAGGCAATGACAATTCAGTATGTGATTTTGGGAAACTCAAGTTAAATCAAACTCGAGTTGTGCAATCCCAGATCAACATTGATTTATACCTCTCAATCAAATTCTGTTTCAACAGCATAGCTGCACAATCTCAATATACCCAGCAATACAAATCAACAGATATCAATTCTCACAACTCATGATCAATCACTGTACAAATCTGATATCAATCTCAATCAAATCAACTCTGAAAATCATAACAATTCTATACGGTATCCGTTCTTCAGTCCTGTTTCGATTATACGATGTCTAACATGTTAGAAACACCATATATGAATCATATCCGATTCCTTCAATATCATAATTTCAAAACATAACAAAACGTAGTAACACTTACGTCCAGTTGAAACTCTTGTCGCGAGAATCACAATATCGAAGTTGGATTGAAAATCGGACGGACAGATTTCCCGCAAACCAAATTCTATGGTCAAGAACTTGAATTTCTCTCGGGAGCTTCGTTCTTTCTTCTGCAGCAATTAAATGAGGGAATTGTACTTTGGTAATATATATATCCTGCATGCCATGACCAAGTGGCTAACTCTAGCTGCTGCACGTCTCGCGCATATGCGCGACCTACCTCGGCGCATATGCGCGAGACAATATGTCTCGGCGCGTAGCATCACAGCAACTCGCGCATATGTGCGCCCTCACTCGGCGCATATGCGCGAGGTTCTTCACAACTCTCTGCCACCCTCACGCGCATATGCGCCGGTCAAAGTCGCGCATATGCACGAGGTCCTCTGCCTATCTCGCGCATATGCGCCCGGCGGGGTCGCGCATATGCGCGAGGGCTCATCCTCGCACATAATTCCAATCCTCTTTTCGGCTTTCCTAGTCTGATCTGTTTCGTCTATAATCACATCAATTATCAACAAATCATTTCAGGTTACGATAATCAAAATCTCGGGCATTACATTATACTACTGCCGTTGCCAAAGCTTTTAGATCTGAGCAGTCACTTAAGGATATTGAATGGGAGATGCAGCGAAAAAGGAATCGTGCTCAGAAAGCTAATCAGCAATTGAGTCAGCAGAGTAAGAAACCATTAACGGGACCACCTAAGCGGCCGGGACAATCGAAAAAACAAGGACAACCGTCTAAATAAAATGTCCCAAAGACAGCAGAGAAGCCATAGTGAAAGTAGTGCAATCGTCAACATTATGGCAAGTGCATGTGGGGAAACCTACAAGTTCTTCAAGTGTGGAGAGATGGGACACAAAACTGGGGATTGCCCGAAGCTCAAGCAACCCACGACTGGAAGGGCATATGTGATGCATACTAAGCAAGCGGAGCTATACACTACGCTTATTACAGGACAAATATTGCTAGCGGGAATAGCTACCTACGCTTTATTAAACTCCGGAGCTACACATTCTTTCATATCTAAATCCTTCGTGAAGAAATTGGGAATCTTACCAGTAGCTGTGGAGTCAGGATTCAGAGTTACAGTACCTTCAGGCGAGCATATGGTCTCTAGTAGCATGGTTAAGAATGTGGAACTAAAATTACAAAAGAATATTATACGAGCGGACATTATTGTGCTACCGATGCCCGAGTTTGACATTATTTTGGCATGGATTGG
This sequence comes from Primulina tabacum, assembly GCF_025594145.1. Lineage (NCBI taxonomy): Eukaryota > Viridiplantae > Streptophyta > Magnoliopsida > Lamiales > Gesneriaceae > Primulina > Primulina tabacum. Next base: position 27,552,790 of record NC_134550.1, on the reverse strand, counting down.
CTCACATTGAATGTGACTACTATTGAATTTCAGTGTAGGACAATATCTATTAGACCGCCCGAGGGGAAAGTGTTCATCTTTGAGGCTGCACAAAACAATCAAATGCCACATATCATTTCATGCATGCGTGCAAGGAAGCTTATTCAAAAGGTTTGCCAAGGTTTTCTTGCCAGTATTATATCTGCATCCGACATTGACAGTCAATCTATTGAGGATGTGGAGGTAGTTAAGGAATTTTCGGACGTGTTTCCTGAAGATGTTTATGATATTCCACTTGAAAGAGAAGTTGAATTTGTTATTGAGTTGATGCCTGGTACAAAGCCTATCTATAAGGCACCATATCAATTAGCACATGCTGAAATGAAGGAATTAAAAGATCAAATTCAAGAGCTGCTAGACAAGGGATTTATTCGCCCTAGTTTCTCTCCATGGGGCGAGCCAGTGTTATTTGTTAAGAAAAATGATGGGAGCATGAGACTATGCATCGAGTACATAGAGTTGAATAGAGTGATAGTGAAGAACAAGTATCAATTACCTCGAATCGAAGATTTATTTGATCAAAAGAAAGGAACCTCGGTATTTTCAAAGATATATCTTAGGTCTGGATATCACCAGTTGAGGGTTAAGGAGATGGATTACATAAAAAAGCGTGTCGTGAGGAGCATGAACAACATTTGAGGATGACCTTGCAAGTTCTACGAGAGCAGAAATTATATGCAAAATTCAGAAAGTGCGAGTTTTGGCTAGTGAGGGTGACATTTTTAGGCCACATTGTGTTAAAAAAATTCACAGACCATAAAAGCCTTAAGTATTTTTTCACCCAAAGGGATTTGAATACGAGACCAAGATGGTGGCTAGAGCTTGTTAAAGACTACGACTGTGACATTAGCTACCGTCCCGAAAAAGCTAATGTAATTGCGATTTCTTTGAGTAGAAATGGGACAGTTTTGGCATATTTATCAGTACAGAAGCCTCTACAAGTGGAAATTCAGCGCTTTGATCTTGAAGTTTATGCTAGGGGTGAGTCCCCTAATCTCGCTACTTTGACAGTACAGTCTACTTTACGAGATAGTATTCGAGCCGGACAGTCTGATGATGAGAAACTACAGAAATGGAGACGGCGAGATGAGTCGAAGGGCAGAATGTTATATTTAGTCGAAGATGACATTGTTAAGTATCGATGTCGACTTTGGGTTCCTAGTGGAGATTCACTTAGAGTTGACATCATGACAGAAGTCAACAGTACTCCTTATTCAGTTCATCTCGGGAGTACCAAGATATACAAGGACTTGCAACTTCTATATTGGTGGCAAGGAATGAAGCGAGATATTATGCGTTTTGTATCCGAATACTTCACATGTCAACAACTGAAGGCAGAGCATCAAAGATCGGCGAGAATGCTTCGACCACTTCCCATTCCCGAATGGAAGCGGAGAATATTACTATGGATTTCGTGGTAGGATCACCAAAGACAGTGAATGGACTCAATGCCATTTGGGTGCTAGTAGACCGTCTTACTAAATCCGCACATTTACTACAAGTGAAGACGACTTTTTCCATGACTCAATATGCGGAGTTATATATTCGAGAGATAGGTAGACTGCATGGTATTCCAGTGTCTATAGTGTCAGACCGAGATACACGTTTCGCTTCATCATTTTGGAAGAGCCTACATGCAGCATTGGGTACTAAACTACTAATTAGTACCGCATTTCATCCTCAGACCGACGGTCAGTCTGAGAGAGTCATACAATATTAGAGGATCTACTCCGAGCATGCGTGATCGATTTCCAAGGGAGTTGGGAATCGAAACTGCCTCTGGTAGAGTTCACCTACAATAACAGTTATCAATAATCTATAGGAATGGCTCCATACAAGGCGCTCTACTGAAGGAAATTTAGATCACCCATCCACTGGGATGGGGTATGAGAAAGAGCTACATTAGGACCTGAGAATGTTCAGCACACTGCACAAATGGTAGCCAAGATCCGAGAAAGAATGAGAACTACTCAAAGTCGACAGAAAAGCTACGCGGACAAAAGGAGACGAGATCTCGAGTTTGCAGTAGATGATCACGTGTTCATAAAAATAGCACCTATGAAGGGTGTTATGAGATTTGAAAAGAAAGACAAACTTAGTCCAATATTCATTGGACCATTTGAGATACTCGAAAGGGTGGGAGCATTAGCATATCGAGTGGCGTTGCCACCTAATCTTGTAGGAATTCACAATGTCTTCCACATATTGATGCTTCGCAAGTACATGTCAATCCCTTCACAGGTGCTGAACTATGAGCCACTGCAACTCACACCAAATCTGTGATATGAGTAGAAGCCTACTCAAATCTTGGGTAGACAAGAAAGGAAATTGCGAAACAAGGTGATAAAGATGGTCAAAGTCAAATGGCTAAATCACTCGGAGGAAGAAGCCACTTGGGAGACGGAGTCATATATGAGGAGTCGATATCCCGAATTATTCGTTACGTCTTAATTTCGAGGACGAAATTTTATTTAAGGGGGGGAGGATTTGTAACGTCCAAAAATCAACCTACGTAAACCACATACATGAAAATGAATTAAATTACATAATAATTTTATTTAAATGATTTTAAATGCTTGCATGATGTGTATTATATGATTAAAGGTATAATTGCATGATTAAATGATTATATAACATGATTTCATGAAATTTAAGGATTTTAACTGAATATTCAATAATAAGCTGGGGAAAAGAGACTGGGGACGATATAGATAAAAATAAATAATTTTCATTAAATATCGTGAAACAAATCCTAACCATGCAATAATTATGCATTAAATGCATAAAATCATTAAACACATAATTTAAATAAAAACCCTAGATTTAATGCATTCAGGTTACGTACTTTAAATTTCCTGGACCTTACAACTCTGCCACCTTAAAATAAAATTTCGCCCTCGAAATTTAAGACATACCGAATAACTCCGGGCAGCAACTCCTCATCTCGGCCTCAGTCTCCCAAGTAGTGTCCTCCTCGGAATGATTCAGCCACTTGAATTTGACCATATGGATCACCTTGTTCCGGAGCCTCCTCTCCTGTCTGTCCAGTATCTGAGTGGGCCTCTCCTCGAATGACAGGTTTAGTGTCAGCTGTAACGGCTCATAGTTTAATACATGTGAAGGATTCGACATGTACTTCCGTAGCATGGAGACATGGAATACATTACGAACTCCCGCCAGATTCGGCGGTAATGCAACTATGTTTGCAAGTGTCTCCACTCTCTCCAGAATCTCAAACAGCCCTATGTAGCTTGGACTAAGCTTGCCATTCTTCCCAAATCTCATCACACCCTTCATCGATGCGACCTTTACAAATAAATGATCTCCTATGGCAAAATCAAGATCTCGGTGCCGCTAACTCAAGGTCCTCATCCTGTCCCGAATCCTGACCACTAACTCTGCGGTCTGCCTGACAATATCCGGTCCCAACTCTGCACTCTCTCCTACCTCATCCAATACACTGGAGACCTACACTTCCTCTCATACAATACCTCATAAGGAGCCATACCGATAGATGCCTGATAACTGTTTTTTTACGTGAACTCCACAAGAGGCTCCCAGCTGCCCTGGAAGTCGATCATGCAAGCTCTAAGTAGGTCCTCCAGGATCTGAATCACCCTCTCTGACTGTCCGTCTGTCTGAGGATGGAAGGCAGTACTGAATTGCAGCTTAGTACCCAAGGCTTGGTGTATACTCTTCCAGAATGTAGACGTAAACCTCATATCCCTGTCTGACACGATGGACACTGGAATCCCATGCAATCTGACTATCTCTCTGATGTAAAAGTATGCGTACTAACTCATGGTGAAATTCTTCTTGATCGGTAGGAAATGAGCTGTTTTAGTGAGCCGATCAACGATAACCCATAAGACATTATATCCACCAGTCGTCCTTGGAAGTCCTGTCACGAAATCTGTGGTGATGTTCTCCCATTTCCACTCGGGAATAGGGAGTGGTCTAAGCTTCCCTGTAGGTCTCTGATACTCTGCCTTGACCTGTTGACATGTCAAACACTCGGAGACAAATCGTAGAATATTTCTCTTCATGTCTGGCCACCAATAAAGAGACTAAAGATCTTTATACATCTTCGTACTCCTTGGATGGATAGAATAAGGGTTCTGTGGGCCTTTCTCAAGATATCTGCTCTCAGGAATCACTGTCAGGAACCCACAGTCGGTCTCTATATCTGGCTATTCCATCCACACTGTATACAGTCTCTGTCCATTAGCCTCATCCCTCTATCTCCACTTCTGCAACTGCTCATCAGAAGTCTGCCCTGCCCGAATTCTGTCTCTCAAAGTCGGCTGTACTGTCAGAGTAGCAAGATTTGGGGAATTGCCCCTGGCGTAGACTGCAAGCTCAAACCTATAAATCTCTGCCTGCAGCGGTCTATGTACCGACAAATGAGCAATCACTGCGTGCTTCCTGCTCAGGTCATCTGCAACCACATTAGCCTTACCCGGATGGTAGCTATTGTCACAATCGTAAACCTTCACAAGCTTTAACCATCGTCTCTGCCTCATGTTCAGCTCTTTCTGTGTGAAGAAGTACTTCAGGCTTTTGTGGTCAATGAAAATCCTACACTTCTCCCCATACAGATAATGTCTCCAAATCTTCAAGGCAAAAACCACTGCTTTTAGCTTGAGCTCATGAGTCAGATAATTTTTCTCATGGACCTTTAGCTGTCTGGACATATAAACTATAACTTTGTCATACTGCATCAATGTTGTACCCAAACCTAGCCTCGAAGCATCTGCATATACCACAAACTCACCCTGCCCCGATGGCATAGCTAGAACCGGTGTTGTGGTCAATGCTTGCTTCAGTCTGTCAAAGCTCTCCTGACACTCTACTCCCTAGATAAACTTGGCATTCTTCTTTGTCAAGGCGGTCATAGGCACTGCAATAGAAGAGAAGTCCTGAATAAACTTCCTGTAATAACCAGCAAATCCCAAGAAGCTACGGATCTATGTGATGCTCTTAGGCACTGTCCAATCTCTGACTGCCTCCATTTTGCTGGGGTCGACCTCTATACCATTCCGAGATACAATGTGGCCCAAGAATGCCACTCTATCAAGCCAGAACTCACAATTACTGAACTCGACGTAGAGCCGTCTATCCCGTAGAGTCTGCAGTATGGTCCTCAGATGCTAACTGTGCTCCTCTCGGCTCCTCGAATAAATCAATATGTCATCTATAAAAACTATGACAAACAGATCCAGATATGGCTGAAACACGCGATTCATGAGATCCATGAAGAACACAAACGCATTCGTCAAACCGAAGGGTATCACCAAAAACTTATAGTGCCCATAACGCGTCCTGAATGTCATCTTATGCACGTCAGACTCTCTAACCTTCAGCTGATGCTATCCGGACCGGAGGCCTATCTTCGAAAATACCGATGCTCCCTGTAGCTGATCAAAAAAATCCTCAATCCTTGGCAGTGGATATTAGTTCTTTATTGTGACTCTATTCAGCTCTCGGTAATCTATGCAGAGCTGCATACTGCCATTTTCTTCTTCACAAATATTACCGGTGCGCCCCATGGAGAAAAGCTAGTGCAAATGAGACCCTTATCTAGCAAATCATCTATCTGATCTTTCAACTCCTTCATCTCTGCAGGTGCTAGTCAATAGGGCACCTTAGAAATAGGCATGTTACCTGGCATAAGCTCGATAGAGAAATCCACCTCTCTGTCTGGTGGAATGCCTGCAACATCGTCAAGAAAAACACTGGAGAAATCTCTGACCACATCAACGTCCTCTAGCCTCTGACTGGTTGGCTCGGACATTGATACAATACTGGCCAAAAACGCCTCGCAGCCTCTCTTCATGAGCTTCCTCGCACACATGCAGGAAATTATGTGCGGCATCTGCTGGTGTCTGGATGCCTAAAAAATAAACGGCTTACCACTAGGTGGTCGAACAGACACTGATCTCTGTCGGAAGTTTATGACAGCTCCATTCAAATAAAGCCAGTCCGTCCCAGGAATGATATCAAATTCCGGCAACGGTAGCACAATCAATTCTGCCTGCACCGCATATTTCTGTAACCGAAGCTCCAATCCCCTCAATATCTGAGAAGTGAACATTTGATCCCCGGATGGAATCGATAACCTGAATCCTAAATCCATTGCCACCAGTATGATTCCTAGTCACTGGATGAACGTCTCGAATATAAAAAAAAAGTGTAGCTCCGGAATCAAGCAATGCATGCGTGGCTACATTTGAAACATATATCCTTCCTGTGACAAAACATACCATCAAATCTGTTTGCATTAAAACTTAAGAAATTTCTACCTGCAATTATCCCAAAATCCTCGAAAAATTACGGGTTTAGCCCAAGTATTCCTCCAAAAATTTAAAAATTTACAGTTTAACCCTTAAAGTTTCGAAAATTACAAATTTTGCCTTGCACAAATTCTCAAAAATTGCATCTTTGACCCCTCAAAATTTTCAATTTTAGCACCCTTATAACCGTAAAATTCTCAAAAACTAAGAATTTATTCCCAAAATTCAGAAAATTCGAAAGTAGCCCCTTAAAAATTCAATTTTTGCCAATAGGTTCTCATAATGTCGGTTAATACACTTAGCTCCTTAAAATTTTTGATTCATACAATTCAATCCTTAATTTCATCTAGGTAGAGCATGCATCCTAAATAAATTCTACATTAACAACCCATAATTCAATTCTCATAACAAACACATAATTAATGCAATCAAACGATAAATTAAAATCTTAAACATATGGGTTACTATTGATCAACGTCGAATCTGACTCTGCCTCAACCTCCTCGGCATGCATCACGTATGCCCTGCCGGTAGTATAACCCTGGTTCCTATGGCAGTCTGCCGCCTTGTATCCTCATGCCCGCAAATGTAGCATTTGCAGGTCCCCCATAAACACTTACAAAGGTGGAACCGGTTGCACTGCTTGCATGGCTGACGGTCCTCTAGCTTAGGCGCCGGTGGCGTCTACGGTGGTCATTGCTGTTGGGGCCTCCTAACCTGTCCCTGGGACTTCTGCTGCCCTTGCTACCTCGGCAACTCTGTAAATTGATTTTTTTGCTGCTGGGAGTTGGACTGGGCCTGATGCCGCTGCATCTCAAAATCAATTTCCCTCAAAGCCTGCTCCTCCTGAAAAGCGCATGCGGTGGCCTCATCATAGCTCGCTAGTCTCATCAACATCATGTACCGGCGCAAGGTGGAACTCAGTCCATCCATAAAATGCCTCAACTTTTGGGCGGAATCTCTAGCAATCATGGGCACAAAATCGCAGCCCCTATCGAACTTCCGGATGAACTCCGCCACAGAAGAGTTCCCCTATCTGAGACTCATGAACTCCCTTGTCAGGCCACTCCTGATATAAGCTGGAAAATACTTAACATAGAACGCCTCCTTCAACTGATCCCATGTGAGGCTAGCCAGGTCCAGCCCGTGCGCTGCTCCCTCCCACCAAAGGGATGTATCATCTCTCAACATATATGCGGCGCACCTGACCCGTTTGCCATCCCTCATATCCAGGTATTGAAAGTGTAGCTCCAAGGATCGAATCCAACCCTCTGCCAGGAATAGATGAGTGTTTCCCCGTACTCCTTTGGGTTGAGCCGCCTAAACTGCTCATATATATCAGTCTGAGGTCGGGGAGCCTGCTGCAAAAGCCTAGCCATACCCTCCAATACACGGGTAGTTGCATCTCCCGGCGGTGGTTGTGGTGGTCCTCTACCACCTCCATGAATATCGTCATGTCTCTCTGCGTTGGGGTCGCGTCTAGGAGGCATGATATCTGAATACAGTCCAAATTCTAAACGTAACCCATCATGCAATTTAATCTAATTTTTAAAATAGTAAATCCTTAAATCGTGAAAGCATCTAAACATGTACTGAAAATCGTAAATCATGTAATAACGCAGGTGATAGCAATAAAATCATTTAAAACATTTAAAACATAAAAGCTTACAGACTTGATGCTTGAAGACTGAGCTGCAGAAGCTGGCGGTGGCACAACCCTATACAGGACCCTTGCTCTGATACCAACTGAAACATCTCCTAATTAAAAATACTACTAAAGAATATTTTAAAAAAAACAAAATTTCGAAATTTAAAATCTTTCTTGCAAGCACTACTGCTGAAAAATACACCTTTAATAAAATAATCAGGGTCAATGAACAGATAAATAACTGCAGTTTAAAATTTGTCAACTCGGCCCTCAACCATGCATGAACAAAATAAAACAAGTAAAGTCCTGAAAATCAACATCATATCGTAATAACATATAAAAATGATCATGTCTACTCAAAGCTCATGAAAACGTGGTGTGCGGAATAGTGTGGTCCTCGAGTCGTGTGCGCACATCTAGCCCTGCCTACTCAGAGTTCGGTACCTCCAATCTCCTCCTCAAAATACTCACCTGCATCACACACTCCTAGTGAGTCTAAAGACTCAATACACCTGTACGGATAATAGCGAATACATATACATAACATGCAACAGTGAAAAGTACTGTAATAAAATACGTTTCATGAACTTAAAAGCATAAACGTAAACATGTCATGGAAATCATATCGTGCTAAAAACAACTCATCATATCATCATGTACTTATACATTTACTTTGATTGAATTCAGTTCATTAATTGTAACTTTCGTATCAGCTCTATCGACTCTATTTGATGGATCCATCTACGTATAACCGTAGTACCCGACGGCTGTCGGACCTCAGCGATAGTATTATCCATCCACTAGGCCTAGGCCTCATCATCATCGTATACATATATCGTCAGTCACAACCAAATCTCATCCTTCCAAAACATCATCATTTTTATCGCTTAACAAAAATCAAGCACATATGTAATTTTCCTTAAAACCTAGCATGCAACGTATTTTGTTCATAATTTTCTAAAAATCATATAAGTGTTACATAACATTAAAAATAATGATAAATTTGTTCTCGGGACGATGCTGGGACAAAAATCTTGACTCAGGTGCAAAATCACCATTTTGCCCCTGGAAACCCCAAATGATCATTTTACCCCTGGACCTCTACAATTCGACCTGAAGCTTACCAAACTCTTTAAAACATCCCAAAACATATTTAAAAGTATTTCTTAGACATAAGCTTGAGCCCGTTTCAAAACTTAAACGATTCGTTTTAAACTTGGATTAGGGTCCTGGTTTTAACCCGAATCAACCCGAAACATTACGAAATTTTTTTCCAACTTAAAACATAACCTAATACAAGTATTAATAGCACTTAAATCATCTACACCAGCCCACTAAAAATTTCAAACACAAGGCCACATGTTTCTGAAATTTTTGCACCTTACATTTTTGAAAACCCTAATTCTCCAAACTTGAAAATATTCGGCCCTAGGCTCTACCGGCTCAGACCAGCCTGGAACCAACCCTTCCTAGCCCACCTTAGGACCCTATTGGACCGACCTGCCTAAGCTCAAATCCCCAAATATGAAGCAACACGCGAACAACCGAGAAACATCCCAAAACATTCACTCGCGACACACTTCGACTCAAACGCACTCGACCGGTTTCTCCACCAACTCCAGCCATGTTCAAGCCACCCTAGGCCACGGATCAAACCCACCATGGTCTGGTACAGGGCTAGGGATGATCCTTGCATAGCCGGCGCACCCAAAACTTCCGATCAAGCCACCCCCGCCTCAAGCAAACATGATGTAACCTTCGACCTATCCACAAACTCGACCCTCTACATGCTCCAGCACTTTGACACCATATATTACACGTGAACAGTCAATCCCTTAGTAACAAAACTCAGCAGTCCCCTTGCACAAGAATCATAAAACGTGAGCATGAGTCAAGTAAAAGACAGTTTTTTCATGTCAAACTTATATAATAATGCAAACACAAGGTAGATCATAAAATTTTCATACAAATACATAAAATTCAGCATATTTATGACGTGTATGAGGAGAAAACGAAAATACAAGCATTCCTTGATGATTATAAGCTCACATACTCGAAGAAACGCGCGTCGGGGAAGCACCGGAGGAGCAAGGAGGGAACTTAATTGAGAAAATAAAGATGAATTTTGATGGTGGCTGGTTGCTCCTACAAAACCGAGAGGGAAATACTGCTGATGGGGAGGGAGGAGCGGCCACAATGAGCGAATAGGGTTAGGGTTTGCTAGGGTAGGTTTTAAATAGATAATACATGCACCAATGGGCTTAATTAAATTTTTAAAATGATTAAAAAAGATTTTGAGCCCATTAAGCTTTAAAGAAAACCCAAGAAGCCCACAAATGCTCCGGAAAAATATTTCGTTTAGGCACATTTTTTAAAATATTTTCCGAGCCCTCAAAAAGTCCCATGAATCGTTAAAATTTGCGTATCGGTTAGAAATATAGTCCAGCGGGAAAAAATACCCAGCCAAGGCCCATTTTCAAAAATCATGCTTAAAACACCTCTTGTAAAATAATTAAAAATAATTATTCAATAAAAATATTTTTTCCTGAATATCCCCGGTCTCCGTTCTTCGTTCGAGGGCGGAATACAACTTAAACCCTAATGCATGAAACTTTAAAATAATTATGAAATAAATCCTAACCATGCAATAATTATGTATGCATTAGATGCATAAAATCATTAAACATATAATTTAAATAAAAACCCTAGATTGCATGCATTCTGGTTACGTACTTTAAATTTCCTGGACCTTACATGTATTATTTGCTACTCATGTTTAGAACGTGCTGAGTCATTAGACTCACTAGGTTTAAATGCTGCAGGTGATGATATTGAGAGAGGTGCTGATGTTTGAGTGGATCGAATACGGCAGTACATTCCCAAGGGACATTTATTTCCACACTAGATTGATAGGCAAAGTTTAAAAGATTTTGTTAAGGATTTTATTAGAGATTTTATGCTTTATTTTGAAGTTAATTTTGATCATGTTAAAGGTAGAAGTCGAATTTTGGTAATTGACGATTTTATGCACTTAAGATTTAAATTATTCAATTATTTTGATTTATGTAAATATTAAGTTATTTATAAATGGTGATTTTCGAATTTATGGAAAAAAATTAGTAGAATTGTAAAGTAAAAAGTAACGTTCATTTCATGATCACTTACAAGTTTAGAAATAATTACCATCGGATATGTTTCATCTTCTAGAAATGCATAATCCAATTCTTTTGGCAGAGGCTCTAACTCCAATATGGGTGGTTCATCTTTGTTTTCATATGTTGCACATGTTCAGTTCTGGCTTTGTATCACTTGATAAAGGTTCTCTCTGACTGTTAAAGCCTAAACCAGTTTCATCTCCAGCTGATTTTTGCAATCCTTTCATCTCAGTCGATGTAACTGATGATTTGTTTCAGACCCGAATCAGATCAATTAGTCTCAAATTATCAGACTTTAACTACTGAATCACAGACATGGTACTCATAATTTTCAGTAGTCAGCTCAACAATTTCCTTTTTGAGATTCAAAATGATCAACTGATTGTGAGCAACCAGTTTCAGTTTTGCCATCTTTATGATCAGTTTGCTTTGCTTTATCTTCCTGAAAGGAGAGAGAAAGCTTCTGGTACTCGTTTACAATATCATGCAATGTTGAAATAAGTTCTTCTCGTACAAAGTCAGTTGAACTGAAAAAAAATTCATGTTCACTGTTGAATTCAAGTTCGGCATCATTAGCCACGAGGCATTTCACCTCTTCTTCATCACTGGAGCTGCTTGAGCTTTCAAATTATGATGTGTCACTGTCAATTTCTGCCCATTTGGATTTATTTTCTTCATCTACTAAGGCTTCATGATTCTTTCTGTATGATTTTTTTTCATCCTTAGATTTATTTTTATGCTCAAAAGGCTTCTTTCCTTTTCCAACTGATCTTTTGTTGTTTTTTTTGGCTTGGGACAATCGGCTATAAAGTGATCAGTTTTGCCAGAGTTGTAGCAAGCATTCGGTTCATCCTTGGATTCATTCTTGTGATAGTGCTTCTCGAATGATCCTTGGTTCCTCCTCATCAACGTTTAAAATTTTCGGTCATAAAATGACATCTTGTCATTTATTAGTTGTTCAATGGTCTTCTGCTGAAATAGTTGGCTCCAGTGTCAAAGAACTTAGAGCATTTGTGACTGGTGGAATGGGTTATTCACCCCCTCTTGTTTGTACATCGAATTCATATACTTTTAAATCAGCAAACAAGTCGCGACGTTCCACTTTTTTAAGATATTTCGATTCTCGCATGACCATTGTCTTGACATCCCACTCCTTGAGAAGACCACACATCATTTTCAACGCAATTTCTTTATTTGAATACACTTTTCCTAGTGCATTTCAGTTCGTTGGCAATGCTAATGACTCGTTCATCGAATTCATTCATTGATTCACTAGATTTCATTTTTATGTAGTCGAATTTATGTACACCAACTAAAAGTTTATTTTCCTTAGTCTGCTCACTGCCTTCACATAACTGAATCAGTTTCTCCCAAATTTCTTTGGATAATTTACACATCTTTATTTTAATGAATGTATTCTTATCCAGCGTCTTGTATAGTATTTCTTTGGCAACATTTTCCAAGTTGCATTTATATTTTCTTCACTTGTCCATTCATCGCGTGGTTTCCCTATGCGATGAGGTGCTCCATTAGTTAGAGCAACAATAGTATTTTCTTTCATGATTTTCATTGGTCCATCGGTTATGACGTACCACATGTAATCTTCATGTGCAGCTAAGTGAGCCTGCATTCTAATTTTCCAATCATTGAATTCTTCTCTAGAGAACATAGGAATTTTGTTGAAGAAAGTCATGTTATCAAATATATGTATTTGGAAGTATTCAAAAGCAAGATTTAACCTCTCGAATACCATTTGTTAGGATCGGTTAACTCAGGTAAAGTGTTTAGAAGGGGTGGTTCAATAAATACTTGGACTTTTTAAGTTCTTTTTCGAATGTTAGTCAGTTATTTGAAGAACTGATCTAGAAATTTTGTTTGTCAATATTAATCAGTTAACTAAAAATAGTGCGGGAATAAACTGAGATAGATTTGAATATTTTGGCTTGGATACTGTAAAAACTGAAGGTTTGAAAGAAATTTACGAAATAGTAAATAAGAAAAATGAACACAAGGATTTTTATGGATGTTCAGATACTTCAAATACTCAAATGTCACCCCTTTTATCTCAAGGATAGGTTTTTACTAAAAGACTTTGATTAATTCAACAAGATGTAATGACTCACTTCAATTTGGACTTAAACACTTCCAAATTGAAACTCTTAGCTTTTCTTAAACTTATCAGTAAATAACTGACTAAGTATTTTAAATACACTAGCACAACTGATCTCAAAAGATCAAATATAATAGTGTAATGTGCTAACTTAATTGCTCAAATAATAGTATGATTGCTACAAATAAATCAATGAAGTATGAGCTTGAATTTACGATTTGGAAATTGGATGTAAGCTTTAAAATGTATCGCAACTGACTTGATAAATGAGTGTTCTTGAGTAGTTGTGTAACTGATATTCTCATAAAATATGTCATTCGTCACAACTGAACTCGTTAGTTATTTATAGGCTTCGATTTCAATAGTAACATTGAATGCATTTAAGAATAGAATATGTTTAATCGTCCTTTTGTCCACGTAGACATTCTTTTGACAATAGTATAAGGTATCAGAATGTTGTGCGCCAACTGATTTGCTCAGGTACGGAATGTCGGTTTGTCTTCTGGAATTCAAACTGCAACTGATGGCGTGACAAACTAATCAAGAGTCAAATTAGTCGACTGATCAGTTAAGTTGATCTATATTTGATAATAAGTTCTAACTGATGTTCTTTTACTTTGAAAGCTCTGTTAGCTTCAGTTTGAGTTTTGATATACCAAGTCTGTGAATATCTCTATACCAGTTCTACGAATATGACGTTCAGTTCTGATCTTTAGTTCTGGTATCGATCAATTTGTCAATCTCTGAATCTTTCATGTTCATCAGTTTTGAGATTTATTTATGGTTTTAAGAACTTTAGTTTATTAATTTTAGTTCTACTTAAGCTGTTTCAATTCGATAAATATTTTTCAGTTCTATTATTAGTTTTGTGCTTTCAGTTTGGTCAATGTTCAGTTTTATTCTTCGGTTCGGTAACTGGTTAGTTTGTCAAACTCCGAAACTTATAATTTCCCAACATCTCATGTGTATGTATTGTTGTGCAATAATTGTCCCTACCTGTTAGAGTAATCAAAACATGATGTTTGAGCTATTGTACGATTTAAAAGATTTAAGTTGCACTATAATGACCAACTATAACTTTTTGTAAAACAGTAAGCGGTCGATCCTACAATTGGAATCAGAGCGAAGATCACGGATACGATACCCATTGATGGAAAGAAATATAATCATTGGGAGGAAGATTGTTGGATTCAATAATTGTCTCTGCTGGTTAGAGAAATTGAAACGTTGCTTGAGTTTTTTTACAATTTAAAAGATTTGAACTCTTATCACCAACTATAACTTATGGTAAAACAATAAAAGTTTGGTTATACATATGTCACAATATGTTTTTATTTATTTATTTGGTTGCTTTTTCCTCGTGGCTTCAATATTTTGTCTACATCAATTAATTCATGAAAAAATTAAATGAGATAACTTCTTGCATTGTTTGGTAGGTACGAAATAAATATAAATCAAATATATTTATTTTTTGATAAATAAAAATTAAAATATATTAATTGTTCTAACCTGACTACATATAATCACATATTAATTTTTTCCTTATTAATATAAATTGATTATTTAAATACCACTACATATAATCACTGAAACGTCCACTAATTATTTACTTTAAAATGCTACTAATATTTTTTTATAACTCACCAATTCAAACATCCATAAAAATTAATATAACATTTAAAAAAATATTAATTAACTGCATAAAAATCCCTAAATCGTCAATTAACAAAAATCTCACGTTAACCTTTAACATAATCAAAAATAAACTTCAAAATAAATCATAAATATCTATAAATAAT
This sequence comes from Primulina tabacum, assembly GCF_025594145.1. Classification (NCBI taxonomy): domain Eukaryota; kingdom Viridiplantae; phylum Streptophyta; class Magnoliopsida; order Lamiales; family Gesneriaceae; genus Primulina; species Primulina tabacum. The sequence continues at coordinate 27,537,746 of NC_134550.1, read as the reverse complement.
TCATTCTCAAAATCTTTATTTCAAAACTTTAATTATCAAGCTAATGTGGAAATAAGACTCACTCGGAAGTGTACTGCTGGACTCGATCCACTCAAGCGTCATCGTCTCCCTCAATATGATCCTCACCTGCAACCATCCAAACCTAGTGAGTTTAATGACTCATAACGTTCTAACCATGAATAAAAATAATACATATAAAGGCATATGCACGAAAATCATATTTTTATTAAAAAAAGGCTTGTAATCATAAATCATTTAACCGTAAAGCTTTCCATCATCATATATCACTTTTAGTTGAATTTTTGTCCTTGAAAGTGACTAGCTATAATCGTATCATGTGGTCGACTGATCAATCTTAGCTCACCATTGCGCATGGAGACGAGCACTAGGCACCGCCGTAAATATAAATATGATCTTCGGGCTCCCTCTGGGCCTTCTCCCTCGTGATATTCACAATTATATCATATCATATCATATTTGTCATAGTCAATTCACATCCTTCAAAATATTTTCCTTTCCTTTTTAAAATATCGTGTCTTTTCCAAATTCGTAAAATAGCATTTTAACAGGAAAAATGGTGCATCTTTAGCATAAATCATAAAATTTCATATTTTCATCACAAAAATATAAAATAATATTTAGCATATATTATGATCATTCGGGACACTTCCAGACCTTTCGTACTATCCGGGACGCAAAATGATCATTTTATCCTTGGACTCTAAAATTCCATATTTTTACGTTTTCTTACTTTTATCAACTCGAGTCTATCCCAAACCATCATATAAGCTTAAAATTGATTTCTAATATTTTTCTTAAACGTAAAACTGAGCTTTTCGATTTATTGACTTAATTACTAAACTGTTAATCGTTTTAATCCCGAATAAATTCAAAACTTAATATTTTTTCCCAAACTTTAAACTTAAACTTTTCACACCTGATATACCCCATAAGCCATGAACCACACCCTGTGGACCCCGGCTCGGGTCCTTATCCTTTTCTAACAAAAAATCAAGCCATAATATTCTTAGGACCGTACTAGACCCTACCTGAACCTTCCTGGACCAGCGCACTAGCCCCAGCCCACATGAAACACCCTTGCGCATGAAACTCCTAAGCTGCGGCCTTTCCTTGCGCGATTAGGAGTCCAGCCATGCTAGGACTCAACCTAGCCTCTAGACACAGTCTCCACATGCCTAACCATCCTTAAACCACACTCTTGGACCCTTCCTGCCGTGCCTAGACCCCTGCATCTATCCTGCCCAAGCTGCGCACCCCAAGCGAGAATAATCCCTTGATCGCGCCTCCTCCCTTGCGATCCAAGATTCCAGCCATGCTAGAACTCCTTCTATCCCTCACACGTAGCTAGCACAGGACCGTGACCAAGCCTGGTCGAGCCCTGGTGCAGCCACCCTTGTGGCCGAGTCCTTATGTCCCAAGGAAACCCATGAAACCCTAGCCCCAAGCCCTAGCCATGCACCACCCCTCTAGCTCTTGTCCAGCTATTTTTTGATGCCTAAATGAAACATTTTCCATCCCTTAAACATCCTATGTTGGTCTCGTACCTGTATCAAATCATAACGCATTCATATACGCATAAAATCATCATAACTTTGGAAATAATCGTCAAAACGTTAAGCGATTTGTACTCAAATATTTTTCATGCTAAAATACATAAGAACATGCATAATATTATTTGAATGGTGCATCAAAAGAGTTTAAAAGTGTGCCTTTGCGTTTAAAAATCTCGAATATACGATCGTTGGCATGGGTTGCGAAAGGAGACGAACGGCGATGGACGACCTTGAATTTTTCTCTCCAATATTTTAAAATTTTGAGTGTGAGTGGTGTGAATTTTTGGCTGCTTAGGAGTTCAAGAGCCTTAGGTTTTTTATTTAATATTTTCGAAATTTTGGTGTTAATGAGTTCGGGTTTTGGACTTTTAATTTAGGATTAATCAATCCTTATAATCCTAGATAAATTAGGTCCAATAATATCTATTAAATTGTAAAATAAAAGTATACAAAATTTGTATTCAAAAATAATAATTTTTGGGCCTTCAAAAGTCCTTCTTTGTCCAAAACCGATTTCTTGGATAAAATGAAACTCGTCCCGTAAAATAATTTGGGCTCCAGCATTTTTAGAAATATTTTATAATATTTAATTATATTAAGAATCCTAAAAATTGTTTATCAAAAATATTTTTATCTTGGTCGTCCCCGGTCTCTTTTCCCCATCCTATTATGGAATGTTCGGGTAAAGCTTAAATTTTCATGAAATCATGCAATTAGACCTTCAATCATATAATATGTATCATTTAAGCATTTAAAAGCAATTAAATAAAATAACTAAGCAATTTAAATCATTTCCATGCATGCGATTTACGTGTCTTGACTTTTGAACGTTACAATCACATATTATTTTTTGGCTAATTAGTATAAATTGAATAGTAATTAAATCCAAAAACGTACAAAAAATTCATATAATTTGAACAATAGACAAATTCTTTGTTTTTGATATTATACAGAAAAGTTAACATAAATTAATGTGTTGGGTTCAAATGTTAGAGGAAGAGAAAAAAATCATTTTCTTGGGGTGAGATATTATATGAGTGACGGTGTATGGGCATGGACTACGGCTCATTTTGGACCAACTTGTGGGTCATGATCAGTAGTGGTACATGAGCTGAGGCTCATATTTGTAATTATATGGTTTATTCCATCTCTACTGAGTTTTTTACTAGGCCAATTTCATGCTCTAGCAAAATTATAATTTTGTTTCGTATATTTATTGTTAGCTATAATACTAAATCTATAGAATGAAAACAACAATTATAGAGTAGTAAAAGAAAGCAGAATCATATAATTACAACAAAACAGTAAACAGAAGTAGTGTGCAATTGGAAGTATAAATATTGAGTATGTAAATTAATAGAAAACCAGTAAATCACACCGAGTCCTTTACGAAATACAGTTTCCTTAAACAGATTTGTTTCCTCCAAAGGTGCTTTGAGGATGAGGACAGACAACTGTTTCCTAGGATAATACGACAAAACCATTCAGCAACTTAGCACAAAGTAACTATATCGGTAACTAAAACCATACTTTCACTTTATCACGAAAACTTAACGGAGGTCAAATGAAAAACTAACAATATGAAATGCAAGATAATGCTTGAGTGAAATCTTGAGTCTGTTTGTAAAACATATATTATATATATGGATTGAAGAAATTGACACACTATTTATAAGCCCAGAATGCAAACAAAATAATTCATGGAAGATTAAATAACTAAACTAATCTTGCAATTAACTCAAGAATATGAAGAGTCAAAAAAGTCTCCAATGAATATGGGAAGTAAAAAGACACTTCCACAATTATGAGTCATAACTAACTCAAGAATGTGAAGAGCCAAAAGAAACTCACACATTCATGAGTCATAATTTTCATTCAAACTTTAAATTTAATTCAAATTTTCCAAAAATCACCACATGATTGAAAATTGATATAAATCTTGGTGATAAAGTTTCTAAAGTTTATTCCTTCATATGATTGACAGATGTTACCTTTGAACCTTCCCTTATGACATATATTTGCTTTACTAGCTGACCAATAGACATGATGCCCTTGAATTGTTCTGTAGTTTATGTAAATTAAGATATACTTAACATAGGAATCTCTCTAATAAAATTTTGTTCACATTATTGTGTTCGTATTTTTCAATGAACACAGGCCTGGTTCTGTGAGAGGGTCTAGAATTGAGCCTAACAATTCATTCAAAGAGATCTCTTTTCTCTCTCACATATGTGATTCTTCATTGCTTCTCATTAGAATCATTAAAAGCCATATGCTTATCCTCAACATTCAATATTTCATAATAGAAATGGACAAGGGATAACTCCCACAGTGATCCACCAAATCAGTGCGATTAGGTTTTCCAATTGAACCTAGTTCTTGGTATCTCTAATCAGTGTAGGTTTGTTTATTTCGCACCAATTTATTTTATAGGCTTAACCTCATTCTCCTTGACGATTTCGCAACTAACTCTATATTTAATCATTTAGTTTTACATAGTCAACAAAGATAACTCTAGTTGAGAGTAGTTTTCTAATGGTATTGTGTCTACGACTCTAGACTTACCATTATGCATATTTTTTGTGCTCTTCCAATCGCAGGTTGGCTATCACATTGTATACTTTTGGTCGGCACAGTTTTTTTCCGATCTTGGAACATCTTTTAAGAATTGACACATCCATTCAGCCTCTTCAGCACACTTGTAAAAGCTATAAACTCAGATTCCATCATGGATTTGGCTGTTACAGTCTGTTAGAATATTTCCACTCCATTGTTGCAACTCCTGAAGTGAATAAAAAAAATCCAATTGTAGATTTTGATTCTTTCATATCATATATCCCGTTTGCATCACTGTATCCTTCATTAACAGCGGGATATCTGGTATAGTGCAGTCCAAGGTCACGAGTGTACCTTAAATACCTTAGCAATATGATAATGGCTTTCCAGTGTTCAACTCCTGGGGTACTCATGAATCTACTCAATTTCCTTACTGCATAATCTATGTCTGGTCTTGTAAAAATTATTAAGTACATCAGACTTCCAATAACTCTAGATAACTCTAATTGATATAAACTTTCACCTATATTCTTTGATAGATATTGACTTGTATCTATCGAGGTTCTAGCCAATACAGATTCATCCTTATTGAATTTCTCAAAGATTTTGTCTACATAATGTGACTGACTTAAAACTAGCCCTTTTGATGTTCTATGAATTTTAATTCCAAGTATTACGTCGGCTAAGCTCAACCCTTTCATGTAGAACCTTGAGTTCAACAAATTTTTGATAGATTTAATCATCTTATTATTGCTACCAATAATAATCATGTCATCTACATAAAGACACAAAATGACAAGCATTTTCAGTGTTCTTTATGTATACACATTTGTGACATTCACTAAATTTAAATTCTCTTTCTATCATGACTTTATCAAATTTTTCCTGTCATTGTTTTGGTGCTTGTTTTAAGTCATATAGAGACTTCACTAGTTTACAAACTTTATTTTCTAGCTCAGTCGTAGAATATCCCTCAGGTTATTCCACGTAAATTTCCTCTTCTAAATCTCTATTTAGAAAAGTTAACTTTACATCCATTTGGTGTAGTTCAAGAATCCAAAGGAGACAATCACAAGTATCACATGAATACATGTTATTTTCGTTAAAGAAGAATAAGTGTCAAAATAATCAAGCCTTTCACGTTGATGTAGATGGTAACATTTGATCATCAATATGGCTTGTACTTATCTATGATTCCATCTGATTTCGTTTTTCATTTGAAAATCCATTTACAGCCTAGTGGTTTGCTTCTCGGAGGAAGATCCACTAATTCTCATTTATAGTTTTATAAAATAGATTCTATTTTGAAATTGATAGCCTCTTTCCATAGAGGTACCTCAGATGAATTCGTTGTTTTTTTGAAACTTTGAGGTTCACTTTCCATCATGAAAGTGAAGAGATCCGGACCAAATAATTTTTCTGTCCTAACCCTCTCACTACTTCTAGGTTCAATATCTTGGTTAACCTCTTTCTCTTTTTCAATTGTCTCATGTAATCTTTTGGATGAACTTGATTCTTCCTTAGATTTGCATGGAAACACGTGTTCAAAGAACGAAATATTTCTTGATTCAATTATCGAATTCTTTTGAATATTAGATATTTGAGATTCATGTGCAAGAAACTATAAGTGCTACTGTTTTGAGCATATTCAATGAAAATACAATCAATAATTTTTTGTTATGTCTTTACTTTTTCCGGAATGGGTACTGCTATCTTTGAAAGACACCCTCATACTCGAAAATATTTGTAGGAAGGAGTTCTTTCTTTCCATAACTCGTATGTACTTTATCTTGCTTCTTTCGGGCATCTTATTTAAAAGATAATTTTTTGTTAGAACAGCTTCCCCCCACATGTTTTGTGGTAAATCAGAACTTAATTACAATACATTCATCATTTCTTTCAAGATGCGATTATTTATCTCTTCCATAACAGCTGAGGAGAATAATATGTGTTTCTTTCATTTTGGATACCATGTTAAGCACAAAACTCAGAAAATGGTGATTCATATTCACCCCTATGATCATTTCTTAGCACCTTAATTTTCTTGCCGAGTTGGTCTTCAACTTCAATGTTGTACTGGAAAAATTTTCTAATTGTTTAATCTTTACTTTTAAGAAGATACACACATAACAAAATTTTGTTATATCGTCAACAAAATTAATGAAGTATTTATTTCTACCACGAGTTTGAGTTTTTTAAATCACATAAATCACTTTGAAACTATATCAAGTTGTTCACTATTTTTTTCAGTTGTTTGAAAGTATGATCTTGTTAGTTTTTCATCAACACAAGTTTCGCATATGTTTTGTTTATCAATTTGGAATACAAGAATGTTTTTCATGTTAATTAATCTATGAATTATATCACAATTAACATTTTCAACTCTATCATGACACTAACAATAAAACTCAAGCAAGTAACAAAAAGTTTCAACTTCATTAATCACAAGATTGAGAGCCATTACACTGAGTTTGAACATATCATTACATACATAGTAATTGCCAATGAACATTCTACTTTTAGACAAAACAATTTTATCTGACTCAAAGACAATATAGAAACAATGCTTGTTATGTAAAGCCCGAAAACCCGAACACACTGACCACATGCATGCATGAAAATTATTTGAAATTTATTTAAATTAGTAGTCTAGAAGCATGTTTCAGTATTTGCATAGTTTAATGATTATTTAATCGAATGTTATGAATGTGAACTTTCTGTTGTCGAATACGCGATGTACGACAAAGGCGAGAGAACCGGGGACGATTTTGATAAGGTTTCTATTTTTAGAAAGTTATAAATAGAAACTCTAGATTTAGTAAGTCCAAATTAGAAAAACGATAAATCTATTTATAACAAGGGACGAAATTAATCGGTAGCGAACTTTTGCTAAGAAAATTAGTAGTCTCGGATGTACGATACTAGAAACGAGTAGCACCAAATATTTTTAAATAATGATGAGACTTTTTTGTAAGATTAATTAAGTATTTAATTAAATCTTTAATTGGGCCTAGATTAGAAAATATTTAATTAAATAATTATGGCCCATTAAGTAAATTTAAGCCCACTAATAACTAATTAAATAGAATCCTATCCTCCACATCCCCATAACCACACGCCACTTCACTTGGCAGCACACACTCACACACAATAGAGTCCTAGGAAGGGCCGAGATGTAGAGGAAGCAAGGGAAGGAAGAAAAATTCACTTCCCAATCGTCTCTCATCGCGTCGTCACTCGTATATCGTAAGAATAAAGGAACAAGGCATATTTTCAAACCCTTTTCATTCACCATTCAATCCATAATCATAATTTAAATATGCTGATGTTGTGTGAAAAATTGTAAGGATGATGATTTTCAAATTCCATAGTTGTGTATCTCATATTTTCATAAAAAGATCCTTAACGTTGTGTGAATTGTTGAGGGAAGGTTGCAACCAAGGAATTTAAGAGTCGAACTAAATGTATAATAGTAAATTTTGAAGGGGATATAACCATAGGGAACGCCTCAAGGGTAGCACACCTGCACACGTAAATCTAAGGAAGGCCGAGAGGGGGAAGGGTTCGACCTTTGGTTCCTTGGGTCCATGGGGGCTGCATGGGACCCTATACACGGTTTGGATGGTTGGTTTAGGGTTCTAGTATGGTCTTGGTTGGGATAGGATAGGGACTGGACGTGCTGGTGAAGCACAGCGTCCGTGATTCCTTAGGGCGTGCATGATGGCTTGTTTGGAGCGTAGGGGTCCTAGGGCTAAGGGGTTGGTTTAAGGGCTGGTACAGGAGCTAGGGACATGCCTTAGTGTCCTCGTGAGAGTCTAGTGTGAGCCATAAGTTGATTCGAGAGTAGCCACAGCCGCTGGAGTGTGGGCTCCTCGGCTGCACGTGAAGAGCCATTCGGCGGGCTGCTGTTGTGAAGGGTTTCGAGCCTTGCGTGTTTTGTCTGTGTCCAAAAGGACCTGATCATGGTCTTTTTTAGGGTCTAAGGAAGGATTCTAGGGCCTGGTTCGAGGTCGTTTTGAGCCGTGGTCCGCTCGGGGTCGTAAATTGTCCGAACGTGTCAAAAAAGGGGCCAATTGAGCCTAGGTTAAAAAGTTAATCCCTGTTTTCGGTTTTGGCATGGGCCTGGGGACTTCCAGCAGCTTACATTGTGTCTTATGATGTTAATAAAGGACTTGTCTCGGTTGGTTCGAGTCTGGAGGGTAGTTTAGTCATTTGTTTAACCAAAAACGCGAAATCAGTGGTAACCGAGCCATCCGGTAAGCGAATTGAGTCGTTTTTGAAACGTAGGTCCTAAGATTAAATTTCCAGCAATTTACTGGATATTTTTGGGTGTTTTTAAAGTTTTGAAATCTAGTCGTCTCATTGAATCAAAGTTTAAGGTCGTCCGGGTACGTATAACGTTGAATCATGAGCCGTCCGTTCGAGGAAAACGAGGACGGTTTGCAACTTTCTAAAACAATTTCAAATCATGCTAAATCCTATTTTTAGAAGTTTTAAAGTATATGCATGATATATGCTATTTTTAGAAGTTTTAACATATTTGCATGTATTTGTTATTTTTAGCAATCTCGACGTATACGAACGACATGAGCCATTTTTGTGAATTTTGAAATAATATGGAAAGTTATGAATGTTTTATGAAATGATAAAATAAAATAAAATATTTTTGAGTAATGTGAATTGATTGTGACGAAAAAGTAGTAAGGGATACGTTGAAAACGAGAACGATGAACTTGCAATGAAAAGGGAGTAAACCGTCGAAAACGGGGGCGGGAATCTCAACGATAATGGATCCATTGAAAAAGTGAACGGTGAAGTTATTTTTATGATAGTTTGTGGGATCGTCGAAAAAGTGGACGTTGAACCCGGCGGCCTAGTACTATGGTTTATAGATTGATAAATCGAAGGAATGTTGTCATTTTCGAGGATCAGACTTCATCTAAAAATGATAATTTTAAATATAAAATGTTCATATATATGCATGATTTAGAAATGTTGGAACAATTCATGTTCGCAATCTTGGTTTTGATGTTAACAAAATTTGCTATTCTTGTTAGAACATTTTATTTTCGCAATCTTGATTTTGATGTTAACAAAATTGTTATTGTGTTTCTAATATATTTACTATCTTGATTTTGATGTTAACAAAATTGTTATTGTGTTTCTAATATGTTTACTCAAGTGTGAAGTTATTAAAATAAGAAGCAAGCTGAAACTGAATTCTGCACAAACTGAATTTCTGTCAAGCTTTGGTATTTTGATGATTTCTCTCAACAGGATCATTCAAATGACAATCCGCCAACTATATTGATCATAAAACTCAATTTCAAAAAAGTCGTATTTCACGTTAGTTGGGCAACATCGGATGTTATCAAGGTCTAACTGATCGCTGAATTACCAAACTGATTGCACGAAAACAGCAATCAGTTGGGTATGAGCAGTTGCGGTATTTTGGTCATATCTCTCAGCTCGGTTATTAGGAAGAAGCGATTTAGTATGTGTTAGAAAGATAAGACGATAATCTAGAAATAATTTTGAGAAGTCAAAGTCTGAATCGAAGCTTAAGATACCGATAAATGACGATGAAACTACTAGTTCTGCACAAACTGAAATCTGCCTAGTTGATTTCAGCACACCAACTGAACTGAACCAGCAGCTGACCAACTGAACTGAACTGAACTGAACCAGCTGCTGACCAGTTGAGTTGACCAGAGTTGACCAGTCGAGAAAAATTCCAGCAAGGCGAATTTGAATATTGCAATCTCAGAAACAGTACATAAACTTTTCAAACGGCCATATTCTTGTTTCTAACGTCTATATCATTGTTGGAACTTATAAATAAAACATCTTGAAGATCAAACAAGAGCTTTTGAAGGGGATTCAAAGCATGGGCAGTTAGCATGAAGAAATCAGCTAGTTGAGAGCACAAGCCCTTGTGTGAGAATACATTTGAGATGTACACTGTAAAGTATAAATTTCTCACACACAATCACTCTCACATATAAAAGAGAGTTGAACTTCAAATATTAGTTGAGTGAGTCTTGTACAAAGACTAAACTTTTGTATATAGCCTTTGCATATGAGACAATAAACAATATGCTGATTGTGAGGTGCTACCTGTAATCTTGAGTGCTAGGAGTTCTAGTTGGGTGCTGCCATTCCGGAGTGGGTTTGCACAAAGAGTTGTATAAATCAATGTCTTCTAGTGAATCTTTCCCAATGGGAAGAAGGGGTGACATAGGAGCATTTGAAGTCTCCGAACATCCATAAACAAATCTTGAATATTTTTTATTGCATTACTTATCATTTTTTAAATGCTTTACAAAATGTTTAATCGGTTTCTACGAAAGATTATTTCAAGTGTCTTTCGCTTGGTTTGAAAACCAAACTCGATTTAATTCATCGGTGTTCAATATTTTGAGAACCGAGCTATTGTAGCTCAACGATTTACCCCTTAATCGATCCTGTCAATTTTGTTTCTAATGAATTTACCTAAGTGCGCAGAAAGCTACCGAGCCAAAACTAAAGCCATCGAGACGCAAACTGAAAATAACAACTGATTGTCCAAACTGAACCAGTTCAACTAATATATCAAAGACCAGTTCAACTGATTGTCTAGCTGATAGGTAGTTCAGCAGAAGACCTCCAAAAGCCAGCTGATGAAGAGCCCAGCTGACCAATTCAACTGAAGCAGTGAAATCAGTTCAGCTGACGAGCCAACTGATTTCACCACATCATTTCAAGAACAGTTCAACTGATCAGTTCATGAAAGGGGATCAATTATGGTGCCCGAAAGCGCAACGAAAGTTTCAAAGCAAAATATTTTACAATAAAAAGAGCACCCCAACTTATTGTGTGTAGCAAATACCATAAAACACAAAAATGTCATACATTGAGTGTTTTAAAAATATACATATCAATCACAAGGATTGATGTTTTGGCTCCAACTAAGTTGTAAACAACATAGCTCTTGAAGGTAGACAATCTACAAGCTTCCAACACCACTCCTTGCTCAAATGGACTCCTTCCTTCAAATTAGGTCCACCACTAACAAGGTAGATCCACTCTAATTTTGCACTAGAAAAATTAGAGAATTTTTCTTTGAGAAGAATATGCAATCCTCAACAATTGAAGAAGAAAAAATTGAAGAGAAAATAATGGAGTAATTTCGGCCAAGAGGTTGCAAGGAAGAGAAAATGAAACTTTCTTGGTGGTTGAAAAGTTAAAGTGCATATAAGACACATGCCTTGTTAATTGAAAAAGTTGTCTCCCATCTCTTCACCTCTCCATGCATATTATTCAGGCTTGTAACATTTACAAAGCTCATGGACTTTTATTTAAATATCTCAAACATATTTAAGATCAATTAAATGGTAATTTGAATTTACTCAAACCTACTAGTTGAATAATTATTTCCAATTGGGCTCTTCAAGACCCAATATTATTTAATGAATTCAACACTTGAATTAATTTAATTATTTGGACTCTACTAGGTCCACTAGTATTTAATTAATTCAACACTTGAATTAATTTAATTTAGTCCATAACAATGTTTATGAAAATCACAATTTTCAAATACATTATTTATTTGAGCCAACTTTTAATTTCGGAACACTTCCACAATTTAAAAGTTACATTCCTCATAATCCTCTTATAGAAGTCATATTTCTATTTTTATTTGTGCTTATAAATTTCTTTATAAGCCATTCAACACATTGAACTATTTTTACTTCTCAACGAGATCTAGAAAGTTAGCACTTGTGTGACCCTCAAAGGTTCATTGATACAACTAGCAGTGGGTTCACATCTCTATGTGATTCGGAACTAAACATGTTCTTATATGAGCATACCCCAATTGCTCCATTCTTAATTATCAACTCCTTATTAATAAGAACGTCAGAACTCAAGTCTGATAGTACCCAACCAATCATGTTAAATGCCTAGCAGCATCTCTTACATGATTTCCTAGGTATCAAATGATAGTGCCTGCAAGAACCAATCTATTATGGTTAGCGTACAATACGATCCCTTCATCTCATATATCCCGACCGATTCGACAACTATTGGTATATTGAGAGCTGTCAAAGAATCAATGCTATGTGTCATGTCGTAGTTGCATCGATGGTGTAATCTAAGAAACCTCTTTCTTAATTACCACCAACATTCTGTTCAGATATTTCAAACTACATACACATGAGATCACATAGGATATCCATACCCAAAGGTAAGTGGTGAATCCTCGACTAAAATGCATAGACTCCTATATGTTTTGAAGAAACACCCAACCTTGCCACCTGATGACCCCATATGAGTCAGTAAACAAGTCAAAGTGCAATGCTAGAATATAGAGTCACAATATTGTCCCGGGTCATAAGGACTAATGGTGTACAACCATAAACTAGGACTTCTCCACTCGATAAGTGATAATCACTTGGAAAGTCCTTTATGGAGGGTTTTTCAGTGCACTCTACAGGGAGCACCTATCTGCATGCTCGGACATCACAATGTCCCTTACCAATGAAACATGTTACTCACATCGCAGATACTAGTCTTAAACTCAAGCGGCTTTTATCTTTCTTAGCGGCGGCTGAATCGATTAGAAACTGTTTAAAATATACAGTATCCAAATATGAGTTTCACAATACTCATCATATGAGCATCTCATATTCTTTCTACTATTTGTATATTCAAGGACTTTATCTATGCAACAAGCATGGGTATACAGATAAAAATGTGCCAAAACAATAATTTCAAATATTATTGAAATAAATATTGTTTATACATAGAGTTTCAATGTGAACCCTTGGCCAACACTTGTCTCGACGGACACCTACTCTAACAGTTTTTCACTTGCACTAGAGCCAAGTACTTATATGCTTCAAACCCATTGATTCGCGATGCTTCTCGAATATTGTCCGGGTAAAGGCTTAGTTAGTGGATCAGCAACATTATCTGCAGAGCCGACTTTGTTAATCGACACTTCTCCTCTTTCCACAATCTCATAGAGGATGTGGTACTTTTTCAATACATGTTTAGATTTCTGATGAGACCTTGGCTCATTCGCCTGAGCAATGGCTCCGGTGTTGTCACAAAACACCGGGACTGGAGCAACTCCATTAGGAATGACGACCAACTCTTGGACGAAATTCCTTAACCAAACAGCCTCCTTTGCTGCAGCTAATGCAGCAATGTATTCGGCATCAGTGGTGGAATCTGAAGTACTGTCTTGTTTGGAACTCTTCCAACAGACAGCAGCACCATTGAGCATGAATACGAACCCAGAGGTTGACTTTGAGTCATCGATATCGCTTTGGAAGCTAGAATCGGTATAGCCTTCCAATTTCAGTTCTCCACCCCCATAGACCAAGAACAACTTATTGGTCCTTCTCAAATACTTGAGGATGTCTTTCACAGCTTTCCAGTGTGGAAGACCAGGGTTCGATTGATATCTACTCAATACACTTAGTGCAAAAGCCACGTCAAGATGTAGATATCATCCCATACATGATACTACCAATTGCGGATGCATACGGAATGCGTGTCATCGCCGCTATCTCTGCATCAGTCTTGGGAGACATAGACTTGGATAGAAACACACCATGACACATTGGTAGATGTCCTCTCTTGGACTCATCCATCGAGAACCGCTTAACGATGATATCAATGTATGTGGACTGGGTGAGACCAAGCAATCTTCTTGATCTATCTCTATAGATCTTAATTATCAATACAAAAGATGCTTCACACAAGTCCTGCATCGAGAACTTACTCTTTAACCATATTTTATTTGATTGCAACATCCCTATATCATTCCCAATGAGTAGAATGTCAATAACATAAAGCACCAGGAATGTCACAGCCCTCCCACTGACCTTCTTATACACACAGGGTTCCTCAGGATTCTTAATAAAACCAAACTCTTTGATTGTACTATCGAATCTGAGGTTCCAACTCCTAGATGCCTGCTTTAGACCATAAATAAATCTCTGAAGTTTGCATACCATATGCTCACTTCCGATAGATGTAAACCCTTCAGGTTGAGACATGTAAATCTCTTCCTTAATATCCCCATTAAGAAAGGCTATCTTTACATTCATATGACATATCTCATAGTCATACCATGTAGCTATGGCTAGTAATATCCTTATAGACTTAAACATTTCAACTGGAGAAAAAGTTTCCTCAAAGTCAACTCCTTGTCTTTGAGTATATCCTTTTGCTACCAATCGCGCCTTGAAGGTCAATACCTTCCCATCCACCCCAAGTTTCCTATTGTAAATCCATTTACACCCTATGGGAAAAGTTCTCTCAGGTGGATCCACAAGATTTCACACTTGGTTTGAATGCATGAAATTCATCTCAGATTTTATTGGTTCAAGCCACTTGGATGAATCGGCATCATATAACGCTTCCTTGAAGGTTAATGGATCACATCCATGGTTAGCCACATCATGGCCCTCTTCAAGAAGCAGACCATACCTCATAGGTGGTCTCGAGACTCTCTCGGATCTTCTAGGAGCTTGTACCTCCTCTCTTGGCTCTTCGGGTCTGGGTTCTTCAATTGTGGGTGTCTCTCGAACCTCTTCGAGTTCTATCATCTCCCCTTTCCTATCTAATAGAAATTCCTTTTCCAAAAGGTTGCATTCCTACAAACAAACACCTTTGTTTCTTGGGGATGATAGAAATAATATCCAACTGAATTCCTTTGATATCCCACAAAGTAACATAAAATGGATCGACTATCCAATTTATCTCTCGCCACCTGCTTCACATAAGCAGGGCATCCCCATATTCTAAGATAAGAATATTTGGGAGGCTTACCCATCCATATCTCATATGGTGTCTTATCAACTGCTTTTGAATGGACATTGTTCAACAACAGTGCCATTGTCTCAAGCGCATATTCCCAAAAGGTTGGCGGCAACTCTGTGAACTCAATTATAAACCGAACCATGTCCATCAAAGTCTGGTTATGATGCTACAAAACAACATTCAACTGCGGTGTAGCAGGCGTAGTCCACTGCGAGAGAATCTCATTTTCCCTAAGATACTCTTGGAACTCGGCACTCAAGTACTCACCACCTCGATCTGATCGAAGTGACTTGATGCTTCGTCCCAACTGTTTCTCTACTTCACTTCTGAATTCTTTGAACCTTTCAAAGGCTTCATATTTGTATTTCATCAAATACACATACCCATACCTCGAAAAGTCATCGGTAAAGATAATGAAGTAGGCATGTTCATGCTTAGTGGTGATGCTAAGTCGACCGCACACATCGGTATGGATCAAATCCAATAATCCTTTGGCTCGCTCCACGTGGCCCTAAAAGGGAATTTTGGTCATCTTTATTTTAGACTGGATTCACAAGTCGTGAGAGAATTAATATCAGATATATCAAACATGCCTACTCCCACTAGCTTGTTCATCCTTCTTAAGGAAATATGTCCTAATCGAGCATGCCATAATTGTGTCGAATTTAGAGTATCTTGTTTTTGCTTGTTTGTTGTTGTTATTGTTAGGACATTGTTTAGTGGAATATCTTTCAATTTTAAGTTGTAGAGATCATTTTCAAGTTCTCCCATACCTACTAATCATTCATTCTTGTAAATATTGCAAACACATTTGCTAAATAAACAAGAATATCCATCTTTATCAAGCATAGAAATGGAAACAATGTTTTTCACCAACTCAGGTACAAATAAAACATCTCTCAAAATTAACTTAAAATCATTGTTCAACAATAAGTAAACATCTCATACGGCCTTGGCAGCAACTCTTGCTCCATTGCCCATCCTCAAAAAGGTCTCACCTTCCCTAATTCTCCTACTTCTTCCCATCACCAGTAAATCATTACAGAGATGTGAGCCACAGCCGGTATCTAATAGCCAAGAAGTAGAGTTAATTGAAATTTTTACTTCAATGTAGAACATACCATTTCCAGAACCTTTCTGGGGAAGATATTCTCTGCAGTTACACCTCCAATGTCCAGGCTTCCTGGAGTGATGATATACATCAACAGTCTTGTCAGCCTTAACTGCTATGGCTGCCATAGTGGGACTCGGAGATTTCCACTTCAAGGGCACGTTCTTCTTGGGACGTTGGAAGGAACGCTTCTTTCCCTTCCCATGTGGACTAATCTTCATACCAGATGAAGAACCCATATAAAGAACCAACTTCTCTTTCTTGATAGTGGACTCAAACGTAACAAGAATATTCACCAACTCCTCAAGAGTAGGTTCTAGCTTGTTCATGTTTAAATTCACCACAAAAGGATCAAATGAGCTAGGCAGTGACAAGAGTAACATGTCAGTGGTCAACTCCGATGACAACACAAGATCCATGCCAATGAGCTTGTCCACAAGCCAAATCATCTTTAGGCCATGCTCATGGACCGAAGCCCCATCTCGCATGTGTAAAATGATTAGCTTCTTGATGGTAGCATGCCTAAGAGGCCGTGTTGCTCACCAAAGAGCTCTTTGAGATGCATATGAATGTCAGCAGCATTCTTTGCATCCTCAAAACGCCTCTACAGCTCATCATTCATAGAAGCCTTCATAAAATACTTGGCTCGCAAGTCATGGTCACACCAATTCTTGTAAGTCTGCAATTTCTCTGTAGTGCAGCTAGTCGCAGCCTCAACCCTGGGAGACTCAGTCAGTGTATATGCTATTCTTTCCGAATTCAAGACGATTTTTAGGTCTCTTAGCCAATTGAGGTAATTAGGTCAGTTTAAAATATGTTTGTCGATTATAGCAGATAACGGGTTGCGTATCGAAGAGATAGTCAAATTTGTACTAAAAAGTAAGAACAAATAAATGTTAATGACTATTTTAAAATATTTAGTAAGATATAAAGTATGGACTTTTACTTCATAAATTTTTCACTCCCACTGTTTTGACATCTTTCAGTAGTCTCTAGTGAAAACGAGAAACTTCTATTCTCAGTAGGTACGTAAGGTCCAATTAGCAAATTATGATCCCGAATAATATCAGCTAATCATAATTTCAAAAAGGTAGTTTCCGATTGCATCCCCATGCAACCCTCTACGTAAACCTTTGTCTCACGTTTGATTAGGACTCAATAATATGACGTCGTTCATCTTTACGTGTCAAGCCTTACCCATCGATGTTGAACCTTAATGGACGGTCACCATGAGTTCCCTCAATAATATGAGCCGAAATCATGGGAGTTCCATGTAGTTCACATCGCCATTTCAATGAACGTCACAGCTTTCTGGTGTCCCGGGAACCACCAATAATATGAGCCGAGCCCAGAGCACGGGTAGTGTTCATCATGCACCCATTATCGATGGAAGACACGAAAATTATAAACACCTATAATTCTCTTTTTCGGGCTTGATATTATTTTGAATCTTATTCAAAATGAGGGTTTTATTCTATTTTGAAAGATCTCATCATTAATTTGTTTAAAAGCTCGCCACGTATGATCGTATGTTTGTCGGATTCATGCAACTTTGTTATTATCATAATAATAATGCACATACTCATTATTTATAATATATCATGCATATATTATAAACAGTAAACTAAACAAGGATGATCATTCGCCCCAAAAACTAATGGCCCGTGTGAGGTAAACACGGGTCTTGATCCAATCCTAGGGAATGCATGGGATGCAAATGCATAATTACATAAGTCTCCAATATTTACATGTCTTCGATCTTCATAATCATCATGGCCCACCATCTTCCAATCTTGATCTTCCACTATATTAATATTTACAAATAAATATCCATGGCAAATAGGGATACATCTCATGGAGTGGGAACGGGACATAAACCAAGCACACTTATAAATTGATAATTATTACAATCATTCATCACAAAATATCCTAGTATTCACCTAGCATATTGGGCTTGGGCTTTTGACCATCCTTCATGCATAATATCACATATCATACACCATCAATTAATTATCACAATAATCAATTGATCCAATATTATATATCTTGATCCAATCACTAACCGCCACGATTATAAATTAAATCAACAAAGTAAACAAACTTCTTTGTTTATTTTCTATTTAATTTATTTATAACCGAATTTCTTGTAAAAATCACCATTTACTGTAAATAATTAAAGTCCAACTTCAATTATTTATTTTATTAGAAAATATATACAAATTTTATGGATTTAAACTTAAGGGGCCAATATGACATTTTCACCAAAAATATTTTGGCCCATTTAAATTTCACAAATTATGTTGACCATCTAATGACCCAACAACTCAAGGTCCATGACATTTTGATATTCCAAAACACTTTTGAAAACCCTAGTCGTCGTCATCATTGCCGGAGATCAGTTGCCTGATTCCGGCCAACTCACAAAATTTTTATTTTTTTAAAAAAAATGATGGGGGTTTCGGGCAGCTCATGGGGCTGCCATTGGGGCTGCCCTTGCTGCCCGAAACGGGCAGCCCCTCGGGCAGCCCAAGATGCCTGAAATGGCAGCAACATAGGGCCAAAGATACCCCCCCCCCAAACCAGCCAACAATTTGTTGTATCGATGATCTCATGCGGTTAGAAGTTGTCCTCAATATAATATCAAGTATTTGCTACACAAAATATTAATCATAGCTCCGATACTACTTGAAAGGGGATCGGTTACGGTGCTCGGAAGCACAATGAAAGTTTAATAACAAAATATTTTACAAGAAAACCGAGCGCCCCAACTTATTGTGTGTAGCAAATACCATAAAACACAAAAATGTTATACATATAGTGTTTTAGAAATATACCTATCCATCACAAGGATTGACTTTTTTGCTCCAACTAAGTTGTAAACAACATAGCTCTTGAAGGTAGATAATCTACAAGCTTCCAACACTACTCCTTGCTCAAATGGACTCATTCCTTCAAAATTAGGTCCACCACTAACAAGGTAGATCCACTCTAATTTTGTACTAGAAAAATTAGAGAATTTTTCTTTGAGAAGATCATGCAATCCTCAACAACTGAAGAAGCAAAAATTGAAGGGAAAATGATGGAGAAATTTCAGCCAGGAGGTTGCAAGGAAGAGAGAAGGAAACTTTCTTGGTGCTTGAAAAAGTTAAAGCGCGTGTGAGACACATGTCTTGTTTATGAAAAATTTGTCTCCCAACTTTTCACCTCTCCGTGCATATTATTTGAGCTTGTAACATTTACAAAGCCCATTGACTTTTATTTAAATATATCAAACACATTTGAGATCATAATCTTTACTTGAATTTACTCAAGCCCACTAGTTGAATAATTATTTCCAATTGGGCTCTTCAAGACCCAATATTATTTAATGAATTCAACACTTGAATATATTTAATTATTTGGACTCGACTAGGTCCACTAGTGTTTAATTAATTCAACACTTGAATAAATCTAATTTAGTCCATAACTATGTTTATGAAAATCACAATTTTCAAATACATTATTTATTTGAGCCAACTTTTAATTTCAGAACACTTCCACAAATTAAAAGTTACATTCCCCATAATCCTCTTATAGAAATCATACATCTATTTTTCTTTGTTCTTATAAACTTCTTTATAAGATGTTCAACACATTGAACTATTTTTACTTCTCAACGGGATCTAGAAAGTTAGCACTTGTGCGACCTTCAATGGTTCATTGATACAACTAGTAGTGGTTTCACATCTCTATGTGATTCGGGACTAAACTTGTCCTTATATGAGCATACCCCAATTGCTCCATTCTTAATTATCAACTCCTTGATAATAAGAACGTCAGAACTCAAGTCTAATAGTACCAACCAATCACGTTAAATGCCTAACAACATCGCTTTCATGATTCCCTAAGTATCAAATCATAGTGCCTGCAAGAACAATTATATTATGGTTAGCGTACAGTACGGTCCTTTCATCTCATATATCGCGATCGATTCGACAACTATTGGTATATCGAGAGCTGCCAAAGAATTGACACTATGTGTAATGTCGTAGTTGCATCGATGGTGTAATCTAAGAAACCCCTTTCTTAATTACCGCCAACACTCTAATCAGAGATTTCAAACTACATACATATGAGATCACATAGGATATCTATACACGAAGGTAAGCGGTGAATCCCCGATTACAATGCATAGACTCCAATATGTTTCGACAAACACCCAACCTTGCCACCTGATGATCCCATATGAGTCGGTAAACAAGTCAAAGTGCAATGCTAGCATATAGAGTCACAATGTTGTCCCGGGTCATAAGGACTAATGGTGTACAATCATAAACTATGACGTTTCTACTCGATAAGTGAGAACTACTTGGAAAGTCCTTTAGGGAGGGTTGTTCAGTTCACTCTACAAGGAGCACCTATCTGCTTGCTCAAACATCACAATGTCCCCTACCAATGAAACATGGTACTCACATCGCAGATACTAGTCTCTAACTCGAGCGGCTTTTATCTTTCTTAGCGGCGGCTGAATCGATTAGGAACTGTTTAAAATATACAGTATCCAAATATGAGTTTCACGATACTCATCATATGAGCATCTCATATTCTTTCTACTATTTGTATATTCAAGGACTTTATCTATGCAACAAGCATGGGTATACAGATAAAGATGTGCCAAAATAATAATTTCAAATATTATTAAAATAAAGATTTTTTATACATAGAGTTTCTATGTAAACCCTCGGCCAACACTTGGCTCGACGGGCATCTACTCTAACACGTGATGCATGGGAATAAGTTTGGGGGCCAAAAGAACATTATTCAAGTGATAAATGAAGAGGAGTATAGAAGCACCGGTGCTCAAACGACCTAAGCTTACCGCCTGAGCGCCACACTTACTGTCCAAGAAGAAAAATTACAGAACAGAGCAACACTTGGCCCGAGCCTGTCTTGCTTTGCAAACTGATCGGCCAACACTTGGCTCGACGGGCACCTACTCTAACTGAAACAACCTTAACTTCTAATTAATTTTAATTTACACTAGTTTTTTTTTATATAAAGTCATGCTTAATTATCTCCTCATAAATAAACTAGCATAAATAATCCAATAAACAAAACTTCACGTCATCCATAATCATTCATGCGGAATAAGTAAAATAAGCATTAAAAGTATAAAATTTAGCTCAATAATTCTAGCACCCTAACAGTCTATAAATCAAAGCGATAATCCATAAATTAATCAAAAGCCTTTAACATATGCGGAATTTCTAGGTTCTCGGATATGCACTACGCCCTCCGGATAACTCGAAAGTCCGCACCTCAAGACTCAACATCATCATTTCTTGCAACCATTCAAACCTAGTGAGTCTAATGACTCAGCATGGTCAAACCTCATATAGCAAGTACATAACTATAAAACCACATGCATAAAAATTACTTTTACTAAAAATAGATTTTTCCATGCAATCATTAAACCTTCAAAATATGCAACTTTTGAAACCATGCTTAAATATGAACCTTTTCCTTTTAAAATTATCCTTTTTATGTGAAGTCTGATCCTCGAAAGTGACAGCCTTTATTCGATTGATCAATCTATAAACCATAGTACTAGGCCGCCGGGTTCAACGTCTACGTTTTCGACGATCCCACCGACTAACATAAACATAACTTCACCGTTCACGTTTTCAACGGATCCATTATCATTGAGATTCTCGTCCACGTTTTCGACAGTTCACTCTCTTTCCTCATTGCAAGTTCACCGTTCACGTTTTCAACGGATCCCTTACTACCTTTTTGTCACGATCAATTCGCATTTCTCAAAAATATTTTTCTTCACCTTTTAATTTCATAAAACATTCTTGACTTTCCATATTCTTTAATGTTCCCAAAAATGGCTCATATCATTCGTATATATCGAAATTGCTAACAATAGCAAATACATACAATTACGTTAAAACTGCTAAAAATAGCATATATCATGCATATACTTTAAAACTTCTAAAAATAACATTTAACATGATTTGGAATTGTTTTAGGAAGTTGCAAACCGCTCTCGTTTTCCTCGAATCGACCGCACATGTTTCAACGCTATACGAACCGGACGACCCTAGACATTGACTCAAGGAGACGACTCAATTTTAAAACTTTAAAAACACCCAAAAATATACAGTAACTTGCTGGAAATTCATTCTCAGGAACTACGTTTCAAAAAAGACTCAATTCGCTTACCGAATGGGTCGTTTACCACCGTTTTCGCGGTTTCGGTAAAACAAATGACCAAACTACCCTCCCGATTCGAACCAACCCGAGATCAGACCTTTATTAACATCCTAAGACTCAATATAAGTTGCTGGAAGTCCCCAAACCCAAGAAAAAACCGAAACAAGGATTTAGAATTTAACCTAGGCCCACTTCGCTCCTATTTTGACACGTTCGGGCAATTTACGAACCCGAACGGACCACGGCATGAAACGACCTCGAACCAGGACCTAGAACCCTTCCTTAGACACTAAATAAGACCATGATCAGGCCCTTTACAACACAGACCCGACGCCTCACGCCCTAGACCCCTCGCAACAGCAGCCCTCCGCGCGCATCTCTTGTGCAGCAGCTGTTCTCTCACGTCCAGCAGCTGTCATAGCCCCATTTTTCGACTCTTGGCTCTCACCAGCCCCTCACCAGGACCCTAATGCACGTCCCTAGCCCCTGAACCAGACCTTTACACATCCCTTTAGCCCATAGAACCGTGATACACCAAAACAGCCCCAACGAGTGCAAATTTTGAAATTTCGGTTCAGCACTAAACCAGCACATCCAAGCCTTAACCAGACCTATCCTAGACCTTCCTAGGACTCTAACCCACACCACCAGACCGTGGCTAGGGTCCCATGCAGCCCCCATGGCCGTAGGAACACCAAAGCCTCACCCTTCCCCTTCACGGCCTGCACGCGTTTCGCGTGCAGGGCTGGACAGCCCCCTTGCGGCTTTCCGTTGTGACTTTTATCCCTTCAAACCTCCTCTTAAACATCTATACCAACCCTTGAATACCTTAGTTTGGATCCCTCCTTCAACAATTCAATAAACATCAAAAATCTTTTATGAAAACATGAGGCACACATGTAGAAAACTTAAAACCATAATCCTTACAAGTTTTTCACACAAAAATCAGAATCATGCAATATTATGGATTGAATGGTGCTTGAAAAAGGGTTTGAAAACATGCCTTGATCCTTATTTCTTACTAGATACGAGAGAAGGCGCGACGAAAGACGAACGGGGTGCAAATTTTTTTCCTTCCTTCCTTGCTTCCTCTAGGTTTCGGCCACTTCAAGACTCCTAGTGTGTGTTTTAGTGTGTGCTGATGGTGAGGAAGGCGTGAAGGTCTAGGTGTGTTGGGGTAGGATTCTATTTAAATAAATTATTAGATTGCTAATTGGGCTTTAGTTTACTTAATGGGCCCTAATTATTTAATTAAATATTTGCTCATCTAGGCCCAATTAAAGAATTAATTAAATACATATTTTATTCTACTAAAAAGTCCCATCAATATTTAAAATATTTGGTTCTACTCGTTTCTAATATCGCACGCCCGAAACTACTCATTTTCTAACAAAAGTTCGCTACCGATTAAGTTCGCCCCTTACTATAAATAGATTGTCTCTTTCCTAATTTGGACTTATTAAATCGAGAGTTTCTATTTATAACTTTCTAAAAATAGAAACTTTTTCAAAATCGTCCCGATTCTAAGTCGTGCATCGCGTATTCGACCGCATACAGTTTACATTTATAACATGCGATTAACTAATCATTAAATCATGCCAATATTTAAACATGCTCCTAGCTCACTCATTTAAATAAATTCAAATAAATTTTCATGCATGCATGTGGTTAGTGTGTTCTGGTTTTCCGGCGTTACACTAACAGTTTAGAGCATCAGTTAGGAGCCGATCAGTTTGCAAAGCAAGACAAGCTTATCCAGTTGTGCGCACTAAGGAAAGCAATTCCGATCAAATGACAATAATGAACGTTGCAGCTGAGTTTAAAGACAAAATGTTCCAGAATAGCTATCGAAAAGTACAAACAAAAATTTCGAGGAACGGATTCAAATTGCAACGAACATATTTGATGAGTCTTGGTGTATGGTCACATTGCCTCTATATATACAAGATAAAGACCATTAACAAATAGATATATAGAAGTGTGAAAATCAAGAGAGAAGTGCACGCTCAACGTATATCAGCTTACAAAGAAGCAATCAGCCCAGATTTGAGGGAACACTTTAACGTGTTATCAGCTTAGATTAGAAGCACAATTCCCTCAGTATGTGAAAATTTTTGTGTTATATTCATAGATCAGTTTTCACACACTCACACACAATCACTCACATATACAGAGAGTAGAGCTTATTGATAAGTTGAGCGAGTCTTACAAAGACGTTAAACTTGTGTATGATGTCTTTAACACATAGACGTTAAACAAGTTTTTGCTGGAAGGTACTGCCTTCAGTCTAGGCTAGGAGTTCAGTTAGGCAGTGGTGTAAGTCCTAAGCTGATTGGGTTTGTACAAGGTGTTGTATAAATAAAAATTTTCTAGTAGATCCTACCCAAAGTGGTAGAAGGGGTGACGTAGAAGCATTTGAAGTCTCTGAACATCCATAAGCATATCTTGTGTATTTAACTGGTTAACTTTCGTTTTAAAACTGATTTGAGTAGTTCAGCTGATATCAGTTCAGTTATGGAAGAACTGAACTGATACAAGCTCGAACTGATCCCCCTTACTTCAGTTAATCAGTTGACACAAGCTAAAAGCTTTAAATTGATCAGCTTTCTTAACGAAGGATTACTTCGAGTATTTTCCGCTTGGTTTAAAACAAAACTCAATTTAATTCATTGGTGTTTAAATTCTTAGAACACGAGCTATTGCAGCTCATTGAGAATATTGTGTTTGAAGCACATTTGCAAGTTTCAGAACCGATCCATCAAAAAAGTTGCATATTTTGAAGGTTTCATGATTGCATGGAAAAATCTATTTTTAGTAAAAGTAATTTTTATGCATGTGAATGTATATCTACGTATTTTCTATATTAGGTTTGAGCATGCTGAGTCATTAGACTCACTAGGTTTGAATGGTTGCAGGTAATGACGATGTTGAGTCGTGAGGTGCGGACTATCGAGTCATCCGGGAGGTGCAGTTCATACCCGAGGACCTAGAAATTCTGCATATGTTAAAGACGTTTGATGATTTTATAGATTATCACTTTTATTTATGGAATGTTAGGATGCTAGAATTTATTGAGTTAAATTTTAGACTTTATGGCCTAATTTACTTATTCTGCATGAATGATTATGGATGATATGGAATTCTATTTATTTGACTATTTATGCTAGTTATTATTGATGAATTAATTATGCATGGTTTAGGGAAAAAAACTAGTGCAAATTAAATAAATTTAGAAGTAGGGTCGTTTCAGTTGGTATTAGAGCGGTGGTTCTTGAAATGAGTTATGCCTGCTGCTGTTTCTGAGGAGCTCGAGAAGTCATGCCTCAATGTTTGCGAGTTTATTGCTTTAAATAATTTTTTATCTTATTATTGATTTAATTGTTTAGATATACTTGCTTATATGAATGTCAAAGATAAATGTTAGATGTCTTTTATTTTTAAACTACATGTTGGTTATGTGTTGGGTTGGACGACTTGTAAAGACATGCCTCCTAGACGAGTTCTTCGCAGAGATACTGAGGATAGGCGGGAGTAGGAGATTCCACAGCCTCCTCCTAATCAGGATGCTAGTGCCCGTGTGCTAGCTAGTATGGCTCGATTACTGGAGCAGCATGTTGGTAATACTGCGAGTGTTCGACCAGAGGCAGTTTATGAGAGGTTTATGAGGATGGATCCCGAGGACTTTTCTGGCACAACTGATCCATTTGTTGCTGAGAGATGGATTAGGTCTTTAGAGCTGATTTGTAGATATATGGATATGGTGGACGCTGATCGGGTTTGTTGTACTATTTATTTGCTGAAGGGCAATGCTTCCTTATGGTGGGAGGGAGCGGAGCGAGGAGTGGACCTTGCGACATTGACTTGGGAGGGCTTCAAGAGGGTATTCTATGATAAGTATTTCACTCCCGATGTCCGTTCGAGGTTGAAGAGAGAATTTATTATTCTCCACCAGGGGGATGCATCTGTTGCTGAATTTGTCCAAAAGTTTGATCGGGGTTATTACTTTGTGCTCTAGATTGCAAATGATGCTGCAGAGAAGTTACGTCATTTCTTGGATGGGTTGAGGCCGACGATCCGTTAGGATGTGATGCTGTCTGACCCGATTTATTATACTGCCGCTATTGCTTAAGCCTTTCGAGCTGAGCAGCCATTGAGAGACATTGATTGGGAGATGCAGCGCAAGAGAAACTATGCCCAGCAATCGAGTCAGCAGAATAAAAAGCATTTCACGGGGCCTAGCAAGGGACATGATCAGCAGAAATCGGGAGCGCCAAAGAATGATGTGAAGCCTTTGTGCAAGGAATGAAACCGCCACCATTATGGCAAGTGTCTATGGTTCTCTGGAAAGTGCTTCCAATGTGGAGAGCAAAGACATCTCGTCCTCAATTGCCCTAAGCTACAGGCACCTGCAACTTGTAGGGCGTATGTCATGCATGCTGAGGAGACTGAAGCATAGCTAGACTCTGATTACTGGTAACCTAGTTGTTTAATGTTTTTACATTGCTATTATTACATGAAATGTCAAATTGGTTATTGGAATTGATTGGGATAATGAAGAACCTAGAGGATAATATGTTGCATGCTCTATCTGAGCTGGATTTAAGAGATGATATTGAAAATTTATTGGGATAGAAATGAAATTTTCGAGATTTTAAGGACCAAAATGAAGGAAATTAGAAACATTAAATGGTTGAAATGCTATCTTCAAAAAAATTTATTTGGGGTCAAATTGTGCCCTTTTTCGAGAATTATTAGCTAAGTGTGATAATTTTTGAGAACGACTTTGTGTTCCTAGTGGCGATTCACTGAAAAAGGTTGTTATGAAGGAAGCGCATAACACTCCGTACTCCATTCATCCTGGAAGTACAAATATGTACAAGGATCTGCAGCAATTGTATTGGTGGTCGGACATGAAGCGAGACATCTTGCGTTTTGTGTCCGAATGTTTGACATGCCAGCAAGTAAGGCAGAGCATGAGTATGCAGCTAAAGAGTGATAGAATGCAAAACTTAAGCCAAACAGATTAAGTATGAGGCGAATGAGGGACTCTAAGCTTTTCAATAATCAAGACAAGACAAATTACGAGGATGAACTTCTATTTCAGGAGGGATGAGTTATAACGCCCGAAAACCCGAACACACTAACCACATGCATACATGAAAATTATTTGAAATTTATTTAAATGAGTGGTCTAGAAGCATGTTTAAGTATTTGCATGGTTTAATGTTATTTAATTGAATGTTATAAATGTGAACTTTCTGTAATCGAATACGCGATGTACGGCAAAGGCGAGAGAACCAGGGACGATTTTGATAAGGTTTCTATTTTTAAAAAGTTATAAATAGAAACTCTAGATTTAGTAAGTCCAAATTAGGAAAACGACAATTCTATTTATAGTAAGGGACGAACTTAATTGGTAGTGAAATTTTGCTAAGAAAATTAGTAGTATCAGAAGTACGATACTAGAAACGAGTAGCACCAAATATTTTTAGATATTAATGGGACTTTTTAGTAAGATTAATTAATTATTTAATTAATTCTTTAATTGGGCCTAGATTAGAAAAGATTTAATTAAATAATTATGGCTCATTATGTAAACTTAAGCCCACTAATAACTAATTAAATAAAATCCTACCCTACACCTCCCCATAACCAGATGCCATTTCACTTGGCATCGTACACTCACACACACCAGAGTCCTAGGAAGGGCTGAGACATAGAGGAAGCAAGGGAAGGAAGAAAAATTCGCGTCCTATTCGTCTCTCGTCGCGACGTCGCTCGTATATCTAAAAATAAAGGAACATGGCATGTTTTCAAACCCTCTTTCATGCACCATTCAATCCATAATAATATTGTATGCATGCTGATGTTGTGTGAAAAATTGTAAGGATGATGGTTTTCAAATTCCATAGTTGTGTATCTCATATTTTCATAAAAGATCCTTAAATTTTTATGAATTGTTGAGGGGCGGATACAAACCAAGGAATTTAAGAGTCAAACTAAACGTCTAAGATTAAATTTTGAAGGGGATAAACCATAGGGAATGCCACAAGGGCAGCACACCTGCACACGTAAATCTAAGGAAGGCAGAGACGGGGAAAGGTTCGAGCTTGGGTTCCTTGGGCCATGGGGGCTGCATGGGCCCCAAGCCATGGTCTGGAGGGTTGGTTTAGGGTCCTGGGAAGGTCTTGGTTGGGATATGATAGGGCCTGGACGTGCTGGTGAAGCACAGCGGCCGTGACTCCTTAAGGCGTGCATGATGGCTTGTTTGGAGCGTAGGGGTCCTAGGGCTAAGGAGTTGGTTTAAGTTCTGGTCCAGGGGCTAGGGGAGTGCCTTAGGATCTTGATTAGAGTTTAGTGTGAGCCATAAGTTGAGTCAAGAGCAGCCACAGCTGCTAGAGTGTTGGTTCCTTGGCTGCAGGCAAAGAACCATTTGGTGGGCTGCTGATGTAAGGGGTTCGGAGCCTTGAGCGTCTGGTCTGATCATGGTCTTTTTTAGGGTCATAAATTGTCCGAACGTGTCAAAAAAAAGAGTGAATTGAGCCTAGATTTAAAAGTTAATACATGCTTCAGGTTTTGGCTTGGGCTTGGGGACTTCCAGCATCTTAAATTGTGTCTTAGGATGTTAATAAAGGAATGGTCTCGGGTTGGTTCGAGTCGGGAGGGTAGTTCGGTCATTTGTTTAACCAACAACGCGAAAACAGTGGTAACCAAGCCATCCGGTAAGCGAATTGAGTTATTTTTGAAACGTAGTTCCTAAGATTGAATTTCCAGCAAGTTACTGGATGGGTGTTTTTAAAGTTTTGAAATCGAGTCGTCTCCTTGAGTCAAAGTTTAATGTCGTTTGGGTACATATAAAGTTGAATCGTGAGCAGTCGGTTCGAGGAAAATCGAGGAAGGTTTGCAACTTCCTACAACAATTCCAAATCATGCTAAATGCTATTTTTAGAAGTTTTAAAGTATACGCATGATATATGCTAGTTTTAGAAGTTATAACTTATTTGCATGTATTTGATATTTTTAGCAATCTCGACGTATACGAACGACATGAGCCATTTTTGGGAATTTTGAAAGATTATGGAAAGTTATGAATGTTTTATGAAATGATAAAGTAAAACAAAATATTTTTGAGGAATGTGAATTGTTTGTGACGAAAAAGTAGTAAGGGATCCGTTGGAAACGGGAACGGTGAACTTGCAATGAAAAGGGAGTGAACCGTCGAAAACGGGGGCGGGAATCTCAATGATAATAGATCCATTGAAAAAGTGAACGGTGAAGTTATTTTTAGAATTTTCGGTGGGATCGTCGAAGAAGTAGACGTTGAACTGGACGACTTAGTACTATGATTTATAGATTGATCAATAAAATGAATATTGTCACTTTTGAGGGTTTGACTTCACCTAAACATGATAATTTTAAATGGAAAATGTTCATATCTATGCATGGTTTAAAAATTTGCATATTTTGAAGCTTTCATGATTACATGGAAAAATCTAGTTTTAGTAAAAATAATTTTTATTAATGTGAGTGTGTATCTACGTATTTGCTATATTAGGTTTGAGCATGCCGAGTCATTAGACTCACTAGGTTTGAATGGTTGCAGGTGATTACGATGTTGAGTCAGGAGGTTCGGACTATCAAGTCATCCGGGGGACGCAGTGCATACCCGAGGACCTAGAAATTTCGCATATGTTAAAGACGTTTGATGATTTTATGGATTATCGTTTTTATTTATGGACTGTTAGGATGCTAGAATTTATTGAGTTAAATTTTAGACTTTTATGGCTTATTTTACTTATTCCGCATGAATGATTATGGATGATATAGAGTTCTATTTATTTGACTATTTAGGCTAGTTATTATTGATGAATTAATTATGCATGGTTTAGAAAAAAAAACTAGTGCAAATTAATTGAATTAAGAAGTAGGGTCATTTCGTTAAGAAGCGAAATGGACACAAAGTTCTTACGGATGTTTGGCACATATATCACATTGTTCAGAGTCAGCTCTTTTCCAAATGTTATATTTAGAAAAAAATTTCCTAGACCTTTGATTTCTGAAGTAGCAGAATTTCCCATGAATAGTTTTTCTCCATTATCAGATTCTTCAAGATTTGCAAACATCTCCTTATCAGAGAAAACATGGCGAGTGACACCAGTGTAGATCCACCACTCCCTTGTGTTTGAATCCACCAGATTAACTTCAGAGATTATAACTCAAAGATTCATGTTTGAAACCTCTTGAGATATGTTCTCTACCGAATTCACCTCTCGGTTTTTCTCTGATTTATTACACTTAGAGGCCTTGTGACTCGTTCCATGAAAATTATAGCATTTTCCAGAGAATTTCTTCTTTGAAATGCCTCCTTTGGACCCATGTTCATCATTTTGTAGAAAGGAGAAAAGTTTCTCTTTATCGAGCTTTGATCATGCACGACAACATTTTCTTTGGCAGCAACAGGAGAAAATTAATCGTCTTTGAGAACTCTTTTGTCTTCCTCAATGCGAAGTCAAACAATGAGCTCTTCAACATTCATCTCCTTACGCTTGTGTTTCAAATATTTTTTGAAATCTTTCTAAGCTGGTGGTAACTTCTCAACAATACCAGTCACTTAGAAAGATTCGCTCAAAGTCATCTCCTCAGCATGAATCTCGTGTAAAATCACATGGATTTTTTGAAATTGGTTAATAACCGTCTTAGAATCCACCATTTTAAAATTTAGAATCCACCATTTTAAAATTCAGAAAATGGCCTATAAGAAAGTTCTTGACCCCAACATCTTGGTTTCATATTTTCTGTCAAAGGATTCCCTTAGCTCTTTAGCCGTTTTCTTTTAGCAAAAGACATTATAGATCGAATCGTCCAATACATTCTGTACATAATTTCTACATACGAAATCGGAATGATTTCATGCCTCCAGAGCACTGATGGATTCAAAATTTCCCTCACCTTTTTTGAGTTTAGGAGCATCCTCAGATAGGAATCTGGCAAGGTTCAGCGTCGTCAAGTAAAATAACATTATCTGCTGACACATTTTGAAGTCTACACCAGAGAACTACTTCGGTTTTTCTCCGTGACTGACTGGCACAACAATTGCAGTAGCACGTGGGGCAACATGAAGAATGACTTGAGGAGTAACGGGACAGTGACATGAGAGACAAAAGGACCAGTTTCCCTTTACACATTCGTTTCAGAAAGCTACATCTTAAACAAATCACCTAACGAGTATGACAAAATATGTTTTAAGATTGTTAGCCAAAATGCTAAAATCTCAAGTATGAAAAAACAATAATAAAACAATAAATGAAATTTGAATAATATATAAACAGACAAAATATCAAACAAAAACAATGTGCAACTGGAAGTATAAATATCGAGTACGTGAAACAATAGGAAACCAGTAAATCAAATTAATGCCTATATGAAGTACATTTTCCTTTTAAAAAAATATTTCCTCCGAAAGTTCTTCGAGGATCCAGACGGACAGTTATTTCCCAGAATATAACGACAAAATCATGCAAAACTTAGCAAAAAGTAAGTACACCAAAGAACTAAAAACATACCTTCATTTAATCACGAAAAATGAACAGATGTTAAATGAAAAGCTAACAATATGAAATGCAACAGAATAATGAGTGAGATCTTGAGTGTGTTTGTAAAAAATATATTATATATATATACGGATTGAGGAAATGCACACAATATTTATAAGCTCCAAAATACAAATCAAAAGTCATGTAAGATTAATTAACTCAATTAATCGTACAATTAACTCAAGAATATGAAGAGCAAAAAATCTTCAATTAATTCAAGAGTATGTAAAGTCAAAAGACACATTCACAATCATGAACCACAAGTCTACAACTAACTCAAGAATGAAGAGAATCAAAAGAAACTCTCACATTCATCAGTCATATTTTTCATTCAAAATTTAAATTTAATCCAAATTTCCAACATTTATTTTATTATGTTTCCCTATTTCAGTTTCTGCTCAAATGTACATAGCAATGAAAATTAAGAGTTTCGGAAAAAAACCCGAGTTTTCAATGATCATTTTGTACTACTTCAAAGTACATCTCCAAATGGATATTTAATCACAACGAGTCGTTTTATAATATACCTTGAGCATCACAAAAACAATAGAAGATATTAATCATCGGCTAGTTTCAATTTCAACAAAAAATAAATATCTGGTTGAAATAAGAGATATTTGTTTTTAAATTTCCAATAAAATAATTGTATTTGTTTCCGGTCTTTGCCATATCGAAAATTTTTCTGCAGTTCCTGATTCACACAAAAAATGTTTATGTACTCCTAAGGTCCAATTGTGTTTTTTCGGATGGAATTCCGTAAAAAATATTAAAAATATGAAGTTAATATATGATATTTGAATATTAATTGTTTTATATATAATATAACATGTACAATTTTGAGTATAAAATTGAAATACTTATATTATATCAACATTTGTTACACTTGTTTGTGTACTCAAATATCATAAATTAGTATCGGATCTGAAAATTTGATGCAGAAATATCATATATCAGTACCACGTTTTTAATGTTTTGTAACGATTTTCATCCGGAAAAAGACATATAATTAATATCGATTTTTGTTATACATATTTTGTTACTCAAAAAACATATATTAGTATCATACATAGAATATTTTGTATTCGAATATAACATATTAGTACCATATTTTCAACGTTAAGTTAAGTATCGATTTTCATATGAGAAATGACATGTCATTAATTTCAGTACTTGTTATACATATTCGAATACTTTAAAATCATATATTATTATCAAATCTGAAATATTTTGTACTAAAATATCATATATTAACATCAAATTTTCAATGTCTTTTGTCAAATTTTATCCGAAAAAATAATTAGAAGTCTTGAATCAAGGAGGACAAAAATATTTTTTTACTTGAAGTTTATGTTGATATGACAAGAACCGAACATAAATAACTATACTATTAAAAATTAAATTGGTCCTCTTCCTGTTTTTCAAATCTCTCTCCCCCAAACAAAAAGTGGGCGAGTTCCTTCTTTATTTTTGTCCTCAGTCTCTCTCACATTCAACTTCAAAACCGATCGAATTTAAAAAATTAGTACCAGTTTCTTTCTTAGCTCAGCAGATCTTTAACATTTAATTTTGTTTACATTTCTGTTGTTGCTCTCCTGTAATAATACGTTTTTGAACGGAGGTTTTTTTGTTTTTGTTTTTTTTGTGTTAATGCACTCACAAGGTTTGACTGCGAGCAATTTCATGTGAGCCCCTTTCTGAGTTCAATTTTTTAAATCATTTATTGTATTTTCAGTTCTTCCTTTTGAAATGTAGCTGTATTACGCACATTTCTTTGAATGCTGACGCGCACAGTTACCTGTAATGGTGGGTTCTGAACTTTGGATGATTTTTACCAAATGCTTTGACCATTCGGTGTTTTTGCTTTGTTGGGGTTGTGTAAAAATTTGGTTTTCTGATTTTTTCTTCAATATTCGCGTGTTTTTGTTCTTGAGTTTAGGGATTCATGGGGTATGGGATTTCAATTCGAGCAATGTTGAGATTTGTCTTTATGTGATATGGAATATTGTGTTAGGGCTCGATTACTCTTCACTTTCAGTCTAGTTACATGGGGACTACATTAAGGTTTTCCTTTTACTTTGTTTGTCCAGCTGCTTGAGAGTAAAACCTGGAAATGTCTTTCATGTTACTGCAGATGGATATCATTTGATTTTATTTAGTGTTCCATGTGAAGAGTTTTGATTGCAAGGAATGAAAATGGAGGTTGAAAAGCGAGGAATAAAAGGTGGATTTTCTCAGTTGCTCGACTGGAACAGTAAATCTCGAAAGAAACTATTCTCTAGCAAACCTGAAGTACCTGGTATTTTTATTGTGTCCTTATCGTAAAAACGTCTCTTATGTCGCCCTCCTCATATGATGTTATAATAATGTATATCTCGTACTTTCTTTGTGTTGAATTGCTCTTTAGATGCCAAGAGTTCGAATCCAGTTAAGGAAAATTTTTGTGAGTCCGTGATTGCACGACCTCAGCCGGTAGTTTACCTGAATATACATACTTTTGTGTTTATACACCAATTTATATTTTAACGGGTGAGCTGATTCATTACACTTTTTGCTCTTTGCTTTATTATTGAATGAAGGGACCAAAACATGGATTTGCTCCAAATACTAGAGTTCACATTGATGATCATAATGCTTCGTCAGTGACTGGTGATTTAGAAGCTGGAACAAAAGCACCTGGGGTAGTGGCACGTCTGATGGGACTGGATTCATTGCCCTCTACAAATTTTAATGATCCTTGTTGTACTCCTTTTATGGAGTCTCGCACTGTCAGAGTTTCGAGTTACTTGAGGGCTGTTCCTACATCTCAAAGCGAGCATGATATTGTAGTATTTGAGAATGTGCGAAACAAATTGGATGGACTAACTCAGAATCCTTTAGACCTGCGGATGCAGAAGGTTCACAGCCGACCAGTCGAAAGGTTTCAAAGTGAAGTTATGCCACCCAAATCTGCTAAACCTATATCCATTACTCATCACAGACTCTTATCTCCCATTAAAAGCCCTGGATTCATCCCACGTAAAAATGCAGTTTATATAATTGAGGCAGCTACCAAAATCATCGAACGAAGTCCACGGCCTGGCATTAAAGAAAAGCCGCCATCACTTGTGTCTTCATCTCCTCCAATTAGAATTCGGGACTTGAAGGAAAAGATGGAGGCTGCCCAGCGATCATATATATCATCTGATTCATCGCAGAAAAACAAAGAGCAAAATTTTGTTAAGAATAAGAAGAAACAACTTAGTGTTGAAGATCTGGGCCAATCAAAGGACAGCTTCCTGCACGAAGGTTCTGAAGAATCTAAAAGAGTTAACTCCCGAAGAGTAAGGAGCAAGGAAAAATCGGTCTTGCTTGCAGTCCAGGCAAAGGCCAACATTCAGATAAAGGATAAGTTAACTCCAGTTAGTAACATAAGTCCTGAGAAGCAGAAAGAAATTCGTGATGCCAAACCTGGACTTCTCAGTGGGAATATGCCAAGTAGGCAACAGAAAGTGGAGAAGAAAAGTTCATCCAGAAGGCCTTCTGAGGTGCTCAAACCTAACCATCAGAAGCAGAATTTTGTATTTCTCAAAGACACAGAAAAATTTGAACCTTCATTTCCAGACTTTAAAAACAGAAAAGAGTCTAATTTGTCAGTTGATTATGTAGATGGGAGGAAGGTCATTAAGACTGTAAATAAAATTGTTGTTAATGGCGTTGTAACATCGAGGACAGCAAATTCAGTGGCTGCTGATCCCGTAAAACCAATTTCATCTTCAAAAACAAAATCTTCAAAGACAAGAAGATTAATCCAGCGGAATACTCAATTTGGTGGTAGTGTTCCTCTGAAATCATCGTCTTTAAAAGATGAAAAGTCTGGAAAGTGTAATAGAGCATCTGAAAGTAATTCTAAATGGGATGCAATGGACAAGAAAAGTTTGGATGTTGTGTCATTCACATTTACATCTCCAATCAAAAAGTCAGGTGCTGGTTCCAATTTATGTGATCCGACCTCAGAAGTTACTTGCTCTGTGTCTCCTGGTTTATTGTCATGCAAATCTGACTTGAGAAATTCTGATGCATCCAATTCAGGGTTTAATGGCATTAGTGGAGATGCTTTAAGTGTGCTTTTGGAACAAAAGCTCAAAGAATTAACATCTAGGGTTGAGTTGTCGCAGCAAGACTCGTCTGAGTTTTCTAGTTCTGTAAACATTAGTACCTCTGTCAATTTGTTGAATTCATTGCCAGTTGATGAAGATGTATGCCAAGGCCAACAGGAAACCAAGAACCTCAATGGTTGCTCTTCTGTCAACAAACCTTTCCTCAGAGGGGAGAAAGAAAACAAGGTATGAAACCTTAATATATAATTGTCGGATATGGTGTAAACTGTGAACATAGAATATTTGGATGAAATAATTTTTTTATGGGAAATGTTACTGATTAGATACCTTCTGGTAGTTTTTATTAAGACTAGAATACCCAGTGAAGAGATGGAACTTGTTGATTTGTTCTTCCAATAAGAAAAATCCTGGTAGTGACACAAATATTATAGGCAAGCCGCAAGAGTCTTCTCAAAACCTTTCTTGATGATGTGTTAGTAGTGGATTAATCTTAATGGTCTGAGCTAGTGTAGAAACTAATCCTGCAAATGATTGAGAAGGATTCTCTGAACATTTTGGAAAGGCCCAATTGGAGGACAATATATTTAACCTTTCATATTTCTTACTTGAAGCAACAGGACCTTGATTTTGCTATCCATAGGGAAATTCACAGCAAAGCATTCACTGAATCACTCTGAGTGCGTAAATCATCTATTGGATGTGCTGGGTCTCGTTTTTGTCTCACTCCCACTCATAGGGAATTTCAACCAGTATATGTTTAGGTTTTGTACAGATCGCAATAAGGGTAGTTCAGCCATTTATCTTTATTTTCAGGGACTAGTAGACATGGACAAGGAAGGTAGCGACGGCAAAATTGAAAGTCAGAGACATGTCAGTTTGCAAATGTCCGGTTCATTTGCCAGTCTGCCTTCTTTCTCAGGATCTAGCTGCTACCCGTTTGATTTTGGCAGAAATGTAATAATGGAAGGTAAATCCATCTATCCTCTTTTCCCTTTAGTATTATTTTCTCTGTTGCGAACTCGTAAGTCTTACCATATCAAAAGATGAATATTTTCTACATTTATACTCTGTATTAGCATTCTGATTTGTACACAAAAGTTTCAGGTAGAATGCAATGTTTATCCCCTGAATCTTATGAGGGGACGAATTGGAGCTTGACAGGGAAATCCCACCTATCTGAATGTGATGTGGAAATATCAGATACCGCCTCATCAGTCTCTGTGGGGACTCTATGTGAAACTGTTACTTCAAGCTTATATGCAACAGATTTGAAGGATACGCGATTCTGGGAGTTGCATTATATTAAAGCTATATTTGAAAGCGCAGAATCGATGCTAGAAGATTTTGCATTGGGACAAGCAGCTCACACGATCATACCTCCCAACATCTTTAGCCAGTTAGAGGATCAACTCACTGACTCAAACAAACTTACGGAAGATCATTTTGTTCTTGAACGTAAGCTACTGTTTGACCGTGTGAACGAATATCTGGAAACCGATATCAAGATAGTTATTGCTGGAAGTTGCAAAACCTGGGCTAAACAAACAGCACTTTCCTATAGGAAGCAATGGTTTGCTGAAGAATTGTACAGGGAAATATCAAGGTGGCAATTGGCAGATGAAGTGATGGTGGATGAGCTGGTAGACAAGGACATGAGTTCAAAAAATGGGAAATGGGTCGATTTCGGAATCGAAGCGTGTGAAGAAGGTAAAGAAATGGAGGAAAGAATATTGAGTTCTTTGGTTGATGACTTGATTGCTGATTTCTTATCCTGAAACCCACAAAGGTTCTTTAGTTGCTCTTATGGTTATGAGAGATCTATGCTAACTTATTGTTTTTACATTTGCAAGCATGAAATTTTATCATAAGCCAATTTGTTTTTTGGATACGATGATTATTGTTTTTTTTTAAATGTTGTGTTGTATTTTCTTTTGTTGTTCAAAAGAGAAAAAGAAATGTTAGTCTCTTAACAAATTTCCGAAAATTAATTTAATCCACATAATTCCCCATTCAATACAATGGCATAAATTTACCAAAATCATTATACGTTAAAGAATTAATTTCTACACACAATATATACATAATATATACAGGACCCACCCCAAGAAGGCACTTGCTCGTCAAACGAAACAACCCACATGTAATTTAGTATTAGATGCATAACATGTCATGTGATCCCACCCTCTCTCTTCTTCTTTTTTTTCCTTATTGGATTTCCAAATAAATTATGTATAATACAAGCTAGATCATATTATTTGCTAACTCCCTGCTGTCTCAAACCTTTGGTACATAAATATTTCTTTTCGTATCCGAATAAATATTATTTGTTTCTGAATAATCCCATAATTTCATTATTGATAAAATGCAGTAAGAAAAATTATTTGGTTGAATTCATTTGAAATTAACACTCAAGTGTTTCTGCAAAATAAAAGGTCTTTGGATCCGCTGCACTGTACCACCGTTGGGCGCCCCAGTGCTGATCCAACATCATTTTGAAACATATTTTCAGATTTCCAAAAACTCAAACTAATATTGTTATTGAATTTCTTCTTCCTTCAAACAAAGAGAGTTTATATTATTTCTAGTCGTGGAACTTATGATTTATTATGTTATTATCATAAGTTGAAGTTGCATTTGAAAGAATATTTTCAAATTCCGAAACCATCAAGAGTGGGGCAAAATCTTTTTAAGAAAATAATATTCAACAGTAACCTGGACTTTTTCATTAATGCTCATTGTCTTCTTCAATATTCATAAAAAAATTTATTAACAAGCTTAAGAAGATTTTTTGAAAATTTGAAGATGGCTTCCTCATCATCAACAACAATGACCACTCCATCGGCACAAAGAATGTAGTGCCCAAAAACTAGTAGACGTAAACCTCATGCATAATTGTTAATATATTTATTTAATTAATAATCTAGGAAATGAATGTTATGTGTTACATTATTTTAAAGGTATTTATATTTATTTTTTTATACAATTTACAATGTTTTCTCGAGTTTTATCTTTCAGACCAATATTCGATGCCGAACCGGAAATGGAGATCGGAGACGATTAAGGTGTTAAAAATTTAAAGTTATATTTTTATTTTAGTCGAGAAATTAGGTATTTTAAAGGATTTACGAATTTTAGCATTTAAGGTAATTTATCGAGTGAAATAGAGAAGTTAAACATTTTAATTAGCAAAATTCGAAAATAAGAGATTTAAATACTTCCATTCGAAATAAAATATTTTAATAATTATTTTATGTCATAATTAATTTAATTAGGTAATATTTAGTTATGATTAGAATTTAAAATTTAAAGAACTCTTAATTTAACAAATTGTAAAAAGTTTGAGGGTTTGATTAGTAAATAAAATGTTTGATTAATTAACCTAAATACCTGGGAAATAGTAATTTTATTTATAAAGAATAGTCCAACCCTAAAGGCATCACAACTCCCGCCGTCGTTGTTTTTATTTCTATTACTTCGAAAGTAGCTGCTTCAACTTCAGCCACTCGAATTTTCGATATTCTTTTTTATTTCTTATCAAACGAATGGCATCTTCTTCTGGAAATCCTAGCTATTCTTAGCATGATATTGGGAAATATCATTGCTATTACTCAAACAAGCATGAAACGTATGCTTGCATATTCATCCATAGGTCAAATCGGATATGTAATTATTGGAATAATTTTTGACACACACATCACACCATGAACACAAACTAAACTCACACACAATCTCAGCCAAAAATCTTTCACCTAGGGCTTGGTTTGTGTTAGGTTTTTCTCCTAGCAACAACATAGGGCGATTATCACACAACATTACTTGATAAATTTAGTCTCTTTTCAAGCCATAAAACACAGCAAACCGTCTCCGTTCGGCCTCGCGTTCATTTTCGATAATTCGTGGATTTTTAACGCAAAGACATATCTTGCAAAGGCCCTCGAACTACTTGCTTGAAAATTTGCGGAAAATTAATTTTTTTTTTTTTTAAAGAACTTAATGGCCTCGCTCATAAAATCACTGGTGAAACAAGTTCAATATTTCAAAATAATTGCAGCGGAAGAAAATAAAGTTTTCCAAAAATCACAATTTAAAAATATCCATCAACTGATAAAAATTGTTTGCGGAAAAACATAACAACTGCTGCACTGAGGTCCTCGGGTGCCACTACTGCTGACCCAAGCTGGCTCACTGGTCCCCGCCCTCGGCCCTGGCCTCATCAGTACCTACAACAATCAAGTCTAGTGAGCCTAAAGACTCAGCATGCATAAATCGCAGGTAACGAGTAAAAATCTGAATTTAAAATATGCATGGGATAAAATATCCTGTCCTGAGGCATACTGAAAATAATCTGTACTGAGCAATTATAATACGTGCATAACTGAACTGGAAATCACTGTAAAAATATTTGCTCCTTGGAGCCTGTACTGAAATATCTGGTAAAATTTTCTGTTGAGATTATGTTTTACGCCTGTGGCCACTGCACTAAGCTGAACTGATCGGTAACTGGCTACCGGGGAGGCTGAAACTGAACTGAGCTGGCCGGTCACTGGCGACCGGGTGGTACCATACTGAACTGATCGGTCACTGGCGACCGTATAAAAATAACACTCCCACATAGTGAATGAACCACAAGCCATATCGCATAAATCTAAAAAATAATCATTTTCTGTTTAATGCACGTAAAATAATTAACTGGCATAATGAAAATTCCTGTAATTTTACCAACTGGATTGGATTGGTTCGTTCCCAGGCTCGCTGCAACCTAACTATGCCATGAAAAATATGCAATAGTTTAAACATGACCAACTATGCAATTTACGTTCAAAAGATGCGACTATGACGCCTAATGACTTCACATTTAATCATGACTCCGAGCCAACCTGAACCGACACTGACTGACGTATAGTCATGATTAAAATACGCTGAAAAATCATAAAATAATGTTCCTAAAATGATAGGGTCGAAATCTAGGTGGAATGGAGGCCAAAACACGAAACGCTCTTTCGAGAGTCAATTTGGCACATTGCACCGTAAATTCTCGTACGACCTCAAAAATGATCCAAATGACGAACGGTCGAAAACATGACCTTCCTAACTCAATGAGGCACTGTCCAGTCCAAGGCCATGGGCTAAAAGCCAACCAAGAACTCAACGACGCTTCTGAACAGCAGCATACTTGCTGTCAAAAAAAATACAGCAGCTGCGCACTACAAGACTTGCATTGGTTTCGAGACTATCGGCCATTAGGGGCGTGAACCACCGACCAGGGACTCTTACCAACATCCCAAGGAATGATTTGAACCATGGCTAAGGGCCCTAGGCCAGCCACAATCCGCATCACACCAAATCTTAACCGAAGGGTCCAACCGAG
Organism: Primulina tabacum; assembly: GCF_025594145.1. Taxonomy (NCBI): domain Eukaryota; kingdom Viridiplantae; phylum Streptophyta; class Magnoliopsida; order Lamiales; family Gesneriaceae; genus Primulina; species Primulina tabacum. The sequence goes on along the minus strand of NC_134550.1, from coordinate 27,496,437 downwards.
AGCAACGTGCATGCGTGTGTAGTGTTTATGCTATGATCGATGTCTTGCGTCGTTCCAGTGGCCATTTGATTGACCATGGCACGATCTAGACATCTAGGAGCATGATATGAACCGTGGCTAAGGGCCATAGGCCAACCAAGATCCATACCAAGCAACAAAAGAACGAAATCAAAAGCTGAACAAATGAAGAAGCCGAATGGGGAAAGGGGCTGTTTTCACGTTTTGATTAATAACCGAGGGGCCATGGACCAAGCCACCAAAAGGGCAACTTAGTCACGTCTTAGACATGCTAGGGAAGTGATCCAACCATGGCTATAGGCCCTTGGGGCAGCCAAGATCAGATCCTTCCTCCTTGACATCCAAACTGAATTTTCGAATCACATTACTGCACTTATGGGGAACTTGCTGTCATTTCGGTTTTCCAGCAAGTATGGGGCTGGTTTGAATGGACCAACATGGTCCTAATGCATCCTACTACATGTATACAAGCCGCCTTGGGAGCCTGGAGTCGATCCAATACCTGAAACCATCAAAACTCAGAAAAACGTGAAGCTTGACAAGGGAAGTCGAAAATTCTGCATGTGTGTTCCAAAATATTTTGACATGGATCTCGATTTTTGCTTGCTACAACATGATCATGTACTGAAAAATAAATGATAATATGACTTGATTGAGGTTTGAAAGAAATCTAGACATGCCTGGTTTCGTTTCGAAAGAAAACGAACGAAACAACGACGATGCGGCACGGAGGAGGTGGAGCGCTTCTTGTCTACCTTCCTTGAACTCGATTTTCTTGCCTTTCTCCCTAGCTATGGCTCACGATTTTTACCTCTGAAAAGGGTCTTATTTTCACTCAGATTTCGAAAGAAAGGAGAGGGGGGAAAAATGGTTAGGAGGGTGAGGGAAGTGGGTGCAAGATATAAGGAAGGATCAAGACCAAGTCCACTCCCTTTGAATTTGAATTTTGAATTATGGTTTGATATCAAATGAGTTGGTGGATGCTTCTAGGAGGTGGTGGCCGAAATTTATCTTGATTCTAGACTAGGATATGTCCATTTATTTAATTAAATTGTGCTCCCAAAAATCCTAGAATTATCCTACTAATTACATGCAAATAATTGGTCAAAGTTGATGAGTTGGAAAATGAATCTTCTAGCACTAAGGGTGGCCGAAAAATGCATGATAAAATAAAGGGAAATGTTGATTATCTAGTCGACTAATAATCCTTGAAAGCCTTACTAATCCTTTAAATAATTTAGTGAGCTAACCCCTTAATTTAATAACTTAAATGAATTCATTTCTTAATCACCTCAAATAATTAAATTAAATCTTCAAACCTCCCTTTCTAACTTAAATGAACTTAGTTACTAGCTAAATTAACTTCTGGAAATATTTCTCGAATCTTAAATTCTATCTCAAAACTCCAACTCCGGTCCGGCCTCACTGAAAATACTGAAATGCTAAAAATCATACTACTGAACTGAAATAATAAATAATTAACTTCAAATAAATGCATTTAAAATAATCATGCAATGAAGTCAATTAAATTTAAAAAAAATCTAGAATTATGCATGGCTTATACGTCTACTGATTTACGGGTTCTACAATCCTTCCCCCCTTAAATAAATTTCGTCCTCGAAATTAGAACTCACCGAATAACTCAGGGTATCGACTTCTCATCTCCGGCTCAGACTCCCACGTAGCCTCCTCCTCTGAATGGTTGAGCCATTTGACTTTGACTCGCTTAACGAGCTTGTTCCGAAGTTTCTTCTCCTGTCTGTCTAGGATCTGCACGGGTCTCTCCTCATAAGATAAGTTCGGAGTAAGCTGCAACGGCTCGAAATTCAGCACATGCGAAGGATTTGCCATATACTTCCTCAGCATGGAGACGTGAAAGACATTGTGTACTCCGGCCAGATTCGGCGGAAGAGCCACACGATACGCTAGCGTCCCAACTCTGTCGAGGATCTCAAACGGTCCAATGAATCTCGGACTGAGCTTCCCTTTCTTGCCAAATCTCATGACACCCTTCATAGGTGCCACTTTCACGAAGACATGATCGCCCACTGCAAACTCTAACTCTCTCCTCCGCTGATCGGCATAACTCTTCTGTCGGCTCTGAGCAGTCCTCATTCTATCACGAATCTTGACTACTACCTCTGCTGCCTGCTGAACAATCTCTGGACCCAACTCTGCTCTCTCTCCTACTTCATCCCAATGAACAGGAGATCTACACTTGCGGCCATACAGCGCTTCATACGGAGCCATACCTATAGACGACTGGAAACTGTTGTTATAGGTGAACTCTACCAATGGTAAGTTCGACTCCCAACTCCCAGAGAAATCAATGACGCAAGCACGGAGAAGATCCTCTAAGATCTGAATAACTCGCTCCGACTGTCCATCTGTCTGCGGATGGAAAGCTGTGCTAAGCAGCAACTTCGTACCCATAGTCGAATGCAAACTCTTCCAAAACGAGGAAGTGAATCTGGGATCTCTGTCGGATACGATAGAAACTGGAATACCATGGAGTCGGACTATCTCTCGGATATACAGCTCTGCATACTGAACCATGGTGAAAGTCGTCTTAATAGGCAAGAAGTGCGCTGATTTGGTAAGACGATCTACAATCACCCAGATAGCATTCGATCCTCTGGCTGACCTCGGCAATCCGGTCACAAAGTCCATGGTAATGTTCTCCCACTTCCACTCGGGAATAGGAAGAGGCTTGAGCAAACCTACTGGTCTCTGATGCTCGGCCTTCACTAACTGGCAAGTCAGGCACTCGGATACAAAACGCCTGATGTCCTTCTTCATCCCTGGCCACCAATACAATAGCTGCAGATCTTTGTACATCTTCGTACTCCCAGGGTGAATGGAGTACGGGGACGTATGGGCCTCTGATAAGATGTCTGCTCGGATAGAATCACTGCTGGGAACCCATATCCTATCTCGGTATCTCACAATACCGTCGCTGACTGTATACAAAACACTGCCCTTAGCTTCATCTCTCTTCTTCCACTGTGCCAACTGCTCATCTGCTGCCTGACCGCTGCGAATACGGTCAATAAGAGAGGACTGGATAGTCAAGGTAGATAAACGAGGAACTCTACCTTGAGGGTAAGTCTCAAGATCAAACCTCTGCATCTCGATCTGAAGAGGTTTCTGCATCGTCAAATGAGCCATCACTGCGACTTTCCTGCTCAAAGCATCCGCAACTACATTAGCTTTACCCGGGTGGTAGCTAATGTCACAATCGTAGTCTTTCACAAGCTCCAACCAACGCCTCTGACGCATGTTCAGCTCCTTCTGCGTAAAGAAATACTTGAGGCTCTTGTGGTCGGTAAAGATTTGGCATTTCTCTCCATACAGATAGTGCCTCCAAATCTTCAAAGCAAAAACTACGGCCGCTAACTCCAGATCATGGGTGGGGTAGTTCTTCTCGTGGATTTTCAGCTGTCGAGAAGCATACGCTATCACTCTCCCATGCTGCATCAAAACTGCACCTAAACCAAACTTCGAAGCATCAGTATAAAGGACAAACTCACCGGGCCCTGATGGCATGGCCAAAACTGGTGCTGAAATAAGAGCTTGCTTCAAAGTATCAAAGCTCTTCTGACACTCCTCGCTCCACACAAACTTCACATTTTTCTTGGTCAGTGCTGTGAGTGGAACGGCAATGGATGAGAATCCCTGAATGAATTTTCTGTAATATCCTGCTAGCCCAAGGAAACTGCGGATCTCGAATGCATTCTGAGGCACAACCCAATCTCTTACTGCTGCAACTTTTGCGGGGTCTACCTCAATACCACTGTTAGAAACAATGTGGCCCAAGAACGCCACCTTCTCTAACCAGAATTCGCACTTACTGAACTTTGCGAATAATTTGTGCTTCTGCAATGTCTGCAACACTGTGGTCAGATGCCTGCTGTGCTCCTCCCGATTCTTGGAGTAGACGAGAATGTCATCTATGAACACTATCACAAACTGGTCGAGGTACGGCTGAAATACGCGATTCATGAGATCCATGAAGATCGCTGGCGCATTCGTCAGACCGAACGGCATCACAAGGAACTCGTAGTGACCATAACGAGTCCTGAAAGCTGTCTTCGAAACATCAGCACCTCTCACCCTCAATTGGTGATAACCAGAACGCAGATCTATCTTGGAGAAAATCGAAGCTCCCTGCAACTGGTCAAACAGATCCTCAATCCTCGGCAGTGGGTATTTATTCTTCACTGTAACCCTGTTCAACTCCCGGTAGTCAATGCAAAGCCTCATCGAGCCATCCTTCTTTTTCACGAATAAGACCGGCGCGCCCCATGGAGAAAAGCTCGGGCGAATGAACTCCTTGTCGAGAAGTTCCTGGATCTGCTTCTTAAGCTCTGCCATCTCTGTCGGTGCTAGACGGTATGGCGCTTTGGATATCGGAGCCGTACCTGGCATAAGCTCAATGGAAAACTCCACCTCTCTCTCGGGTGGCATACCAGAGACGTCTTCGGGAAAAACGTCTAAGAAATCTCTGACAATCGGAACATCTGAGGCTGACTGGCTGGGTTCCTCGGGGACAGATAAAAAGGTTGCTAGAAATGCCCGACACCCTCTATGCATGAGCTTCATAGCCTGAACATAAGGAATAATGCGCGGTAAAGAAAAGTACCTGTCCGGCTCAAATAAGAACTGCTCCATTCCAGGCGGTCGGACAAGAACGGATCTCCGCTGGAAGTCTATCAACACTCTGTTCCTCAATAGCCAGTCCATCCCTAGGATGATGTCAAATTCCGGCATCGGTAGCACAATCCGATCCGCATAAACAAGATTACCGTGCAGCTCAAGGTCTATATCTCGGATAACATTGGTAGCTGCCATCTCCTCTCCTGACGGCAACACTACTGAAAAGGCTGTATCTAGCCCAATGGTCTGGATCTTGAGAAAGTTTACAAAGACCTCCGAAATAAACGAGTGAGTGGCCCCTGAATCTATCAAGGCCTTGGTAGCGGAACCAGATATAAAAATTCTTCCTGAAAGAGCGGAGCTCTAAGTTGAATCCCACTACAAGGTCTAAACTTATAGACATGCAAAGGTCAAGGTTCCTCTAGCTTAATTTCCTCTGAAATAAATCTGAGTAGAGCATGCAATCCTATAACAGTTCTAGGTTCAAAATCTAAATCCCGATTCCCAAAACACGGAAATTCAAATAATAACTTAAAGTTTAAAGGTACCTGTCAACAACATAGTCTCCGGGTTGGTTTCCGCGGCATGGAGAGCAAAAACTCTGCCTTGGGTAGGCAGATTCCTCTGAGGACACTGCAGCAACATGTGGTCTTGACTGCCACACTTAAAACACTTTCCTGAGCCAGCCATACATGCTCCAGGATGGCGACGTGAGCACCTGGGACAAACTGGGTGCTCCTGAGTCCTCGGGGCTGGGCGTCCCCGCTGCTGCTGCTGCTGCTGCTGGCCTCGGTTCCTGGGCGGTCCATGAAAAGGCCTCTTATTCTGCTGCTGATGCTGATGAGGAGGAGGGCGGTGCGGTGCCTGGACTGGGCGCTTGCCCTGGCGATCCCTCTCGATATCCCGCAGATCCTGCTCTGCGGCTAAGGCCTTGGAGACGGCAACCTCATAAGTAGCAGGGTCAGATACCCTAACATCCCAGCGCAAGATCGGCCGTAAACCCACCAGGAAGTGCATCAGCTTGGCTCTGGCATCATTCGCTATCAGGGGCACAAAGTGACAGCCCCTCTTGAACTTACGGATAAACTCCGTAACCGACATATCCCCCTGTCTCAAACTCATGAACTCGGTGGTCAGCCTGGTGCGAACCTCCTCAGCAAAATACTTGGAGTAGAAAACCTCCGTAAAGCGGGTCCAAGAAAGTGTAGCCAATGTCAGGGCTACCGAAGCTCCTTCCCACCATAAGCGGGCGTCTCCAGTGAACAGGTAGGTGGCACATCGGACTCGGTCTGCGTCCCCCAGCTCCATAAAATCGAAGATAACCTCGAGGGATTTGATCCATCCCTCGGCAACCATGGGGTCAGATGTCCCAGAGAATTCCTTCGGGCGCATCTTCATGAATCGCTCATACACAGCCTCGGGCCCTGTCGGCCTGGCTGCGGCTGCGGCTACGGCTGCGGCATTGCCCCCCGCAAACTGTGCGAAGAACTGTGCCATCCCAGCTAACATCTGGGCACTCATGTCCGGTGGGGGCGGTGGAGGAGGTGGTAGGTCTCCCTCCTGTCTACGCTCCTCCCTGTCTTCTCGGCGAGGCTCCTCCTCTCTGTTGCGCTCTAAAATGCGTCTAGGGGGCATACTGTTCCAACATAACCCATACGTAACTAACATGCATAATTCCATAATTTATTTTAAATGAACTCTGAAATACTGAAAATCTGGAAGCATGCTGACAAACTAATTCATGCTTTAACTGAAATGCTGAACAAAATGCTGAACTGAAAAACTTACAGACCAAAGGCGTGGCTTCGTGAGCTTCTCGCGGTCAGTAGTAGTGAAACCCTATACAGAACCACCGCTCTGATACCAACTGCAAAGGCCCTCGAACTACTTGCTTGAAAATTTGCGGAAAATTAAATTTTTTTTTTTTTAAAGAAATTAATGGCCTCGCTCATAAAATCACTGGTGAAACAAGTTCAATATTTCAAAATAATTGCAGCGGAAGAAAATAAAGTTTTCCAAAAATCACAATTTAAAAATATCCATCAACTGATAAAAATTGTTTGCGGAAAAACATAACAACTGCTGCACTGAGGTCCTCGGGTGCCATTACTGCCGACCCAAGCTGGCTCACTGGTCCCCGCCCTCGGCCCTGGCCTCATCAGTACCTACAACAATCAAGTCTAGTGAGGCTAAAGACTCAGCATGCATAAATCGCAGGTAACGAGTAAAAATCTGAATTTAAAATATGCATGGGATAAAATATCCTGTCCTGAGGCATACTGAAAATAATCTGTACTGAGCAATTATAATACGTGCATAACTGAACTGGAAATCACTGTAAAAATATTTGCTCCTTGGAGCCTGTACTGAAATATCTGGTAAAATTTTCTGTTGAGATTATGTTTTACGCCTGTGGCCACTGCACTAAGCTGAACTGATCGGTAACTGGCTACCGGGGAGGCTGAAACTGAACTGAGCTGGCCGGTCACTGGCGACCGGGTGGTACCATACTGAACTGATCGGTCACTGGCGACCGTATAAAAATAACACTCCCACATAGTGAATGAACCACAAGCCATATCGCATAAATCTCAAAAATAATCCTTTTCTGTTTAATGCACGTAAAATAATTAACTGGCATAATGAAAATTCCTGTAATTTTACCAACTGGATTGGATTGGTTCGTTCCCAGGCTCGCTGCAACCTAACTGTGCCATGAAAAATATGCAATAGTTTAAACATGACCAACTATGCAATTTATGTTCAAAAGATGCGACTATGACGCCTAATGACTTCGCATTTAATCATGACTCCGAGCCAACCTGAACCGACACTGAACTGACGTATAGTCATGATTAAAATACGCTGAAAAATCATAAAATAATGTTCCTAAAATGATAGGGTCGAAATCTAGGTGGAATGGAGGCCAAAACACGAAACGCTCTTTCGAGAGTCAATTTGGCACATTGCACCGTAAATTCTCGTACGACCTCAAAAATGATCCAAATGACAAACGGTCAAAAACATGACCTTCCTAACTCAATGAGGCACTGTCCAGTCCAAGGCCATGGGCTAAAAGCCAACCAAGAACTCAACGACGCTTCTGAACAGCAGCATACTTTCTGTCAAAAAAAATACAGCAGCTGCGCACTACAAGACTTGCATTGGTTTCGAGACTATCGGCCATTAGGGGCGTGAACCACCGACCAGGGACTCTTACCAACATCCCAAGGAATGATTTGAACCATGGCTAAGGGCCCTAGGCCAGCCACAATCCGCATCACACCAAATCTTAACCGAAGGGTCCAACCGAGAGCAACGTGCATGCGTGTGTAGTGTTTATGCTATGATCGATGTCTTGCGTCGTTCCAGTGGCCATTTGATTGACCATGGCACGATCTAGACATCTAGGAGCATGATATGAACCGTGGCTAAGGGCCATAGGCCAACCAAGATCCATACCAAGCAACAAAAGAACGAAATCAAAAGCTGAACAAATGAAGAAGCCGAATGGGGAAAGGGGCTGTTTTCACGTTTTGATTAAAAACCGAGGGGCCATGGACCAAGCAACCAAAAGAGCAACTTAGTCACGTCTTAGACATGCTAGGGAAGTGATCCAACCATGGCTATAGGCCCTTGGGGCAGCCAAGATCAGATCCTTCCTCCATGACATCCAAACTGAATTTTCGAATCACATTACTGCACTTATGGGGAACTTGCTGTCATTTCGGTTTTCCAGCAAGTATGGGGCTGGTTTGAATGGACCAACATGGTCCTAATGCATCCTACTACATGTATACAAGCCGCCTTGGGAGCCTGGAGTCGATCCAATACCTGAAACCATCAAAACTCAGAAAAACGTGAAGCTTGACAAGGGAAGTCGAAAATTCTGCATGTGTGTTCCAAAATATTTTGACATGGATCTCGATTTTTGCTTGCTACAACATGATCATGTACTGAAAAATAAATGATAATATGACTTGATTGAGGTTTGAAAGAAATCTAGACATGCCTGGTTTCGTTTCGAAAGAAAACGAACGAAACAACGACGACGCGGCACGGAGGAGGTGGAGCGCTTCTTGTCTACCTTCCTTGAACTCGATTTTCTTGCCTTTCTCCCTAGCTATGGCTCACGATTTTTACCTCTGAAAAGGGTCTTATTTTCACTCAGATTTCGAAAGAAAGGAGATGGGGGAAAAATGGTTAGGAGGGTGAGGGAAGTGGGTGCAAGATATAAGGAAGGATCAAGACCAAGTCCACTCCCTTTGAATTTGAATTTTGAATTATGGTTTGATATCAAATGAGTTGGTGGATGCTTCTAGGAGGTGGTGGCCGAAATTTATCTTGATTCTAGACTAGGATATGTCCATTTATTTAATTAAATTGTGCTCCCAAAAATCCTAGAATTATCCTACTAATTACATGCAAATAATTGGTCAAAGTTGATGAGTTGGAAAATGAATCTTCTAGCACTAAGGGTGGCCGAAAAATGCATGATAAAATAAAGGGAAATGTTGATTATCTAGTCGACTAATAATCCTTGAAAGCCTTACTAATCCTTTAAATAATTTAGTGAGCTAACCCCTTAATTTAATAATTTAAATGAATTCATTTCTTAATCACCTCAAATAATTAAATTAAATCTTCAAACCTCCCTTTCTAACTTAAATGAACTTAGTTACTAGCTAAATTAACTTCTGGAAATATTTCTCGAATCTTAAATTCTATCTCAAAACTCCAACTCCGGTCCGGCCTCACTGAAAATAGTGAAATGCTAAAAATCATACTACTGAACTGAAATAATAAATAATTAACTTCAAATAAATGCATTTAAAATAATCATGCAATGAAGTCAATTAAATTTAAAAAAAATCTAGAATTATGCATGGCTTATACGTCTACTGATTTACGGGTTCTACATATCTAAACCTTTCATTTACTCATCGATCGTATTTTATATTGTAACAAAAATAATGCATGAAAACAAAGTGGTGTGATTATATGTATGCTAGAATGTAATTAAAATTCTTTTTGATATATAATATGCATGAACTCCTTCGTTTTCTTGAGTTTTTTATCGTCATCTTCATTGTAAGGATCCTATGTCATGCTGCTACATATGATTATGTTATAGGGTGTGTTTAGATCTTTATAAGTGTTCTGATATGGGTCGAGAAGCTGCTGGTGCAGCAGGAAGCGAAACAAGCACATGGCCGTGCATAGGGACGATCGTGGCTTTGGAGGGGTCGGGTTCAGGGTAGGTTGGACCAGGGCTCATGGCTAGGGTCTAGGCGGGGTCTTAGTATCCCAGGGTAAGCCTGGTATGGGTCAGTTAGGGTCTGGTTGGAAGGAAGATTTATTGGAGCCGTGAGTTACACGTTTACGCGCATGAGGGTGTTCGCGTGTTAGGGGCACGACTTTTGGTGGTTTAAGGGGTTGTGCTTGTGTATGGGCTGGAACAGGCTGGATCAAAGTCTTAAGTTATGTCTAATGGTTGAGCCTAGGGTTTGGTTCGAGTTGGAAACGCACAAGTGCCATAGTGTCACTCTTTGGCCAGCTTGTGTTATTATTGTTCGTTGTTCATGGTATGGGGTTCGGACATAGTTAGGTGCTGATTTATAGCCTTGGGCGGTAGGTTAGGATGTGTTTTATGAATGGGTTGAGTCCCGAGTCAATTGGTACGTCCTAAGTGTTCTATCTAATTCGAGAGTCATACGTGTCCGAATTCACTTTAGAGGCTATTTTTGGTATAGATTTTAGTATGTCAGGGCAGCATGTCCAAGGACAATCCCACAAAATTCATCATGTTAATAAGTATGTGTGACGTGCAAAATAATTATTTTTGAGGTTTGCGATTTGTCTTGTGGCCAAATAATGTTACGGGTTTGGAAGCTGGAGAACGTGGCTGGGGATCTCTCCAAACTCTTCGGAGGAATTATGTTACGTTAGGGACTGGACATCCAGTCCAAGGGCTGTGTTGATCCCTTCCAGCCCAGTACTGTGGTTAGTTGATCAAACGATTTATGTTAGGGGCCACCTGCATTGAACATAACTCTACGCAAAATGATTTATGATTATGATTACTATGACGAGCACGAATGTAACATCCCGAAAATTTGAAGGTCCACGTGAACCACATGCATGCAAATTACCAAATTCCTTATGTATTTTATTAAATTGTTTTAATGCATTAAATGCATGTTTATTGCATAAATATTTTTTTTAATTCATGTGTTATTAAAGTTTCATGCATTAGGGTTTTAAGTTGCATTTCGTGCTCGAACAAGTAACGGAGACCGGAGATAATCAGGAAATATATTTTTGTTGAATAATTATGTTTAATTATTTAATATATGGTGTATTTAAGTATGATTTTCGAAAATGGACTTTGGGGAACTAGTTTTACTCGCAGGGTCATATTTTAAACAGGTACGCAAATTTTAGTGAGTCGAAGGACTTTTTGAGGTCTCGGGCAATATTTTCTAAAACGTACCTAAACAAAATATTTTTCAGAAGTGTTTTTGGGCTTGATGGATTTATTTAGTACTTAATGGGTCCAAAACCATTTTAACCCTTTAAATTTTAATTAAGGGCCCATTATTGTGTTATATTTTGACTTAAATACATCATTAGTAAACCCTAACCCTAACTACCACTTGGTGGCCGCCCATTCATTTTTCCAACAACCATTCTCACGTAAAACAGCAGATTTTAAATTGTTCTTCAGTAGCCACTTCAAATTCTTCAAAGGTTTTCAAGAAAGTTCCTTCCCCACTTCTCCGGTGCAAGTCCTACGTGCATACCTTCGATTTTTATCACATAACATTAATGCACACCTTGTATCACTCTTTTTCTCATCATTCCTACTATATATGCTGATATATATGTATATGCATGAGAACCCCTTTGATTTATCATGTGGTGCCATTTTTACAAAGGTTTGACACGAATCATGCACTTTATGGTTTCTTACTCACGTTTTTGCTATTTACGTGCAAGGGGGCAGCCGTCTTGAGTAGCTAGGAAGTTGATAATGTCGAGAAGGAATAGGGTTAAGAGCTGGAGTCGAAGGTTGAGCGGTTTAGGTGATAATGTATGAGGGTCGATCAGTGCTAGTTGTTGTTTGGGTTCGGCATGTCTAGTTCTTGGGTTGGTAGTGCGTCGGCTGTGCAAGGACCGTCCCCTGCCTTGGACCAGAACCTGGTGGGTCTGAGCCATGGCATAGGATGGCATGAACATGGCTGAAATTAGCGTCGAGACCGATCTTGCATGGGGTGTAGAGGTTGTCTCGGTGGGGAGTCTTCTTTGGTGACTAGCGAGCGTTTGTTTCATGCGGCTTGCATGGGGTTGTGGCTCAGGTTAGGTTGGTCCAAGAGGATCCTAAGTTGGGCTAGGAAGGGTTGGTGCAAGGCTGGAACGAGCTGGTAGGGCCTAGGGTCGAAGGGTTGCACGTTTGGTGGACTAGGCTTGAAGTTCATGAGACGTTGGAAATTTCCAGCAATTGTGGGTCATAAGTTGTCTGGAACGAGTGGTTTTAAGGATGGTCATGCAGGGTTAAGTCACTGTCCGAGTTGGGAAAAAATTGGTTAAGTTTCGGGTCGATTCGGGTTAAAACCGAGACCCCGGTCCATGTTTTAAAACGAATTGTATAAGTTTTGAACGAGCTCGAGTTCACGTCTAAGAAATTCATATTATTACGTCTAAGAAATTATAATTATTATGTCTAAGAAATGATTATTATTATGTTTTGAGGTGTTTTGAGGTGTTTTGAGGAGTTTGGTAAGCTTTTGGTCGAAATTTCAGGTCCAAGGGTAAAACTGTCAATTAGGATTTCTAGGGGCAAAATGGTCATTTTGCACTCTGGTCCAGTTAGAAGTCCTGGCAGCGCCCTTAGCATGAGTTGTCATGTTTTTAAATGTTTATGTTATCACGTATATGATTTTTTATGAAATTATGAAAGATATGTTGCATGCTTTGTTTGAAGGAAAAATTTCTTATGTGCATGATTTTGATAAGAGATGAAAATGATGACATGTTTTGAAAGATGAGAGTTGATTGTGACTGACACTATATGTATACGATGAGCTGTAAAGACAAGGCTCAGTGGATGGGTAATACTGTCGCTGATGTCCCCGTCGCCGGGTACCACGGTTCTATGTAGATGGATCCATCGAATATAGCTGATACGATAAAGCTGATACGATTAGAGCTGATACGAAAGTCACAACTAATGAACTGAATTCGATTAAGAAAAAGAACAAGTATATGACGATATGATGTGATGTTTTGACAAGTTATGCTTTTACGATATGTTTACGTTTTCGCTTTTATGATCATGAAACATATTTTTATTATGGTAATTTTCATTGTGTCTTGCTATGTATTGTATTCGTTATAATATTAAATGTGTGTTGAGTCTTTAGACTCACTAGGCGTGAATGATACAGGTGAGCATGTTGATGAGGAGGCTGGAGGTGTCGAAATCTGAGTAGGCGAGGTTGAATGTGCGCATGTGAATTCGAGGACCATATATTTTCCGTACGCCATGATTTGTTATAGGAGTGGAAATGATTATTTTATACGTTTTTGTTTTGACATGTTGATGATCATGAGGATTTTTACTTGCTTTCTGTTTTTATTTATAACGTAAGGCTTGTGTTGTCGACTCGGTGAATATTTTTAAACTGCACTATCTTTATCTATCATTGGATTACATCTATTTTTAAATGAGAAATCTTCAGCAGTATTGCATAAATGCATAATTTATGAATTTTCAAAATTTAGCTTTAAAAAAAATTTTCTCGTGGCATTTTTAGTAGTAGATGTTTCAGTTGGTATGAGAGCAAGGGTCTTGTGTAAGGTTTTGCCACTGTCAGCTTCTGCAGCTCAGTTTTCAAGATTCAAGTCTATAAGTTTGTATGATTTTAAATGTTTTAAATGATTTAATGTTATCATTAACATGTGTAGCTGTTTTTACGATTTGAAGAGTATATGTTTTGAAATCTAGATTGAATTGCATGTTGTGGTTATGTTTGGAATTGGACATATTTAAGAATTCGAATATTGGGCATTAGAAGAGGTTGAAAATGATATGACTATATTTATTTTAGTAGTACTGATGTTCTACTTATGAGTCATAAGTTAATATCGAAGATTAGTAATGCCTTTGGGGCCTTTAGATTTTCTTAAAAAAGATTGATGGTTCGTGGTTACTAGTTGAGATAAATTTTGAGGATTTCATATAAGGAATAATGATTCGAAGACTACGACGATCTTTAGATGTATGAAAATGTATAATTTGAAATTTTAGATATTGATGGAAATGTAAGATTGACTATGAGAATTGATCGTGGATAAATGAGCTTAAGATGACTGAACTTTATGCTACGGAAAACCTATAAAATGGAATTGGGAACGCCAAGAACTTAAGATTAATTGTGGAATTTTCAAAATTAGGGCCAATTAGATAACTTTCGAGGAAATTAGGAATTTATTTTGCAATGATTAAGAAATTTGGGAACTAGTTTAGCAATAAGTGAGAATTGAATAGTTTAAGTGATAGGAATTTTCTATTATTTAGGCTTGAAGGGATATTTAGAACATTGAGATATCTGGGTTATAATGTGGTAAGGATTGGTAATCAATGGTACTGTAGAATGAATCAATATTGGGCTTGAAAAATTTAAAGTGTTCGTGAAATAATGCTGTGGCAAATTAAGAATTTTGAGTGATAACAATTTGAGGTAAAGAGGAGCAATTAGCTAACTTATAAGATTTGACATTAAGTTAACTTATTTTTGGGAACTTAAGGTTTGTTGTAGCATAAGTTTTAATCATGATCTTAAGAGTTGAGATTATTTTTCTAGGGTTAAATTTTTCTAGAAAGTTGGGCATGACTGAGAGTTAGGTTATTTGATAGAAGCAAGAAAGAAGTGAGTTAGACACCTTGTCTTGAGGAATTTTTGAAGGTCATTAAGAAACTTAGGATTAAGTGGATATGAGTGTTGGAATTAAGTTATCTAAGACTACTTAGATTGTGTAAGCTTGAATTTCAAATTTATGAAATAGGTGTTCACACGGAAATTTTGGGTGAAATAAAAACAAAAGGGTGTTAGTTGTTTTCCATAGGTTATCAATGAATGAATATTAAGATTTTTATCGAGTAAAAAAATCTAAAACCTTGATATGGGGATTCTAGAACTCTATGGGTTATAAGTGAACTTGATTTATTAGAGTCAGTCCATCATTATCAGAGGAAAACTTATTAATTTTTATACGCTAGTATAAATTAAGCATTAAGGATATGTAAGAATGCGACATTTGTTGCAATGAGGAAGGTCCAAAGGTCTTGGGCCTTATCTATATTGTAATTGGGAATGAAATAGTTTAAGCATGCAATTGAGGCTAGAAGGGCTTTATTATACAAGTAGAATATCGATATTGTATATTTGAGTTTTATGGATTAACATTACTCTAGTTTTAAGATTTGCAACAATTTAATATTTGGGATGTACTTGTAAATATTTAAGTTACGTAAATTTGGTGCCGTAAGATAAAGATTCAATTTAAGGATCTTAAGCATATATTATTATGGGATTGAGATAATGATTAACTTTTAACTGTATTACCGGGGATAGAAGTCGATTAGTAAATTTTTGTGCTAAGGTTTCTTAAGTCGAAATGCATAAATGATAATGTAATAGGTTGATGAACATTATGGGTATTGTATAAGCAAAGTAAAGTACGATACGTTTGGACGTCCATTTCTAGTATGAGGAATCGCGAGAAAGGTCAAATTTGAGGTCATAGTAGAATAGAACTAAGTCGTCATAGGTCGTTTTAAGTTGGGATTTCGCCAATGAGAATTTTGTTAGGAAATTTAATTAGGATTGAGGAGACATAAAGACAGCTTAACACTTATTTTATCAAAGTAGCGCAGCGAAAGCGTGTATTATTGGGATACTAGAATTAAGAGTCTAAATTTTTGATTATCGAGGATAAGTGAATTTCTGAGACGAAATTCAATTTAAGGGGGTTAGATTGTAACGTCCCGAAAATTTGAAGGTCCACGTGAACCACATACATGCAAATTACCAAATTCTTTATGTATTTTATTAAATTGTTTTAATGCATTAAATACATGTTTATTGCATAAATATGTATTTTAATTCACTAGTTATTAAATTTTCATGTATTAGAATTTTATGTTGTATTTCAGGCTCGAACGAGTAACAGAGACCAGGGACAATTAGGAAAAATACTTTTATTGAATAATTATGTTTAATTATTTAATATATGTTGTATTTAAGTATGATTTTCGAGAATTGGCTTTGGTGGAGTAGTTTTACTCGTCAGGTCATATTTTAAATCGGTACGCGAATTTTAGCGTGTCGGGGGACTTTTTGAGGGCTCGGGCAATATTTTCTTAAATGTACCTAAACGAAATGCTTTTCGGGAGTGTTTTTGGGCTTGATAAATTTATTTTAGTGCTTAATGGGCCCAAAAAAATGTTAACCCTTAAATTTTAATTAAGGACCCATTAGTGTGTTTTATTTTGACATTAATACATCATTAGTAAAACCTAACCCTAACTCCCGCTTGGTGGCAACCCATTCATTTTTCCAGAAGCCATTCTCACGTAAAACAACAGGTTTTCAATTGTTCTTAAGTAGCCACTTCGAACTCTTCAAAGGTTTTCAAGAAAGTTCCTTCCCCGCTTGTCCGGTGTAAGTCCTACGCGCATACCTTCGGGTTTTGATGACATAAACGTTAAGGCACGTCTTGTATCACTCTTTTTCTCATCATTCATGCTATGTATGCTGATATATATTTATATGCATGAGAACTCCTTTGATTTATCATGTGGTGCCATTTTTGCAAAGGTTTGACACGTATCATGCACTTTATTGTTTCTTACTCACGTTTTTGTGATTTACGTGCAAGGGGGCTGCCGTCTTGGGTAGCTAAGAAGCTGTTAATGTCGAGAAGGAAGAGGGTTTAGGGCTGGAGTCGAAGCTTGGACGGTTTAGGTGATAATGTATGAGGACTGATTGGTGCTAATGGTTGTTTGGGTTCGGTATGTCTGGTTCTTGGGTTGGTGGTACGTTGGCTGTGCAAGGACCGTCCCCTGCCTTGGATCAGACCCTGGTGGGTCTGAGCCATGGCATAGGATGGCCTGAACATAGCTGAAATTAGCGTAGAGACCAATCTTGCACGGGGTGTAGAGGTTGGCTCGGTGGGGAGTCTTCTTTGGTGACTAGCAAGCGTTTGTGTCATGCGGCTTGCATGGGTCTGTGAGCTCCGGTTAGGTCGGTCCAAGAGGGTCCTAAGGTTGGCTAGGAAGGGTTGGTGCAAGGCTGGAACAAGTTGGTAGGGCCTAGGGTCGAAGGGTTGCACATTTGGTGGAGTAGGGTTGAAGTTCGTGAGATTCTGGAAATTTCCAGCAACCTTTGGGCATGTTTCGTGGGTCATAAGTGGTTTGGAACAAGTGGTTTCAAGGCTGATCATGTAGGGTTAAGTCACTGTTTGAGTTGGGAAAAATTTGGCTAAGTTTCGGGTCGATTCGGGTTAAAACCGTGACCCGGGTTCAAGTTTTAAAACAAATCGTATAAGTTTTGAAACGAGCTCGATTTTATGTCTATGAAATGATTATTGTTATGTTTTGAGGTGTTTTGAGTAGTTTGGTAGGCTTCGGGTTGAAATTTGAGGTCTAGTGATAAAATGGTCATTTTGCACCCGGGTTGAGTTAGAAGTCCTAGCAGCGCCCTGAGGACGAATTGTCATGTTTTTAAATGTTTATGTTATCATGTATATGACTTTTTTTTGAAATTATGAAAGATATGTTGTATGTTTGGTTTGAAGGAAAAATTTCGTATGTGCATGATTTTGATAAGAGATGAAAATGATGAAATGTTTTGAAGGATGAGAGTTGGTTGTAACTGACGATATATGTATTCGATGAGTTGTAAGGCCAAGGCTCATTGGATGGGTAATACTGTCGCTGATGTCCCCGCCGTCGGATACCATGGTTGAATGTAGATGGATCCATCGAATAAAGCTGAAATAGAGCTGATATGATTAGAGCTGATACAAATGTCACAACTAACGAACTGAATTCGACTAAGAAAATGAACAAGTATATGATGATATGATGAGACGTTTTGACACGTTATGCTTTTACGATATGTTCATGTTTACGCTTTTAAGATAATGAAACGTATTTTTTATTACAGAACTTTTCATCATTGCTTGCTATGTATATGTATTCGTTATAACATTACAGGTGTGTTGAGCCTTTAGACTCACTAGACGTGAATGATGCATGTGAGCATGTTGATGAGGAAGTTGGAGGTGCCGAAGTTTGAGTAGGAGATTGTGGATGTATGCACGTGAACCCGAGGACCATATATTTTCCGCACATCATGATTTGTTATAGGAGTGGACATGATTATTTTATACGTTTTTGTTTTGACATGTTGATGAATGTAAGGATTTTTACTTGCTTCCCGTCATTTTATTTTTAACGTAAGACTAGTTTTGTCGACTCAGTGAATATTTTAAACTGCAATATTTTTATCTGTCATTGGATATTTTTAAATGGGAAATCTTCAGCAGTATTGCATACATACATAAGTTATTAATTTTCGAAATATAGCTTAAAAAAATTAAAAAAAT
This sequence comes from Primulina tabacum, assembly GCF_025594145.1. NCBI lineage: Eukaryota > Viridiplantae > Streptophyta > Magnoliopsida > Lamiales > Gesneriaceae > Primulina > Primulina tabacum. Next base: position 27,478,089 of record NC_134550.1, on the reverse strand, counting down.
TCTTGTTGCATTTTTGTAGTAGATGTTTCAACGAAAATATGATTTTTCTGAAAATGTTTATGCAGGAAAGTCGCGTAATACATATTTATGCTTATATTATGCTATGTACAAGTTATGTTAAAATTGCATGGATTTTATTACATATTACTTGCTAATAACTGTTTATACACGCTGAGTCATTCGACTCACTAGACTTAATCAGTGCAAATGATGCTGTTGTGGAGACGGAAGATGGTGACTAGTGAGCAGGCTCGGGCCATTGGCAGTGCAAACCCGAGGACCTTGTAGCTCACGAGATTTTATTATGCACATTTTTAAACTATTTACTTTGATTTTATTGCACTGGTTTTGGTTACTAGTAAATTGAAACTTTTTATATATTTTCAAATTATGATGGATGTTTTTAAATTGGATTTTTATGGTTGTGACATTTAAAATGATAGAATTTTAATATTAATTTTATTTTTAGCATGCGCGATGATCGTTATTTTATTTTAAGAGTTATAATTTTAATAAATTAATTAAATAAGAAAATTTTAAATTTTTCCGCTAACATTAAAGCAGTAGTATTTTAATACACGGTTCGTCACGAAAAGAAAGACTAGAAAAGTTAAATGGCGCAGTCTTCAAAAAGTGGCAATAAAAAATGTTGGTATATCTTAAAAATTTGAATGGATGGAATCAAAGTGATTTCCTATGCAAAAACTACATTTTTAATGGGTTATAAAATGCATTATACAATGTTTACTGTCAAGTCAAAACTGCAAAAGAACTATAAGAATTCTTGAAAATAAGTACAAAGAGGAATATGTTGGCCTTAAAAATTTCATAGTGGGATGCTTCCTGGATTTCAAAATGGTAGACTCCAAGTTCGTGTTGAGTCAAATACAAGAAATACAATTACTATTGTATGAGATTCATGCATAGGGGAAAAGTGTAAGCGATTCATTTCAAATTGTTGCACTAATGGATAAACTCCATCCTTTGTGAAAGGATTCCAAAAATTACCTAAGCACAAGAGGAAGAAAATGGGACTCGAAGATCTGATTGTAAGATTGAGGATCGAGGAGGACGACCATGACACAGAGAGAAAAACCAATAAAATGTATGTACAAGTAAACATCGTGGAATCCAGCAATATATTCAAGAATAAGAAGTTCATTTATATACATCAACAACAAAAAAAGTAAAAGAGATGCAAATAAAATTGGCACAACTATGGAAAGCCGACCTAGAAGGAAAAATACCATAGACGCCCAAAGAAAAGAAAGGAACCAGCAAAAATGGTTCAACAAAGGTCAACGACTTTTGATTTTTCTAAACTATATTTAACTGCAGCTGTATTTGAAACAAATCTGGTGGACAACCGAAATGAATAGTGGATTGATACAGATGCTAATTTCTAAGAGAAAGCTTTTCATGGAAAACTCTTATACATCAGACATTTTGGGAATTGGAATGGTGGTGTAAAATGACATCAGGAATAGAATTGACCATCATTGATGTGCATCATGTTTCTGAAATAAGGAAGAATTTAGTATCGTGGTCATCATTGTTATGAAAATTTCAAAAATGGGCCCTTTGTAGTATTTTGACACGTTGAACCGTATTTTTAACCAATATACAATTTTTAGCAAAACAAAGAACTTTTGAGGGTTCAATTAATATTTTTGAAAATGAACGAGGGTGTTATTGGGCTTGGAAGGCCTATTTATTATATTTTGGGCCTAGACTCCTCCATATTTTTCACTTTTAAACTAAAGCCCAAGAAACCTTATTATTATTATTATTACATGTAGCCGCCCCTCAACCCTAATCACTCCACTCCCTCTCTCGCCAGCCACTCTCCCCGAACTTCCAGTAGCTTTTGTTCAATTCTTTACAAGAGTCCTCCGGTGTTCGTCCCTCCCTCCGTTGGTCATCATTTTGCATATGTTTCTTCATTAAGGCACGCCCAATTCCCTTCTTTTCGCATTGATCCCATCATAATATGTGTTATGAAATGTATTTTCATGATATATTGTGGTTATAGTGTTATGCATCGGTTTTACATGAATTCTACATGAAAATATGCAATTTTCTTGTCATATTTCTCATGTTTCTTGACTTGTGTTGAAGGGGCTTCCATGACTCGAGGTTTAGGAGTGATCTGATAGTAGATATGTTGGAACGTATGTGTTGTTCTTGATGTCGATTCAAGTTTGAGGGAGAACTGATCGATTCCCATGTTTGTGGCTCGGTTTTGGATAGTTGTGTAGTTAACGTGTATTCAAGGGCATGGGGTTGAAGGTCATGACTAGGGCAGCGCGAGAAGGTTTGGTTGTAGTCTATGAGAGGTTGGTTCGAGCGTGGTATAAAGTTTGGCTTCAAATGTTGATTTTGGGATTTCCTCCGCAGGGTTGGCACTGTGGCAATGCAGCGCGGGGGCTTTGGCGCTGGTACATGGCGCCTAGCCGTTTACCAACGCCGCAGTGCTACACTTCCAGCGCCTAGGCGCTAGTACTGTACATGTATTTTTCGAGATTTTGTGGATATTGCTCGTTTTGGGGGTTCTAGTAAGTTACACCGACATATCTGTGGTTATAAATGTTTTAAGTTGAGTCACATGGGGTTTGGTTAGGAGTCGTTGAACTATTGTTAAATTTGATCAAGTCTCGGGTTAATTTGGGTTAAACAGAACTCCGGTCTAAGTATTGAAATGAATTATCGAGGTTAATGCAGTGTTTCGGGATACGTTTAAGGAAAAAACTAGAAGTATGTTTAAGGAGTTCGATAAGTTTGAGCGGATCGGGTTTGCAGTCTTGACGATGCCCCGATAAATGAAAATGCATATTTAAAATGTATATGTTGATACGGAACATGGATTTTTACGTTAATGTTGGAAACACATTGCATGCTTTGTTTTAAGGAAATATATGTATATGCATGAATTTTACAAGTGATGAATACGATGACATGTTTTTGAAGGAAGTGAGTTATTTGAAACAAATATGAACACGAACACGGACACAAACACGAACATTTAAAACCAATGCTCAGTGGATGGGTAAAACTGTCACTGATGTCTGCGCCTCCGGGTACTGTGGTTATACGTAGATGGATCCATCGACTTAAAGCTGATACAAGAGTCACAACTAATAATCTAGAAAATTAATACGTATACGATGATACGATATGACATGATTCGATATGAATATGTTCACGTTTATGTTCATGCTTTTGAAAATCATGGAAGTTATTTTGCTTATAATATTTTTCACTATTGCATGTTATGTATATGTAGTTTTTATAACGGTTCAGGTGTGTTGAGTCTTTAGACTGACTAGGTGTGATCGATGCAGGTGATCTTACGGTTGAGGAGACTGGAGGTGTTTAAGACTGAGTATGTTGAGCTGTGGGTGCACGTGAAAACCCGAGGACCTTGCATTTCTTTCGCATAATATGATTATGAGACATGAGTTTAAGCAATATTTTTAACTGTTTTTGAATCTTGTTATACATTGTTGATTAATCAGACTTTTGGTATCTGTTAAAGTTTCTTTTTTAAAACAGTAGACTAGGAGATTGATTTCATTTTAAGATTTAATTAACTGCAGTTATTTTCATTTAGTGATTGGATGATCTTTTAAAATACGTGGTTGACTTATTTTTATGTATATGAGTCTGAGTATTTTTGGTCATACTTTAAAACAAAATAATATTTCAGAAGTATTTTAAGGAGCATATATTTCAGGTTATGTTTTTAACATTGATCGTGTCGCAGTCTATTGGAGGTCATCTAAAAAAACTTGTATCGCTAGATCCAAAATGAAATCAGTATTCGTAGCACAAGATAAAGCCGCAGAAGAAGCAAAATGGATTCACAATTTTCTGGAAAATAATCCTTGTTGGACAAAACCAGTGCCTGCGATTATTATACATTGTGACGATCATCGACAATTGCAATAGCGCATAATAGTATGTATAATGACAAGTCTCGAAATATTTGTCGAAGACACAATATAGAATATTGTGTGACAATTGATCTCAAATGGAGTTATCAATATTGATTGTCATATCAAGGGATAAATTGGTGGATCTTCTTATGAAAACATTGAATAGAGTGCAAGCGTATAGCTTGTCAACATGAATGAGTCTAAAAACTACAAGATAAATTTTTTATAATGGTAACCCAACCTTGTTGATTGGAGATCTCAAGATCTCAGTTTAATGGGAAAAGTAAATTATGAGAACTTGAGCTAGTACTTGGGAATTAATCTCTCTCATTCGTAGGACGAAGAATGTTGGTTCCTACAAATATAGTGAGGATAAGTTTTTACTTTTAGTGGTTCCTTTGCTTCAAAAAGGCGGAGTATGGAAGGATATTCTTAAAAGAATACAACCTATATAAGTGTCAGGATGAGCCATCTTAATGAAACACTTATGAAGCCAAGACATGTTTCAAGGCCAAAACGGACACAACCGGAAAACCAAAAAAAAATGATAGAGAAGTTATCGTGTATGTATTGTTGTCTGTTTTTACAAAAACTTCAAGAAATTCGAGAAATTATGTTCACTTCGTGACCTAGTAAATCCGATATTATTCTACTAAGGAAGGTTCAAATCCAAAATCTACTTATTCTAGATACGATAATTTTTGTTGAAAAAAATCCTTTTCTTAATCATGTGTATTCATGCATTAATTTCATCCATGTGGGAGACCGTTGAAATTTTTTTGGCTTAATAAATTGAAATTAAGAAAATAAGACAAAGGAAAACTCGAACAAAACAAAAGTGAGAAAGTTGGTCCTTAAACAATTCTTTTTCCAAGAAACGACCACTATTTCGAGAAAAATAACACTACAAATATCTAAAATATAGGAACCATAAAATATTTATAACCCTCTAGGTATGTTTGACATTGAAATTCTCTCCCGTTTATTTTGTGACAAGTTCAAGTGATTTTACAAGTATGAATTTAAGAGTTAATTTCTTAAAAATATGGAGTAAAAACAAAAGTGTCAAAATAGAATGATGTAGGTTGAATATAGTAGAAATGCCAATGGGATTTTATTTATGAATAGGTGGAAAGTTGGATATTAATTACCTTGGATTGATGTATTTTATTTGAGATGAGAAATTTGATTCGGAGAATAATTTGAGGAATTAGTTTCAAATGATATTCATCTTGCATGTATTTGTAATCCACCACAATTACTATTGAAATTGCATAAATTGATATAAAGTGAAATTCACTTGGGTTGCGCTTGGAGAAGACAATTTGATTTGAAATGAAGTATTTTATTTTGGGAGAGATTTGAAGGATGGACTAAAATGACGATAATCTTTGGTAAATACATCATAATCATAATTGTTTCCGCGTGAAACAACAAGAGATTAATTTGAAATTCATCTAATATAAATACATTCAAGCAATTAAATGTATTCGAAATCCATAACTTCAAATCATTTCATCCAAGCGCAACCTGGAATTTTTTCAATCTAAGAAAGTTCAATAAGTTGAAATTCATCATATCAAATTCATTAATCCAAACATAAAATTTAATTAATAAATGCACCAAGTGGTAAAGGGTGCCCATGCGCCTTTTTATAAATATATGCGTATATGTTTTATCGTTGATGTCTCTCCGTATACACTCTTCACATTTATATGCAACATAAAGGGCTTTAGAAATTTCACCGAACTCAACATTAGATATCAAAGAGAAACGATGAGTAAATAAATCTTTTTCATTAATTATTATATATATATGTGTGTGTGTGTGTGTGTGTTAGGGTGTGTGCACAGCGAGCCAAATTGTGGCTTGGACTTTATTGACTTTTATGCAAAAATAATATTTATTTTAATAATATTTACGATTTTATCCAATTGTGGCATTTAATTTTTCTGTATACTAATGCAAGCTGTATAAATAAATTCTTTGAATATACCATAGGTACCATGAGGTTTGCCTCGCAACGTAAGATCATAAAACTCATTAGGAAACGTATCATATATTCTAAACAGAAGGGCATGAAAATGTTCATTTATGCATATGAGTGATCATTTGATGATGTACTGAACATTCCTCCCTTGGACTATCCAAGTAGTCATCACTTATCGAGTAGAATAATTCGCGTTATATTTTTACACCATTATTCCTTTGACCTAGGACAACGTGGAGGCTCTACGTACTAGCATACATTTTGATCCTTTTATCGATTCTATTGAGGTTTACCAGGTGGAGAGGTTAGGTGTAGCTTCGAAATATGTATGAACCATTATGTTGTAGTCGTTTATTCATCGGTCACCTATGGCTGTGGATATCGTATGTGATTTGATGAGTTAACAGTGTAAAGAATCTGTAACATACCGTATTTTTAAATTATTTCAAAATTTGCGGAAAAATAAAAATTTTCTTAAATAAATAGTAATAATTCAAAAGGCAATAAGGATAAACTATCCAACAAAAATATTTGCAAGAAAAAGGTTACAAATAGAGTTTGCTAAAAATAACTTGTTCAAACAATGTAAAGCAATCTCGTGAAACTTAGAGTTTTAGAAACATCCTGCATAAAATCTTAAAACATTGACGGTTCTCAGGTTTAGCCTCTTGCACAGACCGAGCCGGCTCATTAGTCCCCACCCCTCGTCTCCTCATGCTCATTCTCACCTGCATCGATCAAGTCTAGTGAGTCTAAAGACTCAACACGTATAAGCTGGAGATAACAAGTAATACATAATAAAATCACATGCAACTTAAAAGTAGAACGTACATACATAAACTTGAACGTTATAACATAAACATAGACGTGCCATCATCATAAAATTTTTCATAAACATACTTGCATCATACATACTTGAACATGCATAACATCATCATTTTGCGTAGAGATATGTTTCAAAGCAAGTGACCCATACATAAATGTGTCTAATAAGACTAAACCACAGTACTGGGCTGGCAGAAAAAATCCACTACCACATACATGAGATCCTCGGTCAGGCTTTACCGGGTGGATTGGTCCCTGGTCATTCTTTACCGTTTTCCAATCCTGATCTGAACCCGATTATGCTTTACCGGGGTGTTGAGGTCCTCGGCCACGTTCACCGACTTCCAAACCCGTTCATAATTGGTCACAAGACATTTAGCATACCTCAAAAATAAAATATTTACTCTTTTTGCACGTCGAACATACTTACATGACGTTGAGGGATTCGTTGGATCTCGCTTGGGACCACTCCTGCACATACTAATATGAGTTCAAACACTTATCTTTCATAACTTAGACGTATTAATCATGCTCACACTCAAAAATGACAAATTTTTTTATGACGTTCTAAATTTCTCGGGACTCGACATCGTTTAATCATTGCACTAAACCATGACATCGAACCCCAAAACAAATCCCAATATTTTCCCAAACATGGAGGACACGGACCCCGTGTACACATCCTGATCTGGGTCCGTGAGCCTCTGCAAACTTAACCTACGGATTTAACAAAGGCACGGACCCTGTGTCAGAGTCCGGCTCCGGTGCCGTGTAGACTCTGTAATTTCACACTTCGAAAGAAACAAGGGCACGAACCCCGTGTCAGTGTCCGGCTACGGGTCCGTGTAGACTCTGAAAAATGGTACTCACGGAACTCACTACACTTGTGGCTTAATCCTCCTAACTTGATCGTGCAGACCGTGAACCAATGCATCGAGACCCATCCTAGGATGCTATGACAATGATTTAAACTCCTAGGACGCCTCAAACAACGGTACAAATCATACAACGCAGCTCAAACCATGAACACGCTATTTTGACACTAAAATGCTTCCTACGACTTCTAGTGCAACCAAGTGCTTATCGACAAGAAACGAAGCACCAAAAATCATCCCAAAATCATACTCACAATAACTATATGCAGCAGCGATCACCCAACGGTTCCGAACGAAGCCTATAACAAGTAAACTTCAAGAACACATTTTCAGAAAATTACAGTTTGAGCAGTCCCACAAAAACGATCATAACTCACTCGTTTCTTGTCCAAAAATTTCGAATTTACTGTCAAATCGAAGGTATCAAAAAGTACTACATTTTATATGTTGAAATATTTTCCAAAAAATCAACCGAATTTACACATGAATCGAAATGACAACAAACACATTTTTAGATCTAAAATTTCAGATCCAAAATTTAACCCAAAAGTTTTCACTCAAACTTTTCACAACGTACATGAATTTTTATACATAATAAACATAAGAACATGTACTATAACGAGATCAATGCATAAACAAAAGAATATACATGCCTTTTGATCTTTAAAAATTACCGAAATGACGATACCGAAGCGGGAAAGACGCGAGAGTTGATCCGGACGAATTGTGGCTCGATTTCTTGAACAAAAACAACGTTAATTGCTGGAAAAATTTGCAGAGAAAGGGGCAGCTGCTGAAAGCTTTAGAACCCTAAGTTCTTTTTTAAAAAATGAAATGAGAAGGTGATGAAGTGTGTGTTGGTGTCGGGTATGTGTGTGTGAATGTGTGTGTGCGTGTGTTTAGTGATTAGGGGACAAAATTTTGCTTAATTAACTAATTATCATCCTAATTAAAGTACTAATCCAATTAACAAGTTAATCAAAATGGTAAACTAATACCCACTTTACTAAAATTCTCTAATTAAAATAAAATACATAATTGATAAACTTTAAATGTTTAAAATCTTAAAATCAGTAAATAAATGAATTAGGCTATAAAATGATAAAAACTAAATAAATCATTTAAAATGCCCCAAGGAAGTAGTATCCATGAGTCCTCAATGAGCCTGCTCAACTGAAGTGCAAAGCCTTTGGACTGCTTCGAAGTTTGAATCATGTTCTTCAAGATCGAGAGAGGATTGATTAATAGTTCATCTTTATCCCTTTGACAATTGCAATCATATCTTGAAAATTTTCAAGAGTCAGGGTAGCAAAGGGTCCTGCCTTTGCTAGAAGGCCCTTGGCAACGATATCAGCCAATTCCTGGTATTCTGGTCTATGTTTTTTCTTGGGGTCAGACACTTTGATCTTGTCCCCAGTTGCAGATAGAGTAGTCTGCATTTCCTCAATTGCAGCAGCTGAAACCTCTGAGAATCTTGAGATAGGCCTTCAGTTGGCAGCTGAAACAAGTTTCTGAAGAAATCTTCATCCACAATCAGAACATGGTCATTCACCTTCTTTTTAATCTTCCCTTCATCGGTAACCGAGCTTGATTCTTGAGTTTATAGACCTAGAAATGTGCGAAGCCTAGATGCTTCGATCTTCTCAAATACGCTGCGAACAGATTCTTTAGAATGAGCAAAGATCGATTCGAAATTGACTACAACTGTGTTGGAGAGATAAGTAGGAGTCTGTGATGTCATTTGATTGAATTTTGCTGGAAAACGATAAGGGCACAAGTGATTTGCTCTGAAAATATGAAAGTTTGAACTTTGGAAATGGTGAGATACTTTCTGAAAGGTGGTTTCTATCTATATTCACGACTTTTAAAATTTTGGATACTTGGCAATCCGTGAGAGGTTTTGATCACATAAGTAGAATTTTTAACCGTTGGACATTTAACATTTAATAACTGGTTTAAAAAGTTGGATGAAAGTTGAGAAACTTTTGAAATTTAAAATTTAAATGGGTAAATTGTACTTGGTCACGTATTTAATTAAGGAATTTTAATACGAATTAAAGTTTGTCAACATAAAATAAGATCGTTTTACACATATACTAATTGATCAGTTCGAAATTGATTCAGTTCAGTTTATGCGCAACTGACTATTTTCTTATCAGTTGACATGCTTAAATTTTATATTCCCCCTAAATTGAACATATGCAAAGTTTAGTAAGCTTATTCTTGGAAAATGAGCAGTCGGCGGATGACAGAGGCCTCTTCGCATTCTCCTATCAAAGAAACTATCAAAGGATTGAACCCAAGGAGGAACCAAATGCATGTTTCAACTGTGGACAAACTGGTCATTTCATTGCTAACCGTCAAAATCCTAGAAAGGACAGTAGAAGATTAGTTGAGAAGGGGAAAAATCCCTTTGAGCACAGAAGAAGGTTCCGAGATGAAAAGAAGTCATCCAAAAAGAAGCATGAAGTTTGGTAGTAGAAGACAACAAGTTAAAGTGGGCCGACTCAGACAGCGAAGCATCTGAAACTGAAGGTTATAGCAGCTCAGGCGATGAAGAAGAGGTGAAATGCCTCATGGCTGATGATGCTGAGCTTGAATCCTGCAACGATCAGGTATTTGATTTTAGCTCCATTGACTTTACCAAAGAAGAGCTTATCTCTACACTGTATGAAATGGTAAATGAGTGCCACAAACTAGCTATCTCCTTTGAGGAAGCTAAAGTAAAGCAAGATGATCCCTCAAACGACATAGCTGATAGTATTAGATCAATTGAAAACTTAAATGTCAAAGAGGAGATTGTTGAACCGAAAGCTAAAAAGGAAGAAAGCGATCTGTTAATTCAGCAGCTAAGAGATGAGAACTCTAAACTGACTGAAGTAATTCAGGTTTGGAACAAGTCGTCAGTCATATTGACTGAAATGCAGGGTTTGGAAAAACCAGTAGGAGATAAAAATGGTCTGGGCTTTGGTAGCCAAGATGAACCCTCAACTAGTGGTACAATGTCAAAATTGAAAACATGGAAAGGAAAATATATTCATTTTGTCAAATCAGTAATGGTACATGAAAATCTGGAGTTCAAGAATACATTAGAAAAAAAAACTGAAAAATCAGTTGAGAATATGAATAAGGCAACGCGACATCGAATTGGGTACAATCCCAAAAGAATTGCCGAATCAAATAATTGGTCACCCAAAATATCCAATTATGCTAAAAGAAGATCAGCGAGAAACTATTATTACAATTAATATGATAGCAAGCCTGTTCAGAAGCGATACCAAATGAACAACAAGAATAAGAGATCACAAACACATGTTGTATCAACCTCACCACATTCACAAACAACACAAAAAATCAAGAAATGTTATTTGGAACATAGAAACTGGTAGATCAGTTCGACTGATCCAAATCTAGGTTCCTAAAGGACTAATCAGTTCTGGACCCAAATAGATTTGGGTACCAAATTCATTTATTATTTGTGATTGCAGGTTACAGGTAAACTGATTAAAGATTCAGTCTGGTACTTGTACAGTGAATGTTCAAGACATATGACTGGAAATGCTGAACTGATATCCCAACTGATCAATTATTATGGACCAAAGATCAGCTTTCATGATGCCTCTCAAGGTAAAACAATGGGTAAGGTTAAGCTTATCCATGGTAACATAATCATCAATGATATATTACTTGTTTAAAATTTAAAATACAATTTAATCAGCATAAGTCAATTATGAGTTAATGATTATTCAGTAGAATTCAGTAAGCATGCATGTTCAGTTAGAAATGCAACTGGTGATTTAATCATGACAGGAAACAGATGTGGAAACACATACAAAGTGAGTTGAAGAAATCCACCAGATAAACCAATTTTCTTAGTAGCTTCTAATCAATCTCAAAACTGGCTATGACACAAAAGATTAAACCATCTAAACTTGAAAGTCAAAGCCTAACTGAGCAAACACGAGCTGGTAACTGGCTTGCCCAAAAGTGATTTTTCAAAAGATAAAATTTGTTCAGTTTGTCAGTATGGAAAGTAAGTTAGATCCTATTTTAAAAACAAAAGTAGTAAATCTTCAACCCGATGCTTAGAACTGACGCATATGAACTTATTCGGTCCAATACCAGTCATGAGCTTAGGGAGAATGAAATACACTCTCGTGATTGTTGATGATTTCTCAAGATTTACTTTGGTCATTTTTCTAAAATCAAAGGATCAAATTGCTTCAGAACTGATCAAACTCTTTAAGAGACTTTTAAATGAAAAATAAGTCGGGGTGGACAGAATAATATCTGATCGTGGAACTGAATTTTCCAATCAAACTTTGTCTCAATATCTTGAAAACTTAGGAATCAAGAATGAGTTCTCTGCTGCAAGAACACCACAAGAGAATGGTTTAACTGAACTGTAACGTCCAAAAAGCCAACCCACGTAAACCGCATGCATGCGAATGATTTAAATTGCAAATTTTTTTTACTGAATTGATTTTAAATGCTTAATTGATATATTTTACATGCTTAAATATTTAAAGTGCATTATTTAATGAAATTGAAGGATTTTACCCGAATATTCGATAATAGGCTGAGAAAGGAGACCGGTGAACGACCAAGACAAAATAATTATTTATCAATAAATATTTTCAAGACTTATTAATATGATTAAATATGATTAAATTTTTCAAAAAATCATAGAGTTTAAATTATTTTACAAGACGAGCTTGATTTTATCTGGAAAACCGATTTTGAGCAAACGAGAGACTTTTAAATGTTAAATGCATTATTTTTGAAAACTAATTTCTATGAACTTTTAATTTTAAATGAAATAGGGGTTATTGGACCTAATTTACTTAGGATGAGTAGGCCCAACTAAACTTGAAAGCCCAAAATCCAAGCTCATTATCATGCAAATAAAAATCTAGGCTTCCAACCCCCCCCAATACCATCCGAAATCTTCACACACATCACACACTTATTTTTGAAAAATTTAGAGGAGAAAACAAGAAGTCTTCGTCGCCCGTTCGTTCTTCCTCGCACCCCACGCCGACGATCGTATTTTCAAGCGTTATAAAACCCAAATGCAAGCTTCTAAACTCCCTTGACGCACCATTCAATTCATAATATGAATGTTTTGTTTATTTTTCATGAAAAATATTGGAGTTTAAATTGCTTAACATTTTGACGATTATTTTTAAAGTTTTGAAAGTTTTTACGTAAATATGAACGTGTTATGTGCAAAGGAGTCGGATGTACACAAGACAGCTTTCAGAACACGTTATGAGAATTATGAGTTTCTAGTGATGCCTTTCGGATTGACTAATGCTCCAGCGACTTGATGGATCTCATGAATCGCGTTTTTCAATCGTATCTCGATCAGTTCATTATTATTTTTATCAAAGATATCTTGATTTATTCCAAGAGCCTTGAGGAGCATGATCATCAGTACTTGAGGATGACCTTGCAAGTTTTACGAGATTGAAAATTATATGCAAAGTTCAGAAAGTGCGAGTTTTGACTAGAGATGGTGGCATTTTTAGGCCTCATCGTGTCAAATAATGGAAAGAGGTCGACCTATCTAAGGTCGAGTCAGTCAATCAGTGGCCTGCACTTAAAAGTGTTACGGAAATACGCAGTTTCTTAGGTTTAGCCGGCTACTATTGCAAGTTCATCAAGGGTTTTTCATCCATTGTAGTACCCTTGACGTCATTGACGAAGAAAAATGTGAAGTTTGTTTGGAGGCCGGAATGTCAAAAGAGTTTCGATCAATTAAAGCAAGCACTCACTACAGCGCCAATCTTAGCTATATCGACAGCGCGAGGGGAATATGTGGTATTTACTGACGCCTCAAAACTTGGATTGCCCGCCGTTCTCATGCAAAATGAACGAATTATAGAATATGCATCAAGAAAATTGAAAATACATGAAAATAATTATCCGACGCATTATTTAGAGCTTGCAGCAGTCGTACTTGCATCAAAAATTTGGAGGCACTACTTGTATAGTGAGAAATGCAAGATCTTTACGTTTCATGAAAGTCTTAAATATTTTCTTCACTCAAAAAGACTTTAATATGAGACAAAGACGGTGGCTAGAGCTTGTTAAGGACAATGACTGTGACATTAGATACCATTCCGACAAGGCCAATGTAGTTGCGGATACTTTGAGTAGAAAGGGGACAGTTTTGGCGCATTTATCAGTACAAAAGCCTTTACAAGTAGAAATTCAGCGCTTCGATCTTGAATTTTATGCTAGGGGAGAGGCCCCTAATCGCACTACATTGACAGTACATTCCACTCTGTGAGATCTAATTCGAGCCAGACACTCTAATGATGAGCAATTACAGAAGTGGAGACAGCGAGATGAAGCAAAATGCAGCATGTTATATTCAGTCGAGGATGGCATTGTTAAATATTGAGGTCGACTATGGGCTCCTAGTGGTGATTCACTTAGAGTTGATATTATGACAGAAGCTCACAGTACTCCTTATTCTGTTCATCCCGGAAGTATCAAGATCTACAAGGACTTAAAACTTTTATATTGGTGGCCGGGAATGAAACGAGACATTAATTCACTTTGTACGGAATGCTAAACATGTCAACAAGTGAAGGCAGAGAATCAAATACCGGCGGGAATGCTTTGACCACTCCCCATTCTCGATTGAAAGTGGGAGAATATTACTATGGATTTCGTGGTAGGATTGCCAAAGATGGTGAAAGGACTTAATGCCATTTGGGTGATTGTGGACCGTTTTACAAAATCAACACACTTCCTACCAATGAAGACGACTTTTTCCATGACTCAGTATGCGGAGTATACATTCGAGAGATAGTTAGACTGCATGGTATTCCAGTGTCTATAGTGTCGGACCGAGACACACGTTTCACCTCATTGTTCTGGAAGAGTTAAATGCAGCATTGGGGTCTAAGCTACTATTCATTACCGCATTTCATCCTAAGAAAATCGGTCAGTCTGATAGAGTCATACAGATATTTGAGGATCTACTCCGAGCATGCGTGATCGACTTCCAAGGGAGTCGGAATCGAAAATACCTCTAGTGGAGTTCACCCACAATAACAATTATCTGTCATCTATAGGAATGGCTCCATATGAGGCACTCTACGGAAGGAAATGTAGATCACCCATCCATTGGGACGAGGTATGAGAAAGAGCCACATTAGAACCCAAGATAGTTCAGAACACCGCATAAATGGTAGCCAAGATCCGAGAGAGAATGAAAACTGCTCAACGTCGACAAAAGAGCTACGCGGACCAAAGAAGACGAGATCTTGAGGTTGTAGTATGTGATAAAGTGTTTACAAAGATAGCACCTACGAAGGGTGTTATAAGATTTGGCAAGAAAGAAAAACTTAGTCCAAGATTCATTGAACCATTTGAGATACTCGAAAGAGTGGGAGCATTGGCATATCGAGTAGCGTTGTCACCTAATCTCGCAGGAGTTCATAATGTCTTCCACATGCCGATGATCCACAAGTACATGTCAAACCCTTCACATATACTGAACTTTGAATCACTACAACTTACACCAAACATGTCATATGAGGAAAACCCTACTCAAGTCTTGGGTAGACAAGAGAGAACGTTGCGAAACAAGGTGATAAAAATGGTCAAAGTCAAATGGCTAAATTATTCGGAGGAGGAAGCCACTTGAGAGACGGAGTCAGAGATAAGGGGTCGCTATCCCAAATTATTCGATACGTCTTAATTACGAGGATGAAATTTTATTTAAGGGAGGGGAGATTAGTAACGTCCAAAAAGCACCCACGTAAACCGCATGTATGCAAATTATTTAAATTGCATATTTATTTTACTTAATTTATTTGAAATGATTAATTGATATATTTTAAATGCTTAAATGTTTAAAGTGCATGATTTCATGAAATTGAGGGATTTTACCCAATATTCGATAATAGGCTGGGGAAAGAAGACCGAGTATGACAAAGACAAAATAAATATTTTCAATAAATATTTTCAAGGATTATTAATATTATTAAATACGATTAATTATTTCCAAAAATGATAGATTCAAATTATTTTACAAAACAAGCTCGATTTTATCTGGGAAGCCGGTTTTGGACAAACGAGAGACTTTAAAATATCATATGCATTATTATTTAAAACTAATTTTTATAAACTTTTAATTTCAAATAAATAGGGGTTATTAGGCCTAGTTTACCAAGGATGAGTCGGTCCAATTTCTCTAAAACTTGATAGCCCAAAACCCAAGCCTATTATCATGCAAATTAAAATCTATAATATTAAAACCTAGGTTTCCAAACCCCCCCATACCAGCCAAAATCTTCACACACATCACACACTTATTTTCGAAAAATTTAGAGGACAAAACAAGGAGTCTTCGTCGTCCGTTCGTTCTTACTCGCACCCCACGCCAACGATCGTGTTTTCGAGCGTTCTAAAATGCAAAGGCACACTTCTAAACTCCCTTGACGCATCATTCAATTCATAATGTGCATGTTCTGTTTATTTTGCATGAAAAATATTGGATTTTAAATTTCTTAAAGTTTTGACAATTATTTTTAAAGTTTTGAAAAATTTTACGTAAATATGAATGTGTTATGATTTCCAACGAGTACGCTGCCAAAATAGGATGTTTTATGGATATAACATGGACAATTTATGGTAGGAATGATCGCTGGAGTCGGGCCTTGCTAGCTAAGGGGAGTCCTAGGGTTTTCATGACATCTTGGCTTGTAAGGGTTTGGCTAGGGGGAAAGAGGACGTGCGGAAGAGTCCCGTGGGGCTAGGACACTTCCTTGGTGCGCACAGGGGGCTTCACGCTTCTGCAAGGGCTCGGTGATGGCGAGCAGGGGTTGGAGCGTGGCCCAATGGGGGTCAGGAGGGTTCGGGCTCGGTGGTGGCTCGAGTCGAAGATCCTTGTCTTGCTAAACTCCTAGGATCTCCGCGACTCTTGTCTTGTGCAGGAGGCCGCAGCAAGGGCTAGGGGCTAGTTAGATGGGCTAGGCGTGGTCAGTAGGGTCCCTTAGAGGTCTGGTCAAGGGATGGCTCAAGGTGGCTCGACCATGGTTCAAGAAAAACGAAGGTGGCTCGAGAGGAACATGCTAGGGTTCGATTAGTGGAGTTAAGGGTTCGAACCATGGTTCATGGGGGTCGGTTCATGGTTCACGAGGGCTATTTAGATATAAAAAGGCTATGTTTAAAATTTGGGAAGAAAATTTTGAAATTTGAATTAATTCAGGAATTAAACGCTTCACAAATTAGTAAATAAGGAATTAAATCGAATGCCTCGAATTTAAGCTAAATAAAAATATTAAATTTCATCTAAGCTTAAATAATCATTTGGGATGGTCCAGAGTCAATGAAATTAAGAAAAATTCAAAATCGAGAAATTTTACGTCCAGGGGCAAAACGGTCATTTTACACCTTGATAGTACGAACCGCAGCATCCTGAAGGGGTCATAATGCATGTTAAATGATATATTATGAACGATTTTTTGTGAAAAATGATATTTTATGATTTATGGTAAAGTTGTGTAATTTTTACTATAAAAATGATTTTTTTGGAAAGTCATGATATTTTATAAAATAAAAGAAAAAAATATTTTGAAGGATGTGAATTGACTGTGACAAAGAGGATATGATATTTGATTTGTGAGAATATCATGAGGAAAAAAGCCCCGGAGGGAGCCATTTAAGAGAGCCCAACGATCGTATTTCTATTTTACGTCGGTGCCTAGTTCCTGTCCCCATGTGCAATGGTGAGCTAAAACTGATCAGTCGACCAGAAGATAAAAGAATAGTCACTTTCAAGTATCAAACTTCATCCAAAATGATAAATGATTGAAAGCTATATGATTTTACGATTTGACGATTTACGATTTATTTATGTTTACAAATTATTTTAATTAAAATTATGATTTTCAATGCATGTGCTTGTATATGTATTATTTGTTACTCAGGTTTAGAATGTGCTGAGTCATTAGTCTAACAACATTTATGATTTTACTCTTTGAGCATTGGTAGATTTTAATATTTTGTTGATGGTTTATTTTAAGCAGTAAAACTTTCCATTATTCATATTTTCTAGATATTGAATTGCAGTCAATTTTATGCAGGAATTGGATTTTTAGTATATGGCCCGAATTGTACGTAATTATATGTGTATGCATTTAGGCCAAGGCTTTTTTTTTAAATAGTAGTATTTTATTATTAGACGTTTCAGTTGGTATCCGAGCAAGGTTTTTTGTAAAGGGTTGTGTCATCACCAGCTTCATAAGCTCAGTCGTCAAATATCAAGTCTGTAAGTTTACGTGCTTTAAATGTGTTAAATGTTTTTTTATATTATCACCTGCATGTTTACATGATTTACGTGTTTCAGTACATGTTGAGATGTCTATATGATTGAGGTTAAATGATTTAAAAGCTAGATTGGATTGCACGTTGGTTACGTTTAGAATTTGGACTGTATTAAGATAATATGCCTCCCAGACGAGCTTCTTGTACTGACAGGCAGGATGGCCCTTCTGGAGGTGACAGAGAGGTAACGGAACTTTTCCACCACAACCACCAGGAGATCATCCTACCCAAGTTTTGGAGGGTATAGACCGACTGATGGAGCAAGCCCAGCAGGCTCCTAGGCCTCAGTAGGAAAATTATGAGCAATTCAGGAGGCTGAATCCAAAGGAGTTCAGTGGCACCACCGACCCATTTGTGGCTAAGGGTTGGAGGTTGGATCAGGTCCCCTGAGTTGCAATTTAGATATCTTGACATGGGGGATGCTGACAGGGTTATATGTTCCTATATTTCGCGAGACGATGCGGCTCTTTTGTAAGGTCAAGGAAATTCGAACTATGTAACCTATCTGCATGCAATCTAAGGTTTTTATTTAAATTATGTGTTTAATTATATTTATGAGTTTAATGCATGTTTATTGCATGATATGTGGGTTAGTGCATGTTTAATTAACATTTCATGCATTAGGGTTTTTAGTAGTTTTCGCGCTCGAACAAGGAACGGAGACCAGGGATAATTAAGGAAAAAATATTTTTATTAAATAATTATTTTTAGTTATTTAATATATGATGTAATTAACTGTATTTTTTGAATTGGGTCTTGGTTGGGTATTTTAACTCGACGGGTCATATGTTTAACCGGTATACAAATTTTAGTGAGTCGGAGAACTTTTTGAAGGTTCATGCAATATTTTCAAAAGTATACCAAAACGAAATATTTTTCGGTAGTGTTTTTGGGCTTGACGAGTTTATTTTTTTGCTAAATGGGCCTAAAACCATTTTAAACACATTTAATTATTATTAATGGCCCATTAGTACATTATTATATTAACTTAAAACACATTTATCAAACCCTAAACCTACCCCTCGATCCCATGGCCGCCCCTCCCCTCAGCAGGAACAGATTTTCGAAGGCCCCATCAACTCCTCCTTCGTTTTTCTCTCTAGCATTCAAAGAAAAACCCTTCCTCGTCTCTCCAGTGCTCGTCCTACGCGTAGACCTTCAGGTTTTCAAGCCTTTAATCGAAAAGGCACACCCTAAAATGTTTTTTTCTCATCATTCACGCTATTTTATGCTGGTGTGTGTGTTTTCATGAGGAATGCATGAATCTTTTACGTTGAATCATTTATGCATTGTTTTGTCACGAAATATGCATTTGTTGTCATGTAACTCACGTTTTTTGTTGTTGTCATGTAAGGGGCTGCCAATTTGTGATGCTAGGGGGCTGAACACGTCGAGGTTTAAGGTATATAAGTGCTGCAGTTGACAGTCGGTTGAACCATGGTGAGGTCCGACCAAACCTAGTTTATGTTTGTGAGGTTTGCGGCTAGATCGAGCTTAGGGATGAGAACCGGCTGTATGGGAGCCTATCCAAGCCATGGTGCAGTACCTAAGAGGGTTCAGACGTGGTCTAGGAGGACTCAACCGTGGCTGGTCTTGTTGTAGGAGTCGGTCGATGCGCCTTTACCGAGAAGGGTTGAGGTTGGGTTTGGTTTTGGGTGAATCTAGTGGGATGGTTTTCATGGGCAGTATGCATGGCTAGGGTTTGTCCAGTAGGGATCATTGGCATGATCTTAGTCCTAGGTGATGTTGGCTCCGGGCCGAGTCGGTTAGCTCTAGGATCGAAATGTTGGGGGCTTGACGCATTATGGTTTGTACGAAATCCAAGTGCCGAAAATCCAGAAAATTTCAGGGTCTGTTTGAGGGTCTTAACTGGTCTGGTCCAGGTGGTTTAGGGGCCGGTAGGGTATGGTTAAGTCGTGGTTTAATTTTGGAAATAATTGGTTGAGTTTCGAGTTGATTCGGGTTAAAATCGGGACTCCAGTCCAAGTTTTAAAACGAATCAAATAAGTTATGAAAAATGCTCAAGGTTACGTCTAGGAAATGATTACAAATATGTTTTGAGGTGCTTTTAATAGTTTGGTTTGCTTTTGGTCGAAATTTTGAGATCCAAGAAGAAAATGGTCAATTAGGGTTTCTAGGGGCAAAATGGTCATTTTGCACCCGAGTTGAGTTAGCAATCCTGGCAGCGCCCTGATCACAAAATTACAAGTTTTTAATGCATATGATATCATGAACATGACCTTTATGGAAATATGAAAAATATGTTGCATGCTTGATTTCAAGAAAAAAATTACGTATATGCATGATTTTTATAAGTAATGAATATGATGACATGTTTTGAAGGATGTGATTTGGTTGTGACTAATACGAATACGATAATACGATGACATGTAAGGCCAAGGATCATCCGCGGTTATACGAAGATGGATCTATCGACTAATACGATGATACGAAAGTCACAGCTAATGAACGGAATTCAAATAAAGAAAAACAATACGTATGTGTTGATATGTTGATACATGTTTTGGACACGTTACGCTTTGACACAATATGTTTTAAGTTCATGCTTTTAAGATCATGAAATTTATGTTGATTACAATACTTTTCACAGTTGCATGTTTTGTATATGTACTTTTTACAACGATTTTGGTGTGTTTGAGTCTTTAGAATCACTAGGTGTGAATGATGCAGGTGAACCTATTGTTGAGGAGACTGTAGGTGTCGAAGACTGAGTAAGCGGGACTGGATGTGCGCACGCTAACCCGAGGAATATAGATTTGCCGCACATTACATTTATGAATTAGGAGGAACCATGAATATTTTTATACACGGTACTTTTTACATGTGGCTGGTTTGTCAGGATTTTTGGCATATTTCTAACTGCAGTATTTTTACCAGTATTGGAATCTTTTATTTTAAATGTGTGTTTTATAGCAGTTATTGCATGCATGCATTTAAAAAAATTTTCGAGATTTAGCCAAAAAAAAAATTCTAGCCGCATTTTAAGTAGTAGATGTTTCAGTTGGTATCAGAGCAAGGGTCCTCTATATTGTTGTGCCACCGCCAACATCTACAGCTTAGTCTTCGAGCCTCAAGTCTGTAAGCTTAAATCTTTTAAATATTTTTAATGCTATGACCTGCATGTTACATGATATATGATTTACAGCAATTTACTATATATGTTTAGTTGTTTACATAATTTAAAGATTAAATGTTTTAAGAACTAGATTATTGCATGATGGGTTACATTTAGAATTTTGACTATATTCAGATACTATGCCTCCCAGACGCGCCCCCAGCACTGACAGACAAGATGATACTACTGGAGGAAATAGAGGCCTTCCACCACCACCACCACCACCGCCAGGAGATGTTGCTACCCGAGTCTTGGATGGTATTGCTAGATTGATGGAGCAAGCATATCAGCCTCCGAGAACCCAGAAACACATTTACGAACAGTTCAGATGGCTCAACCTGAAGGAGTTCGGGGGTACTACTGACTCTTTTTTGGCGGAGGGTCGGATACGGTCATCGGAGATACACTTTCAGTAATTGGTGATGAGGGATGACGACCGGGTCAGGTGCGCCACTTACATGCTGAGGGATGACGCATCCCTATGGTGGGAGGGAGCTGCTCACGTGGTGGTCCTGGCTACCCTTACTTGGAGTCAGTTCAAGGATATCTTCTACAAAAAATATTTAACAGCGGATGTCAGGGGACGCCTGACGAGAGAGTTCACGAGTCTCCAATAGGGGGACTCGTCTGTGGCAGGGTTCATGACAGGGGCTGTCACTTTGTGCCCTTTATTGCGAGGGATGCCGCTCAGAAGTTGAGGAACTTCATGGATGGACTCAGACCCACCTTGCACCGGGATTTTATGTTCATGAGACCGGGTAGCTATGCCTTGAGGGAATTTGATATGGAGATGCAGCGGATGAGACATCAGGCTCAGTCTAGCTCGCAGCCATGAAAGAGAAATTTCACTGGGCCACCGAGGCATTATGGATAGTAGAAGCCCCAAAGTCAGTTCAAGAAGCCCGGACAGTAGAGGCCACCACAGGCTCCAGGGGATCCTATGCCAGAGGAAGGGCAGCCGTGTAAACAATGCAACAAATTACACTACGGCAGATGTATGTGGGGAATTTTCAGGTTCTTCGTATGCATGGAGGAGGGCCATAAAGAAGATGACTACCTTAGGAACAAGGGCCCCATGATTGGAAGGGCCTATGTGATGCGTGCAGAGGAGGCGGAGGCTGAGCCAGACTCTACACTGATCACCGGTAACCTTTATGTTGGAAAATTAATTTCGGAGTTTGACAAATTGAGCGTGAAAATGATGAACAACTGATCAAGAAGATTAAAACAAATCGTAAACTGACATTTGCGCGAACTAAATATTAGTGCGTATTTAAGGCAACTGAATCAAACTAACTGAATTACATAGTCAACTGGATGATCAATTGGAAACTGATCAGTTGAGCTATAATTAGTTGAGATCAATCAGTTAATCCTGTCAGCTTTGTCAACTGATAAATAAGTTTGACACGTCATCCGTTAAGGAACGTAGCTATCAACCGACAATTGTACAAGAGCAGACTGCAACACATAATGGGAAATCCGCATATCAGAAAAGCTACAGTGTACGATTGTCAGAAGAATATTGACGTGGCTATACAATGGATATAAAGTTTCAAATGGATATATTGTTACCGTTGGAAGCAAGACTATAAATAGCCGAGAATATAAGCTGATTAAGCACAATCCACAATTGAGAGAAATCTGTAATCCAAAAATCAAGCAATCGGTTTTTTTAGCAAAAACTCATTGTTCTAAATCTCTCAAAAGCTCAAGCTTAATATATATATTCATAGCATTCAAGGATATACTTCGAGCTTAAAACCACAAACTTACTTTTGTATTATTCGATCTTGTAGAGATCAGTTGTGCTGAGTAGTTACGTATCAGTTATGTACGGATAGTTGTATTGGAACTAAGAGTTTCAGTTTTGGCATTGTTAAGTCCAAAAATTGAAGTGGGTTTGTACAAATCATTGTATAGATCAAAGTCTTTTTTAAATATCCTATCTTAGAGATAGAATAGGCGACGTAGGAGTGTTTGAAATCTCCGAACATCCATAAATCATCTTTTTATTTCAGTTTTTATTCTATATGTAAGTCATTTTATTTCCGCACTTTCATTTGTTAACTGATTGACATTGAAAGAAATATTCCACAATTCAGTTTGTAACCAAATTGATTCATTATTCGAAGAGTTTGTGAAAATTTTCAAGTGTTTATTCACCCCCCTTCTAAACACTTTTTCACTCCCAACCGATCCTAACAAGTGGTATCAGAGAAGTTGAATCTTGTTTGTGAATATTTCTTGCCTACTAAATCTGATTACCATTTCTTCCTTCAACAAAATTCCAATGTTCTCGAGAGAAGATGTAACGCCCCGAAAATTTAAAGGTCCACGCGAACCACATGCATATGATTTATTAAATTCCCTTGTATTTGATTAAATGTTTTAACTGCATTAATTAAATATTTTGTGCATATTTACATGTTTAAAAATATATTTTCTACATGGTTACATTAAAATGTATTTTTAAAGGTTATTCGAGTTGCGATCGAGGAACGGAGACCGAGGGCTGAAAAATAGAAAATTTTTTTATTGGTTAATTGTTTTTAATTATTGAAAATAAGGGGTTTTGAGGTGATTTTATACGTCGGGAAGTAAATTTTATCGGTGTTGGTTTTTCAACTAAAACTCGAACTTTTTGGTAACCCGGCTATTAAATTCACAAATTTATTTAAACAAAAACTTTGATAATATTTTATTAAATTCTAATTAAAACTAATGGGCCATAATTGTTGACTTATTAGGCCTAAGCCTTATTTAGTGAATTAATTAGTATTTAAAATGTATTTCTCCCAAACCCTTCACACAACCTCACGGCCACACAATTTTAAATTCTGAAACCTCTCTCCACCTTGACACACCACACACACGACACTTCACACAAAATTTTGAAGAGCAATTCGAAGGGTTCAAGGGACTTCAAGCCAAGGTTTCGATCCGTTCTTCGTCGTCAACGGTTTTTCGTGCGTTTAAAACGCAAAGGCACGCCATATTCTCCTTTTACTCATCATCACATCATAATATGTTTTATGCATGAAAAATATGGAAAACAAGTGACACTTTTGTGTATTTTCGTTTTTGTATATCACATGAAATTTCAAGCAAGGTTTTTGATTCCCAATTCATGTTATTATGTGTTTAAGAGGGCTGCCATGACTAGGACACAATTAAGCATTGTTTTTCATGAATTTAGAGTCTTAGCACATCACCTAAACACCACACACGATCATGAAGCAACCGGAAAAGCAACTTGCTGTCACATGTGATCATGGGTTCGGTTCTATGGGATTGTTGGCTGGGCTTGGGTTCGGTTGGGACCAGGGCTTGGCTAGGGTCTGTGAGGGGTCAAGGGAAGAGTCCTAGCCACGCTAGGATGCGAGTCAAGAGGCTGGGAAGGAGTCCTAGCAAGCTAGGACTCCAACCCGTGAAGCCCATGAAAGCTGCGCAGGTACAGCAGCTGGTGCAGAGAAGGGATGGCTCGGCCTGGGGGCTCTGGGCTGGGATAGGTCAAGTCATTAGGGTCCTAAGAGGGTACAAAAGGGTTAGGGTCAGGGGCTAGCTCGATTGGTTGGAATCCTAGCAAGTTCGAAGAGTCCTTTGTCAAGTGAAACTCTCGGCCATGGCATGCTACTGGTGTGTGGCTGCGGTTTTCAAGCTTGGGTTTGAGTGTGTTGGTTTTAAGGGTCCAGGAGGGTGCCTAGAGGGTCTGGTTCGGGGTTGGATCATGATGGTTCGAGCATGGCTCAATGAAAATTCAAGTTGGCTCAAGGGTAGTCTAGGTGGGTTTGTTGGCTGTTTCTGCAGCTCATGTTTTGCTTCGTTTTTGGAGCTTAAGGTCATGCCCAATGGGTTCTAATGGTTCAGTAGGGTTCCTAGATGGGTTGGCTAGGTTTTGGTTCAAGGCGGCTCGGGCGTGGCTCGAGTGAATTGGGATATGGCTCGGTGTGTTCGAATAGGGGTCAAAAACGAGATGTTAAGAACTAAAAATGAATCCATGGGTCCACGGGTGTGGCTCATGACTTGGAAGGGTAGAATAAATCATAAAAAGGTTATGGTAAAAATTTGGGATCAAAATAACGAGTTTTGGATTTAATCGGAATTTAATCTCCTCACGAAACGCTAATTAACGAGTTTATTGAAACGCTAGTTTTAAGCTTCATAAAATTATGAAAAATTAGGTTTAAGCTTAAATAATTATTAAAAGTCTAAATTTTTAATTTGGGAATTTTATATTAAGGTTTGGTTTAATTCGGGATTAAAACGCATTAATACGTCACATTTAAAGATTAATTTAAAAGTCATCGAATTATGCTAAATAAAAATGTGAGAAAATTCATGTAGATTTAAATAATTATTTGGGACATGTTAGAGTCAATGGAATTAAGAAAAAGTCAAAAACGTGAAATTTTATGTCTAGGGGTAAAACAGTCTTTTTACCCCTAAAAATTAGTAAACGTCATGGCAGTGCCCTATTTGCTGTTTTTTATGTTAATATGATTATGTAACATGTTTATGAATTGTTATATGTTGAAATATAATTTTTAAATGTCCATGGATTATTAAGGGTTAAATTGGTCATTTAAAAGATATGTTGCATGCTTTGTTTCAAAATAAAAATGATATTATATGCATATTTTTATAAGTGATGGAAATACGACATGTTGAAGGATGTGAAGGGAATGTGACTACTGAATATGTTGGAAATATCGTGAGGGTTATGGTCCCAGTGGGAGCCCGACGATCGTGTTTCCTTGAATACGGATACGAATACGAATACGTGATACGAATACGAATATGTTAATACGTAGGCCAAGGCCCAGTTGACCGGTGAGAGTGTTGCTGGTGTCCTGGCCGCCCAGTACTGTGGTTTCTCTAGATGGATCCATCGCCCAATACGATCAAGAATACGAGTCACAATCACGATCTGAATTCAACAAACATGAACATGAACATGAATATGAATATGAATATGGACACGAATATGGATATGAATATGAATATGTTTATGTGATATGTTTATGTTTTTATGAAAATGTTTTTATGCATCATGAAAATATTTACGAAAATGTTTAAGTTTAAGTTTATGCATCTTCATGAAAATGATATTTTAAGTACATGTATTTTTCACTGTTATATGTTAACTGTATTACGTATTACTCGTTATCAAGAATATGACGTGTTGAGTCTTTAGACTCACTAGGTGTGTATGATGCAGGTGATTATGATAATATGTTAATGGAGGTCTTGATGGTTGGTTTGACTGGACTGGAGGTGCACATAACCCGAGGATCGGCGCTAGTTTTCCGCACTAGTTATGATTTATGATTTTAAGTAATGTTAAAGATATTTTTACGACGTTTTATTTGCGAGTGGTTTTTGAGAGGTTATAGTATGGGCTATACTTTTCAAATATTAGTTGGTTGATTTATTTTAAAATGATGTCAAAAATATTTTATGCTTGTGTATGCAATTCGGCCGATGCTATGTGAGGTTTAAAAAAAAAAAATTTTTTTTTCTAGTACTTTTTAAGAAAACGATTAGCAGACGTTTCAGAAGAGTTTGACGGCTGGAATATTAAAATGCAGGCTCATCTAGCTGCACAAGATGATGACATGTGATACGTTATAACTGACGGACCCATGAAAATAATGAAAGCAATTATAGCAGTGGAAATAACTGATGGTGCACTCCATCGTATTGAAAATCCGGAGAAGAATGGACTGCAGAAGATAAGAGGAAAGCCAACCTAGACAATGTGGCTAAAGATATTCTGTATAAAACCTTGGATAAGGTGTCATTTAGTAAAATCAAGCTCTACAAGAGAGAAAAGAAAATTTGGGAGAAATTAATACAGCTGTGCGAGGGAAATGAGCAGAATAAAGAGACAAATTCTTTGTTGTTGTTCAGAAGTTTGATAAAATCAAAATGAAGACAGGAGAGTCTATGCAAGAATAAGATGAGAGAATCAGTGTCATAATAAACAAATTGAATGCACTTGGAAAGGTGTATTCAAATAAAAAAGTAGCGCTGAAAGTGGTTCGAGGTCTTCCCAAGGAATAGGATGTTAAGACAATGGCCATGCAAGAATCAGAGCTCTTACCAACGAAACAATTAGAAGAAAAATTCCAAGGAAGAACCAAACTCTTGCTTCAACTGTAGGAAGCAAGGTCATTTTATTGTTGACAGTCCAAAACAAAAGAAGGACATCAGACATTCAACTAATAAAGGAAAGAAATCAGTTGAGTACAAGAAAAGAGACATGAATGATAAGAGATCATTCCAGAAGAAGCATGAAGTTCTGCTTGCTGAAGAGAGCAAATCCAAATGGGCGAAAACTGACAGGATCGATTAGAGGGGTAATCGTTGAGCTACAATAGCTCGGTTCTTGAAATATTAAACACCGATGAATTAAATCGAGTTTGATATTTAAATCAAGCAGAAAACACTCGTAATAATCCTTCGTAGAAACCAATTAAATATTTTGTAAAGCATTTAAAATATATGCAAGTTGAATAAGTAAAAATATTTTGGTTGAAGCATTTTTTCAAAGACTTGGTATGAAATATTTTGGTATTTGAAGAACACATAATATGCTTCAACGATGCTTCTTTAAAAACAATAGAAATGATAAGTAAGGCAATAAACAAATAGACACGAATTTGTTTATGGATGTTCGTAGACTTCAAATGCTCCTACGTCACCCCTTCTTCCCCTTGGAAAGGATTCACTAGAAGACTTTGATTTATACAACACCTTGTACAAACCCATTCAGCTACGACTTACACCACTGCCTAAACTGAACTCCTAGCACTCAAGATTGTAGGCAGCACCTCACAATCAGCTTAATGTTTAATGTTTCTTATGCCAAGAATACATACAAAAGTTTATTGTCTTTCAAAACTCACTCAACTAATCTTTGAAGTTCAACTCTCTGTATATATGTGAGTGATTGTGTGTGAGGAATTTATCATTAACAGTGTATATATCAAATGTATCCTCACACAAGGGCTTGTTCTCTCAACTAGCTGATTTTTTCATGCTAACTGCCCATGCTTTGAATCCTCCTCAAAAGCTCTTGTTTGATCTTCAAGATGTTGTATTTATAAGCCCCAACAATGATATATACGTTAGACACAAGAATATGACCGTTTAGAAAGTTTCTGTAATGTTTCTGCAATTGCAACGGTCAAATTCGCTTTGCTGGACATTTTCCCGACTGGTCAACTCAACTGGTCGTTCAGTTCAACTAGTCAGCAGCTGGTTCAGTTCAGTTCAGTTCGTCAGCTGCTGGTTCGGTTAAGTTCAGTTGGCTCAGTTCAACTGGTTCG
Organism: Primulina tabacum; assembly: GCF_025594145.1. Classification (NCBI taxonomy): domain Eukaryota; kingdom Viridiplantae; phylum Streptophyta; class Magnoliopsida; order Lamiales; family Gesneriaceae; genus Primulina; species Primulina tabacum. The sequence goes on along the minus strand of NC_134550.1, from coordinate 27,449,647 downwards.
GTTCAGTTCAACTGGTCTGGTTCAATTGGTCTTCAGCTGGTCTGTTCAGTTCAGTTGGTTCAGTTCAACTGATCTAGTTCAACTGGTCTTCAGCTGGTCTGGTTCAGTTCAGTTTCAGCTGGTGTGCTGAAATCAGCCTACTGATTTCAGTTTGTGCAGAACCAGTAAATTTATCGTCATTTATCAGCATCTTAAGCTTCGATTCAGACTTTGACTTCTGAAGATGATTTGTAGATCATCGTCATGTCTTTCCAACGCATACTGAATCGCTTCATTTCGATAACCGAGCTGAGAGATATGACCAAAATACCGCCACTGCTCAAACCCAACTGATTGCTGTTTTCGTGTGATCAATTCGGTAATTGAGCGATCTGTTAGACCATGATAACATCCAATTTTACCAAACTGACGTGAAATACGATTTGTTTCAAATTGAGTTTTCTGATCATTTAAGTTGGCGGATTGTCATTTGGATCATCCAGTTGAGAGATATAATCACAATACCGAAGCTTTGCAGAAATTCAGTTTGTGCAGAATTCAGTTTCAGCTTGCTTCTTGTTTTAATAACTTCACGCTTGATTAAATATGTTAGAAACACAATAACAAGTTTTGTTAACATCAAAATCAAGACTGCGAACTTGAAAAGTTTCAACAATCTCCACCTTTTGATGATCACAAAACTTGGATAAACAATCAACTTAACTAACATATTTCTCCCCCTTTTTGTGTGAATCAAAAAGTCATATTTTCAAAATATTTTAAACAAAATTTTATCCCCCTCAATATTTAAAAATAATAACTCCATTAAAATTTTAATGAGTTCTCCCCCTATATTTTTGAAATTTTGAAATTTATAAAAGAAGAGGGATAACTAACCAATTTTCTCCATGGCTCATTTTCTGCTGCAGCACATATGCTCTGTCTTCAACAAATAAATTGTATTTTATCGGGCATAATTAGGCTGCAAATTTTATACCGCTATAAACCTCTATGAGTCTAGTTTGCAACGCAAAAATCGGTTTGTCATTTGGACACTCGAGCAAAGAGATATGCCATTTTTCCTACGGTCGCTGCAAGCTGCACGAAAATTCAGTTTTGCATATATATGTGTAAAAAATCTGAAATTTTCGAATTTTAAACATCAAAATCAGTTTCAATGTTCTTTCAAAAACACCCGCTCTAATACCACTTGACAGGATCGATTAGAGGGGTAATCGTTGAGCTACAATAGCTCGGTTATTGAAATATTAAACACCGATGAAATAAATCGAATTTGATATTCAAATCAAGCGGAAAACACTCGAAATAATCGTTCGTGGAAACCAATTAAATATTTTGTAAAGCATTTAATATATATGCAAGTTGAATTAGTAAAAATATTTTGGTTGAAGCATTTTTTCAAAGACTTGGTATGCAATATTTTGGTATTTGAAGAACACATAAAATGCTTCAACAATACATCTTTAAAAACAATGGAAATGATAAATAAGGCAATAAACAAATAGACACGTATTTGTTTATGGATGTTCGGAGACTTCAAGTGCTCCTACGTCACCCCTTCTTTCCCTTGGGAATGATTCACTAGAAGATTTTGATTTATACAACACCTTGTACAAACCCATTCAGCTACGACTTACACCACTGCCTAAACTGAACTCCTAGCACTTAAGATTGTAGGCAGCACCTCACAATCAGCATAATATTTAATGTTTCTTATGCCAAGACTGCATACACAAGTTTATTGTCTTTGTGCAAGACTCACTCAACTAATCTTTGAAGTTCAACTCTCTGTATATGTTTGAATGATTGTGTGTGAGGAATTTATCATTTAAAGTGTATATTTCAAATGTATCATCACATAAGGGCTTGTGCTTTCAACTAGCTGATTTTTTTATGCTAACTGCCCATGCTTTGAATCCTCCTCAAAAGCTCTTGTTTTATCTTCAAGATGTTGTATTTATAAGCCCCAACAATGATATATATGTTAGACACAAGAATATGACCGTTTAGAAAGTTTCTGTACTGTTTCTGCAATTGCAACTGGTCAAATTCGCCTTGCTGGACATTTTCCTGACTGGTCAACTCAACTGGTCGTTCAGTTCAACTGGTCAGCAGCTGGTTCAGTTCAGTTCAGTTGGTCAGCTGCTGGTTCGGTTAAGTTTAGCTGGTTTAGTTCAGCTGGTTCAGTTCAACTGGTTCGGTTCTGTTCAACTGGTCTGGTTCAACTGGTCTTCAGCTGGTCTGTTCAGTTCAGTTGGTTCAGTTCAACTGATCTAGTTCAACTGGTCTTCAGTTGGTTCTGTTCAGTTCAACTAGTTTAGTTCAGTTTCAGCTGGTGTGCTGAAATCAGCTAGGCTGATTTCAGTTTGTGCAGAACCAGTAACTTCATCGTCATTTATCATCATCTTAAGCTTCGATTCAGACTTTGACTTCTGAATATGATTTGTAGATCATTGTCTTGTCCTTCTAACGCATACTGAATCGCTTCATTTCGATAACCGAGCTGAGCGATATGACCAAAATACCGCAACTGCTCAAACCCAACTAATTGCTGTTTTCGTGTGATCAGTTCGGTAATTGAGCGATCAGTTAGACCATGATAACATCCGATTTTACCAAACTGACGTGAAATACGATTTGTTTCAAATTGAATTTTCTTGTGAGTCATGTTGGCGGATTGTCATTTGGATCATCTAGTTGAGAGATATCATCAAAATACCGAAGCTTGCCAGAAATTCAGTTTGTGCAGAATTCAGTTTCGGCTTGCTTCTTATTTTAATAACTTCACACTTGATTAAATATGTTAGAAACATAATAACAAGTTTTGTTAACATCAAAATCAAGACTGCGAACTTGAAAAGTTCCAGCAAAAACTGACAGTGTAAAGTCATATTCTGAAAGCTCAGTCAGTTCAAGCGATGATGACGAAGAAGTTAAATGTTTAATGGCAAATGAGATAGAACTGGAGTCAACAAGCGAAAATGTATTTGACTTCATCTCTACTGACTTTACACAAGAATAACTCATAGACACTTTGCATGGCATGGTAAATGAGTATCACAAGCTTGGTCGCTCCTTCGAAAAAGCTAAAACATAGCAAACTTATCCCATAGACAATAAAACTGAAACTTACTAGTCAGTTGAAATGTTGAGTCTAAAAAGAGAGATTGCCAAACAAAAAGCTTAAATGAGCAAGATCCAATATTTGATTCATCAGTTAAAAACAGAAAATTCAAAACAAAATTATTATATTCAAGCTTGGAATAAGTCATCAGTCACGCTGACTGAAATGCAGAGTATACAAAAACCAGTTCCTGATAGAACTGGTTTAGGCTTCAATTGCATTGAGGAAAACTCTGTAATTGATACCATGCCCAAGTTGAATGAGCACAAAGATAAATTCATTAACTTTGTGAAATCAACAGTAGTACAAGAATTATTTGAACCAAGTAAACCAAATGTCCAACCGATTGAACCTAAGAACAAAGCAAAGCGGTTTGGAATTGGGTATAGCACGAAGAGTTCAACTGATTCAAGAACCTAGATATTCAAGAAGTTTAGTTACAAAAATCAAAACTTTAAGGATGGTTATTACAATTATTATAACTGTAAGCCAACTCAATGGACATATCGAGTAAACAAACTGTTGAAAAAGGTTCACAATCATACTGTTTCATCCGCATACCACACACCTAACACAAACAAACAGGGAAAAGTTATTTGGAACATAGCAACTGAAAAGTCAGTTAGACTGATCCAAGTCTGGGTCTCTTAAAGGACTAATCAGCCTATGACCCAAATAGATGTGGGTACCAAAATTATATATTGTGTGTGATTGCAGGTAACAGATACAACAAAAGAAATCAATCTGATACTTGGACAGTGGATGCTCACGACACATGACAGGGGATGCAAATTTGATATCTCAACTAATTAAATACACAAGTACAAACATCAATTTTGGAGACAAATCGAAAGGTAGAACTGTGGGTAAGGGTAAATTTATCCATGGTAACTTTATTATTAAAGATGTTTTACTAGTTGAGAAATTGAAGTATAACTTGATTAGCATTAGTTATTTATGCGATAACAATTTCTCAGTTCAGTTCAACAGACACACGTGTACAGTTAGAAGCATTAGTTAGTTATGCGATAACAATTTCTCAGTTCAGTTCAACAGACACACGTGTACAGTTAGAAACTCAACTGATGAGATTATTTTAATTGACAATCATTGTGTGAATACTTACAAAATAAGTTGGACTGATCAACCTAATGCACCAGTTTGTTTTATAGCTTCAAAATATTCTAAAAACTGGTTATGACATAAAAGGTTGAACCACTTAAATTTTAAGTATATTGCTTATCTGAGTAATCATGATCTTTTAACTTGTCTGCCTAAGATCGAATTTTCAAAAAATAAAATTTGTTCAGCATGTCAGTTTGGTAAAAAAGTAAGATCCTATTTAAAAACAAGGTAGTAAATCTTCATTCAAATGCTTAGAATTACTGCATATGGATCTTTTTGGTCCAATACCAGTCATGTGTTTAGGGTTAATGAAATATACCTTTGTAATTGTTGATAATTTTTCAAGATTTACTTGGGTTATATTTTTAAAATCAAAACACCAAATTGCTGCACAACTGATTAAACTCTTCAAAAGACTTTTAAATGAAAAATCAGTTGGTATTGACAGAATAAGGTCTGATCGAGGGACTGAATTCATCCACCAAAATCATTCACAATTTTTAGAAAATAATGGGATCGAGCATGATCTCTCAGCAGCAAGAACTCCCCGGCAAACTAATGTAGCTGAGAGAAGAAATCGAATTCTTAAAGAAGCTGCAAGAATATTGCTTGTTGATTCTAGTATTTCTCAGAGGTTTTGTGCAGAAGCAGTAATCACTGCATGTTACACTCAGAACATATCAATGATGAATAAAAATCATTTAAAAATGACATATGAGATCTGGTATGGACATATAAGTGTGGTATCTTACTTCAGAATATTCGACTACAGATGTTTTATTCACGATAATGGCAAAAATCATTTGATGCAAAATCTGCAGAAGGAATATTTCTGGGTTATTCATCAGTTAGTAATGCTTATAGAGTATTTAACAAATGTATTTTAAATGTAGAGGAGTCAATTCATGTTGTATTTGATGAATCTACTCTAACTGATAAGCCAACCGATCCAGTTGAGCTAGTTAATCGCTTTACAGACATCAGTTTGGAGGATGATAGTGAAGAAGAAGTTCATATCAATCGAAATCTCCTTCAAACAACTGAACCAGAGATATTGGATCAATCAGTTGAACAAGAAATTTTTCCTAATCATCAGTTGGTGGAACAAAATGAGGAGATTCAAATACCAATTGAATCAGCAGCAACAGAAACTGAAGAAAACGTTCAGTTACTAACTGAACTAGTTGCTGAAATCGATCCAACCAATGCTGAATACAGATGGAAGAAATCACACCCACCTGAATTGGTAATAGGTTATCAATCTGATCTGGTAAGAACTCGGAATCAAATGATTAATTTATTTATTCATTCATCTTTTGTTTCCTAACTGGAACCAAACAAAACTGATGAAGCTCTTGGTGATTCCAACTGGATAAATGCTAAGCAAGAAGAGCTAAATCAGTTTACCCATAACAATGTCTGGAACTTAGTTCCAAGACCAATTTCTAAAACCATTATAGGTACAAAGTGGGTTTACAGAAACAAACTGAACGAAGAAGGTTCAGTTATGTGTAACAAACCGAGGCTTGTAGCACAAGGATATAGGCAAGAAGAAGAGATATATTACGACGAGACATATGCACCAGTTGCACGACTGACAGCAACCAGAATATTTCTTGCTTATGCCTCATTCAAGAACTTTAAAGACTAACAAATGGATGTCAAAAGTGCATTCCAAAATGGTCAGTTGCAGGAAGAAGTTAATGTGGAACAACCACCAGGTTTTGTTAATCACTCTATTCCTGACCATGTTTATCATTTGAACAAAGCTCTTTTACGATCTTAAGCAAGATCCAAGACCTTGGTATGAAACGCTTTCAGAATTTCTGACTGATCATGACTTTACTGTTGGATCAGTTGACAAGACTCTGTTCAAATTTTTAAAGAATGATCATATTTTACTTGTGCAAATATATATTGAAAATATTATTTTTTGGTCAACTAACCCCAAATTATGCGAGAAATTTTCCAAGTTAATGCAGGAAAAATTTGAGATGAGTGATAGGTGAACCGACGTTCTTTCTCGATCTGCAAGTTGAAGACTTACAATGAATGAGTCAGATACAGAGCTGAATTGTTTGCCAAGCGACTATAGAAGAAAATAGTTTTGAATAAATTTGTTGCTTCGGAAACCATAGTTCTGAGAATTGTCATAGCTGTAACAGTTGTTCATGCACTAGAAAGGAAGACGTATTTCTTTGATCTGATGCGAGCCAAGAAGCTAGCTCAAATAATACTTCAACTACCCAAGAATTATGATCCCACCAGTCCAGCTGCCTTCAATGACAAAGCAGTTTACGATCAGGTTGACACGGATCTATTTTCACTGCAGATGAAGATCAAATATTGGGAAATGGGTCAAGAGCTGACTATTCCTACAACTTCCATCCTCAGAAGAGCAGGCTGAACCTTTATCTCAACAGCCAGAGCCGTCCCAAGAATCAGTTGCTCAACCACCTGAACAAGAAACTGCTGCTTCTTCAAAGGATGCTGAACCGTTAACTTCTGCTCTTCAATCTTTTCCTATAGGTTCTCAACTCTACATTGAAGTTGAGTTATCACTGGCCAATATTGAAAAAGTTAGACAATTAGTCGCAGCAGATATTCAGTTGAGTGTTGAAGGACCGATCCTAACTGAACAGCCAACCTCCGAGGCTATTTTGCAAGTAACTGCAGAACCATTTCAGTCGGCTGCGACGACTGAACAGGTAGTCCTAGCTGAAGTGGCTCAGTTGCACTCGTTTCCAAATGAAGCAGTGCCAACTGAAGAGCCAATGTTGTTAGACCAACTGAAGAGCCTACAAGCTCAACTGCTGTTCCGACGACCACTCCTCCTCCAGAACTCCAACTGGAAGAAGTTACAGAAATGGTTGTTGTTGAGACTGAATAAATTGATCAGGCCTTGGTGATTTTAATGAAGAAGAAAAAGAGCAAGAGCCAAAATTCTCTGAAGCTATGTCTCCTGATATACCAATGGCAATTGATTCAATGATAGAAGACATTCAGTCCAACCTTCTCCATTTAGTCTCTTCTATTTCCGACATCAACTCAACCCAACTGCTGCACACCTTAAAGATTGATTATATGAAGGAGAACACAATGAAGAACCTGCAACAGGTCACAAAGGACATCAGTACTTTATTTCTCCAGCTAGATCGATTGAAGAAAGATCGAGAGACAGTTCAAGCACATTTCCAAACTCAAGACATGTTCAAGAATCACATTGAATTCCTGGAAACTGTCGTGACAAAGAGAATGGATTTGAGGCAAGAACAAATAATGAATGTTATATCAAATGTCACCTCGGAAGTTCGCGCTTTATCCAGCAGAGTTGGTCAGTTTGACAAAAAGGGGGAAGAGGAAAAAGAACAGCGGCAGCTATCCAAGAAAAGACCTAGTCAACCGACTGATCAAAGACCAGCTGATAAACGAGCCAAGCATTGATGAAGTCCAGATCAGTTAGAAGACAGTCTTCAAAATCAGTTTATAAAATTTTTCAGATTCTGAGGATTTTAGTCAGTAGAAGATTCTTTTATTCTTTCATTCTTTGTACGAATTTGTACATTGAAAGAGTTGTTAATAAAATATTATTTTATCTACAAAGAGTTTAGTTTGATCAGTTCATATATTCTATGTTTTGTCAAACACATAAAAGGGAGAAATTGTTGGAAACTTAATTTCGAGGTTTGACAAACTGAGCGTGAAAAGGATGAACAACTGATCAAGAAGACTAAAACAAATCGTAAACTTACAGTTGCCCGAACTAACGATCAGTGCGTATTTAAGGTAACTGAATTACATATTCAATTGGATGATTAATGGGAAACTGATCAGTTGAACTATAATCAGTTGAGATCAATTAGTTAATCCTATCGGATTTGTCAACTGATAAATCAGTTTGACACGTCATCAGTTAAGGAACTTAGCAATCAACCGACAATTGTGCAAGAGCAGAATGCAACGCATAGTGGGAAATCCGCATATCAGAAAAGCTACAGTGTACGATTGTCAGAAAAATGTTGACGTGTCTATACAATGAATATAATGTTTCAAATGGATTTATTGTTACCGTTGGAAGCAAGCCTATAAATAGCTGAGAAGATCAGCTGATCTAGTACAATCCACAATTGAGATAAATCTGTAATCCAGAAATCAAGCAATAATTTTTTCAAGCAAAAACTCAGTGTTCTAAATCTCTCAAAAGCTCACGCTTAATATATATATTCATAGCATTCAAGGTTATACTTCGAGCTTAAAAGCACAAACTTACTATTGTATTATTTGATCTTGTAGAGATCAGTTGTGCTGAGTAGTTACGTATCAGTTATATACTTATAGTTGTATTAAAACTAAGAGTTTCAGTTTTGGCATTGTTAAGTCCAAAAACTGAAGTATGTTTGTACAAATCATTGCATAGATAAAAGTATTTTAGTTAATATCCTATCTTCGAGATAGAAGGGGTGACGTAGGACTGTTTGAAATCTCCAAACATCCATAAGTCGTCTCTTTATTTCAGTTTTTATTCTATCTGTCACTCAGTTTATTTCTGCACTTTCATCATTTAACTGATTGACATTGAAAGAAAGATTCCATAATTCATTTTGTAACCAAACTGATCCAGCATTCGTAGAGTTTGTGAAAATTGTCAAGTGTTTATGCAACCCCCCCTCTAAAAATTTTTCACTCCCAACCGATCCTGAAACTTTACGTTTAAGATTTTTATTTACCGCCTCGATTGCATGAATTATTATGTTGGTTGGGGGAATTATTTTTGGGATTCAGAACCTAGAATAAATTAGGTTCCATGTTCTAATAGGTGTTCCATGTTCTAATAGATGGACTTAAGGGTTGAATTTAAGAAGTAAAGAGCTTTAAAGACCAAAATGTCATAACCGAAATTACAGGGACCTACTGAAAAATTCGAAAATCGAGGGACTGTTTTGCTTATTTCAAAAATTTTGGGGACAAGGTAATAATTTTCAAGAATTTTAAGGATTAAATTGACTAAATTCGACATTTTATGAGGACTAAGATGCCATTTTTGAAATTTTCAGGGGCCAAATTTTTAAGAATTTGAAACTATATGGGTCAACGTGCAATTTATGAAATCTTCGAGCAGTTAATCTCAAAATTGTGATGGTAAACTAGAGTAAATCAGTGATTTTTCGAGGATATTGGGATTATTACTGATAGAAATTTTGTTAAGATTCGACACGATCGGATTTGATTGTACGTTTTGTCTTTGGAAAGATATATATTGCAGGTGTAGCCATGTATGCATTGCTAGATTCCGGAGCTAAACATTTGTTTATATCCGAGTCATTTGTAAAGCGAATATGAATCAAACCAGAGTCTATGTATTCGGGATTCAGAGTTTCGATTCCATCCGGAGTTCAGATGTTTATGTCTCAGATAATGAAGAGATTGGAGCTTCGGTTGCAGAAAAATGTGGTGCAAGCAGACCTGATTGTGCTACCATTACCGGAGTCCAATATTATTCCTGGTATGTACTGGATTTCTTCGAACGGAGAAGCTATAGACTTTCAACAGAGGTAAGTATAGTGGTCAGCCATTTATTTTTGAGGCAGTCAGACACCAGCAGATGCCGCACATAATTTCATGCATCTGTGCAAGGAAGCTCATGGGGAGAGGCTGGCAGGAATTTTCGGCCAGTATTGTGACCGTGACCAAGCCAGTCAGCCAGAGACTAGAGGACGTCGAGGTGGTCAAGGATTTTCCCAGTGTTTTCTCGGACGACGTTTCAGGCATTCCACCAGACAGAGAGGAACACTTTTCTTTCGAGCTAATGCCACGTACTGTGCAGATCTATAAGGCATCCTATATTCTAGCACCGGCAAAAATTAAAGAGCTGAAGGATCAGATATAGGATTTACTAGATAAGGGTTTCATTCGCCCGAGCTTTTCTCCATGGGGTGCACGGGTACTGTTTCTTAAGAAGAATGACGACAACATGCGACTTTTCATTGACTACAGGGAGCTGAACCAGGTCACAGTTAAGAATAAGTATCCAATGCCAGGATTGAAGATCTATTTGATCAGCTTCAGGGTGCATCAGTATTCTCGAATATAGATCTCCGATCAGGATACCACCAGCTGGAGGTGAGAGAATATGACGTGCATAAGATGACTTTCAGGACGCGTTATGGGCACTATGAGTTTATGGTTATGCCCTTCGGATTGACGAACGCACCAGCGGTCGTAATGGATCTCATGAATCGCGTGTTTCAGCCGTATTTGGATCAATTCGTCATAGAACTCATAGACGACATCTTGATCTATTCGAAAAGCAGAGATAAGCACAGTTAGTATCTGAAGACCGTAGTGAAGACCTTACAGGACAGACAATTGTATGCAAAGTTCAGTAAATGCAAGTTCTGGCTAGACAAAGTGGCATTCTTGGTCCACATTATATCCCGTGATAGAGTATAGGTTGACCCTAGAAAAGTTGAAGCAGTCAGAAACTGGCCAGTGACGAAGAGTGTGACAGAGATGCGGAGTTTCTTGGACCTAGCGGGTATTAGAGGAAATTGATACAGTGTTTTTCTTCCATCGCGGTGCCTTTAACTGCCTTGACGAAGAAGAAAGTGAAGTTTTTTTGGGGACCCGAGTGCCAGGAGAGATTCGACAGACTGAAGCAGACATTGACTTCAGTCCTTGTTCTTGCTATGCCATCAGGGAAAGGAGAGTTGAGCTTTATAGGATGCTTCGAAGCTCAGTCTGGGAGCATTTTTGATGCAGCATGATAGGGTTATTTCTTACACATCCAGACAGTTGAAGGTCCATGAGAAGAATTATCCGACTCACGACCTCAAGCTAGCAGCAGTGGTTTTTCCCTGAAGATATGGATGCACTATCTGTATGGGGAGAAGTGCAATATTTTCACTGATCACAAGAGCCCGTAGTACTTCTTCACACAGAAAGAGCTGAATATTAGACAGCGGAGATGGCTGGAACTAGTGAAGGATTATGATTCTGACATTAGCTACCATCCGGATAAGGCTAATGTGGTTGCAGATTCCCTGAGCAGGAGGAATGCAGTGATAACTCAGTTGTAGGTATAGAGACCAGTGCAGGCAAAGATTCAGATATTTGAGCTTGCAGTTTATGCCAAGGGTGATGCCCCTAGTCTTTCTACACTGTCAGTGAAGTCGACACTGATGGACAGAATCTGAGCAGGGCAGGCTTCTGACGAGCAGTTACAGAAGCAGAGACAGAGGGATGAGTCTAAGGGCCTGAGGTTGTATACAGTTGAGGACGACATAGTCAGATATGGTGACGGACTATGTATTTGTGAAAGCCGTACCGATGAAAGGTTTGATGAGGTTTGGAAAGAAGGGCAAGCTCGGCACTAGATTCATAGAACCGTTTGAGATCCTAGAGAGAGTTGGGACACTCGCATACAGAGTTGCATTACTGCCGAATCTAGCGGGAGTTCAAAATTTGTTCCACGTCTCGAAGCCGCGGAAATACATGTCGAACCCTTCGCAGGTACTGAATTATGAGCCAATGCAGCTAACGCCAAACCTTTCTTTCGAGGAGAGACCTACTCAGATGTTGGATTGGCAGGAGAGGAGACTCCGGAACAAGGAGATCCTCATGGTCAAATTCAAATGGCTAAATCATTCCGAGGAGGAGGCTACATGGGAGACGGAGACCGAGATGAGAAGTCGCTACCCTGAGTCATTCGGTATGTTTTATATTTCGAGGACGAAATTTTGTTTAATTGGATGAATTGTAAGGTCTAGGAAATTCGAATTACGTAACCTTTCTGTATGCAATCTATGTTTAATTATATTTATGAGTTTAATGCATGTTTATCGCATGATATGTGTGTTAGTGCATGTTTAATTAACGTTTCATGATTAGGGTTTTTATAGTAGTTTTAGCGCTCGAACGAAAAATCGAGATCGGGGATAATTAAGAAAAAATATTTTTATTAAATCATTATTTTTAATTATTTAATATATGGTGTAATTAAGTGTAGTTTTTCGAATTGGGCCTTGGTTGGGTATTTTTACTCGTCGGGTCATATTTTTAACCGGTACACAAATTTTAGCGAGTCAGAGGACATTTTGAGGGTTCGAGCAATATTTTCAAAAACGTACCTGAACAAAATATTTTTCGGGTGTATTTTTGGGCTTGACGGGTTTTTTCTTTTTTTCACAATGGGCCTAAAACCTTTTTAAACTCATTTAATTATTATTAATGTCCCATTAGTGCATTATTATATTAACTTAAACACATTTATCAAACCCTAAACCTACCCCTAAATCCCTCTGCCACCCCTCCCCTCAGAAGCAACAGCATTCGAAGTCCCCATCAGCTCCTTCTTCGTTTTTCTCTTAAGCTTTCAAAGAAAACTCTTCCCGTCTCTCCGGTGCTTGTCCTACGCGTATACCTTCATGTTTCGAGCATTTAAACCCAAAGGCACGCCCTAAAATGTTTCTTTATCAAAATTCACACTATTTTATTCCGGTGTGTGTGTTTGCATGAGGAATGCATGAATCTTTTACGTTGAATCATTTATGTATCATTTTGTCACGAAATATGAAATTTTTGTCATGTAACTCACGTTTTTTGTTGTTTTCGTGTAAGGGGCTGCGGATTTATGATGCTAGGGTGCTGAACACGTCGAGGGTTAAGGTATATAAGGGCTGGAGTCTAGGTTCGGTTGAACTATGGAGAGGTACTGATCAAACCTAGGTCATGTTTGTGAGGTTGGCAGCTAGATCGAGCTTGGGGATGAGAACTGGCTGTAGGGGAGCCTATCCAAGCCATGGTGTAGTCCCTAAAGGGGTTGAGACGTGGTCTATGAGGGCCAACCACAGCTGGTCTTGTTGTAGGAGTCGGTCTAGGCGCTTGTACCGAGAAGGGTTGAGGTGGGGCTTGTTTTCAAGTAAATCGAGTGGGACGGTTTGCATGGGCAGTATGTGTTGCTAGGGTTTGTCCAATAGGGCGTCATTGGCACGATCTTAGTCCTAGGTGACGTTGGCTCGAGGCTGGTTCGAGTTGGTTAGCTCTAGGATCGAAATATTGGGGGCTTGACGCATTAGGGTTTGTACGAAATCCAAGTGCCGAAAATCCAGCAACTTTTAGGGGAATGTTCGAGGGTTTTAAGTGGTATGGTCCAGGTGGTTTAGGGGTTGGTAGGGTACGATTAAGGCGTGTTTTAAGTTTGGAAAGAATTGGTTGAGTTTCGGATTGATTCAGGTTAAAATCGGTACTTCGGTCCAAGTTTTAAAACGAATCGAATAAATTATGAAACGCACTCGAGGTTACATCTATGAAATGATTATAAATATGTTTTGAGGTGTTTTTAAGAGTTTTGTTGGATTCGGGTCGAAATTTTGAGGTCCAGGGATAATATGGTCAATTAGGGTTTCCAGGGGCAAAACGATCATTTTGCACCCATGTCGCGTTAGCATTACTGGCAGCGCCCTGATAAAAAAATTACACGTTTTTAATGTATATGATATCATGAATATGATATTTTATGGAAATATGAAAAATACGTTGCATGCTTGATTTTAAGAAAAAAATTTACGTATATGCATGTTTTTTATAAATGATGAATATGATGACATGTTTTGAAGGATGAGAGTTGGTTGTGACTAATACGATTACATGTAAGGCTAAGGCTCAGTTGATGTGTAATACTGTTGCTGATGTCCCCGCCGTCAGGTACCACGGTTATACGTAGATGGATCCATAAACTAATACGATGATACGAAAGTCACAACTAATGAACGGAATTCAAATAAGAAAAATGAATACGTATGTGCTGATATGTTGATACATGTTTTGGACACGTTACGCTTTGACATAATATGTTTTAAGTTCATGTTTTTATGATCATGAAATGTATGTTGATTACAGTATTTTTCACTGTTGAATGTTATGCATATGTATTTGTTATAACGATTTTGGTGTGTTGAGTCTTTAGACTCACTAGGTGTGAATTATGCAGATGAGCATATTGTTGAGGAGACTGGAGGCACCGAAGACTGAGTAGGCGGGGCTGGATGTGCTTACGCTAACCCGAGGTCTATATTTTTTCCGAACATTACGTTTATGAATTAGGAGGAACCATAAATATTTTTATACACTTGTTGCGAATTTTCCGCTCGCAGGCTTACGTTTGTCAAGTTTTAATATATGGAAGTAAAGTACTGTTCCCACGAGGAGTGTATAACTAAAAATATATCAATACTTGTAATTAAAATAGTCACGAAGTTATCTAGAAAAATCAATAAAAGATTTGGTTTGCTGAATATTAAATTAATCGCAAATAAATATTAATCAAATCACTGAATCGGGAAAATATCAATGAGAGAAAATATCTAGAGAAATAATTTCACTGAGTTTCCACGATAATTTTTCTTGGTTGAATTTATATGCATGAATTCCAATTATTTAATGGCCAAGAACATTTAAGTATTTTATTCCTTATTTCCCAAGTGACGAATAAATTATATCAATCAAACTTAGATTTTATTACTTTGATTCAAACATTCCTAATAAAATCTAAGTTTAATTGATAAATGCAAACAATGTCCTTACCTTGCGAATGATATAAACATTCAACGATGGGACACAACGGCTTCTCTGGATCAAATGGAACTGTCGGTGCTTTAGAACTCAGCTCTAGCTTGCCTTTCCCCTTGAAACTGTCCCTTCCTCTTTGGCTCGAACCCTGACCCCTTTGAGCAATAGCCTGTTGCCTCGCCTGTCTCTCTCTTGCAATATCTTTCTCATCTTGCTCGGCTAACAAGGCTTTAGCCACAATCTCCTTAAAAGTCACCTCCTTAGACATATTGATGTCCCTTCTGATCTCTACTCGAAGTCCTCTAATGAAATGAGCACCTTTGTCTTTGTCATTGGAGGCAATATATGGGGCAAACAGACAGCCCTCCTCGAACTTCAAAATGTACTCATCGACATTCAAACCTCCTTGATGAAGCTCTAAAAATTCAGTCACCTTCCGAGCTCTAAGTGCATCTGGGAAGTACTTTTCGTAGAAAAGATCAGTGAAATCTTGCCACTTCAATGCCGGAACATCCACACCTACCTTGTTAGCATTCCACCAAATACATGCAGTTTTGACTAACATGAACACTGCACAATCAATTCTGTCCTTGTCTTCATAGTTAAGATGATCAAATATCACCTCAAGTGCTTTGATCCACTCTACAGGCACCAATGGATCAGTGCTTCTTGCAAACTCAGGCGGATCCATCCTCTTGAAAGCAGTAAAGGTCCCATCGGTTCCAACTGCTTGAGCCACTTGGCCTCTCCCTTGACCTCTACCTTGACGTGTACCTTGCAAACGGAGCAACTGCTGAATCTGTTCACTGTGGACCTTGGCTTGCTCTTTCAACAACTTGCCGAACTCGCCGACAACTCTCGATGAGGAGCTATCCTCACCCTCTGAAGATTTTCTCTTAGGAGGCATTAAATCCTACAATGTGCTCACATAGTACATATCAACCAATGACAATAAATAGATGTAGAAGAAGACATACCCGGACTGTTGAAAGTAGACGAAGTCATATGCATTGGTCCGAAGAACGTTGCTCTGATACCACTGAATGTAACACCTCAAACCGATTTTATAAAATAACAGTGGAATACTAAAAATTTTACTTGAAGGGAGGAAGTATTTAAAATTCTCTTGACATAAAACATTTACAATCAAAAGTAGATACATGATCAATCAAGTGTTGCACCAAAATACAAAATATCATTTTGTGATCATGTCCAAAATGCGAGCAAAATAGTCTTCTTCCGTCCCTCTTCTATGCATATGGCCTCGGCTCCAATCAACGTCCTGTCTCGTCGCTCTTATCTGCATCACATGAATAACTGAAATGAGTATAAAACTCAGCAAGTGGAACTCTTACATAGCAATGGATACATATCATACTCTGTAAAACATGGCTTTGAAACAATTACATACCATCAACTCTGAAACATAAATATCATAGCATGAATAACAATAACGATGGTATTTCTCTTTTCTCTGATGGATTGATATCTAAATAGTATCTCTGTCTCTGTACCTATATCCCATCGATATAAATCGATACTCTGTTGGGATATAAGCCTATGGTCATTGATCAACTAATTGCATGCAATCTCTGACTATGTATCTATCAATCCAATAAATCATTTAAACTCTCTTTTGGGCATTAAATCAAACACTTTGCATACTCTTTTCTTTTGAATTCTCTTTTACATAATTGAGACATAAAAATGCCTCTAATATACAACAAAGTGTATTAATAGCATTAATCAAATGGAAAGGAATAACATGTTAAAACCATTGAAACACCATACATATATTATCATGTGAGCACAAGGAAATGAATTCCACTTACTACACTTGGAAACCTTGATTCTAAACTCTTGGTTGAATTCCTACAACAATAAACCATATAATGAACCATCAACATCTCAATAATCACAAACACATACCATAAAAGCCATAAAATCAACACCATCAACAAACCCATGATTCTCCCAACACCAAAAAAACCAAGAATAAACTATACCACAAGCTTACCTTAGATCTTTGAACCAACAATGACCTTGTTGTCACTTCAATAATCCAACAATAAGCTTGAATCAAAGAAAGGAAAGAAAGAAATTGAGAACCCTAACTTCCTCCTTGAGCTGCAAACCGCGAAGAGTGGAGAGAATGAGGAAATAATGAGCCAACTCTTGTCTTATATCACTTAAATCTCGAAAACACGCTTTTACTGTACATGCACCGCGGGTGCGCTGAATGTATTGGACAACATACAAAAATCCGTAAGGAACGACCACGGGTGCGCTGCCTCTTGGACCGCGGGTGCGGTGTCGTCTCTGCCCAAAAACCGTGGGTGCGGTTGTTAACTGTCCGCGGGTGCGGTCACCTCTGTAGCCACAACAAACTTTGCATCTAAAAATCGGATCGCAACGCCGCTTCTCCTAATAATTCGGCAACACTCTCAACAAGAAAGTTGAACCTCTATGTCTTATCTAACCACTCCCATTGACCTCATACCAATTGGCTCAACATAAAAATTACCATGAATTAAATCGCAACGACGCTACAATAAAACCACATAACAAGTATAACCAACAATATTATAAACCATAAATCGTAACTCTTAACTTCAAAACTATACTTAAACTTAACCAAGTAGTCCATAAACATACGAAATTTTAAACCATACCGTTCACCAAGCTTGGCTATTACAATGTTTCTCTGCTATCCTAGGCTTGATTTGAACAACTTTTCTCCACTAGTATGTTGGATAAACGTGACAAGGTTAATAGGTCTTGTAGGCTTGTAACGTTAGGCTACGGCTCATGGCTACAATAAAAGGTATGAAAAATAAAAATTTGAGAGAAATATTTGAATTTTCATCATTTTCACTCATTTAATTCACCACACTTATTGTTTTCTCATCATTCATATCCTTCTTTTCCCATACTTTTTATCTCTTCACCACTTTTGATTCATTCTTTTCATAATTTTTCTTCTTTTTGTTTCGTTTCTTTTTCAACTCCTTTTATACACATTTGTTTTTTTTCTTTCCAAAGATTATTTGAATCATTTAAACACCAATAAACTTATTTCTCTCAAAATTAAGTAGGATAATAAGTGTATAAACTTCATTTGATAGTTGTTATGGGATATAGAATAGATACAAGTGGGGCTAATTGTATGTCATTGACACATACCACTTGATTTTTTTGTTGGCTCAAAATGAGACACTAGGGATATTTCATGTTTATTTGGTTGGCTCGAAGACTCAAACGGTTCCAAAGATTTCCTAAATCATTCCTATTCACATATTATCCGTATTTCGTCTCGAAAAGTGTTTAAGCACGTTCTAGATTACCATCAATCCAATAGTTATCTCATACAAACCAATCATGCATTGTTCAATCAAAATTATATATGAGATAGATGCAAAAAGAAAAGTCAAGCATCTCAATCAACTAGAGGTTCAAGGGGCTACAAATTGACAATAACCAATGAAAACAGGCCCAAAGATGTTGAGAAAAATTCCTGGCTCATCTCCGTGTTTGCAAAAGTGTCGGTCAATGTCATGTGAGAATTACTAAAAATTAGAATTCCATTGTCTATTTAGCATAACAACTATTTAAATTGTCTCTAAGCATCGATAGTATCAACAAACATCACAGTGTAAAAATTTGTGACTCGCAAGTGATCATGAACATATGTATTCAGAACGCCACTTCATTCTCATCATCGGCCACACAATGACTTATCCATGACTCTTTTCTAACGACTCTATCTGCAGTAATAAAAAAGAAAACCTTTTTTTAACACCAGACTAGACTCTACTGTGCAGGGAATAACTAATCATTAAATTTCTCAAAACGAATTAACAACTGAAACTCAAATAAACTAAGCAAAGAAAAGTAAAGCAAAATTAACGACCCCCCCCCCCCCCCCCCCCACTTAAGTACGTGCATTGTCCCCAATGTACAGTAATAAACTAAGAAAATCATGGGATCATGTACCTCGTACAGCGAGCATCATTCTCCTCGTCCTTGTCATACTAGGCTTCATCCTCTATAGGTCGGTGTGAAAAAGCTGGCAGGGGTGGAAATGGTTCGTCAGAGGCGCTAGTCGTAGGGAAGCGTTGTGCAAGCACACGAGTAAAGTTGTGCATGTAATCCATGTGCTCACGTGTGATCCGCCACTGTCTCCTCATCATGCGCTCTAAGTCATCGAGACGCTCGTGTGCGGTCTGTCCTCTCCCGGTTCTTGCCTGTTGGGCGTGAGGTGCCTACGTAGTATTTGTTATTCATGGTTTATGCATAGTGAGTCTGTAGACTCACTAAACTTGACCGATATAGGTGATGTTGTCGAGGAGACAGGAGATGGTGACAATTGAGCAGGCTCGGACTAGTGACAGTGCAAATCCGAAGATCTTGTAATTCATGAGATTTATTATGCACATTTAAATCTATTTACTCTGAGCTTATGAATTTGTGATGATGAGGGAAAGCTTTGAAACTTATTACGTTATGCTAGACTTTTTCAAATTATGGTGGTCGTTTGGACTTGAGACTTTTATGGTTGTGGTATTTAAACATTGAAATTTTGTTATTAACTTTATTTTTAGTATGAGTGGTGACCGTTATTTTATTTCATGAGTTATGTTTATAATTTATTATTTAATAAGAAAATTTTTAATTTTTTTCCTCAAATATTAAAGTAGTACTATTTTAAGTTATGAGTCATCATAGTTGGTATCAGAGCGCAAGATTTCCGGATATAGGGTTTTGCCACTGTTGGTTGCGAGAAGCTCAGGAAGTCACGTCTCAAGTCTGTAATTTTTTACGATTTAAAATGCATTAAGTGTTAAGTGCAACTTTCTTTAACCGCATGTTTAAGTTTTGAATCTTTTTATCATGTTATATGAGTAGTTAAGTTATCATGTTGGTTATGTGTTGGGTTAAATTATGGAACAATATTTCTCCTAGACGTTTGGCTAACCATAAGGGCCATGAGGCTCGTGATGAGCAGAGAGCTTCCCCTCCACGTCCACCACAGACCTTCAGGCTCAGATGCTTGCAGGTATGACCCAGTTTCTTGTGCAGTTTGCCACGAACAATGCTGAGGTGGATAGGAGGAAGAGGCTAGAGCCAGTATATGAGAGATTTCATAAGATGGACCCTAAGGATTTTGCGGTTACGACTGATCCTATGGTGGCCGAGGGATTGATTAAGTCCATAGTGGAGATCTTTACCTTTATGAAGTTGCACGATGCTGAAAGAGTAAGGTGTGACACTTATTTGCTGAAGGATTATGCTCGATTATGGTGGGAATGAGTATCAGTGTCAGTGAACCTGCACACCCTTACTTTGGAGCGCTTTAAAAGAGGCGTTCTATTCCAAGAACTTCACTATGAGGGGTGCTCCCAACTGACTAGGGAGTTTATGAAGTTGATGCAGGGAGACAGCAGTGTGGCGGAGTTCGTAAGGAAGTTTGAGCATGGATGTCACTTAGTGCCCCTGATATCTAGTGACGCCAAGGAGAAATTGAGGCACTTTATTGAGGGCTTACGGCCGATCTTGCGCCGTGATGTTCGTGTAGCTGGTCGTACTACTTATGCAATTGAAGTGTCCAGAGCTTTGGTGGCTGAACAGGATCAAAAGGACATTGAGAATGACATGCAGGGCAAGAGTCCCATTCAGGCACCTCAACGACAACTTTACCAGCTAGCTAAGAAGTCGTTTCATGGACCTAACAAGGACAAGGGACAACAACCACCGAAGAAGGCTACTTAGAGCCTACTAACTACTCGGTGTGCCCGAAATGCAGTTGCAAGCATGAGGGAGACTGTTTAAGGGGTTCTGGGAAGTGCTTCAAGTGTGGATCGACTGACCACATGCTAAAGAATTGTCCACAGTGGAAGCATCCGGCTCAAGGCAGAGTCTTTGCGATGCATGTCGAGGAGGCGTACCCATACACTACACTCTTGACAGGTAATATAATTTATTCAGCACAAAATTATTTATCGGAATTTATTGTACATTGTTTGAATTTTGCGGTATATTAGTAGGATATTTTCGAAATCTATATGAGAACTGTAGGATAGTGGATCCAGTTAGTGTATGGGATTAAGTTTAGTCCTTTTTGGGAATTGTTAAGTTTGAGTGTATGTTAATATTATCTCAGGAAGGATCTATATGGCGGAAGTAGCCACGAGTGCTCTGTTAGATTGCGGGGCTACTCATTCTTTTATATCAGATGGCTTTGTGAGTTATTTTGACGTCAAGCCCATGAGGCTCGATATGAGTTATTTTGTGACCGTTCCATCTGGGGAGGAATTATTTGCTTCTAGTGTGGTCAGAGACTTGAGTCTCAAGCTAAAGGGCCACACAGTCTACATTGACCTTATAGTATTGCCGATGCCCGAGTTAACATCATTTTGGCAATAGATCCGTTGTCAAAGAATGGGGTGACGATCGACTTCCAACGAAAATCAGTGAGGGTCACACCATTGGGAAAGGAAGAGTTTTTATTCGAGCCAAGTGAACGCAATAGCATGTCGCGGATGATATCATGTCTTCAGGCGACGAAGATTATGCTTAAGAGATGCCAGGCACTATTGGAGAGCATTATTTAGCCCCTGTTACTACCAGTCAGACACTAGCTGACGTCCCCAGTTGTCAGAGACTTTCCTAATGTGTTTCCTAACGATATTGCTTTTTTTATTACACTTGAGCGTAAGGTGGAGTTTTCTATTGATATTATGCCTGGTAACGTGCCAATCTTCAAGGCACCGTATCGTTTAGCGCCTGCAAAGATGAAAGAGCTCAAACAGCATATTAAAGAGCTACTGGGCAAGGGATTCATATGCCACAGTTGTTCACCTTGGGGCTGACCAGTACTCTTCGTGAAGAAGAATAAGAACAGAAGCATGAGACTTTGCATCGACTACCAGGAGTTGAATAGAGTTCCAGTGAATAATAAGTAACTATTGCCTAAGATCGAGGACTTATTCGATCGATTGCAAGGATCTTCTATGTTTTCCAAGATATATCTTCGCTCCTGGTATCATCGGTTAAGAGTAAAAGACACAGATGTGTACAAGACATCATTCAGAACTCACTATGGGCATTATGAGTTCCTAGTGATGCCGTCTGGATTGACAAATGCTCCAGCGATCTTTATGGATATCATGAATTGCGTATTTCAGCCTTACTTGGATCATTTTTTCATCCTATTTATAGATTACATCCTCATTTATTCGAAGAACCCGGAGGAGCATAGCCGGCATATGTGTACTACATTGCAAGTGTTGCAAGATCGTAAGTTGTTCACAAAGTTCAGCAAGTGTGAATTTTGGTTGGAAAAAGTGGCATTTTTGGGACAGGTTATCTCTAGCAGTGGCATTGATGTGGACCTGGCCAAAGTGGAAACAGTGAAGGAATGGGTTTAACCGAAGAATGCATTTGAGATCCACAGTTTCTTGGGCTTAGAGGGTTACTACAAAAAATTCATTCAGTGATTTCCTTCTATTGCAGTGACACTCACCTCATTGACGAAGAAGAATGCAAAGTTTTTATGGAGTGCTGACTGCCAGAAGAGCTACGACACATAGAAGAAAGCTCTTATAATAGCACCAGTATTATCCATGTCATCATGGTAAAGAAACTTTGTGTTGTACACTGATGCTTCTAAGCTACGATTAGGCACCGTATTGATGCAACATGGCCGAGTTATCGCATATGCCTCCAGACTATTGAAGGTGTATGAAAAGAATTATCTGACTCATGATTTAATGTTAGCGGCCGTGGTCTTTGCCTTGAAGATATGGAGGCACTACTTGTATGGTGAGAGGTGCCAGATATTTACTGATTACAAAGTCTCATGTATTTCTACACTTAGAAGGAGTTGAACATGAGACAGAGACGGTGGCTAGAGTTGGTGAAGGATTATGATTTTTATATTAGTTACTACCTGGGAAAAGCCAATATACTCGCTGATGCCTTGAGTAGGAAAGCAGGAGTTGTAGCACAACTATCGGTATAGAGACCTCAACATCTAGAAATGCAAAAATTTGATCTCGAGGTCTTTCCTGAGGGCGGAGCTCCTAGATTATCCACCTTGATGGTGCAGTCCACTTTAAAAGACAGTAGCTATAGTGGTCAGACATCTGACAAGCAATTGTAGAAATGGCGATCAAGAGACGAATCTAAGGGCCGTAAACTTTATACGATGAACAATGGGATTTTAAGATATAGAGGAAGGATTTGGGTACCTAAAGATGATGCGATTAGGGGAGATATATTGTCAGAAGCGCATACAGCACCATATTCCATTCATCCATGAGGTACCAAGATGTATTAAAATGTGTAGATGCTATATTGGTGGATAGGAATGAAACGAGACATTTGACGCTTTTTATTTGAATGTCTAACTTGCCAGCAGGTGAAACCAGAGCATCATAGACCAGTAGGAATGCTCAAACCTCTTCCTATTCTCGAATGAAAATGGGAGAATATTATAATGGATTTTGTAGTCGGTTCGCCGAGGTCATTCAGAGAATCCAACGCAATTTGGGTAATCGTTGATCGTCTTACCAATTCCGTGCACTTCTTGCCCGTAAATATGACCTTTTCTATGATACAGTATGCAAAGATTTATATCCAGAAAATAGTCAGATTACACGGGATCCCAGTTACCATCGTAATCAACAGAGACCAGAGCTTCACGTCGTCTTTTTGGAAGCGTTTGCATTCCGAAATGGGGACTGAATTTCTATTCACCACAGCATTCCATTCTCAGATAGATGGTCAGTTCGAGAGGGTGATAAAGATTTTGGAAGACTTACTACGTGCATGTGTGATCAATTTCCATGGGAATTGGGAATCAGAGTTACATCTAGTAGAGTTCACCTACAACAACAGTTTTCTATCATCTATGATTATGGCTCCTTACGAGGCATTGTATAAAGTGCAGATCGGCTATTCACTGGGTTGAGGTCGGATAGAGATCAGAAACTGGTCCAGAGATTGTTCAGCAGACTGTAGACGTAGTGGTCAAAATTCGAGACATGATGAAGATTGCTCAGAGTCGTCAAAAGAGCTATGCTGATAAGAGAAGAAGGGACCTGGAGTTTGTCGTAGGAGATCATATTTTTTGTAAAAATAACACCTATGAAAGGTGTTATGAGATTTGGGAAGAATCACAAGCTGAGTACGAAATTCATAGGACCATTCGATATTCTTGAGAAGGTGGGAACACTAGCCTATCATGTAGCACTGCCGCGGAATATGGCAGGTGTTCACAATGTGTTCCACGTTTCAATGTTAAGGAAGTAAATTGCGAATCCTTCACATATACTGAGCTTTGAACCGTTACAGCTATCACCGAACCTGTCATACGAGGAAAGGCCTATTCAGATTCTAAACCGACAGGAGAGGAGACTATAGAACAAAGTTACCAAGTTGGTCAAGGTCTAGTGGCTGAACCATTCCGATGAGGAAGATACTTGGGAGACCGAAGCCGACATGAGGAGTCGCTACTCAGAGTTCTTTGGTAAGCCTTAATTTCGAGGATGAAATATATTTAAGGGGAGAAGAATTATAGTGCCAAAAAAGTAATACGCGTAAACCCCGTGCTTGATTGAAATAATTAATTTATTTATTTATTTAATAATTTAGGTGATGTATGTTATATGTTAAATTGTTTTAAATAGATATATTTATATATATTTATGCAATTTAATATGTTTTCTCGAGTTTTAGTTTTTCAAACGAACATTTGATGCCGGACTGGGAAAGAAGACCAGAGACGTTTGTGGTGTAATATTTAAAGTTATATTTTTATTTTAAGCCGAGAAATTATGTATTTTAAATATTTTTAATTTTAGCATTTTAAAGGCTAAAATTTATTTATCGGGTGCTATAGAGACACTGAAAATTTTTAATTAGCCAATTTCGAAAAGTAAGGATTTTAAATACGTCCACTCGAAATAAAATATTTTAATAATTATTTTATGTCATAATTAATTAAATTAGATAATATTTAATTATGGGTAAATTTTTGGATTTTTAGTACTCTTAAATTTACAAATTGTAAAAAATTGGATGGCGGAATTTGTAATTAAAAACATGAGTAATCAACCTAAACACCTAATACATATTTCTAAGTATTATATACAAGTCCAAGTCCTAATTCATGCATCATACGGCACACACACACAAAACACCAAGAAAACACACTAAACACACACACACATTCGGCCGATAATTCTTCAACCTAGGGCTAGGGTTTTTCGAATCTTATTCCAAAGTAGCTTAAGCCAACCATCACACAACATTCCTTGATTTATTTAGTCCCTTTTGAAGCATTAAAATGCAGCAAACCATCTCCGCGCGACCTCTGTTTTTTCTCGCGTCCATTTTCGATATTTCATGCGTTTTTAACGGAATTTATGTCTAAACCTTTCTTTTATGCATCTATCATGTTATATACTATATTTTGATACAAATTATGCATGAAACCTTGTTGGCTTGATCATATGTATGCTAGAACGATACAAAAATTATTTTCGATACGAAATATGCATGAACTTCTACATTTTCCTCGAATTTTCGATCGTATGCTTTGCTGGACAGAACCTAGGGCTTGCTGATACGTATGGTTATGTTTTAGGATGTGTTTAGATGTCGCTAGGTTGTCCGGGATGGGCCGAAGAAAGTGAAACAAGAGCATAGCCGCGCGCATATGGGTGTTCGGGTTCAGCATCGGGTTTTGTTTGCATGGCTGGACCAGGGCTCATGGCTAAGGTCTATGCAGGGTCTTAGAGTCCTGAGGTAAGCCTGGTAGGTGTTGGTTATGGTCCGGTTAGGTACTAAGGACTGGAGCCGTGAGTTACAGGTTACACGCAGGAAGGTGGTGCACGACTAGGGCTAAGGCTTTGTGGTTTAAAGGGGTTGTGCGTGTGTTAGGGGCTAGAATGTGCTGAAATAGATGCTTAAGCGGTGTATAAGGGTCGAGACTAGGGCTTGGTTTGGGCTTGGCTCGGGTTAGAATCGATAGGAAGTAGTATGGAACGCAGAGGTGCCATAGCATTGCTCTTTGGGAAAGCTTGTGTCTTCATTATTCCTTGTGCATGGTAAGGGGTTTGGTCATGGTTCGGGGCGGGTTTAGGGCCTTGGATAGTAGGTTTGGATGTATTTTATATATGGTTCGAGTCCCGAGTCGATTGGTACATCCTAAGTTATTCTATTTAATTCGGGAGTCGTACATGTCCGAATGCACTTTAGGGGCTGTTTTGAGTTAATTATATTAAGATGTTCTGGCAGCATGTCTGGGGATGATCCAACGAGGTTCACAATGTTCTTAAGTATTTGTGACATACAAAATAATTATTTTTGAGGTATGTGATTTGTCTTGCAGCCAAATTATGTTACGGATTTAGAAGCCGGAGAACTTGTCTAAAGACATCTACAGCCTCTTCGGAGGAATTATATTATGTTAGGAGTGGACATCCAATCCAAGGGCTATGGTAATCCCTACCGGCTCAGTGGTGTGGTTAGTTTGATTAAACGATTTATGTTATGGGCAACTTGCATTGAATAGAAATTTATGTTATGGGCAACTTGCATTGAATAGAACTCTACACAAAATGATTTACGATTATGATTACTATAACGAGAATGAAAATATGATTTTTATGGAAATGTTGATGCAGGAAAGTTGCGTTATACATATTTATGCTTATATTATGCTATGTACAAGTTATGTTTAACTTGCATGAATTTTTTATGTATTATTTTTAATTCACGGTTTATGCATGCTGAGTCTTTAGACTCACTAGACTTGATCGATGCAGATTATGTCGTTAAAGAGACTGGAGATGGTGACTAGTGGCAGCGCAAACCCAAGGATCTTGTAGTTCATGAGATTTATTATGCACGTTTAAAACTATTTCTGAGTTTATGCATTGGTGATGATGAGGGCAAGCTTTGAAACTTATTACGTTATACTAGACTTTTTCAAATTATGGTGGTAGTTTGGACTTGAAATTTTTATGGTTGCGGTATTCAAACATTGAAGTTTTGTTATTAACTTTATTTTTAGTATGAGTGATGACCGTTATTTATTTGTAACGTCCTAAAAATTTGAAGGTCTATGTAAACCACACGCATGCAAGTTACCAATTTCTTATGGATTTTAATTAAATTATTTTAATGCATTAAATGTGTGATTTTTAACATGAATAAGTGTTTTAAATTCTTGGTTTAGTAAAGTTTCATGCATTAGGGTTTTAATTTGTATTTTACACTCGAACGAGGATCGGAGACCGGGGATAATTAGGAAAAAAATTGTTATTGAATAATTAATTTTAATTATTTAATATGAGGTGTTTTTAAGGGTATTTTCGAAAAATGGGCCTTGGTGGGTATTTTTACTCGTCGGGTCGTATATTTAACCGATACGTAAATTTTAGCGAATTAAGGAATTTTTTGAGGGCTCAGGCAATATTTTCAAAAATATACCTAAACAAAATATTTTTAGGGAGTTTTATTGGGCTTGATAGGTTTATGTTAATGCTTAATGGGCTCAAAACTCTTTTTTATCCCTTAATTTTCATGTAAGGGCCATTAGTGCTTAATGAAGCTATTTAAAAACCCCATTAAGCAAACCCTAAACCTATGTTCATTAAGTGGCCGCCCCTCACCCTCCTTCAGCAACCCTCTCCTCGTGATTTTCAGCAGCAAACTCCGGCAAGTCTCGGCCCCCTTTAGTCTTGAAAGAAAAGTCTCTCCCGCCTCTCCGTTTCACGTCCCACGTCGCTCAAGCTTTTGATCATATAAACGCAATGGCACGCATGTATCTCTTATTTCTCTTCATTCATGGCAATATTATGCTGAATTATATGTAAATGCATGAGAAATTATTTACATATCTTGAGGTTTTGTTTTATGCAAGGATTTGACATGAAAATGCATCCTTTTTGCTTCATTCTCTTGTTTTCTAGCATTTATGAAAGGGGCTGCTGATTTTTATGTTGCTAAGGGTTGTACACGTCGCGTAAGGCGATATATTAAGGCTGGAGTCGAAGCTTTGTTGGTTTTAGGAAAGGGACGATCGAGTTCTTTGGGTTATGGCTTGGTGGTGTGTGTGGATCGGGCGATGGGGCTGATCCGACGGTGAAAGGGCCAAGCTAAGCCCTGGACCAGACCCTGGTGGGTTTGAGACACGGCCTAGGAGGGCTCGAACACTGCTGGATTTAGCCAAGTAGCCGATGGATCAAGATGAGAGAAGGTTGGGTCGGTTGATGCGATCTTGGTGGCTAGCAAGCGTGTGAGTCGTGCAGCGTGAATGGGGCAGGGAGCTTGGGTTAAGTTGGTCCAGGAGAGTCCTAAGGTTGGCTAAGAAGTGCTGGTCCAAGGCTGGTCCGTGCCGGTAGGGCCTAGGGTAAAATATTTGCAAGTTTAGTGTACTAGGGTTTGAAGATGTGTTGTGCAGAAAATTCCAGCAACCTTTGTTGCTTGTTTCGTGAGACATAATTGGTCTAGAACGAGTAATTTAAGGTCTGTTCTTGTAGATTTAAGCCGCGGTTTAATTTGGGAAAGATTTGGTTAAGTTTCGGGCTGATTCGGGCTAAAACCGGGACCCTGGTCCAATTTTTAAAACAAATCGTTTATGTTTTAAAACGGGATCGATTTTACGTCTAGGAAAGGCTTGTTGATATGTTTTGAGGTGTTTTGAGGTGCTTTGGTAGGCTTCAGGTAGAAATTTTGAGGTCCAGATGTAAAACGATCATTGTGGGTTTCCAGGGGCAAAAAGATCTTTTTGCACGCGGGTCGAGTTAGAAGTCCTGGCAGCGCCCTAAATAAGATTTAACATGTTTTAAATTTTTATACGATCATGTGTTTGACTTTTTATGAAATTATGAAAAATATGTTGCATGCTTGATTTTAAGAAAAATTACGTATATGCATGATTTTGAGAAGTGATGAAAATGATGATGTTTTTGAAGGATGGAAATTGGTTGTGACCGACGATATATGTATACGATGAGTTGTATGGCCAGGGCTTAGTGGATGAGTAATACTGTCGCTGATGCCCCGCCATCGGGTACCACGTTTATAAGCAGATGGATCCATCGAATAGAGTTGATACGATAGAGATGGTACGATTAGAGCTGATACGAAATTCATAATTAATATCTGAGTTCAATTAAATAAATGTATAAGTATATGATGATATGATAAGATGTTTTGGCACGTAATGCTATATTACGACATGTTTACGATTACACTTTTCAGGTCATGAAATGTATTTTGAGTACAGTACTTTTCATTGTTGCATGTTATGTATATGTACTCGTTATAATGTTACAGGCGTGCTGAGTCTTTAGACTCACTAGGTGTGAA
The DNA here is from genome assembly GCF_025594145.1 of Primulina tabacum. Taxonomy (NCBI): domain Eukaryota; kingdom Viridiplantae; phylum Streptophyta; class Magnoliopsida; order Lamiales; family Gesneriaceae; genus Primulina; species Primulina tabacum. The sequence continues at coordinate 27,420,450 of NC_134550.1, read as the reverse complement.
TGATGTAGATGGGCTTTTCGATGAGGAGAATGGAGGTGATGATGACTAAACGGGCGGAACTGGTGGTACACGTTAACCCGAGGATCTTGTATTTTTCCGCAAGAATATGATTTAATGGGAACACGTTTAAACAGCTTTTCATGTGGTTGATTATTTTTTTTGTTGAGGGTTTTGACATATTTTAATATGCTTCACGTTTTATATTTTTAAACTATAAATTTTTTAGGTTGGTTGCTCTTTTCATAATTTTAACTGTAGTTAATCCATTCAGCCATGGGATGATTTCACAAAATGCATGTTCCGAATTTTATGAATTTATGTAGGTATGGTTTCGGTCATTGCATTTAAAAAAATGTTCATTAGAATTTTAAAATGAGCAGACGTTTCAGTTGGTATCAGAGCAAGGGTCCTGTGTAGGGTTGTGCCACCGCCAGCTTCTGCATATCAGTCTTCAATCCTCAAGTCTGTAATTTTAAAGGTTTTAAATCTTTTTAATGCTATAACCTGCATGTTTATATGATATAAGTTTTACATCACATGTTTATCCGTCGTTAAGTTTCGAGATTAGATGCTTTAAAACTTTTATGCATGTTACGACATGAAATTAGAAATTATATGATTTTCATGCATGCTTGCTTGTGGTGAAATTTGACATGATTAAGAATTTGGCTATTGGGCATTAGGAAATGTTGAAATTGACTGTATTGATTTTTTTGTTAGTAAGTACTGGTGTTCTTCTCTTTGGGTTATAAGTTAGTCGTGAAAATTATGAATGCTTTTGGGACTTGTAGATTTTCTAAGAAAATACCGATGGTTTGCGGTTACTAATTGAGTTAATTTTCGAGAAATTCATATAAAGAATAATGAATTGAAGGCTACGAAGATCTTTAGAAGTATAAAAACGTATAATTTGGGATTTTAAGTATTTATGGAAATGTAAGATTGGTTGTGAGAATTGATTTTGAGTTTAATAACATTAAAATTATTGAATTTTATGTTATGATAAACCTATAAAATAGAATTAGAAACGCCAATAACTTATGGGTAATTGTGGGGTTTTAGAAATTAAGGACAAATTTGGATAATTTTCGAGGAAATTAAAAGTAATTTTGCAATTTTAAGAAATTTGGGGATTTGTTTAGCAGTAAGTGAGAATCGAATGGTTTAAATAATAGGACTTTTTGATGATTTAGGCTTGAAGGGATATTTAGAACCTTGAAACATCTAGGTTATGATGTTATAAGGAATGTTAATCAAGGGCATTGTAGGATTAATCAATATTGGGCTTGAAAATCTAAGTGTTAATGGAATAATGCTGTGGAAAATTAAGAATTTAGAGTGATAACATAAGACAAATTTGATCAATTAGTTAAGTTATAAGATTAGACACTACGTTAACTTATTTTTTGGAGCTTAAGGCTTGATGTAGCATAAGTTTTAATCATGATTTTTAGAGTTAAAATTAAACATGTGTTAGGGTTAAGAATTTTTTTCTAGAAAGATGGGTATGGCTGATGGCTAGGGTACTTGTTAGACGCATGTAAGAAGGGATGTACACACCTTGTCTTGAGAAATTTTTGAATGTCATTAAGAAACTTGAGAATAAGTGAATATATGTGTTGGAATTATGTTATGTAATACTATTTGGGTTGCGTAAGCTTGAAATTCAAGTTTATGAAATAGATATTCGACGAAAATTTTGGGTGAAATAAAAACTAAAGGAAGTAGTTGTATCCAATATAGGTTACCAATGAACAAATATTAAGGTTTTAGTCGAGTAAGTAATCTAAAATCTTGATATGAGGATTCTATAATTCTACAGATTATGAATGAAGAGTTAATCCAACATTAAACATTGGATAACTTACTAAATTTTATACGATATTATTAATTAAGCATTAAGGATATGTCAGAATGCAACATTCGTACCAATGCGGAAAGATCGAGTGTCTAACGCCTCAACTATATTGTATTTTGGAAGAAGATAGTTTAAGCATGTAATCGATGCTAGAACGGTTTTATTATGCAGGAAGAATATCGATATTGTATATTTGAGTTTTATGAATTAACTTTACTCGAAATTTAAGATTTGCAACAAATTATGTTTGGGATGCACTTGTAAATAGTTAAGTTACGTTAGTTTGGTGCCGTAAGATAAAGATTCAATTCAAAGATCTTAGACTAATATTATTATGGGGTTGAGATAAGGTTTAAATATTAAGTGTATTACCCAGGATAGAAGTTTATTAGTAAAATTTTAGTGTTAATATATCTTAAGTTGAACTGCACAAATGCTAATGTAATAAGTTGTGGAAAATTTTGGGTATAGTATAAGAAAAGTAAGGTGCAATAAGTTTGGACCTCTGTTTCTAGTACTAAGACTTGCGAGAAAAGTTAAAATTCAAGGTTATAGTAAAATAGAACTAAGTCACCATATGTCGTTCTAGATTGCGATTCGCAAACAAGGATTGTGGAGGAAAATTAATTAGGATTAATGAGACATAAGGACAGGCCTAAAACTTTTTTTATCATAGTAGCGTAGTGGAAGCATGGATTATTGGGTTACTAGAATTAAGAGTCTAAACTTTTGATTATCGCGGATAAGCGAATTTTGGGGACCAAATTCAATTTAAGGGGGGTAGATTGTAACGTCCCAAAATTTTGAAGGTCCGCGTAAACCAAACGCATTCAAGTTATCAATTTCTTATGGATTTTAATTAAATTATTTTAATTCATTAATATATGATTTTTAACGTTAATAAGTGTTTTAAATTATTCGTTTATTAAAGTTTCATGCATTAGGGTTTTAAGTTGCATTTCGCACTCGAACGAGGATCGGAGATCGGGGATAATTAGGAAAAATATTTTTATTGAATAATTAATTTTAATTATTTAATATGACGTGTTTTTAAGGTTATTTTTGAAAAATGGCCCTTGGTGTGTATTTTTACTCGTCGTGTCGTATTTTTAACAGGTACGCAAATTTTAGTGAATCGGGAAACTTTTTGAGGGCTCAGGAAATATTTTCAAAAACGTACCTCAACAAAATATTTTTCGGGAGTTTTATTGGGCTTGATGGGTTTATGTTAATGCTTAATGGGCTCAAAACTCTTTTTGTCACTTAATTTTAATGTTAGGGCCCATTAGTGCTTAATCAAGCTATTTAAAAACCCCATTAAGCAAACCCTAAACCTATTTTCATTAAGTGGCCGCCCCTCACCCTCCTTCAGCAGCCTTCCCCTCATGATTTTCAGCAGCAAACTCCAGCAAGTCTCGGCCCCCTTTATTCTTCAAATAAAAGTCTCTTCCGTCTCTCCGTTTCATGTCTCACGCGTGTATCTTCAAGCTTTTGTATCTCTTATTTCTTTTCATGCACGCCAATATTATGCAGAAATTATATGTAAATTCATGAGAAATAATTTACATGTCTTGAGGTTTTGTTTTATGCAAGGATTTGACGTGAAAATGCATCTTTTTTGCTTCATTCTAGTGTTTTATACCATTTGTGCAAGGGGCTGTTGATTATTATGTTGCTTATGTCTGTACACATTGAGTAAGGGGCGAGCTTAAGGTTGGAGTCGAAGCTTTGCTGGTTTTGGTAGAGGGCCAATCAAGTTCTTTGGGTTATCGCTTGGTGGTGTGTGTGGATCAGGCGATGGGGCTGATCCGACGGTGCAAGGGACATGCTAAGCCCTGGACGAGACCTCGGTGAATCTGAGACACAGCCTAGGAGGACTCGAACACTACTGGATTTAGCCAAGTAGCCAATGGATCAAGATGAGAGAAGGTTGGCTCGGTTGGTGCGATCTTGGTGGCTAGCGAGTGTGTGAGTCGTGCAGCATGCATAGGGCAGGGAGCTTGGGTTAAGTCGGTCAAGGAGTGTAACATCTACTCATTTAAAAGTGCAGAAATACTTTTTTTTTAAAAAAAAAAAAGCTCACATTTTCAAAATAACATTTAAAATAGGCATAATTATTTGACAATAAAAATAGCGCGGTTTAAAATAATCAAATTTATCCAAGATCAAACGTAAACATAAACAAGTAGAAATCGTAAAATCATCAATGTATGAAAATATTCATCTCCTCTCAAAACTCATAATCAAAATACGGAAAACATGCGGCCCTCGGGTCGTGTCACCGCACCAGGTCAGCCTACTCAGAGTTCGGCACCTCCAGTCCCCTCATCCTCAGGCTCACCTGCATCACAAACACCTAGTGAGTCTAAAGACTCAACACACCTATACCAGCAATAACAAATACATATAAATGGCACACAGCAGAGAAAAATACCATACTCTACATATCTTTCATGAACTTAAAAGCATAACATAAACACGTCGTGTAAAATCATATCTTGTCAAATCATGTCATCTCGTGTCATCATATACGTATACATTTTCATTTAATTGAATTCAGTTCATTAGTTGTGACTTTCGTACGAACTCTGTCGTATCAGCTCTATCGATGGATCCATCTACCAAAACCACGGTACCGGACGGCGGTGACATCAGCAACAACATTACCCGTCTACTGAGCCTTGGCCTCAGCTCATCATATCTCATGTCATCGTATACATAAATATCGTCAGTCACAACCAATTCTCATCCTTCAAAAACATCATCATATTCACCACTTAATCAAAACATGCATATATGTAACTTTTTCCTTAAAACCAAGCATGCACCGTATTTATCATAATTTCATAAAAACCCTAAATGTGATGCGTAAACATTTAAAACATGATAAAATGTGCTCAGGGCACTGCCAAGACCAAAATCTCACCTCAGGAGCAAAATGATCATTTTTCCCCTGGAAACACAAAGTTTATCGTTTTACCCCGGGACCTCTAAAATGGACCCGAAGCTTAGCAAAATCCTTAAAACATCCATTTTGCCCCTGGAAACCCAAAATTTACCGTATTACCCTTGGACATATAAAATTTACCCAAAGCTTACCAAACTCCTTAAAACATCCCAAAACATATTTAAAATCATTCTTAGATGTAAACTCGAGCCCAATACAAAACTTAACCGATTCCTTTTAAAACTTGGACCGGGGTCCCAGTTTTAATCCAAACTAACTCGAAACTTAACCAAAATTTTCCCAACTTGAAATGCTACTTAAACCTACAACTCCAGCCCCTAAACCACACTTTCCAGCCCTCAAAGACCCACAAAAACTGCCCCAAAAAGCCGCTGGAGTTTAGGCACATTGAAATCCCATGACTCTCCATGCACCAAACCTTAATCTTATCGATTTTTGTCTAAACACCGACTTGTACAGCCACTATCTCGACACCTTAAGATCAAGACCGTGCCTAGGGACTCTTTTCTAAACCATGCAACCCATGGCTACATCCCTCCTTCCTCGATTGGTCACCCGATCCCCTACAAGCTCAAAGATCGACCCTAACCACCCTCGACCTCCACCTAACCGAACCCAACCATGAAGGACCGCTCCAAGGTTGCGGTTTGAACCCTTGTGGACCTCAACACGACATGGTTTGGTTTCCCTTTGGTCGAGCCCCTCCCTTCCTCACTCTTGTCCACCAAAAACCCCAACCCGAACCACCAAAACCATCGGCTCTCTAACCACCAAGATAGATCTCGACTCCAGCTTACATGATAGCACTAAACTCCTTTGCACAACCCCTTAACAACAAGAACATGGCATCCCTTTGCAACAAATCAAGAAACACGTGAGATAGGAGCAAACTTTGTAATGTTTTTCATAAAAAAAAATAAACGAAAATGCAAGTATGCATTAGCTCATGACATTTACGTCCAAACCTATACATCACAGTATAATAATGGCGTATGTGATGAGAAAAAAATAATACAAGTGTGCATGTTGATCTTTTATGCGAGAAGATTGAATAGATGAGCAAAGGAGAAGCGCGAAGAACAAGTGATTGCCGAAACTTTGCTGAAGAAATGTTGCTGAAAATGAGAGAGTTTGATAGGGGAGGGGAAGGTTTCGGCTGAAATGATTTAGGTTTAGGTTAAATAGAAGTTTAGGTGTTAATTAAATAATAGAATAAACTATAATGTGCCAATAATTATCATTTAAAAGTTTAACAAAAGTTTTAAGCACAATAAGCTTAAAAGTAGGCCCATTAAGTTCTTGAAAATATTAGCCGAACCCTCAAAGAGTCCCTCGTTTCGATAAAATTTATGTACCGCTGAAAAATATACTCTGCCGGGTAAAAATACCCAACAAAGCTCATTTCTTTAAAAATACATTTAAAACATCATATATTAAATAATAAAAATTATTCATGTAATAAAAATAATTTTCACTATAATTCTCCGGTCTCCATTCCTCGTTCTAGCGCGAAATGCATCTAGAAACCCTAATTCATGAAGTTTTAAAATTTCATGAAATAAATTCTATCATGCAATAATTATGCATAAAATGCATAAAAAAAATAAACATATAATTAAATAAAATCCTAGATTGCATGCATCCAGGTCATGTGAATTAAATTCCTTGACCTACAACTCTCATCCCCTTAAATAAAATTTCGTCCTCGAAATTAAAGCGTACCGAATAACTCCGGGTAGCGATTCATCATCTAGGTCTCGGTCTTGGTCTCCCACATGGCCTCCTCCTCGGAATGATTCAGCCACTTGACCTTGACCATCTGGATTACGTTGTTCCAGAGCCTCTTCTCCTGTCTGTCCAATATCTGAGTGGGTTTCTACTTGAATGACAGGTGCGTTGTCAGCTGAAGTGGCTCATAGTTAAGCACATGCGAAGGATTCGACATGTAATTTCGCAGCATGGACACGTGGAACACGTTATGAACTCGCGCCAGATTCTGCAGTAATGCAACTCTGTATGCAAGTGTCCCAACTCTCTCTAGGATCTCGAATGGTCCGATGAATCTAGGGCTGTGTATGCCTTTCTTCCCGAACCTCATCACACCTTTCACCGGTGCGACCTTCATGAAAACATGATCCCCTAGTGCGAACTCAAGATCTCTCCGCCTCTTATCTGCATAACTCTTTTGACGGCTCTGTGTAGTCCTCATCCTATCCCGAATCCCGGCCACTAGATCTGCTGTCTGTCTGACAATATCCGGACCCAACTCTGGTCGCTCTCCCATGCCATCCCAATAAACTGGCGACCTACACTTCCTCCCATACAGTGTCTCGTATGGAGCCATACCTATCGATGCTGATGATAAATGTTGTTGTATGTAAACTCCACAAGAGGTACCTTCGGCTCCCAGCTGCCCTGGAAGTCGATCATGTAGGCTCGGATTAGGTCCTCAAAATCTCAATCACCCTCTCTGACTGACCGTCTGTTTGAGGATGGGGGGCAATAATGAACAATAAGTTAGTACCTAGCTCCTGGTGAAAACTCTTCCAGAATGCAGACGTAAACCTCGGATCCCTGTCTGACACGCTGGACACTGGAATCCCGTGCAATCTGACTATCTCTCTGATGTACAGCTCTGCGTACTGAGTCATGGTTAAAGTCTTCCTGATCGGTAAGAAATGAGCTGATTTAGTGAGCCGATCAACAATAATCCATATGGCATTGAATCCTCTAGTAGTCCTTGGAAGCCCTGTCACAAAATCCATAGTAATGTTCTACCATTTACACTCGAGAATAGGGATTGGTCTCAGCTTCCCTGCCGATCTCTGATGCTCTGCGTTGACCTGCTGACAAGTCAAACACTCGGAGACGAAACGAAGGATATCTCGCTTCATGCCCGGACACCAATACAGAGTCTGTAGATCCTTATACATCTTCGTACTCCCTGGTACGAGGAGTTGTGGGCTTCACTGATGATATCTACTCAAAGGGAATCACTGTCAGGAATCCATAGGCGGTCCCTATATCTGATAATGCCGTCCACAACTGTATACAGTCTCTGGCCCTTAGCCTCGTCCCTCTGTCTCCACTTATGTAACTTCTCATCAGAAGTCTGCCCTGTCCGAATTCTGTCTCTCAGAGTCAGTTGTACTGTCAGATTAGCTAGATTTGAGGCTCACCCAGGGCGTAAACTGCAAGTTCAAATATCTGAATCTCAACCTATAGCGGTCTCTGCACTGACAGATGAGCAATCACTGCGTGCTTCCTTCTCAGAGTGTCTGCAACAACATTAGCCTTACCCGGATGTAGCTAATGTCGCAATCATTTTCTTTCACCAGCTCAAGCCACCTCCTCTGTCTGTTGGGATGCCCGAAACATCCACCTCTCTGTCTGGTGGGATGCCCGAAACATCGTCAGGGAAAAACGGCCTCTGCCCTCCTGGCTCAGACACTGACACGATGCTGGCCAAAAACGCTTGGAAGCCTCTCCTCATAAGCTTCCTCACACACAAGCAAGAAATGACGTGCGGCATCGGCTGATGTCTAGCTGCCTCAAAAACAAATGGCTCCCTACTAGGCAATCTGACAGACACTGACCTCTGTCGAAAATCTATGACTGCTCCATGAGAAGATAGCCAGTCCATACCCAAGTTGATGTAAAACTCTGGTAGTGGTAACACTATCAAATCTGCGTGCACCGCATACTTCTGTAACTGAAGCTCCAATCTCTTCACTATCTGGGAAGTGAACATCTGATCCCCGGATGGGATCGATACTCTAAGCCCTGAATCCATTGCTACTAGTATGATTCCTAGTCGTTTGACGAAGAATTCGGATATAAACGAATGCGTAGCCCCTGAGTCTAGCAGAGCATGCATGGCTACACCTGCAATATATCCTCCCAGCGACAAAACATACCATCAAATCTAATCGTGTTGAACTTAAAAAATTTCTTATTGGCAAAAAACCCAAAATCCTCGAAAAATCACTGAACTAACCCAAACGTCATTCCCAAAAATACGAATTAAACCTCAAAAAGATCGGAAATTGCAACTTACCCCTCAAAATTCGAAAATTGCAACTTGCCCCCAAAAATCATTGGTTGATACAATTGGTTTCAAATCAAACAATTACATTCTTAGTCTCAACTAGGTAGAGCATGCATCCTAATTCCTTCTAAGTTATCAATCCCAAAAATAAATCCTCATAAAAGCATAAAATCCATTCAATGATGCGACAATTAAAATTTTAAACAAAAAGGTTACTAGTAATTAGTGTCGAGTCTGGCTATGCCTCAGCCTCCTCCGCATGCATCACATAAGCTCGGCCAGTAGTGGGGCCCTTGTTCCTAGGGCAATCCACTGATTTATGGCCCTCCTATCCGCAAACAAAGCATTTAAAGGTTCCTCACCTGCACTCACCGAAATGGAACCTGCTGCACTGAGGGCATGGCTGCCTGTCATCTGGCTTAGGCGCCCCTGGCACCTGAGGAGGTCTCTGCTGCTGTTGTGGCCTCCTAAACAGCCCTTGGGGCTTCTAATGCCTCGGTGGCCGAGTAAACTGCTTTTTCTGCAGTTGGGAACTGGACTGAGTCTGCTACCACTTCCTATGCATCTCGAAGTCAATGTCTCGCAATGCCTGCTCTGCCTGAAAAGCTCAGGCAGTGGCCTCATCATAACCTGCCGGCCTCATCAGTATGACGTCCCGGCGAAGAATGGGTCTCAGTCCATCTAGGAAATGCCTCAGCTTCTGGGTGGCATCTCCCGCTATCATTGGCACAAAATGGCACCCCCTGTCAAACTTGTGGATAAACTCCGCCACAGATAAGTCTCTCTGTCGGAGACTCATGAACTCCCTCGCCAGGCGGCCCCTGACGTCAGCTGGGAAATACTTCCCGAAGAACATCTCTTTAAATATGGCCCAAATTAGAGAAGCCACATCCACTGCATGTGCAGCTCCCTCCCACCACATGGACGCGTCATCCCTCAGCATATAGATGGCGCACCTGGCCCGGTCGCCATCCCTAATCTGAAGGTACTCGAAGTGTAACTCCAGAGATCTAATCCATCCCTCTGCCACGAATGGATCGGTGGTACCCCCAAAATCCTTCGGGTTAAGCCGACAGATCTTCTCATAAATATCGGTCTACTGACGGGGTACCTGCTGGCCCATCTGGGCCTGCTCCATCAGTCTAGCTATCCCCTCAAGTACTCGGGTAGTTGGGTCTCCCGGCGGTGGTGGTGGAGGTCCTCTGCCTCCTATATGAATCTCTTCCTACCTATCAGTATTGGGAGCACGTCTGGGAGGCATATCTGAATACAGTCCAATTTGGAACGTAACCCCTCATGCAATTAATTTAGTTTATAAAACAGTAAATACTAAAATCGTAAAAGCTGTTAAACATGAAAAGTAAATCATCGTAAAGAGTAAATCATATTAACATGCAGGTGATAATAGTAAATCATTTAAAACATTTAAATCATAAAAGCTTACATACTTGAGCCTTGAAGACTGAGCGACAGAAGCTGACGGTGGCACAACCCTATACAGGAACCTGGCTCTGATACCAACTATAACGTCTACTCATTTAAAAATGCGAAAATATTTGTTTTTTAAAAAGCAATTTTCAAAATAACATTTAAAATAAATGTAATTATTTGACAATAAAAATAGCGAAGTTTAAAATAACAAAAATCATCCAAGAACAAACGTAAACATAAACGAGTACAAATCGTAAAATCATCAACGTATGAAAATATTCATCTCCTCTCAAATCTCATAATCAAAATGCAGAAAACATTTAGTCCTCGGGTCGTGTCACCGCACCAGGTCTGCCTACTCTGAGTTCGGCACCTCCAGTCCCCTCATCCTCAGGCTCACCTGCATCACACACGCCTAGTGAGTCTAAAGACTCAACACACCTGTAACAAGAATAACAAGTACATATACATGGTACACAACAGTGAAAAATAACATACTCAACATATCTTTCATGAACTTAAAATCATAACATAAACGTGTCGTGTAAAATCATATCGTGTCAAATCATGTCATCTCGTGTCATCATATACGTATACATTTTCATTTAATTGAATTCAGTTCATTAGTTGTGACTTTCGTATCAGCTCTATCCATGGATCCATCTACGTATAACTACGGTACCAGGCGTCAGAGACATCAGCGACAGCATTACCCGTCCACTGAGCCTTGGCATCAGCTCATCATATCTCATGTCATCGTATACGTATACATCGTTACTCACAACCAATTATCATCCTTTAAAAACATCATCATATTCACCACTTAATAAAAACATGCATATACGTAACTTCTTCCTTAAAACCAAAGCATGCACCGTATTTATCATAATTTCATAAAAATCATAAATTGATGTGTAAACATTTAAAACATGATAAAATGTGCTCAGGGCGCTGCCAGGACAAAATCTCTCTCCAGATGCAAAATGACCATTTTGCCCCCCAAAATTTACCGTTTTACCACTGGACCTCTAAAGTTGACCCGAAGCTTACCAAACTCCTTAAAACATCCCAAAACATATTTAAAATCATTCTTAGATGTAAACTCGAGCTCAATACAAAACTTAACCGATTCGTTTTAAAACATGGACCGGGGTCCTGGTTTTTACCCGAACCGACTCGAAACTTAACCAAAATTTTCCCAACTTGAAATGCGACTTAAACCTACAACTCCAGCCCCTAAACCACACTTTCTAGCCCTCAAAGACCCACAAAAACTGCCCCAAAAATCTGTTGGAGTTTAGGCACATTGAACTCCCACGACTCTCCATGCACCAAACCGTAATCTTATCAATTTTTGTCTAAACACCAACTTGTCCAGCCATTATCTCGACATCTTAAGATCAAGACCGTGCCTAGGGACTCTTTTCTAAACCATGCAACCCACGGCTACAGCCCCCTTCCTCGGTTGGTCACCCTATCCCTTTCAAGCTCAAAGATCGACCCTAACCACCCTCGACCTCCACCTAGCCGAACCCAACCATGAAGGACCTCTCCAAAGCTGCGGTTTGGACCCTACGGGACCTCACCATGACCTGGTTTGGTTTCCCTTTTCCCAATCCCCTTCCTTCCTCACTCTTTTCCACCAAAAACCCCAACCCAAACCACCAAAACCATCGGCTCTCTCACCACCAAGACAGATCGCGACTCCAGCTTACATGACAGCACTAAACCAATTTTCACAACCCCACAACAGCAAGAACATGGCATCCCTTTGCAACAAATCAAGAAAAACATGTTATTTACGTCCAAACCTATACATCACAATATACTAATGGCGTATGTGATAAGAAAAAAGAATACAAGCGTGCCTGCTGATCTTTTATGCGAGAAGATTGAAGAGATGAGCAACGGGGAAGCGCCGGAGAATTTTTGTTGCAAGAACAAGTAATCACCGGAACTTTGCTGAAGAAATGTTTCTGAAAACGAGAGAGTTTGATAGGGGAGGGGGAGGTGTCGGCTGAAATGATTTAGGTTTAGCTTAAATGGAAGCTTAGGTGTTAATTAAATAATAGAATAAACTCTAATGGGCCAATAATTATCATTTAAAAGTTTAACAAATTTTTTAAGCCCAATAAGCTTAAAAGTAGGTCCATTAACTCCAAACACACTCCCGAAAAATATTCCGTTTTGGTAAGTTCTTGAAAATATTGGCCGAACCCTCAAAAAGTCTCTCGTTTCGATAAAATTTTCATATCGCTGAAAAATATACTCTGGCAGGTAAAAATAACCAACAAATCTGTTTCTTGAAAAATCCATTTAAAACATCTTATATTAATTAATAAAAAATAGTCATGTAATAAAAATAATTTTCCTGATAATTTGCCGGTATTCGTTCCTCGTTCGAGCGTGAAATGCATCTAGAAACCCTAATGCATGAACTTTTAAAATTTCATTAAATAAATTCTATCATGCAATAATTATGCATAAAATGCATAAAAATAATTAAATAAAATTCTAGATTGCATGCATTCAGGTTAGTGAATTAAATTCTTGGACTTTACAATGAGAGTCCTAAGGTGGGCTAGGAAGGTTTGGTCTAAGGCTGGTCCGAGCCGGTAGGGCCTAGGGTCGAAAGTTTTCAAGTTTAGTGTACTAGGGTTTGAAGATGTGTTGTGCAGAAAATTCCAGCAACCTTTTGGGCTTGTTTTGTGAGACATAAGTGGTCTGGAATGAGTAATTTAGGGGATGGTCATGTAGGTTTAAGCCACGGTTTAAGTTGGGAAAGATTTGGTTAAATTTCGGGCTGATTCGGGCTAAAACTGGGACCCCGGTTTAAGTTTTAAAACGAATCTATTAAGTTTTGAAACAGGCTCGAGTTTATATCTAAAAAATGCTTATTAATATGTTTTGAGATGTTTAAGGAGTTTGGTAGGCTTCGGATCGAAATTTTGAGATCCAAGGATAAAACGGTCATTGTGGGTTTCCAGAGGTAAAATGGTCATTTTGTACCCGGGTCGAGTTAGAAGTCCTGGAAGCACCCTAAACACAATTTATCATGTTTTAAATGTTTATATGATCATGTATATGAATTTTTATGAAATTATGAAAAATATTTTGCATGCTTGATTTTTAAAAAAAAAATTACGTATATGCTTGATTTTGACAAGTGATGAAAATGATGATGCTTTTGAAGGATGGGAACTGATTGTGACCGTCGATATATGTATACGATGAGCTGTATGGCCAGAGCTCAGTGGATGGGTAATATTGTCGCTGATGTCCCCGCAGCTGGGTACCACGATTATATGTAGATGGATCCATCGAATAGAGCTGATACGTTTAGATCTGATACAAAAGTCACAACTAATGAACTGAATTCAATTAAAGTAAATGGATAGGTATATGATGATATGATGAGATGTTTTGGCACATAATGATATGTAGCGACATGTTTACGTTCGCTTTTAAGATATGAAATGTATGTTGAGTACAATACTTGTCACTGTTGCAGTTATTTTTATGTATTCGTTATAACGTTAAATGTGTGTTGAGTCTTTAAACTCACTAGGTGTGAATGATGGAGGTGAGCTTTTCGATGAGGAGACTGGAGGTGATGATGATTGAACGGGCGGAGTTGGTGGCGCACGTTAACCCAAGGACCATGTATTCTTCCGCAAGAATATGATTTTATGCGAACACGTTTAAACAACTTTTTAAGTGGTTGATGATTTTATTTTGTTGAGATTCTTGACATATTTTAATATGCTCGACGTTTTATATTTTTAAACGGTAAATTGTTTAGATTGGTTGCTCTTTTCATAATTTTAAATGTTGTTAATTTATTCATCCATGGGATTATTTCACAAAAAGCATGTTCCGAATTTTACGGATTTATGTTGGCATGTTTTCGGCTATTGCATTTAAAAAAATGTTTAGTAGAATTTTAAAATGAGCAGACGTTTCATATTTATGAGTTATGTTTATAATATGTTATTTAATAAAAAAAGTAAATTTTTTTCCTCGAATATTAATGTAATACTATTTTAAGTTACAGATCGTCGCACGTAAGAAAGGTGAAAATGAGTTTAATTTGTAGGTTTACTTAATAGGTTCAAAATTATTGAAACGAGAATTTGCTTTAATATAAGGATAATAAGTTTTTATTTAAAAAAGAAAGGTTACACTTCTATCATTTCAGAGCATATTTTTATTACAACAATAATACTAGTCTAGCCTAGTCTATCAAGTCTTCATCGTCACTTTCTTCTTCAAATACATCCATAGGCATTTCTTCTTCTTCTTTTTCCATGTTTTGCAAGACGAGATGCAGATAGTTATTTATTTATTTTTTTGTAGTCTATTCATAGCTCTATTAAGCATGTCGATGTAACACTCTCGCTTGCTAGCCAGTTCTTTGTGTTGGTGACTAGAGCGGGTAGCCAGGTCCTTGTCAATTTCAATCATTTCTATCAACTCTTAGTTAATGGCAACTAGTCGTACCACGTGAGATGAGTTACGCCGGTTTAGGGCGAGCTGGATCTCTGCTCGATCAAGGTGATAGGTGAGACGTTATACATCAGTCTGAAGCAGGTCCTTAATTTACATGAGTTATTGTTTCTCTCCAGCGAGTTGAGCCTTTAGGGTTTCAATCTCTAAGGTTTGATTGTCAATAGTGAGCTGACGCATGCGAATAGCGGCTTGAGCACGAATACAAAGGACGACCATCTCCTAAACAAATCGAATGAAAAGCTTAGAATCATAAAAATGACAAAAATCAAAGTTACTACCTCACACAAGTAAAATATTTGAATCGACAAAAATATTTTTGTGGGATTTTATAAAAGTGGCAAGTTAATAAATTTTCGCATAAAATGAAAGTGTGGAATAATTGATGAGATCAAGTTTCGAGATTTCTATAAGAAAATGTAAATCATTCAAATATACCCACAATTGGCAATAGCTCGAATTCAGAAATCTAAACGATGGAAGATCAGTTTGATTTGTCGGAATTTGGATAGGAAGAAAATGAGCTTTTGCCAAAATTTGACAAAATTTGATGTCTATCAAAAACCCAGCCAGATTATGAACTGACAGCTCTGATACAACTTATATATTACACCTCTAGATCGAGGCGTAGATGACATTTGACATTGTTTAACAATTTCTTTGAAAAATATAAGCCTCGTAGAAAATTTCCAAAGCATTCTATTTCATAAAAAAACATTGTATTTACTATGTGAAATATGAAAAATGCGTAAATTGTTCTTACAAAAAAAGTGCAAAATGCGGAAGTTAATAAACTATAAACTTGAAACCAGGGACTTAGTCTTCATAACTTTGTATTCTTTCACCAGCTCCAAAATTGATCTTGTTCCATCCCACCCACATGTTCTTCATTATTATCTGGGGAGGGACGTAAGAAGGTGAGTGTTTTGGAAAACACTCAGCAAATTGGCACCGATCAAATACAAGAATAACAAGTTATTTATATGCATATCTTTAGGTGATCATTTTTTAGATGATAGATCAAAAACGGAACCGAGAGAGTTCATAACTTATATCAATAAGATCATATCAAATAGAACAGAATCTTAACATAACAAAGTCTTATAAAATAAGAATTACATATTGAACACAGATTTTATAACAATTACCATGGGTTATCCAAGATCTTGGGCTCCCTCAAGGCCTTTACCCACATTCGGGCTCCCCTCTGTGGCTTTTTCACATAGACAAGCTCCTTCTAGGTTCTTTTCCATCACAGGCTATCCCGATGCACCAATATTCAAATCATAACAAATAGACTTATCACTTTGAATGAGAGATGAAGATCGAACGAATCCAATTGGAACGAAATGGACAGAACATATCGAAACTTAGCCACAGATGCATAATACAAATATAGTAATGCATACAAAAGCAAATGTATAGTAATTGATCGAATTTTAAATCATCCATCAAACTTAAAACAAGGCATAAGCTTACTTACTCTTGGTTCAAATATACGATTCAAATTTAACCGATACTTGGGTGAACTTGGGTCGAATACAGGCAGACTTTCAGGTGAACTTGGGCAGCACCTCGATCAAAATTTGGGAAGCACCTGGTCATGATTTGGGCAGCACTTGGACAAAACTTCAATGGCCGAATGCAGCCTATATTCTTTGCTTGAAGTGGTCGAAGCTTGGGAATGATTTCAGAGAATTTGGTGCAAGGATTTATGAAAGGGCTTCCATGTATTTATATACTGAATTACGGTACTACAAGAGGTGGTATTGGCTGAAAACTTGATGCCCAAAAAGTCAAAATTGCATCCATAATTAATAGTCACCGTGGTTTACTCAAATTTCATTTCTTGCACAATAAATTTGTCCAATCTTTTAGCTCTTCTCTTAGCTGTAATTTTGGTTTATTTAGAACATAAGAATGAACTTTTTTTAAGCTAAAGTTTCAAGTTCATGAGCTAGAGGTTTGCATCCTCAAGATACTCGACTTCGATCTTATGGTTTTGCGATATCTCGAGCTCTTCGGTGCTGAATCTTGCACACTTTGAGATGTTTTGTTCTTTAAAATTCCGAGTCCTCACATTGATTACTTGCATTGACTATATTTGAAACAACTACAAAATTAAAATAAGGAAATATTTCATTTTATTAATTTTTTTAAAGCTCATATTTTCGAAAATGAACATCTAAATATTTTGCATGCATGCAACACTGCTGAAAAATATGCCATTTAAAAATTAATTGTAAATGATTGACAAATAAAAATACTGTAATTTAAAAATTACCAACTCGGCCCTCAATTATGCATGAATAAAACAAAACAATTAAAATCCTGAAAATTAATAGCGTATCATAAATAAAAACGTGTAAGACTCATTATGTCTGCTCAAAACTCATAAAAACGTGATGTGCGGAAAAGTGTGGTCCTCGGGTCGTGCTCGTACATCCATTCCCTCCTACTCAGAGTTCGACACCTCGAGTCTTCTCATCTAAATGCTCACTGCATCAAACACGCCTAGTGAGTCTAAAGACTCAACACACCTGCACCGTTAATAGCATGTACATATACGTAGCACACAGCAATGAAATTACCGTAATCAACATACATTTCATGAACTTAAAAGCATGAATATAAACGTGTCGTATAAAATCATAACGTGTCAAAATATGTCTCAACATATCATCATATACGTATAGATTTTCTTTTAATTGAATTCAGTTCATTAGTTGTGACTTTCGTATCAGCTCTATCTTATCAGCTATATTTGATGGATCCATCTAAAACCGCGGTACCCGGTGGCGTGGACATCAGCGACAGCATTACCCGTCCACTGAGCCTTGGCCTCAGCTCATAATATCTCATATAATAATGTTAGTTACAACCAAATCTCATCCTTCAAAACGTGTCATCATGTTCACCACTTAATAAAAACATGCATAAACGTAAATTTTCCTTGAAATGAAGCATGCACCGTATTTTTCAGATTTACATAAAAATCATAAACCTAATGCTTAAACATTTAAAAAAAGATAAATTTGTGCTCAGTGCGCCGCCAGGACTAAAATCTCACCACGGGTGCAAAATGACCATTTTGCCCTTGGAAACCCAAAATGACCAATTTACCCCTGGACTTCTAAATTTCGACCCAAAGCTTATCAAATTCCTTAAAACATCCCAAAACATATTTAAAAGTATTTCTTAGACGTAAACTCGAGCCCGAACAAAACTTGACCGATTCGTTTTAAAACTTGGACTGGGGGCCTAGTTTTAACCCGAATCGACCCGAAACTTAATCAAATTTTCTAAAACTCAAACCATCCCTAAAATACATCCTACCAGACTCTAAACCACATTTTCCAGCCCACTAAAACCCACGAAAACGGGGCCACAAGCTGCTGGAATTTTCAGCCAAGTCCCATTCGAAAACCCAAGGTGCACTACCCTCCATAATTTTGTCTCTAACTCAAGACCAAACAGACCAGCTCTTAACCAACCTCTCCTAGACTACCCTAGTACCCTAATGAACCGAACCAACCCAAGGATTCAGCCCCATGCACGCTGGAAATTGCATCCTCTCGCTAGCCACCCAAGACACTCAATCGTGACCTCCCTTTGGTTCGTCTCCCTCGTGTGGCCCTAGAGTCAATACCAGCGGTGTTCAATCTCTTCTAGATCGTGGCTCAGACCCATCAGAGACAAGTCCAAGGCTTGGATTCTCCCTCACCCCGTCAGCTTCACCTTGGCTCGTACCACAACCCAAAAAAAGACACACATCAACATAACCTCTCGGCCATCAACACAAAACCGAGCACACCCTCGACTTCCTCCCTTATAACGACCCTTACCATCAAAACACAACTCCTTTAACTCGACGACCAGCAGCCCCTTGCACGAAAATACATGAAAGCGTAAGTGGTGAACAAAATAATGCATGAACTTAAACAAAAACCGAAAAATCTCCATGTTATAAGCTGGATCGATAAATCCTTATGCAAGTAAACACATATCAGCAATTATATAGCGTTTATGATGCAAAAATAAAAGTACATGGCGTTCCTTGATGTTTTATGAACGAAAACTTGGAGTAACACGCGTCGGGGAAGCGCCGGAGGAGCGGAGAAGGACTTGCTTGAAGAAAAATGGGAGAACTAAGACCTTCACCTGCAAACTTGCGTGGAGACGTGCTTCTGAAGGAGGGGTGGACGGCTGATATGAATAGGGTTAGGTTTAGGGAGTGTTTAGGGTAGTAGTTAAATAGATAATTAAAATGCTAATGAGCCCTAACTTTGATTTAAAAAGGATTAAAAGGGTTTTGAGCCCATTAAGTTTAAAAATAGGCTCATCAAGTCCAAATACACTTGTTGGAATATTTCATCTTCGCAATGTTGATTTTGATATTAACAAAACTTGATATTTTGTTTCTAATGATTTGCCTAAGTTTGCAGGAAGCTGGAAACTGATCAGTTATCGAGCCAAAATTGAAGCTATCGAGACGCAAACTGAAAACACCAATTGATCGACCAAACTTAATCAGTTCAACTGATATATCAAAGAACAGTTCAACTTATTGTCCAGCTGATAGGTGGTTCAGCATAAAACCTTCAAAAGCCCGGTCAGCTGATGAAGAGTTCAACTGATGAATAACCCAGCTGACCAGTTCAACTGAAAGAGTGAAATCAGTTCAATCGACGATTCAACTGATTTCACTAGCCCAACTAAAGATCAGTTAGGATTCAATAAGTTGTAATTCAAGACAAGCTTACCTAAGTGGATTCCAGCTACGCACAAGGGTACAAAACAATATGTACGGTCAAAGGTACAATAATGGACGTTGCAGCAAAGCTTAAAGACAAAATGTTCCAGCGTAGATTTCGGAAAAGTTGAGACATGAATCTCAAGAAAAACATTCAAGCTGCGATGGATACAATTATTGTGTCTTACTGTACGATCAGTTTCCCGCCTATAAATAGAAGATCAGTGAAGACCAACATATACATCAATAAAAAAGAACAAGTGTGTGGAAAACAGTAGAAAGGGCACGCATATTGCATATCAGCTTACTAGAAGCGATATGCCCATAGGGAACACTTCATCGTGTTATCAAGCTTAGTTTAGAAGCACAATTTCCTCGGTGTGTGAGAACACTTTCTTATAGTGTTCATTGTTCAGTTCACACACACCCCACAACCCAAATACAGTCTTGCACAAAGACAATAGACTTGTGTATGTAGTTTTTGACACACAGACGTTAAACAAGTGTTGACTGGAAGGTGCTGCTTTCATTCTAGTATAGGAGTTCAGTTAGGCAGTGGGTAAGACCTAAGCTGGGTGGGTTATTACACATGTTGTAATTAATCAAAGTCTTCTAGTGTATCCTACCCGAGAAGGTAGAAGAGGTGACGTAACAGCAGTTGAAGTCTCCGAACATCCATAAACATATCTTGTGTATTTAATTGTTTAACTATTTTTTTCAAACTGATTTGATCAGTAAGAGCATCCATCTGTTCAGTTTTTCACCATAACTCAACTGATATATGTCACAACTGATTCCTATAATTTTCAGTTATTCAGTTACACATGATATAAAATATATTAGTGTTTCTTAACGAATGATTATTTCGAATGTTTTTCGCTTGGTTTAATACCAAACTTGATCTAATTCATCGGTGTATACATTCTTAGAACACGAGCTATTGTAGCTCTTGGAGAATATTGTGTTTGAAGCACCTCAAGGTGTAAGGTTCAAAATTAAGACGACGTAATCCAACTGCATGCAAATCTAGAGAATATGAAAAATGGTTAATTAATTGATTTTAATTGCTAAATTGATTATGTGACATGTTTATATGATTTTTTAGTAGTTTTTCTACTTACATGCATTAAAATGTATTTTTAAGGGTTATTCGAGTTGCGATCAAGGAACATAGATCGAGGCTGAAAAATGGAAAATATTTTTATTAAATATTTGTTTTTAATTATTTAAAATATGATTGATGTTTTTACTTATTTTTGAAAATAAATGATTCTAAGATGATTTTATACGCCGTGACGTAAATTTTATCGGTGTTTGTTTTTCAACAAAAATACGAATGTTTTGGAAACTCGGCTAATATATCACAAACTTTTCTACTCAAAATAGTTGGATTAAACATTAATGGGCTATATGGGCCTAATTAACATGGTTAATAGGCCAAAGCTAGCAATTAGAGTTTGGTTCAAGGGCTGGTTCGATGGCTAGGTCCTAGGCGTGATTTTGAGGAGTCCATGTCATGTAGGATTCTCGGCGACTTCATGCATCTGATTTTGTGGTTCGATTTTGGGGCTAGGGTCAGGTTCCTTTGGTTCTTAGGGTCCAGTAGGGTCTAGGGAAGGGTTGGCTCGATGTTGGCTCAGGCCACCTCGAGCTTGGCTCGATGAAAAAGCTAGATGGCTCGAGGGTGGTTTAGTCGAGGGGCTAGGGTTTTCTTTTAAAAATAAAATCGAAACATGGCTCACGGGTGTCGAGTCGTGGTTCACGAGGGTTAAAATGATATATAAAAGTCTAAGTTTTCAATTTAGGAATTTTATATTAAAGTTTGAATTAATTCGGGATTAAAACGCATTAAAAAGGAATAATTAAATATTAATTGAAAAGTCTAGTATTTAAACTAAATAAAATTATGGAAAAATTAATGTAAGTTAAAATAATTATTTGGGACATGTTACAGTCAATTGATTTAATAAAAAGTCAAATTCAAGAATTTTTACGTCTAGGGGTAAAACGGTAATTTTACACGTAGAAAATATTAAATGTCATGGCAATGCTCTGAATGCTGTTTTATATGTTAAGATGATTATTTTAAATGTCTATGTATTTTTATGATTTATTAAGGAAAATTAAAAGATATGTTGCATGCTTGGTTTAAAAGAAAAATGATATTTTATGCATGATTTTTGGAAAGTTATGATAATATGAAACGTTGGAGGAGGTGAAGTTATTGTGACAATTATGATGATATGATTGGAGATATCGTGAGGGAAAAGGGCCCAGAGATAGCCAATTTATGGGAGAAGGCCCCAGAGGGAGCTCGTCTATGGGAGAAGGCCCCAGAGGGAGCTCGTCTATGGGAGAAGGCCTAGAGGGAGCCCGACGATCTTATTTCCATATGATGATGAAAGGCCAAGGCTCGGTTGACAGGTGAGAGTGTCGCCGATGTTCCCGCCGCCCAGTACTATGGTTACATGATAGATGGATCCATCGACCTTATCATGATACGAAAGTCACAATTAACAACCAAAATTCAATAAAAGAAAAACGTATATGCTTATGATGAAAAAAATGGGAAATGTTTATGATAAAATGATGAATGATATGGATTGACGAAAAGGAAAAAAGTTTATGTTTAAGTCTATGCATCTTCATGAAAATGTTATTTTACGTACAAGTATTTTCACTGTTGCATGTGATTTATATACGTATTATTTGTTATCAAGAACATGTTGTGTTGAGTCTTTAGACTCGCTAGATGTGATTGATACAGGTGATATTTATAATAATGATAATGGAGGTCTTGATGGTTGACTTTGTTGGACTGAAAGTTCACATAACCCGAGGACCAGCGCTTCTATTTGTCCGCACTTATGATTTACGTTTTTGATTTATGTTAAAGATTTTACAAATTTTTATTTATGCTTAGAGTGGTTTTTGAGATGTTTTAGTATGGGCTATACTTTTAAAATTATTGCTTTTTAGGTTTGATAAAATGTTTGACGATTTTACGATTTGCACTATTCCTTTTATTTTTCAAATATTAGTTGGTTGGTTTTATTTTAAAATTGTGTCAAAATATTTTTATGTGCATGTGTATATTCGGCCGATTCAATAGTAAGGGTTTTTTTTAAAAAAATTCAAGTACTTTTTAAGCAAAACGAGTAGTGGACGTTTCAGTTGGTATCAGAGCAATGGATCTTTAAAGGGTTGTGCCACCATCAGTGCTGGGAAGCTCAGACGTCAAGCCTCAATCTGTAAGTTTGCATGCTTTATATGATGATACATGCATGATTACATGAAGTATCTGTTTACATCGCATGTTTAATAGCTTTACGAGAATACATGTTTTATATGTTTAAAAATTGCTAAAATGAATTAGGATATGATGCATGATTAGAAAACTTATATTTAAATGCATGTTTGTTACGTTTGAATTTGGAAAACGTTCAGATAAAATGCCTCCCAGACGTGCCCCTGTTATGGAGAATCAGGCTGAGAATAATGAGAACCGTCAAGAGAATCCATCCCCGCCTCCTAATGGGGATGCTGTTGTTCGCGCACTTGAGGGCATGACCCATTTCTTTGAGCAGTTTCAACATGCTCCTAGGCCACAGTACGATGTTTATGATCAGTTCCGAAGGCTAGCGCCGAAGGAATTCCTATGCTGCTGAGGCTTGGATTCGTGCACTCGAGGTGCTCTTTCGTTATCTGAATATGGGGATGCGGACAATGTGAGGTGTGCCACTTACATATTTAGGGATGATGCTTCTTTATAGTGGGAAGGAGCCGAGCATGGTATTGACATCGCTACTCTTACTTGGGCTCGAATCAAGGAGATATTCTATGAGAAGTATTTTACTGCTTATGTTAGGGGGCGACTGAAGAGAGAGTTTATGAGCCTCCGGCAGGGATACTCGACTGTTGCTGAGTTTATGAGTAAATTTGATAGGGGTTGTCACTTTGTACCCCTTATTGCAAGGGATGCTGCGGAGAAGCTTAGACACTTCATGGATGGTCTACGACCTACCATACGACACAATGTGATGATGATGCGTCCCCTGGATCATGCTACTGCTACTACCTATGCATTTCAAACTGGGCAATCTTTGAAAGACATCGATTTTGAGATGCAGCGCAAGAGGCAGCAACACCAAAATAATTCGCAGCCAAATAAGAAGCCGTATATGGGTCCTCCAAGACCTCCACGGCCTCAAAAGCCCGAAGGACAAGTCAAGAAGCAAGGACCACCAAAGCAACCAAATCCTGGAGCACCTAAGCCTGCTGAGAGGCCCCTATGCAAGGAGTGCAATCTCACACATCTTTGCAAATGCATGTGGGGGACATACAAGTGTTTTATATGCAAGGAAGATGGGCATAAAGTTGTTGATTGCCCAAAGAAAAGAGCACCAATAGTGGGAAGAGATTATGTTATGCATGCAAAAGAAGCAGAGGAGGAGCCAGACTCTATGCTCATTATGGGTAACCTAGTTATTTAACGTTTTTATATTGCTTTTAATGTATGAAATGTTAAATTGGTTATTAGAATTGATCTGGGAATAAGGATAACCTAGAGAAAATTAAGTTGCATGCTTTACCTTAGTTGGAAATTAAGATATGATTTTAGAAAACATAGAATTGGTATTGATCTTTGAGCCTTGATTTTAGGTAAAGGATGAAATAATTCCAAATAAAAAATTTTATGGCCAAAAATTAAAAAAAATCATATCTAAGGGTTGTTATGGGTTTTGAATATTCTTGAGGGGTCAATATGCAATTTTCAAAAAGTGTAAGGATAAAGAGTAATTATCGAGAGGATAAGGGACTTAATTGAATCTATCAAAAATTGAGGGACCGAAAATGAAATTACCAAAAATTTAAGGACCAATAATGTAATTTTCGAAATTTAAGGGACCAAAACGTAAATTTTCGAAGATTTAAGGGTCAAATTGCAATAATTACAAAATTCTAGGGATTAAAATGCAAATTTCGAAAAATTTAAGGGATAAAACGCAAGTTTTCAAGAAATGCTTTAACTCAACGATCTTCACATAACTTTGGGATAATAATGATAGAAATTCCTTAATCTTCAATACGAAAAGATTTAAAAGACATTTTCGTTGCAGGCAGGATTATAATTCGAGGTGTAGCTACCTATGCACTGCTAGATTCAGGAGCTACACATTCTTTCATATCTGAAACCTTCATCAAGCGACTGAATATTGTTCCTGAAGATATGAGTTTGGGTTTCCAAGTTTCTATTCCTTCCGGTGATCAAATGCTCACGTATAAGATTGTGAAGAATCTTGAGCTTCGTTTATTCAGAGATGTGGTCGTCAGCGATCAGTGCCTATTTGACCGCCTAATGGGAAATCTTTTGTCTTTGAGGCGGCAAGGAACAAGCAAATGCCGCACATTATCTCTTGTCTATGTGCGATGAAGCTTATGAGACGTGCGTGCCAAGCTTTTCTAGCATGTGTCACTACCGCACATGCTCCTATCAGTCAGAAATTAGAGGATGTTTATATCGTCAGATTCTTTCCTACTGTCTTTCCCGAAGACGTTTCTGGTATTCCACCCGATCGTGAGGTGGAGTTTTCTATAGAGTTGATGTCGGGCACAGTACCAATATCTAAAGCACCTTATCGTCTAGTACCTACTGAAATGAAAGAATTAAATATCAAATCCAAGAATTTTTCTCCATGGTGCGCACCGGTATTATTTGTGAAGAAGAAGGATGGTAGTATGCGACTCTGTATTGATTATCGAGAGTTGAATAGAGTCACTATCAAGAATAAGTATCATCTACCAAGAATTGAAGATTTATTTGATCAATCGCAAGGAGTATCGATATGCTCAAAGATTGATCTTCGTTCGTGATACCATCAGTTGAAAATGAAAGAGTCGGATGTTCACAAGACAGCGTTTCGTACTAGATATGGGCAATATGAGTTTATGGTCATGCCATTTGGGTTGACCAATGCGCCAGCGATCTTCATGGATCTCATGAATCGCGTATTTATGCCGTATCTGGATCAGTTTGTTATAGTCTTCATTGATGATATCTTGATCTATTCTAAGAGCAAAGAGGAGCATAGTCGTTATTTGAGGACATCACTGCAAGTACTGGAAGATAGAAACTTATATGCAAAATTCAGCAAATGCGAGGTTTGGCTTGATAGAGTGGTTTATTTAGGCCACATCATTTCTAGGGATGGCATTGAAGTTGATCCGAGTAAAGTTGAGGCAGCGAAAGAGTGGCCAGTACCGAAGAGCGTTACCGAGATTCGCAGTTTCTTGGGACTAGCTGGCTATTATCGTAAGTTTATTCAGGGATTCTCATCTATAGCGGTACCCATGACCGCCTTGACAAAGAATAATGCAAAGTTTGTATAGGGATCCGAGTGTCAAGACAATTTTGACAAGTTGAAGCAAGCCTTAATATCAGCGCCAGTGTTACCTATGTCATGAGGGCAAGGAGAGTATGTTCTCTATACCAACGCTTCTAAACTTGGTTTGAGTGCAGTTCTGATGCAAAACGACTGAGTTATAGCCTATGCGTTGAGACAGTTGAAAATTCACGAGATAAACTACCTTACTCATGATCTTGAGCTTGCAGCGGTAGTTTTTGCATTAAAGATTTGAAGATATTACTTGTATGGGGAGAAGTGCAAGATATTCACCAATCATAAAAGTTTGAAATACCTCTTCACCCAAAAGGAATTGAATATGCGACAACGAAGATGGCTTAAATTAGTAAAAGACTACGACTGTGGGATTAGCTATCATCCGGGAAAAGCTAATGTAGTGGCAGACGCATTGAGTCCAAAGCAGTAGTTATTACTCAATTATCACTTAAAAGACCGTTGCGGTCCGAGATACAGAGGTTTGAGTTTAAAGTATATGCTAGGGGCAAGGCCCCTAACCTTGCCACGTTATCAGTGCAGTCGACGTTCAGAGATAGAATCCGTGAGGGACAGTCTACTGATGAGCAATTGCAGAAATGGAGAGCAAGGGATGAAGCCAAGGGCCGGAAGTTATATTCTGAGATGGATGGTATAGTTCGTCATCTAGATCGTTTATGGGTTCCAAGTGACGATTCTTTGAGAGATCTCATTATGAAGAAAGCTCATGACACACCATACTCCATTCATCCTGGAAGTACGAAGATATACTATGCGGACCCGGACGCTAATCATATTCTTAATCATCATTGGGACAATTCAATTCATTATAATAAACAGGGTCTAAATTTATTTTTTTTAAATGCGGAATGTAATGGAATTCAATCTAATATACATATCAATATAAAGGTACAATTCTTGTACAACAAGCATCAAACTCAAACTAAGGTTCAACAACTAAATGTCAAGTGTTGAATCATATCTACAGCAACGTCAAATTCCGTAGTCTCCACTCTAATCACGATCACTCATCATCTCCTCGACCCTGATCCTGTCCCACTTGTTGCCATGCACACATACAAACACGACAACAGCCGGATAACTCCGGTGAGAATAAAATCTCAGTATAAATCAATGAAACATGCGATTATATAAACAATGTAAAAGCATGTAACAAATATCAGTAATATGTATCAAATCTGAAAACATAATCAATATAAAACTGTCAATCAGACTCGTGACTCTACGTCTCAGACTAGACTCATTCCTAGTCTAGGGATCCCGGTTTCCAGATGTTGGCATTTCTATATCGAATTTCAGTAATAGAAGAAACTACAATTCTATTCAATCGATATAACCAAACATCCGGTGTCTTGACCTATCCGTCACAGACTTCGGCACTTTCGCCAACTCACTGTCTTGTGACAATGTGCAATGTGCCAGTGACGATTCCATCACTATCGGCACTTATGTCACAAGATCACTCGTCTAATACATGCTTTCTATAAATCAATAGAACAAGCATATCAATTCAAATCAATGCACACAATAACAATAAGTATGTGATTTAGGGAAACTCAAGTATATCACACTCGAGTCGTTCTCCCGGTACCACATTGACTTATATCTTTCTTTAATCGCAGTTCTGACAACGTTCAAGTCTGGAATTCAAAGTCTGTCAACACTCAATCTGACAAGGACAATATCAAAAAGTACAATATCAATATACTGCTCAAATTAATACCGAATCTGATCAATCTGAATCTAACTCAAAATCAACGGCATAACGGAACAATCTGAATATCCCCGTCAAACAATATCAACAGATATCAATTATCCCAACTCATAATCACTAACAACACCAATCTGATATCAATCTCAATCAAATCAACTCAGAAAATCATAACAATTCCATACGGTATCCGTTCTTTAATCCGGTTTCGATTATACAATGTCTAACATGTCGAGAACACCATATATGAATCATATCTGATTCTGACAATATCATAATTTCAAGACATATCAAAACGTAGTAAAACTTACTTCTAGTTGAAGCTCTCGTTGATAGAAATACCGTACTAAAGTCGGATTAAAAATCAGACGGGCGGATCGAAATCTAAACGCGTAAGAATTTCTGCAAATCTTTCCTCGTTTCGTTCTCTTTTCTGCTGAATAATGAAGGAAGATATGTATATATATATCATAGTTGCATGTTAAACTACGTGTCTCATCCTTCTTCAATCCTGGTTGGCGCTCGGGCGGACAAGAATTTCCATCGGAGCGTGAAACGTTCGGCCCTCGCATAATAGACAATCGCGCTCGGGCGGACAAAAACTTCCGCCCGGGCGCAGAACCTTCGGCCCTCTTCTTTTATCATGTGGCGCTCGGGCGGACAAAAACTTCCGCCCGGGCGCAGAACTTTCGGCCCAACTCTTCTCTTCTTCTTTTTAATTCCTATACTTTGTCCAATCTGATCTCGGAATGGCCCGGCTATAATCATATCAATTCAAAATCAATAATTTCAGATTAACAGAATTAAAATCTCGGGCATTACATTTCTCCCCCCCTAAGATACGATTTCGTCCCCGAAATCACAGATAATCAAATCAGATATCAGAAAGAAATGTATAACAGAAGCTGAATAGAAAACTCACATCAGTTAAATAATGCTGGGAATTCCTGTCTCATATCTGATTCAGTCTCCCAAGTAGCTTCTTCAGTGCCATGACGAGTCCATTGAACTTTTACAAGAGGAATAGTCTTCGTTCTAAGTTGCTTTTACTTGCGATCGATAATCTGGATCGGTTTTTTGACATAACTTAGACTTTCATCAAGTTCTGCCTCGTTTGGCTAAGTAATGTGAGAATCATCAGGGATATATTTCCGCAGCATAGATACATGAAAAACGTCATGTATACCCGATAATGAAGGCGGTAGTGCGAGTCGATAGTCACGATCTCTTATCTTCTCGAGAATTTCATATGGACCAACGTATCGTGGAGACAACTTCCCTTTCTTGCCAAATCTGACAACTCCTCTGAAAGGTGAAATCTTCAAAAATACTCTGTCTCCTGCCTCAAATACTAACGATCTACGTCGAATGTTGGCATATTTGGCTTGTCTGTCCTGTGCTGCCTTCATTTTTTTCTGAATCTGTTTCACTTTCTCTGTCATTTCTCTGATCATATCAAGTCCAATCTCAGGAACCTCAGAGATATCATCCCAATACAAAGAGGATCTACATTTCTTTCCGTACAACGCTTCGAAAGGAGCCATCTCAATACTCGTCTGATAGATGTTGTTGTACGAAACCTCACAAAGTGGCAATGCATCCTGCCAATTAGTGCTAAAATCAAGCACTCTGGCTCTAAGCATATCCTCCAATATCTGAATCGTCCGCTCTGACTGTCCGTCGGTTTGAGGATGATATGCGGTACTCAGATGTAACTTCGTACCTAGAGCCTGCTGTAAACTTTGCCAGAAGTACGAAGTAAACCGAGGATCACGGTCCAAAAAAATCGACTTCGGCACTCCGCAATCTGACTACCTCTCTGATATAAATATCGGCCATCTGGTCATATTGGTACGTCATCTTATATGGAATAAAACATGCGGATTTGGTCAATCTTTCAATCACAACCCAAATCGCATCATAACCTCTTGAGGAACGTGGTAACTGCGTCACAAAATCCATGGAAATGTGATCCCATTTCCATTCAGGAATAGATAAACTGTGCAGTAAACCTCATGGTTTCTTCCTCTCGGCTTTCACCTGTTGGCAATTCAAACACTTGGCTACAAATGTAGCAATATCAGCTTTCATTGGTTTCCACCAGTATCGTGTCTTCAAATCACTGTACATCTTCCTGCCACCAGGATGAATGCTAAAACAACTGTTGTGCGCCTCTGTCAATATCCGCTGTTTCAAATCTGAAACATTCGGCACAACAATACGATTATTCTCATACAAAACACTATCATGGACCTGATATTCCGATTGATGTCCAGCTCTGACCATAGCAATCGAATTCTGTACATTCTGATCAACTTTCTGTGTCGCTTTAATACTCAAAATCAGCTCTGGTTCGGCTTGAACAGCATATAATCTCATCGTTTTATAATCTGTCTCAAATACCAATCCAAACAAACAGCAATCTTCTATCAAATTCGAAACACCAATCGTCGATAAGGATAAAGAACATACCATTCGACTTAGTGCATCTGCTGCTGCATTGGATTTTCCCGGATAGTTCTTGATTTCACAATCGAAGTCTTTAAGAAAAATCAAGCCATCTTCGATATCTCATATTCAACTCTGACTGTGAAAAGAGATATTTCAAGATTTTATTATCAGAATAGATTTCAAACTTCTCACCATAAAGATAGTGTCGCCATATCTTCAAAGCAAATACAATGGCAGCCAATTCAAGATCATGAATTGGGTAACGAGTCTCATGTGGCTTCAGCTGTCTCGAGGCATAAGCAATAACATGCCCTCGCTGCATCAGAATACAACCCAATCCTCGGTGAGATGCATCACAATAAACCACAAAATCACCAGTACCTGATGGAATAGTCAATATCGGTGCACTGGTCAGTCTTTTCTTCAATTCAAGGAAGCTGGTCTCACATTCTTCAGACCAAACAAATGGAGCATTCTTCTGAGTCAACTGAGTAATTAGCTTGGCAATGCTAGAAAAATCTTTAATAAATCGACGATAATATCCTGCCAAACCCAAAAAACTGCGAATCTCGGGTACTGATGTCGGTCTCGGCCAAGAAATCATTGCCTCAACCTTACTGGGATCAACTGATATACAATCTCCGGATATGATGTGACCCAGAAATACCATCTGTCTCAACCAAAATTCGCATTTTGACAGTTTAGCATACAGTTTCTCAGCCCTCAGAATTTTCAATACAGTTCTCAAATGCTCGGCATGCTCAATCATATTCTTCGCATAAATCAAAATGTCATCAATGAATATAATAACAAAATCATCAAGATACCTCTGGAATATGCGGTTCATCAGACCCATAAACACAGCTGGAACATTAGTCAAACCGAACCGCATGACAATAAACTCATAATGTCCATACCTGGTTTTGAATGCTGTCTTCGAGATATCAGAATCCCTGACTCTCAGCTGATGATATCCAGATCTCAGATCGATCTTGGAATATACTGAAGAACCCTGCAACTGATCAAACAAATCATCAATGCGAGGCAAGGGATATTTCTTCTTTACCGTTGCTTTGTTCAGTTGCCGGTAGTCGATACAGAGTCTCATAGAACCCTCTTTCTTTCTCACAAACAGTACTGGAGCACCCCAAGGAGACACACTCGGTGTGATATACCCCTTGGCAATAAATCCTCCAACTGTTCTTTCAACTCTTTCAACTCAATCGGTGTCATTCTGTACGGAGCCCTTGAAATCGGAACTGTATCTGGCATCAACTCAATACCGAAGTCTATCTCTCGAATCGGAGGCAAACCAGGAATCTCATCTGGGAAGACATCAGCGAACTCACACACCACTGGCAAATCCGCCAATGATGGACTCGATTTCAGTAAATCAACTGAATAGACAATGAATCCTTCCGCTCCTTTCTGCAACAATCGAGTCATAGATAATACGGATATCAAAGGAATTCTAGATCGAGAACCCTTACCGTAGAATTTCCACTCATCAACCATATCCGGTCTAAATCTCACAATCTTGTGGAAACAATCAACAGTAGCTCTGTACTTGGTCAACATATCGATACCGATAATACAGTCAAAATCAGACAACCCAAGCACAATACAGTCTAACTCAATCTCATGCTCATCATACTGTAGCATACAATGTTTAACAGATTTCACTGATATCAAACCTGTCCCTAAAGGAGAAGAGACAGACAGTACAGTAGATAATGACTCAATAGGCAAAGAATGCATCAATGTAAATCGCTCAGATATGAATGTATGCGATGCACCAGTATCTATCAATACATATGCAGGATAATCAGAAATAAAACAGTTACCTGCAACAACATCGTCATGTGCCTCCTGAGCCTGCTCCTCTGTCAAAGCAAATACTATGGCCTGCTGTCTAGGAGGCTGGCTAACTGTCTGACTACCTCCTGGCCTCTGCTGTGACTGAGATGGTGCTGGCTGGAATGAATGAACAGCGGCTGATCGTCTATCAGTCTGTGCCGCTGATCCAGATGATTCGGCACCCTGTGATCTCTGAGAATCTCTCTGGGGGCAGACTCTGGCAAAATGTCCATGTTGCCTACAAATACGGCAACTTCCGAACACTCCTCGGCACTGCTCTGTGGCATGTTTCCATCCACAAGTGCTGCAATAAGGTCCAGTATAGATCTGGCTCTGTCGAGAACTCCCAGAGCTAGAAGAACTGCTTCTTGACTTCTTGAACTGCTTCCTGACTTCTTGAACTGCTTCCCTCTAGCTTTCAGGAAGTTTTTCTTTCCGCCATTGCTGCTGCCACTCTCAAACCGGGGAGGTGGTTGCTGTGGTCTCGGTGCTGGAGGTACAAACGAAGCTCCTCTCTGTCTCATCAGACCGGCTTCGGCTCCCTTAGCTCTGTTCAAAGCATCGGTAAAATTATTCGGTCTCCCGATATTCACCAAGGTAAAGATTTCCGGATTCAGGCCATTAATGAACTGATCAACAACGGCTTCATCATTCTCGGCCACATGTGGAGCAAATCGTAACAGTGTAGAGAACTTGGCCACATATTCCTCGATGTTCAGCTGACCCTGTCTCAAGTTTGCAAATTC
Organism: Primulina tabacum; assembly: GCF_025594145.1. Taxonomy (NCBI): domain Eukaryota; kingdom Viridiplantae; phylum Streptophyta; class Magnoliopsida; order Lamiales; family Gesneriaceae; genus Primulina; species Primulina tabacum. Next base: position 27,387,702 of record NC_134550.1, on the reverse strand, counting down.
TGCTCCTTTGTCCTTCCTATACGACACTAGAAAGAACCTCTGATAGAACTCAGTTCTAAATACATTCCAGGTGATAACTGTACCTCGATGCTCCAAGGCCCGCTTTGTGGTAATCCACCAGTTCTTTGCAACATCATGCAACTGGTGTCCAATCAGTTTCACTCTCCGCTCATCCGTGTAATCCAAGGACTCAAACAGCATCTCAATGTCGTCTAACCAACTCTCACAACCAACTGAAGTCTCAGTACCCTTCAGAGTCGGTGGATGGAGTGACTGAAACCTCTTTAACAATGTCTCCATCGGTGTTGCTGTTACATCCATTGGAGGATTCGAAGTGCTACCCTGTTCCGGTACTCTTCGAGGAGGAATATCTGATTATCAAAAGGGTTAGCAACCAAATACAACAATATGTATATATCAGTTCCCTTCTGATCATCTTACCTCTGATCAAGAATTGGTTCTGATTCAATCTCAATAATACACATTACCATATCAAAGTCAGATAATCAGGTAAACATGTATTAAAGCAGTAAATCATGCTAGCAATCAAAAGCAAGGAAGAAAACTCAATCTACCCCGCTCACTAGCTTCTATCTCAATCTAAAGGATTTATCGCTCTGATACCACCTGTTGTGGGGACCCGGAAGCTAATCATATTCTTAATCATCATTAGGACAATTCAATTCATTATAATAAACAGGGTCTAATTTTTTTTATTTTTTTTAAATGCGGAATGTAATGGAATTCAATCTAATATACATATCAATATAAAGGTACAATTCTTGTACAACAAGCATCAAACTCAAACTAAGGTTCAACAACTAAATGTCAAGTGTTGAATCATATCTACAGCAACGTCAAAGTCCGTAGTCTCCACTCTAATCACGATCACTCATCATCTCCTCGACCCTGATCCTGTCCCACTTGTTGCCATGCGCACATACAAACACGACAACAGCCGGATAACTCCGGTGAGAATAAAATCTCAGTATAAATCAATGAAACATGCGATTATATAAACAATGTAAAAGCATGTAACAAATATCAATAATATGTATCAAATCTGAAAACATAATCAATATAAAACTGTCAATCAGACTCGTGACTCTACGTCTCAGACTAGACTCATTCCTAGTCTAGGGATCCCGGTTTCCAGACGTTGGCATTTCTATATCGAATTTCAGTAATAGAAGAAACTACAATTCTATTCAATCGATATAACCAAACATCCGGTGTCTTGACCTATCCGTCACAGACTTCGGCACTTTCGCCAACTCACTGTCTTGTGACAATGTGCAATGTGCCAGTGACGATTCCATCACTATCGGCACTTATGTGACAAGATCACTCGTCTAATACATGCTTTCTATAAATCAATAGAACAAGCATATCAATTCAAATCAATGCACACAATAACAATAAGTATGTGATTTAGGGAAACTCAAGTATATCACACTCGAGTCGTTCTCCCGGTACCACATTGACTTATATCTTTCTTTAATCGCAGTTCTGACAACGTTCAAGTCTGGAATTCAAAGTCTGTCAACACTCAATCTGACAAGGACAATATCAAAAAGTACAATATCAATATACTGCTCAAATCAATACCGAATCTGATCAATCTGAATCTAATTCAAAATCAACGGCATAACGGAACAATCTGAATATCCCCGTCAATACAATATCCACAGATATCAATTATCCCAACTCATAATCAATAACAACACCAATCTGATATCAATCTCAATCAAATCAACTCAGAAAATCATAAAAATTCCATACGGTATCCGTTCTTTAATCCGGTTTCGATTATACGATGTCTAACATGTCGAGAACACCATATATGAATCATATCTGATTCTGACAATATCATAATTTCAAGACATATCAAAACGTAGTAAAACTTGCTTCTAGTTGAAGCTCTCGTTGATAGAAATACCGTACTGAAATCGGATTAAAAATCAGACGGGCGGATCGAAATCTAAAGGCGTAAGAATTTCTACAAATCTTTCCTCGTTTCGTTCTCTTTTCTGCTGAATAATGAAGGAAGATATGTATATATATATCATAGTTGCATGTTAAACTACGTGTCTCATCCTTCTTCAATCCTGGTTGGCGCTCGGGCGGACAAGAATTTCCGCCCGGGCGCGAAACGTTCGGCCCTTGCATAATAGACAATCGCGCTCGGGCGGACAAAAACTTCCGCCCGGGCGCAAAACCTTCGGCCCTCTTCTTTTATCATGTGGCGCTCGGGCGGACAAAAACTTAACTTCCGCCCGGGCGCAAAACCTTCGGCCCTCTTCTTTTATCATGTGGCGCTCGAGCGGACAAAAACTTCCGCCCGGGTGCAGAACTTTCGGCCCAACTCTTCTCTTCTTCTTTTTAATTCCTACTTTGTCCAATCTGATCTCGGAATGGCCCGACTATAATCATATCAATTCAAAATCAATAATTTCAGATTAACAGAATCAAAATCTCGGGCATTACATCTACAAAGACTTGCAATTATTATGTTCGTGGCCAGGCATGAAGCGTTTCTGCGTTTTGTGGCCGAATGTTTGACATGTCAACAAGTCAAAGCAGAGCATCAAAGACCAGCAGGGAAACTTAAGCCACTTCCTATTCCCGAGTGGAAATGGGAAAATATTACGATGGAATTTGTTGTGGGATTGCCAAGAACTATCAAGGGATTTAATGCTATATGGGTGATAGTTGATTGTCTTACGAAATCAGCGCATTTTCTACCTTTCGATACGACCTTCACCATGATTCAGTATGCCGAGTTATATATTCGAGAGATAGTTCATCTGCATGGGATTCCTGTATCTATAGTTTCTGACAGAGATCTGAGATTTACGTCATAATTTTGGAAGAGTCTGCATGCAGCGATGGGGACCAAGTTATTATTCAATAAAACATTTCGTCCTCGAACCGATGGTTAGTCTGAAAGAGTTATTCAAATTTTAGAGGATCTACTGCGAGCTTGTGTGATCTATTTCCAAGGTAGTTGGGAACCGAAGTTACCTCTTGTGGAATTCACCTACAATAATAGCTATCAATCATCAATTGGGATGGTTTCTTTTGAGGCACTTTATGGAAGAAAATGTAGATCTCCTATTCATTGAGACGAGGTTGGTGAAAGAAGAGAAATTGGTCCGGATGTGATTGAAGAGACTTCCGATCTTGTAGTCAAAATTTGAGAGAGAATGAAGACTGCACAAAGCCAACAAAAGAGTTATGCTGACAAAAGATGAAGAGACTTAGAGTTTGCGGTGGGAGATCATATTTAGTGAAAATAGCACCTATAAAAGGTGTTATGCGATTTGGTAAGAAAGGCAAGCTTAGCCCAAGATTTATAGGTCTGTTTGAGATTTTAAAGCGGATTGGAACACTAGCCTATAGAGTGGCACTGTCACCGATGCTTTCTGGAGTTCACAATGTGTTTCACATCTCAATGCTGCGATAGTACATGTCAAACCCTTCACATGTACTAAATCATGAACCTTTACAATTGACTCTAAATATGACTTATTAAGAAAGACCTGTCCAAATCTCGGTAAGGCAAGAAAGAAGACTCTGAAACAAAGTCATTCCAATAGTCAATGTCAATTGGCCGAATTACTCGGAAGAAGAAGCTACTTGGGAAACCGAGAGGGACTTGAGGAGTCATTACCCAGAGCTATTCGGTAAGTTCTAATTTCGAGGACGAAATTTTATTTAGGGGGGAAGAATTGTAAGGTCAAAAATTAAGACGACGTAATCCAACTGCATGCAAATATAGGGAATATGAAAAATGGTTAATTAATTTATTTTAATTGCTAAATTGATTGTGTGACATGTTTATATGATGTTTTAGTAGTTTTTCTAGTTACATGCATTAAAATGTATGTTTAAGGGTTATTCGAGTTGCGATTGAAGAACAGAGACCGAAGGCTGAAAAATGAAAAATGTTTTTATTAAATAATTGTTTTTAATTATTTAAAATATGATTGATGTTTTTTCTTATTTTTTAAAATAAGGGGTTTTGAGGTAATTTTATACGCCGGGACATAAATTTTATCGGTGTTGGTTTTTCAACAAAAATACGAACGTTTTGGCCACCCAGCTAATAAATTCACGAACTTTTCTACTCAAAATAGTTGGATTAAACACTAACGGGCTATATGGGCCTAATTAACATTGTTAATTGGCCTACGCTAGCAATTAGAGTTTGGTTAGGATTCTATTAAATATTTAAAGTGCTAATCTACCCCATAACCTACCCAACCCCACGCCCCACTCTCCTAATTCACTCCAAACTCTTCTCTCAACACAACACACGGCACACAACTCATATTCAAGGGAAAAGTATCGAGTTTTGCATAATTTTTCAAGCCAAAAATCTTCGTGTCATCGTTTTTCAATCGTCAACAAATAATCGTGCGTTAAGCAAGCAAAGGCACGCCATATTCTCCATTTTAAATCATCTATCACACCATAGTAATTGTTCGAAAACGTTTTTTATGAAAAAAATAAGTTGCATCATTTCATATTTTCCTATAGACATCTTATGTGATTTTTAAAGCTTTTATTTTCATCCAAAATCAAGTTTATTATGTTGTTAAAGGGTCTGAGATGGTTAGGATATGATCGAGGATGATTTACACAAGTTTAGGGTCCTAAGAACACAACCAATATGCTGCACAACATGAAAAACAAAATCTAGAAACAGAAATTTATGTTGATGATCATATGGCTCGATTTTGAGGGGAACCTTAGCATGGCTTGGCACGGTTGGAACTAGGGCTAGGCTAGGGCCTCTAGGGGTCAGATAAGGAGTCCTAGCCACGCTAGGACTCGATCACCAGGGCTGGGAAGGAGTCCTAGCTCCCACCCGAGAGAGGGCAGTGCAGGCGTACTTGTGTGCAGCAGCCATGCAAGGGTAGGAGGCTCGGCCAGGGGGCTATGGGCTGGGCTAGGGTGACTCACTAGGGTCATAATATGGTGCACAAGGGGCTAGTTCAAGGGCTGGTTCGATGGCTAGGTCCTAGGCGTGAGTTTGAGGAGTCCATGTCATGTAGGATTCTCGGCCACTTCATGAATATGATTTTGTGGTTCGGTTTTGTGGCTAAGGTCAAGTTCCTTTGGTTCTTAGGGTCTAGTAGGGTCTAGAAAAAGGTTGGCTCAATGTTGGCTCAGGCCAGCTCGAGCTTGGCTCGATGAAAAAGCTAGATGGCTCGAGGGTGGTTTAGTCGAGGGGCTAGGATTTTCCTTTAAAAATAAAATCGTAACATGGCTCACGGGGGTGAGTCATGGTTCACGAGGGCTAAAATGATATAAAAAGTCTAAGTTTTCAATTTAGGAATTTTATATTGAAGTTTGTATTAATTCGAGATTAAAATGTATTAAAAACGAATAATTAAATATTAATTGAAACGTCTAGTATTTAAGCTAAATAAAATTACGAGAAAATTAATTTAAGCTTAAATAATTATTTGGGACATGTTAGAGTCAATGGAATTAAGAAAAATTAAATTCAAGGATTTTTACGTCTAGAGGTAAAATGGTAATTTTACACCTAGAAAATGATAAACGTCATGACAGTGCTCTGAATGCTATTTTATATGTTAAAATGATTATTTTAAATGTTTATGGATTTTTATAATTTATTAAGGAAAATTAAAAGATATGTTGCATGCTTGGTTTAAAAGAAAATTGATATTTTATGCATGATTTTTGTAAAGTTATGATAATATGAAAATTTGGAGGACGTGAAGTTATTGTGACTATTATGATGATATGATTAGAGATATCGTGAGGGAAAAAGCCCCAGAGAGAGCCCATTGACGGGAGAAGGCCCAGAGGTAGCCCGTCTATGGGAGAAGGCTTCAGAGGGAGCCCGACGATCGTATTTCAATATGATGATGATAGGCCAAGGCTCAGTTGACGGGTGACAGTGTCGCCGATGTCCCCGCCGCCCAGTACTATGGTTACATAATAGATGGATCCATCGACCTTATCATGATACGAAAGTCACAATTAACAACCAAAATTCAATAAAAGGAAAACGTATATGCTTATGATGAAAAAAAAGGGAAATGTTTATGATAAAATGATGAATGATATGGATTGATGAAAAGGGAAAAAGTTTATGTTTAAGTCTATGCATCTTCATGAAAATGTTATTTTACGTACAAGTATTTTCACTTTTGCATGTGATTTTTATACGTATTATTTGTTATCAAGAATATGTTGTGTTGATTTTTTAGACTCATTAGGTGTGATTGATGCATGTGATATTGATAATAATGATAATGGAGGTCTTGATGGTTAACTTTATTTGACTGAAGGTGCACATAACCCGAGGACCAGCGCTTCTATTTTTTCGCACTTACGATTTACGTTTATGATTTATGTTAAAGATTTTACGAATTTTTACTTATGCTTTGAGAGGTTTTAGTATGATCTATACTTTTTAAATTATTGCTTTTTAGGCTTGGTAAAACGTTTGACGATTTTACGATTTGAACTATTCCTTTGATTTTTCAAATATTAGTTGGTTGGTTTTATTTTAAAATGATGTCAAAATATTTTTACGTGCATGTGTAAATTCTGCCGATTCAATAGTAAGGGTTTTTAAAAAAAAATAAAAAATTCTAGTACTTTTTAAATAAAACGAGTAATGGACGTTTCAGAAGGTGCCCAGCACACGATCCTTCAACACTCCTGAAAAATATTTCATTTAGCTAAGTTTTGGAAAATATTGCTCAAACCCTCAAAAAGTCCTATGTTTCGATAAAATTTGCATACCGATTAAAAATATGTTTCGACAGGTAAAAATACCCAACAAAGCCCATTTCTTGAAAAGTACACCTAAAACACCTCGTATTAATTAATAAAAATTAAATATGTAATAAAAATAATTTTCCTGATATTTCTCCTTTATCCGTTCCACGATCAAGCGTGAAGTGCATCTAGGAACCCTAACGTGTGAACTTTTTAAAAAAAAATCATGAAATGAACTATATCATGCAATGATTATGCATTAAATGCATAAAAATAAATAAACACATCTTTTAAATAAAGTCTTAAATTGCACGCATTCAGTTACGTAAATTAAATTTCATGGACCTTACAATATTTATATATATATCACTAGTCTAGATAGACCATTTTCAAATTTCATGGACCTTACAATATTTATATATATATCACTAGTCTAGATAGACCATTTTCGCACTTAAAACACTTTTTAGTAGTTCAATTAAGTCTGTCCATTCAGGACAACGATTTTAACAGTTAATAACAGCTAAATCTGCCTCAAGTTTTGAAAAATATTTTATTCGCATTTATTCACCCTCTTTTAAACTATATTTCGATCTCAACCATTATCCTTTACATTTATCCAAATAAACGAAGAGAGTAATATATTCTCTAAAAGGTGTTATTGTTATATATTAGAAACGTAATAAGAGAAATATTTATTTATCAACACAGTCTATTTTTAAAACTTCAATTTTTTATTTTTATTTTCAAACATTATTTATTTTTTATATTTCCCAATTTTTTAAAAAATCTATAAATTTAATAACTTATTCAAACATTATGTAAACTCCTTCAACATCAATCTATGTATAATTTTATAGTTATGCATTAAAATGTAGAAATATTATTGATATTGTAATCAAAAGTTAGATGTAATACTTTCAAATTTCAGCATATATAAATTTATTGGACCTAGGGACAAATATATATTTTTAAATAATGGAAAAGGGAGCAAAAGTTCAAAGGAGAACGTGGATGCTGTATTGTATGTGGTCCATTGCGCTTTTCCATTTTCCCATGAATCTCAAATCTCAACCTTTCACGCAAGATCCCCTACTTTTCCCCTATTATTAGCATCGTTTTCAATTTTTTTTCATTTACATCCACATTGTTCGTTGGGTTTAACTTTTTAAGCTTTTTCCCAAGTATAAACATTAAATTTCATTTCAACTATTTTCATCTTATTTTAATATTCATTAAATAAATTTAATTGAAAATTTGTTTGTGAAATTCTTTTTCAATAAATTTTTAATTTTTAAAAAAATACACACAAACTTAAATATAAGACATAGAGGCTATACATATAAATAATGTTTGTCTTAAAAAATAATGAGTGAGAATATATGTTTCTGAAAGTTAATGAAAATTTGTTTGTGAAATTCTTTTTCATATAAATTCTTTTTCTTATCCTGATTTACACCTTAAAGTTATGTTTATTGACTTTATTTATATTTATCTCAACAAATATTAAATTAAAATCTCCAAAATAAATACTTGAGAGAGATGAGCATGAAATATAAAGCAAGCGCTGCTCCGTCTCATTTCTGTCTCAGTTTCACCCGCTAAACAAACAAATTTTAGGAAATGGAAGAGGACATCAAGCATTCTTCTGCCGCCGCCGCCGCAGAATATTCCGACGAAATGGACAGCTGTTGCTCCACTCCCTACGTCAGTGCCCCTTCCAGCCCCTCCCGCTCCGGATTCTACTACAGTGCACCGGCTAGTCCCATGCACTTCATGCTTTCCAAGACCGCCAATCTCAGCTCACATTCCGCCGCAGTCACCGAGCCCAATTGCTCCTTTGAGTTCGATTTCTGCCCCACACTCCCCTCTGCCTCCGCCGGAGCTGCCTCAGCCGAGGAGTTATTCTGCAACGGCCAGATCCGACCGATGAAGCTCTCCACTCATCTCCAACGTCCCCAAATTCTAGCCCCTTTGATCGAATCGGAAGACACAATTGACGAGGATCAAACATTCACCAGAAGCAGAGATCTAAAGTTCCGCGCCGGATCCCTGCGCCGGCGGACCAGATCCATGTCACCTATGAGAACTCCCCGGCCCGAAGAAGGAGGCGATTGCGAGATCGGAACCGACGAGATCACAGGAAAGCACTTAGATGAAGAGAAGGGGTCTTCCAGATCTTCGTCCGCGGGGAGGAGCTCGAACAGATGGGTGTTCTTGAAGGAGTTCCTGTACAGAAGCAAGAGCGAGGGAAGAAACAACGAAGGGCACAACAACAAATTCTGGAGCTCCATCTCCTTTTCACCTGTAAAGGAAAAGAAAATGGCCAACAACAAATCCAAAGACCAAAACCCCGAGGTGAAAAAGAAGGCAGTACTCAAAAATGGCGTGAGCAAAAGAAGAGTTCCTTCTCCATCGCCGCATGAGTTACATTACACTGCGAACAGAGCACAGTCTGAGGAGATGAGGAAGAAGACATTTCTACCGTACAGGCAAGGTTTATTGGGCTGCTTGGGATTCAGTTCTAAGAGCTACGGCGCCATGAATGGTATCGCCAGAGCTCTGAATCCCGTCTATTCAAGGTGAGATATATTTTTTATTTTTTTTTACTTTCTTCGTGATCGTTTGTATAGAGTATAAGGATTGTAATGAAGTATTTGATTATAATCATGTTTTATCTTCTCTTTTTTTATTGTTATTGGTTCAGATTATTAAAAAGAAAATAACTTTGCTATTGTTTTTTAAGTTCTTTTGTTCTTAATAAAATTTTAGTTATATTTGATTTATAGATTTTGATAAAAATATAAAAGATTAGGATTCTTGTATAATAAACTAACATAACTATATTTTTTAGATATGTCGATACATACAATGATATCAAATCAATAATCCATCACACAAATTGACATGTGAGTAGTTTTTGTATCTATTGTATTTAGAAAAATGATAAAAATCTCGATCCTACGAAAACTGATGTTAAAGTCAAATTTATATACTTGTTCATGTTTTTGTCACTAGTTTAGAATGAGATTATTGAAAAGCAGTAATTACCGTTGGTGCACTTTAGAAAATAAAGTTAGGCTTGTGATATAAAAATTTAAGTAATTTTATTATCATCTTATGTAATATTTTGTAGAGTAGGTCTCTTGTGAGACGGTTTCACGAATTTTTATCTATGAGACGGGTCAATCCTACCGATATTCACAATAAAATGTAATACTTTTAGCATAAAAAGTAATACTTTTTCATTGATGACCCAAATAAAAGACATGTCTTACAAAATATGATCGATGAGATCGTCTCACGAACATTTTTGTCTGCTTTTTAAAACGAGAATGCTGGTTCCGGCTCTTAACAATAATTGCACATTTGCGTTGGAATCCAAATGATTCTAGAGTGTACTAATTTACCAACCGTGGCAAATGGATGGTCACGGAGATAGTTATAATTTTACGCAAAATTTTCATGAGTAAATTTTTTGAGACGTCTTTCACTCAAAACTCATAAAAATTATTAATTTTAAATTGAATATATTATATTTTATTCTAGATATTTGTTGATAATCTCATGGCATATAAATTGTATGAGAACAGCTGATAAAATACATACTCATTATTTAAAGATATTTTGTAAGAAGAAAAGGGAAAAAATTAAATAATGAAGCAATTATAGATTATTATACAGTACACTACAATACACATGGTGTGGAGCAAGGTGTGTACAACTGTACAAGACCATGCCCCCACAGCCTTTGTCATTGCAATGTCAATTCGAGTGGATCGTGTTGATGAATAGTATTATTTAAAAATTGTTCGATTAAAACCTAACTCGTACTCGAACTAATTCAAAAGATCACAACTCGCACTCGACTAACACAGATCAACTCGATTTTTTTAAAAAATTTAAAAAATTCAAAATAATAATAATAATATTTCAATTTAAACACATAAAATTTGAAAATATAATAGTAGAAAATTAAAGTATATTTACTAAATAAAATAAATAATTGTTATAAAAATGTATAAAATAAATATTAAATTATAAAAATTTATTATATAAATATACAATAAATATTTTTTTCAAACATAAAATATATAAAAATATAAGAAATATTTATTAATTATATATATTTTTTAAAAAAATTAAAATTTTGGGGTTAACCCGACCCGAATCTTATTACTTTCAGATCAAATATCGTGTTCAACCCGACCTGACACGAGCCCGAAAACTCCAAACTTAAACCTGATTTTTTTCCGGTTGAATCATGTCAAGTTGGCTGGTCGGATATCTGAAAAATATGTTAATGATGTAAATAAATAAATAATTGATATAGGGGGTTGTGATACCCTAGTGATATATGTAGTATTGACCTAGGAATGAGTATTGAGTACTTGGGACATATCCGAAGGCCTGAGACTTGGATCAACGGCGAGGCGATATCTGACCGAGGAGCCGAATACTTGAGGAGGTAGAGTGGAGGTGCTCAATCACCTAGTAATGGTAATGGTTCGAGTCTAAATTCGGTCTCGTATTAAATCCGGCCTGACGGGACTTGTTTAGACCTGACCTATCGGGTCTAAAAGCGGGTTTGGGCGGGTCTCGGGAAATATGCCTATATATTTAAAAACAGAAAATATATGTATATATTATAAATTATATAATTATATTTTTTATAGTAAAGAATTAATATTTATAATTTTAGTTTATAAAATTTTTGGTTTGAAAATATTTTATTTTATTATTATATATATAATATGAAATTATATCATTACAATTTTTTTAGTTATTAATTGAATACAAGTCGATATATTTTAATTTGTAATAATATTATTTTTTCCTGAAAATTATATAAATTTAATCATGGGACTGGGCGGGTCTAAAAGAAGGCGGGAGAGTTCCCGAGTTTGGCACAATCAGCCCTAACTCGAACCTGATGACATCCCTAGATACACCTGGAGTTGGGACAGAGGACCCTGGCTGACCACGAGGAGATGGTGTAGCGCTGGGTGAAGTGGGATGAGGACCTAGGGACTCGGGCTGAGGATCAAGGTAGTAGGTTGAGGTGGTGACAGTGGCAGAGACTAGTTGGGACCTGGTCCAAGTGATCAGTGATAAGGTAATCCGGGGAAGTCATGGTGTTTGGTAGAATGGGGGGAAAACTCGGGGTCCAGGGAAAGATGATTGAGTTCAAGGAGATGGAGTCCCTAAATATATTGATGATGTTAGAAATATAATGAAGTTGATAAAATATTTGCCTAATTGTGTTTGGGATGTATTTGGTGGATGTCAATACACTTGATAAGTGTTGTAGCTTTTTGTCTTTTGCTTTCGTTAAGTTATTGCAAGGCCCCCTTTCAATTTCTCTAAAATAAATAATACAGAGGGTTGGGTCATAATGTCGCCAAGACAACGAGATAAAGATGTTTTAGACCAAGAGACATAAAGATGTTGACACCATTGGATTATTTCAGATATAAGCAATCATATTAGTTTACTTGTTAACTGAAAAATGACCAAAAAATTCTAAATTTACCCTATGGAGTTATGGTATATGAGTTTGTGACGCACACCAAGACGAAACAGGATGGATTTAACACTTTAAAGTGTCAAACTTTTACTATATATATATTAAAAAAAAAAAAACAACCGTCGAAACAATACCAAATAGCCCTATAAATAACAAATAACAACTGCTTATACAGTTATAAGTGGTTCAAATAGATAGGAAACTAAGAAACATCTAATCCTATCCAACGATAAATCAAAATAAATTCATTGTATCAATTTGAAAAAAAAGAAGAAGATAAAAGATACGATAAATATTAAGTCTTCACTGCATCCGTTTATATATATATTGATACTCACAGGAAATTTAGGATTCGATTCAGCAAGAGTCACTAGTCCAGACGCAGGTTTTGAAATTACCCTGAGCCTGAAATCACAAATAAGATCGTTAGGAGGGGGCCAGGAGGGTGTCCTAGCGTAGCCCCTCCGACGCTCAAGTCAGAGACTGAGTATATATAGGGGGAGCAGCTAAGGGTGCTGCTGAATCGATGGATCCATCTACATGTAACCATAGTACTGGGCGGCGGGGGACACCAGCAACACTCTCACTGGTCAACTGGGCCCTGGCCTATCATTTTTCGAATAGAAATACGATCGTCGGGGCTCCCTCTGGGGCCTTTTCCCTTAAATGGGCTCCTTCTGGGGCCTTTTTCCCTCACGATATCCCCATTCTTACCGTAACCACAAAACCGTTACCACATAACCGTTACCACATATTCGTAATGATGGAAACACGATCAGTCGGGCTCCCACTGGGACCATAACCCTCACGACGTCGCCAACATTAACGAATAATACACAATCACTTCACTTCCTTCAACATTTACATTCTCATCACTTTATAAAAATCATGCATAACATAACATTTTGTCTTTGAAACCAAGCATGCAACATGTCTTTTAAAAGTCTTCCTTAAATAATAAAAATTTCTTAGACATTTAAAAATCATAATTTAATCTTGAACATTTCATAAACATTTAAAAATAACCATAATATCATAAAAATAGCATTTAGGGCACTGCCATGACATTTACTAATTTTTGGTGTAAAAAGACCGTTTTACCCCTGGACTTGACAATTTACGTTTTTGACTTTTTTTTCTTGATTTCTTGACTCTAAAATATCCCAAATAATTATTTAAGCTTACATGAATTTTCTCATATTTTTATTTGGCTTAAATCGATGATTTTTAATTTATTATTTAAATGTGACGTATTAATGCTTTTTAATCACGAATTAAACCAAACCTTAATATAAAATTCCCAAATTAAAAACTTAGACTTCTAATAATTATTTGAGCTTAAATATAATTTTTCATAATTTTATTAAGCTTAAATCTAGGCGTTTCCCTATTCGTTTTTAAACTTAGACGTACTTCCTAGTTTTGACTCGTGTGGACTCGAAACTTAACCAAACTTTACCAAACTTGAACCAAAGATTAATAACACCTAACTAACCCATATACAACCAAATTCCAGCCCATTAAATCCCTTGAATATGCCTAGAAAGCTACTGAATTTTTCTGCACAAGAGTCATACTCCTAATATGATACGAACCTAGGCTAGCTTCGTCTCTAGCCCTTAACCACCATGTCCAGCCCCTACCCATCCCTCCTATGCAGCCCAATTAAGTCTAGTGGACCCTCCCTAACCGCATCTAGCAGCCGTGACCATCAAAGACTCCTAGTCGAAGAGTCCTTTCCCTTAAGGAGTCTATTTTCATTTTTATTCCTTCCCTATTTTTTTCAGCCTTTAAACATACACCTAGGGACCCTTAAATATGTGGAAAAACATCCTTTCAAGTACCCCTACAATGGCAGCCCCTTTGTGCATCATTTTGAAGAGTTTTAAAAAATGAAAACACTAGTTTTGTGCATGTATAGCCATAAAAACGAAAATATAAAAGTTGTATCATGTTTTTCATGCAATCATGTATCAAACAAATAATATGGTGTGAAAGATGAGAAAAAGGAGATTAGGCGTGCCTTTGCGTATTTTACGCACGAAAACAAAGCGACGATGCGAAGAACGGCGACGTAGACACCTAGGCTGAATTTTTCTTCAAAAGACCAAAGCTTTTCCTTTTTGATTGTGATGTGTGTGCCGTGTTGCTGGTGGGGGATGAAGTGTGGTTCTTTGGGTAGTGGAGGCGTGAGTTGAATACAATTGTGGGGTGAATTATGGGGTAGATTAGGATATTATATATTTTATTAATCCTTAATTAAGGTTAGGCCCATTAAGCATACAAATTAGGCCCATTAGTGCTTAATTAAAATTTAATTAAAATATTAAAATAGTTTTGTTAAAAATGAGTTTGCGAATTTATTAGCCGGGTTACCAAAAACTCGTATTTTATTTGAAAAACCAACACCAATAAAATTTACGTCCCGGCGTATAAAATCACCTCAAAACCTCTTATTTTCAAAAATAATAAAAAGCATCACCCTTAATTTAAATAATGAAAAACAATTAACCAATAAAAACATTTTCTATTTTTCAGCCATCGGTCTCCGTTCCTCGATCGCAACTCGAATATCCTTTAAAAATACATTTTAATGCAACCATATAGAAAAATATATTTTAAACAAGTAAGTATGCACAACATAATTAATTAATGCAATTAAAATATTTAATCAAAATACAAGAGAATTTAATAATTGCATGCATGTGGTTCGCGTGGACCTTTAAATTTTCGGGGCGTTACACCATCCATGGGGTATCATCAGTCTCCCCCTCCCGAGTCGAACTGAATCGCAGGTTCGAAGTTCGATTAGTTGTGTTGTCCTCAAGTTACCGGGTGCGAGTTATGCATTTTCTTCCAGCCGTTCGTCAGTCTCCCAAAATTTTCGCGCCATCGCCCACGCCGACCTCGTCAAGCCCTCGCCAACTGCCCTGCCCAAGCACGCCTCGCCCTCGCCTGGCGCGCTTCGCCCTCACACCTCGCCCCTCGCCTTCTCGACGCTCACCTGCCATCACGCCGCATCCACGCCCAAGCACCCTCTTCGCCCTCGCCCAGCGCGCACAGCCAACGCACGCTCGCCCAGCACACCTGCCGCGTGCTCGCCCCGCTCCTTCGACTGCTAGCCCTGTTGAGCGCACGCTCGTCCCGCCTTCCGCCCTTGCCCTCTTCGCACACTCGCCGAGTGCTCGCCCCACGCCCGCCTACACGCCAGCTCGCACGCCAACTGCAAGCTCGCCCACTCGCCGGATCGCCCCTCGCCAGCTCGCCTAGGGCTCGCCCCACACCCGCCCACACGCCAGCTCGCCCCTCGTCAGCCGCAAGCTCGCCCAACTCTCCAGCACGCACACTCGCCCCTCGCCGTTCTCGCCCTCGCCACGCTCGCCCCAATGCCCGAGAGTCCCGAGCCACCAGCTCGCCCAAGCCACCAGCTCGCCCAAGCCACCAGCGCACACGCTCGCCCAGCGCCTCGCCCAAGCCACCAGCGCGCACGCTCGCCCCTTCACCCGCAACCCTTAATTTCTGAAGAGCTTTTGGGGACGTTGCCCCCAAGCCCCCACGACCTGCCCGGTCAGGTCGATCCCCGTAATTTTTGCAGCGGCAAACATAATTCGTTATCTACGAACCAAATAAATTTTTCTAACACCTTTTGCCCTCGCTGCCCCTATATTCAAGGTCATCTATTAAGCTTTTGAAGGAAAATAATTCTCACTTCCCCACGCCCTTAACTCCTATGCTAAAATAGTCCTTAGCAGGAAAAGATAAAAACTTCAACCTCCTCACCCTCACCCTCTAACTCATCTGCAAGGCGACGCCTTAGTAGGAAAATAAAAATTTCACCTCGTCACCCTCTCACTCCTCTGCCAGGCGACGCCTTAGCAGGAAAATAAAAATTTCACCTCGTCACCCTCTGACTCCTCTGCTAGGCGATGCCTTAGCGGGAAAATAAAGATTATCCACCCTCACCCTCTAACTCCTCTGCTAGGCGACGCATTAGAAGGAAAATAATGATTCTCCACCCTCACCCTCTAACTCCTCTGCTATGCGACGCCTTAGCAGGAAAATAATGATTCTCCACCCTCACCCTCTAACTCCTCTGCCAGGCGACGCCTTAGCAGGAAAATAATGATTCTCCACCCTCACCCTCTAACTCCTCTGTCAGGCGATGCCTTAGATGGAAAATTTAATTTTTCTCCACCCCAACTCTGCTCTTCTGCTAGGCGACGCCTTAGCAGTAAAATTTAATTCTCCTCCTCTCTAACTCTGCTCCTCTGCTAGGTGATACCTTGGTAGGAAAATAAAATTCAACACCTCCACCCCTAACTCCTCTGCTAGGTGATACCTTAGCAGGAAAATTTAATTTTTCTCCACCCTAACTCTGCTCCTCTACTAGGCGATGCCTTAGCAGGAAAATTTAATTCTCCTCATCTCTAATTCTGCTCCTCTGCTAGGTGATACCTTAGCAGGAAAATAAAATTCAACACCTCCACCCCCTAACTCATCTGCTAGGTGATACCTTAGCAGGAAAATAAAATTCAACACCTTCACTTTGCTCTTCTACTAGGCGATGCCATAGGAGAAAAATTTAATTTCTCTCCTGCACTCTGCTCCTCTACTAGGCGATGTCTTAGCAGAAAAATAAAATCTTTCTCCTTCACTCTGCTCCTCTACTAGGCGATGCCTTAGCAGAAAAATAAAATCTTTCTCCTTCACTCTGCTCCTCTACTAGGCGACGCCTCAGTAGAAAAATTTAATTTCTCTCCTGCACTCTGCTCCTCTACTAGGCGATGTCTTAACAGGAAAATAAAATTTTCTCACTTTCATAATATACCACCATTCATGAACTGAAAAGAACAACTTGATTTTATTGAATTCCAACTGATTACATGAGAAAATACAAAGATGAAATACATCAACAACAAATTCAAGAGTAATATTTTCTGAGGTAGTAAGAATTTCAGGGTCTCTTTGAAGCCTTGCCCTACGATTTCTCCAACTTTTCTGCTCTTCTTATACCTCCCTGGGACAAAGTCACTCACTTCTTCCTCTCTTAATCATGTGAAACTCTACATGCGGTCTTTTTCCCTCCTCCCTTACTACCCTTTCATAACACCGACGCGCGACTTTCTGGTCCCCGCCCAAGACTCCAATTCCTTTTCCCACAGGATGCTTAAGCTTCTGATGATAAGTCGAAGCTACGGATCTAAAATCCTTCTAGGATGGCCGTCCTAGAATTGAATTATACGCTGACGGCGTATCTACCACGGTGAAGGCTATCATTTTTGTTACCCGCCGATGATCAGTCCCCAAGGATAGGGGAAGAACAATCTGACCTAAAGGCGGGATGGCGTGTCCTGCAAACCCATACAGCGGGGTGGATATCGGCTCAAACTCAAATCCTTCCATCTTCATTTGATCCAACGTGCTCTTGAACAAGATGTTCACGGAGCTTCCATTGTCAATAAATATCCTCGCCACATCATAATTGGCAATGGTGGCCGTCACCACCAAGGCATCGTTATGTGGAGTCACAACGCCTCGGAGGTCTTCCGGGCCAAAGCTGATGACGGGGTCTTGTGGTAAGTCTGCACCCCTAGATAACTCAAAGTTCTCCTACCTTCTCCCATGTGCCTTCTGCGCTCGCCCAGAGTCTCCATCCGTAGCACCCCCCGAGATCATATGAACCATTCCTCTCGTAGGGTGGTTATCCTCATTCATTCTCCTCCTCGGTTCGACGGGTTCCTGAGGAACATCTTGACCTTGACCTTCCCCTCTCTGCTCCCCGATCCTCTGATTTATCCATGGAGGGCCTTGACCACAACAAGGGGACGAGCGAGACCTCTGTCAACTCCTGGATGAGGATCCTTCTCGTCTATCCTGCGAAGGCAATCTAGCACTGCACTCAACCCTTTGCGACTTCTCCCAACTCCCCTCGGGCTCCCTCACTTCCATCACCTTGTCCCGACTCCCATCCAGAGGAACATGGGATGAGAATTGTCCTCTGCCCCTAGCCTTATCATCCTCCCTCTCGCCCGCGCCTCTGTTCCTACTTCCTCTTTCCGCTCCCTCAACTCTAATTCCCCCAGGTCGCTGCTCCATCCTCTTATGCCGCTGGGCATCTTCAAGATTTACATATTTTTTCGCCCGAGATAACAGATCATCATAACTTGATGGAGGTTTCTTCACTAACAATTTAAAGAACTCTCCTCCTCTAAGTCCCTGGGTAAAGGCACTTATCATGATGTCAGGAGTGGCCGCTGGTATCTGCAACGCTGCATTGTTGAAACGCTGGACAAACTATCGCAAAGTTTCAGCTTCTTGTTGTTTCACCACAAATAGGCTCAAATAGTTTTTTTGGTGCCTCTTGCTGCTGGCAAATCGGTGCAAGAAAGCTGCAGAAAAATCTTCGAAAGACTGTATGGAGTTGGGCTGCAGGGTATTAAACCATTATTGGGCTGACCTTACCAACGTGCCCAGAAACACCCTGCACCTAACTCCATCCGAATATTGGTGCAACAGAGCAGCATTCTCAAATCTTCCCAAGTGTTCTTCGGGGTCTGTATGTCCGTCATATTCTCCAACGTTCGATTGTCGGAAATTTGGTGGAAGCTCTTCTTCCAAGATGGATAGTGAAAAAGGGCTTTTTTTCTTGGGTACCGGCGCCCTGCTTCCTACCTGCTCCCTCAACCTCCGTATCTCCTTCCACATCTCCCTCATCTCACTAATCTCCCCACTTTGGAGGGGATGCGTCTCTTCAACCCTGCTCTGGTGGACTTCAATATTTTCCTCTCGCTCCTGGCGAGTGGACTGCTCTTCAGCGAACGTAGATTCTTGGTTCCTCTTCATAGCCTCATCCACGATCCGAGTGATAAATTGACCCAACTGCTCCAGGGTCAAGTTCCCCACATTTTCATTAGGACGGGGTTGCTCGACCATGTTCTCTTGACGAGGTTGTTATGTTCTCGCCTCCTGATGGGGTTGTTCCTGCTTTGCCTCAGCATGAGACTGTTCGGATCCCCTCTGAGGACGCGATGATGCTGAGGTAGCTTTTCTACTCTTTCTCTTGCCTACCATCTCTACGTCTCAACTCAAGTTTCTCACAGACGGCGCCAAGTGATACTCACGGGAAATTTAGGGTCCGATTCCAGCAAGAGTCACTAGTCCAGACGCAGGTTTTGAAATTATCATGAGCCTGAAATCACAAATAAGATCGTTAGGAGGGGGCCAGGAGGGTGTCCTGGCGTAGCCCTCCGACGCTCAAGTCAGAGACTGAGGATATATGGGGGGAGCAGCTAAGGGTGCTGTTGAAAACAATATAGTGAATTTTTTAAATGAACACTCAAACCTGGTATTTATAGGAGAATACCTGGGCCCTTGATGGGCCTGTCTTCCATTTGGGCTTGGGATGGGCCAGGGGTAGTGGGCCCATCCATGAGGTATCATATATATATATATATATTAAGTCTTCACTGCATCCGTTTATATATATATATCTTTTACTTGTGTTTTGTCTTATTCATTGAAATTTTGGTGTCACATGTTTTCGCACGGATAATTATTTTTGGTATTTTTCTCTTTGGAAAATTTTGTGTGAGATTTCATGCTACAGAATTTGTCATATTATTGAGAAAAAAGGATAGTTTGGAATAGTATCATAGACTCTATCTGCTTAACCTTTTATATTACACAAATATATATTACACAGATAGAGTATATGATATATATTTATTGATATACTAATTTCAATTATGTTATCGAAAATTAGTTTAGAGGTGATGAATAAATTCTTCAATATAAATGTCTAGATTTTGCTAACTTAAGACTTGTAAGAAGCTCAGCTCAATTTAAAACTCAAAAATTAATTACATAGAACAACTAAAATAGATAAAGGGCGTGCAGAACAATTCAATATATGTAGTGAATAAGTTATACGTAAATATAATCAGATCATGTAAGTAAATTACTAAAGATAAATAGAGACGAGAATTTGTTTAAAAAAATTCGAACATGTAACTTAAACATATAAACCATGTAAACATGCAGGTGTCATCATTAAAATCATTTAAAACAATTAAACTTATAGACTTGAGACTGGACGACTGAGCTTTCCGAAACTGGCGGTGGCACAACTCTTTGCAAAATATTATTCTGATACCAACTGAAACGTCAACTACTAATTTTTCTTTAAAATATACTAGAATTTTTTTCTCAAACTTGCTTTCGGCCGGATATACACAACTACGTAACTATATATATTTGTTCATTTAAAATACCAACCAACCTATTATTTGAAAATCCAAAAGAACGCAGTGCATAACGTAAAATCGTAAACCGTCAAACCAAATTTAAAACTAGCATTTTTTCAAAATAGAAAAACTCATAAATCCTCTCAAACCTCTCAAAAGCATAAAAGTCATAAAATATTTGAAACAATCTTAATGCTGAAAACTAGCAAATGTCCTCGAGTTATGTGCACCATCAGTCCAGCTAGTTTAACCATCAAGTCCTCCATCATCAACAAAATCATGCTCAACTGCATCGATCACACCTAGTGAATCTATTGACTCAGCAAATCTTAACCATGATAACAAGTAATGCATATACATTCACTAGCAACAATGAAAGATACTTTAAAAAAAATAGCTTTACCTGAACATGCATAAACTCTAAACCTTTTTCTTTTCATCATATCATTTTTTATTTCATCACATACGTATATGTTTCTCTTTTATTGATTTCAGATAATTAATTGTGACTTTCATTTCAGCTTTTGGTCGATGGTTCCATCTACGTATAACCATGGTACTAGGCGGGGAGGACATCAGCGACACTCCCACCTTTAAACTGAGCATTGACTTTACATATCATCATATCCTTTCATTTTAGTCACAATCAAGTCACCTCCTTCTACCTTTCATTATATTCATCTTTATAAAAATTTCATGCTTATATATCATTTTTTCTTTAAACCAAGCATGCAACACATTTTTTAGCACTATCGTTTTTCATTATTAAATTCCATAAACTTTAAAAATAAATATTTTAACTTTCATTTCAGCATTCATGGCACTGCCTGGACATCTACATTTTTCTGGTGTAAAAGGACCATTTTACCTTTGAAACCATAACTTTCCCAATTTACCATTGGTTCTTAAATCGACGATATGAATCCATCCAAAATTAACATAACACCCTAAAATACAACCATAAGAATTTCTTAGACGTAAAATTAAGCTCCTCGACTAATTTCTCAATTCATTTTAAAACTTGCACCTCCGTCTCGGTTTAACCCGAATCGACTTGAAACTTAACGAAACCTTATCAAACTTGAACCATAACTTATTAACACCTAACCATACCCTATAAAACCCAAATCAAACCATTTAGAACCCTTGAACAAGCCTAGAAACTTGCTGGAAAATTCTGCAAAATTTCGAAAACACTAACTTGAACAAACCCTTAACTCCTTCGACCTTAGCCCATATCCGACCCAACTAGACCCTAGCTAACCATCATAGAACCTAGATCAAAGCCTTGACAAGCTACTGGACGAGCCCTACCTAGCCATGCAAGCTCAGCCACCCAACCTGCACCTGAGGACCCGCGCGCGACCCTCCTTGCGCCCAAGGCACTCGGCTACCGCCCTCCTCAACCATCCCTTAGCCTATCTAGGACCATGAATAGACTCCCTTAGGACCCCTGGACGTGACCCAATAGCAGCCCGAGCCGTACCCTTCTAGGAGACCCAAAACCAAAACCCTAGCCATCTATGATCCCAATTTTTGTTCAGCATAATTCCCTTCTTGTCCAGCCCTTAACCATGCATCTAGGAGTCCTTAAACCTACTGAAATTCATCCCATTTCGTAACCTTATCATGGCAGCCCCTTTGTGAAACATAAACATGGATTTAAAAGCATAAAAACCAAGGTTTTATAATATATATGCCTCAAAAATGAAAATAAAATGAGGGTTTCATATTTTTCATGCAAACATGATTAAATACGCATAATATGGTATGAATAATGAGTGAAAGAAGATTAAGACATGCCTTACGCAAGAAAAATGATTTGAGATGCGAGGAACGTTGGTGTCGAGGAAAAGGAACTTGCTGCATTTTTTATCTTCAAAGTTCACGTGCAACCTTAGAAATTTAGTGTGTGACTGTGTGATGGCTGATGGAGAAGAGTCCTAGTGTTTTCTAGGTGTGTTCGTGTGTTGTGTGGTGTAGAAGTTTAGGGTTTAGTGGACATGACTTGTAGAGCCCAAAATCGGTACACGTAAATTCCATGCATTTATTTAATGTTTAAATCATTATTTAAAATTTAAAAGTTATTTTAGTGATGCATTATTTATTCAAATTGCATTATTCTAAATCATTCATGTTTATGTGATGCACGTTAAAATGTTTTACGAGTTTCATGTTTCAGGCGATTATTCGATGCGGGATCGAGGAGAAGAGACTGACGACGATGTTGGCAATTTTAAAAGATGGTATTTTATTTTTAGTTAAGGATGAGGCATTTTAAATAATTTATTTAAGTTTTAGCCTTTTAAAGCCTAATTTAATTATTAGGTGATTTTAAGATTTTCTTTTAAAACCTTTAAAGATTTTCGATTGTGTATCTTGAAATTTTAAAGTGGGTTAGCATTTTATTAGCATTTATGTAGAACCCGTAAATTAGACCATGTATAAGCCATGCATAATTCTAGTATTTAAATTGAAATGATTTTAGCATGAGTATTTAAATTCTTTTCTTTAAAATTAATTATTTTATGCAGTAGTTTAATTACTACCTTTTCAGTTAAATAAATGAGGCCGGACTGGAGTTGGAGTATTGAGATAAAATTTAATATTAAGAAAACATTATTAGAATTTATTTTAGTTAAATAATAAGTTAATTTAATGTAAAAGAATGTTTAAGGAATTAATTAAGTAATTCAAATATTTAGCCATGCATGCAAAATAATGTCATTTCCATAATTAATTTATTAATTCACTAAAATATTTAATGGGTAGATGAAATTCTAAAGAATTAAAAAAACAAGATTTAATAAATATTTTCCCTCCCATTATCCTACAATTTTTGGTCATTTCACTTTGTAGGATTTAATTAATTTGTTGACTGTTCACTTGATATATTTCCTTATCCCTTCATGGTAGAATAATTCCTTCATTTTAAATCCTAACTAATTAATAATTAAGCAATATTCATACCCTCATTTTTTGATAAGAAATTCGGCCACCCCTCCTAAAGTTTTAGTATTGATTGACAACTCACCATTTGATTCATTTCCTTAATCTTTTCTTGGTAGATAATATCTTCATTTTTAATGACCAATAATTATTGAATTAAGCAAAATCCCATCCCATTTTAATAGTAGATTTCTCCTAGCCTTCATTCTCCTCCTCATTCTCAAAATTCCAGAGAAAAACTTCAGAAAAATCGTGGCTAGCAACTAAAGAAATAAGAGAGAAAAAGTGAGAAAAGAAGAAGACTCCGTCTCCTCCACGCCGCATCGTCGTTTCGTTTGTTTTTCTTTCAAAACAAACCAAGGCATGTTTATATTTTTATTGACTCCTCAATCAAGTCATATTATTATTTTAAAACATCATGTGTGCATGAATCATGAAGGAAAAACCGAAATTTGTTCAAGTCCTTTTTGAAAATTGTGTGCATAATTTTTCGGGTTCCTTGTGCTCATCACGGTTTCGGCTGTTTTGATGGTTTCAGGGGTTGGCTCACGTCCAGGCTCCCAAGGCTGCATCTAGACATGTATTAGGACATGTTAGGATCATATTGGTCCATTCGTTCAAGCCCCATACCCGCTGGAAATGTAGAAACGACAGCAACACGTCCCTATTGCCACTTGTGTTCGATTTTTCATGGTTGCTGTCAAAAGGGTGATGGTTCTGATCTTGACTGCCCTAGGGGCTATAGCCATGGTTAGAACATCTCCTTATTATGTCTAAGACGTGATCAAGTCGGTCTTTTGAAGCCTGGTCCATGGTGGAATCGGTTTTCAATTAAAAGAAACAAGAACAGCCCCCCTTCGACCCCTTCATTTTCTGCATGTGTATGTTCGAGTTTATGGTGTTGGTGTGGATCTTGGTTGGCTTCTTAGCCCTTACCCACGGTTCACATCATAGCCCTTGATGTCTAGATCATGCCATGGTCAATCAAATGGCCACTGGAAAGGTCCATGACAGCAAACGAAGCAATCCTCCCCACGCGCGCAGGTGTGCTCTCGGGTGGAACCATTTGGCTTGTTCGGTTGTTACTTGGATTGTGGCTGGCCTAGGGCCCTTAGCCATGGTTCAAGCCAACCCCTAGGATGTTGGGAAGAGGCTCTGGTCGGTGGTTTGAGCCCCCAATGGCCAATAGTCTCGAAAACGAAGCAAGGAAACGCTAACACAGCTGCTGTAATTTTCTTGACAGCAAGTGTGCTTCGGTTCAGAGGTGTGTTTCGAGTTCCTGGTTGGCTTTTAGCCTATGGCCTTGGACTGGACAGTACCTCATCATGTTAGGAAGGTCATGTTTTTGGCGGTTTGTGATTTGGTCAAGTTTAGAGGTCGTACGAGAATTTACGGTGCAATGTGCCAAAGTGACTCTCGAAAGAGCGTTTCATGTTTTGGGCCTCCATTCACCAAAATTTCGACTTGTACCATTTTAGGAGAATTATTTCATCATTTTAGGTGTATATTAATCATGACTAAATGATGGTTCGGTGTTGGTTCGGGTTGGCACGAAGTCATGATTAAATACTAAGTCATTGGATGTAATTGTCTCGATTTTGGAGTCAATTACAAAGTTTGGTAAAGTTAAATCATTTGCATATTTTTCACGTTAGATTTAGGTCGCAGCGAGCCTGGGAACGATCCAACCCATGTGGTAAAATATTACAGGATATTTAATTATGCCATTTAATTATGTTACGTGCATAAAAATATAAAATATTCATTTTTGAGATTTATGCGATATTGCTTGTGGCCATTTCACTACCATGGGATTATTGTATCACCCGGTGGTCACTTACCGGTTCAGTTCAGTTCAGTTCCACCCAGTATACTGTGGCATTAGTCTGATCAGACGATCATTACTTCACCCGGTGGTCACTTACCGGTCAGTTCAGTTCAGTTCAGGTGGCCACTTGCATAGAACATAATCTCAACAGAAAATAATTACATGCTATTTTATGACAGGGCTCTACGGAGCAAACATTTGACTTGCGATTTTCGATTCAGTTATGCACGTAATTATAATTATTCATGATACGATTTTCAGTTCAGTTATGCACGTATTATAATGACTCATGACATGATATTTTCACTTTGCATGTGATTTTATTATTATTACTTGTTATTTACGATATATGCATGCTGAGTCTTTAGACTCACTAGACTTGATTGTTGTAGGTACTGATGAGGTCGGGACCGAGGGCGGGGACCAGTGAGCCATCGTGGGTCGGCAGTAGTAGGAACCCGAGGACCTCATTTTCAGCATTTATCATTTTATGATCAAACATTTTTATCGTTGTTGGATTATTTCAAATTGTTATTTTGAAAAACATTAATTTCTTCCGCTGCTATTTCGAACATTAAAAGGAATTTAGATGCGTTACAGGTGGTATCAGAGCAATGGTTCTGTATAGGGTTGTATTACTACTGATCTCGAGAAGCTCACGAAGTCACGTCTTCGGTCTGTAAGTTTTACTTTTACGCATTTCGTTTACAGCATGTTTCAATGAAATGTTTTATGTCAAAATTATGATTATGCAGTATTTATTTAAATTTAAAAGAAATAATGGAATTATGCATGTTGGTTACGTATGGGTTATATGAATGGAACGGTATGCCTCATAGATGCATTCTTGAGCGCGTGAGAGATGATGAGCCTCGCTAGGAGGACGGTGAGCATCAGAGGCAGGAAGGAAATGCACTTCCACCCCCCCACCGGACATAAATAAGAATTTTGCTATTGGGCATTAGGAGAGGTCGTAAATTATTTGATAATATTAATTTTTGGGTTAGTAGTACTGATGTTCTACTTATGGGCCATAAATTAAACTTAAAAATTATGAATGTTTTCGGGACTTGTAGAATTTGTAAGAAATTAATGATGGTTCGTGGTTGCTAGTTGAATTAAATTCTTGAGGATTCCATGTAAGGATTAATGATTCGAAGACTACGACGATATTTGGAAGTATAAAACGTAGAATTTATTTAGGATACATGCTGTAAGGACCGTGTATCGTATTACCGTAAATCTTATGTGATTATCGATAATTCATGAATTTGATATGTGATTATGTATTTGATGTATATTATGACAATGAAATTGAGAAAATGAATAATGAATATGAATTGACGTTGTAAGAGCTCGAGTGGAGAAGCCGGACGCCAATAAGTACAAAACCAATATTTTGGACAGAACATGTGGCGCCCGAGCGGTAGAAGATTACCGCCCGAGCGCCAGTGTAGGATATGTGAGTACTCGGGCAGAACATGCCGCGCCCAAGCGGCAATTTGTGACCGCCCGAGCGCGGTACAAAAATAACTCGGGGGCAGAACATCTCGCGCTCGGGCCCGAGAAGTCTACCGCCCGAGCGCCGAAGCGGTGGGGATAAAAATCACTTCTTTCTTTCTTTCTTTTCCTTCGTCAGTTCATTTCAGCTACTTCGAGGGAAAGTTAGAGAATTTGATTTCTTTCGTCCAAATCGACTTCGAAACGCTGTCCAAACTTGAAACAAATTATATATTCGGAATCCTCGCGTCGAGAGCTTTCTTTTGAGGTAATTTTCTTCTAGTTTCAGTACCTCTAAATATGAAAGTGCTGAAATAACATGTATTTGAAGTCGAGATTCCTATATGTGGTAGAATAACTGACAAGAAACTAAGTTTTGAAGTCGGAATTGAATTATGATATGATTTTGATTTGATATGAATTTTTGAAGTTTCAAATGATATTTGAAACTCATATTAATGATTTTGGATTATGTTATTGATTGGAATGAGTATGTTATTGATGTAGATAAAGTATTATACCGATATCTTCAAAATACATCAACTGGAAACGAAGAATTGAGGTATGTTGCGACCGGGTAACATACGACAGGTATCTGTATTATATGATATATGTTGGATTGATTTGAGTGATTGGAATGAGAATACATGTCTATATGCCTTATTTGTTGAGTTTATGTGGCATACAGGGCATTGTGATTTGAATATCGATGTATAAAATAAATATTTTGTTAACACCCATCGTTTGATGCATACATCGATACATGACATGCACGTTGAGATATGATCCTTGGATACCCTGATATGTTTTGATTGGATTCTGGGGTTTATGAACACAATGCTATGTTTGGGATTACATGACCCTTAAAGAATAGACATTCGTGGCCCCGACGATTGATATGAGATTTGGGATTTGATGGCGCTTCGTCGACGCTATCATACGAGTATCCCTTATTGAGGCCGGTGTGCCAGCTGGAGCATTGATTTGATAGCGATTCGTTTGATTCTGACATGTGCTCAGTGGATGGGCATTTGACCTGATACCTCCACGACATACATGCATTGCATACCATATATCATTGTTTAGATATCTGTGGCATATATGATGGTTGTTCTATACGGAGCTTTGCTCACCCGCAAGGGGGGCTGTTGTTGTCTGTGTGTGGACAATGGCAGGTACTCCAGGATATCAGGAGACCGGAGAGGGTACTTCTGGAGGGAGTCACAGTTTGAGTTGAAGTTTATATTTTGTTCCCAGTATATATGTATATGTATTTATATACTTGGGCATATCCCGAGGATATGAGTTGTTTGTATATGATTGGTTTTGATTACGTGTAGGCATGTTTATGATGTGAGACTAAATACTATTTTAGTATTTAAATTATAGAAGAAATATTTTGGGCTCATGGTAAAGAAATTTTAAACTCGTTTTCCGCTGTAATTAGTTAACCCTAATCAAAGTGCATTGTAATAACGATTAGGAGCTAAGGGCCCCACACAGAGTGGTATCAGAGCATAGCTGGGAATGCTCGATTGAGTCTTGTGTACACGTGAATAGGCACAAATGAATTGTGCGCATGTGTTTGATTTATTTGTATTACTTGCTCCTACTTGATTTGATTTGAGTATTTGATGAGATGAGATGATGGTATTATGAAATTGATATTGATTTGTGATATTCATCTTTTGATTTGTAGATGGGTCCCACAAATGAAACTGCGAGTAGCAGTACTGAGAGGATAGTTGGGGCAATTTGAAGGATTGTCCATGGATGTAGTGATGGCTCGATTCCAGGATTTGAAACCACCGAGGTTCTTTGGCACTGAGAGTGCTGAAAGAGCAGAGGCCTGGTTGAAGGATATTGAGCATTTGTTTAATATTGTTGAATATTCCAAGTCTCGGAGACTGAAACTTGCTCTCTATCAGTTGAAAGACCGAGCTAAATCTTGGTGGGAAGCCGCTGAGATTGGATTGAAAGAGGCCGGGATTGAAGTCACATGGGATGTCTTCAAGGCTCAATTTTTGGAGCAGCCCCTCCTTCTTATTATACTGCTCAGGAGAATGAATTCAATAATCTGCAGCAGGGAACGATGACTGTTGCAGAATATGCTTCGAAATTTTCTACTATGTTGAAGTATGCACCACACGTAGCTGGGAATGCGAAGGCAAAATATAACAGGTTTGTGAATGGATTACATCCTGCTATATATACTTATGTGGTTTCTGGATTGCCTACCAGCTACGCGGAGGCAGTTGAACGAGCCAAGGCAGTCGAGGCTGGGCTTAGGCGAGGAGGTCCACAGTATACTCCTCCACCTCCAGTGTCAGCTCGGCAACCTACTTTGCGGCCGAGAGGTAAGAAGTTTAAGAAGACTGGTTCTGTTTCTTCGTCTTCTTCGAGTTTGAGTGGATCACAGAGAGGGAGTCCTATGATTGCTCCTTACTGTAGCCATTGTGGGGGTAAACATACTATCGAGCAGTGTCGAGGTATGTTTGGTACTTGTTATCAGTGTGGGCAGGAAGGCCGTTTCTCTCGAGTATGTCCGAACAGGGGTACGATTTCTTCTCAGCCCCAGCCAGGATTTAGAGGTGGCCCCAGTATGATGAGACCTGCTGTTCCTGTTCCATCCTTTCAGCAGTCGAGTGTCCCACGATATCGAGAACCGGGTGGTCAGAGTGCCCAAGTTCCTCCTCAAGTGAGAGTGTACGCCATGACCGAGGATCAGGCGAGAGAAGCTCCTGGTGGCGTGATTGCAGGTATTTGCACGCTTTGCGATTATCCTGCACGTGTTTTATTTGATACAGGAGCATCTCATTCATTCATATCTCATGCATTTGTTTCATCTCACGATATTGAGTGTACCCCATTGTATGATACTTTGTCGATAGCCACGTCAGCAGGGAAGATTATTTTGTCTGAGAAAGTTGTGCATAATTGTGTATTTATATATGAGGATAATGTGGTATTTCTGAATTTGATTGTCCTCCCGATGCACGACTTTGATTGTATTGTTGGCATGGATATCTTGATGACGAATCGAGCTACTGTTGATTGTTGTCATAGAGTGGTTCGATTTCGACCGATTGATGGACCCAAGTGGAATTTTTATGGCAAGGGTTCCCAAGCCAAAATTCCATTGGTATCTTCCTTGGAAATGTCTCGACTTTTGACTAGCGGAGATGAGGGTTATCTTATCTACGATATTGATGTCTCTAAAAAGGAACCTTCTTTATCTGAGATTTCTGTTGCGAATGAGTTTCCAGATGTATTTCCCGATGAGATTCCTGAGTTTCCTCCTCATCGAGAAGTTGAGTTTAGTATTGATCTTGTGCCCGGGACTGCGCCTATATCTAAAGCTCCCTATCGCATGGCACCTCTGGAATTGAAAGAATTGAAAGAACAATTACAGGATCTTCTCGATAAGGGATATATTCGATCCAGTGTATCACCTTGGGGAGCTCCAGTTTTATTTGTTCGAAAGAAAGATGGTACTATGCGAATGTGTATCGACTATAGGGAACTGAATCGGGCTACTGTGAAAAACAAGTACCCACTTCCTCGTATTGATGACTTATTTGATCAGCTTCAGTGTACTTCTGTTTACTCGAAGATTGATCTTCGTTCTGGGTATCATTAAGTACGAGTTCGAGACGAAGATGTGCCCAAAACTGCTTTTCGTACGAGGTATGACCATTATGAATTTTTGGTTATGCCTTTTGGTCTCACGAATGCTCCTGCTGTCTTTATGGACTTAATGAATCGTGTCTTCCGAGATTATCTAGACCGATTCGTTATTGTGTTTATTGATGATATTCTTGTATATTCGAAATCGAAAAAGGAGCATGCTGAACTTTTGAGACTGGTACTTCAAACTCTTCGTACTAGTCATTTATATGCCAAATTGTCCAAATGTGAATTCTGGATGGACAAGGTGGTATTTTTTGGCCACGTCATTTCGACACATGGCATATCTGTTGATCCTACTAAGGTCGAAGTTGTATTGAATTGGCCGAGACCAACGAATGTTCCTGAGATCCGTAGCTTCATGGGTTTAGCTGGATATTATCGTCGTTTTATTGAAGGATTTTCGAAAATAGCTAAACCTATTACTCAACTGATACAGAAGAATCAGCGATTCATTTGGTCAGATGAATGTGAAGCTAGTTTTCTTGAATTGAAGACGAGATTGACCACAGCACATGTGCTTACTATTCCCTCAGGTACCGGAGGATTTGTAGTGTGTACAGATGCGTCTGGTAAAGGTTTGGGCTGTGTTCTGATGCAACATGGCAAAGTGGTTGCTTATGCGTCTCGTCAATTGAAATCTCATGAACACGTTATCCTGTTCATGATCTCGAATTGGCCGCCATTGTGTTTGCTTTGAAGATTTGGCGCCATTACTTGTATGGAGAAAAGTTTGTTATATATTCGGACCATAAAAGTCTGAAATATCTCATTTCTCAATCTGATTTGAATATGAGGCAATGCAGGTGGATGGATCTCCTGAAAGATTTTGATTGTGAGATTCAATATCACCCTGGATCGGTGAATGTTACTGCGGATGCCCTTAGTCGGAAAATTCATGATTTTGTATTAGCTTCTGTCAATGTTGCCAAAGTACACGAGGATATATGTACTTCTGGTTGGACATTTCACTCGAATTGGAATTCTGTCACTGTCTCAGCATTGCAAATTGAGCCGAACTTGATATCGAAAATACGAAAGGCCCAACGAAGCGATGCTCAGATCCAAAAGTCGAAAGAACTTGTATCTGCTGGACATCAGTCGGGATTCCAGATTTCTTCTGATGGTTCTTTACGACTTAATGGTCGGCTGGTAGTTCCTAATGATTTTGATTTGAAATATGCCTTTCTTCGAGAAGCACATTGTAGCAAATACAGTATTCACCCTGGAGGTCGAAAGATGTATTTGACACTGAGACCTCAATTCTGGTGGAAACGTATGAAGAAGGACATTGCTGAGTTTATTTCGAAATGTCTTGTCTGCCAGCAAGTGAAAGCCGAGAGAATGAAACCTGGAGGATTACTCCATAGTCTTGAAATCCCGAAATGAAATTGGGAACATATTGCTATGGATTTTGTGACTCATTTACCTCGTTCGCTCAAGGGCTGTGATGCTATTTGAGTCATTATTGATCGGCTTTCGAAATCTGCGCATTTCATTCCGTATGAACGGACTTATCCTTATAAGAGAATGGCCCGTTTATACATTGAGAATGTTGTGAGGCTGCATGGTGTGTCAGTCTAAATTGTATCTGATCGTGATCCCATGTTTGCTTCTAAATTATGGGGTAGTTTTCAAGAAGCGATGGGTACGCGTTTGGCTATGAGTACAGCTTATCATCCTCAAACTGATGGGCAGACCGAGCGTACGATTCAAACGTTAGAGGATATGTTGCTTGCTGTTGTGATGGACTTCAGAATGGGATGGCAAGATGCCTTACCATTGGTTGAATTTTCTTATAATAATAGCTTTCAGACGAGTATCGGTATGGCACCATTTGAAGCTCTATATGGGAGATGATGTAGATCACCATTATTCTGGGATGAAATTGGTAAAAGACAATTGACTGGACCGAAAATGATACAGGAAATGAACGATAAGGTTCAGTTGATTTGGCAGCGGATGAAAGCTGCTCAGGATCGTCAAACGAGTTATGCGAACAAATGAAGACGACCCTTGGAATTCCAGAAAGGTGACAGAGTGTTTTTGAAAATATCTCCCTTTAGAGGCACTGTTCGATTCGGCATGCGGGGGAAATTATCTCCTCGATATGTTGGTCCATACGAGATTCTTGATCGAGTTGGTGATCTTGCGTATCGATTGGCATTGCCACCAGCTTTATCTGCCATTCATGATGTATTTCATGTTTCTATGTTGAGGAAATATGAACCGGATCCATCACATATGCTTGCACCTGACGAGGTTGAACTTGATCCTTCTCTTTCCTATGTTGAACAACCTGTTCGCATTATGGATCGAAAGGAAAAGATATTACGTAACAAATCGATTCCGTTGGTTCGAATACAATGGACATGACATGGTGTGGAAGAGTCGACATGGGAATTGGAGAGCAAGATGCGAGATTCGTATCCGAATTTGTTTGATTCTATGTCATCTGTTCCATTGTATTCAATGTATGATGATCCATTTACTGATTTTAGTTTTGATATGTACTATAACTGGTGACATATATATGTTTGCCAATGTTATGTATATAGAGATGTTTGAGACTTCGAGGACGAAATCTTTTAAGAGGGGGAGAAATGTAAGGATCATGTATCGTATTATCGTAAATCTTATGTGATTATCGATAATTCACGAATTTGATATGTGATTATGTATTTGATGTATATTATGACAATGAAATTGAGAAAATGAATAATGAATATGAATTGACGTTGTAAGAGCTCGAGTGGAGAAGCCGGACGCCAATAAGTACAAAACCAATATTTTGGACAGAACATGTGGCGCCCGAGCGGTAGAAGATTACCGCCCGAGCGCCAGTGTAGGATATGTGAGTACTCGGGCAGAACATGCCGCGCCCGAGCGGCAATTTGTGACCACCCGAGCGCGGTACAAAAATAACTCGGGGGCAGAACATCTCGCGCTCGGGCGCGAGAAGTCTACCGCCCGAGCGCCGAAGCGGTGGGGATAAGAATCCCTTCTTTCTTTCTTTTCCTTCGTCAGTTCATTTCAGCTACTTCGAGGGAAAGTTAGAGAATTCGATTTCTTTCGTCCAAATCGACTTCGAAACGCTGTCCAAACTTGAAACAAATTATATATTCGGAATCCTCGCGTCGAGAGCTTCCTTTTGTGGTAATTTTCTTCTAGTTTCAGTACTTCTAATTATGAAAGTGCTGAAATATCATGTATTTGAAGTCGAGATTCCTATATGTGGTAGAATAACTGACAAGAAACTAAGTTTTGAAGTCGGAATTGAATTATTATATGATTTTGATTTGATATGAATTTTTGAAGTTTCAAATGATATTTGAAACTCATATTAATGATTTTGGATTATGTTATTGATTGGAATGAGTATGTTATTGATGTAGATAAAGTATTATACCGATATCTACAGGCTCATCAACTGGAAACGAAGAATTGAGGTATGTTGCGACCGGGTAACATACGACAGATATCTGTATTATATGATATATGTTGGATTGGTTTGAGTGATTGGAATGAGAATACATGTCTATATGCCTTATTTGTTGAGTTTATGTGGCATACATGACATTGTGATTTGAATATCGATGTACAAAATAAATGTTTTGTTAACACCCATCGTTTGATGCATACATCGATACATGACATGCACGTTGAGCTATGATCCTTGGATACCCTGATATGTTTTGATTGGATTCTGGGGTTTGTGAACACAATGCTATGTTTGGAATTACATGACCCTTAAAGAATAGACATTCGTGGCCCCGACGATTGATATGAGATTTGGGATTTGATGGCGCTTCGTCGATGCTATCATACGAGTATCCCTTATTGAGGCCGATGTGCCAGCTCGAGCATTGATTTGATAGCGATTTGTTTGATTCTGACATGTGCTTAGTGGATGGGCATTTGACCTGATACCTCCACGACATACATGCATTGCATACCATATATCATTGTTTAGATATCTGTGGTATATATGATGGTTGTTTCATACGGAGCTTTGCTCACCCCCAAGGGGGGCTGTTGTTGTCTTTGTGTGTGGACAATGGCAGGTACTCCAGGATATCAGGAGACCGGAGAGGGTACTTCTGGAGGGAGTCACAGTTTGAGTTGATGTTTATATTTTGTTCCCAGTATATATGTATATGTATTTATATACCGGGGCATGTCCCGAGGATATGAGTTGTTTGTATATGATTGGTTTTGATTACGTGTGGGCATGTTTATGATGTGAGACTAAATACTATTTTAGTATTTAAATTATAGAAGAAATATTTTGGGCTCATGGTAAAGAAATTTTAAACCCGTTTTCCGCTGTAATTAGTTAACCCTAATCAAAGTGCATTGTAATAACGATTAGGAGCTAAGGGCCTCACACATGCTCTACCTAGTTAGATGTAAGGATGGAATTGCACGAATTGAGAATTTTAGGGACCTAATTGTAATAATTAATAATTTGAGAACCTAAGTGCAAAACAAAAAAAAAATTCTAAGGGACTATTTTTGAATTTACCAAATTTTGGGATTAAATTTTGAGTTCGAGAATTTAAGAGTTTAATGAGGTAAAGATGAAAAATTTTATGCGGGCAATGATGCAAATTTCGAAAAGTTGTAGGGCCAAAATGTAAATTTGGAGAACTGTAAGGGCCAGATTGCAAGTTTCAAAATTTTAAGGATTAAATGCGAACTTTTGAGGAACACTTGGGATTTTAAGTATTTATAGAAATGTAAGACGTGTTATGGGAATTAATTGTGGGTTTAATAAACTTAAGACTATTGAACCTTATGATACGGGAAATCTATAAAATGAAACTGGGAATACGGAGA
Source organism: Primulina tabacum (assembly GCF_025594145.1). NCBI lineage: Eukaryota > Viridiplantae > Streptophyta > Magnoliopsida > Lamiales > Gesneriaceae > Primulina > Primulina tabacum. The sequence goes on along the minus strand of NC_134550.1, from coordinate 27,352,364 downwards.
ACTCATGGGTAATTGTGGAATTTTCGAGATTAAAAAAAAAAATTGGATGATATTCGAGGAAAGTAAGAATTAATTTTACAATTTTAGGAAATTCGAGAACTTATTTAGTAGTAAGTGAGAATTGAACGGTTTAAATGATAGGAATTTTTGGTTATTTAGGCTCGAAGAAAATATAGAATATTTAGATATTTGGGTTATAATGTTATAATGAATGGTAACCAAGGACATTGTAGGATGAATCAATCTTAGGCGTGAAAATTTAAGGGTTAGTAAAATAATGTTGTGGCAAATTAAGAATTTAAAGTGATGACGATTTAAGGTAAATTTGATCGGTTAGTTAAGTTATCAGGATAAACATTGAGTTACTAAATATTTTGGGAACATAAGTTTGATGTGTCACAAGTTTTAGTCATGATCTTAACAGTTAAGATTATAATTTGTGAGAATTAAAAATTTTTTTTAGGAAAGTTGGGTACGATGATGGTTAGTTTAATTGGTAGACGCACGTAAGAGGTGAGGTAGACACCTTGTCTTGAGAAATTTTGGAAGTCATTAACAAACTTGGGACTAAACGGATATGTGTATTGGAATTATTTTATTCAAAGCTATTTGGATTAGGTAAGTTTGAATTTCAAATTTATGGGATATTTGTTCATACGGAAATTTTGGGTGAAATAAAAAGAAAAGGGAATTAGTTGTGTTCAACATAAGTTATCAATTGATGAATATTAAGATTTTTTTTTATCAAGTAAGAAATCTAAAAGCTTGATATGAGGATTCTAGAATTCTAAGGGTTATAAGTGAAATTGATTTATTCAAGTTAGTCTAATGCTATCATGGGCTAACTTATTAAGTTTATATGCTAGAATTAAGTAAGCATTAAGGATACATAAGAATGCGACACTTGTTCCAATGAGGAAGTTCAGAGTCATAGGCCTCAACTAGATTGTAATTGGGAAGAGGATAGTTTGAGCAGGTAATTGATGCTAGAAGTGTTATTATTAAGATAGAAGGTCGATGTTGTATAATTGAGTTTTTATGGATTAACGTTATTCGAGGTTTAAGATTTACAACAATTTCACATCCGGGATGCACATGTAAATAATAAGTTACGTAAGTTTAGTGCCGTAAGATAAAGATTCGATTCAAGGATTTTAGGCTAATACTACTATGAGGTTGAAATAAGTTGTAACCTTTAAGCGTTCTACTGAGAATAGAAGTCGATCAGTAAATTTTGGTACAAAGGTTTCTTAAGTCGAACCGCATAAATGCTAATATAATAAGTCGATGAATATTACGAGTATAGTATAAGAAAAGTAAGGTGCGTTAAATTTGGACATCCATCTCTAGTATGAGGAATTGCGAGATAAGTCAAAATTCGGGGCTATAGTTGAATAGAACTAAGTCACCATAAGTTGCGATTCACAAACGAGGATTTTGGTAGACAAATTTATTTAGGATTGAGGAGACGTAAGGACAGTAATATTTATCTTATCAAGGTAGCGCATCGGAAGCGTGGATTATTAGGATTCTAGAATTAAGAGTCTAAACTTTTTGTTTATCAAGGATAAGCGAATTTTGGGGACGAAATTTCATTTAAGGGGGGAAGGGTTGTAGAACCCGTAAATTAGACCACGTATAAGCCATGCATAATTCTAGTATTTAAATTGAAATGATTTTATTGCATGAGTATTTAAATTCTTTTCTTTAAAATTAATTATTTTACGCAGTAGTTTAATTACTACTTTTTCAGTTAAATAAGTGAGGTCGGACTAGAGTTGGAGTATTGAGATAAAATTTAATATTAAGAAAACATTCTTAGAATTTATTTTCGTTAAATAATAAGTTAACTTAATGTAAAAGAATGTTTAAGGAATTAATTAAGTAATTCAAATATCTAGCCATGCATGCAAAATAATGTCATTTTCATAATTAATTTATTAATTCACTAAAATATTTAATGGGTAGATGAAATTCTAAGAATTAAAAAAACAAGATTTAAGAAATATTTTCCTTCCATTATCCTACAATTTTCGGTCAATTCACTTTGTAGGATTTAATTAATTTGTTGACTGTTCACTTGATATCTTTCCTTATCCCTTCATGGTAGAATAATTCCTTCATTTTAAATCCCAACTAATTAATAATTAAGCAATATTCATACCCTCATTTTTTGATAAGAAATTCGGCCACCCCTCCTAAAGTTTTAGTATTGATTGACAACTCACCATTTGATTCATTTCCTTAATCTTTTCTTGGTAGATAATACCTTCATTTTTAATCACCAATAATTATTGAATTAAGCAAAATCCCATCCCATTTTAATAGTAGATTTCAGCCACCTCCTTGATAGGATTTAAAATATTTGGCAACTCTCCATCTTTAATTCATTTCCTTATCTTTTTGTTGGGAGATAATTCCATCACACTTAATCTTCAATAATTATTAATTGAGCAATTTTTCTACCTTAATTTGAAAGCAAGAATCGGCCACATCTTTCCTCAATCTCCCTCAAATCAAACAATAGCAAATCAATTCCTTATCTCTCAAACTCTAGGATAGAAAAGTTTGTATCTTGCCATTTAAATCTCCAATTATCTTGCAACCTTCCCATTCACTTCCTAGCCTTCATTCTCCTCCTCATTCTCAAAATTCCAGAGAAAAACTTCAGAAAAATCGTGGCTAGCAACTAAAGAAATAAGAGAGAAAAAGTGAGAAAAGAAGAAGACTCCGTCTCCTCCGCGCCGCGTCGTCGTTTCGTTTGTTTTTCTTTCAAAACAAACCAAGGCATGTTTATATTTTTATTGACTCCTCAATCAAGTCATATTATTATTTTAAAACATAATGTGTGCATGAATCATAAAGGAAAAACCGAAATTTGTTCAAGTCCTTTTGAAAATTGTGTGCAGAATTTTTCGGGTTCCTTGTGCTCCTCACGGTTTCGGCTGTTTTGATGGTTTAAGGGGTTGGCTCAGGTCCAGGATCCCAAGGCTGCATCTAGACATGTATTAGGACATGTTAGTATCATATTGGTCCATTCGTTCAAGCCCCATACCCGCTGGAAATTTAGAAACGACAGCAACACGTCCCTATTGCCACTTGTGTTCGATTTTTCATGGTTGCTGTCAAAAGGGTGATGGTTCTGATCTTGACTGCCCTAGGGGCTATAGCCATGGTTAGAACATCTCCTTATTATGTCTAAGACGTGATCAAGTCGGCCTTTTGAGGTTTGGTCCATGGTGGAATCGGTTTTCAATTAAAAGAAACAAGAACAGCCCCCCTTCGACCCCTTCATTTTCTGCATGTGTATGTTCGAGTTTATGGTGTTGGTATGTATCTTGGTTGGCTTCTTAGCCCTTACCCACGGTTCACATCATAGCCCTTGATGTCTAGATCATGCCATGGTCAATCAAATGGCCACTGGAAAGGTCCATGACAGCAAACGAAGCAATCCTCCCCACGCGCGCAGGTGTGCTCTCGGGTGGAACCATTTGGCTTGTTCGGTTGTTGCTTGGATTGTGGCTGGCCTAGGGCCCTTAGCCATGGTTCAAGCCAACCCCTAGGATGTTGGGAAGTGGCTCTGGTCGGTGGTTCGAGCCCCCAATGGCCAATAGTCTCGAAAACGAAGCAAGGAAACGCTAACACAGCTGCTGTAATTTTCTTGACAGCAAGTGTGCTTCGGTTCAGAGGTGTGTTTCGAGTTCCTGCTTGGATTTTAGCCTATGGCCTTGGACTGGACAGTACCTCATCATGTTAGGAAGGTAATGTTTTTGGCGGTTCATGATTTGGTCAAGTTTAGAGGTCGTACGAGAATTTACGGTGCAATGTGCCAAAGTGACTCTCAAAAGAGCGTTTAATGTTTTGGGCCTCCATTCACCAAAATTTCGACTTGTACCATTTTAGGAGAATTATTTCATCATTTTAGGTGTATATTAATCATGACTAAACGATGATTCGATGTTGGTTCGGGTTGGCACTGAGTCATGATTAAATACTAAGTCATTGGACGTAATTGTCTCGTTTTTGGAGTCAATTACAAAGTTTGGTCAAGTTAAATCATTTGCATATTTTTCACGTTAGATTTAGGTCGCAACGAGCCTAGGAACGATCCAACCCATGTGGTAAAATATTAAAGGATATTTAATTATGCCATTTAATTATGTTACGTGCATAAAAATATAAAATATTCATTTTTGATATTTATGCGATATTGCTTGTGGCCATTTCACTATCATGGGATTATTGTATCACCCGGTGGTCACTTACCGGTTCAGTTCAGTTCAGTTCCACCTAGTATACTGCTGGCATTAGTCTGATCAGACGATCATTACTTCACCCGGTGGTCACTTACCGGTCAGTTCAGTTCAGTTCAGGTGGCCACTTGCATAGAACATAATCTCAACAGAAAATAATTACATGCTATTTTATGACAGGGCTCTACGGAGCAAACATTTCACTTACGATTTTCAGTTCAGTTATGCACGTAATTATAATTATTCATGATACGATTTTCAGTTCAGTTATGCACGTATTATAATGACTCATGACATGATATTTTCACTTTGCATGCGATTTTATTATTATTACTTGTTATTTACGATATATGCATGCTGAGTCTTTAGTCTCACAAGACTTGATTATTGTAGGTACTGATGAGGTCGGGACCGAGGGCGAGGACCAGTGAGCCATCGTGGGTCGGCAGTAGTAGGAACCTGAGGACCTCATTTTCAGCATTTATCATTTTATGATCAACCATTTTTATCGTTGTTGGATTATTTCAAATTGTGTTATTTTGAAAAACATTAATTTCTTCCGCTGCTATTTCGAACATTAAAACGAATTTAGAGGCGTTACAATTTAAACTAGCAATTTAATTAACATTTTTATTAGCATGATAATTTTGTAATTAAGCAAAACTTTTCCCTAATTACCTAGCAAAACTCACGCACACACCCACACTTTTTCACACACTAGAAACCTATAACACACACACACACACACACACCTATTCATTCAGAATTTTATTACTTTTTTGAGAAGAAGAAACATAGGGCTCTTCTTCATACAGCAGCCGCCCCTTCCTCTGATTATTTCCAGCGAGTTTTCGTCATTTTCGTTGCAAGAAAATAGTGCCACGATCGTCTCGGATCAAGCCTCCCTTCCTTCCCGCTTCGGTATCGTCGTTTCGGTAACGTTAAAGATTTAAAGGCACATATATTCTGTTATTTCTGCATCGATCTCGTCATATTATGCGTTGTGTCGTTATTTATGCGTAAAAATACATGTGTGATGTGTAGGAGTTTGAGCAATGATGTTTGGATCAATTTTGAAACAGATTTTGGATCACAAATCACGTTTTTGCTGTCAAAAACTGAGATTTTTCAGTCGTGATTTTGAGAAAACTTTCAACATGAAATTTGTAGAAATTTTTGATACATTCGATTTGATATAAAATTCAAAATATTTGGATAAAAATTGAGTGAGTTATGGCGTTTTTTATGGAACTGCTCAAACTGCATTTTTAGAAAATTAAGTATTGATGTGTTCTTGAAGTTTTATTGTTGTAGGCTTCATTGGGGATCGACAGGTGATCGTTGCTACGTATAGATATGCTTAGTATGATGTTGGGTTGGTATTTGGGTTGTCGGGTAGTGTCGATAGGCAATTGAATTCATTAGAAGTCGTAAGAAGCGATTTTGGTGTCAAGTTCCGTGTTTTGAGTTGCATCGTATCGTAGGTTGGATGTCGTGAATTCGGGGTGTGTGTACGGGTTGTATCAAAGTAGTAGCATCCTAGGATGGGTCTCGAGGCGTCGGGTCATAGTCTGTATAATCATGTTTAGAATGTTGAGCATCACATGTATTGAATTTTCGTGGGTTTGTTTTCAACGAGGGTACACGGACCCAGACCCGGACCCAGGCACGGGGTCCGTGCCTTTGTTCCTTCCAAAGTGTCATTTTGCCGATTCTACACGGACCCTTACACGGACCTAGGCACGGGGTCCGTGGCTTCCCTTTCCTTCACACGCATTTTACAGTACCTACACGGACCCGGAGCTGAACCTGGGCACGGGGTCCGTGTACCTCTTGTTTGGGAATAGTTTAGGTTTCCCTTTGAGATTTTTTTGGGGTTCTATACCATGGCTTTTTACGATTATTAAACGAGGTCAAGTTCCGGGGGATTTAGAATGTCATAAGCTATTTATTTACTTCGGTGGTGAGCACGAGTACCTACGTCTAAGCTATGAAAGATAAGTGTTTGAACTCATGTTAGTATGTTGCAGCAACGGCCCCAAGCGAGATCCAACGAATCCCTCAACGCAAAGTAAGTATGTTCGACGTGCAAGGAAAATATTTTCATGTTTTTGAGGTATGCTAAATGTCTTGTGACCAAATTATGAATGGGTTTGGAAGTCGTTGAACATGGCCGAGGACATCTCCACCCCGTTAAAGCATGAACGGGTTTAGATCAGGATTGGAAAACGTTAAAGCATGAACGGGGACCAATCCACCCGTTAAAGCATGAACGGGGATCTCATGTATGTGGTAGTGGATTCGTCCCTGTTAGCCCAGTACTGTGGTTTAGTCTGATCCGGCGTATTATGTATAGGGTCACTTGCTTTGAAACATGCCTCTACGCCAAATGATGAAGTTATGTATGTTCAAGTATGTTCAAGTATGCAAGCATGTTTAAGAAAGTTTTATGTTCATGGCACGTCTATGTATGTACGTATGCAAGTTCAAGTTTAAGCGCAAGTTAAAGTTCATGTATGTACGCCCTATTTTAAAGTTGCGTGTGGTTTTATTACGTATTACTCTTTACTTCCAGTTTATATGTGTTGAGTCTTTAGACTCACTAGACTTGATCGATGCAGGTGAAGATGCATTTGAGGAGACGAGAGGTGGGGACCAAGGAGCTGGCTTGGACTGAGCAGGAGGCTAAACCCGAGGACCGCCCAAGTTTAAGCTTTTATGAAAATGTTCAAATACTTTTGTCAAACTTTATTTTCAAATCTTTTGTTGCAACAAATTTTGAGATGTACAGTTTAATTTATCGAATTATTTAAGAAAATTTTTAATTTTTCCGCAAACTTTAAGTAGTAAAAGTTTGGTACGTTACAGTTGGTATCAGAGCGGTGTTCTTGTAAAGGCTTATGCCTACTGCCCGTCGCAAGAAGCTCACGAGGTCACACCTCAAGTCTGTAAGTTTTAAAGTTTTAAATTTATGTTATGTAGTAAGCATGAAGTTCTGATTTCAGCATGTGCATCTTTTTAAGTTCAAGTACGTGTATCTTATGTTATTGATATCATGTTCATGCATGTGGGGCTTATGTAGTGGGTAAATTCTGGAACAGTATTCCTCCTAGACGTATGGTTAACCGTGAAGCTAGGGAAGAGGACCGAGAGCCTCGAGATGAGGAGAGTGCCAATCCCCCACCTCCACCACCAGATATTCAGGCACAGATGCTTGCAGGCATGACTCAGTTCTTCGCACAGTTTGCGGGGAACCATGCAGCAGTGGATACAGGGGCGAGGCCCAGACCGGAAGCAGTGTATGAGAGGTTCAGGAGGATGAACCCAAAGGAGTTTTCGGGGACCATTGACCCGATGATAGCTGAAGGATGGATTAAGTCCATCGAGCTAATCTTCGATTTTATGGAACTGACCGATGCAAATAGGGTCAGGTGTGCCACGTTCCTTCTGACAGGGGACGCCAGACTATGGAGGGAGAGTGCGTCAATGGACAGTCAACTTGCAGGTGTTGCCTTGGAATGGTTTCAAGGAAATATTCTACTCCAAGTACTTCACTGCAAGAAGTACGGTCCAGACTGTCCAGGGAATTCATGACGTTGTGTCAGGGGGATAGCAGCGTGGCGGAGTTCGTGAGGAAGTTCGAAAGGGGGTGTCACTTTGTGCCCCTGATAGCTAACGATGCCCAAGGGAAGCTGAGGCATTTCATGGATGGGTTGCGGCCGATCTTGCGCCGTGATGTTCGAGTTGCTGGTCCTACGACTTATGCAATTGCCGTATCTAGAGCTTTGGCAGCAGAACAAGATCAGAGAGATATTGAGACTGACAGGCAGGGCAAAAAGCCCTATCAAGCTCCACAGCAGCAACAACAGCAGCGGCCTCCGTTCAAGAAGCCTTTACAGGGACACCCAGGGAAGAGGCCATATCAGGGACCGCCAAAGGGCAAGGGTCCAATTAAGCAACAGAGGGCGCCTCAGAAGCCCGGTGATTTCCCAGTGTGTCAGAAATGCAATCGACAACATCCAGGGCAATGTCTATGGGGATCAGGGAAAAGCTTTAAATGTGGAGTCAGTGACCACATGTTGAATGAGTGCCCACATTGGACACAACCGACTCAGGGCAGAGTGTTCTCCATGTATGCATAGGAGGAGAACCCAGAAACGACATTACTGACCAGTAAACTTATCTACCTAAGCTCAGTATTATTTTGCCTTGCATGTTGAAATTTTTATTTGGGATGTGACTTGGGATATTAATTTTCCGCTATGCTTGAGGTTAATATTAGAATTTTAGGAGATATAAGTTTTGTGTCGTGCTAACGTCTCTCAGAAAATATTTTCATTATGAGAATAGCTACTCAGGCCTTGATAGATTCAGGAGCCACCCATTCATTTATCTCGGAGACATCGATAGTCACTTGGATATCAAGACCATCGGCCTTGACGTGAATTACCCCGTGACAGTCCCATCAGGGGAAGAGTTGTCAGCTACTAGCATGGTCAGAGACATTGATCTCGAACTGCAAGGCCACCTAGTGTATGCAGATTTGATTGTGTTGCCGATGCCGGAATTCGATATTATCTTGGGTATGGACTGGCTGACAAAGAACAGAGTCCTGATTGATTTTCAGAAGAGGTCAGTATTGGTTAGACCGTTAGGGCATGGAACAGCTTCTATTTGAACCAGCAAGATGGAGGAGTTTCCCTTGCATGATCTCTTGCATGCAGGCGCGGAAACTTATTTCCAAGGGGTGTCAGGCTTTCTTGGCCAACATCATTTCAACACCTGACATACCCACTCTGTCAATATCAGTTGTGCCAGTAGTCAGAGACTTCCCAGACGTCTTTCCTGATGACGTCACAGGTCTTCCACCAGAGAGAGAGGTGGAGTTTGCGATTGATCTCATGCTAGGCACAATGTCAATTTCTAAGGCACCATACCGATGAGCTCCAGCTGAGATGTTAGAACTAAAGCAGCAGATTCAGGAGCTTCTCGACAAGGAATTAATCCTCCCCAGTTTCTCACCGTGGGGCGCACCAGTAATCTTTGTGAAAAAAAAGGATTGGAGCATGAGGCTGTGTATTGATTACCGAGAATCGAACAAGGTAACGATCAAGAAAAAATACCCATTTTCTAGAATCGAAGACTTATTTGATCAGTTGCAGGGAGGCACAGTGTTCTCTAAGATAGATCTTCAATCAGGGTATCACCAGCTGAAGGTGAAAGACGCAGATGTTCACAAGACAGCCTTCAGGATCAGGTATGGGCATTACGAGTTCTTAGTGATGCCGTTTGGATTGAGGAACGCTCCAGAAATTTTCATGGACTTGATGAACCGAGTATTCAAGCCCTACTTAGACCAATTCGTCATAGTGTTCATTGACGATATTCTTATTTACTCGAAAAGTCATGAGGAGCACAGTCGGCACTTGAAGACAGTTTTGCAGACCTTGCAGAGTCGCAAGTTATTTGCTAAGTTCAGTAAGTGTGAATTTTGGTTGGAGAAAGTAGCGTTTTTGGGTCATGTAATATATAGCAGCGGTATTGAGGTGGATCCAGCTAAAGTGGCAGCGGTTAAGGAATGGGTTGAGCCGAAGAATACATCAGAAATCCGTAGTTTTCTGGGTTTAGCCGGTTACTACCATAAGTTTATTCAGGGGTTTTCTTCGATATCAGTGCCACTCACTTTACTGACCAAGAAGAATGCTAAGTTCGTGTGGAGCGACGAGTGTCAGAAGAGCTTCGATGCTTTGAAGCAAGCCCTTATTTCAGCACCAGTGTTAGCCATGCCACCCGGGCAAGGAGATTTTGGGCTGTACACCGATGCATCTATGCTCGGGTTAGGCGCATTGTTGATGCAGCATGGTCGGGTGATAGCTTATGCTTCCAGACTGCTGAAGGTGCATGAGAAGAATTATCCAACTCATGATTTAGAATTAGCCGCCGTTGTCTTTGCATTGAAGATTTGGAGACATTACTTGTACGGCGAGAAATGCCTAGATATTTACCGATCACAAGAGTCTCAAGTACTTCTTCACGCAGAAAGAGTTGAATATGAGACAGAGATGGTGGTTGGAGCTAGTGAAGGACTACGAGTGTGAAATTAGCTACCATCCAGGAAAAGCTAATGTAGTGGCAGACGCCTTGAGCAGAAAAGTCACAGTTATAGCCCAGTTGTCAGTGCAGAGACCTCTTCAGTCTAAGATTCAGAGGTTTGGTTTAGAAGTTTATTCGCAAGTGCAGAGCTCCAAGGCTGTCTAATCTGACAGTCCAATCTTCGTTGTTTGACCGAATCCGAGCAGGTCAGTCTTCAGATGAGCAGCTACAGAAATGGAGACTGAAGGATGAAGCCAAGGGAAGTGTACTTTACACAGTGTCTGATGGTATTGTGAGATACAGAGGTAGAATGTGGGTGCCTAGTGTTGTTTCGATCAGAGAGGATATTCTGACAGAGGCACATGCATCTCCGCACTCCATTCACCCAAGAATCACCAAAATGTACAAGGACTTGCAGATTTTGTATTGGTGGCCAGGGATGAAGCAAGACATCCGCAGATTCGTAGTCTGAATGCCTCACTTGTCAACAAGTGAAAGCGGAACATCAGAGGCCAGCAGGAATGCTTAAGCCACTCCCCATCCCAGAGTGGAAATTGGAGAATATTACAATGGACTTTGTGGTTGGTTTGTCGAGGTCAGTCAGAGGATTCAATGCCATTTGGGTCATAGTGGATCGACTTACTAAGTCAGCGCACTTCTTTCCAGTAAAGACGACTTTCTCTATGACGCAGTATGCGGAGCTCTATGTCAAGAAGATATTCCGATTGCACGGGATCCCAGTTTCTATTATGTCCGACAGGGACCCGAGGTTTACATCGTCCTTTTGGAAGAGCTTACATGCAGCCATGGGGACGAAGTTGCTTTTCAGCACAGCATTTCACCCGGAGACAGATGGCCAGTCTGAACGAGTGATTCAGATTTTGGAGGATTTATTGCGAGCCTGTATGATCGATTACCAGGGGACTCGGGAATCGAAGCTACCTCTAGTGGAGTTTACATACAACAACAGCTTCCAATCATCTATAGGTATGGCTCCCTACGAGGCACTGTATGGAAGGAAGTGCAGATCACCGATTCATTGGGATGAGGTCGGTGAAAGAGCAGAACTTGGTACAGAGATTGTTCAGCAGACTGCAGATATGGTGGTCAAGATTCGAGACAGAATGAAGACCGCCCAGAGTCGCCAAAAGAGCTATGCCGATAAGAGGAGAAGAGATCTCGAGTTTGCCGTAGGTGATCACGTTTTTGTAAAGATAGCACATATGAAGGGTGTTATGAGATTTGGGAAGAGAGGTAAGTTGAGTCCGAGGTTTATTGGACCGTTCGAAATTCTTGACAGAGTTGGGACACTAGCTTATCGTGTAGCCTTACCGTCGAATCTGGCCGGAGTACACAATGTGTTCCACGTCTCGATGCTGAGAAAGTACTTGGCGAATCCTTCGCATGTTTTGAGCTAGGAACCGTTACAGTTTGCTCCAGACCTGTCTTACGAGGAAAGACCTGTCCAAATCCTAGACAGACAAGAGCGTAGACTTTGGAACAAAGTGACCAAGTTGGTCAAAGTCCGGTGGCTAAACCAATCAGTGGAAGAGGCCACTTTGGAGGCAGAAGCGGATATGAGAATCCGCTACCCAGAGTTATTTGGTAAGATTTAATTTTGAGGACGAAATTTATATAAGTAGGGGAGGAACTGTAGAGCACAAAATCGGTACACGTAAATCACATGCATTTATTTAATGTTTAAATCATTATTAAAAATTTAAAAGTTATTTTAGTGATGCATTATTTATTCAAATTGCATTATTCTAAATCATTCATGTTTATGTGATGCACGTTAAAATATTTTTTGAGTTTCATGTTTCAGGCGATTATTCGATGCGGGATCAAGGAGAAGAGACCGACGACGATGTTGGCAATTTTAAAAGATGGTATTTTATTTTTAGTTAAGGATGTGGCATTTGAAATAATTTATTTAAGTTTTAGAATTTTAATGCCTAATTTAATTATTAGGTGATTTTAAGATTTTCTTTTAAAACCTTTAAAGATTTTCGATTGTGTATCTTGAAATTTTAAAGTGGGTTAGCATTTTATTAGCATTTAAACTAGCAATTTAGTAGCAATTTAATTAACATTTTTATTAGCATGATAATTTTGTAATTAAGCAAAACTTTTCCCTAATTACCTAGCAAAACTCACGCACACACCCACACACACAGTTTTTCACACACTAGATACCTATAACACACACACACACCTATTCATTCAGAATTTTATTATTTTTTTGAGAAGAGGAAACCTAGGGCTCTTCCTCATACAGCAGACGCCCCTTCCTCTGATTATTTTAAGCGAGTTTTCGTCATTTTCGTAGCAAGAAAATAGTGCCACGATCGTCCCGGATCAACCCTCGCTTCCTTCCCGCTTCGGTATCGTCGTTTCGGTAACGTTAAAGATTTAAAGGCACGTATATTCTGTTATTTCTGTATCGATCTCGTCATATTATGCGTTGTGTCGTTATTTATGCGTAAAAATACATGTGTGATGTGTAGGAGTTTGAGCAATGATGTTTGGATCAATTTTGAAACAGATTTTGGATCACAAATCACGTTTTTGCTGTCAAAAACTGAGATTTTTCAGTCGTGATTTTGAGAAAACTTTCAACATGAAATTTGTATAAATTTTTGATACCTTCGATTTAATATAAAATTCAAAATATTTGGATAAAAATTGAGTGAGTTATGGCGTTTTTTGTGGAACTGCTCAAACTGTATTTTCAGAAAATTAATTATTGATGCGTTCTTGAAGTTTTATTGTTGTAGGCTTCATTGGGGATCGACAGGGTGATTGTTGTTGCGTATAGATATGCTTAGTATGATGTTGGGTTGGTATTTGGGTTGGCGGGTAGTGTCGATAGGCAATTGAATTCATTAGAAGTCGTAAGAAGTGATTTTGGTGTCAAGTTCCGTGTTTTGAGTTGCATCGTGTCGTAGGTTGGATGTCGTGAATTCGGGGTGTGTGTACGGGTTGTATCAAAGTAGTAGCATCCTAGGACAGGTCTCGAGGCGTCGGATCATAGTCCGTATAATCATGTTTAGAATGTTGAGCATCACATGTATTGAATTTTCTTGGGTTTGTTTTCACCGAGGGTACATGGACCCAGACCCGGACCCAGGCACGGGGTCCGTGCCTTTGTTCCTTCCGAAGTGTCATTTTCCCGAGTCTACACGGACCCTTACACAGACCTAGGCACGGGGTCCGTGCCTTCCCTTTCCTTCACACGCATTTTACAGTACCTACACGGACCCGGAGCCGAACCTGAGCACGGGGTCCATGTACCTCCTGTTTGGGAATAGTTTAGGTTTCCCTTTGAGGATATTTTGGGGTTGGTGGTGAGCACGAGTACCTAAGTCTAAGCTATGAAAGATAAATGTTTGAACTCATGTTAGTATGTTGCAGCAGCGGCCCCAAGCGAGATCCGACGAATCCCTCGACGCCAAGTAAGTATGTTCGACGTGCAAGGAAAATATTTTCATATTTTTGAGGTATGCTAAATGTTTTGTGACCAAATTATGAATGAGTTTGGAAGTCGGTGAACGTGGCAGAGGACCTCTCCACCCCGTTAAAGCATTAACGGGTTTAGATCAGGATTGGAAAGCGTTAAAGCATGAACGGAGGACCAATCCACCCGTTAAAGCATGAACAGGGGATCTCATGTATGTGGCAGTAGATTCGTCCCTGTCAGCCCAGTACTGTGGTTTAGTCTGATCAGGCATATTATGTATGGGTCACTTGGTTTGAAACATGCTTCTACGCAAAATGATGAAGTTATGTATGTTCAAGTATGCAAGCTGTTTAAAAAAGTTTTATGTTTATGGCACGTCTATGTATGTACGTATCCAAGTTCAAGTTTAAGTGCAAGTTCAAGTTTATGTATGTACGCCTTATTTTAAAGTTGCGTGTGGTTTTATTACGTATTACTCGTTACTTCCAGTTTATACGTGTTGAGTCTTTAGACTTCACTAGACTTGATCGATGCAGGTGAGGATTCATTTGAGGAGACGAGAGGTGGGGAGGACCAAGGAGCTGGCTTGGACTGAGCAGGAGGCTAAACCCGTGGACCGCCCAAGTTTAAGTTTTATGAAAATGTTCAAATACTTTTGTCAAACTTTATTTTCAAATCTTTTGTTGTAACAAATTTTGAGATGTACAGTTTATTTTATCGAATTATTTAAGAAAATTTTTAATTTTTCCGCAAACTTTAAGTAGTAAAAGTTTGGTACGTTACATGACTTGTTTTAAATAAAACACTTGGTACAAGTTTTGTAACATCTACTAATTTAAAATGCGAAAATATTTTTTTAAGCTCACATTTTGAAAATCCCATTTAAATATTTTGCATGCATGTAACTCTACTGAAAAATATATCATTTAAAAATAATCGTAAATATTAGACAGTAAAAGTAGAGCAGTTTAAAATGGCCAAGCTCATCCAACCAAATATTCGTAAACATAAACGAGTAAAATTCCTAAAAATCAACAGTGTATAAAACCCAGTGTATAAAAATGCTCATGCTCTCTCAAAACCCATAAAAAGCATCATGTGCGGAAGAAATGTGGTCCTCGGGTCGTGCACGCACATCCAGTCCTGCCGACTCAGAGTTCGGTACCTCCAATCCCCTCAAAACCATGCTCACCTGCATCACACACGCCTAGTGAGTCTAAAAACTCAACACACCTGTACCAGAAATAACAAGCACGTATACATAGCACACAACAATGAAAATATACTGTAATCAATATACCTTTCATGCATTTAAAAAAAGCATAAATGCAGACGTACCATATGATATCATTACATGTCAAAACAGCTCATCATTATAATCATTCATCATTATACATCATTCCCTTTGATGAATTCAGTTCATTAGTTGTAACTGTCGTATATCATTTATCATTTACGATGGATCCATCATACATAGAACCGCGATACCCGGCGGCTGTCAGACATCAGTGACCGTATTACCCATCCACTATGCCTAGGTCTCATCATCATAATTTACATATACGTCTTAAGCATTTACATATGCTTCGATAACAACAACTAATTCTCATCCTTCAAATCGTCATCATATCCATCACTTATCAAAATCATGCACATGCGTAAATTTTCTTACAACCAAGCATGCAACGTATATTTCATAAATTCATAAAAATCGTGATCATGATGCATAAAAATTTAAAAACATGATAAAATGTGCCAGGACAAAAATCTCGACTCGGATGCGAAATGACCATTTTACCCCTGGAAACCAAAAATGATCATTTTACTCCTGGACCTCTAATTTCCGACCCGAATCTTACCAAACTCCTTAAAACATCCTAAAACATAATTATAAGCATTGTTAGATTTAAACTCGAGCCCGTTTCAAAACTTAAATGATCCGTTTAAAATTTGGACCAGGGTCCCGATTTTAACCCGAATCGAACCGAAAATTAACTAAAACTTTCCCAACTTTTTGCCACACCTGTATACCCCTCTTAAACGACCTTAAACCAACAAGACCAGTCCACTTAAGCCTCTCAAACACACCCTGAAAACTGCTGGATGTTCGGCACTACGAAATCCCTACAAGTCCTGAAGCACCTAGCCGCGTGATTATTGATCCTAGCCAAATTCCGACGTGTCCAGCACCTACCCAGCTATGCTAGAGCCATGACCGAGCCCAAGAGACCCTCCTTGAACCATCTTAACTAATCCTACTGCCCAACCAACCAACCCCCACGCTGCACAACCGAAATCGCACAACAAACTACCGAGCCACACATCGCTCTTATAACGTACCGTACTTTTTAACTACTTTAAAATTTGCGGAAAAATAAAAATTTTCTTACATAAGAAACTCTCAAATTTCGATTTAAAATAAACTGTTCATCCAAAAATGATTGCAATAAAAAGATCGTAAATAGAGTTTGCTAAAACACTTGTTTAAACCTCGTAACCCAAAACATGAAATCAGAGTAATAAATTTGTCGTGCGTGAAATCTTAAAAACATTGGGCGGTCCTTGTTGCGACTTTGATTGTTGCACTCCCAAGAGCAGGTTGTCAACAAGTAGTATAATTCGGTGAGTCCGAATATCGTATCAACAGGGAAGCTAAGGTAATTACAAATCCACTACAATGTCTTTTTGTTTTTGTTTTTGTTTTTTTTTCTTTAATAGTTTGAATCTTTATTGGTAATTTTTAATTGTTCAAATTTGAATTTAAGTAGTTGAGATTAAAGGATCCACTCTTGGCATTTTAGTAAAGTTAACATTAATGAACATTATTGAAATCCACTTAATAAAATGGTTCCAATATATATTAAATAATCATATTTTTATTATGTTATATATTATTATCTTATAAGTATAAAATATATACCAAAACTTGTAAATGTTGTCAAGTATTTATTGTGCTATATATATATTTGAAAACACTAAATCAAGGTTCCCACTTTAAATGGTTGGTAAAACCAAAGAAACATTTAAATGGTACCAAGAAATTAATATTATAATATTAATAAATAATAAATCAAGGCATCAACTTTAAATGGTTGGTAAAACCAAACAAACATTTAAATGGTACCAAGAAATTAATATTATGATATAATCATATAATAAATCAAGGCATCCATTTTAAATGGTTGGTAATACCAAACTAACATTTAAATGGTTCCAAGAATTTAGTGTAACATATAGCAACAATAAATCAAAACTCCCACTTATAAGTATGGTATAATAATACTTAAAGAAATAAATATAACATAAACAATAAATAATGACTAAATAATATAAAACATAGATTCTTACCTTTTAATAACCTTATTATCGTGCCAAGAGTTTCACCTTTTCATCTCAACTTTGGGAAGTTAGTTACTCATTATTCAAAGTGTAAAACTTTGAATATGAATTTAACATGCTAATTATATTTAAATGAAGAAATAAAGGAAAAACAAAGAGAGAAATATTATGAACTCAAAGGTTTGTTCATAAAATGAGGGATATCTCAATACATTACAATGCACCCCTATTTATAGCCAAATTTGGGGAGACAACCACAAATAAAATATTAATTTTTACACATAAGTCTTCATTGGTGTTCCAAGAAATTAATATTTTAATACACATCACTTTTGAAAATCTTCCCATCTGAATTTTCTTCTCCACATAAAATAAAACATGTAGATATCTGAGTTGTTTGAATTGTGGTATTTTTTTTAACCATTTGACCAAGTAATTTGAGAGATATGGTCAAAATACTAGAGCATGGTAAAACTGCCACTTCTTTGGTAACTTTAATTGTTGCTTAATTTGATCCCACTTGTGAGAAGATTTTTATCTCATGCTTGCCACCAATATTGTAGTTATTAACATCAACTTTCTACAGGTCCAAGAATCATCTTAATCTCATTAGCAACGCCAAGTTTATTCTTATTTTATCGAACCTGTAAAAAATAGAAAAAACTTATAATTACACAACAACTTATATTTTATACAATATATTATAAAACATATAATACTTAAACATTTAATAAAACAAAAACTATATATTTATATTATAAAACATTTAATTAATATACAATTTTTTATCTTTATCACACTCCCCAACCAGCTTATTGCTAGTCCCTAGCAATTTAAGCGTTAATAGCAACACAAAACATATTGATTATTTTAAATAGAAATGTAATCAGAACTATCCAAGTGTTTAAATTAAATTTGAAAACTGTCAAAGTAATATCAAGATCATTATAATTATAATTTATGAAATAATATGAACTGATCAATTCAAAGTTTATTTTCAGGTAGTTAAATGTAAATGGCCTTCAGAAATTCCTACTAAGAGTCTTAACTGCATATCCTCACAGGTTAATAAGTGTTTCAATTTATGAGAATGATTTCTCTCATGGAGTTGGAATACATATAAATGCTCAGGAAAATGGTTTACAGAATGCAGACAGACAAACGAGCCAAACTAATCAAAAGATAGGAAATCCATAGATTCAAAATCCAGTTGTTCTTATTATATATTTTTCTCCTGATTTTTTTTTACATCTTGGAATCAGACTAAGTTTATGCTTCTTGACCACATATGTATTTAATTTGTACAATATATTTCTCTCTTTCTTTCTTTTTTTTTCTTTTTTTATTTGTATTTTTATGAGAGATAAATGGGTCGCATCATATAACTTAGAAATTACATAAATCTTCAACATCTTTCTTTTTTTTTCTTTTTTTTTCAGGAAATATCAATTTTTTTTTTCAAAATAAGAACACAAGATCTAAACAATAGATAGCCTCTCTGATGATCAATAAAGGCTCGCAAGCTGTTTTCTCAATCCTCTCCACTCACTCACAAAATATGTGTGAGTTTAAAAAAATTTAGGCACTCTTATCAGGTATATCTTGGGCCATATACTTTAATAACTGATTTTATCACAATGGTTAATCATTCAAAAAGATTTCATAAATCATATTTTTATAGTGATCAAAATATTAAAATTGACTTTTTTTTTTAAATAAAAATTTAAACATCCTTAGATAGATTATTACAATTTCTAATCTAAACCTTTCAAACATGTAATGTATGATATTTTTGCAAAAATTACTAAGATACAAACAATAAACATGTTTTTATTTTAAAATAATTTTACATGTTTTTATTTTAAAATATTTTTTTTAATATTTAAGTTTGTTCTCCCCCCAATCAGAATATGACATTGTCCCTAATGTCAAAATAAATATTAATAAAGAATACATAATGAAAGAGATATCACCTGGAATTTTATTGAAGATAACAAACTGAAACAAACGCAAACCAATCCACGATTTTTGAATCAATGATCCAACTTTCTTTTCTTACTGCTTGATTGCGACCATTTGATATTTGTTATCGTCGGATCAGGCTTATGAACAAAAGCTTCCAAATCATCAATTAATTGATCGGCAGTCGAAGCACAGATGAGCATCCGTCGTGAATTTTCTGAAATGAAATTCTGTTCCACAGCTTTATCAAGAAATGTCAACAAACTATCATAATAATTATTGATATTCAACAAGCCCACAGTTTTATTATGAATATTAAGTTGTGCCCAAGAAACAGTGTAAAAATTCTTCTAATGTACAAAAACCACCTTGTAGTGCGATAAAAGCATCAGAATTTTCAATCATTTTGGTGATTCTTTCATACATAGAAGAAACTTTTAATTCCTCCCCAATCGTAACACCTGTAATATTTCCTTCAGCTAAATCTGTAGGAATAATACCTAAAACCTGACTACCTCCAAGATGAGCAGATGTTGAAACAGATCCCATTAACCCAATATTACCTCCCCCATATACCAAGTGAATTTTTCTCTCAGCCAATATCTTTCCAAGATTATTCGCTGCTTCTACAAATACTTCATTTTTTCCAGAACTCGACCCACAAAATACACAAATATTTTTCAATGTTTGTGCAGAGGATCCAACCATGTTTTTACTTTCTTTTTGGTTTGCGAAAATAGAGAAAAAGATGAGAGATTTTATAGGGGTAATATATTATCATGACAAAACTATGGGTCACAACTGTAAGCAGAATAATCAGAATAAACAGTAAAAATAATAATGACACACATGCATATAAACAGTAATGTGATTGTGGCTCACAATTTTCCTCTGGTTTTACGCCCAGAAACGGCTTCAGCGCCTTCTATGAGTCGAGGATATGCTTCCCATCCAATTTTCTTATAAATTGGCAAACATGGTCTTTTTTAGTCGGATTCCCAAGACTATGACGCTCATCTTGAAATTGTTTCCATAAACGGAGAAGTTCAATTTGCACATGTCCACTAGAATGCGTCTCAAGAGTCAATAAGATGTTATCTAAAGACTCCTTACTCAGCTCATTCTTAATGAAAACAATTTTATCTTCTCTGTTATTGAAAACACATCCCAAAGATCTGCATCGTTTGTCACAAGTCCATCTTGCACACTTATGAAATACCCCTAATCTTTTGGCCCTTCGTTTTTTCGCATAAGTGTTTTTTCCTAATCCAGACAAATACCGAATGAGCAATGATTGTGGAACTTCTCCTTCTAATCAGACCTTAGCTTCTATTACAAGACGAATATCTTCTGGAATTCCTTTTTGCATTAACAATCTCAATCTTTCACACCTACCTGAATAAATTTTTCTTAGAACATTTTCAGAAACAGAAGGAAAATATTTACAAATTTTTGAGAGATTTTCATCCATTTTGAAAAGAAAAAAAATGATTTTTTTTTATTTTTGTATCATCAATTGTGGGAAACTGATTAAACCGACTATGAGAGTCACGGAGTACCGTTATCCGCCATTTAACCGGGAAAATAAAAAGATTAAGGAAACCTGAAATAAAAACAAACAAAATTAAATGCAACATAAAAATTTAAGGATCAAAAAGGGAAATAAACTTTTCCTGAAAGATTTTATTTTTCAAAAATGGTTTAAGCCTTTGTCCATTCACTTTAAAAACATCACCATTTTTAGGATTTTCAATATCCACAGCTCCATAAGGATACACATGCTTTACAACATATGGGCCTGTCCATCTTGATCGTAATTTTCCTGGGAATATGTGAAGTCGAGAATTATAAAGTAAAACTTTTTTACCAATCTCAAAAGATTTTCTAAGAATTGTTTTATCATGAAATGATTTGATTTTTGCTTTATAAATCCTTGAATTCTCATACGCATCATTTCTGAGTTCTTCAAGTTCATTAAGTTGCAATTTGCGCAATTTGTTGCAATCGTCCATGCTTGAATTAAAAGTTTTGATCGCCCAATAAGCTTTATGTTCCAATTCCACAGGCAAATGAAAATGTTTTCCGTAAACCAACCTATAGGGAGACATATTCAATGATGTTTTAAAAGCTGTTCGATATGCCCAAAGTGCATCATTAAGTCGCATTTGAGGATAATAAGGAGTAGTTACTTTATGAGTCCATATTTTTCATTAATGAAGCAAATGGTTTATTAACAAAGTGAGTTCCCCCATCACTTATCATGGCTCGAGGAATTCTAAATCTACTAAAAATATTTTCTTTCAAAAATTTGATGACGATTTTATAATCATTTGTTCGACATGGAATTGCCTCTATCCATTTGGAAACATAATCAACTGCAACTAAAATATACAAGTATCCAAACGACAGTGAAAAGGTCCCATAAAATCAATTCCCCAACAGTCAAAGATTTCAATTTCAATGATAAGATTCAAAGCATCATGTTTCTTTTTGAAATCGCACCCAATTTTTGACAATTTTCACAGATCTTGCAGATTTCATGGGTGTCTTTAAACAAAGTGGGCCAATAAAATCCACACTGCAAGATTTTTGCAGCTGTTTTCTTTTAAGAAAAATGTCCTCTGCATGCTTCTGAATGACCAAATTTAATGACACTACTTACCTCATTCTCGGGTATGCAACGTCGAAAAATGTGATCTGGACAATACTTGAACAGATACAGATCATCCCAATAAAAGTTATTTACCACATTCAAAAATTTTCTTTTATCTTGGGAACTCCATTGCGGTGGCATTTTTCCTGTCACAAGAAAATTTACTATGTTAGCCAACCAAGGTGTAGTAGTAACTGAAAATAGATGTTCATCAGGAAAATAATCGTTAATTGGTGTCATTTCACAAGATGATCCTGTTACTAGTCTCGATAAATGATCGGCTACGACATTCTCGGTTCCTTTTTTATCTTTGATCACAATGTCAAATTCTTGGAGCAACAAAATCCATCGTATCAGTCGTGGCTTTGCATCCTGTTTGGTCAACAAATATCTAATAGTAGAATGATCAGTAAACATAATAGTCATTGATCCAATCAAATAAGAATGAAATTTATGTAAGCAAATATTACAGCAAGTAGTTCTTTTTCAGTTGTGGAGTAATTCATTTGAGCATTGTTTAAAGTTCTACTTGCATAATATATCACGTAAGGCTTACCGTTTCTTCTTTGACCCAGTACTGCACCTACTGCATAATCACTCGCATGCTCAAATGGTAAAGACCAATCAGGAGGTTGCATGATAGGAGCTGATGTTAAATGTCGAATGATTTTATCAAAAGCAATTTGACAGTCTTGAGTCCACTCAAATGCAGTGTCTTTTGTTAAGAGGTTACAAATGGGTTTAGAGATTGAACTAAAGTCCTTTATAAACCTCCTATAAAATCCAGCATGTCCCAAAAATGAGCGAATTTCTTTAATGGTTTTTGGAGGGGGTAAATTGGCAATGACATCAACTTTGGCTTTATCAACTTCAATTCATGAGATGACATGACATGTCCCAAAACAATCCCAGAAGTAATCATGTAATGACATTTTTTCCAATTTAAAATAAGACATTTTTCCTCGCATCTTTTTAAAATTTTTTCCAAATTTTCAAGTCATTTATCAAATGTATTCCCAAAAACAGTTAAATCATCCATGAAAATCTCCAAACAATTTTCAACCATGTCGCTAAAAATGCTTAGCATACATCTTTGAAATGTTGCTGGGGCATTGCATAATCCAAATGGCATCCTTCTAAATGCAAATGTTCCAAAAGGACATGTGAATGTAGTTTTATCTTGATCTTCGAGTGCAATGGGAATTTGATAATAACCTAAATATCCATCAAGAAAATAGTAGTATGGATGACCTGCTACTCTTTCTAAAATTTGATCCAAAAATTGTAATGGAAAATGATCTTTTCTAGTGGCGTCATTTAATTTTCTATAATCAATACACATCCGCCAACTAGATGGGACTCGACTTGTTAACAATTCACCTTTTTCATTTTTTATGACTGTGATACCAGATTTTTTTGGAACTACTTGTGTTGGGCTTACCCACTTACTATCAGAAATAGGGTAGATAATCCCAACATCAAGTAGTTTGAGAACTTCAATTTTCACAACATCTTTCATGTGTGGAATTAATCTCATTTGGGGTTGTTGAGATGTTTTTGCATTTTCTTCTAAGTGAATTTTGTGAGTGCAAATTAGTGGATTAATGCCCTTGAGATCTTTTAGTGTCCAACCAATTGCATTTTTATGTCTTTTAAGCATATCAACTAATTTACCTTCTTGATCACTTGCTAGTTTGGAAGAAATTACCACCGGATATGTTTCATCTTCTCCAAGAAATGCATACTTCAATTTTTCTGGCAAGGGTTTTAACTCCAATATGGGTGGTTCGTCTTTGTTCTCATATTTTGCCTCAAATTCTTTCTCTGATCCTGGTAACGAGTGATACCTGATAAAATCATCAAGATCAATTTCAATATTTTCTTTAACATTTTCAATTGAACAAATATCTAATTGATCACGAGTACTCCCTTCTTGAATGTTTTCTTCCACAAGAGTTTCAATAAGATTTTCATCTTCACTTTCAGCTCCTTTGTCATGTGGTTGCTTACAAAGATTAAAAACATTGAGCTCCAAGGTCATGTTACCAAATGACAACTTCATTATTCCATTCCTGCAATTTATAAGAGCATTAGAAGTTGCTAAAAATGGACGACCCAGAATTACAGGAATTGCATTACAAGCTTCGATAGGTTGTGTATCTAAAACTATGAAATCGACATGATATACAAAGTTATCAACTTGGACCAACACGTCTTCTACCATACCTCTTGGCACTTTAACAGATCTATCGGCAAGTAAAAGTGTTACCGAAGTAGATTTTAACTCGCCTAGATTGAGTTCTTGATAAACTGAATATGGAAGTAAATTCACACTAGCTCCAAGATCAAGCAAGGTTTTTTTAATCTTTCGTTCTCCAATAATACATGAAATAGTAGGACAACCAGGGTCTTTGTATTTCAAAATATTATTATTTTGAATGATTGCACTTGGCATATGATGGTACCTGTTTTATTGCATCTAATAAAGGAATATTAACTTTTACTTGTTTAATAATATAATATATATATCATAATTCAAATTTGATTTTTTTGTATTTTTCAATGCATGAGGGAATGGTGGTGACACTGTCTGTTGAACCTCCTCTTCGCAAGTTATGGGGTCCACATCATTACCCTTTGGAGTTGATTTATCATCATCTTCACAAAGTTCAGGAATGGATTTTTTCACAACCTTACCACTTCGAAGGGTAATAACATATTTTACCTGATCCATCGGTTGAGTTCCAGAAGTTCCAGTTTGTGAATGATGATCCTTGGGATTAGGCTGTGGTTGTGAAGGAAATTTACCTTTTCCATGAACATTAAGTGCAGATGCAAATTTAGCAAGAGTATCTTTCAAATCTGTCATGGTTTGAGCAGTTTGAGTATTGATAGACTCTTGCTTTGCAATGAAAGAATTCACTAAATCTTCCAAATTTCTTTTAGGTGGAGGAACATAAGGTGAATAATTTTGAAAATTTTGTTGAGTTTGAAAACGTGGTTGCGGAAATTGTGCAGCATTATCATTCCTCCAACTAAAATTTGGATGATTTCGCCAACTTGGATTGTAATTTTGAGAAAATTGTTCAAAATTTGGCCTTTTGAAATTGTTCAAAACATTGACTTGTTCATGGAGACATTCTTTAAAAGAGGGCAAAGTGGGACAATCTTTTGTAGAATGATCACTTGTATCACAGATGTGACACGCAATTTTTTGAATAGCTTTTAATTGACCATTTTTTTCAATTCAAGTGCCTCAACTTTTCTTGCCAAAGAGGTAAATCTAGCTTGGAGATCATGTTTATCTTTGAGGGTGTACATACCTCCACCAGATGTGGGAGATTGAATCTTGTTTGATGGTTTGATTGTACCTATAGTGTCCCAATTTTGAGCATTTTCAGCTAATGAATCGAGATACTCAATTGCCTCATTTGGATCTTTATCTTCAAATGTTCCATTACACATAAATTCAACTATTTGCCTATCTTTAGGTGTTAAGCCTTCATAAAATTGAGAAACAACTCTCCAAATTTCAAAACCATGATGTGGACAAAGATTAAGCAATTCTTTGTATCTATCCCAACACTGATAAAAAGTTTCTCCTTGTTTTTGAGTGAAAGTGATGATTTGCCTTTTGAAAGAATTTGTTCTATGAGATTAAAAAAACTTTTTCAAAAATTGTTGTTGCAATTCATCCCAAGTTCGAATGGATCTCGATCTAAGATTTTGTAGCCAAGTTTTAGCTTTATCTTTTAAAGAAAAAGGAAAAAGCTTTAGTCGAATGGTGTTCATGCTACAATTTAGATCATTATATGTGTTGCACACTTCTTCAAACTCTCGTAAATGCATGTATGGATTTTCAGAATCTAAGCCATGAAAATTGGGTAAAAGTTGGATAATACCAGGCTTAAAATTGAAATGAGATGCATCAGGGGGAAAAACTAGACATGAAGGTGCACTAGTACGTGTAGGATTCATGTGATCTCTAAGTGTTCTTCGTCTATCATGATCATGTTGAGATTGAATTTCATCTTCATTTTCTTGGATGGGTTCTTCCACCATGTTTTGTAAAAATAAAGGGTTATTTCGAATGAGTCGACCACTAAGTGTACGTGACCAAATGCTCATGCAAATGCAAATGCAAATGCAAATGCAAAAGAATAAAAACACACAAAAGCAATAAAAATTCAAATAAAGAAAAATAAACTATAAACAAAATTAGACTTGAAATTAAATTATACTTCCCCGGCAACGGCGCCAAAAACTTGTTGCGACTTTGATTGTTGCACTCCCAAGAGCAGGTTGTCAACAAGTAGTATAATTCGGTGAGTCCGAATATCAGTATCCACAGGGAAGCTAAGGTAATTACAAGTCCACTACAATATCTTTTTGTTTTTTTTTCTTTTCATGATTTGAATCTTTAATTGGTAATTTTTATTGTTCAAATTTTAATTTAAGTAGTTGAGATTAAAGGATCCACTCTTGGTATTTTAATAAAGTTATCATTAATGAACATTATTGAAATTCACTTAATAAAATGGTTCCAATATATATTAAATAATCATATTTATATTATATTATATATTATTATATTATAAGTATTTAATATATACCAAAACTTGTAAATGCTGTCAAGTATTTATTGTGCTATATATATATTTGTAAACACTAAATCAATGCATCCACTTTAAATGGTTGGTAAAACCAAACAAACATTTAAATGGTACCAAGAAATTAATATTATGATATATTCATATATAATTAATCAAGGCATCCACTTTAAATGGTTGGTAAAACCAAACAAACATTTAAATGGTACCAAGAAATTAATATTATGATATAATCATATAATAAATCAAGGCATCCACTTTAAATGGTTGGTAATACCAAACTAACATTTAAATGGTTCCAAGAATTTAGTGTAACATATAGCAACAATAAATCAAAACTCCCACTTATAAGTAGGGTATAATAATACTTAAAGAAATAAATATAACATAAACAATAAATAATGATTAAATAATAAAACATAGATTCTTACCTTTTAATAACCTTATTATCATGCCAAGAGTTTCACCTTTTCATCTCAACCTTGGGAAGTTAGATACTCATTATTCAAAGTGTAAAACTTTGAATATGAAGTTAACATGCTAATTATATTTAAATGAAGAAATAAAGGAAAAACAAAGAGAGAAATATTATGAACTCAAAGGTTTGTTCATAAAATGAGGGATATCTCAATACATTACAATGCATCCCTATTTATAGCCAAATTTGGGGAGACAATCACAAATAAAATATTATTTTTTACACATAAGTCTTCATTGGTGTTCCAAGAAATTAATATTTTAATACACATCACTTTTGAAAATCTTTCCATCTGAATTTTCTTCTCCACATAAAATAAAACATGTAGATATCTGAGTTGTTTGGATTGTGGTATTTTTTTTAACCATTTGACCAAGTAATTTGAGAGATATGGTCAAAATACTAGAGCATGGTAAAACTGCCACTTCTTTGGTAACTTTAATTGTTGCTTAATTTGATCCCACTTGTGAGAAAATTTTTATCTCATGCTTGCCACCAATATTGTAGATATTAACATCAACTTTCTACAGGTCCAAGAATCATCTTAATCCCATTTGCAACGCCAAGTTTATTCTTGTTTTATCGAACCTGTAAAAAATAGTAAAAACTTATAATTACACAACAACATATATTTTATACAATTTATTATAAAACATATAATATTTAAATATTTAATAAAACAAAAACTATATATTTATATTATAAAACATTTAATTAATATTCAATTTTTTATCTTTATCAGTCCTCGGGTTTAGCCTCCCACTCAGTCCAAGCCAGCTCACTGTTCGCACCCCTCGTCTCCTCAAAGTCATCCTCACCTGCATCGATCAAGTCTAGTGAGTCTAAAGTCTCAACATGTATAAACTGGAGATATCAAGTACTACATAATAAAACCACATGCATATTTAAAGTAGGGCTTACATACTTGAAACTTGAACGTAATAGCATAAACATACTTGAAACTTGAACGTAGTAGCATAAACGTAGACGTGCCATCATCATAAAACTTTTCTTAAACATACTTGTATCATACATACTTGAGCATACATAATATCATTTTGAGTAGAGATATGTTTCAAAGCAAGTGACCCATACATAAATGTGCCTGATCAGACTAAACCACAGTATTGAGCTGACAGGGAAAATCCACTGCCACATACATGAGATCCTCGTTCATGCTTTAACGGGTGGATTGGTCCCTGGTCATGCTTTACCACTTTCCTATCCTGATCTAAACTCGGTCATGCTTTACCTGGTGGATTGGTCCCTAGTCATGCTTTACCGCTTTCCAATCCTGATCTAAACCCGGTCATGCTTTACCGCGGTGGAGAGGTCCTCGGCCACGTTCACCGACTTCCAAACCCGTTCATAATTTGGCCACAAGACATTTAGCATACCTCAAAAACTTAAAATATTTTCTTTCGCACGTCGAACATACTTAAAAACGTCGAGGGCTTCGTTGGAACATTCTGGACATGCTGCCCTAACAACAGCAGCAAGGATTCAGGAGATCCCAACGAAGCCTGCAACCAAAACTTCAAGAACACATTAAAATAGCGCATTTTCAGAAAAGTGCAGTTTGAGCAGTCCCACGAAAACAATCATAACTCACTCATTTCTTATCCAAAAAATACAAATTTACTGTCAAATCGAAGGTATCAAAAAGTACTACGTTTTATATGTTGAAAGTTTTTCCAGAAAATCGACCGAAAAGTCGCATTTTTAAAATGACATCAAACTTTGACTTTTGAGATCCAAAAACGTTTCAAAATCGATTAAACCATTATTGCTCATACTTTTGCATAACATTCACATGCTTTTCATACAATAAACATGAAAATATTTACTATGATAAGATCGATGCAGAAACGAAAGAATATACATGCCTCGATGATTATACTCACGAAATGACGAATAATTAATTTACTAGAACCCCTATTTAAAATAAAATACACATGTGTCATTTTTCAAGATTTAAAATCCCCAACTATTCAACTTAGTATTTTGAAATTTTTAAAATCTTAAAATTAGATAATAAATTAAATTAGGCTTTGAAATGCTTAAAATTTCATAAATAATTTAAAATACCACTTTCTTGACTTGAAATAAAATACCACATTTTTCATAAATCACCTATATCGTCACCGGTCTCTTTTCTCGATCCCGTATCGAATATTCGTCTGAAACATAAAACTCAAGGAAAATGTTTTAACGTGCATCACAAAACCATAACTAATTTAAAATAATGCATTTGAATAAATCATGCATCTCTAAAATTATTTTAAATTTAAATAAATGATTTAACAATTTAATTAAATGCATGGGTTTTACGTGTACTGAATTTGGACTATACAGTTCCTCCCACACTTAAATAAATTTCGTCCTCGAAATTAAGTCTTACCAAACAACTCCGGGTAGCGATTCCTCATCTCTGCCTCGGTCTCCCAAGTGGCTTCCTCCACTGATTGATTCAGCCACCGGACTTTGACCAGCTTGGTTACCTTGTTCCGAAGTCTCCGTTCCTGTCGGTCTAGGATTTAATTAGGTTTTTCCTCATACGACAGATCCGGAGCAAGCTGTAACGGCTCATAGCTCAAAACATACGAAGGATTCGCTATGAACTTTCCTCAGCATCGAGACGTGGAAGACATTGTGTACACCGTCCAGATTCAGCGGTAGGGCTACACGATAAGCTAGTGTCCCAACTCTGTCAAGAATCTTGAACGGCCCTATAAATCTCGGGCTCAACTTTCCTCTCTTCCCAAACCTCATAATACTCTTCATAGGTGCTATCTTCACGAAAACGTGATCACCTACGGCAAACTCAAGTTTTCTTCTCCTCTTGTCAGCATAACTCTTTTGACGACTCTGTGCGGTCTTCATCCTGTCTCGGATCTTGACCACCACGTATGCGGTTTGCTGAACAATCTCTAGGCCGAGTTCTGATCTCTCACCGACTTCATCCAATGAATCGGTGATCTGCACTTCTTCCCGTACAATGCCTCGCAGGGAGCCATACCTATAGATGATTGGAAACTGTTGTTGTATGTAAACTCGACTAGAGGTAGGTTCGATTCCCAATTCCCATGGAAGTCGATCACACAAGCTCTCAACAAATCCCTCAAAATCTGAATCACTCGCTCAAAATGGCTATCTGTGTGAGGGTGAAATGCTGTACTGAATAGCAACTTCGTCCCCATGGCTGCATGTAAGCTCTTCCAGAAGGACGATGTAAACCTCGGGTCCCTGTCGGACACAATAGAAACTAGGATTCCGTGCAATAGGACTATCTTCCTGATATAAAGCTCCGCATACTGCGTCATGGAGAAAATTGTCTTTACTGGCAAGAAACGTGCTGAATTAGTAAGTCGATCCACTATAACCCAAATAGCATTGGATCCCCTGACTGACCTCGGCAATCCAACAACGAAATCCATGGTGATATTCTCCAATTTCCACTCGGAGATAGGGAGTGGCTTAAGCATTCCTGCTGGCCTCTGATGCTCTGACTTAACCTACTGGCAAGTGAGACATTCAGACACAAATTGACGGATATCTCGCTTCATACCTGGCCAAAAATACAAAATCTGCAAATCCTTGTACATCTTAGTACCTCCTGGTGGATGGAATACGGAGATGCATGTGCCTCTGACAAGATATCCTCTCTGATCAAATCAATACTAGGCACCCACATTCTCCCTCTGTATCTCACAATGTCATCAGACACTTTGTAGAGTACACTGTCCTTGGCCTCATCCTTCAGTCTCCATTTCTGTAACTGTTCATCTGAAGGCTGACCTCTACGGATTCTGTAAACGAAGAAGATTGGACTGTCATATTAGACAGCATAGGAGCTTCGACCTTAGGATAAACCTCTAACCCAAATCTCTGAATCTCTGACTGTAGAGATCTCTGCACTGACAATTGTGCTACGATTGCAACTTTTCTGCTCAAGGCATCTACCACAACATTAGCTTTTCCTGGATGGTAGCTAATCTCACAATCGTAGTCTTTTACCAACTCCAACCACCGTCTTTGTCTCGTATTCTTTCTACGTGAAGAAATACTTGAGACTCTTGTGATCGGTAAATATCTGGCGTTACTCACCGTACAAGTAATGTATCCATATCTTCAACGCAAAGACAACGACAACTAACTCAAGATCATGAGTCGGTTAGTTCTTCTCATGCACCTCAACTGTCTGGAGGCATAAACTGTAACCCGACCATGCTGTATCAACACTGCGCCTAACCCGAGCTTAGAAGCATCGGTGTACAACACAAAATTGCCTTGACCTGCTGGCATGGCTAACACTGTCGCTGAAATAAGAGCTTGCTTCAGAGTGTCAAAGCTCTTATGACACTCGTCACTCCAAATGAATTTAGCATTCCTCTTGGTCAATGAAGTGAGTGGCACTACTATCGAAGAAAATCCCTGAATAAATTTCGTGTAGTAGCTTGCTAGGCCTAGGAAACTGCGAATATCTGACGCATTCTTCGGTTCAACCCGTTCTTTAACTGCTGCTACCTTCGCTGGATCCACCTCAATATAACTTCTAGATATTATATGAACCAAAAACGCTACATTCTCCAACCAGAATTCACACTTACTAAATTTTGCAAACAACTTGCGAATCTGCAAGACCTGCAAAACTGTACCCCAATGCTGATTGTGCTTCTCATGGCTCTTCAAGTATATGAGAATGTCGTCAATGAACACTATAACGAACTGATCTAGGTAGGGCTGAAGTACTTGGTTCATGAGGGCCATAAAATCGGTGGAGCATTTGTCAGTCTAAACGGCATCACTAAGAACTTGTAATGCCCATATCTATTCCTGATGGCTGTCTAATTTTTACTTTACTATGACCTCGAATTCTGACTTTTCTCACAATTCCCAATATTAGAAATGGTGGTTCAAACTTATCATATCTTACTTTCTTTATACTATACCCGTAATGTTCATCGATCTATTACATTAGCATTTATGCAGTTCAACCTAAGAAATTTTAGCACCAAAAGTTATTGATCAACTTTTGTCCTTGGTACTACACTCAAAAGTTAAACCTTATCTTGACCCCGTAATAATATTGGCCTACAATTCTTGAATCGAATCTTTACCTTACGACACCAAACTTACGTAACTTAGCTATTTACAAGTACATCTCAAATAAAAATTGTTGCTAATCTTAAATTTTTAGTAATATTAATCCATAAAACCCCAAAATATACAATATCGATATTCTGCTTAGATAATAAAACCTTCCTAGCATTAAACACATGCTTAAACTATTTCCTTCCCAATTACATTATGGTTGAGGCCTAAGACACTTAAACCTTCCCCATTGGAACGAATGTCACGCTTTGACATATCCTCAATACTTAATTCATTCGAACGTATAAAGCTTAATAAGCTTTCCCATGTTAATGATGGACTAATTCTAATAAATCAACTTCAATATAACCCACAGAATTCTAGAATCCTCATGTAAAGATTTTTAGATTTCTTACTCGATAAAAAAATCTTAATATTCGACCATTGGTAACCTATGTTGAATACAACTACTTCTCTTTTGTTTTTATTTCACCCAATATCCCCGTATGATCACCTAATTCGTAAACTTGAAATTAAAACGTACACAACTCAAGTAGTCTTAGATAACCTAATTCCAGTACTCATATCCACTTAATCTTAAGATTCTTAATGACTTACAAAGATTCCTCAAGACAAGATGCTTGATAGGGCCTCTTTCCATGCCTATCGACCTCAATGTCCCTCTGGTCCTGCCCTGCCGCCAAAGCTCTCGACACGGCAACTGTATAAGTTGTAGGACCAGCAACCATGACATCATGGCGCAAGATCGGCCGAAAACCATCCATAAAATGCCTCAGATTCTCCCGAGCATCGTTAGCAATTAGGGGCAACGTGACACCCCCTCTCAAACTTCCTGATGAAGTCTGCCATGCTGCTGTCTCCTTGTCGCAGCGACATGAACTCCCTAGTCAATCTGGAGCGTACTTCCTCAGTGAAGTACTTGGAGTAGAAAACTTCTTTGAATCCATTCTATGTCAGTGTTTGCAAGTTCACTAACACTGATGCACTTTCCCACGAAAGCTTGGCATCTCCAGTCAACAAAAAGTGGCACACCTAACTCTGTCTGCATCCTGCAGATCCATAAACGCAAAGATTACCTTGATGGAATTAATCCATCCTTCCGCTATCATCGGGTCAGTAGTCCCCGAGAACTCCTTTGGATCCATCCTCCTAAACCTCTCGTAGACTGACTCCGGTTTGGGTCTCGCCCTAGAATCCACTGCAACATTGTTCCCCGCAAACTGTGCGACGAATCGAGTAATTCCTGCAAGCATATGAGCCTGCATGTCTGGCGGTGGACGAGAAAGAGTGGCCCTCTCCCCATCCTGAGGCTCTCTACCCTCATCGCCTGTTCCACGCACAATCCTACGTCTAGGAGGCATATTGTTCCAATGTTTAACCAACACGCAAACCCAACATGCATGTACATATATCAATATCTTAAGATGCACGTAAATTGAACTTAAAACATGCACATGCTGAAATCATAACTTGATGCTTACTACATAAAAGAATTTTAAAACTTTAAAACTTACAGACTCGAGGTGTGACTTCGTGAGCTTCTCGCAACCGGCAGTAGGCATAACCCTTTACAAGACACCGCTCTGATACCAACTGTAACGTACCGTACTTTTTAACTACTTTAAAATTTGCGGAAAAATAAAAATTTTCTTACATAAGAAATAAACTCTCAAATTTCGATTTAAAATAAAATGTTCATCCAAAAATAATTGCAATAAAAAGATCGTAAATAGAGTTTGCTAAAACACTTGTTTAAACCTCGTAACCCAAAACATGAAATCAGAGTAATAAAATTTGTCATGTGTGAAATCTTAAAAACATTGGGCGGTCCTCGGATTGAGCCTCCCACTCAGTCCAAGCTAGCTCACTGTTCGCACCCCTCGTCTCCTCAAAGTCATCCTCACCTGCATCGATCAAGTCCAGTGAGTCTACAGATTCAACATGTATAAACTGGAGATAGCAAGTACTACATAATAAAATTACATGCATCTTTAAAGTAGGGCTTACATACTTGATACTTGAACATAATAGCATAAACATACTTGAAACTTGAACGTAGTAGCATAAACATAGACGTGCCATCATCATAAAATTTTTCTTAAACTTACTTGCATCATACATACTTGAGCATACATAATATCATTTTGAGTAGAGATATGTTTCAAAGCAAGTGACACATACATAAATGTGTCTGATCGGACTAAACCACAGTACTGGGCTCACAGGGAAAATCCAGTGCCACATACATGAGATCCCCGTTCATGCTTTAACCGGTGGATTGGTCCCTGGTCATGCTTTACCGCTTTCCAATCCTGATCTAAACATGGTCATGCTTTACCGGGTGGACTGGTCCCTGGTCATGCTTTACCGCTTTCCAATCCTGATCTAAACTCGGTCATACTTTACCGCGGTGGAGAGGTCCTCGGCCACGTTCACCGACTTCCAAACCCGTTCATAATTTGATCACAAGACATTTAGCATACCTCAAAAACTTAAAATATTTTTTTTTGCACGTCGAACATACTTAAAAACGTCGAGGGCTTCGTTGGAACATTCTGGACATGCTGCCCTAACAACAGCAGCAAGGATTCAGGAGATCCCAACGAAGCCTGCAACCAAAACTTCAAGAACACATTAAAATAGCGCATTTTCAGAAAAGTGCAGTTTGTGCAGTCCCACGAAAACGATTATAACTCACTCATTTCTTATATAAAAATTACGAATTTACTGTCAAATCGAAGGTCTTAAAAAGTACTATGTTTTATATGTTGAAAGTTTTTCCAGAAAATCGACCAAAAGTTGCAGTTTTTAAAATGACAGCAAACTTCAAGTTTTGATATCCAAAAACGTTTCAAAATCGATAAAACCATTTTTGCTCTAACTTTTGCATAACATTCACATGTTTTTCATACAATAATCATCAAAATATTTACTATGACAAGATCGATGCAGAAACGAAAGAATATACATGCCTCGATGATTGTACTCAAGAAACGAAGATCAACGACGCGAGGGGATGCGAGAATCGATCCAGGACGACTTGTGCCACGATGCTTGCTATAATCAAACATGAGTCTACTGAAGAAAACCAAAGGGGAAAGAGTTGCTGCTGGAGCACTCTAAGAACCCTAGTTTTTTCTCAATAGAAAAGAGAATGCACGTGTAGGTGTGTGTGTGTATTGATTAGGGAGATAACTAGGGGTTAATTAGGGGAGTTAATTAAGGGAGTTAATTAGGTGTTAATTAGGGAGTTAATTATGTTAATAAAAATACTAATAACTAATTAACATGCTAAATAAAATACTTATCCCCCATTTACTTACAAGAACCCCTAATTTAAAATAAAATACACATGTGTCATTTTTCAAGATTTAAAATCCCCAACTATTCAACTTAGTATTTTGAAATGTTTAAAATCTTAAAATCACCTAATAAAATAAATTAGGCTTTGAAATGCTTAAAATTTCATAAATAATTTAAAATACCACTTTCTGGACTTGAAATAAAATACCACATTTTTCATAAATCACCTAAATTGTCACTGGTCTCTTTTCTCGATCCCGTATCGAATATTCATCTGAAACATAAAACTCAAGGAAAACGTTTCAACGTGCATCACAAAACCATAATTAATTTAAAATAATGCATTTGAATAAATCATGCATATCTAAAATCATTTTAAATTTAAATAAATGATTTAACAATTTAATTAAATGCATGGGTTTTACGTGTACTGAATTTGGGCTCTACAACGCTACTCCCTTCGATCTGCTACTGAACCAATACCAATAGCGCACGCTCTCTCCTAGCCCTGTCACTGACCCAAGTGGGTCAGCTTCTTGACCAGGGTCGAACCATGCACCGCTGTACCTACAAATCTCTCGATCTTACCCCTAGACGTGCTATGCGACTCAAACACACGGCCCTTGCTACCAGCCATGAATCGATCAAAACACAGCCCTAGAAATCCATGGTCTGCACAAGATTCGGCCCCTACCACTCTACACCAGCATCCCTTTGCACCAAAAACAACAGAACGTGAAATGCAACCAAAAACCGTTAGCATGCAACAAAAAAAATGAAATTTCATGTCAAAACTTCAACAAAACGTGCACCCAAGCTAGATCGAAAGATTACCATGCACTTACACACATTTTTACATAATAATGGCGCGAATGATACGTAAAAGAGAATACATGCGTGCCTTTAAGAGTAGATGCTCGAATAGGGGTGGGCATAGTTTGGTAAAAACCGAAATAACCGATCGAACCGAAAAATTCGGTTTAAATGGTTCAGTTTTATCAGTTTTTCGGCCGGTTACGATTTTAAAATTAAAGAAATTCGGTTTTTCGGTTCGATTTACGATTTTGATCCTCAGAAAACCAAAATAACCGAACCGACTATATTATATTTAACCATAGAGCTTTTTGTATAATGGGCTAATAAATGGGCTTTAGTCATGTGACAAGTCCAATATTGACAATTGAAATTTCAAATTTTTATTGAAGCTCATATTGTTAAATGTATTGAGGTTTGAGATGCAAAATCTATGTGCATTTTGGAGTTGAAAATTGGAATTTAATGATTGTGTATCCTTTTATTGAAGAGCTACTGTTTGAAATTGTATTTCAAATTGTTATTGAAGCTTAGATTGTTAAGTCATAAGTGTATTGTAATCGTATATGTTTTACTCATCTACTATCGTTTTTTCTTTAATATGTGTTGCATTCATCAAGCATCAAGTGATGTATAATTTTATTTCTTAACAAAATATTATAAAACCGTATATAACCGACCATATAACCGAACCGTATTACAAAAAAACCGGACCGAACCGTAATAAAATGGTTTGGTTTTGGACCACATATATTCAAAACCAAAAACCGAACCATTATAGAGAAAAACCGGACCGAACCGACCGACGCCCACCCCTATGCTCGAATACTCGAAGAATCACGCGTCGCGGAACCACCGGAGAAGCGGGGAGGAGACTTGCTTGAAAATGGAGGAAGAAAAAGGGATTTGCTGCTGGTTTTCACGTAAGAGTGCTGCTGAGGGAGGCGTGGGCGGCTGTTATGAAATGTAATTAGGTTTTGGTTTATTTTAATTGTAGTTTAGGTTGATTAAAAATGCACTAATGGGCCTCCAAGAAAAATAAAAAGATTTTGAGCCCATTAAGCATTAAAAATAGGCCTATCCAGCCCAAACACAAGCTCGAAAAATATTTCATTCTGATAAGTTTTTGAAAATATCGCCCGAGCCCTCAAAAAGTCCTCCAAATCTTTAAAATTTGTGTACCGGTTAAAAATATGCTCTGTCGGATAAAAATAACCAACAAAGTCAATTTCTTGAAAAATACACTTAAAACACCTCGTATTAATTAATAAAAATTAAATATGTAATAAAAATAATTTTCCTGATATTTCCTCGGTCTCCGTTCCTCGATCGAGCGCGAAATGCCTCTAGAAATCCTAATGCATGAACTTTTAAAATAATAGCAAAACAAAATGAATCCTATCATGCAATAATTATGCATAAAAATAAATTAACACATCTTTAAATAAAACCCTAGATTGCATGTATTCAAGTTACACAAATTAAATTTCCTGGACCTTACAAGTTTAGGCTCAACAACCTTAGTATAATAAGTCCATTAGATAGTAGTTAAAATATTTCTTTTAGAAATTTTTTGAAAATATTAGCTAAGTTTCCAAAAAGTCTCGATTTTCGTCAAAAATCGATTGTCAGTTTAAAATACGACTCGGCGCTTAAAACACCTCAAAAAGCCTTATTTTCAAAAACTTCATATAAAATATACCATACTTTAATTAATTAAAAATAATAATTTTATAAAAATATTTCCCCCTTAAGGTCCCCGGTCTCCGTTCCTCGATCGCATCTCGAGTAACCATTAAAACACTATTTTATGCATTTAAATAGAAAACCATATTTTAAACATGTAAACATGCCTACCACATTTACTAAAGGCCAATAAAATAATTTAATTCGTCATTTTCCATTATTCTTAAATTTGCATGCAGTTGGATTACGTTATCGCATTTTGGACCTTATAATTCCTCCATCTCTTAAATGAAATTTCGTCCTCGGAATTAAAACTTACCGAATAACTCGGGGTAGCGACTCCTCATGTCTGCCTCAGTTTCCCGTGTAGCTTCCTCCTCCGAGTGATTTAGCCACTTGACTTTGACCATTTGTATAACCATATTTTGGAGTCTTCTTTCTTGCCTATCTAGAATTTGTATAGGCCTCTCCTCGTATGATTTATTTGGAGTTAACTGTAGAGGTTCATAATTCGGTACATGTGAAATATTCGACATGTACTTTCACAACATCGAGATATGGAACACATTATGCACTCCAGCTAGCATCGGTGGCAACACCACTCTATAAGCTAATGTCTCAATCTTCTCTAAAATCTCAAACGGTCCCTATAAACCTCGGACTGAGTTGCCTTTATTGCCGAATCTCATGACACCCTTCATAGATGTTATTTTCACAAATATGTGGTCCTCATTGCAAACTCTAGCTCCCTTCGTCGCTTATCAGCATAATTCTTTTGGCGACTTTGAGTAGTCTTCATTCTATCTCGAATTTTGACTATTAGTTACGCTGTCTGCTTGATCAAGTTCGGACCAAATTCTCCTCTTTCACCAACCTCGTCCCAATGTATCGGCGATCTACACTCCTCTCATAAAGTGCCTCATAAAGAGTCATACCTGAAATGTCCACTACACGTTTTTCTTTAAAATATATTAGAAATTTTTTTCCCACCTTTCGGCCCAAATATGTATTTATATATATATATATACACACATATATTTGACACAATTTAAAATAAACCAACCAACTATTATTTGAAAATCCAAAAGAACGCATTTAAAACATAACGTAGTACGTAACTTCAACCAACCCTAAGCTAAAATTATTTCAAAAATAAACTTAAATCTAACATTCTCTCAAAAATCTCTCAAAAGCATCATAAGTCATAAAATATTTGAAGTAAACTTGAATCATAAACGTAATTTTATTTGCGGAAAACTAGCGACGGTCCTCGGGTTGTGTGCACCTTCAGTCAAGTTAGTTCAACCATCAAGACCTCCATCAATATCAATATCATGGTCACCTGCATCGATCACACCTAGTGAGTTTATTGACTCAGCAAACCTTAATCTTAATGACAAGTAATACATTTACATTCACAAGAAACATTGAAAATATTTTTAAGAAAATAGCTTTTCATGAACGTAAACTTTAAATATTTTCCTTTCATCATATACGTATCCTTTTTTTTATTGTATTAAGTTCCTCAATTACGACTTTCGTATTAGCTGTAGGTCGATGGATCCATCTACGTATTACAATTGTACAGGACAGGTGGGAACATCAGCGACATTCTAACCCGCCGACTAAGCTTTGGCCTTACATATCATCGTATCATCGTATTATTCACAACCAATTCACCTCATTTAACTTTTCATATTTCCATCACTTATAAAAATTCATGCATATATATATATATATATATATATATATATCAATTTTCTTTTAAACCAAGTGTGCAACATGTCTTTTAGCATTAACGTTTTATCATATAATCTCAAACATAAACATTTTAACATATATTACAGCATTCAGGGCACTGCCAGGACGTCTTACAATTTTCAGGTGTAAAATGATCGTTTTGCGCATGAAACCCCAACTTTCTCAATTTATTCTTAGACTTTATAACGACGATCCAAATCCATCCAAACTTAACATGACACCTTAAAATACACCCATAAATATTTTTTAGACGTAAAATTTAGCTGCTCGACTAATTTTCCAATTCATTTTTAAACTTAGACGTACATATCGGTTTTGACTTATATTGACTCGAAACTTAACAAATCTTGAACCATGACTTAATGATACCTAACCATACCTCAAATAACCCAAACCAAGCAAATTAAGACCTTTGAACATGCCTAGGAAGCTACTGAAACTTTCTGCCCTATTTTGAACAAAACCCTAGCTTCCCAACCTTGCACCCCTTCGGCCCTAACCATTAACCAAGCCAAAAAGGCCATAGCTGACCTACCCTCCTAGGACCATGACTGAACATAGGGAAGCTATTGGAAAAAGCGTGAGAAGCCTAGAACCCACAACCCCTCAAACCCGACCCAAAGTCATGCGCACTCCCCCAAGCCTCACAGGATCACCCTAGCCTTCGAACCAACCCTTGTGCGGCCACCGTAGGACCATCATGCATCCCCTTTAGGTCTCCTACTCATGCCCTAACAGTAGCTACAAGTCGTGGCCCTCAAGGATACGTTAGCCGAAACCCTAGTCCGTATAAACTAAAATTTTTGTTCAAGCCTTTGTCCCTGCTGATGCAGCCCTCATCTAAGCATCTATGGACCCTTAACATATTGGAAAAATGTCCCTTCAAGCAACCCTACCATGGCAGCCCTTTTGTGCATCATTAGGAAGAGTTTTAAAAAATGAAAACTCTACTTTTATAATATAAAGCCATAAAAACGAAAATGCAAGTGGTGATCAAAATTTTCATGCAAGGATGATTAATATACATAATATTTTGTGAAAGATGTTTGAAGAAAGATTAAGGCGTGCCTTGGCGTTCAAAAATCAACTTGTGATGCGAGGGACTTTGACGAGGGAAAGACCTTGCTGAAATTCTTCAAGATTTTTTCGTTTTTTTCCTTCAAAAGTTTTGTGTGTGCGTGTGTCTTGGCTGCTGGAGAGAGTCTTTGTGTTAATAGATGTTGTGTGCATGGGTTTTGGGGAGGGTTTTGGATTTTTTATTTTAATTAAAAAACATGGTGCAATCTTAGGCCAATTAACCTAGTATAATGGGCCCATTACTTATTAATTAAAATATTTTGTTTAGAAAAGTTTGTGAAAATATTAGCCGAGTTCTCAAAAAATTCCAATTTTTATCGAAAATCAACTGCCGATTTAAAATACGACCCGGAGTGTAAAAACACATCATTTTCGAAAATTCCATTTAAAATACATCACGCATTAAACAATTAAAAATAATTTTTTAATAAAAATATTTTCCCTCATATGGTCGCCAGTCTTTGTTTCTCTATCGCATCTCGAATAACCTTTAAACAAAGCTTTATGCATTCACAGAAAACCCTATTTTACACATGTAATCTTGCACACCATAATTAATTAATGCCATTAAAAGCATTTAATTAGTCATTTTCCATGTTCCCTAAATTTGCATCCAGTTGGATTACGTTATCGTATTTTGGACCTTACAAATTTCCTCTCTCCCTTAAATGAAATTTCGTCCTCGAAATTGTATCGAATAACTCCGTGTAGCGACTCCTCATGTCCCTCTCGATTTTCCAAGTAGCTTCTTCCTTCGAGTGATTTTGCCATTTGACTTTGACCATTTGTATAACCTTGTTTCGGAGTCTTCTTTCTTGCCTATCCAGAATTTGTATAGGTCTTTCCTCGTATGACATATTCGTAGTCAATTGTAGATGTTCATAATTTAGTACATGTGAAGGGTTCGACATGTACTTTTGCAGCATCGAAATATGGAACACATTGTGTACTCCAGCTAGTATAAGTGGCAATGCCCCTCTATAGGTTAATGTTCCAATCTTCTCCAAAATCTCAAACGGCCCTATGAATCTCGGACTGAGTTTGATTTTCTTGCCAAATCTCATAACACCCTTCATAGGTGTTATTTTCTCAAATACGTGACGCATACTGCAAACTATAGCTCTTTTGTCGGCTTTGCACAGTCTTCATCCTATCTTAGATTTTGACTACTAGCTCTGCTGTTTACTTGATCAAGTCTGAACCAAATTCTTCTCTTTCACAAACCTCGTCTTAATGTATAGGTGATCTACACTTCCTTCCATAAAATTCCTCGTAAGGAGCCATTCCTATAGACGATTGGTAGCCATTGTTATAGGTGAACTCCACTAGAGATAATTTCGGTTCCCAACTTTCTTGGAAATAAATCTTACAAGATCGGAGTAGATCTTCCAAAATTGAATACCCCTTTCAGATGACTATCGGTTTGCGGATGAAACGTTGTACTGAACAACAACTTCGTCTCTATCACTACATGCAGACTCTTCCAGAAAGATGATGTGAACCTTGGATATCTGTCAGAAACAATGGACGCTGGAATCCCATGCAGTCGGAATATCTCTCGAATATACAGCTCTGCATATTGTGTCATGGTGAATGTCATCTTGATAGGTAGAAAATGCACATATTTCGTAAGACGATCAACTATCACCCAGATGACATTGAACCCCTTGATAGTCTTTGGCAATCCCACAACAAAATCCATAGTAATATTTTCTCATTTCCACTCAGGAATAAGAAGTGGCTTAAGCTCTTCGGCTGACCTCTGATGCTTAGCCTTAACTTGCTGGCATGTCAAACACTCGGAAACAAAATCCAAGTTGTCTCGCTTCATGCCCGACCACCAATTCAATAACTGCAGATCCTTGTACAACTTCGTACTTCCAGGATGAATGGAGTACAGGGTATTGTGAGCTTCCTTCATAATAACATCTTGCAGTGAATCGCCACTAGGAACCCATGGTCGATCTCAATACCGAACTATGCCATCCTCCTTGGAATACAGCTTTCAACCCTTAGCTTCATCTCTAAGCCTCCATTATTGTAATTTATCATCAGAAGACTGACCTTCTCGAATTCTATCCCTTAGAGTCGACTGAACAGTCATAGTAACAAGATTGAGGGCCTCGCCCCTAGCATATACTGCAAGCTCGAATAATTGAATCTCGGACTGCAGTGGTCTTTGAAAAGATAATTGATTAATGACCGCTGTCTTTCGACTCAATGCGTCCGCTACTACATTAGCCTTTCCCGGATGGTAGCTAATATCACTGATGTAGTCATTTACAAATTCTATCCATCTTTGTTGCCTCATGTTAAACTCTTTTTGGGTGAAGAAGTACTTCAAGCTCTTATGGTCGGTGAAAATCTTGCACTTCTACCCATATAATTAATGTCTCCAAATCTTGAATGCGAATACTAATGCTGCAAGCTCGAGGTCATGAGTCGGGTAATTATTCTCATGAAACTTCAACTGTCTAGACGAATAAGCTATAACTCGGTAATTTTGCATCAAAACTGCACCTAAACCAAGTTTCAAAGCGTCTGTATAAAGAACATACTCTCCTTGCCCCGATGGCATCGACAGAACTGGCGTTGATGAAGTCAAGGCTTGCTTCAGCTTCTCAAAACCCTCTTAGCATTCGGTTCCCCGAATAAATTTTGCATTCTTCTTCGTCAAAGCGGTCAAGGGTACCGTGATAGTAGAGAAACCTTGAATGAACTTTTGGTAGTAGCTAGCTAGACCAAAAAACTACGGATCTCGGTTACGCTCTTTGGTACTGGTCACTCTCTAACTGCCTTGAATTTGCTCGGATCAACCTGTTGGGACATCGTATTCTCGCATCCAAGACACATCGGAAGTTTAAAAATTTTTGTTCTTGGGCGTCGTGTGTTTAAAACATTCATAGGGTATTTAGAATTATACATTTGCGTTCTCAACACTGGACTCCTGACTATTCCGGTGTTTAGGCGGATATAGCCCTTCTTGTATATCCATGCGAACGGCTCTTCCCCTTTGATCGCTTAATTAGGTCTTCTCCTTTGTTCGCTTAATTAGGTCCACGAATTTTTTTGGATCAACCTGTGGGGACATCGTATTCTCTGCATTCTCGTTTGGATTTTTTAGTGCAACCATTGGTATATCGAGAGTTTTATATGAATTCAACAACAATACGATTTATCTTTTAGTACTAATAGTGGCATGGTATGTGCAACTAGGAAAACACCTTTCCCTAAAGAACATTTCTTGCTCCGGCCAGAGACTCCTTGCACTATTAACTCATCAGATCACATATGATATCTTCAACCATTAGGCGAACAGTGTCTCCGACTACAATGCATTTGCTCATACGTATTTCTAAACTACACCCAACCTCGCCACCTGATTATCCTCGATGGAGTCGGTAAACGGATCAAATGCAAGCTAATACGTATAACATCTAAATTGTCCTGGGTCAAAGGACTAATGATGTACAACCATAACTGCGGACTATTCCAATCGATAAGTGAGAACCACTTGGATAGTCCGATGGAGGGTTGTTCAGTTCATCATAATATGATCACCTATCTGTGTGAATAGACATCTCCATGCCCTTGCCAATGAAACATGGCGTTCACGTCACAGACGTTAGTCTCGAGCTCGAGCGACCTTTATCCTTGTTTTAGGCGGCTGATTTGACTAAGAACCTTTTTAGAATATACGATACACTTCTTAATGAGTTTCATGATCTTACGTTGCGACGCATACCTCATGGAACCTATTGTATATTCAAGGGCTTTATCGATGCAGCTTGCATGAGTATACAGATAAAGTATAATGCCATAATCGAATAAAATCGTAAAATATTATTATAATAAAGATTGTTTTACATTAGAGTCAATAAAAGGTCTAGCCACAAGTGGGCTTGTTGGGAACCTACTCTAACACAACCTCCATTCTATCTCTAGAAATGATGTGGCCTAAGAACGCCACTCTCTCGAGCCAAAACTTGAACTTGCTGAACTTAGCGAATAACTTCCTATCTTGCAACAATTGTAGAGTCGTT
This sequence comes from Primulina tabacum, assembly GCF_025594145.1. NCBI lineage: Eukaryota > Viridiplantae > Streptophyta > Magnoliopsida > Lamiales > Gesneriaceae > Primulina > Primulina tabacum. The sequence continues at coordinate 27,307,718 of NC_134550.1, read as the reverse complement.
CTCAAGTGTTGACTATGCTCCTCTCGTCTCTTTGAGTAAATTAGAATGTCATCAATGAAGAGTATGAGGAATTGATTCAGATACGGTTGAAATACGCGATTCATGAGATCCATGAAGATCGCCGGCGCATTTTTCAACCCAAATGGCATGACCATAAACTCATAGTGCCCATATCGAGTCCTAAAGGTCGTCTTATGAACGTCTGACTCCTTCACCTTCAGCTGGTGGTATCCCGAACGAAGATCTATCTTCGAAAAAATCGATGCTCCTTGAAATTGATCAAATAAGTCTTTGATTCTAGGCAAGAGATATTTATTCTTGATTGTGACTCTATTCAGATATCAATAATCAATGCAGAGTCGCATATTTCCATATTTTTTCTTCACAGATAATAACAGTGCATCCCACGGAGAAAAATTAGGGATAATAAAACACTTGTCCACCAATTCTTGGATTTGATCCTTCAGCTCTTTCACCTCGGCGGGTGCTAGGCGATAGGGTGCCTTAGAAATTGGCACAGTGCCCGGCATCAACTCTATAGCAAATTCCACTTCTCGGTTCGCTGGAATGCCAGAAATATCCTCAGGAAAGACATTAGGAAAGTCTCTGATGACCTCAACATTCTCTAGATTCTGACTGACAGGAACATGTGACGAAGTAACACATGCTAGAAAAGCTTGGCAGCCTCGTTTAATAAGTTTCCTTGCACTGAACCAGGAGATGATGTGCGGCATTTGCTTGTTCCTCGCTGCCTCAAAGATAAAAAATTTTCCGCTGGGCGGTCGAATAAATACTGACCTCTACTGAAAATCGATCGAACCTCCATTCAATGATAGCCAATCCATGCCAAGTATGATGTCGAATTCAGGCATTGGGAGTACGATAAGATCAGTCTGAACCACATCTTTTTGCAAACGAAGCTCCAAATTCCTCACAATGCTCGAAGTGACCATTTGATCACCAGAAGGTATAGAAAATTTGAAGCCCAATACCATATCCTCAATTATAATCTTTAGTCGCTTGACGAATGTCTCAGATATGAATGAGTGTGTATCTCCCGAATTTAGCAATGTGTAGGTAGCTACACCTAAATTGTATATCCTTCCCGCGACTAGTATACCATTAAATCTATTCGTGTTGAAGATTAAGGAATTTCTATCATTATTTTCTCATAATTTTCTCAAAAATTACACATTTTTCCCAAGTAATTTTCGAAAATTACATTCATGCCCCTTAAAGTTTCGTATTCTCTTCATTTTTGTCCCTGAGATTTTCCAAAATTGCTTTAGTTCTAAATTTTTTTGGAAATATCAGATTTCCCAGAGAATTTTCGTCTCTTTTCGATTTCAGTTTAGCCCTTAAATTTTTGATCCTATGCACTTTAGCCCTTTAACTTTCGATTTTTTCACTTTAGCCCCTAGGTTTTCTAATTTATGCAATAATTGTCCAAGGTTTTCGATTCTTCCAATTTTAAGCCTTAAAATTTATGTTTTGGTTCAATTCATTCCTTTACATTATTAAGGCTTATATTTTATGCTCAATTTTCATAATTTTCAATGTCAAATTTTCAATTCAACTATGGTAGATCATGCAACCTACTTTCTTCTAAGTTCCTCATTACCCCAATTAATTCTCATAACCAATTTAATATTTCATGCAATAAAAGCAGTATAAAAATGTTACATAACTAGGTTACCAGTGATTAGATTCGTGTCTAGCTCCTCCTCGGCTTCTTCTGCATGCATCACATAAGCTCTGCCCACAGTTGGTCCTTTCTTCTTCGAGCAATCATCAGCTTTATGTACTTCTTCCTTGCATATGAATCACCTATATGATCCCCACATGCACTTGACATAGTATAAGCGATTGAATTATTTTCATAATGGTCTCTCTTTAGGTTTTGGTGCTCCAGGCGGTGGTTGCTTTTGCTGTCCTATCTTCTTCAATTGTCCTTGGGTCCTTTGTTGCCCTTGAGCTTTCAGAGGTCCCGTAAATTGCCTCTTGATTGGCTGAGAGCTTTGCTGGTGCAGCTGCTCTTGCACTGCATCTCAAAATCAATATCTTTCAGGGTTTGCTCAACTTGGAATTTGCAGGCAGTGGTAGCTGCATAATCTGCCGGTCGCATTATCATCACATCACGGCGTATGGTAGGTCAAAGTCCATCAATAAAGTGCCTTAATTTCTCAACAGCTTCCCTAGCAATAAGGGGTACAAAGTGACAACCCCTATCGAATCTCCAAACAAACTCAGCCATAGTCGTGTCTCTCTAACGGAGAGTCATGAACTCCCTCTTCAAGCTAGTGAAACTTTCTGCCCCTTGAAAAAATCCATAGCTTCCCAACCTTGCACCCCTTCATCCCTAGCCATTAATCAGCCCAGCCAAACCCTCGCTGACCCTCCTAGGACCATGAATGAACCCTAGGCAAGCTACTAGACCAAGTGTGAGAAGCCTAGAACCAACAGCCCCTCAAACCCGACCCAAAGTCATGCGCACTCCCCCAAGCCTCACGCGATCACCCTAGCCTTCAAACCAACCCTTGTGCGGCAACCCTAGGACCATCATGCAGCCCCCTTAGGTCTCCTGGTCATGCTTTAACAGCATCTACAAGCCTGGCCGAAACCTTAATCCATATAAACTATAATTTTTGTTCAAGCCTTCGTCCCTGCTGGTGCAGCCCTCATATTAGCATCTATGGACCCTTAACATGTTTGAAAAATGTCCCTTTAAGCAACCCTACCATGGCAGGCCCTTTGTGCATTATTAGGAAGAGTTTTAAAAAATAAAAAATCTACTTTAATACATATAAATCCATAAAAACGAAAATACAAGCAGTGTATCATATTTTTCATGCAAGGATAATTAAATATACATAATATGGTGTGAAAGATGTTTGAAAGAAGATTAAGGCGTGTCCTTTGCATATATTGCGCTCGAAAATCAACGTGCCATGCGAGGGACGTTGAAGAGGGGAAGAACTTGCTGAAATTCTTCAAGCTTTTTTCGTGTATTTCCTTCAAAATTTTTGTGTGTACATGTGTCTTAACTGATGGAGAGAGTCCTTGTGTTAGTGAGTGTTGTGTGCGTGTGTTTTGGTGGGTTTTGGGGAGGGTTTTTGGCTTTTTATTTTAATTAAAACACATGATGCAAGCTAAGGCCCATTAACCTAATATAATAGGCCCATTAAGCCTATTAGTTATTATTTAAAATATTTTGAAACGTCTCCCTCTACTTTTTAACTTTAAAATCCTATTAATACTTTTATATAAACTTTATTTCGAAAATTAGTAATTAAAATCACTTAACATTTTTATAAATCAAAATAATTTAACATTTAAAATCTCAAGTGCATAAAAATCCCTAAATCGTCATTTAACAAAATTCAACTCCAACCTTTAACATGATCATCATATTTCAAAAATATAGCATAAAAATCTTTAATAAATCATTAACAAAAATCTTGAAATATTTTACTATCAATCTAATGCGAAAAATAAAGTAACTCGGGAGTGTACTGTCTGCCTCAATCCACTAATGCGTCAGCACCTCCCTCAAAATCATCACCTGCAGCATTCAAACTTAGCTAGTCTAATGACTCAGCACGTTCTAGACATGAGTAACAAATAATACATATATAAGCACATGCATTAAAATCATATTTTTAATCAAAATACTTTTAAGCATCAATAAATCGTAAATCGTAAATCGTAAATCGTAAAGCTTTCAATCATTTATCATTTTGGGTGAAGTTTGATCCTTGAAAGTGACTGATCTTTTGTCCTCTGGTCGACTGATTAGTCTTTGCTCACCATTGCGCATGGAGACAGGCACTAGGCACCGACGTAAAATGGAAATACGATTGTTGGGCTCCCTCTGGGGTCTTGTCCCGTAAACGGGCTCCTTTTGGGGCTTCTTCCTCACGATTTTTCCAAAAATTATATATCATATCCTTTTTGTCATAGTCAATCCACATCTTTCATAATATTTTTTCTTTTCTTTTTTAAATCATAAAATATCATGACTTTCCAAAAATAGTATTTTTACATTAAAAATTGCACAGATTTACCATATATTATAAAATATCATATTTTCATCAAAATAATCATAATATATCATTTAACAAGCATTATGACCCTTCGGGACACTGCCAACCCTTTTTGTACTGCCCGATGTAAAATGACCGTTTTGCTCATATACGTATAATTTTTCGATTTTTGACTTTTTCTTACTTTCCTTGAATCTAGATCATACCAAATAATTATTTAAGTTTAAATTTAATTTTTAATATTTTAATTTAAATTCGAGGCTTCGATTTAATTTCCTATTTACTAATTCGTGAAGCGTTTAATTCTCGATTTAATTCAAACTTTAATATTTTAATCCCAAACTTTTATTATGAACTTTTCATACCTAAATTACACTTGTGAACCATTAATCGACCCTCGTCGACCATGGTTCGAACCCTTCCTTCCTAAACCCTATACTCGAACCCCCGACTAACTCTCTTGAGCCACGGCTCGATTTCATCGAGCCACCCTCGGACCATCATGGACCAGACCCTACTCAAGCTTCCTGGACCCTCTCTGACCTAGCCTAACCGAACGCACCAACCTCTAGCCACGAGACCAGCCCTTTGCGCATACACTAAACCGCGCGAGTTTCCTCATGCTTTGGTCGAGCCACCATGCCACCAGCCCCTGACCCGACCCTTGACAATCCTCCCTAGAACTTACTGGACAAGATTAGACCCCCGCCAGCCCAGCCACACACCCTCCTTCAGAAGCCGCCCACACGCGTGGATGGGAAGAGTCCTTGCACACATGGCCTCTTCCCCTACCAGCTGTACAAGTGCTAGGACTCTTCCTAGAACCGAACCTCAACCAGCACGGCCTCTTCCCAAGCCCTGGCTGAGCCACATGTAGCCATTGACCAAGCCGAGCCTTCTTCCTTTAAAGAAACCCTAGGATTCTAGCCTCTCTCGTGCACAACCCTTCCAACTCGAGTCCAGCAATCGTTTCCACCTTAATTTTTCCATGTTACCCCCATTAATCATCCTATGTTGGTAGCGTACTCGTTGGAAATCATAACACGTTCATATTTATGTAAATTTTTTAAAAAATAATCGTTATAACGTTAAGCAATTTAAACTCCAATAAAAGTTTATAAAAATTAGTATTAAAAAATAATGCATTTGATATTTTAAAAGTCCATCGTTTGCCCAAAACCGGCTTCTCGGATTATATTGAACTCGTCTCGTAAAATAATTTGAACCCTATCAATTTTGGAAAAATTTAATCATATTAATAAGCCTTGAAAATATTTATTTGTTTTTGTCGTCCGCGATCTCCTTTCCCCAGCCTGTTATCGAATATTAGGGTAAAATCCTTCAATTTCGTGAAATCATGCACTTCAAACATTTAGGCATGTAAAATATATCAATTAAGCATTTAAAATCAATTCAGTAAAATAATAAAATTTAAATCATTTGCATGGATGCGGTTTACGTAGGTTGGCTTTTTGAACGTTACAAATCCTCCCCCCATAAATAAAATTTCCTCCTCGAAATTAAGACGTACCGAATAATTCAGGATAGCGAATTCTCATCTCTGACTCCGTATCCCACGTGGCTTCTTCCTCCGAGTGATTTAGCCATTTGACTTTGACCATTTTTATCACCTTGTTTCGCAACCTTCTTTCTTGTCTACCAAAGATTTGAGTAGGTTTTTCCTCACACGACATGTTTGGTGTAAGTTGTAGTGGTTCAAAGTTCAGTACATGTGAATGGTTTGACATGTACTTGCGGAGCATCGAACATTGGATTAACATGAAAAAATAAACACAATCCTACTGAATCCATGCTATCAAACGCTCCGCAAGAGTGTGGGCTTCTAAAATCTTTATGTGTCCATCAGCTATGAAATACCACATGTCATCATCTTTAGATGATAAGTGTGTTTGCATTTGGATTTTCTAGTCTTCGTATTTTTCTTCAGAAAACATGAGAATCTTATTGAAAAATCCATAATTTATATAATATATTCATATATCAGAAAAACACGCTCTGATACCATTTGTGAGAATAAAAAATGAGTTTAGAGAAGGGATGAATAAACTCTTTAATTATAATCATAAATATTTTGCAAACTTAACCCATGTGAGCAACTCAAGTGAATTTTTTTATTAAACTAATTACATAGAGCAATTAATAGATAAGTACATAAACAACTCAACATATGCCATGAATAAATTATAGAAAAATATGATCAGATCAGGTAAGTAAATGATTGAAAGTAAATAGAGACGAGAATTTGTTTATGAAAATTCGAAGGAAAATCTACTACGTGATCTCTCTTTCTTATGTTTCCAGAAGCATTCATTAAAAGATTTTATTGGTACAACTGCTTGTAAAAACCAAACACACTTCAGCTCGGTTCAATAATCTTATTTAGCTCAAACACCTAGAAACTATTCAATCAACTCAATCTGTTCAGAAATACTTTTCTGATAGTTAAAATGATTCTCAAAGTACAATACAACTTGTGTAAAAAAATGGTTAGTGAGAATAAAATTGTGCACTGAATGATCCTTAAACAATTTGATATAATTTTTCAGCATATGTAGATCAACTTGCAATCAGACCTTAAGTGATGCTGCGAATATAGAAATGATTGAAAATGATCGAGTTTCAGACAAATAGTTGTTGTAAAAGTTCCTAATGCATTCATTTTTTATAGATGATGATCCAACGTTCATAAATATGCGCGTCATTCATAATCGTACAGGATGCCCGAAAAACTTGCAGAGAATGTCATGTTTCCTTTTCTTCTTCCCAAATATAGTACTGGATAATTAAATTCTTTCGGACACTAGCTAAATGAGGCAAGCAATGGATCTTTTATTCTGAAAGGAAAAATATTCTTGGTTTCCAAGATATAATTTATTCTTTGAATTAATATTTTCCTTAAATCTCTTCCTTATTGATAAGATTTTTTGAAATATTTAATTAAGAGTTTTGTCTTTCTAGATATGTGATAATTATGTTAAGGATTTTATGATATTGTATTATTGTTAAAAAAGATTTTATTGCTAATAAAACTCTTGTTTTCCATATTTTGTTGGATTCTTTTTGAGACAAACCGTAGAAGGGAAGGAAGCTATAAATAAGAGAAAGAATCTAAGGAAAAGACTTTGGCTTTTCGAATTTTTGCTTTTGACTTTCGATTTTTCGGCTGGTGATTTTCGTTTTGGGTGGCTATGCACTATTTTACTTTTGCACGGCGTGAAATTCAGAGAAAAACAATGCACGAGGACGTTGCAGTTTTAAAAATTGTTGTTTCATGTGTTACCGTGATTATTGGAGACATCTGCAAACAATATGCGTGGAAGTGTTGACTGAAGATTGTGCTTTATTACTGCAGTTTTTAACACCAATTTTTTGCTTTCTGGGATACATTTTAGTCTGATTATTTGTTTTAGAAAGTAATTTGTTTTCTCAACATGTTGAAAATTAGTTTCCATTAAAATCACTAGTGTTGGTTTTTGTGAACTCAAGTTGGTTTTCTAGTTATTAATTTGCTTTGAGACACCGGCCAAATATTTATACTTGTACACAATTATTTATGAGTTATTTTGGTTTAAGTTACTTATTTGTGTGTTATATTATTCCTCTTCGTGTTGTCACTAGGTGTTACAACATTTGAGACAACATTTAAATCTGACAGCCTTTTACACTTTATGTTTAACATAATATTCCCCCTTACATATTCTATTACAAATAGATAATATGTCTTTGCTCATCGAATTCAAATTCAATTCGGAGATAACTATTTTTTGTACTACGAGATTGTTTTCACATCAGTTGATGGTGAACTCGGAGAAATTCTTCTTAGTTCATGTTAGTAGCACTATGTTGTAAGCACATCAGATTATGAATCAACACAATTGCTCTTTGCTTATTTATCCGATGCAGTCTTAATATATACTTGACTATCGAATAAGATCGGTACCATTGTGTTATGAGCTCATCATATTATTTTTTAATACGGATCTGTACTGTTTCCGTAGCCACCCCATTATAATACTTCAGATCAGACAAGTTCCTTTAGATATGTGTTTATCAGCTCAGTTAATTCGGACCTATATAGATCATAATCACCAAATTATAAATCCAACTTTATCTCAACAATTTATGTACAAGATTAATTAGATAAATAATGAAAGATTAATAGCTACTTATACTCTTTCTCTTCTCTCTCTCTCTCTCACACACACACACACACATATATAAAAATAAAGAAATGTGAACAAAGTAGACATTGTTATGAAAAAGTAAAAACTTATGCTAAAAAGTAAAAATCTCAAACTCTCAAAATTATCAAACTACACACTTTATAATATTTTTCTCTCAACTCAATTGTGAATTTCTTCACAAATGGTGAGGCTATTTATAGAATTTCTTTGATAATAATCCAAAAAATAAAATACATCATTACCTACGTCATCACATACAAATTTCTAATTTGTACAACTCTTATTTTCAACATTCAAATATTCAACTATTACTTTTTCAACATTCAAATATTTTATTTTCAACACTCCCCCTTGTGATGATGATCATGATACGATGATGTCTTCATTACGTGTTTTTGTACTGCCTCGTTAAAAACCTTACTAGGAAAAACCCATTGGGATAAAAACCATAGTAAGGGAAAAAGAGTGCAGTCACGTAAACTCCCCCTCATGTTGACACGAACAATTCTTCACAAATTTCGTAGATTGCGCATCCCAATATTATATATGTGCTTTCTGAGTATTGTCGTATGAAGTGCCTTTGTAAAGAGATCTGATGAGTTTTCACTTGATTGAATGTGACAAACATTAATATATTTATTTTTCTCAAGCTCCTTGGTGAATGCGAAGAACCTAGGAGGAATATGTTTAGTTCTGTCGCTTTTTATGTATCCTTCTTTCATTTAAGCAACACATGCAGCATTATCTTCATAAAGTATCACAGGCTTCTCGACGAATGATAATCCCCATGAGATTTTGATATGTTGGCTCATTGATTTTAACCACACATATTAACGGATTGCTTCATGTAGTGCAATAATCTCGGCATGATTTGATGAAGTTGTTATGAGAGTTTGTTTCTGTGAACGCCAAGAAATTGCAGTGCCTCCACGAGTAAATACATATCCAGTTTGGGAACGCGCCTTGTGTGGATCAGATAAGTATACAGCATCGGCATAACCAATTATACTTGGATTAGCATCTTTTGAATACAAAAGTCCCAAGTCTGTTAATCCTCGTAGATAACGGAATATATGTTTAATTCTGTTCCAGTGTCTCTTTGTTGGATATGTGCTAAATCTTGCCAATAAATTTACGGCAAAAGATATATTAGGCCTTGTACAATTTGTAAGATACATAAGGGCACCGATAGCACTTAGATATGGTACTTCTGGACCAAGAATATCTTCACCTATCTTCACATGGACGGAATGGATCCTTTTCTATGTTTAATGATCTAACAACCATTGGAGTACTTAAAGGATTTGATTTATCCATATTAAAACGTTTAAGGATCTTTTCTGTATAATTTTTCTGGTGAACAAATATTCCACATTTTTTTTGTTCAATTTGTAAACCCAGACAATACTTGGTTTTTCCAAGATCCTTCATTTCAAATGCTTCCTTCAAGTATGAAACAACTTCTTTAATTTCCTTATTCATTCCAATGATGTTTAAATCATCAACATATACAGCAATAATTACGCATACGGATGTTGTTTTCTTAATAAAAACACAAGGGCATATTGAATTATTTACATATCCATTTTTCATCAAGTGATCACTTAGCCGATTATACCACATTCGACCGGATTGCTTTAACTCATATAATGATCTTTGTAATTTCACAGAATAACATTCTCTGGGTTTGAACTTTGTGCTTCTGGCATCTTAAATCCTTCAGGGATTTTCATATATATATATATTACTATCAAGTGATCCATATAAATAAGCTGTAACAAAATCCATAAGACGCATTTCTAAATTTTCTGATACCGCCAAGCTAATCAAATACCGTAACGTAATTGCATCCATCACAGGAGAATACGTTTCTTCATAATCAATTCCAAGCCTTTGAGAAAAACCTTGTGCAACAAGTCGAGCTATATATCTTACTATTTCATTTTTCTTATTTCGCTTTCGAATAAAAACCCATTTGTATCCAACATGTTTTTTACACCTGAAACACCTTCAGGTGTAAGGATTATAGGTCCAAAAATATTACGTTTATTTAGCGAATCTAATTCAACATGGATGACATCTTTCCATTTTATCCAATCCTGCTGATTTTTACATTTACCAAAAGATTTTAGTTCATGATCTTCATTATAATTTATGATGTCGATTGCCACATTATAAGAAAATATATCATCAATTTCTTCTATATCTTTTCGGTTCCATATTTTTCCAGTATTAATATAACTGATAGAGATTTCACGATTCTCGTCAGTTTGTGGTTTTGACAGAACATTTTCATCATCATGTGTTTCTTTAGAAACATTATTCTCTATTTTGTGATCATCATGTGTTTCTTCAGGAACATCATTCTTTATTTTGTGATCATCGTGTTTCTCTATAAATTTTCTTTTTCGAGGATTTTTATCCTTGGAACCGACTGTCCTTCCACGCTTTAGGCGTTTAATGACATCATGAGTGTCTTCAATTTGTTTCTTCGAAATTTCAATTCGAGCAGGGGCATTTGCAGCATGTATATATGATTTAGTCACCTCTTTTGTGTCTGCAAATGCATCTGGTATTTGATTTGCTAATCTTTGCAAGTGCACAATTTGTTGTACATCTTTTTCACATTGTTTTGTTATTTGATCCAAATGTAACAATGATGATACATACCATGTAATTTTTTTTCGGTATGTTTCTGTTCTCCCCCTAACATTGGGAAGATTTTTCTCATTAAAATGACAATCAGCAAAACGTACTGTGAACACGTCGCCTGTCTTAGGTTCAAGATATCGAATGATTGATGGACTATCATAACCGATATAAATTCCAATCTTTCTTTGAGGTCCCATTTTCTTTCGTTGCGGTGGTGCAATAGGCACATACACCATACATCCAAAAATTCTCAGATGAGAAATGTCTGGTTCTTTATCAAATGCAAGCTGCAATGGGGAGTATTTATGATATACACTTGGTCTGAAGCAAATTAATGAAGCAGCATGTAAAATTGCATGTCCCCATATAGAAATAGGGAGCTTTGTTTTCATAATCATTGGTCTAGAAATCATTTGCAGACGTTTAATCAATGATTTAGCCAATCCATTCTGTGTATGTACATGAGCAACATGATGCTCAACAATGATTCCCAGAGACATACAACAATCATTGAAAGTTTGGGAAGTAAATTCACCAGCATTATCAAGTCTAATTTTCTTGATTCTATAATCGGGAAATTGATTCCTCAATTTTATTATTTGAGCAAGTAACCTTGCAAATGCAACATTTCGAGTTGACAATAAACATACATGTGACCATGTGCTGGAGGCATCAATCAATACCATAAAGTATCTGAATGGTCCACATGGTGGATGAATTGGTCCACAAATATCACCATGAATACGTTCAAGAAACATTGGTGATTCAGTTTGGATTTTGACTGGTGATGATCTTATAATAAGTTTTCCAAGAGAACATGCTTTACATTGAAACTTATTATTCTGAAAGATCTTCTGGTCTTTCAGCGGATGACCATGTGTATTTTCTATAATTCTTCGCATCATTGTTGAACCAGGATGTCCTAATCGATCATGTCAATTGGTTAATATTGAAGAATTATCAGCTACCATGTTTGATTCAATGGGACTTATATGTGTATAATGCAATCCAGTAGGGAGCATTGGTAGTTTTTCAATCACATATTTCTTTCCTGATTTATATGTGATAAGACACATATATTTCTCATTCCCTTCATTCATTGTTTGAGTATCATACCCATGGGAATATACATCATTAAAACTCAACAAATTTCTTTTCGATTGTGGTTAATATAAAGCATCATTGATAAAAAAATTTGTACCATTAGGTAACAAAAATTGTGCTTTACCACATCTTTTAATCAAGTCTACAGGACCTGATATTGTATTCACCATTGTTTTTGTTGGATTTAGTTCCAAGAAATATCTTTTATCTAGGAGGATAGTGTGCGTTGTACCACTATCGGGTATGCAAACTTCAGCTTTGTTACATAGCATTTTCCATGTTTGAACTTCAACAAAAATATGCAATGAAATAAAATTACTGGCAATACATTTATAAAAATAAAATACAATACAATACATATGTAAAAAATATAGCACACGATAAAATATTATCATACGGGTACATAAAATATTTTACTTATTTATTCCACCAGCAAATTGATCATTGTCTGAAAAATCAATCAGAAAATCTCCGGCATCAAAATGAGTTGAATCACTCAAAGGTTCACTCTGTTCAGTGAAGTTGTTCTCCTTTTCTTTCCCCTTTATTGATTCTTTATAAAGTTTACAAAGGTGCTCAGGGGCTCGACAAATACGGGACCAATGTTCTGGAGTACCACATCTAAAACAAGAACTTTCAAATCTTTTGGAGTGATTCTCATTAACACTCATATTTTCATGATGCCTTTTCAGTGGATGATTTGGGACGCTCTTTTGAGATGAGTTATAGAAGTAACTATCTCGATTATTTTCAAAACCATGGCCACGACCACGACCACTTCCACGACCACGACCTCGATTTCGTCCTCGACCATAATCTTGTCTATAACTTTGATTTTGGTTTCCAGATTTAAATTCATTTTTGTTTACGATATTTACTTCAGGAAATGCCGTTGAACCAGTGGGTCATGCCTGATGATTTCTCATTAACAGCTCATTATTCTTTTCCGCCACAAGGAGAGAAGCGATAAGTTCAGAATATCTCGAAAATCCACGCACTCTATATTGTTGTTGTAGAGTTATATTCGATGCGTGAAAAGTGGAAAATGTTTTTTCAAGCATTTCCAATTCAGTAATCTCGTGCCCACAGAATTTCAATTGCGCGATTATTCTATACATCGCCGAGTTGTAATCACTGACTTTTTGGAATATCAACGTATTCCATTCATCCCGGGCGGTGGGAAGTATAACTTCTCTTATATGTTCGAATCTTTCTTTTAATCCCTTCCACAAAGCCATGTGATCTTTTTCAATTAGATATTCACATTTCAATCCCTCGTCGAGATGTCGACGTAAAAATATCATGGCTTTTGCCTTTTCTTGTGATGTCGATATGACATTTTCTTTTATGGTCTCACTTAGACCCAATGACTCAAGATGCATTTCTACATCGATAGTCCATGGCATATAATTTTTCCACGTAATATCAAGAGCAATGAATTCGAGATTTGCCAAGTTTGACATGGTGGTACTAAAAAAAATTACGATGCATTTTATTAGTTAATGAATATTACAATACAAAGTAATGGATAAACAACAAGTACAAGGATTCGTAAAAATAAAGAAAATACACGAGGAGGATATTATCCGATAAATACAAGACTCGTGAGTATGATAACCAAAATAATAACCTTGAGAAAGCCATCTTCTTTTTTCTTCGAAAATTTGATGAAAATAATTGTTTAGAGAAGAATAGAAAGTTGGAGTGATTGGATGTGTTTGTGTGATCATATTTATAGTGCAAAAACTAGCCGTTTTGTTACCGTTTATGACCGTTGGTGTACAAAAAAATAAATGTATGTATTTGTATAATTTTATGTTAATAATATGATGTATATAATATTAGTCATGTTTAAATAATTATATATATCATATCACATTATTATAATGAGGTGTCATAAGTAATTTTGTTTAAAAACCTTATAGGCTTTTATACTTGTCGTATCCCTTACCGGGAGTGTGGGATGTCGTCTTAACATCCTTCCAGTATTTATAACAAGTTTTTGAAAAATTTATTTTATTATATAGTAACATTATATTATATATTAAATATATACACAATAAATAAACAATAAAATAAATATTATTACTTTTGTTACATTTTTTTCTGTTTTGGAGATTGGAAAAATATGGAGGACCTTTAGAGCTTCGTGCTGATAACTTGTTATGAAAAAGTAAAAATTTATGGTAAAAAGTAAAAATCTCAAACTCTCAAAATTATCAAACTACACACTTTATAATATTTTTCTCTCAACTCAATTGTGAATTTTTTCACAAATTGTGAGGCTATTTATAGAATTTCTTTTATAATAATCCAAAAAATAAAATACATCATTACCTACATCTTCACACACAAATTTCTAATTTTTATAACTCTTATTTCAACATTCAAATATTCAATTATTACTTTTTCAACATTCAAATCTTTTATTTTCAACAGATATATATATATATATATAAATAAAGAAATGTCAACAAAATAGATAAAGAGGATTTCATTCCATCATCCTTTGCCATGATGGATGTAAGTATCGAAACGACAATTAAGTTCACATGAATATGGTAATAGTGAGGTATTATCAGCTCAAACTCAAGCCTTTGAAATGTTATAGAAGGTGTCTGGCAAGTCAACTTGTGGCTAGGGATTTTATTGACAATAATGTAAAAAAATCTTTATTTTAATAATATTTTACAATTTTATTCGATTATGACATTAACTTTATATGTATACCCATGTAAGCTGCATAGATGAAGTCCTTGAATATACAATAGGTACCATGAGGTTTGCGTCGCAACGTAAGATCATGAAACTCATTAGGAAGTGTATCGTATATTCTAAACAGGTTTCTAGTCGAATCAGCTGCATAAAACAAGGATAAATGTCGCTCGACCTCGAGACTAGTATCTGTGATGTAAACGCCATGTTTCATTGGCAAGGGCATGAATATGTCCATTCAGACAGATGGGTGATCATATGATGATACACTGAATAACCCTCCCTCGAACTGTCCAAGTGGTTTTCACTTATCGAATGGAATAGTCCGCAGTTATGGTTGTACACCATTAATCCTTTGACCCGGGACAATGTAGGGGCTATACGTACTAGCGTGCACTTTGATCCGTTTATCGACTCCATTGAGGGTCATCAGGTGGCGAGGTTGGGTGTAGTTTCGAAATACGTAGGAGCAAATGCATTGTAGTCAGGGATTCACCGTTTGCCTACGGGTGAAAATATCCTATGTGATCTGATGAATTAATAGTGCAAGGAGTATTTGGCCAGAGCAAGAAATGTGCTTTAGGGAAATGTGTTTTCCTACTTGAACGTACCATGTCACTATTAGTACTCAAAGATAAATTGCATTGTTATCGAATTCATATGCAACTCTCCGACAGACCAATGGTTGTAGATTCGATCAGGATATATGTGATGAAGGGATCGTACTTTACGCTAACTATGACTAAAGGTTCTTGCAGGCACTATTAGTGATACCTAGAGGATCATGGGGCGATGCTACTAGATGCTCTTACCATGATCCGATGGGTGCAATCAGAAATGAGTTATGACAATCTTGATGAAGGAGTTGAAAAGAATGAGGTTAACTAGGGTAAACCCAAATAAGAATAAATGTTATGAATCATATGAAGATGTGAACTCATGGCTAGATGTATCCCTGAACCATTGAGGTTCACACAAGTATCGAATTCTGTGTTCCCGTTGAGATAATCAAATTTGAAGGAGTTGAAATTTGGCTACTATAGTTTGATGGAGATCAAAGAGGAAGCTTATAAAAGAGTTTATGAGCTGATTATATATGATGAAAGAAATAGAAGTTAGCATGATTGTTAAATAAGGAAGGAGAGTGAGATTGCCTATTTTAGTCTAGGAGTTTACAAAACTGGCAGCTGCCCAATATGGTAAGTGAAAATTTTGGTATTCGAAATTATCAATTTTCATTATATGAACAAGATTTGTATCTTTGGTACATCGGCGCTCATCGGATCGTCGATCGGGGTTATAATGAGTTCGACATCATTTTTTTGTGAATTTAGAATTTACTAATTAAATGATTGTGATAGTAGCGGTGACTACTAACATGCACAAATTCTCATATATGTTCTAGATGAGTCTAGAATTAAATTAACCAAGGAGTTAGTTTATAAATTAAATAATGGTTATTTAATTTAATTAATGTACATATATATTTTATATGGTGATATAAAATATGTTTATATTGTATTATTATTTAATGTATTATTAAAAGTTAATATATACATTATATATATGAGAGTTTAAATATAATGAAATTATTAGAGTCCTTATGGGAGAGGGACTCCTAATGAGAATAGGAGTCAACCTCTATATACACACTACTAGGACTCATAATTGATAACCATAATTATTTTTTACACAAAACACAAGAAAATTCTTTCTTTTCTCCCTTGAAACCCACAGCCTCTCCTTTAGATTGTTGGGAAAGTTTGGACACAAAAGGCGAATTTGATTTGCTTAATTATTGATTAAAAATCAATAAGTATTAGCTTAATTATTGATTAAGAATCAATAATTACATAATTCATGATTCACAATCATGAAGTCTCATCCAACACATTATTTTGGGAAAACTAATTTCGGCCATCAAGAGTCTTACATCAATGCCCCGCCGTCGCCGCACCATCTCCGTATTTTGTAAATTCGGATGCTACAGTTTCAACGCACAAATCGTATGGATTTTCTAGTGCAAACCAAACGAGGGAAACAGTTTGGGATCGTGGACCTGATTAGATAATCAAAGTGGAGAGTCGTTCATATGGATTTAAAAGAAGGGCTATCCGCCTAAATAGCGGAATAGTTTGGAGTCCAAACGTTAAGAACACAAAGGTAAATTCTTAGAACATACTATGAATGTTTTGAACACACAACGCCCAAAAATAAAATTTTTAAACTTCCACTGGTTCTTGAGTGCGAGAACATGATATCCCAATATGAAGTACCAAACAATCTCACTCAAAACTATATTTAAAACAGCTTGTCTTCCTTGATTCGTTGTGTTCTCCAAAGCGAAAAATTTAGCTACACATTTTGCTTCTGTCTCTAATAGTGATTTGTACTTAATTACCATTGGTTTTATCCGTAGTAATTGTAATCTAACAAACGAACATTCCTTAAATCTCAAATTACATGTGTTAATTGGACGAGATATTTGTTTTAAGGAAACTGTAAGTTTCATATATTTTGATGACGTTGGTATAGATTTCATAAGATTGAAAATATCTTGTATTTGTCGAATAAGTATTTTTTCTTAAACTAATTCCAGCAAAGGACAAAGTTTTGAACTAGTCATAGAACATAGCACGAGGGGAGTGTTGCAATCGGTCTTTATCTTCGCTTGTCACGAGAGTTGAATAAGTTCTACTACCAAAGTATATATTTGAAGATAATTCATGTGACCCTTCTTGCTTAATATTGGCTCTCCTACTTCCATCAGAATCGATTTATTGTGATAAAATAATTCAATCAATGTTAATTGTCCCACATCGGTTGAATAAATAACCTGGGAGTTGTATATATGGGCTTGGACAATCCTCCCCCCTTGAGCTAACTTTTGGGGTTGAGTTAGGTACAAGTTCCAATCTTAACATGGTATCAGAGCCCGGATTCACCGTTATGTGTTGGACTGCCTATAATTAGGCCACCCGTTCTGCCTATAATTGGGTCATTTGTAAAATCCACGCTCCATATGTTCATTCCTGGGCGTGAGAGGGGTGTGTTAATTGTCCCACATCGGTTGGATGAATAACCTGGGAGTTGTATATATGGGCTTGGACAATCCTCCCCCCTTGAGCTAGCTTTTGGGGTTGAGTTAGGTCCAAGTTCCATCGGTTGGATAAAATATCTGGGAGTTGTATATATGGTCTTGGACAATCCTCCCCCCTTGAGCTAGCTTTTGAGGTTGAGTTAGGTTCAAGTTCCAATCTTAACATGGTATCAGAGCCCGAGTTCCACTGTTATGTGTTGGACTGCCTATAATTAGGCCACCCATTCTGCCCATAATTGGGTCATTTGTAAACTTCACGCTCCAGATGTTCATTCCTGGACGTGAGAGGGGTGTGTTAACTGTCCCGCATCGGTTGGATAAATAACCTGAGAGTTGTATATATGGGCTTGGACAATCCTCCCCCCTTGAGCTAGCTTTTGGGGTTGAGTTAGGTCTAAGTTCCATCGGTTGGATAAAATATCTGGGAGTTGTATATATGGTCTTGGACAATCCTCCCCCCTTGAGCTAGCTTTTGAGGTTGAGTTAGGTTCAAGTTCCAATCTTAACATGGTATCAGAGCCCGGGTTCCACCGTTATGTGTTGGACTGCCTATAATTAGGCCACCCATTCTGCCCATAATTGGGTCATTTGTAAACTTCACGCTCCAGATGTTCATTCCTGGGCGTGAGAGGGGTGTGTTAATTGTCCTACATCGGTTGGATAAATAACCTGAGAGTTGTATATATGGGCTTGGACAATCCATCCCCCTTGAGCTAGCTTTTGGGGTTGAGTTAGGTCCAAGTTCCAATTTTAACAATCAATTAATATTTATGGTGACTGAAATTAATTATGACAATATAATTTCAAACGTTAAGGTGTTCTTGGATCGAAAAAATTGAAGCATTGAATTTCAAACCAATTTGATTGCTTAGATTAATTTATGTTGGGTGAATTACAAATAAACTAATTTTTAGTTTATGTAGATGTGATGATAATTTTAAAGATTTTAAAATACACAAACAATGGTGTTATTTCAAACCCCTCCTTAAATCAAATATTCTATCCAAGTACAACCTTGGAGCTGGATTTAGGTTTCTTTGGGTGACAATTTTGGTGTTGTTTGCATTTGTGGCACGACTCTTCCACTTTATACATTTTCGACAACAATTATATTAATATTTTGAACAACTTTCTTGATTATTAATTTCTCAATAATATGATATAAATTTTGGTTTAATAAATGTATGTTTATATATTTATCCTCAGTATAAACTGTATTAGTGGTGGTGAAAAAATATAGATTGATTCGGTTTTTGATAGAATCCGAACCAAACCAAGAAAACGGTTTAACTTAATTATAGCAAACCAGATTGAACTATTAAAATTTACAAAAGTTTCTATGAGACCATATCAACGAGGTTAATTTTGTGAGACGTATATCTTACTTGACCCGACCAATGAATTTTTTTTATTTCAAAAATTTTTATTGTTTATATAAAAAAAATTTAATTCAAGTATCGAATGTGTCGACCCGTCTCACGACTATAGATTCGTGAAACCGTCTCGTAGAAAACTTACTCCTAAAAATTATAAACAAAACCAAACCAACCTACATTTTTGGTTTGATTGAGTTTGGTTTGGTTGCATGATCGATTTTAAACTTGATTTTTTTCAAATGAAATATTTTGATTGTTTACTAGCTATTATAATAAATAAAATCAATATGCATATAGATATTAATTTTTTTTAACAACGTAATGTACGACTACGACATTATAAATTAAGCATGAAAAATATATGCTCGGTATTTAAGATGTGAAAATATGAAACTGTAAAGAAGTTGTAGTAGAGAATGTTGCAACAAGTGTTGGACAATCCCGGAACAATATACAAGTCAAGCCTAGAGTTGGACTTGTCTCCTTAAGACAACATTTGTCCCACATACAATGCTTATGTGTTAGAGGATATATCTTATAAGCCAATTGTTTATTACGAGCTTTATTGACTCTGTGTAATAGACAATCTTTATTTCAATATAATTTATATTTAATATTTATTTTGACATTTATTTTATTTGTTTACCCATGAAAGTTTCACATATAAAGACACTGTATATTATAGTAAATAAATATGAGCTCGTACATGTGATGACGATCACGAAACACATATTTTAATTATTGTATATTTTAAACTGTGTTCCCAGTCAATTGAGATGCCCAAAAGAAGGATAAGGTCCACTCGAGCTCGAGACAAGCATATGATGTTGCGTACCACGTTTAATTGGTAATGAAATAATGATGTTCAAATATACAGATGGATACTTACTTGATGAGTTTACTAACCAACCCTTCTAAGATTTTCCAGGTGGTTATTGATAGGTATATTTTTTACGTGTTTTTTCGCATTATTTTTGTGTGTGTTTGCATTGTGCATACATATATTTCATTTACATTTTCTTCGTTTTAGAGTGAGCCATGAATATGATCCTGTCTCACTTGTGCATGATCAATTTGCAGGAAAAAAGACCAGAAAACTGAAATCGGACAAAAGATGCAAAACAAGAAGACAATGGGCAGAAAAGCTGGCGCCCGAGCGGTAATTTTATACCGCTCGAGCGCGAGAAGCGAATCAAGGAACTGAATTCCAGAGAGTATGTAACGCCCCAAATTTGACGACTGTCCTCACTATATCAAGACGAGTCTTTCCAGCGTGCTTATGTCCTCACTCACACGCACCCTAAGAAACTTCCCAGGAGGTTACCCATCCCAAAATTGCCCCAAGTAAAGCACGCTTAACTTTGGAGTTCTTATGTGATGAGCTACCGAAAAGAAGATGCACCTTTGTGATATAAGTAGTATATATCAAATCTTTTAAGCCCTTTTCAACTGTACAGTCCATTACATTGAACAGTCTCGGAATCCCTCTCATTCCCGTATGGGATCGATTCATTCATGTTCCCTCCACCTAGAAGCCTGCCAGGAGCCGCTCATTGTCCGTGCAATCTCATGGCACCGGCAATCACCCCCCGCCCTCTTCGGGCCCGGGACTCACATGCCCACCAGCTTCCGCTTGGTTCGTCCCCGAACCACACCGTACTAAGAGAGGTCGGTTTTGATACCAACTTTAACGCCCCTGATTTGACGATTGTCCTCAATGTACCAAGACGAGTCTTTCCAGCGTGCTTATGTCCTCACTCACACGCACCCTAGGAAACTTCCCAGGAGGTTACCCATCCCAAAATTGCCCCAAGTCAAGCACGCTTAACTTTGGAGTTCTTATGTGATGAGCTACCGAAAAGAAGATGCACCTTCGTGATATGAGTAGTACATATCAAATCTTGTAAGCCCTCTTCAACTGTACAGTCCATTACATTGAATAGTCTCGGAATCCCTCTCATTCTCATGTGGGATCGGTTCATTCATGTTCCCTCCACCAAGAAGCCTGCCAGGATCCGCTCATTGTCCGTGCAACCTCATGGCACTGGCGATCACCCCCCGCCCTCTTCGACCCCGGGCCTCACAGAGCATGGCGCTCGGGCGGTAATATTCTACCGCCCGGGCGCGAGAAATGCCTTCCGAAGAGTTGATGTACAGAAGACTCGGCGCTCGGGACGGTGAAATTCTACTGCCCTGAGCGCGAGTGCCGCACTTCCCAAGAAAGATCACAGAGGGTGTGGCGCTCGAGCGGTAATATTCTACCGCCCGAGCGCCACCTAAAAATGGAAAGATTTCTTTAGCCGATTTCTTCCCTTATTTCTGAAGGGGAGAGAATATGGAAGGATTTTGGACGTTTTTGGGAAGGGATTCACACATTATTGACACCACCACAAGTCTTGGAGAGGAGTTGGCGCTTGGAGTTGAAGATTTCAAGATTTCCGGGCATCATTTTTCGCATTTTTCGTCAAGTCTAGTATTTCTTATTTAGAATTTATCGTTTAAATATTGTTGTGTTTATTTTCACAATGAATTCGAGTAGTTAAACTAAAAAATTTGTTCGGATTTAAGGAGATCCTACCCCGAATTTTGATTTAGTTAATTTATATTTTGATTTTTGCTTTATTCTTGAGTGTGCTACTGTTTTTCATTGTGTTGTTAGAGCGTAGCTAACTTTAACAACGTTTTATATTGTGAGTGAGTTCGAGATAATAGCTTGTGATAAGAACGAGTAGCTTAGTCCGTGGATCTACAGATTACATAGACATATGAAATTAGATATGCGCCGATAGTCATAGTCTGGTAGGGCGAAACTAGGGGATTTCATAGATCGACATGCGATTCAATCTAGATAAATAATTAAAGACATTTAATTACTTCATTGAGTAGCGTTAGTTTGGCATAGCTCGAGAGGGCGTGTTCAATCGAATAGGAAATCCTGTCGGAAGCGTAAATCATTATCGAACGAATTAATTAATTAGCGCGGGGTAGGTGAACTGAAATTTTCAACAAATTCATTTCTCATTGAATTTTAATTAACCATTATAGATATTTTATCTCATTATTTAATTCCTGAACCTTTTTATTTGCATGCTTATGCGATTTTATTAGTCATAAACAACCATTCAAATTTCGTTGCTAAAGATTTGATAATTGAAAATAATAATTGTCAAACACAGTCTCCAGTAGAATGATACTCGTACTCTCGTACATTATACTATTACTTGACATCGTGCACTTGCGATTAATTTTCAAGCATACAAAATCATATTTTTATTAAGGATCCCACAGTGCAAGTTTTGCTCGATCAAGTTTTTGGCGCCGTTGCCGGGGACTGTTAATTCACAATTTTATTTTTAGTTATTTTCTTTAGCATTGTTTTATTTTTCTTGAACTAACACTCCATATTCTATTCCAGATATTTTTTCTAGTGCGTGCCAAAGTCACTTGACGTGGATCTTGAGCAGTTTAATCCGAAAATTGAAAGAACTTTCCGCAGAAGAAGACAGCAGCAAAGACTGAAGGAACTGATGGAGAGGCACGAGCATGAGCATGAGGAGAAACACCATAAAGCCAGACATGTTGAGATGCCACGCCGCATACCGATGCTAGAGTATGCCCAGCCTTCTTTGGATGATGCACGCCCCAGCATTGTGAGGCCTATTGTGCGGGAAAACCACTTCGAATAAAGCCAGCCATAATTCAGATGATTCAGAATACAGTCCAGTTTTGAGGATCTGCAATAGATGACCCAAACACGCATATCGCATATTTCCTTGAAATTTGCGATACTTTTTAAATTGAATGGAGTTTCTGATGACGCTGTTAGGCTGTGTTTATTTCCTTTCTCCTTACGTGAAAAAGATAAAGGATGGTTAAATTGTTTGCCTGTAGGTTCGATCACCACATGGGAGGACATGGAGAAAAGCGTTTCTCATTAAATACTTTCCTCCATCTAAGACCATGAAGCTGCGGGCAGACATCACCACATTTGCTCAATTCGAGCAGGAATCTTTATATGAGGCATGAGAGCGTTTCAAAGATCTGTTACGAAGATGCCCTCATCACGAACTGCCACTTGGGTTAGTCGTTCAAACCTTTTACTATGTCTTGCTTACTCCTAATCGTACTATGATAGATGCTGTTGCTTGTGGAAACCTCTTGAGAAAAACTGCTGAGAAAGGATACGAGTTATTGGAAGAGATGGATGCTAGCAGCTATCATCCTCAATCTGAAAGGAACAACCAGCGAAGAAGTGCAGGAGTTCACCAGGTAACTGACCTTTCCTGCTATTACTGCACAACTTGATGTCTTGAACAGGAAATTGGACGGCTTGAATATGGGTGGCACGACTATGCGTCTTCAAGAGATATTTTGTGAAAAATGCGGAGGAGAACACTCTATTAAGGACTGTCAAGATAGTGGTCCTTTTTATGTGCAAGAAGAGGCACCAGTGAATCAAGTGGGAGTCCAAAACCGTCTAAGGAATGATCCGTATTCGAACACTTACAATCCTGGATAGAGACAACATCCTAACTTCTCATGGGTTGGCCAAAACAGTCAGAATTGACCACATGGAGGAAAATCATATGGAAAACAACCAATGTACAGATCTGACCCTCCTAGAGAAGAAAAGTCCAATTTGGAGCAGATGATGTCTAAGTTCATCTCATCTACCGAAACTAGACTCCAAAATCAAGATGCATCGATAAAGGGGCTAGAGAATCAGATTGGACAGTTATCAAAGATGATAGCAAGTAGAGATCCGGGCACCCTGCCAAGTAACTCAGAGACCAATCCAAAAGAGCAAGTGAAGGCCATCGAGTTGAAGAGTGGAAAAATTTTAGAGTCTAGAGGGCCAGAAAAAAATCAAGTACTGGATGAACAGACTGAGTCATCAAAAGATAAGTCTTCTAATTCTACACCAGCACCCACTGCACAATCTAAAATTGTTATCCCTCCACCTTTTTCTGCAGCATTAAAAAAGGCGAAATTAGATGCGCAATTCGGTAAGTTCTTAGAAGTATTCAAGAAATTGCACATCAATATTTCCTTTGCTGATGCTCTGATGCAAATGCCAAACTATGCTAAATTTCTGAAGGACATCTTAGCAAACAAGAGAAAATTGGAGGATCACATGACGGTTAATGTAACTGAAAATTGCTCTTCTTTGGTGCAAAACAAGATCCCACCGAAACTTAAGGATCCAGGGAGTTTTTCTATTCCTTACATGATTGGTGATGTTGTTTTTCATAAAGCTTTGTGTGATCTTGGTGCGAGTATTAATATTATGCCTTTGTCTGTGTTTAGGAAACTTGGATTAGGAGTACCTACTCCAACGAGGATGCCTTTATAGCTAGCAGACAGATCTGTCAAGTATCCACGAGGAGTTATTGAGGATGTGCTAGTGAAAGTGGACAAATTCATTTTTCCTGCAGATTTCGTGGTGCTCAACATGGAGGAGGATATAGAGATGCCTTTGATTTTGGGGTGACCATTCCTTGCAACTGGCGAGGCTCTAATTGATGTGCAGGAGGGGAAGTTGAGATTGAGAGTGGGAGAAGAGGAGATTACTTTTGACATTTTAATGCCCTTAAGCATACACTGCATTCTGATAGTTGTTATATAATTGATGCTTTTGATTCTCTTGTGTTCAACTATGTGCAGGATGCTCTTAGGGACCCTTTGGAAGCCACTCTTACTACTGAATCACGAGAAGACGATTTGGATGTAGAGAAAGCCGACATAGTGGCATACCTCAATGCTAACCAACAATGGAAGAGGCCAATAAGGATGAGATTAGAGGACTTGGGGGATCGAAGAGACTTAGATCCCTCAGAAGTCAAGCCTACAGGAGCCACCAACTCTGGAGCTCAAGCCATTACCTCAACATCCAAAATACGTCTATCTAGGTGAGAACAATAAACTTCCTGTGATTATTTCTTCTTCTTTGACAGATGTGATGGAGGACAAACTGCTGAAAGTCTTGAATGTGCACAAGAGCGCCTTTGCATGGAAAGTGGCGGATATCAAAGGGATAAATCCATCAGTCTGTATGCACAAGATATTAATGGAAGAAAAGTACTCACCCCTCGTGCAACCTCAAAGACGACTCAATCCAAAGATGCAAGAGGTAGTGAAGGACGAAACTATTAAGCTTCTCGATGCAGGTATTATCTATCCTATTTCAGATAGTGCATGGGAAAGTCCTGTTCAATGTGTGCCTAAGAAAGGTGGGATTACGGTGATCACTAATGAAAAAATGAACTTATTCCCACGAGGACTGTTACGGGACGGAGATTATGTATTGACTATAGGAAATTAAATGATGCTACCCATAAATACCACTTTCCCCTTCCCTTTACTGATCAAATGTTAGAGAGACTAGCAGGGCATGAGTTTTACTGTTTTCTAGATGGGTATTCGGGGTATAATCAAATCACTATTGCACCTGAGGACCAAGAGAAAACCACTTTCACTTGTCCTTATGGAACTTTTGCTTTTCGCCGTATGCCTTTTGTTCTTTGTAATGCCTCTGCTACATTTCAGCGCTGCATGACTGCTATATTCCATGATATGATTGAAACATTTCTTGAAATATTTATGGATGACTTTTCTATCTTTGGTGAAACGTTTGATGATTGTTTGCAGAATCTGAAGATGGTGTTGATGAGATGTGAGGAGACGAATTTGGTACTGAATTGGGAAAAATGTCATTTTATGGTACAAGAAGGCATAGTGTTGGGGCACGAGATATCACAGCATGGAATAGAGGTGGATGAGACAAAAGTGAAAGTTATCAAGAACTTACCACCTCCGACATTCATAAAAAGAGTTAGAAGTTTTTTAGGCCACGCCGGTTTTTATCAACGTTTTATAAAAGATTTTTCAAAAATTGCCAAACCTCTATCTTCCTTACTTATGTAAGATGTGCCTTTTGAGTTTAATTATGACTGTCTGCAGGCATATGAGGAATTGAAGGAGCGCTTGGTGACGGTTCCTGTCTTGGTGGCACCAGATTGGGATATACCATTCGAGGTCATGTGAGATGCCAGTGATACTGCGGTCGGTGCTGTCCTCGAACAAAGGCAGGAACAAGGTATTTCACACTATATACTATGCAATTAAGACTCTAGATGAAGCAAAATTAAATTATGCAACCACTGAAAATGATTTACTCGCAGTAATATTTGCACTTGACAAATTCCATTCATACCTTGTCCTGTCAAAAGTAATTGTGTTTACGGATCACTCTGCCCTTAAATATCTACTTGCTAAGAGAGATGCAAAGCCACGCCTCCTTCGGTGGATTTTATTATTACAAGAATTTGATTTAGAAATAAAAGATAAGAAGGGTGTTGAGAATGTAGTAGCGGATCACTTATCTAGATTGGAGATGATTAGTCCTGACTGTGTAGATCATGCTATTAACGATTGGTTTCCTGATGAGCAGCTATTTAAGGTGAAACACTGTCCTTGGTATGCAAATTTTGCTAACTTTCTTGTCATAGGCACACCACCATCAAATCTATCGTTTCACCAATGAAAGAAATTCTTCTCTGACGTGAAACATTATTTTTGGAAGGAACCATTTTTGTTTAAGATTTGTGCAGATTCCATGATAAGAAGGTGTTTTGCAGAGGAGGAGTTTGGTCAAATTCTCAACCATTGCCATGACCGTGAGATAGGTGGTCATTTTGGACCAACAAGGACGGCATCTAAGGTACTTGAATGTGGCTTCTATTGGCCAAATCTATTTAAAGATGCTCGTTCTTATGTGCTTAAATGTGATAAATGCCAGCGGACAGGTAACATCTCTAATCGTCATGAAATTCCATTAAATAATATTCTTGAGTGTGAGGTTTTTGATGTGTGGGGGAATCGACTTCATGAGACCGTTTCTCAGTTCGTTCACGAAAAAGTATATTTTGGTGGCGATTGACTATGTGTCTAAGTGGGTAGAGGCAGAGGTATATGCCACTAATGATGCTCAAGTGGTCCTGAAATTTCTAAAGAAAAATATTTTTAAAAGGTTTGGGATACCACGAGCCATCATTAGTGATGGTGTCACCCATTTTTGCAACAAACTCTTTGAAAAACTATTTGAGCAAATACGGTGTCATACATAAGATTTCTACCCCCTATCACCCCCAGACGATTGGTCAAGTGGAAGTGTCGAACCGAGAGATCAAGCGGATTTTGGAAAAAGTGGTAGGCGTCAGTCGAAAAGGCTGGTCAGTGAGGTTAGATGATGCTCTTTGGGCATATATGACTGCTTTCCAAACACCTATAGGCACTACACCATATAGGTTATTTTTTGGTAAAGCATGTCATCTACCTGTAGATTTAGAGCATCAGACATATTGGGTAACAAAAGCACTAAACTTTAACTTTACTGATGCAGGTGAACGACGTCTGCTTCAATTGGATCAGTTGGAAGAATTCCGGAATTTGGTATATGATCTCGCACTATCATACAAGAAAAAGACAAAGAGGGCTCATGACAAGGCGAATCATCGAAAGGGAATTCAAAAAAGGAAAAAATGTCCTACTCTACAACTCCCGGTTGCGACTGTTTCTCGGAAAATTGAAGTCACGATGGTCTGGTCCATTCGTGATTTCTAAAGTATACCCGCTGGGAGCTGTAGAATTGCAAGATGGAAAGGATGGGACATTGACGGTCAATGCCCAGCGACTGAAGCACTACATGGATGGCACAATTGAGCCACAACTTGGAATCACCCGGTTCCAGGACAATCTGAACTGAAATTGACAGACAGTCCAGCTCTCGACTATAAATTGAGAACTACCTCTCTTCCATACTTAATTCGATTGTGACTGTTTTAGTTTTTTTTTAAGTTCAAATTTTTAAAAAATAATAATAAAAAATTTTTGGGCGAAGTTTCGCGACCGAGCGGTAAAAAATTACAGCTCAAGCGCGAACACCTCTGACAGGATGAAATCTCAAGAGAGATTGGCGCTCGAGCGGTAATTTTTTAACGCTCGAGCGCGCCTGCACATAAATTCGCCGCCCCCTTCCCCTTTGTCATTCTGAAATTTTTTTTTCTCAATCCCTACTCCTCACTTGCACTCACTCTCGTTTTTCCAGCACAATTCACTCCAAACATCAAGAATCACACACCGTGGCTCACCCTCTTCCGTAAGAATCAAGCATCTCTCGCTTCTCCGGTCATCTTCTTCCCTCCGGTCATCTTCTTCCCTCCGGTCACCATCTCCATCATCTACCACCATGGCACACAAGAAACAAAAAGGTACTCCCAGCTCTTCCTCCTCATCTTCGTCATTTGATAGACATCATTTTGTGAATGAGGCGGCTAGGGCTAGATATGAATACGCTAAGATTCATCGAAACCCAATTGCTGAGAGGGGATTCTGTAGGAAAATGAAGATAGATATTAAGATCCACTTGTGGAGTTGGGGAGACGTGGATGGGAACAATTTGGAAATCAACCTACGGCGGCAGTGCTCTCAGTGGTTCGGGAATTCTATTCAAATTCCGTGGAAGGGAAGGATGGTAAGGTTTTTGTTAGAGGTCGACTTGTCCATGTGACTCGGTTACAATTAACGCACTATTAGAGACGCCTGAAGTTATTGACTCTCGATTTGAAGCATTGGTAGCCGACCCCATTTATGATATGATACTCGCAGCGCTGTGCCTTCCGAGCACGATGTGGAAACCGTTGGTCGGACCACCGAGCTGTTTTGACGAGAAGTATTTGAAAGCCGGAATTGCCCTATGGTATCTATTTGTGGCCTGAAGGATGATGCCGGTCTTGCATAAGAGCGAGGTACAAAAAGAGCGGGCTAGTGCTACTATTTGCCATGACCGAAGAGTACAACATCAATGTGGGCAAACTTATAAATTCTCAGATAGAGATGTAAACGAACCAAATCGTTTGTGAGCTATTCGAAGCTCGATTCGATAAAAGCTCATTTGAGCTCGTTTAATGAGGCTCGTTAAGATAAACAAACCAAGCTCAAGCATAACAGTATTCGGCTCGTTAGGTCGTGTACATGTTCGTTGGTAAGTTCATGAGTAATCTTTTAGATGAAAAAATAATAGTTTTGATATTTGATTTATTGATTTTGCATATTATTTGTGAAATATATAGAAAAATCTATTAAATTTATTTATTATAATAAATTTACAAATTTTAATAAGAATAATATATTTTTCTTTAAATATATAGTTTACTTTTTAATTAATTTAATAAAAATTTAAATGTATAATTCATATTTATTAAGCTTGTTAAGGCTCGATAAAGGTTTGAATAAGCTCGTGAGCCATGCATATATTCGTTAAATAAAGCTCAAACTCGGCTCGATTATAAACGAACCAAGCTCAAACATTCAAGAGTTCGGCTTGGCTCGACTCGATTACATCCGTATTCTCATATTATAATGAGTGCTCACAACAGTCACGTCGGTCTCTTCTTCCCCACCATCATCTCGGAGTTGTGTGCAAGAGCAGGGGTGGTTTTTCGGGATGATGAGGAATGGCTACAACTGGTGAAACCTATTTGTGTGGAAGACTTACAGCGGAAGAGCGCTAAACGACAAATAGAATTCCCCACTCGCGAGAGAGATGTGGGTGGATCGAGCACAGCCGCCTCATGTACCCGGCCCGCCACAGCCTTGCAGGCTAACCCAAAATGACAAAATGGATGAAGCCCATGCCTTCATGGCGCATCAGGATCAGGTCAACTCGAACGTCAATGACCATTTTTCTTACGTTGAATCCATGATGCGCACTATGCTCGTGCACGGGGGCGTTGACCTAGGGACCATACCACCACCCCCGCCATTCATTCATCCATTCCATTTTCAGTATGACTATTAGCAGCAGGGGGATGCTCCGGGAGTGCCACCGCCAGAGCATGACGAGGATGAGCCGTGATCAGGGGATTTCACTGTTTCCCATTTATTTTAATTTTTTTTATTTTCTACTGCATTCTGCTTTTGGTTCCTATTGTTGTTTCATTCTGTCATTTATTTTGCATTTGTGCCTATGTCTGCATTCATATTTCGTTAGTGTTTCAGTTTTCTTTTTTTGTGCAATGGGGACATTGCACACTCTTAGTATGAGGGGGTCATTTAATTTGTGTCTTGCATGTGTGTCAGTTGATGGTGAAACAAGTGAGTTGGTAGCCGATGATGATTTTGGGTTAAATGAACTGCATGTTGCTTAGTCTTGTCACTCATTATGAATTCCCCGGTGATTTGTGAATTTGTATATGCCAACATAATGGGTTTTGGTAGTAGTGTAAATGACAGTTGAGTTTAAAAATCTGTGGGGAAACTAGAAAAACATGAGATGCGAGTAGAACTTGAATAAATTTCTGTTGACAGTCGTGACTGACCAGTGGCATACACTCGAGTAGAAAACTTTAATCCACCTGGAATAATCTTCGTCCCAATCGTGCATTGAACCTCAAAAGTCGTCCCAAGGACAGATAAATGAAGATACCGCATATTCAAAGCCCAGTGAATATACATGAAAAAATTATGCACTAAAAAAAAATAGAATTAGAATGTGAAGAAAAAAGGGGATGTAAGGTGTGGGGGAGCCTAAAAGGGATGAAATCCTATGCCGAGGCTAAAAAGATGGAGATATAAGGCGTTGAGGAATGTCAGCTAAAAATGCTGACAAGTGCATAATGAAAATGATCAGTGTACTCCCCATCTTTTTGAACCATTTGAAACATTTATGGATATTGACTCCCCAATCTTTGTTGGACAACTATGAAATTCTGCCGCTTTGTGTTTACTTGTTGATCACAAATAGAAAAAGAACTCGGGATAGCGAAACTTGCGTTGAATTGTTGATTTGGTGACTTGCATGATTCGCAAATGAAACTATCTGAAGCACGAGCTGGTTAAACCCACAGCACACACACACGACCACATTTTCTGGTCAAATCAAAATGCTATAAGATTCTTTAAAAAGGGGTGTTAATAAATGCTGTGAGGTGACTAATTGGATGTAGTTCAAAAACCCGCTGAGGCATGAGATGTCAGTTTGCTGTTTCGCCATCAGTTTAGTTGTTTTTAGTACTTTAAATTTGTGGTTTGTTTCACATTTTGGTTGTGGTCTTTAACTTATCTTGCTTGAGGGCAAGCAAGAGGTTAGTATGAGGGGGTTGATAGGTGTAGTTTTTACGTGTTTTTTTGCATTATTTTTTTGTGTGTTTGCATTGTGCATACGTATATTTCATTTACATTTCGTTCGTTTTATAGTGAGCCATGAATATGATCATGTCTCACTTGTGCGTGATCAATTTGCAGGAAAAATGACCGGAAAACTGAGATCGGACAAAAGATGCAAGCCAAGAAGACAATGGGCATAAAAGCTGGCGCCCGAGCGGTAATTTTATACCGCTCGGGCGCGAGAAGCGAATCGAGGAACTGAATTCCAAAGAGCATAGCGCTCGGGCGGTAATATTCTACCGCCCAGGCACGAGAAATGCCTTCCGAAGAGTTGATGTACAGAAGACTCGACGCTCGGGTGGTGAAATTCTACCGTCCGAGCGCGAGTGCCGCACTTCTCAAGCAAGATTACAGAGGGTGTGGCGCTCGAGCAGTAATATTCTACCGCCCGAGCGCCATCTAAAAATGGAAAGATTTCTTTAGGCGATTTCTTCCCTTATTTCTGAAGGGGAGAGAATATGGAAGGATTTCGGACGTTTTTGGGAGGGGATTCAGATATTATTGACAGCACCACAAGTCTTGGAGAGGAGTTGGCGCTTGGAGTTGAAGATTTCGAGATTTCCGGGCATCATTCTTCGCATTTTTCGTCAAGTCTAGTATTTCTTATTTAGAATTTATCGTTTAAACATTTTTGTGTTTATTTTCACTATGAATTCGAGAAGCTAAACTAAAATATTTGTTGGGATTTAAGGGGATCCTACCCCGAATTTTGATTTAGTTAATTTATATTTTGATTTTTGCTTTATTCTTGAGTGTGCTACTGTTTTTCATTGTGTTGTTAGAGCGTAGCTAACTTTAACAACGTTTTATATTGTGAGTGAGTTCGAAATAATAGCTTGTGATAAGAAAGAGTAGCATAGTCCGTGGATCTAAAATTTACATAGACATATGAAATTGGATACGCGCCGATAGTCATAGTCTAGTAGGGCGAAAACTAGGGGATTTCATAGATCGACATGCGATTCAATCTTGATAAACAATTAAAGACATTTAATTACTTCATTGAGTAGGGTTAGTTTGGCATACCTCGAGAGGGCGTGTTCAATCGAATAGGAAATCCTGTCGGAAGCGTAAATCATTATCGAACGAATTAATTAATTAACGCGGGATAGGTTAACTGAAATTCCCAACAAATTCATTTCTCATTGAATTTTAATTAACCATTCTAGATATTATATCTCATTCTTTAATTACTGAACATTTTTATTTGCATGCTTATGTGATTTTAGTAGTCATAAACAACCATTCAAATTTCGTTGCTAAAGATTTGATAATTGAAAATAATAATTGTCAAACACAGTCTCCAGTGGAACGATACTCGTACTCTCGTACATTATACTATTACTTGACATCATGCACTTGTGATTAATTTTCGAGCATATAAAATCATATTTTTATTAAGGATTCCACAGTGCAAGTTTTTCTCGATCAGTTATCATTCATCAAGTGGATAAGCCAATGGTTATTGTTGTGCACCATTAGTCCTTATGATTCTAATTACCCAGGAAAACACTGAAGGTATACATGCTAGGGCTGCACTTTGCTTCTTTTACCGACGCCATGAGGGTGATCATGTGGTGAGATTGAGTGTAGTTGTAACACATTAGGAGCCAATGGATTATAGTTGAGGATTTACCGCTCGCCTACAGACGTGAATATCATGTTAGAGTACATTTCCCGCAAGCCAACTGTAGTCTTAAGCTTGATTGACTCTTATGATACAAACGATCTTTATTTTAATAAAATTTATTATTTTATTAATTATTACATTTACTTTATATGTATACTCATACAAGCTGCATAAATAAATATCTTGAATATTCTATGGTACAATGAGGTCGTACATACGATGGCGATCATTAAACACGTTTAAAAGTTAACGTATATTCTAAACTTATTCTTAGTCGATTCGATCTCTTGACATAGGGATAGAGGTCGCTTGAGCTTGATACTAATATTTGTGGGATAGAGGTCGCTTGAGCTTGATACTAATATTTGTGATGTTGTGTATCATGTTTTATTGGTAGGAACATGAAGATGTTCGATCATACAAGATGAGTGCTCATATGATGGGTATGAAAAACCCCTCCTTTGAATTTCGAAGAGGTTGTCATTTATCGAGTGGATAAATTTGTGCTAAGATTGTGCACCATAGTGCTTATGACCCGAGAAAACAAAGAGTCTCTAGGTACTAATGTTGTACTTTGACGCATTTACCGGCTTTGCGAAGGTCATCAGAAGATAATATTGTGTGTATTAGTAAGAGATTCACCGCTCATGTACGAGTGTGGATATTCTATGTCAACTGATGAGTTAATAGTGCAAAAAATCTCTGAAAAAAGTATGAGATGTGCTTTTTGGTAAAATGGTTCCCTAGTTGTATATATGATGTCACTATGATTATTCAAAGATTCATCAGATTATTTTCAAATTAATATGCAACCCTCGATATACCAATAGTTTTATATTTGATCGAGATAGATAAGATGAATGAACTGTACTGTACGCTAACTATAACCCGCTGCTTCTTGCAGACACTATCATTGATACATAAGAAATTATGGGACGATGATATTAGGCGCTCTTACCATGATTTGCTGGGTGCAATCAGAACTAATTTGTGATATTCTTATAATCAACAAGATGATGCATAGAATGAGGCTAATTAGGGTAACCTGAACTATAGAGGGTCACAAAATATTGTTTTATGTGTTCTTATAGAGATTAGTCAAATTAAAGTAGTTGAATTTTGTGATTGAATTTTGATGGAGATCAAACATTTGGCTTGTAAAAGAGTTTATAAGTGGATTCCATATTTGGACGTTTTGAGAGTTCGCATGACTGCTAAATTTGTAAGGAGAGTGCAATTGCCTGAATTTTGTGAAGGTGTTCCATAATTGGCAGCTTTTGACTATGACTAATTGAATTTGACCAAGTCTAATTTTGATTGGTTGAATTTCATAGAGTTGACTTTGACCAAGTGACTATTGAATCAGTGGTTTCGAAAATTTGGACTCTACGTCATTATAACGAGCTATTTAGACTCGCCACATCGATGATCGTCAATCGAAATTATGATAAAACCACGATCTTAGATTGTTTGATTAACAGGATTAGAGTATCCTATTGAAACTCTAACTAGTAGGAGTCCTAGTTAGGCAAAATATCCAATAGAAGTTTTGAGTCATTGGACCGGAATATACTAATCAAACACCTGCTAGGACTAATTTGTTTGGAATGTCCAAATCAAATACTAACTAGAGTATATCCTAGTTGGTTAAATCACCAAGAAGAAGTTATTTTTGAGTTCCATGTAGATCAATTATTAATTCTGGTGTTAGACTAGATAACACATCACTAATTGCGAATCACACAATATCAAGATTTGACAAAATATTTCTCTCTCCTACATTCTTGTATTCGGCTACCTTGTTCTTTGAGTAACGTCTAGGCAGACCACCTCTCTCACCACCGTCAGCCTCTGATCCTCCATGAAACTAATTTGACGTCGTCGTCATCATCCCTTTATCTCAATCCTCATTCCTTTATCTAAACAAAAAGATCTTTTAGTTTTCTAGCGCAAACTAGAAGTGGAACAAAACAATCAATCGTGGATTTGATATTGACAATTGAATAAAAGGCGTTTCTATTTGATTTTTTGTAGGGATTGACAACAAGAGCTATATCTGCTTAACATATGGTATAATTGAAGCTAATTATTTAGACACTAAAATTTTAAAACTTACGAAGTGCCTTGTGTATTAGAGTCCGTGTTTCTCTAAATCGTATGGTTATTTTGTTTATTGTTTAAATAATGTTGAGTTCATTGTTGCTAACTGCATGAAAGTTTTCTTCCAGAAATTGTTGTGCCCAAGGAAATTATTTTTTCACAATCTTAATGAAAAAAATTATTAGTCACTGCCTACACAATTTTTCAAGACTGATTTTGGGCAATGGGTAGTGGGCAGAATAACATATTGCCTGCACAATTTTTTTTTTAAAAAATTAAGATTTGCGCAGGGAAGGGTTTTTCCAAAATTAAAATATATATTTTATATCTTATAAAATATTTTAAAATAATCAGTAACATTTAATTTATTTCTATTTCATTATATTAGCAAATTCTTCGCATAATCCACTTATTGTCATACTCGATCAAAACAAGCTAATCAGACCTAATTTTCAAAATTCACTGAGAAATTTTAAAATTATTCTGAATGCGGAGAAAATAACATACACTCTTACTTAGGCTCCTCCAAAAGAGCTAGGTACGAATGCTAGTGCTGAGAAACCAGTGAAGCTTAATAAATAGTGGGACCATGATATATAAGAAAAGTGTTTTATGTTGACTTCAATGTCAAATGAACTACAGAAGTGGTTTGAGGAAGTTATAAGTGATGCTGACATATACATGTACTTACAAGAGTTGTATTGTGCGTAGACACGTCCATCGAGGCACGCCGCTTTCATGAGCTTATGACTACACGAATGCGAGATGGGAACTTGTTCCATGAGCATAGTGTAAATATGATTGGATTCATTGAAAATATTCTGGGCCAAGACATGCTCATAACAAGCGAATTGTCCATTGGCATACTACTATTGTCGCTACTATTCTCGTTTGTTGTTTTGTGGTGAATTTAAATATGAATAAGCTCGAGACTAGCTTTGATGAGTTGGTTTATACGCTTATGACTTGTGAGACCACCATAAAGATAGAGAAGCTTTTTTTCTAGTGGGCTCCTCGTGTGGGACAAAAAAAACACCACATAGTAAGAGGAAAAATATTTTACATTCGAAGAAAAAACTCAATAAGAAGCGCGTTCCAAATGATACTAAAGATCCCACAAACCCAAAGTCAGAACATATTTTTTGCCACTGGAACAAGCCCGGAAATTAGAAGCACATTTGTGTGGAGTATCTAGCTCAGAATAATTTTGGCAAGTATATGTTATATACTGAAGAAAATTTCTCAATTAATTCATCTTCTTGGGTATTGACATTGTATATGGATTTCATCTTTGCAATGATTTGTAGGTGATGACAAGAAGCAATAGGCTTAAAGAGAGAGCGAACTTCTTAAGGATGATAAATGGAGCAATAGTGGTTGCCAAGGCCATTAAAAATCAGACGTAGTGCTGAAAAAATCAGAAGCACAATCTCAAAGTTTTATCAGATATTTTTTGAGATCATTTTGTGTTAAATTTTACATTGTAATCTCAATCTTGGCTTATTATTTGAGTAAGTTTTATAACTGACAAAAAGAGTCTTTATGTTCAAAAGTCTATTTACATTCATAAAGAAGTTGTTACTAAGAGTTTCAGTAACAAATGTTAAGTAATATTGAAGTGAGTGTTTACAGAAGCTGTAAATATCAAAGTCATTTAGTGAATACCTTGTGAAAATAGATGAATAAGAAACGTAGTAGTATTTGTTCATTCAAACTTCCAAAAACAATAATTGTCTCTTATCATTACTTCTATTGTTGTTTACAATGTTCGGCATTCTAACTTCGCATTGCATAACAATTGACTACTGATCTTTGAAGGTCGAGATCTTACTTCTACTACTTATGCCAGTTAGTGCCTTCATGTCTGCCGTCGGTCTTCACCTAGCTCGATTTTTGTTTTGAATTTCAACATTACCAGCTTGAATTTCAGCCCCTACATTTCGAGTAGCAAGCTTCCTAGGTTGAGGAGTTGCTTCAATTAAATTAAATTCAGTCCAAATATCGTATTGATATTGATAAATTAATGGATTATTTTTGTAGGTTCCGGAGTTGATCAATTTGGAGGTACAATCCAACGAAACTAGAATTTAGCATTGAATTAATAATTTGATAATTTGAGAAAATTACGATAGTTCTATAATTATTAAAATTTGTCGCAATAGTTTGAGCTAAAAAAAAATTCAAATATTGTGAATTTTCTTATATAAAATTTAAATTGTGGGAATTTAAGAAAATTAGTCACGAATATAAGTTTATGTCTTTTAAAACTAAATAGATTATTTGAGACAAATTAAAATAAAATGATTGATTTTAGGAATTTCAGTCGAATATTAAAATTTTAGGGTTTTAAAATGCCTAAATAGTTTAAGTTTAAGTTTTAGTTGAATATAAATGGTCATGAGATTGATGTATGGTAATAAGACCATTTAAATTTAATATTCAGATGATTTGTCTAATTTGAAAATTTCTGGATTTTTTTAAGGATTTAATGATGTCTGACAGAGGTATATGATGTCTGACAGAGGTATATGATCATCCTGTGTATGATTTATTTTTTATTTGTTGATTTATATATGATATTATATGCTGACTTGCATATTATCGGTGAGTAATTGATATGAAAAATAAAATATTTCTTTTGCTCATAAAATTATTTTAGTTAGACACATCAATACCACCAAACATATCATATTGAGCGTTCTTGTTATTGAGATCCAATATATTTCGGTTAAGATCCGTTATTGCTGGCTTCGAGGCTGACCATATCCCAGGCAGGGTCCGCTAAGTCGTGCACAAGCTCGAGCATATTATGTATGATTGTTAATATCGATAATTTGAGTCCTGATATCTTGATATCTTATACCTATTCATGCAGAACATCATTGCTATTCTATGTCGTATATCATGGTTTCTTGATATCTTGTACTGGGGTTTCATACACTCGAGGGGGCTTTCATGTATTTTGTTTGTGGACATGACATGTGCTACAAATGGTTCGACATCAGGTGATCGAGAGGAAGCTTCAAGAAGTACCAGATCTCCTTGAGAGTAGGCTCATTTGTATTTAGATATTGCATAATGTTTTAATCTCTCAGATATTATATGTATATATTTAGAGAATTTTATTATGTTATTATGAGCCCTGTCAGTTCTACGATATTTTTGGCTTGTATAAGTCATGATTGTGCCTAATCAACACTTGTTTATGTTGTTTTGTTTATTGATGGAATATATTGTTTATTTTGAGTATTTGATTTTCTTGTATGTCTTTTTTACTGGGAAGGTCATGCAAAAAATTTTATAGGCCCAAACGCAAATTTTCAACTCACTTTTCTGTTGTTTACTGCTTAAACATGGTTGCATGTTAACAAATCATTATTAGGATAATAGACCGTCACAGTTGGTAACAAAGCATAGACTAGGATACGCTCAGAGTAGAGTCAGTACACTCGAGTTTAGGCACAAGAAATTTGTGTGAATGTGTTGATTATTTGAAATTACTTGCTCTTGCCTGGCATGAATTACATGTTATTATCTTAGGGATATGAAATGTAAACCATGCATTTGGGTTTTATATGGGTTATTTGGATTATATTGAGGTTAATAAATATTTTTGGAATTTAATCTTAAATTTTGTAGAATGGCAGCCAGACGAAATAAAGGGAAAGGAAAAGAAATGGCCCAGGAGTCCGTGGCAAAAAATATTGGAAGAAATGACGGAGTTCCCTGAGGCAGACGTGGGGGTCTTTCTGGAGAGACATCTCATAAGGCTGATAAAGAGGTAAAACAGTTGACACATAGAGTGGATGAAATGGACTTGGCTGTAGCTCGATTTCAATACATGTGTCAAGCAAAATTCTTTGGGAATAAAAAAGTAATCGAGTAGAAATATTGCTAAAGCACATGGAATTCTTGTTTAACACGGTATGTTATGATTCTGATTGAAGGTTGACGATGGCAGTTCTCCAACTACGGATCATGCATAGCATAGGTGGGAGGCTACTACCAATGTACTGGAGTAAACAGGTAGTCAGATCACTTGAGAGTTGTTTCCTGTTAAATTTATCCAAGAATATGCTCCACTATCCTAGTATTTAGCTAGAGAATCTGAATTTCATCGACTATTGCAAGGCAATATGTCTGTTGAAGAATATATTTGACAATTTTCTGCTTTTCTCACTTATGTACCAGGTGTGGCTGTTAGCGAAAAATGAAAAACTTCAAAATTTCTTTAAGGATTGGACTATCAGATACATGTTATGGTCATGGATGGATCACCTACCAATGATGCATAAGCCGTAGACAAAGAGATGGGAATTGAGATAGGATTGAGACGAGGTAGACGACCACAGGGTCCACAGATACCTAGCAGCGGTTTATATTTTTCAGCGAGTACACCGTCATTTCCACCTCAACAATCATACAAACAACAAAAGCAGAAATAGTTTAAACGGGAAGGAAAACAATTC
This sequence comes from Primulina tabacum, assembly GCF_025594145.1. Lineage (NCBI taxonomy): Eukaryota > Viridiplantae > Streptophyta > Magnoliopsida > Lamiales > Gesneriaceae > Primulina > Primulina tabacum. Next base: position 27,268,099 of record NC_134550.1, on the reverse strand, counting down.
AAAAAGAAATATCAGTCAAGCTCATCTAGTTAAAGCAGTTCACAGAGCGTGACAAGTGGGCAATACCCGTGATTTTCTGTGATCGATGTTAGGTAGACATCATACTACACAATGTAGTGGAGTACAAGGATCATGTCACAGTTGTGGTAAACTAGGGCATTATGCCAAAGCTTGTCCGACCCGTGGACCCACGGTTCAAGCCATTTTCTATTAAACTTGATTTTCGAACCCAGGCTAAAACCCACCGAGCCATCTTGCATTTTTATCGAACCATGCCCGAGCCACCTCGAGCCAAACCCCGACCAGACCTCTCATGGACCCTCTTGACCAGTCCTGACCCAAGGACCCAGCCCCTAACTCACGCAAATCATCCCTGACGTAGACTCAAAACTGTGCATGGTTGCATCTACACGCTTAGGACTCCTACCCAACTAGGACTCTCCTACTCGAGCCACCACCGAGCACACCTAACCCTCACCGACCCTGAACCATGCTTTGACCCAAACAAACCTAGCCCAAGCCTTTGAACCAGCGCCATGAGAATTGAACAAGAGCCGCGTGCATCTTCCTCATGCTGTGGTCGAGCCACCAGCGAGCCACCCTGCACCAGCCTTTGACCCGACCCCTGCCAGCCCTAACTGCGAGCCCCCTTGGCTGCTGCCTTACCCGAGTATGGGGAGGAGTCCATCTTCTCGTGGACTCTTCCCCAGACTAAGAACTCGAGTCCTAGCCCTGCTAAGACTCTTCCAATCTCGATACCCATCGGCGGGGACATCAACGTCAATTTTACCCATCCACTGAGCCTTAGCCTTACATGTTCGTGTTCGTGTTCGTATTAGTCACAACCAGTTCCCCACCTTCAAAAACATGTCATCGTATTCATCACTTATAAAAATCATGCATATACTTACATTTTCTTAAATCAAACATGCAACGTATTTTTCTTATTTAAAAAAAAAATTCATATTCATATTAACATGTACATTTTCAAATATGCAATTTCAGTTGTCATGGCGCTGACAGGACTGCTAACTCGACCTGAGTGCAAAATGACAATTTTGCCCCTGAAAACCCTAATTGACCATTTTACCTCTGGACCTCAAAATTTCGACCCTAAGCCAATGAAACTTATTAAAAAACCTCAAAAAACATTTATAACCATTTCCTAGACGTAACATCGAGCCCATGCAGGAACTTCTATAATTTGTTTTAAAACTTGAACCGGGGTCCCGATTTTAATCTGAATTAACCCGAAACTCAACAAAACTATTTCCCAACTTGAACCATGACTTGAAACTACATGACCAGCCCTTAAACCACTTATTTCAGACCATCTACGACCCTCTAAAATGACCTGAACAACTGCTATAAAAATTTTGCACTTTGCAACCTTCAAATCCTAATGCACCTGACCCTCAAATTTTCAATCCTAGTCCAAACTAGACCGGACCTGCCTCGAACCAGACCACCCTAGGACCAAAATCAAGCTGAGGACTCTCTCTTGGACCGACCAACCCACGCCTGCTGTGCTCATGCACGCGGACGTGAGTAATTCTTCACCAACAACCCCATGCAAGTCCCCTTCGAAACAAGCCTTCCCGACCTGCCCTAGGTTAACGAACCACACTTAGGCCTCTCTAGACCACAGTAGGACCTACCCACCAAGGTCTGCACCATGGCTTGGTTCAACCCTACACGGCCGTGCCCCTCTCTTTTCCTCACCCAATCGACCAAACATCACTAAAACCCTAAGATCCGATGGGCTCTCCCATGGCTCGATCCAGATCCGACTCCAGCACCTTGACACCCTCGATCTGGATGTGTACAATCCTTACAAGCCTTAACCTAGCAGCCCCTTACATGCACAAGGGAAAACGTGAGTATCATGTCAACATCCAAGTATATACTACCGTAAAAATCGTGTAGCAAAATGATATTCAATGGATCGACGTATTATCATGCAAAATCTATTAAAAACGCATATCATGAGGTGGTTGATGATAAAAAAAAAAGAGGTATAGGGCGTGCCTTTGCATTTTTACGCTCGAAAACCTTGATACAAACGCGTAAAACAGACATTGGAAGGACGAGAAAGGGTTTCTTTGAAAAACCTAGGGAAAATTCAAAGGGGATTGCTGCTAGAATTCTAGAGGCTACTGCTGAAGTTGGAGAGAGTGCGGTCGAATGGTGCTTAGGGTTTGGGTTGGTAGGGTTAGTTATAATATTTAGTGTTAACTAGCTCTTAATTAAAAATAATGAGGTTGAGTAGGATGTTAGGCCCATTACGCAATAAAGTAGCCCCAGAAGCCCAAAAACACTCCCAAAAATATTTGTTTAGATACGTTTTTGAAAATATTGTCTGAACCCTCAAAAGTCCTCCGACTTGCTAAACTTTGCGTACCGATTAAAATATGATTCGATGAGTAAAAATATTCTTCAAAAGCCCATTTTTTAAAATCTCACATATATTCAACATATACTAAATAATTGAATAAATATTTAATAAAAACATTTTTCCTTAACTGTCCTGGGTCTCCTTTCCTCGTTCGAGCGCGATACACATCTAAAAGTCCTAATAAATGAAATCTTAACGAACCATGAAATAAAACTCATATTCATGTCACCATCATGCATTCAATGCATTAAAATTAATTAAACAATTATTTTAGCAAAACCCTATATTGCATGCAGTCAGGTAATGTAGTTCGAATTTTCTAGACCTTACAATTCATCCCCCCTTATATTGAATTTCTTCCTCGAAATTTAAAATGCACCGAATAACTCCGGTAGTGACACTTCATCTCTGTCTCTGTCTCCCAAGTAGCATCCTCCTCGTAATGATTCATCCACTTGACTTTGACCGTTTGGATCACCTTGTTTGGAGCCTTATCTCCTGCCTATCCAATATCTGAGTAGGTCTTTCCTCGAAAACCTGGTTCGGTGTCAACAGCAGGGGCTCGTAATTCATAACATGTGAAGGATTCTACATTTACTTCTGTAGCATCGAGACGTGGAACACATTATGAACTCCCACCAGATTCGACGGTAATGCGAATCTGTAAGCTAGTGTCCCAACTCTCTCAAGGATCTCGAATGGTCCTGTGATTCTAGGATTGAGTTTGCCCTTCTTCCCAAATCGCATCACACCCTTCATCGATGCGACCTTCACGAATACATGATCACCCACTGCAAACTCCAGATCCCTGCACCGCTGATCTGCATAACTCTTCTGTCGGTTCTGAGCGGTATTCATGATGTTCTGGATCTTTACAACTATATCTTCAATCTGACTGATAATGTCTGGCCCCAATTCCGTTCTTTCCACTACCTCATCCTAATAGACTGGTGACCAACACTTTCTCCCATAAAGTGACTCATATGGAGCTATACCAATAGATGCCTAATAACTGTTGTTGTAAGTGAACTCCACGAGAGGTAACTTCGGCTCCCAGTTGCCTTGGAAGTCGATCACGCAGGCTTTGAGTAGGTCCTCCAAGATCTGAATCACTCTCCCAGACTGATCGTCGGTCTGAGGATGGAAGGTTGTACTGAATAGCACCTTGGTACCCAATGCCTGATACATACTCTTCCAAAATGCATACGTGAATCTCGGCTCCCTGTCTGATACGATGGACACTGGAATCCCATGAAGTCTGACTATCTCTTTGATATACAGCTCTGCGTATTTAGTCATGGTGAAAGTATTCTTGATCGGTAAGAAATGTACTGACTCGGTAAGCCGATCAATTATCACTCAAATGACATTATACCCTCCAGCTGTCCTCCATAGCTCTGTCACAAATTCCATGGTATTTTTCTACCATTTTCACTCGGGAATAGGGAGCAATATTAGTTTTCCTGCATGTCTTGATGCTCGGCCTTAACCTGCTGACACGTCAAACACTGGCCAATCTCTGACTGCCTCAACCTTGTTGGGATCAACCTCCACTCCATCTCAGGATATGATGTGTCCCAAGAATGCCACTCTGTCTAGCCAAAAATCACACCCTGCTCTTCGAATAGATCATGATGTGGTCTATGAAAACTATGATGAACTGATCCAATTACGGCTGAAACACGAGATTCGTGAGATCCATGAAAATCGTTGGCGCGTTTGTCTGTCTGAAGGGCATCACCATAAACTCATAGGTCCCATAATGTGTCCTGAAAGCCGTCTTGTGCACATCAGACTCTCTAACCTTCAGCTGATGGTATCCTGATCGGAGATCTTGAAAACTCTGATACTCTCTGAATCTGATCAAATCGATCTTCAATCCTAGGCAGAGGATACTTGTTCTTGACTGTGACTCAGTTCAGTTTCCTGTAATCAATGCAGTGCCGCATATTGTCGTCTATTTTCTTCACAAACAGTACCTGTGTGCCCCATAGAGAGAAACTCGAGCGCATGAAACCCTTGTCTAGCAAGTCCTGAATCTGATCCTTCAGCTCCTTCATCTCTGTAGGTGCTAGACGATAGGATGCCTTAGAATTGGCACTGTACCTAGCATCAGCTCGATAGAAAAGTCAACCTCTCTCTCTAGTGGAATGCCTAAAACATCTTCGAGAAAACATTGGGAAAATCCCTGACCACCTCGGCATCTTCTAGCCTCTGATTGACTGGCTCGGTCACCATCACAATACTTGCCAAAAGTGCTTGGCAGCCTCTCCTCATAAGTTTTCTCGCACAAATGCAAGAAATGATGTGCGGCATCTTCTGGTGCCAGGATACCTCAAAAATAAATGGCTTCCCGCTAGGCGGTCAGACTAGATACTGAATTCCGTCGAAAATCTATCGCAGCTCCGTTCGAAGAAAGCCACTCCATACCCAGAATAATGCTGGAACTCAGGCAATGGTAGCACAATCAAATCTGCATGTAGCACGTTTTTCTGCAATCGAAGCTCCCAACTCTTCACTATCTCCGAGGTAAACATCTGATCGCCGGAAGGAATCGAAACTCTGAATCCCAAACCCATTGCCTCTAGTATGATACCTAATCGCTTGACAAATGTCTCGGATATAAATGAATTGTAGCTACGAAATCTAGCAATACATACGTGGCTACACCTGAAATATATATGCTTCCTGAGACAAAACATTACCATCAAATCCGATCGTGTTGAGGCTTAAGGAATTTTCTATCATTAATTACCCAAATTATCGAAAATCCCAATTTTAGTCCTAGTAATCCTTCAGAAGTCACAAAATTTGCCCTTGAAATTTTTTGAAATTGCAATTTCCACCCTAAAGTTTCGATTGTTTTTTAATTTGCCTTTAGTTTTCGAAAACTGTATTCCTAGCCCCTATAAAATTCGAATCTAATCAATTTAGGCTCTAAAATTTCGAAAATCATTAATTTGATCCCTAAATTTCCAAAAATACGAAAAAACCCCGAATTATCGAGAATTTGTAGATCAGCCCCTAAACCTTCAATTGTTGGCAATTTGGCCATTATAATTTCGGTTATTTGCAATTTGACCCTTAATACTCTTAATTAAGTCAATTCAATCCGTTCAGTCCACCTAGTTAGAACATGCAACATACTTTATTCTTAGTTCTCAATCCCAAAAGTGATTCTATCATACAACATAATATTCCATGCAATCAATGGTGATAAATAAAAAATTTTAAACCGGAATGTTACCGGTAATCAGTGTCGAGTCTGGCTCAGCCTCCGCCTCCTCGGCATGCATCACATATTCTCTGCCAGTAGTAGAGCCCTTGTTCATAGGGTAGTCATCTACTTTGTGGCCCTCTTCCTTGCAAATAAAACACTTGAAGGTCCCCCACATGCACTTACCGTAGTGGAACCGATTGCACTGCTTTCAAGGCTGTCTCTCCTCCGGCTTAAGAGCACTTGAATCCTGTGGTGGCTTCTGCTCTCCGGGCTTCTTGAACTGTCATTGGGGCTTCTACTGCCCCTGAATCTTGGGTGGTCCGGTAAACTATTTCTTCTGCGGCTGTGAGCTCTGCTAGGTCTGATGCCTCTTCCGCTACGTATCCACATCGATATCTCTCAGGGCCTGCTCCGCCTGAAATGCACAAGTGGTGGCAGCATCATAAGTAGCCGACCTCATCAACATGACATTCCGACGAATGGTCTGTCTGATGCCATCTATGAAGTGCCTCAACTTCTCCGCAGCATCCCTAGCTAGTAAGTACAAAATGGCAGCCCTTATCGAACTTCCGGATAAACTTAGCCACAGACAAGTCCCCTGTCGAAGACTCATGAACTCTCGTGTCAGGATTCCTCTGACGTCAGCTAGAAAATAGTTATTATAGAAGGTGTACTTGACCTGATTCCATGTAAGGTTAGCCAAATCCACCCCATGTGCTGCCTCCTCCTACCATAGGGATGCATCGTCCCTCAGCATGTAAGGTGTCCTTGTACGGATTCTTCGTCTCTCATGTCTAGATACTGAAAGTGCAGCTCTAGAGACCGAATACAACCCTCTGCTATGAATGGATCAGTAGTAGCCCCGAAATCCCTCGGGTTTAGCCTGCCTGAACTGCTCATAAATGTCATTCTGGGTCTCGGACCCTACAGAGCCTGCTCCATCAATCTAGAAATACCCTCAAGAACTCGGATAGCTGGATCTTCTTGTGGTTGTGGTTGAAAGCCTCTATCGTCTCCACGATTACCATCATGCCTGTCTGTGCTAGGGGCTCGTCTGTGAGGCATAATATATGAATATAGTCCAAATACAAAACGTAAACCATCATGCAATTCAGTATAGTTTTTCAAAATATTTATTCCATCAAACATATAAACAGCTAAACGTATACTGTAAAACATACAAACATGTAAACATGTAAGTGATAACATTAAACTATTTAAAACATTTAAAACATGCAAACTTACAGAATTGAGGCTTGACTGACCGAGCTTCTGAAGCTGACGGTGGAACAACCCTTACAGGACCCTTGCTCTGATATCAGTTGTGAAGTCTACTACTAAAACACTACTAGAATATTTTTTTTGGCAAGCTATTTTTCGAAAATAATCCTACCCATGCATGCAAACAAAAACTAACAACCATGCGTGATAAGAAAGTTATTCCATCGCTGATTGAACTGCAGTTAGATAAATCTAAAACATCCTCAAATCCCTAGACTATCAAAAGAGCTAAAATGCAACATTCAAAATCCTGCCAATCATCAACATATAAAAAGATGCGAAACGTATAAAACATAATGTATCACTCCTGACTCATAAACATAAAGTACAGAAAAAATGCAAGGTCCTTGGGTTATCGTGCACACTCCCAGCTCCGCCTACTCAGTCTTCGGCACCCCCAGTCTCTACCTCATCATGCTCACCTACATCAATCACACCTAGTAAGTCTAAAGACTCAACACACCTGAACCGTTATAACAATAACAAATATATATAATGCAACAATGAAACATACTTTGATTGAAATACATTTCATGATCTGAAAAGCATGCACTTAAATATAGCATGACAAAGCATAAACGTATCCATAACAAATATCATCATATCAATATATACGTGTTCATTTTCTTTTATTGAATTCAGATAATTAATTGTGACTTTCGTATCAGCTCTAGCCGATGGATCAATCTACGTACAACCGCGATACCCGGTGACGGGGACATCAACGAAAATTTTGTTGTTGGAACATTTCATATTCGCAATCTTGATTTTGATGTTCACAAAACTTATTATTTGTTAACAATGTTTTTATCTAAGTGCGCAGAAACTGGAACTGATCAAGATTAGAACTGTTCAGTTATCGAGCCAAAACTGAAGCCATCGAGAAGCAAACTGAAAGCGCCAGATCGCCCAAAATGAACCAGTTCCACTGAAATATCAAATACCAATTCAACTGATTGTCCACCTGATAGGCAGTTCAGCAGAATATCTTCAGAAGCCCGGCCTGCTGATGAAGAGCTCAAGTGATGAAGAGTCCAGCTGAACAGTTCAACTGATGCAGCAAATCAGTTCAGCTGACGAGCCAACTGATTTCACCGAACCAGTTCCAGATCATTTCAACTGAACATTTCAGAACATCAGTTAGGAATCAATCAGTTTGCAGAACACGACTAGCTTATTCAATGTAATCTATTTGTGCGCACTGAGGAAAAGCTTTTGTCCAGTAAAATGACAATAATAGATGTTGCAGCAATGCTTAAAGCCAAAACATTCCAGAATGGCTGTCGGAAAGTACAAGACAGATATCGAGGAACATATTGAAACTGCAACATTCATATTTGACGAGTCTTGGTGTACGTTCTCATTGCCTCTATAAATACCAGACCAAAATCATCAATACTAAAGAGTGTGGAAAACACACAAGTGTGTGAATATCAGAATAGAAGAGAAAAAGGGCATGCCAACTTCTTAGTTTAGAAGCAAAATTCTCATTGTGTAAGAACACTTTCGTGTTGCATTCACAGATCAGTTCTCACACACGCACACACACAATCACTCACATATACAGAAAATTGAGCATACTGATAAGTTGAGTGAGTCTTGCACAAAGACGTTAAGCTTGTGTATATAGTCTTTGACACATAGACGTTAAACAAGTGTTGCCTGGAAGGTGCTGGCCTTCAGTCTAGGTTAGGAATTCAGTTAGGCAGTAGTGTAAGCCCAAAGCTGAGTAGGTTTGTACAAAGTGTTGTATAAATCAAAGTCTTCTAGTAGGACCCTACCCGAGGTGGTAGAAGGGGTGACGTAGGATCAATTGAAGTATCCGAACATCCATAACATATCTTGTGTATTTAAATGCTTAACTTTTGTTCTAAAACTGACTTGATCAGTTCAAGCTGTTATCAGTTCAGTTCTCACCAGAACTGAACTGATATATGCAAGAACTGATCCCCCTTATTTCAGTTATTTAGTTTACACAAGTTAAAAGCTATAAAATAATTAGCTTTCTTAACGAATGATTATTTCGAGTATTTTAACCTTGGTTTTAAACCAAACTCGATCTAATTCATCGGTGTTTACATTCTTAGAACACGAGCTATTGTTGTTCATTGAGAATATTGTGTTTGAATCACCTTCAAAGGTGCCCAAATCGATCCATCATTTATCCATCCACTGAGCCTTGGCCTTACATGTTCGTGTTTGTGTTCGTGTTCGTATTAGTCACTGCTAACTCCCCTCCTTTAAAAACATGTCATCGTATTCATCACTTATAAAAATCATGGATATACGTACATTTTTTAAAATCAAGCGTGCAACGTATTTTTGTATTTTCATAAAAATTCATATTCATATTAACATGTACATTTCTAAACATGAAATTTAAGTTTTCAGGGCACTGCCAAGACTGCTAACTCGACCCGCGAGCAAAACGAACATTTTTCCCCTAGAAACCATAATTGAACATTTTACCTCTTGATCTAAAAATTTCGACCCGAAGCCTACCAAACTTATTAAAACACGTCAAAACAAATTTATAATCATTTTCTAGACGTGAACGCGAGCCCATGCAATAACTTTTATAATTCATTTTAAAATTTGGATCGGGGTCCCGGTTTTAATCTGAATTAACCTGAAACTCAACCAAACTTTTCCCAACTTAAACCATGACTTGAACCTACATGAACAACCCTTAAACCACTTATTTCAGACCATCTAAGACCATCGAAAATGATCGAATAGCTACTGGAAAAATTCTGCACTTCGCATCCATCAAACCCTAATGCATTTAACCCTCAAATTTTCGATCCTAGCCCAAACTAGACCAAACCAGCCCCAAACCAGACCACCCTACGACCAAAATCAAGCCTGGGACTCTCTGTTGGCACTACAACAAATTTTCCATTCAACAACACACATACGACAATGATTTTTCGCTAAAACCATTGTCTTTTATTTTTCACAACGGTTTTTTTGAAAACCGTTGTCGTATGACAATTTTTAAAGGAGAAGATAACATTTTTAGAAAACCGTTGTCTTTTAGGGGGTCAAAGACAACGGTTTTCTAAAAATTGTTATATTTGAGCCTTTTTTTTATGATCAACGACAACGGTTCCATAAATTGTTGTCTATTAACAGTTTTTTTGGACAATCGACAACGATTTTCTAAAAACTATTGTCTATTAGCGTGTTTTTTTGACAATCGACAACGGTTTTTAGAAAACCGTTGTCTTTGAGCGTTTTTTTAGGGTCAGCGACAATGGTTTTATAAACTGTTGTCTATTAGCGTGTTTTTTTGGACAATCGACAACGGTTCCATTAACGTGTTTTTTGGACAAATAACAACTGTTTTACTAAACTATTGCTATATTTCGTGACGGTTTTGCTAAAACCGTCGCGAAATTTTGCAATGGTTTCTTAAAACCGTCGCATTTTTAAAATTAGCGACGGTTTTTGTATATAATTTAGCGAGAGTTTTAAGCTAAACCGTCGTATATTTTAAATAAGCGACGGTTTATTCAAAACCGTCGCTAAAAATTTTAAATTAGCGAAGGTTTAATAGTAACAATCGCCATTCTAAATCGTCGCTAATAGCGACGTTGAATGATTAACCGTTGCTAACACCATCGCTAATAGCTACAGTTAATAAAATTATCGTCGGACCGTCACAACTTGTCTATAAATACCAGCGTTTTCACTCCATTTTCCTACACACCACTTCACAACAGTTAAATTTTTTCTTTTACACGATTTTAGTTTCGATTTAGGGTAAATTTTTTTCGCTTCAATTTATTGTAAATTTTTAAGTGTTAGTTAAGATCATTAATGTTGTTAGATTTATTAAATTATTAAAAGTAACTTTTTTTATTTTACTGCAAAAATTAACGACGGACTTCATGATAAACCTTCGCTAAAAGTAGCGACGGACTTTATGGAAAATTCGTCGTTAATTTTAGCGACGGTTTATTTAAAAGTCGCTAATTAGCGACGGTTGGCATGATTTCTGTCGCTAATTTTAGCGACGGTTAAATCCGTCACTAATGTAAAAAATCCATCGCAAATGTTGGCAACGACAACGGTTTTAAACTGTTGTCGTTGAACGCACCTTCAACAACACCCTCAATTACAACAATTTTTAAATGGCCTACGGCAACGGATTTTATCCGTTGTTCTTTTGCGTTTTTGTAGTAGTGTGGACCAACCATCCGTTGTCCTTTTGCGTTTTTGTAGTAGTGTGGACCAACCAACCCATATGCCTACAACCCCCATGCATGCGGACGTGCATAGTTCTTCACCAACAACTCCACGCAACTCCCCTTCGAAACAAGCCTTTCCGACCTGCAATCGGTTCACGACTAGCCATGCTTGGGCCTCCCTAGACCACGTCTGGGACCCACCAAGGTCTGCACCATGGCTTCGTTCAACCCTACGTGGCCATGCCCCTCTCTTTTCCTCACCCGATCGACCAAACATCACTAGAACCCTAAGATCCGATCGGCTCTCCCATGGCTCGATCCAAATCAAACTTCAGAACCTTGACACACTCGATCTGGATGTGTACAGCCCTTACAAGCCTTAACCAGGCAGCCCCTTACATGCACAAGGGAAAACGTGAGCATCATGTCAAGGTCCAAGCATATATTCGTGTAAAAATCGTGTAACACAATTAAATTCAATGGATTGACGTATTAACATGGAAAAAATATTAAAAACACATATCATGATATGATTGATGAGAAAAAAGAGGTATAGGGCGTGCCTTTGCATTTTAACGCTCGAAAACCTTGATACAAACGCGTAGAATGGACACTGGAAAGACGGGGAAAGGATTCTTTTTAAAAACCTAGGGAAAAGTCGAAGGGGATTGCTGCCGAAATTCGAGAGGCTACTGATGAATGTGGAGAGGGGGGGTCGAATGGTGCTTAGGGTTCGGGAGGGTAGGGTTAGATATAATATTTAGTGTTAACGGACCCTTAATTAAAAATAACGAGGTTGAGTAGGATTTTAGGCCCATTATACAATAAATTATCCCCATAAGCCCAAACTACTACCGAAAAATATTTCGTTTAGGCATGTTTTTGAAAATATTGTCCGAACTTTCAAAAATTCCTTCGACTTGCTAAACTTTGTGTACCGGTTAAAACATGACTCGATGAGTAAATATCTCCTACAAAAGCCCATTTTCGAAATTCACATATATTCATCATATATTAAATAATGAAAAATAAATATTTAATAAAAAAATTTCCCTTAACTGTCCTCGGTCTCAATTTCTCGTTCAAGCTTGAAATACTGCTAAAAGCCCTATTAAATGAAATCTTAACGAACCATGAAATAAAACACCTATTCATGTCATGATCATGCATTCAATGCATTAAAATTAATTAGACACTTATTTTAGCAAAACCCTAGATTGCATGCAATAAAGTTACGTAGTTCGAATTTTCTAGACCTTAGCTCAACTAGGTACCAACAAGTTAAGAATCTATGTACTTAAGTCTGTAGGTCCTGAGTTCAAGTGTTGGGGAGAGCGAAAGAAACCCTTTTTATAGGGGTGTGATATTCTGTGAGTGACAGTGCATGGGCATGGGCTACGGCTCATGCTTGACCATCATATTTACCCATGACCAATAGTGGTGCATAGCTATGGGCTGAGGCCAATGTTGGTTTATCCAAATGGCCTGCTAGATCTTTCGAACTACTTGGGAAATAAAATGACCATTTTACCCTTGGACTCCAAGTTTCCCGATTTTACTTTTTCTTACTTTTCTTGACTCGAGCCTATCCATAGCATCATATAATCTTATTTTTTATTTCTAATATTTTTCTTAGACGTGACCCCAAGCCTTTCGATTTAATAACTTAATAGCTAAATCGTGAAGCGTTACAAATCCGAATAAATTCAAAATTTAATATTTTCTTTCCAAATTTTAAACATAAACATTCCATCCTTAAACAACCCCCATGAACAACGAATCAGCCTCCTTGAACCACGGTTCCGACCCCTTTTTCCTCGCTAGCCCTACCCGAGCCCTTTTTTTCCCAAACCAAGCCATGCACCTACAAACCCGAGCCACCATCAGGCCACCCTGAACCACGGCAGCCCAGACACGAGCCTACCCTTCCTTGCACCACACTGACCAGCCCGGACCAGCCCTAAGTCGCGCGAGTTCCCCTCTTCTTTCTCCCATACGTGCACCTCCACCCCTTCTCCATACCGGATGCCTCTAGGCCCTTGCCATGCCGACCAGACCCCTAGACACGCCCCTAAGGACCATTTCGGAACACTCTGCACTAGGCTCAAGCCGTGCCCTCTCCTTCCTCACCTATACAACCCATGCGCACAATCGAGCTCTAAAACCCCTCCCAAGGTCGCGGTTACTCTTTCCTTACTTTTAATGAGTCGAGCCATGCTAGGACTCTCTCTAGACCTAGGACAAGCCATCACAGCGCCTTGATCGAGCCTGGTTGAGCCCCAGGTCCAGCCGCCCACTAGCCGAGAGCTACAACCGAAAAGAAATCCTAGCAACCCTTGTTTTATCACCCAAACACACTCACGCTTCTAGCCCCTGTCCAGCCTTCATCATTCCACTTCCCTTCCCTTAAACATCTTCCTATGGCAGCAATCCCCTTAGAATTCGTAACACCTTTCATATATGCATATAATGGTCAACACTTTGAAAAATATTCGTCTAAACGTTAAATATCCGTTAAACGTTAAATCATGCATAATATGATTTGAATTGTGTAAAAGGAAAGTTTAAAAACGTGTCTTTGCGTTTAGAACGCTCAGATATTCGATCCTTGGCGCGGGTTTCGAAGAAGAACGAACAGGCGACGAACAACCTTGGATTTTTTGCTCTTCAATTTTTCAAAAATTATGTGTGTGATAGGATCGGTAAATAGGTAGAAAAGTGTTTAGAAGGAGGGTTGAATAAACACTCACAATTTTTTATAACCTTCTCGAATGAAGTATCAGTTTTGTGATAAACTGAAATTTAAGAATCTTTTCAATCGATGATAATCAGTTTAACTAAATATAGTTGCGGAAATAAACTGACTGAAAGATAGAATAAATGACTGAAATAATAATGCAAGGATTTATGAATGTTCGGAGATTGAATAACTCCTACGTCACCCCTTTTATCACAAGGATAGGATATGCACTAAAAGACTTTCATTAATACAAAACTTGTACAGACCCACTTCAGTTTGGACTTAACACTACCAAGACTGAAACTCTTAGTTAACAACAATTTTCACAGTTCTTCGACTGGATCTAGCACGACTGATGTAAGTAATACAGAAGTTTGTGCTAGTAAGCTCGAAAAGTAGCCTCAAATGCTACAAATATTTCTAATAAGAGTGAACTTTTTGAATCTCAAATGAGAGTAATAAAACTAGAATAACAGCAAGCTTGAGAGAATGAATGAATCGTATTTTTCAGCGTTGTATCTCATTGCTCTTCTCGCCAATTTATAGGCTTCCTTCCAATGGTAACAATAAATATAATTTGAATCTTTGCATCTGTTGATTGCCACGTCAACATTTTTCTGACATTCGTACACTGTATTCTCTGAAATGCAGCGTTGCACTACGAGTTACGGTCTGCTTTGTACTATTGTAGGTTGAATGTCCTTTTCAACTAATGACGTGTCCAGCTGAAAGGTCAGTTGAAAGATATAAGCTGAAGAGATTCACAGCTGCAGTCAGTTGACTGTGCGTCCAGTTTCGTAGATCAGTTGGTTAGATAATTTAGTTGCTGGATTCAGTTGGGGCGTCCGAAAGCCCTTTAATTTGTCAAACATCCGAAACTTGGTCTCCAACAACTTCCCGTTTTTTGGTGTTTGACAAAACTAGGCAAATAATAACTGATCAACTGAGCTCATTGTAGATAAAATAAGATCTTGAACAACTGATCTTCTTTATAGATAACTCTCTCAGCATGCAGATTTGTTATAAGGAATGAAGGAGTACAAAAATCTTCAGTAATCTTCAAAAATCTGCTAAACTTTAAGAATCTGCTAAAACGAATCAATCCTTGCTGTGCTGTTGATCTAGTTGAGCTTTAGCTTTAGTATCTCTTCCCCCTTTTTGTCAAACTCATCCATCTTGTTAGATAATCTTCGAACATCGGTTGATAAGAGCTTAACAGTAGTGGATAGGTCTGAAACAACATTGAGAATAGTAGTTTGCAGCAAATCTATCTTTCTGGAAACAGTTGTCTCCAAAAATTCAACTCGTTTTCCAATAACATTTTGAGTTATGGAAATACTTTCAGCTATACCTCTGTTTTTTGATTTTTTCCATTGTAAAAGAGAGAGAGTGCACAGTAGCTTGAATATTCTTCAGTCTCTCATAATTGAATTCATTTGAAGAATTCAACTTTAGAGTATGAGCAAGCTGAGTAGATTGGATGTCTGAAATGGCGGTCATTATATCTGACAGGTTGTGCTGTATGACCTGATTCTCTTCAATTACTGAATCAATATCTATTGAGGGATGAGGAGATAAAGGTCCAGATGCTTCTGGTTCATGTTCTCTGGTAGCTTGATCAAAGATCACCAGAGTCCTATCAGTTACTACCGTTTCTGCATGTATCATTTCTGGAGCATCTTATACATGGGCTTCCTGTTGAAGCTCGGGAGGAGAATAACTATTCAGCATCAGTGTAAATGAGAGGATCAGTAGCAGAAGATGGTTGAGGCACATCCTTGACTTGCTCAGTTGAAGTAGTACGCGGTTCTTTGGATGGCTTTCTGTTCTGAGATAAAGTTTCTGCTTCCTCTTTTGAAGATTCTGTGGGATTTGCTTGAATTACCAACTCTTGATCTTGTTCCCATTGTTTTATCTCCATTTGTAACGTGATGAGGTCCATGTTTGACTGAGTAAACACAGCTCTGTCATTGTAAGCAGTTGGACTGGTTGGGTTGTAATTGCTCTTCAGTTTATCAAGCAGTTGATACAACTTTTTGGCTCTTATTTGATCAAAGAAATACTTTTTTCTATCTAGTGCCTGAACAATGGTAGCAGCTTTGACCACTTTGAAAATTGCTGCTTCCAGTTTAATGAATTTTTCCAGTTGAGACTTCCTCCTCAACTGTTTAGCAAAAACATGAGTTCTGAATTTTTTAGAAGAGACTCAGAAAAAGCATTGACCTGTTGCCAAATGAGGTTAATAGGAGTCTGAATGGCATTAGTTGGTCTGGGCTCTTCGATTAATTTTCCCTTGCCTTTTTGATTAGTAAGGACATGAGAAATGCTCAGTCTTGAGTGAGTAGTATCCACCAGTTCCCGAATTACAACTCCTTTAGGTCGTGCAGGAGGAAGAATAGTAGGGCGAATAATATGAGTCATAGGAACTTTGACTCCTGCTGATTTTTCCTTTTCACCAGATGTGGTGATGGACTTTTTAGATTGAGTATTGGTGGAGGTAACTGAACCTCAGTTGAGACTTCAGCTGGAATAGCTTTCAGTGGAACAACCTGAATAGGCTGTTGGGCTTTCAATTGTTTCAATCTTTCAGTTGGTATAGAACCAACCACAGCAGCAAGTTTTGATTTCAAGGTCCTTGGCTTCTTTACAACCTGAGGAGAGGGTGTCTTCTCAGAATCTGATTTACTGACAATCAGTTTCCTCTTGGTCGTCTTCAGCTGAGCCAGAGTCTTTGCCTTTTTTACTGATTTGGGAGCCATCTGTTCCGTCCCAATCTCCTTTTTAAGTTTTACAAATAGTTCACTAGAGATGTCCAATTTGGTCTTTGGTGGCTGGACATTCTTAGCATTGAAGACTTTGAACTTGGATGATTTTTCAGCAGTATCACTGACGAGCCCCTTCATCTTTAGTAGAAAACTGATTTGCACGGCATATCCCCGTGACTGCTTCGTTGACTGAAGAATATTTCTCAGAATGGTGAAAGTAATATTCCTCTAGTTCATCTTCTTCTCAGCCATGATCACCGTCTTGACTTGAAATTTTTCAAGAGTAAGGGCAGCAAATGAACCAGCCTTAGCTAGTATCCCCTTGGCTGAAATATCAGCCAGCAGTTGAATTTTTGGCTTGATCTCTTTCTTGGGATCGGAAACTTTGACTTTCCGACCATCAGCTGACAGTAGAGACTGCATTTCCTCAATATCAGAGGTTTTTACCTCAGAGAAATTGTTAAGCCCATCAGTAGGCAATTGAAATAGTTCGCCGAAAGATTCTTCAGAAATGATCACCAACTGACCATTGATAGTAGCAGCGACGTTTCCATCAACAGTAACGTAACCAGTTGAGTAAAAGTCATGAAGCTCTTGTGGAAAAAGTTACTGAGAAGAATGTCCCAGAAATATCTTTAACCAAGCTGCTTCCAATTTCAAAAATACGTTCTTGACATCGGTATCATTGACTGATAGAACATATTCAAAGTCGATAGCCATAGCATTCAGAATATGTGCGGGAACTTGGTTTGCCATTTTTGAGAGTTGGAAAACATGGGGAAAGGCTCTGAGTATGAATTTGCTATGAAGAGTAATGTTCGCGTAAGGAAGAACTGAATTGGAGCGGGGAAAGGTACATATGTAAGTGACTGTACAATTTTTGGACACGTGTCATTCCACGAAAATTTGAAAAATAGTGTGTACGTGTGCTACAAACGTGTGTACAATTTTAAATGGTTCAAGTGGGTCCACATTTTAAAACACTCTTCATCATTTAATGCAAAAACTAACAGTCACATCACTTGATTTGGAATAAAATACGAATAATTAGTTAACTTATATGAGAAGATTAGCTAAATTATCAACTGAACGATCAGTTGTGAGACTGATTCATTTCAGGTGAAAATTCACTAACTAATGTCTTCTCAGTTAACCTCTTAAAACCGATATTCCCCCTTAATGAATGCATGTTTAAATTACGAAAATTTAAACGACATATAAAGTGACGTAATAAATCTTATGCTTCAGAAAATGAAACGTCGAGTGTAATGATTACGTCCCTTCAGTTGCTTTGAATCTGGGTTATAAATAGGAATAACTAGATTAGTCTTAACACATTAGTAAATAAGCATTTCAAGAGATATAATGGCAGGTGCAAGCAGTTCTAAGGTTCCAGACATGGCTGACGAGTTTATGGATTCAGCACTGGAGACCAGGAAGACTGCTATGGAAGATGAAGTCTTCCACAAAGTTCTCTGATTCTTGCAGAAGCTTCAAGATCTTCAGTTTCTCCAGCAGGGAGGAGCAGTTGCCACCCCCGAACAGGTGGCACAAATGAAGAAATATCGACGGCGTTTGCGCGTTGCTGATGAGATGGACATCTTCACAGATGAAGGTGTCTACCTGCTGATGCTGAAGGAGAAGTGGACTCTGAAGCACATATTTCAGAGGGTTTCCTTAAGACTACCACAGGGGTTTTTACAGGTTGGTTGACCTCGTGGCGGTCTGCTATTAAGAAGGAAATAAAAAATGTACGCTCCAATTATTATAAATAAAAAGTTTGATTTATCGTTGTCTTTTACTTTTCAGCATACAAACTGGTGTTAAATGAATATCATGCAACTGAAAATACTTCAACTAAAGTGATAATAATTGGGAAATAACTGACTGAGCAATTAACATATGATAACAGACTCAATTAAGAAAAGAAAATGGTAATAGCCATGATATAATCAAGTTAAATCAGTTAAACCAAGTATATTGCGAAAGTAAGAAAACTTAGTCTCGGGTAGTGGTTTGGTGAAGATGTCAGCTGCTTGTTGTTCACTTGAAACATACTCCAGTCTGATGGCTTTCTTCAAGGCATGATCTCTGATGAAGTAATGCCTTACATCTATGTGCTTGGTACTTGAGTGAAGAACTGGGTTGTAAGTGATAGCAATCGTGCTAGTATTATCACAAAATATGGGTGATTCTTTAGCAATAACTCCGTAATATTTCAGTTGTTGCTGGATCCAGAGCAGTTGGGCACATCAGCTTCCAGCAGCAAGGTATTCTGCTTCAGTTGTGAAAGTGGCTACTGATGTTTGCTTCTTGCTGAACCCAGAGATCAGTCTGTCTCCTAGAAAATGACATGATCCACTGGTGCTTTTACGATCTAGCTTACATCCTGCATAATCTGCATCTGAATATCCAACTAAATTGAAAGAAGAGTCTTTAGAGTACCATAACCCAACATTTGGCGTGCCTTTAAGATATTTTAAAATACGTTTGGCAGCTAAAAAATGCGATTGCTTAGGGTTTAATTGAAATCTAGCACACATGTAAACAGCAAATACAATATCAGGACGACTAGCAGTTAGGTATAATAATGAACCTATTAAACCTCTATAAAGTGTCGTCTCAACTGATATTCCCCCTTGATCAGTGTCCAGTTTTACTGATGAACTCCTGGGAGTACTTGCAGCTGAACATGATTACATGCCAAATTTCTTGAGCAACTCCCTCTTGTATTTAGTTTGACTGATAAAAATGCCAGTCTCCAGTTGCTTCACTTGCAGTCCAAGGAAAAATGTCAGTTCACCCATCATGCTCATCTCAAATTTGCCCTGCATCATCTTAGCAAATTTCTCGCATAATTTGGGGTTAGTTGACCCAAATATGATGTCATCAGCATAAATTTGAACAAGTAAAATATGATCATTCTTAGAGATTTGAACAATGTCTTATCAAATGATCCAACAGAAAAGTCGTGATCAGTTAGAAATTTTGAAAGTGTCTCATACCAAGCTCTTGGAGCTTGTTTAAGACCATATAAAGCTTTGTTCAAGTAATAGACATGATCAGGAAAGGAGTGATTGATAAAACCTGGAGGTTGTTTAACATAGACTTCTTCTTGCAACTGACCATTCAGGAATGCACTATTTACGTCCATCTGGTAGACTTTTAAAATTCTTGAATGATGCATAGGCAAGGAATATTCTGATTGCCTCCAGTCTTGCAACTGGTGCATTTGTTTCATCGTAATCAATTCCTTCTTCTTGCCTATATCCTTCTGCTACTAGCCTTGCTTTATTGCGCACAACTGAACCATCTTCATTCAGTTTGTTTTTGTACACCCAGTTTATACCTATAATAGTTTTTGAAATTGGTCTTGGAACTAGGTTCCAGACATTGTAATGCGTAAATTGATTTAACTCTTCTTGCATTGCATTTATCCAGTTAGGATCAGCAAGAGCTTCATTAGTTTTCTTTGGTTCCAGTTAGAAACAAAAGCTGAATGAATAAATAGATTAAGCATTTGATTGCGAGTTTTTACCGGATCAGATGGATTACCTATTACCAATTCGGGAGGATGTGATTTCTTCAATCTGTACTCTGCATTTTTTACATCCAAGTTAGCAACTGCTTCAGTTTCCAACTGAGTATTTTCTTCAGTTTCAGTTTCTGCTACATCAGTTGGTAACTGAATATTTTCAATAGGTTCCACCAACTGATTGTCAGGAGCAGCTTCCTGTTCCACTGGTTGATCCAACACTTCTAGTTCAGGTGTTTGAAGGATGTTTCGATTGATATGATTTTCTTCTTTATTATCATCCTCCAAACTGATATCTGTAAATCTATCAACTAACTCAACTGGATCAGTTGTCTTATTAGTTATTATAGTTTCATCAAAAACAACATGGATAGATTCTTCAACATTTAACGAACTTTTATTGAAGACTATATATGCTTTGCTAACTGAAGAATATCCAAGAAATATTCACTCTGCAGATTTAGCATCAAAAGCTTTTAAATGATTTTTACCATTATCGAGTAAAAAACATCTGCAGCCAAATATCTTGAAATAAGAAACCACACTTTTTCTTCCATGCCAGATCTCATATGGTGTTTTCAAATGATTCTTATTAACCATTGATCTGTTCTGAGTATAACACGCAATGTTTACTGCTTCAGCCCAAAACCTTTGAGAAATACCAGAATCAGCAAGCATTGTTCTAGATGCTTCTTTAAGGGTCCGATTTCTTCTCTCAGCTACACCATTTTACTGAGGAGTTCTAGCTGCTGAGAGCTCATGCTTAATTCCAGTGCTTTCTAAAAATTTTAAAAGAATTTGATTGATGAATTCAATTCCTCGTTCAGACCTGATTCTAACAATTCCAACTGATTTTTCATTTAGTAATCTTTTAAAGAGCTTGATCAGTTGTGCAGCAGTTTGGTCTTTGGATTTGAGAAATATAACCCAAGTAAATCTTGAAAAGTCGTCTACAACCACCAAGACGTATTTCATTCCCCTAAGCTCATGACTGGTATAGGACCAAATAGATCCATATGTAACAGTTCTAAGCATCGGGAAGAAGATTTACAACCCTTTTTTTAAAAAGAAGATCTTACTTGTTTACCAAACTGACATGCTGAACAATTTTTATCTTTGGAGAAATCCATTTTGGGAAAACCAGTTACAAGATCATGATACTCAGATAAGCAATAGATTTAAAGTTCAGGTGGTTCAATCTCTTATGCCATAGCCAATTTTTGGAAGATTTGGAAGCAAAGAAACAGACTGGTGCATAAGGTTGTTCAGTCCAACTGCCTTTGTAAGTATTACCACAACGATTTCCAGTTAGAATAACCTCATCAGTTGAGTCTCTAACTGAACACGTGTGTCTGTCAAACTGAACTGAGAAATTGTTGTCGCATAACTGACTAATGCTAATCAAGTTATACTTCAAATTCTCAACAAGCAAAACATTTCTAATTGTAAAGTTACCATAAATAAGCTTACATTTACCCACAGTTTTACCTTTGAAGTTGTCTCCAAAACTGATGTTTTTACCATTATACTTGATCAGTTGAGATAGAAAATTTGCGTCTCCTGTCATATGATGTAACCAAACAATCTCTAGATACCAAGTTGATTCTTTTCTTGTACTTGTTACCTGCAATCACACACAATATATAACTTTGGTACCCATATTCATTTAGGTCCTAAGCTGATTATTCCTTTAGGAATCCAGACTTGGATCAGTCTAATTGACTTCCCAGTTTCTGTGTTCCAAATGATTTTTCTCGATTTTTTAGTAGTATGTGTGTGGTGTGAGGATGAGACAGTATGACTTATTCCTTTTTTTCAACTGACTGTTCTTTTGATACCGTTTTTGAACTGGCTTACAGTTGTGATAATTGTAATAGTCATTCCTTGAGTACTGATATTTGTAATTGAATCGTTTAGGAGACCAGTTTCTTGTATCAATTGAACTCTCTGAGCTATATCCAAAACCATATCGTTTGTCTTTGTTCTTACTTTCGGTAGTTTGAACAGTTGGTTTACTTGGTTCTGAATGTTCATTTAACATGGTTGATTTTACAAAGGTAATGTAATTTCCTTTGTTATTATTCAACCTTGGCTGAGTATCACTTGCAGATTTTTCAACATGACTGTTAAAACCTAAAACAGTTTTATCAGCAACTTTTGAGCATTCTGCATTTCAGTTAATGTAACTGAAGACTTGTTCCAAGCTTGAATCAGTTCAGAATTTTTTGAAATCTCAGTTTTTTAATTGACATATCAAAGCTTGGTTTTTGATCAGTTCAGCATTTTGCTTTGCAATCTCCCCTTTTAAGTTTATCACTTCAACTAACTTATCAGTTTCAGTTTTGTTATCATTGGGATCTTCTTGCTCAACTTTGACCTTTTCAAATGATCGAGCCAGTTTATGATACTCATTTACCATGTCATGCAATGTGGTAATGAGTTTCTCACGAGTGAAATTAGTGGAGCTAAAATCAAATACATGTTCACTTGATGAATCCAGTTCAGCATCATCTACCATCAAGCACTTGATTTCCTCTTCATCATCACTTGAGCTGCTTGGGCTTTCTGATTCTGACTCATCACTGTCAATTTCAGCCCAATTTGATTTGCTCTCCTCAGCCAGGAGCACTTCATGCTTCTTTTTGGATGATCTCTTGTCATCCTTAGTCCTTCTTTTGTGTTCATACGGCTTCTTTGCTTTTTCAATTGATCATCGACTGTCCTTCTTTGGCTTAGGACAGTCTGCTATGAAATGACCTGATTTGCCACAGTTGTAGCAAACATAGGATTCTTCTTTGGATTGGTTCTTCTGGTATTGCTTTTGGAAGTTTCCTTGATTCTTCCTCATGAACCTTCCAAATTTTCTGACAAACAATGACATGGCGTCATTGCTAAGTTGATCAGCAGATCTGTCAGCTGAACTACTTGGTTCCTATCTGACAGCAGTTAAAGCTGTTGTGACAGCTGGTGTAGAAGGTTCCCTTTCTCTTGTCTGTAGTTCAAATTCATATGCTTTTAGATCAGCAAATAGATCATGTAGTTCATCTTTGTTAAGATCTTTTGATTCACGCATAGCCATGGTCTTGAAATCCAACTATTTGGGAAGACCTCTTACCTCCTTCAGTGCCACTTCTTTATTTGAGTACACCTTTCCAAGTGCGTTCAATTCGTTGATGATGCAGCTAGCTCTTTCATCATACTCGTGAATAAACTCTCCTGCTTTCATCTTGATATTATCAAATTTTTGAATAGCAACTGACAGCTTGTTCTCCTTGGTTTGTTCATTTTCTTCACACAGCTGAATAGGTTTTTCCCATATTTCTTTGGCTGTTTTGCACATTTTGATTTTGTTGAATGTGACTTTGTCCAGCGTTTTGTATAGGATGTCCTTGGCCACATTATCCAAGTTTTCTTTTCTTTTGTCTTCAGCTGTCCATTCATCTCTGGGCTTTTCTATTCATTGAGGTGCCCCGTCAGTGAATGGCAACTGCAGTGTTTTCTTTTAATATCTTCATTGGACCATCAGTGATGACATACCACATGTCATCATCCTGTGCAGCTAAGTGAGCCTGCATTCTTATTTTCCAGTCATCAAAGTCTTCTTTGGAAAACATAGTTATTTTGTTGAATGAAGACATATTGAACAGTTGTAAGTCAGAATATTCTGAGACAAGATTCAACTGCTCTGATACCACTTGATAGGATCGGTTAATAGGTAGAAAAGTGTTTAGAAGGGGGGTTTGAATAAACACTCACGATTTTTTATAACCTTCTCGAATGAAGTATCAGTTTTGTGATAAACTGAAACTTAGGAATCTTGTCAGTCGATGACAATCAGTTTAACTAAATATAGTTGCGGAAATAAATTGACTGAAAGATAGAATAAATGACTGAAATAATAATGCAAGGATTTATGGATGTTCGGAGATTGAATAACTCCTTACTGTCACCCTTTCTATCACAAGGATAGGATAAAGACTTTGATCAATACAAAACTTGTACAGACCCACTTCAGTTTGGACTTAACACTACCAAGACTGAAACTTTTAGTTAACAACAATTTTCACAGTTCTTCGACTGGATCTAGCACGACTGATATAAGTAATACAGAAGTTTGTGCTAGTAAGCTCGAAAAGTAGCCTCAAATGCTACGAATATTTCTAATAAGAGTGAGCTTTTTGAATCTCAAATGAGAGTAATAAATCTAGAATAACAGCAAGCATGAGAGAATGAATGAATCGTATTTTTCAGCACTGTATCTCATCTATTCTTCTCGCCTATTTATAGGCTTCCTTCCAACTGGTAACAATAAATATAATTTGAATCTTTGTATCTGTTGATTGTCACGTCAACATTCTTCTTACATTCGTACACTGTATTCTCTGAAATGCAGCGTTGCACTACGAGTTACAGTCTGCTTTGTACTATTGTAGGTTGAATGTCCTTTTCAACTAATGACGTGTCCAGCTGAAAGGTCAGCTGAAAGATAGAAGCTGAAGAGATTCACAGCTGCAGTCAGCTGACTGTGCGTCCAGTTTCGTAGATCAGTTGGTTAGATAATTTAGTTGCTGGATTCAGTTAGGGGCGTCCGAAAGCCCTTCAATTTGTCAAACATCCGAAACTTGGTTTCCAACAGTGTGTGTGTGGTGTTCGTGTTTCAGCAGCACTAAGAGTCTTAGAACCCTAGTTTATGCTTTTATAATTTCGAAATATATGGTTTAAAAGATTAGGGTTTTTTTGGGTTTAAATTTTGGAATAATTATGCCCATTAATCCTAGGTCCATTAAGGCCCAATTAATTATAAAATAAAAGTTTAAAAAAATCTTTTTCAAAAATTTTAACTTTCGGGGCCTTAAAAGTCATTCTTTTGACAAAAACCGGCTTTCCCGATAATATAAGGCTCGAGCAATGAATAATTGGGAGTCCAGTATTTTTACAAAATTTTAATCATTTTTAATCATATATAGAGCCTT
Source organism: Primulina tabacum (assembly GCF_025594145.1). Taxonomy (NCBI): domain Eukaryota; kingdom Viridiplantae; phylum Streptophyta; class Magnoliopsida; order Lamiales; family Gesneriaceae; genus Primulina; species Primulina tabacum. The sequence continues at coordinate 27,242,997 of NC_134550.1, read as the reverse complement.
AAAATATTTATCAAAAAATATTTTAATCTTGGTCGTCCACGGTCTCTTTTTTCCGGCCTAATATCGAATATCCAAACCAAATCTTTAATTTTATGAAATAAAGCAATTTAAACATTTAAATTAATTGAATAAAATAAACAAGCAATTTAAATAATTTTCATGCATGTGGTTTACGTGGATTGATTTTCGGGCATTAAAGTAGGATATCATGCTTGACACTTTATGTAAAGTCCAAAACGTAATAACATAATCCAACTGCATGCAAATCTAGGAAAAATAAAAAATGACTAACTAAATCATTTTAGTTGCATTAATTAAATGTGGTAGTAATATTTACATGTTTAAAATGTAGTTTTTATTAAGATGCATAAAATTATGTTTTAAAGGTTATTCAAGACGCGATCGAGGGATGGAGACCAGGGACCGTAAAGGGAAAATATTTGTATTAAATGATTATTTTTTATTATTTAATATATGGTGTATTTAAGGTATTATATTCGAAATTGATGCCTTTTGAATTGTTTTTACGCGCTGAGTCGTATTTTAAACCGGTATTGATTTTTGACAAAAATAAAGACTTTTTGGGAACTCGGCTAATATTTTCAAAAAAATTTCTAAATGAAATATTTAACTACTAACTAATGGGTCTAATGGGCATATTATACCTAGGTTATTAGGCCTAAACTTCTACACAATTATTTATATAAAACTTGAAGCTTCTAAAACAAAATTACACCACACAACACTAGCCTCACCCCCAAAGAAACTGTAGGACACTCCATCAGCAGTCACACACGATCACACGCCCTCACAACCAAGGGACTTTCACGTTATTTTGAGAAGAAAACGCAGCAAACTTCCTTCCCCATCTCTCTGCCAACGTCCCTCGTGTCAAGGATTGTTTTTTGTGCGTAAAATATGCAAAAATTCTTTAATCTTCCTTCAGTCATCGTTCATACTATATTATGTTAATTTAACATGAGTACATGAAAAATATAATACACTTTATTATATTTTCGATTTTATTGCAAAATATGAACAAAACGTGATTCTTTTGCTTTTAAATTCACGTTTATGATGCACTAAGGGGCTGCCATGATATGTCTATGAGAAGGGATGTTTTTCAGTAGGTTTAAGGGTAATAAGTGGCAGGACTAAGGGCTGGAGAAGGGGGGAAAAAAGCTGCACGTTTTTGGGTTCGTAAACAAGTTAGGATTTTCGAATTTGGGTTCCTAGAAGGGCACGGCTGTGGGCTGCTGTTGGGACGTGTCCAGAGGTCCTATGGAGGTCTAGTCGTGGTCCTAGCCGGCTAGTACCGTACCAGGTGTGATGGGAGGAGCTGTAGGCATGAATATGGGGGAGTCGCGCAAGCTTCAAGCGCACGGGTGAGGGTTGTGCTTGTGTGGGCTGTAGGACTGGTCTAGTACTGTCTAAGGGGTTTGGCTAGGATCCCAGTAGGGTCAACTACGGTCTGGATGGGTTGGTCAAGAGCTATATTCGAAGGGTTTGAAGGTGGCTTAGGGCTAGGGTTTTCGAACAAAGGCAATAAAATTCAGTAGGCCTCCTAAGCTTGATCAAGGGTTTTAATTGGCTTGATTTGGGTTGCATAGGATATGGTTAGGTTTTAATAAGCTATAATTAATGTTTGATTAAGTTTAACTAAATTTCGAGTTGATTGGGCTTGAAACCGGGGCGTAGGTTCAAGTTTTAAAACGAATTGAGAAATTAGTCAAGGAGCTTAAGTTTACGCCTAAGAAATATTTATGAGTGTATTTTAAGGTTTTATGTTAAGTTTGGATGGATTCGGGTCATCGTTTTAAGGTCCAAGAGTAATTTGGAAAAGTTAGGGTTTCAAGTGCAAAACGGTCATTTTACACCTCAAAATGTTTGATATCCTGGCAGTGCCCTGAATGCTTTAATAAATGTTAAAGTGTTTATTTTGAAATTTTATGGGATATCATATTAAAAAAAAGATAATGCTAAAAGATGTGTTGCATGCTTGGTTTAAAGGAAAAACGATTTATATGCATGAATTTTTATAAGTGATGAATATAATGAAAGGTTGAAGGAGATGACTTGATTGTGACTAATACAAAGGATATGATGATATGTAAGGACAAGGCTCAGTTGACGGGTGAGAGTGTCACTGATGTCCCCGTCGCCTGGTACCATGGTTATACGAAGATTGATTCATCGAGCAAAAGTTGAAACGAAAGTCGCAATTAATTATCTGAATTCAATAAAATGGAAATATATACGTATATATGGTGAAAGGAATTTTTTTTAAAGTCTATACATGTCCATGAAAAGCTATTTTATTAAAAGTATCTTTCACTATTGCTTGCGAATGTATATATATACTACTTGTTATCATAGTTAACGTTTGCTGAGTCAATAGATCACTAGGCGTGAATGATGCAGGTGAGAATAATTTTGTGATGATGGAGGACTTGATGGTTGAAGTAGCTGGACTGATAGTGCACATAACCCGAGGACCATTGTTATCTCTCTAGTAAAAGTACTAGAGAACGATGTATGTATATACTCTAAAGGGTGCCAAAAGGTATTTCACTAGAAAGGTTATGGCAATATTGTACCTTATTTTATAACATCTCTCTAAGTGAATTCAAACAGGGGTATACATGCAAAATTCCTACGAATACGGGTATTTACCCCTCTTCCCATCTTGTCTCCAGCAGATGAACGTATCACAAGAAGCTGGGTTACGCTATATTTAGGTTTGGTTTGACTATTTTACATTTTGCACTACGTTCTTATGGATTTTAAAATAATAGGTTGATTTAAATGGTGAAAAAATACATTTATATGCATAGTATGATTGGGCGAAGCTTGAAAGGATTTTAAAAAGAAAAAAAAATTCTATTATATTTTAAAGTAAAACGAGTATTAGATGTTTCAGTTAGTATCATAGCAATGTTCTTGCAAAAGGTTGTGCCACCGCCAGTTCCCAAAATCTCAGTCGTCAAGCCTCAAGTCTATAAGTTTAATTGCTTTAAATGATTTTAATGATAGTGCCTGCATCTTTACATGGTTCATATGTTTAAGTTACATGTTTAAAAGCTTTTCGAAGTTAAATGATATTCATGCTTAAAGTTGCTCGAATAAGGATTTTTATATGCTACATGGTTAGAAGCTTAGATTTAAATGCATGTTGGTTACTTCTAGATTTTGGAAAACGTTCAGATATAATGCCTCCTAGACGCGCACTTAGTACTGATAGGCAAGCTTAGACTAATGAGGATCGTAGAAGAATGCACCCCCACCTCCCAATGGTATGCTGCTACACACGTTCTGGAGGGTATGGCATGCTTCTTTGAGCAGCAGGCTCCGAAGCCACAGCATGATGTATATGATCAGTTCTGGATGCTTGGTCCGAAGGAGTTTTCTTGCACCACAGAACTATTTGCTACTGTGGGTTGGATTCGATCTCTTGAGATGCATTTCCGTTATCTAAATATAGGGGATGCTGACCAAGTGAGGCATGCTACTTAAATGCTTCGAGATGATACTTCGCTTTGGTGGGAATGAGCTGAACATTGTATCAATCTAACCAATATCACTTGGGTGCAATTCAAAAACATCTTGTATGAGAAGTATTTTACTGTTGACATCCGTGGACGTTTGAAGAGGGAGTTTATGACTCTCCGTCTGAGAGACATGAATGTGACTGAGTTCGTTAGGAAGTTTGATAGGGATTGTCACTTTGTGCCCTTTATTGCTAGGGATGCTGCTGAGAAGCTGAGGCACTTCATGGATGGCCTTCGACCTACTTAACGTCGTGATGTGATGTTGATGCGACCGACGGATTATGCAGCTGCCACTGCTTGTGCTTTCCAAGCTGAGCAAGCCCTGAAAGATATTGACTTTGACACACAACGCAAAAGTAGTAGCACCAACAGAACTCTCAGCCAATCAAGAGGCAATTTACGGGACCTCTCAAAGCTCAAGGGCAGCAAAAGCCCCAATTACAGTGGAAGAAGCCGGGGCAACAGAAGCCACCACATTCTTGAGCACCAAAACCTGAATAGAGGCCACTGTGCAAAGAATGCAAACGCCCACACCTTGGCAAGTGCACGTGGGGAACATACAAGTGTTTTATTTGCAAGGAGGAAGGACATAAATCAATGGATTGCCCAAAGAAGAAAGGATCCACTGTTGATAAAGCTTATGTCATGCATGCTGAGGATGCTAAAGTACAGCCAGACACGACTCTGATTACTGGTAACCTAGTTGTTTAACATTTTTACATTTTTTTATTTCATGAAATGCAAAACTAATTAATGGAATTGCTTGGGATAATAAGAACTTAGAGGAAAATACGTTCCTTACTCTTCCTGAGTTGAATTTAAGAGATGACATTGAAAATTATAGAAATTGGGCATAAAATATAAGCTTTAATAACGTAAAGGAATGAATTAAACCAAAAAAGAATTTTAGGGCTTAAAAATGAAGGGACCGAAAAGTTAAAGGACCAAATTGCAAAATCAAAAGTTTAAGGATTAAATTGCACTAGGCCAAGGATTTCAGGGGACAAACCGTAAATTTTTAGAAGTTCAAGGGCTGAAATTGAGATGACGAAATTCTAAGGTGAAAAATGGAATTTTCGAAAATTCAGGGACTAAATTGCAAAGTTTTGAAAGTTCAGAGGTTGTGTTTCGAATTCTAGACAAACAAATTTTAGGGAACAAAACAGCAAATTCGAAGGGGATATGGCTGAAATGGAGTGCATCCGAAATTTAGTGGGATTACGATGCAATTTTCGAAAATTTTAAGGACCTAAATGAAAGAATTTTGAAACTTTAAGGGGCTGAAACATAGTTTCGAAAATTTATTTTGGGTAAATTGTTCATTTTCGAGATTTACTAAGGATTTAATGTGGTAATTTCAAGAATTTTGGGGCACGAATGATAGAAATTCTTTAAGTTTTCGACTCGATTGGATTTGCGGGCATAGTTCGATATTGAGATCGACTATGGGTTCCTAGTGGCGATTCACTGAGAGAGATTATTATGAAGGAAGTTCCTAATACTCCGTACTCCATTCATCCTGGAAGTACGAAGATGCACAAAGATTTCCAGCAATTATACTGGTGGTCGGGCATGAAAAGAGACATCATGCGTTTTGTGTCCAAGTGTTTGACATGCCAACAAGTTAAGGGAGAGTATTAGAGGACAGCAGAGAAGCTTAAGCTACTTCCTATTCCCGAGTGAAAATGGGAAAATATTATGATGGATTTTGGAGTGGGATTGCCAAGGACTATCAAGGGATTCAATGTCATTTGGGTGATAGTTGATCGTCAAACGAAATCAGCGCACTTTCTAACTATTAAGACGACATTCACATGACACAGTATGCAGAGCTGTATATCCGAGAGATAGTCCGATTGCATGGAATTCATGTGTCATTGTTTCGGACAGAGATCCGAGGTTCACATCGTCGTTCTGGAAGAGTCTACATGCAGCGATGGGAACGAAGCTATTTTTCAGCACAGCGTTTCATTCTCAAACCGATGGCCAGTCCGAAAGAGTGATTCAAATGTTGGAGGATCTACTCCGAGCTTGTGTAATCGATTTCCAAGAAAGTTGGGAACCGAAGTTACCTCTAGTAGAGTTCACTTATAATAATAGCTACCAGTCGTCTATAGGTATGGCTCCTTACCAGGCACTTTACGAATGGAAATGTAGATCACCTATACATTAGGACGAGGTTGGTGAAGGAGGAGAATTAGGTCCGGACTTGATCAAGCAGACAACGGAGCTAAAAGTCAAAATCCGAGATAGGATGGAGACTACTCAAAGTCGCCAAAAGAGTTACGTTGATAAGCGTCGAAGGGAGCTAGATTTGGGAGTGGGTGACCACGTATTTGTAAAAGTAGCACTAGCACCTATAAAGGGCGTTATGAGATTTGGCAAGAAAAGAAAACTCAGTCTGAGGTTCATAGGACCGTTTGAGATTCTAGAGAGGATTGGAACATTAGCCTATAGAGTGACGTTACCACCGACGCTAGCTGGAGTGCATAATGTGTTCCATATCTCGATGCTGCAAAAGTACATGTCGAATCCATCACATGTACTAAATTATGAGCCTCTGTAGTTGACTCTGCATACGTCCTACGAGGAAATACATATACAAATTTTGGATAGGCAAGAAAAAATACAACGAAATAAAGTTATACAAATTGTCAAAGTCAAGTGGCTAAATCCTTCGGAGGAAGAAGCTACTTAGGAAACTGAGAGGGACATGAGGAGTCACTATCCGGAGTTATTCGATAAGTTTTAATTTCGAGGACGAAATCTCATTTAAGGAAAGGAGGAATTGTAAGGTCTAAAATGTGATAACGTAATCCAACTGAATGCTAATCTAGGGAAAATAAAAAATGAATAATTAAATAATTTTAATTGCATTAATTAAATGTGATAGACATGTTTACATATTTAAAATCTAGTTTTTATTAATAAGCATGAAACTATGTTTTAAAGATTATTCCAGACGCAATCAAGGAACGGAGACCGAGGACCGTAAAGGGAAAATATTTTATTAAATGATTATTTTTAATTAATTAATATATGGTGTATTTAAGGTATTATATTCGAAATTGATGCTTTTTGATATGTTTTTACCCGTCGAGTCGTATTTTTAGCCAAAAACCAATTTTTGACGAAAATAAAGACTTTTTAGGAACTCGGCTAATATTTTCAAAAATGTTTCTAAACGAAATATTTTAACTACTATCTAATGGGCCTATAATACCGAGATTATTGAGCCTAAACTCCTACACAACTATTTATATAAAACTAGAAGCTTCTAAAACCTAAATTACACCACATAACACACGCCTCACCCCTAGAAACTTTAGGACTCTCTATCAGCAGCCACAAACGATCACACACCCTCACAACCAAGGCACTTTCATGTTATTTTGAGAAGAAACGCAGCAAGCTTCCTTCCCCGTCTCTCCGCCTACGTTCCTCGCGTCAAGGGTTGTTTTTCGTGCATGAAATACGCAAAGGCACGCCTTAATCTTGCTTCACTCATCGTTCATACGATAATATGTGTATTTAACATGATTGCATGAAAAATATGATACACTTTCTTATATATTCTTTTTTATGGCAAAACATGAACAAAACTTGATTTTTTTTGCTTTTAAATTAACATTTATGATGCACAAAGTGATTGCCATGATAGGGCTGTGGGAAGGGATGTTTTTCAGTAGGTTTAAGGGTCATAAGGGGCAAGGCTAAGGGCTGGACAAGAGGGGAAACAAGCTGCATGTTTTTTGGTTAAAAAATAAGTTAGGGTTTTCGGCTTTGGGTTACTAGAAGGGCAAGGCTGTGTGCTGCTGTTGGGATGGGTCCAGAGGTCCTAAAGGGGTCTAGTCATGGTCCTATCCAGCTAGTACCATACTTGGTGCGAGGGGAGGGATTGTAGGTGTGAATATGGGGGAGTCGTGCAAGGCTTCAAGCGCACAGGTGAGGGTTGTGCTTGCGTGGGCTGTAGGGCTGGTCCAGTAGTGTCAAAGGGATTCGGTTAGGGTCCTAACAGGGCCAGATATGGTCTGGATGGGCCGGTCAAGAGCTAGGGTCTAAGTTTTTGAAGGTGGCTTACCGCTAGGGTTTTCGAACAAAGGCTATAAATTCAGTAAGCCTCCTAACCTTGATCAAGGGTAGAACGTTCACTACTCGTTCTTCTTCAAAATATACTAGAAATTTTTTTTTTCATACCATTCTTACAAAGGTTCAGCCGAACACTATACATATGTATAAATATTTTTGACACAATTTAAAATAAATTCACCAACTAATTATTTGAAAATCTAAAAGAAAGCATTCAAAACATGAAATAGTAAATCGTCAACGAAACCTAAATTTAATATTTTTCAAAATAAATCATAAACATCCTAATCTCTCAAAATCCTCAAAAGAATAAAATTACTAAATGTCATAAAATCCTTAAAGTAGCTTAAATCATAAACTTAATTTCTAGCGACGGTCCTCAGGTTGTGTGCACCTTCAGTCCAGCTTGTTCAACCATCAAGTCCTCCATCAATATCATGCTCATCTGCATCGATCACACCTAGTGAATCTATTGACTCGGCAAACCTTAACTGTGATAACAAGTAATGCATATACATTCCCAAGCAATAGTGAAAATACTTTTAATAAAAAAGCTTTTCATGAACATGCGTAAATTTAAACATTTTCCTCTCATCATATAATTTTTCATTTTCATCATATACGTATATGTTTTTCTTTTATTTAATTCAGATCCTCAATTATGACTTTCGTATTAGTTGTAGGTCGATGGATCCATCCATGTATTACCACGGTACTGTGCGGCGGGGACATCAGAGAGTGCCCGTTAACTGAACATTTGCCTTACATATCATCGTATCATTGTATCATCGTATTAGTCCCAACCAATTCAGCTCCTTCAACTTTTCATATTTCCATCACATAAAAATTCATGCACATATATATCATTTTTTTCTTTCAAACCAAGCATGTAACATGTCTTTTAGCATTAACGTTTCATCATAAAATTCAATAAATATTTGAAATAAACATTTTAACATATATAACAGCATTCAGGGCAATGCCAGGACGTCTAACATTTTTAAAGTGTAAAATGACTGTTTTGCCCCTGAAACCCTAACTTTCACAATTTATTCTTAGACTTTAAAACGACGACTCAAATCATTCCAAACTTAATATAACACCTTAAAATACACCCATAAATATTTCTTAGATGTAAAATTTAGCTCCCTGACTAATTTCTCAATTCATTTTTAAACTTAGACGTACATCCATGTTTTGAATCGTATTGACTCGAAACTTCCCCAACCTTTGCCAAACTTGATCCAAAGCTTATTAACACCTAATCAAACCTTACACAACCTAAACCAAGCCATTTAGAACTTCAGAAATGCTTAGATACCTACTAAAAATTCTTGCACTTCTCAACAAAACCCTAACCCCAACCAAGCTTCCTCTCCTTCGACCCTAGGACCAAACTCTTATGATCCCTCCTGGACCAGCCTTCCAGCCATGCACAAGGACGTGCACGCTTTGCTCGGGTCCCTCACGCGCATGGCTAGATTGGGTATTAGCCGTGCCCCTCCCCTTCCTAAACCATCCAGCCATCTATGGACCACCATGGCTCGTGGCAACACCCTCATGAGCCCAGCCCTTCGCCTTGCAGACACCCCGCACAGACCTCTTCATTTTTCCCTTGAAACCGCACGCCCTAGCTATCCTATCGTGCAGCCTTAGCCTCCCATGTTACAACCATGAATCGCGCTTCTATGGACTCTTAAACATGTGGAAAAACATCCCTTCAAGTGTCCCTACAATGGCGTTCTCTTTGTACATCATTAGGAAGATTTTTTAAAAAAGAAAAGTCTAGTTTTATACATGTATAGCCATAAAACGTAAATAAAAGTAGTGAATCATATTTTTCATAGAATGAAAATTAAATACACATAATATGGTGTGAAAGATGTTTAAAAGAAGATTAAGGCGTGCCTTTGCGTATATTATGCTCGAAAATCGACTTACGATGCGAAGAACGTCGGCTGAGAGACGGGGGATGAAATCTTGCTGCATTTTTCTTCAACTTGTTTTAATTTTCCTTTGAAATTACGTGTGAGTGTGTGGTGGTGTTGCTGAAGAAAGAGTCCTAGTGTTCTAGGTGTTCCGTGCGTGTAATTGTGTGGGTTTTGGGGAGGGTTTTTTGCTTATATTTTAATTAAAACACATTGTACATGATTAGGCCTATTAAACTAGCATATTAGGCCCATTAAGCCCAATATGTAATATTTAATATATTTTGTTTAGGAAAGTTTGTGAAAATATTAGTCGAGTTCTCAAAAGGTCCATATCTTCATCGAAAATCGATTAACGGTTTAAAATACGACTCGACGTATAAAAACACATCATTTTAAAAATTTCATATAAAATACATCACACATTAAACAATTAAAAAGAATTACTTAACAAAAATATCTTCCCTTATATGGTCTCCGGCCTCCTTTCTTCGATCGCGTCTCGAATAGCCTTCAAAACATATTTTTATGCATTCTAATATAAAACTACATTTTAAACATGTAAACATGCACACCATAATTAATTCATTTAGTTAAAACCATTTAATTAATCATTTTCTATTTTTCCTAGATTTGCATGCAGTTGAATTACGTTAATGTATTTTGGGCCTTAGAAATGGTTTTAATTGGATTGATTTGGATTGCATAGGGTATGGTTAGGTGTTAATAAGCTATAGTTCAAGTTTGGTTAAGTTTCGAGTTGATTCGGGTTGAAACGAGGTCGTACGTTCAAGTTTAAAACGAATTGAGAAATTAGTCGAATAGCTTAAGTTTACGCCTAAGAAATGTTTATGTGTGTATTTTAAGGTGTTATGTTAAGTTTGGATGGATTCGAGACGTCATTTTAAGGTCCAAAGATAATTTGAGAAAGTTAGGGTTTCAGAAGCAAAACGATCATTTTACACCTGAAAAATATTAGACTTCCTAGCAGTGCCCTGAATGCTGTAATGAATGTTAAAATCTTTATTTTGAAATTTAAGGGATTTTATGATGAAAAACGATAATGCTAAAAGATGTGTTGTATGCTTGGTTTAAAGGAAAAATGTTATATATGCATTAATTTTTATAAGTGATGAATGTAATAAAAGATTGAAGAAGGTGACTTGATTGTGAATAATACGTAATGATATGATGATATGTAAGGCCAATACTCAGTTGACCGATGAGAGTGTCGCTGATGTCCTCGCCGCCTGGTACCATGATTATACATAGATGGATACATCGACCAAAAGCTGAAATGAAAGTCACAATTAATTATCTGAATTAATAAAATATAAACGTATACGTATATGTTGAAAGGAAAAAAGGATATGATGAAGGGAAAAAGGTTTAAAGTTTATGCATGTTCATGAAAAGCTATTTTATTAAAAATATCTTTCACTGTTGCTTGCGAATGTATATATGTACTACTTGTTATCATGGTTAAGGTTTGCTTAGTCAATAGACTCACTAGGTGTGAATGATGGATGTAAGGATAATTTTGATTATGATAGAGGACTTGATGGTTGAACTGGCTGGGCTAATGGTGCAAATAACCCGAGGACATTTGTTAGTTTTCCGCATTAGCATGATTTTAAAGATTTTATGATTATTATGCTTTTGAGTTCATTTTTAGAGGATTTAAGATATTTATGTTGCATTTGAAAAATGCTAGCTTTAGATTTGTTTTGACGATTTTCCGTTTTGTATTGCGTTTTTGAGGATTTTTAAATATTAGGTTAATTGGTTTATTTTAAATAGTGCAAAAATATATTTATATGCATAGTATGATTCGGCCGAAACTTGAAAGGATTTTAAAAAGAAAAAAATTATAGTATATTTTAAAGTAAAACGAGTATTAGTCGTTTCACTTTATCAAATAGTTTTTTAGCAACCTGAGTTGTTATATCCATCTTAATCTGTTAATATCTGAACAGTCAGAGTTGAACGGAGAGTTGAAGGGTCAGACTCTGAAGTATTTCTTTGATAGAGTGATCTGACTTGAAACCAAGACAAGTGATGATCTATTAATGATATCTGCAGCTTGAGATTTGATAGAAAAATGAGCGATCTAACTTGTCTAGTAGCTAAGTCATGTAATTATATGAAAATAACGGTTTGACATGAAACTGTACGTTGTTGTTTTTGTCATTGCCAAAACTATGCTAACTGTACTATGCGCCATGTCATCGAACCACCATTTTCCAGTCGCAAAAGAATAAGCTCCTCATGCTCCTCGTGATGGCGTGTCATAGCTTGACTTGAACTAAAAAATAAATCAACAAACTTAATTATATTTATGTAATGAAGATTTATCTTCTTTTTTTTTTTCAGCGTGTGACAAAATCTCACCATTTCATTTAATATACTAAATAAGTTCTATTGTCTAACCTTACTAATTAATTTAAAAATCGGTTTGAGCAAATTAATACTCTAAAAATATTTACTTGAAATATAAAATTCCAATTTTGAAGTCAGTTTCAGATTTCATCAGATGAATCATATTCGACTAACCTTTCGAATGTTAAGGGCTCAAACCCATTTTTCCAACTACATAAATCATGAAAATTATTAATTTATTTTCAAAAGAAACGCCACGACAATCCGTTATCATCTATATCCACAAAATTTTATTTTAGAAGTTGGGTACATAACACTTTTCTTCCAACAGAGAACATCTCATTTATCTTCTTTTTTTTAAAAATAACTTTAAAATTATCTCAAATTGAAATATATTTTACATAAAATATGGATAAATATGAAAGCAACTATCATTGTCAACCTTCGTTTATGCATGGTAACGAAGCCATATCCCATCGAATAATGGAGAACAATGCTTTGGTCAAATAATTCTTAGAGTTTCGCAAGTATATATAGGTCCCTCCATGTGTTAAATCAATTCATGCACATTACAATCATCCATATGCAACAAATACAGATGGTCGTGTTTTCGTGCATTCAAATGATTTTTTAATAATTATGTAGCAGTTTCTTTTTATATATAGTTTTACGCAATTAAATCAACGGTATATTTGCCTAATGAATGATTATCTGATACAAAATGATTACCAAATATTAAGAGAATTATATTGAAATTATTTCAAATCTATGAACTCATCTACAAATTAAGCAGATGTTGTTCTCTCTATTTGTTCGATCACAGCACATGGGTAGCTAGTGTCCTAACATTTAATTTAGTGACTGGCTACAAGAAAAATCACGTCATTTCTTCCTATGATACAGTCCTGTATTGAGCAACATAAAAAATATATATGACTTTTTTAGAACCATTTGATTGAATGTTTGGGGACTATGGTGTGGAATATGTTAGATTAGATGTCCTGCAAGCCAACAGTTGGCTAAGGAATTTATTGACTCAAGTATAATAAAAAATCTTTATTTTAATATAATTTAACTATTTATGATCTTGTTTTACTTTGTCTGTTTACCCATGCAATCAGCATAGATAAAGTCATTGATTATACTTTAATACAAATGAATCGTAATTCGATGTTGAAACTCATTTGCAAACACTGTATAATCTAAATTCGTTCCTAGTCGATTCAGCCGCCTAAAACATGGATAAAAGTCGCTTGAGCTTGAGACTAGCATCTGTGATGTTGTGTACCGCATTTTTTGGTAAGGGCATAGAGATGTCCAAACATGCAGATGGGTATTCATATGATGATTATACCGAACTACACTCTCTCGGACTTTCCAAGTGGTTATCATTCATCGAGAGGATAATTCCGTGATTATGATTGTATATCATTAGCCCTTACGACCCGGGACAACACTGAGGCTCTATACGCTAGGGCTTGGCTTTGACTCGTTTACCGGTTCCAGGAGAGTCATCAGGTTGCGAGGTTGGGTAAAGTTGCAACACTTGTAGGAGCCAGTGCATTGTAGTCGGGAATTCACCGCTCACCTACGGGTGTGGATATCCTATGTGATCTGATGAAATAATAGTGCATGGAATCTCTGGCCAGAGTATGTGATGTACGTTAGAGAAGGGGTTCTCCAAATTGTACATGTGATGCCACTATTTATTCTCAAAGGTGTGTCACATGGGTATCGAATTATTATGCAACCTTCGATGAACCAATGATTGCAGATTCGATCGGGATATATGAGATGAGGGAACCGTACTGTACGTTAATCATAATCGACTAGTTCTTGCAGGCATTATCAGTGATACCTAGGGGATCATGGGGCGATGCTACTAGACTCTCTTACCATGATCCGATTGGTGCAATCAGAAATGAGTTCTGACATTCTTGATAAAGGAGTTGATGAAAAGAATTGGGTTAACTAGGGTAAGCCCGAATAAAGGATTATGTCCTGAATCACAAAGAGTTGTGAACCCACGGCTAGCTGTATCCCTGAACTATTGAGGGTCACATAAGCACTGGTTTACTTGTTCTCATTGAGATAATAAATTCAATGAGTTGAATTTATAAGAAATAAGCTTGATATGATCAATCGATAAACTTATAAATAAAGTTTATAAAAGCTTAAAGAAATTTTGAGAGCTTGACTGCTAAAATAGTCAAAGGGAGTGCACTTGCCTTATTTAGATATTGATGATCTCGAAATTAAAGTGTGCATCATAATAACAATAAGTTGAAATTATCACATCGATGATGTTGAATCGTCGATCGGGATTGTGGTGATATTAATGTAATGGGAGCATGGATCATGGGCTTGTAAGAGTATAAGTCCATCATGCTAATTTATTAAAGTTCAAATGAGCTTTAACAATTAAATTATATTTTAATTGAGTTAAAATATATCCCATTAAGTTTTTATAAATATGGTATTGATTTATGTAATATGAAAATATTCATGATACTATAATTTTAAAAAGTTACATACAAAATTAAATAATATATATATATATGCATATATTCGAAATGTGCATGATTGTGGTGTGTGCAATTTTCGAGAATCTAATATATATGCTGAAATCATTAACTTATTTAATATGATTAATTAAGGAAAGCAATTATTAGTTAAAATAATAAAATATATTGCTTTGGTTGGTGATAGAAGAGGCATCCGAAACTTTTGCAAGAAGAAAAGAAAGGATTTCGGCTCTTCCAAAATTTTTTCCGGTGGTAGCTCTCAAAATCCAAAAATTTTGAAAAGAAAAATTCGGCTTGTGTATTGAGTCGATTTCTTTTATGTTCTACCTCTTCGAAAAATATCTTCTATTTTTCTAGTGCAATTTAGAAGAGGAATAAATATTTCAGTCGTGGACCTGATTCGGAGATCGAAGAAAGTTCGTAGCAAAATTCAACAAGAGCTATATCCGCTAACACCGGAAAAGTTGGAGCCGAGTGAATTTGTAATGCCCGAGATTTTATTTGTTTAATTCGAGATTATTAATTAATAATTGATGTGATTATAGAAGGACCACTCCGAGACCAGATTTGGAAAGGCATGAGGATTGTAGTTGTAAAATCCAGTAGGTATCGCGCACATGCGCGGAGATGAGGCGCGCATATGCGCGAGAAGCAAATGCCGAGGCAGAAGACCTCCCGCATATGCGCGAGCATGTGAAATAAAGAAGTGTCGAGACAATAGGTCTCGTGCATATGCGTGAAGACGGGGCGCGCATATGCGCGAGCAGAAGGATTCTACTTATGCCGAGACAGTAGATCTCGCGCATATGCGCGAACACAGGGCGCGCATATACGCGAGCATTGATGTATGAAAGGTTGCCACTTGTCTTGCCATGCATGGGGACATGTATAAACTACAAATCTCCAATTCAGAATTTAGATTTTCAGCAAGAACGAAGGATTCCATAGAAAGAATTCTCAAGGTTGTTCAGATTTTAGAAAATTGATTGTACAAGATCCGAACGTCAGAATTTCAATCTGAGTTGAGTTCTGTGTTTCTCTCGTCAAAAACTTCAAAAGGACGTAAGTTTTACTACTTTCTTTTATGGTTTGAAAACTTGATATTGGGGAAATCATGATTTGAGTTATATTATGTATTCCTGAGATTGTGATAATTGTATAATCGAAATCGGATCGAAGAACAGACACCGTACGCAATTGTTATCATTTTTCAGATTTAATTTGATTGAGAATATAAAGATTTGGTATTGGAATTGTGTTTATCGACCGATTATGAGTTGTTGAGATTGGTATTTATTGATATTGTATTGCCGGTATCTCGAGATTGTGCTGTTATGCCGTCGAAACAGAATTAGATTGAGATTGATCAATTCATGTCTTGAATTGAGTTATATATTGATGTTGTACTTCTCGAATGTCATTCCAGATTGGTATTGAATATTTCAAAGACAGAACAAAGCCAAACCCCGAGAAAAGAAAGGTATAAATCAATGTTAAACCGGGAAGATACGACTCGGGTAAGAGATAGCTCGAGTTTCCCAAAACCTTACACTTTATTGTAATCGCTTTGATGTATTTGCAATTCTTGAGATTGGTATGCTTAGTCTATTGATTTATAGCAAAGCATGCATAGAGTCTTTGGCAGATGTGCCATGTCTTTGGCAGAGGTGACAAGTCACTGGAAATTTGGTTTATATCGATGTTGCTTAGGAGTAGATCGACTCCTATTGTAGAGATTCGATTTATAAGGCCAAAGTCTGGGAATAAGAACGTACAACCATCTAGCTGGGAAGAGTAGGTGGGAGACTGTTACGTTCTTATTCAACCGGGATCCCTAGATAAGAGTCGAGTCAAAGAATAAGAGTTCATGAGTTTGATTTACAGATTGTATCGATTTATGTTTATTAGATTGTGATGCATGTGTTTACAAATGTTATATGCTTTTATATATGTTTGTATGAAAGGCATGTATATATTGTTTATACTGGGAATATATTTCTCACCGGGTTATCCGGTTGTTGTTGTGTTTGTATGTGTGCATGACAACAGGTAGTACTGGATCAGGGTCAAGAAGAGCTTGAGAGATCGAGATTAGAGTGGAGATCCGGGCCTAAAAGTAGAATTGACTTTCAGCACTTGATATGTAGTGGATGAACATTAGTTTGTTATGACTTTCTTTTGTACAAGACTTGTACTTTGGATCTTGTTGTAGATATTAAACTTGACTTTGTAATTTGAATGAGATGTGACCTAACTTATTATAGATATTTGTACACTGGTTTATAAGGTGTTCAACATTAAAAAAAAATTTACGACCCAGATTATTTAAATTGATCCATTTAATCCTAATAATGATTGGAAGAATGAATTAGCGTCCGAGTCCCCACAACAAGTGGTATCAGAGCTGTAGATGTATGTTCCTTAGACTGAGTTAGAAGCAAGTGAGCGGGGTAGATTGAGTTTTCTTTCCTGCTTTTGTAATGCTAGCATCACAACATCATAGCATGACAGCATGTTTTATTGCTTTGAACATACATGTTTACCTGATATGATTGGAAACGTGTATTATTGAGAATGAATCAGAACCGATTCTTGATCAGAGGTATGATGATCAGAGGAGGACTGACACATATTTGTTATATTTTGTTGCTAACCATTTTGATAATCAGATATGCCTACTCGAAGAATCCCACAACAGGGTACTATCTCTACAAATCCGATGGATGTTACAGCAACACCCATGGAAACACTGCTGAATATAATTCAATCGTTCAAACCACCGACTTTGAAGGGAACAGAGAATTCTATTAATTGTGAGAGTTGGCTGGTTGACATTGAATTGTTGTTTGATTCACTTGATTATACAAATGAACGAAGAGTTAGATTGATTGGGCATCAATTGCATGATGTTGCAAAGAATTAGTGGCTCACAACCAAGAGGGCTTTGGAGTATCAAAGTACAGTTATTACTAGGAAGATCTTTAAGACAGAATTTTATCAAAGATTTTTCAAAGTATCGTACAGAAAAGACAAGGGTACATAATTTGCTAATCTGAGACAAGGTCATTTGAATATTGAAGAATATGTGGCCAAATTCTCTACCTTGTTACGATTTGCTCCCCATGTTGCTGAGAATGATGAAGCGGTTGCTGATCAGTTCATCAATGGGCTGAATCCTGAGATCTTTACACTGGTAAATGCAGGGCGACCAAATAACTTTGCTGATGCTTTGAATAGAGCAAAAGGAGCAGAAGCAGGCCTGTTTAGACAGAAAGGAGCTTCGTATGTTTCTCAGCGACATAAAATAGCAACAACCCTCAGCTCAGTTCCACCAACCTCCTCCCAGATTTGATAGTTGTGGTAGCAGCAGTGGGAAGAAAGATAATTTGAAAGCTCGAGGGCAACAATTTAAGAAGTCTGGTAGTAGTTCATCTAGCTCCAGAGGTTCACGACAGAGCCAGAGTTATACCGGGGTCTATTGCAGAAATTGTGGAGGAAGACATCCAACAGATCAATGCCAAGGAGTGCTTGGTAGTTGCAATATCTGTCGACAGCAAGGAAATTTTGCCAGAGTCTGTCCACAGCGAGGTTCTCAACGATCCCAAGGAGCAGAATCATCTGGATCAGTGGCTCAGACTGATAGACGATCATCTGCAGTTCACTCTTTCCAGCCACCTACTACTCAGTCACAGCCGAGGCCAGGAGGAAGCCAGACTGTTAGCCAGCCTCCGAGACAGGAGGCCAGAGTGTTTGCATTGACTGAAGAATAGGCACAGGAAGCACCTGATGATGTTGTTGCAGGTAACTGTTCTCTTTGTGGTTACTCTGCTTATGTATTGATTGATACCGGTGCATCCCATACTTTTATATCTGAGCGATTTGCATTGATACATGATTTGTCTGTTGAGTCACTATCTGCTGTAGTATCGGTCTCTTCACCTTTGGGGAGAGGTCTTATATCAGTAAAGTATGCTAAACGTTGTATAATGCAGTATGATGGGAATGAGATTGAGTTAGATTGTATTGTACTTGGTTTGTCTGATTTTGATTGCATTATCGGTATTGATATGCTGACCAAATACAGAGCTACCGTAGATTGTTTCCAGAAAATTGTAAGATTCAGACCTGATATGGCTGATGAATGGAAATTTTACGGTAAGGGTTCCAGTGCACGAATTCCTTTGATATCTGTGTTTTCTATGACTCGATTATTACAGAAAGGAGCAGAGGGATTCCTTGTGTATTCAGTAGATGTACTGAAATGAGCTCGTCATTGGCAGATTTTCCAGTGGTATGTGAGTTTGTTGATGTCTTTCCAGATGATATTCCAGGTTTGCCTCCACGAGAAATACTTCAGCATTGAATTGATACCAGGTACTGTTCTTATTTCTAAAACTCCATACAGAATGGCACCGATTAAATTAAAAGAATTGAAAGAGCAGCTAGAAGATTTACTAGCCAAGGGTTACATCAGACCGAGTGTTTCTCCTTGGGGCGCTCCAGTACTGTTTGTAAGAAAGAAAGATGGTTCAATGAGACTCTGCATTGACTATCGGCAACTGAACAAGGCTACGATAAAGAAAAAATATTCGTTGCCTCGTATTGACGATTTATTTGATCAGTTGTAGGGTTCTTCTGTTTATTCCAAGATCGATCTGAAATCTGGATATCATCAGATGAGAGTCAGAGATTCTTATATATCGAAAACAGCTTTCAGAACAAGATATGGCCACTATGAGTTTATAGTCATGCCGTTTGGTTTAAAGAATGCTCCAGCTGTATTTATGGGTTTGATGAACCGTATATTTAAGAAGTATCTTGATGATTTTGTGATTATCTTTATTGATGATATTCTGATTTATTTCAAGAATATGATTGATCATGCTGAACATCTGAGAACTGTATTGAAGATTTTGATAAATGAGAAATTATATACAAAGCTGTCTAAATGTGAGTTCTGGCTAAAACAAGTTGTATTTTTGGGGCACATTATATCCGGAGACGGTATTTCTGTTGATCCTAGAAAAGTCGAGGCTGTGATCAGTTGGCCTAGACCGACATCAGTGCTAGAGATACGCAGTTTTATGGGTTTAGCAGGATACTATCGTCTATTCATCAAAGATTTTTCTAGTATTGGTAAGCCGATTACTTAGTTGACTCAGAAGAATGCCCCTTTCAATTGGTCAGAAGCGTGTGAATCCAGTTTTGTAGAGTTGAAGAAGAGATTAACCAGTGCTCCTGTGTTAACTATTCCGTCAGTTACTGGTGATTTTGTTGTTTATTGTGATGCTTCTCACAGAGGACTAGGTTGTGTTTTGATGCAGCGAGGACATGTTATTGCTTATGACTCGAGACAACTGAAACCACATGAGACTCGCTATCCGATTTATGATCTTGAATTGGCTGCTATCGTATTTGTATTGAAGATTTGGCGTCACTACCTATACGGTGAGAAATTTGAAATTTATTCTGATCACAAGATTTTGAAATATTTATTTTCACAGTCAGAACTGAATATGAGACAACGAAGATGGTTTGATTTATTGAAAGACTTTTATTTTGAAATCAAATATTATCCGGGTAAGTTGAATACAGCAGCTGATGCACTGAGTCGAAATGTATGTTCTTTATCCTTATCGACGATTGGTGTTTCGAATTTGATTGAAGATTGCTGTCTTTCTAGATTAATATTTGAGACAGATTATCAACCTCTGAGATTGTATGCTATTCAAGTTGAACCATAGTTGATTTTAAGAATTAAAGAAGTACAGTAAATTGATCAGAATGTTCAGAACTCGATATTGATGGTCAGATCAGGGCATCAATCAGAATATCAGGTTCGTGATGATGTGTTATATGTGAATAATCGACTTGTTGTTCCAGATGTTTCAAACTTGAAACATCAGATTTTGACAGAAGCGCACTGTAGTCGTTTGAGTATTAATCCTAGTGGCAGAAAAATGTACAATGACCTGAAGAAACAGTTTTGGTGGAAACAGATGAATTCAGACATTGCAGAGTTTGTATCCAAATGTTTGAATTGCCAACAACTGAAAGCAGAAAGGAAGAAACCAGGAGGTCTATTACATAGCTTATCTATTCCAGAATAGAAATGGGATCACATTTCCATGGATTTTGTTACGAAGCTACCACGATCCTCCAGAGGTTGCGATGCGATTTGGGTCGTTATTGACAGATTGACCAAATCAGCATGTTTTATTCCGTATAGAATGACGTACAGACACAACCAAATGGCAGAGATTTATGTCAGAGAAGTGGTCAGATTGCATGGTGTTCCGAAGTCTATCGTATCAGATCGTGATCCTCGATTTACTTCACACTTTTGGCACAGTCTGCAACAAGCTCTAGGCACGAAATTATATCTGAATACTGCATATCATCCTCAGACCGACGGACAGTCAGAGCGGACTATCTAGTCATTGGAATATATGCTGAGAACTGTAGTGCTAGACTTTGGCACTAGTTGGCAAGATTCTTTGCCACTTTGTGAATTTTTCGTACAACAACAGCTATCAGACGATTATAGAGATGGCTCCATTTGAAGCGTTGTACGGCAAGAAATGCAGATCCCCTCTCTATTGGGATGAGATATATGAGGTACCTGAACTTGAACATGATATGATTCGAGATATGACTGAGAAAGTGAAGCTGATTCAGCAGAGAATGAAGACAGCTCAGAATAGGCAGGCCAAATATGCGAATATTCGACGTCGACCGTTAGAATTTGAACAAGCAGACAGAGTATTTTTTAAGATTTCTCCTTTCAGAGGCATTGTCAGATTTGGCAAGAAAGGGAAATTATCTCCACGCTATATTGGGCCGTATGAGATTCTGGAGAAGATAAGTACTCGTGCCTATCGACTTGCTATTCCGCCTTCTCTCTCTGGTATACATGACGTCTTTCATTTTGAGAAACCGATCCAGATTCTAGATCGTAAAGAAAAGCAGCTCAGAACGAAGATTATTCCGCTTGTGAAAGTTCAGTGGAGTCGTAATGGCATTGAAGAAGTTACTTGGGAAACTGAATCATATATGAGACCGAAATTTCCAGAGTTATTTCATTGATGTGAGTTTCTTATTTAGCTTCTGTATATCTCCTTCTTATATGTGATTTGATTGCATGATTCGGGGACGAAATCAGATCTTAGAGGGGGAGAATTGTAATGCCCGAGATTTTATTCGTTTAATTCGAGATTATTAATTGATAATTGATGTGATTATAGAAGTACCACTCCGAGACCAGATTTGGAAAGGCATGAGGATTGTAGTTTTAAAATCCAGTAGGTATCGCGCACATGCGCGGAGACGAGGCGCACATATGCGCGAGAAGCAAATGCCGAGGCAGAAGACCTCGCGCATATGCATGAGATTAGGCGCGCATATGCGCGAGCATGTGAAATAAAGAAGTGCCGAGACAGTAGGTCTCGCGCATATGCGCGAATATGGGGAGCGTTATGCGCGAGCAGATGGATTCGACTTATGCCGAGACAGTAGGTCTCGCGCATATGCGTGAACACAAGGCGCGCATATGCGAAAGCACTGATGTATGAAAGGTTGCCACTTGTCTTGCCATGCATGGGGACATGTATAAACTTCAACTCTCCATTTCAGAATTGAGATTTTCAGCAAGAACGAAGGCTTCCATAGAAAGAATTCTCAAGGTTGCTCAGATTTTAGAAAATTGATTGTACAAGATCCGGCCGTCAGAATTTCAATCCGAGTTGAGTTCTGTGTTTCTCTCGTTAAAGACTTCAAAAGGACGCAAGTTTTACTACTTTCTTTTATGATTTGAAAACTTGATATTTGGGAAATCATGATTTGAGTTATATTATGTATTCCTGAGATTGTGATAATTGTATAATCGAAACCGGATCGAAGAACAGACACCGTATGCAATTGTTATCATTTTCAGATTTGATTTGATTGAGAATATGTAGATTTGATATTGGAATTGTGTTTATCGATCGATTATGAGTTGTTGAGATTGGTATCTATTGATATTGTATTGCCGGTATCTCGAGATTGTGCTGTTATGCCGTCGAAACATAATTAGATTGAGATTGATCAATTCATGTCTTGAATTGAGTTGTATATTGATGTTGTACTTTTCGAATGTCATTCCAGATTGGTATTGAAGATTTCAAGGACAGAACAAAGCCAAACCCCGAGAAAAAAAAGGTATAAATCAATGTTAAACTGGGAAGATACGACTCGAGTAAGAGATAGCTTGAGTTTCCCAAAACCACATACTTTATTGTAATTCCTTTGATGTATTTACAATTCTTGATATTGATATACTTAGTCTATTGATTTATAGCAAAGCATGCATAGAGTCTTTGGCAGAGGTGTCAAGTCACTGGACATTTGGTTTATATCGATGTTGCTTAGGAATAGATCGACTCCTATTGCAGAGATTCGATATAAAAGGCCGAAGTTTGGGAATAAGAATGTACAACCATCTAGCTGTGAAGAGAAGGTGGGAGACTGTTATGTTCTTATTCAACCGGGATCCCTAGATAAGAGTCGAGTCAAAGAATAAGAGTTCATGAGTTTGATTTAAAAATTGTATCGATTTATGTTTATTAGATTATGATGCATGTGTTTACAAATATTATATGCTTTTATATATGTTTATGTGAAAGGCATGTATATATTGTTTATATTTGGAATAAATTTCTCACCGGGTTATCCGGCTGTTGTTGTGTTTGTATGTGTGCATGACAACAGGTGGGACTGGATCAAGGTCAAGAAGAGCTTGAGAGATAGAGATTAGAGTGGAGATCCGGGCCTAGAAGTAGAATTGACTTTCAGCACTTGATATATAGTGGATGAACATTAGTTTGTTATGACTTTCTTTTGTACAAGACTTGTACTTTAGATCTTGTTGTAGATATTAAACTTGATCTTGTAATTTGAATGAGATGAGACCTAATTTATTTTAGATATTTGTACACTGGTTTATAAGGTGTTCAACATTTAAAAAAAAATTACGACGCAGATTATTTAAATTGATCCATTTAATCCTAATAATGATTGGAAGAATGAATTAGCGTTCGGGTCCCCACAGAATTAATTCACTAAAGGTAAATATTTTAACGTCATATGAATGTTTATTTATAAAACTATACGAGTGTCCAAATACATCTTGAATGTCAAGATCTAAAATTTTTTAAAACTTCCGTTGTGTTTGGATACGAGAAAATCGAGATCCAATTGAATAAATCATCTGTCTCATGATGAATCTGCAGGGATCCAGCTAGGATAACACTATACCGCATTTTCGTTGAATAAATGGTGAAACTGCAGACAAAAAAACTAGGTATAACATTACCCTTGCATTAAACTTTTGCAGCTTTATTCAGATGGAAGAGGGCCTACATGCATGCGTCTATCAACGTAACATCCATACCTTCATTCAGTCATTGGGACTATGTCGTACCATTCGATCGGATGCTCAATTAGTAGGACATGCATGTCAGCATGTGTTCGTTTTATAAGAAATTATTTACTAGTGCGTGATTTATAAATCATACCACTCTCTAGTCTTCCATTGAAAAGCCTAGCTAGTTACATGTATAGATACATTGGGACTCTCCGTTTAAACATGATTATGCACGAATCCCTTCATATATATTGGTATCCATGCTTGTGATTTATCATCAACGCGACGTCCACAACGTCAACACATGAATATGTAATGCGTTCTTCGATTTAAACTTTCCGTCTATAGATAAAAATACGGTAGAATACGAAGAACAAGAGAATCTTTCAACGCGGACGAACTAGCTGGGTTATCAACTTAGAGTTATACTATAGAACTGGGATCATTTTGAATAGCTGCATTAGTGTTAAAACAAATTCATTGATAGAAGCAAGGTAGGCTAAAATTAAACCACCATTTTCTATATATGCAAGTAAATAAACCCTTTTATAAGTAGCCCAGCCCAATTAGTACGGATCTTAAAATGGAAAAATAATCCAGCATCGTCTAGTTAATTATGTTAATTTTCAGCACATATATCAAAGGGATACTAATCGTCGGGCATAAAATTAAATACTTCGATGGCCTCCCACAAATTTGATCAGGCTTTGTAATCCTTTTATCACTTGATAAAAGAAAAGAGGAAGATTTTCACAACTAAAATTTCTTTCTTTATATATATAATTTTGATATAATGCATACCAACCGCGCACACTTATATGAATACCAATGATGTGTCACTCACTAATTAGATGTACAATTTTGATATGTTTTTATTACATCCATCATATGAGTCTAACCTCATCATGCTCATATAAATGTAATCGGTGGATGTATTGAGTTGACACTTACTTATTGGATGTGTTGAAGCATATCAAAGTTGTAGGTCCAATAAGTGAGTGACATCTTAATGATGCGCACAAAGATGAACACTGTTGGTGGACGACAACATAGAAAAATTGTGTATATATCAATAATGTTACCTTGCACAATAGTGTGTAGGGTAACATGACTAGTGTGCTAACATGACCATTGTGCAGGGTAACATGGGCGCTAGCTCGGTGTAAATATTTTTAGTAACTTTTTTTAAAAAAAATGTGAGATCCAAGTCTCACATTGCCATTTCACGATCTGAAGAGAATTGTGTAACGTACCGTATTTTTAAATTATTTTAAAATTTACGGAAAAAAATTTCTTAAATAAATAATAAACCTTCAAAATGCGTTAAAATAATATGCTCATCTAAAAGTATTTGAAATAAAAACAATTACAATCGAAGTTTGCAAAAAGGTAAACGTTTAAACATCATAAACAATCTCGTAAAAATCCGAATATTAGAATCAACATTCATAAATTCTTATAACATAGGGAGTCCTCGGGTTTAGCCTCCTGCGCAGTACAAGCCGGCTCATTGGTCTCCACCCCTCGTCTCCTCATACTCGTCCTCACCTGCATCGATCAAGTCTAGTGAGTCTAAAGACCCAACATGTATAAACTGGAAGTAAAAAGTAATACGTAATAAAACCACATGCATATTTAAAGTAGAACGTACATTCTTAAACTTGAACGTGATAACATAAACTTAGACGTGCCATCAACATAAAACTTTTTGTAAACATACTTGCATCTTACATACTTGAACATGCATAAATTCATCATTTTGCGTAGAGATATGTTTCAAAGCAAGTGACCCATACATAAATGTGTCTTATCAGACTAAATCAGAGTACTAGGCTGGCAGGGAAAATCCACTACCACATACATGAGATCTCAGGTCATGCTTCACCGGGTGGATTGGTCTTTGATCATGTTTTACCCCTTTCCAATCCTGATATAAACCTGGTCATGCTTTATCGGGGTGGAGAGGTCATCGGCCACGTTCACCGACTTCCAAACTCGTTCAATTGGTCACAAGACATTTAGCATACCTCAAAACATAAAATATTTTCTTTTGCACGTCGAACATACTTACATGGCGTTGAGAGATTCATTGAGTCTCGCTTGGGGCCACTGCTGCACATACTAACATGATTACATGAACTTAATTATTCCATAGCTTAGACGTAATACTCGTGCTCACCACCGAAAAGACAAATTACTTATGACGTTCTAAATCACTCGGGACTTGACCTCGTTTAATCAACATACTAAACCATGAAATCAACCTCCGAAACAAATCCTAAAATGATGTGTGAACATTTTCCAAAACATAGAAGACATGGGCCTAAAAGAGTGATTTAAAAGTCATGGACAAGCGCCTAGGCGTTAGGCACTAGCGTCGCGGAGGGAGCCATGCCGCAGGCCTAGTGCTGGTGCCGCAACGCTAGACTTGCACAGAACGGGCACTGCGGCGCTAACTCTGCGCAAACTCGACCCCAAAGAACAAAATTTGATGCAAACACTATGCCACATCCAATCGACTTAGACAAACACTTCAAGACTCATCCTAAGACACCGTGGCAATGATTCAACTCACACAAACGCCCCGAAACAATGAAACACGACCTGCAATGCAACACAACTAATGAACACGGCATTTTAACACCAAAACATTTCCTATGACTTCTAATGCAACCCAGTGCCAACCGACACGAAACGAAGCACCAAAAATCACCTCAACCTCATACTCAATATACTTAATCGCAAGAGTGATCACCCAAAGTTCCCCAATGAAGCCTGCAACAAATAAACTTCAAAAACACGTCAAGAACACACACTACTACAAATTTTCTATTCAACAACACACATACGTCAACGATTTTTCGCTAAAAACGTTGTTTTTTATTTTTTACAATGGTTTTTTTGAAAACCGTTGTTTTATGACATTTTTTAAAGCAAAATACAACGGTTTTTAGAAAACTGTTGTCTTTCTAGGGTCAAAGACAACGATTTTCTCTTTGAGCATTTTTTTATGGTCAACGACAACAGTTCTATTAACTGTTTTCGATTAGCGTGTTTTTTTGTACAACCGAAAACTGTTTTTAGAAAACCGTTGTCTTTGAGCATTTTTTTAGGGTCAACGACAATGATTTTTTAAACTGTTATCTAATAGCGTGTTTTTTTGGACAATCAACAACGGTTTTAGAAAACTATTCTCCATTAGCGTGTTTTTTGGACAAAGCACAACAGTTTTGTTAGAATTAAATTTGTTGTGGAGATGCTAGTAAAAACCAGTAGATGCTGGCTTAGTACAAAACCAGTAGATGTAAAATAGCAGAAAAACAGAAGCACTTGTATCGAGCTAAAGACCAGTAGCAGCACTTGTCAAGTACTGCTTCTTAACTAAAATCATAACTAGAAGGGATACAAAACTCGAAATATACACTAACAGAATTTTGCGTATCTCAAAGTCTTTAAATATTACCGTTTATCTATTAACGTGATACTAGCATTTATTGCTTCATTAAATGTCATTAAATGTTGTACGAAAACATTTAAGATGGTTTACCATTTTTAGTATGAACTGAGACTGATTGCTTTAATGTATTCTGCAGGGTCCATTTTCGGCAATAAAGCTGAACCACTGAAAAGTCAAAAAGAGCCGTTCAGATTTTAACGTTGGATAAAGTCTATATATATGGAGACGAAGCACTTTTCAAAAAAAATGAAGTGAAACGAATCTAAATCAAAGAATATCATTTGAGCATTGCTAGAACTTTCAGTCATCCCAAAAGCTCAACACTGAAAAAGCAGCACACGCTTCATTGCATACTCTTGATCATTGAGATCATATTGTGCTAGCTATTTTCGTTATATCTTCTCAAGCTATTCACTTCACTCTTTCATTGATAGAAGAATTTGTAACTGGAAAAGAGTCTTTTCCAGAACTTAAGATCATTCAAGAAGTTGAGTTGTAAAGCTAAGAGTTTCAATAGGCGAAGGGTAAGTCCTATTGAAGTGGGTGTGTACAATTGTTGTGCTGTATTCACCAAAGTCCTTTAGTGACACCTTCTGGAAACAGAAGAAGGGGAGACGTAGAAGATTCATCTTCGAACTTCCAGAAACAAACCTTGTGTTATCTACTGCTTTTCGGCTTTATCATTTTTCACCCACAAACCAACAGATCGTTTTCCGCACATTATCTTGTGATCTGCTAGTCTTTATACTTGAACAAGAATCGTTAAAATCTCTAACAGGATTTTAGCACATCATCCGAAAGAATTTAATAAGTTGGCCGTTGAGTTTATTCAACCCCCCCTTCTAAACTCAACCTGATCCTCAACAAGTGGTATCAGAGCAGAGTTATTCTTGTTCTGAAAAATATTTAATAGACATGGCTCATTTCAGCAAAGTTCCAATGTTCTCAAAAGAAGATTTCGATGATTGGAAAATCAGAATGCACGCTCATCTTGCGGCTCAAGATGATGACATGTGGTATGTCATCACTGATAGTCCATTAAAGATCTTAAAGCCAAATCCAGCTATTGCTATCACCAAAGGTGCACCTCAGATGCTTGAAAAACCAAGATATGAATGGACAAGTGAGGACAAGAAGAAAGCCAATCTTGACAACGTTGCGAAGGACATTTATACAAGACACTTTACAAAATACCTTCAGCAAAATCAAGATGTGCCATACTGCCAAGGAAATCTGGGAAAAATTAATTCAGATCTGTGAAGGAAACGAAAAAACAAAGGAAAACAAACTGTCTGTAGCCATGCAGAAGTTTGAGAATATGAAGATGAGGGCTGGAGAAACTATGAATAAATTTGATGAACAATTCAGCAGCCTCGTCAATGAACTCTCAGCTCTTGGGAAAGACTTTTGCAATTGAGAAATTGCATTAAAGGTAATGAGAGGCCTACCCAGAGAATGGGACGTCAAAACAATGGCAATGAGAGCTTCCAAGGATCTCAACAAGTTAGAACTACACGACTTGTTCTTGGATTTAAAGGCATATGAGTTTGAACTTGAAGTTCGAAGTGGAGAAGAGCCCTTAGCAAATCCACCAACCAAAGCTCTCGCAGCTACTGTTAACTCTACTACTATAGTTGCTCCAAGCTCATCTTCTGCTACTGCTTTAGAGAACACATCTGAGAGAAGTGCTGAACAAATAAGCAATGACGCAATGTCATTATTTGTTAAGAAGTTTTCCAGATTCATGAGAAAGAATCATAGAACATTTCAAAGTCTCAACCGCAATTTCAAAAAGGAATCATCACCTAGTGATATGGCATGCTTTAACTGTGGAAAAGTTGGACATTTTATTGCTGATTGTCCAAAACCAAAGAAGGATGACCAGAAGAAGAAGGGTGTCAAACGCAATGATAAAAAGACCAGAAGAGACAGAAAGGCAATGATTGCAGAAGAAAGTAAGTCCAAATGGGCAGACTCAAGTTCTGAATCTTCTGATTCTGAAAGCCATTCAAGTGAAAGTGATGAAGATGAGATCGAATGTCTGATGGCAAATACTGAGTCAACCTCGACATCCGGAGAGGTATTTGACTTTGACTCTGATGAATTTACACGCAATGATTTAGTCAAAGCATTACACGACATGGTAGAAGAGTATTCTAGACTTTCTCAATCATTCTAGGAAGTTAAAATTGAAAATCAGAACTTAAGAGATCAGAACAGTAAGTTAACTTGCTTGCAAGTAAACAGCTATAATGATCTACAAGTTGAGATGAGTAAATTAAAAACTGAGAATGAAAGAGTAATAGCAAATTACCAGACGATGCTTTCAGAAAATCAGAAGCTATCGCTACTGGTGAATGCTTGGAACAAGTCCTCTATTTCACTCGAAAAGATGCAAGAGTTACAAAAACAATCTGGAGACAGGAGTGGTCTCGGATTTTGTAATAATGAAGGCACTTCTGAAACGAATACTAAGCCAAAACTGGATATGTGCAAAGGGAAGTACATTCACTTTGTGAAATCCAGTGTGGTACAGAAACCAGAAGTACCTACTGCTTCAATTGAGAGGACTGTAAATCAGATGAACAACAGGATGCATTATGGTCTAGGTTATGTTAAACCTAAGGAAAGAGTTGACCAGAGTTCTGGATCCAGTAGAGGATTCAACCCAGGAAGAAAATTTTCTATGAAGGTTAACAGCTACCAGTACTACAATTCTAGACCTGTTCAAAAGAGATACAGGACAGACAATAGAAACAGAAGGGAAGAACAACTTTTTAAGATGCATAATGTGAGAAATAACATACCATTTTTTGCACACACCTCCATGTATACCCGAAGTACAAGAATTGTACAAATGTGGGTTCCAAAGGGACTAATAAGGCTTGGACCCAAATAGATTGGGTACCAGATAATAAAATTTGTGTTTGTAGGTACAGGTAAAGAAAACCAAGATCAGTAGCTCAACATGGTATTTGGACAGTGGATGTTCCAGACATATGACTGGACAGAAAAGTCTACTATCAGAAATAGTGAGTTGTGCTGGTCCAGAAATAACCTTTGAGGACAACTCAAAAGGTAGAACCATGGGTAAGGGTAAGATTATCCATGGTAACATCACTATTAAGGATGTGCTCTTAGTTGAAAATCTTTGTTATAACTTGATCAGTATTAGTCAATTATGTGATAGTGGTTTTTCAGTAGCATTCCAGAAGCACACTTGCACAGTCAAAAATGCTGATGACTTTACTGTTCTAACCGGAGTTAGAAAAGGCAACACCTATAAAATTTCATGGAACATAGATCATATCATTGCTCCTACATGTTTAG
The DNA here is from genome assembly GCF_025594145.1 of Primulina tabacum. Lineage (NCBI taxonomy): Eukaryota > Viridiplantae > Streptophyta > Magnoliopsida > Lamiales > Gesneriaceae > Primulina > Primulina tabacum. The sequence goes on along the minus strand of NC_134550.1, from coordinate 27,212,338 downwards.
TTGCATCTCTAAGTGATAGACACTGGCTGTGGCACAAGAGATTGAATCATCTGAATTTCAAGTCTATCAACAATCTCAAAAAGCAGAACTTAGTCGACGGATTGCCAGACATAAAATTTGTTAAGAATCATGTATGTTCTGCATGTCAACTTGGTAAGCAAGTAAGATCTAGCTTCAAAAATAAAGGCAGCAAATCATCCTCAAGATGTTTAGAATTATTACATATGGACTTATTTGGTCCAATCCCTATCATAAGCTTAGGGGGAATGAGATACACCCTTATTGTTGTTGATGATTTCTCTAGATTTACTTGGGTAATTTTTCTTGCTGGAAAAGATCGAACCAGTAACCTCCTGATCAAACTTCTGAAAAAGATTCAAAATGAAAAATCAGTTTCTGTCATTAGAATCAGAAGTGATCGAGGTACTGAATTTACTAACAAGATTCTTGAGATATATCTAGATGAACAGGGCATTCATCATGAATATTCAGCTGCTAGGACGCCTCAACAAAATGGAGTAGCTGAGAGGAGAATAGAACACTTAAAGAAGCTGCTAGAACAATGCTAGTAGATGCAGACATCTCTCAGCGCTTCTGGGCAGAAGCTATTAATGCAGCTTGCTACACACAAAACAGAACGATGATCAACAACAGAAACAATCAGACTCCGTATGAAATATGGAAAGGAAGTAAACCGAACGTATCTTACTTTCATGTTTTCGGTTGTAGATGCTTTGTGCACAATAATGGCAAAAATCATTTAGCTGCTTTTGATTCAAAATCTGACACTGGTTTATTTCTTGGATATTCAGCAATTAGTAAGGCTTTTAGAATTTTCAATAATAAAACTCTTAATGTTGGAGAATCTATTCATGTTGTCTTTGATGAAGACAGCAGTGTTCCCGAGATTACTAACATATCTAATTTAAGTAAAAGATTAGACAGGGTTTATCTGGAATTAGACAGTGAAGATGATGCAGAAGCAAGTGTCAAGGATATTCAAAATCCAGAACCAGACATTCACATTCAAGAACCAGCAGCTGATACTCCAGAACCAGCAGCTGATACTCCAAAACAAGCAGCTGACATTCCAGAACCAGCAGTCGATACTCCAAAACAATCTACTGCCTTATATGAAGACAATCTAAATCCTTTTATTTGGAGAAAATCTCATCCTCCATCTTTGGTAATTGGAAATCCAGCAGCTCCACTAAGGACTAGAAGACAGATGATAAATGAATACATGCATGCTGCTTTTATTTCTCAAGATGAACCAAAGAAGATTCAAGAAGCTCTTCTGGATCCCAGTTGGATAGAAGCTATGCAAGAAGAGCTGAATCAATTTGAGAGGAATAAAGTTTGGTTTCTAGTACCTAGACCTTCTCACCAAGCTGTCATTGGAACTCGGTGGGTATTCAGAAACAAACTAAATGAGGAAGGAACAGTTGTAAGAAACAAAGCAAGACTGGTTGCACAAGGATTCAGACAAAAAGAAGGAATAGACTATGATGAAACCTTCGTACCAGTATCTAGGCTCGAAGCTATCAGAATATTCTTAGCCTTTGCTGCTTTCAAAAACTTCAAAGTATATCAAATGGATGTAAAAAGTGCGTTTCTTAATGGTCTACTACAAGAGGAAGTCTATGTTGAACAGCCTCCAGGTTTTTCTAATCATTTGTTACCAAATCATGTTTTTAAATTATATAAAGCATTGTATGGTCTGAAACAAGCACCTAGGGCTTGGTACGACACACTTTCACAATTTCTCATTAATCATGGTTTCACCGTTGGTACTGTAGATAAGACTTTGTTTACCTTAGCCAAAAACAAACAGATATTGTTAGTTCAGATTTATGTTGATGATATCATATTTGGGTCAACTAACCCCAAATTATGTGCAAAGTTTGCTAAGGTAATGCAGGACCAGTTCGAGATGAGCATGATGGGAGAATTAACATTTTTCTTAGGACTTCAAATCAAGCAACTTGATACTGGAATCTTCATAAACCAAACTAAGTATACAAAGGAACTACTGAAAAAGTTTGGGATGGAAACATGTTCTGCTGCTTCCACTCCTATGAGATCATCTACTAAACTTGATAAAGATGAAGGGAGAATTTCAGTAGAGGTAACTCAGTATCATGGTTTGATTGGTTCATTGTTATACCTTACTGCCAGTAGACCAGATATCATGTTTGCTGTTTGCATTTGTGCTAGATTTCAATCAAACCCTAAACAATCACATTGCATTGCTGGTAAAAGAATTTTAAAATATCTTAAGGGTACTCAAAATTTAGGCCTCTAGTATCCCAAGGACTCGTCGTTTAATCTTATTGGATACTCAGATGCTGATTATGCAGGATGTAAACTGGATAGAAAAAGCACAAGTGGTTTTTGTCAATTTCTTGGTGATAGGTTGATCTCCTGGTTTAGCAAAAAGCAGACTTCCATAGCCACGTCTACTGCAGAAGCTGAATATCTTGCTGCTGGAAGCTGTTGTTCTCAAATACTTTGGATACAGCAACAACTCAAAGACTATGGAGTTCAAGCCTCTGAATCACCAATATTTTGTGACAATACCAGTGCAATTGCTATATCACATAATCCAGTACTCTATTCCAGAACTAAGCACATTGATATCAGACATCATTTTATCAGAGATCATGTGCAAAAGAAGAACATTCGTCTGGAATACATTCTTACTGATCAGCAAGCAGCAGACATTTTTACAAAACCTCAGCCTGAGAATAAGTTTTCTTACTTTCGAAATACACTTGTATTAATAGATTTAACTTGATTATTTATCATCATCTGATATTATGGCTTAACTTTTCCTCTGTGATTATTCTGTTTTTAATTTTGCAGAAGATAAAAGCTGAACGATATAGATAATCAGTAGACATAAAATTTCATTAAAAATAATAGAAGCGGGGGCGTACATTTCTCACTTCTGTTTTAACGTAAACTCTCCAGAATGCCAACCAAGTGGTTAGCTCTCCAGTAGAGGTACGTAGAAACTCCTCTGAAAAAGCAATCTTTTTCAGAGTCTTTTGCTCCTTTAAGAGTATGAGAAGGTAGACGCCACCATCAGAGACGACGTCTGCACTATCAGCACTATGGCGACGTCGATAATATTTGTTCATCATTAACAACTCCTTGGTGGAAGATGCTCGCCCACTCTCGAAGGAGGACTTAAGCTCCTGGATTTTAGTCCAGGTAGCAAGTGTCTTCTTCAGCATTTCGTCTTCTATTGCTTTCTTTCTTGCAGCGGTCACCTCCCTCATAAACTCATCAGCCAAATCAGGACTATTATCTCTTGCCATTTCTCTTAAAGAATGATTATCTGGTTTACCACATGTTCATATTTATAGATGAAAATCAGGCACCGAAGCTCGAGAAAGTCTTGAGTACAGTAGATATATATATGAAACATCCCATATCAAGCTATCATCGGTTCAGTTACCAAGTATTTTCATTTAATAATTGCACTAATTTAGGTAGAACTTTATTCTGATCTTCTGTGATTTTGTGTCAGATGCAGAAGGTATTTTGTCTCATTAACAAAACAAGGCTTTCTTCAGTTTCTAGTAGAAGCTATCATAAGACGACTTACTTCCATCTGAACTTAATCATTTATTCATTTTATTCTTCTAACATTGAGTTGTTTGCAGAAAGGAATAAAGGAACATCAAGTACTTCAACTGAAATTTTATTAGAAATTTTCCAGTACATTAAACAAAGCGAAAGTTACAGAAATCTCAAGACAATCGAAACGTCTTAAGCTTATGTCTTCAGTAATATCAGCAGCTTGTAGTATTTTTTGCAAAGTACTTCAGCAGAAGAAGGAGAGTCTTTTTCGAAAAGAATCCAGCAAGCTTAGGTCTTGCAAAGAATCTAGCAAGCTTGGGTCTTGTCAGCACTAATGTATAATCAGATACTTTACATGGCATTATAGATGATATTAGCATTATCGATCCACCAGCACTCTCTTATTGCATTAGCATGCTTCTGGAAGGGATCGATGCTACATATCAATCTCAATGAAAGCAAACAATCTTTTTGATTGTTAATATTACAACTCCAGGAGTATGATCCAAGGATCATTATGTGCAGAATGACTTTTTCCAACATCTTCTTAGAAATCGCAGCAAGCTGTCTTCTGAACATTCTTGCTTCTGCTTCCGGATCAGTTGTTACCTCTTCTTTCATTTGATTTTTATGTTTACTTAACCTTGTTTAACCCTTGCAGGTATTTATAGTGATATTCAAAGGAGATAAGGATCCTTGCGACTGTTCAAATTCAACGGTTTAAATTGAAAGATTGCCAAGAATCGTTTAGTATTTAATATCCATTACTACTGCATTAATTGAGGGGGAACATCTTTATGGCATCTATATTAGAAACTGATTTGTCCTTTCGATAAAATAGTATACCTACCAGAAGTTGTTGAAGTGCTGCATTTGTTTCAGCATCTTATCCACTTCCAGTAGATATTATCATAAAATGACAAATCAGCTTTTGTTTATTTAGCAACCGCCTCGGACAGCCCGCCAATTTTTAAAATATTTTAAAATGAGTAGAGTAACTGACACTTTTGCCTCTCTCTCTTCTAACATATCGACACGTGTCCCTATGTTCACTGACGGCTGTATATTTTGCTTTAACCGTTCATTTTTTTTTACTACGCTTTACGAACTCAGATTATTTCCTTGTCTCTACTGCTTTTTCACATCTACTGCTAACATACTTCTATTCTCTTTCAAATTTAGAAACGGCCGCAGCATATACGTTGAATGCTTATCAGGTGAATTTTGCTTCTGTTCTCACTATTAAGGATGAGAATCTTGTCAAGATGTTCAAATCATTGGAAAAGTCTGGGCTTCGAATATTCTTGGAATCGCCTGCTGTTATCTACAAGTCTGTTCTTCTCGATTTCTATGCCAAAGCAGAAGTTGTGGAAGACAAGATTACCTATACACAGGGAGATGCATCGATCTCTATTGATGCTGCACTTCTGGGTTCCACTTTCTTCCTACCAATTTCTGGCCTTTCCGAGCTTTCGGATATCACAAAGGAAGAAATGTCTACTGCTTTAACCATCTTTTCAGCTACTGGTGAAGAGCTCTCACCTTCCTGCTTCAAGAAGCTACTGAAAATTGAGTACCAGGTACTCGCTGATATCGTGGCAAAAGCCTTGTTGGTTAAGGCTGGAACATTCGACAAACTGACCAAAGAAAAGGTTCAAGTGTTGGTGGCATCACTTCAGAAAAGAAAGTGGATTGGAGTCGCTTTCTGTTTCGAATTATGAAGGATATGATTCTAAGGAAAGGTACTGGATTTGCTGTGAAAATCAGTAAGATGTTGAAAGATGCTGGCTTTCCTGGCACAACAGAAGAGGATGGCTCTTCGGTCACCATGACTTATGCTGATAATGTGTTTGCCTTAAGGCCAAAGCCAACAGTTGGTGAATTTGTGGCCATAAAGAAGGAGATTGGGGAATCTCAGACTGAGGGGCAGAAGAAAATCAAAAGAAAAAGAGCTGTGGTTTTGTCTGATTCTGACAAAACGGAATCTGGAGAATCAGCAGCACCCACTCAACAAGCTTCACAGCCTCCCACCCTATCCAAGAAGAAGCCTCGCACCACCATCCGCATCAAGAAAATAGCAGCTCTTGCTGAATTAGAGAATGTTCCTCTTCGACAAGTTTTTCCACCGGTTGTCCCATCCACCAAAGCTAAAGCCGTTGAATCAGGGCCTTCAACTGCTCCAAGTTTCAGACCAACTTCTGGTGTGGTCATTAGAGAATCTGCTACTGGTTCTTCTGCTTTTAAACCAGTAGTCCCTGCTACTTCTGAAAAAGGGAAAGAAAAAATTACTGAGTTGTCTCAGTCACCGGTGGCAACATCAACCATTCAAACCGCAATTGATCTTCATCTGGAAGAAATTGATAATTCAACCAGAGAAGACATGAAATTCTTTGATGATTGGCTCAAGGTAAGAGTCTACCATCCAATCACTTTTTTGAAAACTACTAGTGTTTATACTCAAACTGTGAAAAATGAGAAAAAGGTTTTTGCTGTTGCCAACACACAAAATGTGATAGAAGCCATCAATCGCAGAAGCTACATTTTGGATAAAATCAAACAGCAGAAGATAGACACTATTCTAACAACGTTGAAGTCAAATTTTGACTCTATTGGTCCTACTGCTTTTCATGATCAGAATGTCATTCAAATTTTGTCGGAGCAGCTGACAATTCAATCTGAGCAAATTGTTACTAAGGAAAAGGCTTTTTCTCAGCCTCCAAAATTCAGTGTCACCACTGTCCCCACCATTTTAAAGACTCAGTCAGTTGAGGAACCGGCCAAAGCTTCTTCTGAAGTCAAGGTCTCTAGTACTCCTGCACCTCAAGAAGTTCCTACTCAATCATCCTCTCTGATTTTTGTTCATGATCTGGCATCGGTTGATGAGGTGATCAAATCGATTGTGCAGACACAAAGCAGCACAGGATGACACAATGCCCGTTACTTCTACATCTGCTGATCATCCTCCAGTCCAATCCATTCCAGAATCTGCTACTGCTACTGCAATTGCTGCTTCCAGTGCTACTGTTATAACTACTGCTTCATCGTCTCTTCCAGCACTTGAGCATTTATCAGAAGCTCACCAAGCTGAAATGGCAACTTTGTTGCATACTTCACCATCTACTGTTGAGCCACAAGCCATACCTGAACCTGCTGCTGATTTGCAGCAACCAGAAGAAAGGCCAACAGATCAATCTACTGCTTCAGAAGGACCTTCTGCTGAACCAGAACCAGCTGTTATCACTCAAGCAGAAGTTGCACAATCTACTGCTCTTATTATTCCTTCTCTGCAGTCTCCTGAGCGCATCGCCAGAATGAAAGACATTAAGCAACGATTGCTTGCAAGAACCCCTTCACCAGTTGTGGAACCATTTGATTTAGAGTTTCAGATCGATAATCTACAAAAGGAGCTACAGAATCTTTCTGATATAGTCAAGCGGCTATCTCGTGAGAATGCCGTAGAAATCAATGGTGCTCAGTTTTTCCGAGACCATATGTCCAAGGAAATACATAAAACGGCGGAATCTATGCATAAAATGAATGCTGAAATCATTGTTTTCGACAAGCTATATCCAGAAGTTCCAGTCAGCTCATGATTGCTCAATCTGACATACTTACCCGGTTCACCGAGCATTATGGCTTTTTTCGCTCAATCTCCACCACCATGGACCTAATGGATGCCAAGATCGATTCTCAATCTCAATCTCTCACCGCTCTAAATGATCGAGTTTCTAATCAGGCTCCATATCTGGAGATGTTGACTAATGGCATTCACAACTTATCTGGGCAAATGGATTACTTAATTGCTAGGGTCAGTGCCGATGATGCCAAAAAGGGGGAAGAAGATAGAACTGGAGATAGAACTGGAGCGAGTAGCAGCAGACCTCATTCTTCTGGAAGGGATCAAAATCCAGATGAAGCTACTTTCAGAGATATTGGAACAAATTAGTTTTATTTTCTTGTCTTAACTAATTTGTGCTTTACGTGATTTTTCTGGATAATAACTGTTTTTATCTGCTTCGTAATCTGTTTTATATATTCATCTTAACGTCTAAGGAACATCTAGGTTTTGGCATCACCACAAAGGGGGAAATTGTTAGACTTAAATTTGTTGTGGAGATGCTAATAAAGTGGAGATGCTAGTAAAAACCAGTAGATGCTGGCTTAGTACAAAACCAGTAGATGTAAAATAGCAGAAAAACAGAAGCACTTGTATCGAGCTAAAGACCAGTAGCAGCACTTGTCAAGTACTGCTTCTTAGCTAAAATCATAACTAGAAGGGATACAAAACTCAAAATATACACTAACAGAATTTTGCGTATCTCAAAGTCTTTAAATATTACCGTTTATCTATTAACGTGATACTAGCATTTATTGCTTCATTAAATGTCATTAAATGTTGTACGAAAACATTTAAGACGGTTTACCATTTTTAGTATGAACTGAGACTGATTGCTTTAATATATTCTGCAGGGTCCATTTTCGGAAATAAAGGTGAACCACTGAAAAGTCAAAAAGAGCCGTTCAGATTTTAACGTTGGATAAAGTCAATATATATGGAGACGAAGCACTTTTAAAAAAAAATGAAGTGAAACGAATCTAAATCAAAGAATATCATTTGAGCATTGCTAGAACTTTCAGTCATCCCAAAAGCTCAACACTGAAAAAGCAGCACACGCTTCATTGCATACTCTTGATCATTGAGATCATATTGTGCTAGCTATTTTCGTTATATCTTCTCAAGCTATTCACTTCACTATTTCATTGATAGAAGAATTTGTAACTGGAAAAGAGTCTTTTCCAGAACTTAAGATCATTCAAGAAGTTGAGTTGTAAAACTAAGAGTTTCAATAGGCGAAGGGTAAGTCCTATTGAAGTGGGTGTGTATAATTGTTGTGCTGTATTCACCAAAGTCCTTTAGTGATACCTTCTGGAAACAGAAGAAGGGGAGACGTAGAAGATTAATCTTCGAACTTCCAGAAACAAACCTTGTGCTATCTACTGCTTTTCGGCTTTATCATTTTTCACCCACTAACCAACAGATCGTTTTCCGCACATTATCTTGTGATCTGCTGGTCTTTATACCTGAACAAGAATCGTTAAAATGTCTAACAGGATTTTAGCACATCATCATTCGAAAGAATTTAATAAGTTGGCCGTTGAGTTTATTCAACCCCCCCTTCTAAACTCAACCCGATCCTCAACAAGTTTTATTAAACTCTTGCTAGATTTCGCGACGGTTTCTTAAAACCGTCGCATTGCTTAAATTTAACGACGGTTTTTTCAAAACCGTCACTAGCGACGGTTTTAAGCTAAACCGTCTCATATTTTAAATTAGCGACGGTTTATCCAAAACCGGATGAACCGTCGCTATAAAATTTAAATTAGTGACGGTTTATTAATAACCGTCGCTAAAAGCGACACTTTTTAATTAACTGTGGCTATTAGCGACAGTGTATGAATTATCGACAGTTTATAAAATTACCTTTGCTTAATCAAAAAGCTTCGCAACTTCTCTATAAATACCAACTTTCCCACTCCATTTTCTTCACATCACTTCACAACACTTGAAATTTTTCTCTTACACGATTTTAATTTCGATTTAGGGTAAATCTTTTTACTTCGCTTTATTGTAAATTTCTAAGTGTTAGTAAAGATCATGAATGTTGCTAGATTTATTAAATTATTAAAAGTAATTTTTTTATTTTACTGAACCAATTAGCGACATACATCATTACAAACTGTCGCTAAATTAGCGACTGACTTTATGGAAAATCCGTCGCTAATTTTAGCGACGGTTAAATCCGTCGCTAATGTAAAAAATCCGTCGCAAATGTTAGCAACGACAACGGATAAACGCACTTTCAACAACACCCTCAGTTACAACAGTTTTTGAATTGCCCACGACAACGGATTAAAAAATGTACCTTTTGAGAAAATCACAGTTTGAGCAGTCTCACAAAAACGATAATAACTCACTCATTCCTTATCCAAAAATTACAAATTTACTGTCAAATCGAAAGTATCGAAAAGTACTACGTTTTATTTGTTGAATTTTTTTCAGAAAATCAATTGATTTTTCACAGAAATCGAAATGACAGCAAACACGTTTTGAGATCTAAATTTTTTTATCTAAAAATCATTTCAAACGTTTTTACCCAAACTTTTCACAACATACATAATAAACATTACAACACATAATATAAAGACATCGATGCAGAAACAATAGAAAATAAATGCTTTTGCGTCTACACGCTCGAAGATTGCGAATACCGGCGCAGTGGAATACGGGGAACAATCGGGTGATGTTTGCTGCGCGATTTCTTGAAGAAAATTGACCGAAAATCTACTGAGAATTCGTAGGGGAAGGGGATGAGGTGGTGGCTGCTGAAGAATCAAAAGAACCCTAGCTCTCCCTCAAAGAAATGAGTGTGTGTGTGTAGTGTGTGCTGAGTGTGTGTATAATGTAAGGGGTGTGTGTGTTAATTAGGAGAAATTGTTTAATTAAATAATTAATCATGTTAATTAAAATGTTAAACTAATTACAAGTTAATAAAAATTATAATCCAATATTAACTCTTCTAAAATCCCCTAATTTAAATAAATACTCAAGAAACAAATCTTTAAAAGTTTAAAATCTTCAACTAGTCAATTTAGCATTTTGAAAGCCTTAAAATCTTAAAACCACCTAACAATTATTAGGCTCTAAAAATGCTAAAAACTAAATAAATCATTTAAAATACTAAATTCTTGAGTGTAAATAAAATACTACATTTTTATAAATCATCTAAATCGTCACCGGTCTCTTTTTCCGATCCCACATCGGATATTCGTCTGAAACAAAACTCAAGAAAACATTTTATCGTGCATCCAATAAAAATATAATATTTAAAATAATGCAAATTTCAATAATCATGTACTGCTAAAAATAATTTTTAATTTAAATAAATAAGTTAACAATTTAATAAATGCATGGGCTTTACGTGTTCTGATTTTGGGCTCTACAGATTGTTTGTGCGCTTCTAGGACGACAGAGCACCAGACTACCTAGCCTACGCACGGCATTCCCTGGACGGCAGAACCCTGGACGCCTGCTCTCTGTCGTGCGCTTCCTAGAGGACCCACTCATCGGCCATATTATTTTTCGGTATTTCCACATATGTTGTCTCAATATAATATATAGCACTCACTTTTCTCCAAATATGATATAGCACTTGTAATGCCCGAGATTTAATCAATATAATCAGAAGTGGATTAATTGATAGAATTGAGGTTATAGCTACTTAAATGAAGGAGCCGAGCGCCAACGTTCAACAATAACATGTTTCGGGCAGAAGATGCAGCGCCCGGGCGGTAGTTTGTGACCGCCCGAGCGCCAATGTGCAATAGGAAAATGTTGGACAGAAAGTTCGGCGCCCGGGCGGTAGTTTCTGACCGCCCGAGCGCCATTGTATAATGCAAAAGGGAAGAACATCTCGCGCCCGGGCGGTAAGTCTCGACCGACCGAGCGCCAACCGAGATGCAAGAAAAGTGTGACACGTATAATTTATATGCATGAGATATATATATATAAGGTTCCTTCTTCAGAATTTATCAAGAAGAGTCGAGGATTTTCTCTAAGAAATCCTTACGCCTTTTAGCGTATAGATTTGTGATTTGTGAACGATCCGTCCGTCCGATTTTGAATCCGACTTCAGTACTTTGTTCCTATCGACGCAGGCTTCAATTGGGCATAAGTTTTACCACGTTTTGACAAGTCTTGAAATTATGATACTGCCATAATCAGATATAATCCATATAGGTTGTTATTGCGATATCAGACATTGTATAATCGAAGTCAGATCGAAGAACAAATTGTGTATATAATTGTTATGATTTTCTGAAATGATATGACTGAGATTGTACAGATTTGAGATTATAATCTGTTATTGCTGGGATTATGCGTTGTATCGATATCGATCATGTCTCGTGATATTATATCTGTGATATTGAAATTGATGGGGTTATTGAGACTGTATTATTATGTCGTTAAAACACCAGTAGATTGATTTGGATCAGATTCAGCATTGATTGAAATTGTATCGTTGTATAAGTGACATTGATCAGAATATGTCTTGATTTGATATTGATCAGAACAGGTTTTGAATTGAGTTGTAAATTGATACGGTATATTCGATATTGGCATTTCAGATTGGATATGGATAGATTTGACTTCGAGACTTCGACTTCGTCAGACCGAGAAGAGAAAGGTATAAATTAATGTTGAGTTGGGATTGCACAACTCGAGTGAGGTTTGGCTCAAGTTTCCCTAAATCACATACTTTACCTTATTGTATTGATTTGATTGACGTACTTGTTCTCTTGATTTATAGACAGCACGTATTAGACGAGTAATCTGGTGACAGAAGTGCCTGATAGTGGTGGGATCGCCACGGGCACAATGCACGATGTCACAAGATAGTGTATTGGCGATAGGATCACAGTCCATGACGGTTAGGTCAGGACACTAGATGTTTGGTTATATCGACTTGGATAGAACTGGAGTCTTTTCTATTACTGTTGGTCAATATAGGAATACCACATCTGGAAACCGAGATCCCTAGACTAGGATTGAGTCTGGTCTTAAATGTGGATTCATGAGTCTAATTGACAGTTTATATTGAGTTACATTGATTATGTTTCTGAATATGGTACATGATGAATTATGTTCCTGATGATGGTACATGTTTAGAATAGGATTTATTCTTGATATAGATTTATATTCTGATTTGAATACATGGTTGAAATATCTGTTATATGCTTTTATATTGTTTTATGATTGCATGTATACATGATTTATACTGAGAATGTAATTCTCACCGGAATTATCCGACTGTTGTCTTGTTTGTATGTGTGCATGGCAACAGGTGGGATAGGATCAGGGTCAAGAAGAGAACGAGGCTGGACTAGATAGCGTGGAGATCCGGGCTTCGAAGCAACTTAGGATTCAGCATTGTCATATAGTTGAACCTAGTTGAATTTTTTTAGACAATACAAGATTTGTATGTTTAAGTTTAATATGTAATTTGAATTGAATTACATTACGTTTCCGCTTGGTATTTTAAAAAAAAAATAAATTTAGACCCTGTTTATTATAATTATTTGAATTATTTCTAAAGACGATTAAGGAATGAATTAGCGTCCGGATCCCCACAACAGGTGGTATCAGAGCATTAGGTTCCAGAACAGTAGGTTCTAGAACTGTAGGTTCTTGAGATTGAGATAGAAGAGAGTGAGCGGGGTAAACTGAGTTTTCTTTCCTGCATGTGATTGCTAGCATGTGATTTACTTATAATGTGAAATTACATTGTGTATGCTAGCATGCTATTATGTTTACTGCTTTTAAATACATGTTACCTGAATATCTGAATTGATTTGGTAATATGTCATATTTGAAAATGAATCAGAACCAATTCTTGATCAGAGGTAAGCTGATCAGGAAGGGACTGAGATGGATTTATCTCCTGTGATTGCTAACCCTTGTGGTGATCAGATATACCTCCTCGAAGAATTCCGGAAAGGGGTAGTACTTCGACTGATCAGATAGATGTATTAGAAACTCCGATGGAAACACAGTTGAAACAGTTTCAGTCATTTCAGCCGCCGATTCTGAGGGGTGTTGAGACGTCTGAAGATTGTGAGAATTGGTTAGATGACATAGAAATACTGTTTGATTTACTAGATTATCCAGATGAACAGAGAATCAAACTGGTGCCCAACCAGTTACGAGAGGCCGTCAGGAGTTGGTGAATTACAATCCAAGGAGTATTAGAACGGCGTGGTACTGTGATCACATCGAAAGTCTTTAAAGCTGAATTCTATCGAAGATTTTTCTCAGTTTCGTACCGGGAGGACAAAAAAAAGCAGAGTTTGAGAATTTGAGACAAGGCCAACTGAATATTGAAGAATATGTTGCTAAATTCTCTACTCTACTGCGTTTTGTTCCTCAGATAGCTGGGAATGATGAAGCTGTAACTGAGCAGTTCATCAAAGGATTGAATTCAGAGATAATTGCATTGATAAATATGCAGCAACCCTACCATTTTGCTGATGCTTTGAGTAAGGCAAAAAGAGCTGAGGCGAGTCTAATTAGACAACAAGAAAGGTTGTGTGCAATGCAACCCCAGACACAACAATTCCCTCTTCGATTGGATAGTGGCAGTACGAGTGGGAAGCAAGATTTGCTGAAAGCTCGAAAGAAACAGTTCAAAAAGTTAAGGAGCGGTTCATCTAGCTCCAGTGGTTCTAGCCCGAGTTATACAGGAGTTTATTGCAGGACTTTCGGAGGGAGACATCCCATGGAGCAGTGCCAGGGAGTGACTGGTAGGTGCAATATCTGTAAACAGCAGGGACACTTTGCTAGAGTTTGTCCACAGAAAGGTTCCCGAAGATTTCAGGGAGCAGAATCATCTGTGGTAGTGATCGAGGAACAGACCCAGGACACACGCAATGACATAGTGGCAGGTACTGTTCTTTTATGATTATGTTGCATATGTATTGATATATACTAATGCATTCCCTACGATTATCTTTGACTGAGTTGTATTGATATATGTTGTACCTGCTGGGTCTGTATTACTGTAGTATGGATTTTTGTCCCTTTTGGGGAGAGGAATTGATATCAGTGAATTCTGTGATATATTGTGTACTGCAGTAAAAAGGGAATGAGACTGAGTCAACTTGTATTGTACTGGTGTTATCTGATTCTGAGTACATTATTGATATTGATATGCTAACAAGTACAGAACTATTATAGATTCTTGCCAGGAGATGGTAAGATTCGGATCTGAAATGGCCGATGAATGAATGATATACGGTAAGGATTCTCGACTTTGAATTCCTTGATATCCGTATTATGTATGATTCGATGATTATCGAAAAGAATGGAGTAATTTCTTATGTATTCAGTTGATTACTGAAGTTGAGCCTATCTGGGAATGATTTGTCAGTAGCAGGAGAGTTGCTATAGTCGTTCCAGATGAAATTCCGGATTTGTCTTATATCAGGGAGAGCGACTTCAGCCTTGATCTGATATCAGATATGGATTTTATTTTAGACTTCTGTACAGAATGATCTTGATTGAATTGAAAGAATTGAAATGTCAGTTAGAAGATTTACTGCCTGAAGAGTTAGAGTTACATCTGATTATGTGTTTCTCTGGGAAATACTTCAGTTCGGTGTATGGGTTGATAAATCCTGTGTTCCGAAGTGTTCTGATGACCTTATTCTCGTTTTATCTATGATATTTTGATATATTCGCAGCGTATGATGATTGAATCGAACAGTTGAAATTTGTATTGAATATTCTGGGAACTAAGATTGTTGTATACAGAATTGTTCGGCTATGAATCCAGATTGCAACAGATTGTATTCAGAGTCTGTGATATCTGAAGATAGTATACTGATTAATTGTAGCACAGTTGAGACAATGATCAGTGGCTGAAAACGACATTAATAATGGCATAACTTCAGAACGTTCAAGCCGGCTCAGAGCTGATGTTGAAAATTACAGCAGTTCCGAAATTTGATCAGATTGTTCAGAACTTGATTTCGATAGTCAGAACAGTGTGTCAATCAGAATACCAGGTAGGTAATGCTTTATTTTATATAATTAGCTGATTTGTTTGTGCCAGATATTTCGAATTTGAAATAACAGGTATTGTTAGAGGCACACAGTAGTAGATTCAGTATGATTCTGTAGCAGGAAATGTGTGATAATTCGAACGGACAGTTTTGATGTAATTAAACGAAATCAGTTATGTCAGAATTTGTATTGAAATGTCTAAATAACTGACAGATGAAGACAGGAAGATAGAAACCAGGAGATTGAATATACAGATTATCGATTCCTAAATAGAGATAGGAGTATAACTCTATGGATCTGGTGATAGACTTACCGAAATTGTGCCAAGAATGTACCAGGATGTGGTTATGATTGAACGATTGTTCAAATCTGCATATGTATATCGTACCGGATGACGTACAGATACCACTAGATTACTGAGATTTCTGTCAGAAAAGTGATCAGAATATACAGAATGCCGAAATTTGATTATAGTAGACCGTGACTTCGATTGAATTGCACATTTAGCAGAGTGTACAGCGAGAGTTGGGTACGAAGTTACATCTGAATACCATATATCATCCACGGACTGATGGATAGTCGGAGTAGACTATCCAGACACTGGAAGATATGCGTAGAGCTGTAGTGCTTGATTCTAGCACTAAGTGGCAGGATTCATTGCCATGTGGTTAGTTTTGTACGACCACGACCATCCGACGAGTATAGAGATGGCACCATTTGAGACATGGTACGGTAAGAAGCATGGATCTCCTCTTGATTGGAGATAATATCTCTGAGGTTCCTGAGTTTGGACCTGATATGATCAGAGATATGACTGGAAAAGTTAAGCTAATTTAGAAGAAAATGAAGACAGCTCAGAAGCGACAGATTAAATATGCCAACATCAGGCGACGACCGTTGGTATTTGAGGCAGAAGACTGAATATTGAATTAACTGGAATTAAACGTATCGATAACCGCTGTTGATGTTGAATTGTTATGAGCTGTTGATTGGTATATAGTGATGTTGTATAGCCAGTATTCTGAGATCGATTCTATCAGAATTACTTCAAGTTGTATTAGGATATTATACTTCTTGAATTATTGTTCTAGATTTGGAATCAGAATTAGCAGAAGAAAGATAATTCAGAATGAAGACTATTCCGTTGTTGAAAGTTCAATGGAGTGGTTAGGGTATTGAAGAAGCTATTTGAAAAATAGAATCTGAGATGAGATAAAGATTCTGGAATTGGTTCATTAAGGTGAGTCTTATATTCCATTTCTGTATATCTCATTCTTGTATTTGATTGGCTATCTGATTTGATTACCTGTGATTTCGAGGACGAAATCGGATCTTAGCGGGGGAGAAATGTAATGCCCGAGATTTAATCAATATAATCAGAAGTGGATTAATTGACAGAATTGAGGTTATAGCTACTTAAATGAAGGAGCCGAGCGCCAACGTTCAACAATAACATGTTTCGGGCAGAAGATGCAGCGCCCGGGCGGTAGTTTGTGACCGCCCGAGCGCCAATGTGCAATAGGAAAATGTTGGACAGAAAGTTCGGCGCCCGGGCGGTAGTTTCTGACCGCCCGAGCGCCATTGTATAATGCGAGAGGGAAGAACATCTCGCCCCCGGGCGGTAAGTCTCGACCGCCTGAGCGCCGACCGAGATGCAAGAAAAGTGTGACACGTATACTTTACATGCATGAGATATACATATAAGGTTCCTTCTTCAGAATTTATCAAGAAGAGTCAAGGATTTTCTCTAAGAAATCCTTACGCCTTTTAGCGTATAGATTTGTGATTTGTGAACGATCCGCCCGTCCGATTTTGAATCCAACTTCAGTACTGTGTTCCTATCGATGCAGGCTTCAATTGGGCGTAAGTTTTACTACGTTTTGACATGTCTTGAAATTTTGATACTGCCAGAATCAGATATAATCCATATAGGTTGTTATTGCGATATCAGACATTGTATAATCGAAGTCAGATCGAAAAAACAGATTGTGTATATAATTGTTATGATTTTCTGAAATGATATGACTGAGATTGTATAGATTTGAGATTATAATCTGTTATTGCTGGGATTATGCGTTGTATCGATATCGATCATGTCTCGTGATATTATATCTGTGATATTTAAATTGACGGGGTTATTGAGACTGTATTATTATGTCGTTAAAACACCAGTAGATTGATTTGGATCAGATTCAGTATTGATTGAGATTGTATCGTTGTATCAGTGACATTGATCAGAATATGTCTTGATTTGATATTGATCAGAACAGGTTTTGAATTGAGTTGTAAATTGATACGGTATATTCGATATTGGCATTTCAGATTGGATATGGATAGATTTGACTTCGAGACTTAGACTTCGTCAGACCGAGAAGAGAAAGATATAAATTAATGTTGAGTTGGGATTGCACAACTCGAGTGAGGTTTGGCTCAAGTTTCCCTAAATCACATACTTTACCTTATTGTATTGATTTGATTGACGTACTTGTTCTCTTGATTTATAGACAGCAGGTATTAGACGAGTAATCTTGTGACAGAAGTGCCTGATAGTGGTGGGATCGCCACGGGCACATTGCACGATGTCACAAGATAGTGTATTAGCGATAGAACCACAGTCCATGACGGTTAGGTCAGGACACTAGATGTTTGGTTATATCGACTTCGATAGAACTGGAGTCTTTTCTATTACTGTTGGTCGATATAGGAATACCGACATCTTTATATCTGTGTGTTATGGTTATATCGACGTGGATAGAACTGGAGTCTTTTCTATTACTGTTGGTCAATATAGGAATACCACATCTGGAAACCAGGATCCCTAGACTAGGATTGAGTCTGGTCTTAAATGTGGAGTCATGAGTCTAATTGACAGTTTATATTGAGTTACATTTATTATGTTCTTGAATATGGTACATGATGAATTATGTTCCTGATGATGGTACATGTTTAGAATAGGATTTATTCTTGATATGGATTTATATTCCTATTTGAATACATGTTAGAAATATCTGTTATATGCTTTTATATTGTTTTTATGATTGCATGTATACATGATTTATACTGAGAATGTAATTCTCACCGGAGTTATCCGGCTGTTGTCTTGTTTGTATGTGTACATGGAAACAGGTGGGATAGGATTAGGGTCAAGAAGAGAACGAGGCTGGACTAGATAGCGTGGAGATCCGGGCTTCGAAGCAACTTAGGATTCATCATTGTCATATAGTTGAACCTAGTTGAATTCTTGTAGACAATACAAGATTTGTATGTTTATGTTTAATATGTAATTTGAATTGAATTACATTACGTTTCCGCTTGGTATTTTAAAAAAAAAAATTTAGACCCTGTTTATTATAATTGTTTGAATTATTCCTAAAGACGATTAAGGAATGAATTAGCGTCCGGGTCCCCACAGCATTCGTCATGAACACTTTTTAACTTTTGACATGGAGAGTAAGGGGTTTTTTTCAAAGATATTTCTTTGTTTGAAGAAATTTCTGGATTTCGAGATTTGTTGGATTCGTAGAAAATATTAGATCTTAGGAAGGTATCTTGGATCTTAGAATTTTTGAAAATTGTTATGTACCAGCAAATGCAGTCACTTGAAGTTTATAAATTGAGTTGACTTCCTCAGTAATCCTGTCAAGAAATACGAGCAAAAATCCTAGTTTTGATGGCAGTGAGATTCCATCGAACACTCACAAATGATGCTGCCACGATCTTTTAGAGTGTGCAAGCTCGCCATGTTTCCGGGCCCAAGATTTCATGTATTCAACTGTTCATTCAAAAAAATACTAAATTTTCTGGTACAAAACATCCCATGCTTAATTAGATGCACCAGAAAGAATTCATCCAACTTTTTTGGATAATTGAGTCGAGTAAGTGCGATGAATTATTGGGCAAGTGAAACCAATGAAAACAACTGAAAGATTCACAAAAAACACAATCGAGGTTTTGTCCACCATATTTAGCTCCCCCAAGCAAGAAAGGAACGACCGAAATTAGCAAAAAAATAACGCAATTTAACTCATTCTCATATACATTTTTACAAAGTTGAAAACATCAGATACTCACTTTGAGGTCATGGCTAGTTCTTCTGAGAACACTTCTCTTGTTTTTTAGATAGAATTTGCAGCATGAAGTATTTGTTGGATCTGGGTTTTCTACACGCCCAAATGCAGCGTAAGTTTTAAAAATTTTATTTATTTTGACAATTAAATATGTTTGGCTTTGGGCGCTTGTATGATTTTAACAAAAACATTCATAGGGTGCTCCAACTAATCCGGTATAGGCGGATCTTACTCTTGATAAATCCCTACGAACGATCTTCAAATCTCCTTTGTATATTCTTCTAATCAGGTCCACGACCAGATTACTTATTCCTCTTCCAACTTGCACTAGAAAGTATAAAAGAATTTTTCGTTGGAGATTAAAAATCGAGAGGCGGCATAAATCAAAACTTCTTTGATGTGGCCGAAATTTGAGAGAGAGAAGAGACTGATTTTCGAAAATCACCATGGAGAGGGAGGCTAGGGTTTTTTCAAAAATTGTTAATGAATTCCTTTTAACATTAAGCCTAATACACATATATATAAGCTTATGGCCCATTAATTAAATTTAATACTTAATGGGCTCAATCAATTAATTATTCTAGTCCAACTAGTTTAATTGATTAATTAATCTTTTAAAGTCCAATTAAGAACCTTAATAATATGTATATTGGTCTTGTACTCCTACAAGCCCATTATACATATATCCATTAAATTTAATTTAAATCCCTTATAAATTCAACACTTGAATTTAATATTTAAATTATAAATTCAACTTCTTGAATTTATCATCTCCAAAATTTAATATTTAATGAACCCAACTTTTGAGTTTAATAAATTAAATTATCAAATTTTATAAATTCAACTCCTTGAATTTATTCTCTCCAAATTTCATAAATTCAACTTCTTGAATTTACTATCTCATAAATTCAACTGCTTGAATTTATTTTCTCAAAATTCAATTATTATAAATTCAACTACTTGAATTACTATATCATAATATAAATTCAACTCCTTGAATTTATTCTCTCAACGGAGACAAAATAATCCAGTACTTGTGTGATCCTCAATGGTTCAGGGATACAGCTAGCCGTGGGTTCACATCTCCATGTGATTCAGAATAACATTTATTTTTATTCGGGTTTACCCTAGTTAACGACATTCTTTTCATCAACTCTTTGATCAAGAATGTAAAAACTCATTTCTGATTGCACCCATCGGATCAAGGTAAGAGCGTCTAGTAGCATCGTCCCATGATCCCCTAGGTATCACTGATAGTGCCTGCAAGAACCAGTCGATTATGATAAGCGTACAGTACGGTCCCTTCATCTCATATATCCCGATCGAATCTGCAACCATTGGTTCATCGAGGGTTGCATATTAATTCGATAACTATGTGATAACTATAATAGTGGCATCGCGTGTACTATTGGAGAATTCCTTCTCCAACGTACATCTCATACTCTGGCCAGAGATTCCATGCACAATTATTTCATCAGATCACACAGGATATCCACACCCGTAGGTGAGATATGAATCCCCGACTACAATGCACTGGCTCCTATATGTGTCGCAACTGTACCCAACCTCGCCACTTGATGACTCTCCTGTAGCCGGTAAACGAGTCAAAGCACAGCCCTAGCATATAGAGCCTCAGTGTTGTCCCGGGTCGTAAGGACTAATGGTGTACAATCATAACCATGGACATATCCTCTCGATGAATGATAACCACTTGGAAAGTCCGAGGGAGGGTTGTTCGGTATAATCATCATATGACTACCCATCTGTATGTTTGGACATCTCCATTCCCTTACCAAGAAACGCAGTACACAACATCACAGATGCTAGTCTTGAGCTCAAGCGAACTTTATCCATGTTTTAGGTGGCTTAATCGACTAGGAACGAATTTAGATCATACAGTGTTTACAAACGAGTTTCAACATCGAATTACGATTCATTTGTATTAAAGTATAATCAATGTCTTTATCTATGTTTGATAACATGGGTATACAGATAAAGAAATAACAAACCATGAAATAATGAATTATATTAAAATAAATATTGTTAATTAAAACTGAGTCAATAAAATCTTTAGCCAACAGTTGGCTTGCAGGGCATCTACTCTAACAGTATTAGTCTACCAAGTTCCACTATATCTTCTTCTTTTGAGTTGAAATTACGCTTCATATCATTGGCATCCCTAGGATATCCTCACCAAAGGAAATATAATTAACACATAGAAAAAGATACTACAAAATATATGTTTTCACAATATAGGGGATAAGTACGTTGTTTTCGTTGGACGTGAACGAGGTGTTTATGACACATTTGTAGAAGCATCTTCTATACGCCCCGAGACCGAGGTGTAGATGACATCCGATATTGTTTAACAATTTTATGAAAAACAATAAGTCTCGTAGCAAATTGTCAAGTCAATCTAATTAATGAAAAACATTGTATTTACATATGTGAAATACTAACAATGCGGAAGTTGTTCTTACAAAGAAAAGTACAAAATGTGGAAGCTAACAAACTAAAACTTGAAATCAGGGACTTGGTCTTCATAACTTTGGATTTCTTCATTAGCCCCAAAATTGATCTTGTTCTGTCTCTTCCACCTATTCTTCATTATTATCTCAGGAGGAATGTCAAGGGTTTAGTATTTTGTGTAAAACTCAGCTAGTGGCAGTCGATTGAATAACATAATAACAATTTATACATGTACAAACCTTTAAAGTGATCATTTTTCAGACAAAAAGTCAAAAAATGGAACAGACAAAGTTCAGAACTTATATCGAATCATACGATCAGATCATAACAAATAGAACGATCAAATCAGAATCACATACTGAACACAGATCTTATAATAATGACAACGGGCTATCCTTGATCTTGGACTCTTTCTATGGTATTTTCCCATAGACAGCTTCTCTTTGGGGACTTTTCCCTCACATGCTTTCCCGATGTGCCAATATTCGAATCATAACAGATTTATCACTTGGAACGAAGGAGGCAGATCGAATGTATCAAATCGGAATAAAATGAAGGAAACAGATAATAACTTAGCTAAAGATGCATAACAAAACAAATATTAATGCATAAAAAAGCAAAACATATAGTAATCGATCGAATTTTATATCATATATCATAATTTAAAACAATATATAGTCCCACTTACAGTTGTTTTGAACGTGCAGTAAAAACTTGATCGAAACATGGATGGATCCTTGGAAAATTCCGGACAGAACTCGACAAGGGTTAGGACGGTACTTGAAAGTGATTTTTGAGCAAAAAACAACTTATAATGTTGAGTATATGTTGCACGATCCTTGCTGGAACTCATGAATGACAGCTACACAATCGAACTAACAGTTCGAATTTTCTTGGACTTTGGGTGAACCATGGCCGTACTTGGGGGATGCTTGAGCGAGATATAAAAAATTCCTTGAGCTAGTATTTGGGTGTGATCCACTCACGTTGTTTTCGGCCGGAAATTTGGAATCGAGGCAGTAGAATGGCTCCTAAAAATCTTCTTGGATGGACGGTTGAAACGCCAGGACGAGGGTCAATTTTCTTGGCTTCCCTGACTCGAAATCTAGCGAGTTTTCAGGTGCTATTTTTTAACAGCACTTTGAACAAGTTCTAAAAAATCATTGGAAGGGTAAAGCTTCATAGCGTTAGCTAGGAGCTGCTCGAAAACAGATTGGATTCACTCAAGAATGGTGGCTTTTTTTGCATGAAAAGGGCCAAGATTTGGTGAGGTTTTGGGGGGATTTTGTGCAACATTTCGTCATCAAATGATGGCCTATTTATAGAGGCTAAAGTTTTGTTAATTTGCCCAATTAAGTTTACAACTTGGAGCCCAAGTATTGCCATAATTATGGTCAAATTTCATCCATTATCAAATGCCAATTTTGGTTTACTCAAAAGCTATTTTCTGTACAATAAACATGTCTAGTCCCCTAGCTCTTCCCTAGTTATAATTTTTTTTTTATTTAGGACATGATAAGGGAGCTTCTTTGAGGTAAAGTTTCGAGTTCATGAGCGAGGGGTTTTCTTCTCCAAGTGACAACACTTCGGTCCTTGCAGTTTTGCATTGCATCAATTTCTTTTAAGTCAACTCCTCAAGGTTTTTGATGTGATTTGCTTCAAAAATCCGAGTCCTCACATCTCCTAAAGATAACAGATATAAGAGTGTTGGCAACCAGTCTTTCAAAAATATAAAAGATGCAGAGAAAACTTATTATGCATATATGGTGAAACAGTCTGAGGAGAGCTGAAACATCTACTCGTTTAAAAAGTGCGGATTTTTTTTTTAAATAACTCTCATTTTGAAAATAACCATTTAATTAAAATCGCATGCATGAACTCCTACATAAAAACATCATTTAAAAATCATCACAAGTAATTCCCAATAAAATATTCCGTAGTAAAGACGAGTAAAATCCTAACAACAACTGTAAAATAAAACAGCGTTTAAACTCATCGTATCCTCTCCAAAACCAAAAATCATAATGTGCGGAAAAACCATAGGCCCTCGGGTCATGTCGCCCACTTGGTCCGCTGACTCAGAGTCCAGCACCTCCAGTCTCCTCGACATCGAACTCACCTGGATCACACACGCCTAGTGAGTCTAAAGACTCAACACATCTGTACCAGTAATAATAAGAACATATACCTAACACACAGCAGTGAAAAATATTATACTCAACATAACTTTCATGAACTTAAAAGCGTAACGTGAACGTGTCGTGGAAAATCGTATCGTGTCAAATCATGTCATTTCATGTCATAATGTACGTATCAAAACAGCTCATCAAATCAGCATAAACTTAAATATTTTCTTTTAATTGAATTCAGTTCATTAGTTGTGATTTTCGTATCAGCTCTGTCGATGAATCCATCTATAAAACCGTGGTACCCGGCGGCAGGGAACATCAGCGACAACATTACCCGCCCACTTAGCCTGGGCCTCAGCTCATCATATCTCATGTCATCGTATACATATATATCGTCAGTCACGATCAATTCTCATTCTTCGAAAATATCATCATTTTCATCACTTATAAAAACATGCATATGCAGAACTTTTTCTTTAAACCAATCATGCAACGTATTTATCATAATTGCGTAAAAATCATGAAATGATGTATGAACATTTAAAATATCATATATTTGTGCTCAGGGTGCTGCCAGGACCAAAACCTCACCCCGAGTGCAAAATGACCATTTTGCCCTTGGGGACCCAAAAATTATCGTTTTACCCCCAGACCTCTAAAATTGACCCGAAGCTTACCAAAATCCTTAAAATGTCCCAAACCATTTTTATAAACATTCCTAGACGTAAACTCGAGCCAAAATAAGAACTTAACCGATTCGTTTTAAAACCTGGACCGGGGTCCCGGTTTTAATCCGAATCGACTCAAAGCTTAACCGAAATTTTCCCTACATCTTACCAAACTTAATACCCTTAAATGACAGCCTTAAAATCTTCAAATATGCCCCTCAACTCTCGGCCCTTCCTTAAGAACACGGCTGTAAATTGACATGCCCACTTCTAGGCCCTAAATTTGCACCTCCTACCTGAGGCACGCCTCCAGCTCACTACCAGCCAACCCAGCCCTGAACCGACCACTCCTAGACATTGACCCCACCCTATTGGACAGGTCTATCAACAGCCACCATCCCCATGCAGCCTCCCCCAACGGTCACGACCGCTAGGAACCCAGATTTCCCCCACCCCCTGACCGCATCTCCCTCGGCTTCACGGTTACCATCGGCTTCTGGGCTGGTCCAATGGCGTTTGAACCATTCAAGAACCTTTCTCAGACCAGCCAAGGTCTATTCCATGGTATGGATCGCCCTTTACATCGCTGGACCCGGCCCCAAACACGCGATCCCCTCAAACCCGATCTTCTAATGCCTCCACGGTTCATGACTAGCACCCGTCCCCCCTAGATCTCGAATCCAGCCTATAGATCATGACTTACCCGACCAAGAACGGTCCCTAACACAAGCACACGATAGTCCCCCTTGCACAAGTCAGAATGAACGTGAGTATCATGCACGCTAATAGACAAGTTTCATGAAAATTAATCGAAAACGTAGCTACTGGATAGATCGAGTGATGAACATGCATAAACATGAATTTTCAGTGCATATAGGGCGTGAATGATGAGAAGTAAGAAATACAAGCGTGCCTTATGATGAAAAAATCACGAGGAGAATGAAGAGGAATGCGCCGGAGAGAATTAGATGGAAGAAAAATCAAAAACCATGGCCTTTAGCTGATGATTTCTCTGAAACCGAGGGTATTCTGATAGGGAGAGGGGTGAGTGTCGGCTGTGGAGTGGTAGGTTTATGTTAAATGGTGTTTAGGAGTTTCATTAAATAATAAACAAATTGTTAATGGGCCCTAAATCATGTAAATAAAAGATTAAAAAGGTATTTATGCCCAACAGCTTAAAAGTAGGCCCGATAAATCCAAACACACTTCCGAAAAATATTTCGTATTGGAAAGATTTTGAAAATATTATCCAAACCCTCAAAAAGTCCACCAATTCGATAAGATTTGTGCACCGATAAAAATAAAATCCAGCGGGTAAAAATATCCAAAAATTCCAAATTTTTGAAAAATGCACTTAAAAACGTTTTAAATTAATTTATAAAAATAAATCGTATAATAAAAATATTTTTTTTTGAAAATTCTCTGGTCTCCGATCCTCGCTCGAGCGTGAAATGTATCTAGAAACCCTAATTCATGAAATTTTAAAATTTCATGAGTAAAATCCTATCATTGATGAATTATGCATAAAATGCATAAAAATAACTAAACACATAATTAAAATAAAAATCCTAGATTGCATGCACTTAGGTTATGCAAATTATATTCCTGAACCTTACAACTCTCCCCCTTTTAAATAAAATTTCGTCCTCGAAATTTAGAACGTACCAAATAACTCTGGGTAGCAACTCCTTATCTCGGTCTCGGTCTCCGAAGTAGCCTCCTCCTCAGAATGATTCAGCCACTTGACCTTGACAATCTGGATCACCTTGTTCCGGAGTCTATTTTCATGTCTGTCCAGAATCTGCGTAGGTCTCTCCTCAAAAGATAGGTGCGGTGTCAGCTGAAGTGGCTCATAATTAAGCACATGTGAAGGATTCGACATGTACTTTCGCAGCATGGAGACATGAAACACGTTATGAACTCACGCAATATTCGGCGATAACGTAATTCTGTATGCGAGTGTCCCAACTCTCTCTAGGATCTCAAATGGCCCGATGAATCTAGGGCTGAGCTTGCCTTTCTTCCCGAACCTTATCACACCCTTCATAGGTGCACAAGAAATTCAACATTTAACAACACTCAAAAGACAACGGTTTTAGCAGAAAACGTTGTCTTTTTACTTTTAACAACGGTTTTAACGAAAACCTTTGTCTTTGTGAATTTTTTCCTTGCCAAAGACAACTTAAAAACCGTTGTCTTTTATGGATCAACGACAATGGTTTTAGCAAACCGTTGTCTATGGACGTGCTTTTTGGGTGCAAAGACAACGGTTTTCAAAAACGTTGTTGTTGTAATGGTTTTTTATTTAGCTAAGACAACGGTTTTTGTTAAAACCGTTGTCTTTTATTGGTTACGACAATGCTTTAAAAACTGTTGTCTATGAGCAGGTATTTTTGTAACTACGAGAACGGTTATTAATAACCGTTGTCTATGAGCGCGTTTTTATGTAGCTAAAACAACGGTTTTTATAAACCGTTGTCTATTAACGTCAGTGAAAGACAACGGTTTTTTTAGTATCTACTACAACGATTAAAAAAAACGTTGTCTATGTACATTTTTAGGGTCTAAGACAACGGTTTAAAAAAAACCGTTGTCGTATTACTAAAAAAATAACTTTCAAAGCAACACTCTAAATCTTTTAACAACAGTGTTTAAAAAGCTGTTGTTAAAAAAACATTTAATCCCAATTTATCCCCCACACAGTACTTCTCGCATCACACACACACTTTACACTTAACTAAAATCGATAAGTCGCGACAACAGACACACACCAAACCACGTCGCCCTCCTTTTTCCCCCAGCCAAATCAAAGCCGTCACCCGTCCGTTCGTCGACACCGAGGACCGGCGAAGGTAGCCCAGGTCCGGTCGACCTTGATTGCAACGGTAATCGGGAGTTTTGAGCAAGGCAAGGTCGTGAATCATAGTCCTATTCTGCGCGCGATTTGTCATCCGTTTGGGTAAGAATTTTACTCGATTATTTGGTTC
Source organism: Primulina tabacum (assembly GCF_025594145.1). Lineage (NCBI taxonomy): Eukaryota > Viridiplantae > Streptophyta > Magnoliopsida > Lamiales > Gesneriaceae > Primulina > Primulina tabacum. Next base: position 27,184,810 of record NC_134550.1, on the reverse strand, counting down.
ATTTGAGGTTGTTTGAGATGTATTATAGTAGTTTTAAGTAGTTGCTAGATCTGGCACTGGATAAGAACAGGGCGAAGAGTGTGAAGGTGTCGTGCGCGTCAGTTGGAGTTGCTTTTGTTGTGATTTCTTATGTTATGAGTATGCTCTTTATTCGCATTAAGATCCCGGTGTACTTTCACTGATTACTTGATTATTCTTTACAGTTTTATTATAAGAAAAATTAGCTTATGTTAATTTTGGTGTTTTATAATGTAATGCGCTGAGAATTGAATGATTGTGGAACCCTTTTGTTTTCACTGTTATTTCTTAGCTGTATTACGATTTAGAAGTAAAGGAAAGGCCTAATGGAAATTCAGTAGCTACATTGTCCATCTTCTAGGCTCTTCTCAATTCAGTGCTGATTCTTGATTTTATTATCAATTATGTTCCTCCTTGAAAGTTTTGAATGGTTGGGAACCTGTGTGTGATTTTCCTTTTACTTCTTAAAGTAAAGTTAGTACAAATCTTGTCATCGGTGCACATTATTTTATTTGTGGTTGTTGCTTGTCATTGAAAGAAAATGATTTGTATTTGAAGTAGAAATGATTAATGTGGTTCTTTTGTGTAATGTAGATTAAATGCAGTTCGTGTTTGTTTGAAAGTGAGCACCTTAGTCTGTGTGATAGACCTTCCATTTAAGAAAAAATATGAGGATTTGTAAGAAGTTGCTAGAATATCTTGTTTTAGCAGAAAGCTTACAAGATTTTTTAAATTAAATTTTAGACATGTAAGATTGAAGTGAAACAAAAGATGCCAAAAATATATTTTTGATGGATAATTAGTGGCCCTTCTCATTTTGCACTACATAAGGTCTTCGTTAATCACAATTTATAATATTCAAAATTTATTATGCAATATTTTCAAAAAAGAAAATCATGCATTGACGAGATTATTAAAAAATATTTTATCTGAAATGTTTTATTTTTTTAAAAAAATTTATACGAATTTAGGGATTATATTTGATGTATTTTCTTATTAGAAATGCAATCTCTACAAAAGGAGACTAAGATCAAAAGGCAAAATGATACCAGCATCACCTCGGTTTATAACCTCATTTTTTTCCTTTGTTATTCAGAACAGGCTTTTATAAAGTGCTGAAACCTACTGGATTTGTTCATGAGAATGTTTTACAATTGCGAGAAAATTTACCTGTTGCAGGTCTTGCAGGAATGTGAACTACTTCCAGCGCCTTTAGGTGTATGCTGATCTGGGAAGTTCGCAGGAGTCTTACTAGCCTACTTTGGGTAAGGAGTAGCTACATGAATTCAACCATTAACCAACTTATATAATATAAATATAAAGTTTAAAATGATTTTTGGTGTTTTTAACAAAATTCTCTTTATGTATACATGTGTGTGTATATATATTAAAAAGATAGGCTATTAATAAAAGATTTTTTTATATTATTTAAAATTGTTTTGAAGGGGTTGAGCTCATTGTTAGGTGAGTAGTTGTACCAAGAATGGACAAAGAATGGATGTCAAAAGATAGGCTATCACATGAATTTGATGTTGGAGTAGAGTCTTTCTTGCAGTTTGCACTAAAAAATGCTATCCATTCTGATGCAATACCTTGTCCATGTGCAAGATGTGGTAATCTAAGGAAGAAAAATGTTGAAACTATCAGGGCAAATTTGTATTGTAATGGTATGGATTTCACATATCATACATGGATATGGCATGAAGAAAGATCTACGAAAGGGAACTCAATGAATGATGATGATCGAGTAGGACAAGATGAACACAAATCATTTAGTGAGGAACCTATAGATATGGTGCATTGTGTATATGAAAGTTATGCTGAGAATCCAAGCCAATTCAATAAGCTACTTGAAGATGCAGATAAACCTTTATATCTTGGATGTGCTAAATTCAAAAAGTTATCTGCAGTTGTGAAATTATTTAACTTGAAGGCAAAATATAGTTGGAGTGATAAAAGTTTCACTGATCTACTTATTTTGTTTGGAGAAATGCTTCCAGATCACAATGAATTGCCTTCATCTTTGTATGTTGCAAAGAAAAGCTTACGCGCATTAGGGATGGAATATGTGAAAATTCATGCTTGTCCTAATGATTGTATCTTATACCGGAAGGAGTACGAAAATTTTGCGAATTGCCGTACTTGCGGGACGTCAAGGTGGAAGTTGGGCAACAAATCGATGGTAAAGGAAGGAATTCCTACAAAGGTCTTGTGATATTTCCCACCTATTCCAAGATTTCAAAGAATGTTTCGGAATAAGGCGATATCTAAGGAGTTAACTTGGCATGCTGATAAAAGAATTCGTGATGGATACTTGCGTCATCCAGCTGATTCGCCCTCTTGGAAATTAGTTGATCGCATGTGGCCAGATTTTGCTTATGAGCCAAAAAATCTTTGATTGGCTATATCAACAAACAGGATCAATCCTCATAGTTTGATGAGTTCTGCATATAGTTGTTGGCCTGTTTTAATGATCACATACAATCTTTCACCATGGTTGTGTATGAAGAGAAAATTTGTGATGCTCACTTTGTTGATATCTGGTCCTAGACAGCTGGGTAATGATATTGATGTTTACTTAGCACCTATTATTGACGACTTAAAATGCTTATGGGATAAAGGTGTTGAAGCATATGATGCATATCGAGAAGAAAGTTTCTCTATTAGAGCTGTTCTACTATGGACAATCAATGATTTTCCTTATATGGGAACATGTCAGGATGTGTTGTGAAAGGATATCATGCATGTCCTATTTGTGCAGAAGAAACATATTCGACAAGGTTGAAGCTGTAGAACCCGTAACTTAGACTACGTATAAACCATGCATAATTCTAGTATTTAAATTAAAATGATTTTTGTTGTATGAGTATTTAAAGTTAATTATTTTATTATTTCATGCAGTAGTTTGATTTTTACCATTTCAGTTATTTCAGTGAGGCCGGACTGGAGTTGGAGCTTTGAGATAGAATTTAAGATTTAGAAAACATTTCCGGAATTTATTTTAGCTAGCAAGCAAGTTCATTTAAGTTAATAAGGAGGTTTGGGGATTTAATTTAATTACTTGAGGTGAGTAGGAAATAAGTTCATTTAAGTTCCATTAATTAAGGGTTTAATTAACTAAATTAATTAAAGGATTAGTGAGGCTTTTAAGGGTTATTGATTTACTAGATAATCAACATTTTCCCCTCCATTTATTAGTGAATTTTCGGCCACCTTAGATGTCTAGACCATTGCCTTGCCAACTCATCACCCTTTTGACCCATTCCTTGTTGTGTTAGCATGCAAATCTTTTTAATTAATAGTCAACCTTATTTAATTAATTAATGAGCATTATATTAGTCTAGATTAGCAAGGATTATCGGCCAACCCTTTCTAGATCCATCCAAGAAGACTTGATAGCAACTAGAATTCAAAATTCAAAAAGAGTAGACTTGGTCTTGATATCTTTCCCTATATTTTTCACCCATTCTCCTCACTCTTTTAGCCACTATTATTCCCCCCTCCATCACCGAAATTCAGAGTGTTTTTGAGAAGAAAAATCGTGGCTAGCACTAGAGAAAAGAAAAGAGAAAATCGAGCAAGCTAGGGAGATTAGAAAGCGCTCCACCTCCTCCGCGCCGGATCGTCTCTTCTTTTCGTTTTTCTTTCAAACGAAACCAGGCATGCATATATTCTTCCTTGACTCTTCAATCAAGTCCTAATATCAATTATTTTCATCACATGATCATGTTTTATTAAGCAAAAACCGAAATACCCCAGCATTTTCAGAAAACTTCACATGCAGAATTTTCGAATTTCATGATGCAGCTTCACGGTTTTTGCTTGTTTTTGTACCTTCAGGTGGTTGGCTCGATTCCAGGCTCCCAAGGCAACATCTAGACATGCTCTAGGATGGATTAGGATCACTTTAGTCCATTGTTTCAGCCCCCATGCTTGCTGGAAATTCGAAAATGACAGCAACTCCATTTGTGTCCAATTGTGTTAGAAAATCTGATGTTGCGGTCATAAGGGAATAGATCAGATCTTGGCTGCCCTAGGGGCCTATAGCCATGATTAGATCACTTCCGTAGCATTTCTAAGACGTGACTAAGTCGCCCTTTTGGTGGCTTGGTCCATGGCTAATCGGTTTTTACATAAAACGTTAGAACAACCCCTCCCCCACATTCGGCTTCTTCATTTTTACAGCATAGATGCGTTCGATTTGGTTGGTTTGGTGTGGATCTTGGTTGGCCTATGGCCCTTAGCCATGGTTCATACCATGCCCCAAGATTTTTAGATCGTGCCATGGTCAATCAAATGGCCACTGGAACGAGACGAGACAACAAGCGAAGCACAACACCCGTCACGCGCGCAAAGGTGCTCTCGGGTGAATCTTTTCTGTTGAATGCTGGAATGGTGAGGATTGTGGTTAGCCTAGGGCCCCTAGCCATGGTTCAAATCATTCCTTGGGATGTTGGTAAGAGGTTTTGGTCGGTGGTGCAAGCCCCAATGGCCATTAGCCTCGCAAAACGACGCAAGCAAACCAAGCACGGTTGCTGTATTTTTGGGACAGCAACTTGCTGTGTCGGTTCGGTGGCTCGTTCGAGTTCTCGGTTGGCTTTTAGCCTATGGCCTTGGACTGGACAGTGCCTCATTGAGTTAGAAAGGTCATGTTTTCGACCGTTTGTAATTCGGATCATTTTTGAGGTCGTACGAGAATTTACGGTGCGATGTGCCAAATTGACTCTCGAAAGAGCGTTTCTTGTTTTGGCCTCCATTCACCTAGAATTCGACTTGCATCATTTGAGGAGCATTAAGTCATCATTTTAAACGTATTTTAATCATGACTATATGATGTTTAAGTGTTGGCTCGGGTTGGTTCGGAGTCATGATTAAATACGAAGTCGCCCGGTGAAATTGTCACATTTTAGAATGTTATTGCATAGTTTGGTCCCATAAATCTATTGCATATTTTTCATGACATATTTAGGTTGCAGCGAGCCTGGGAGCGATCCAATCCAAGCAGTAAATTATTTCAGGATATTTAATTGTGCCATTTAATTATATTACGTGCATAAATATATAAAATGTTCATTTATGAGATTATGCGATATTGCTTGTGGCATTACACTATCATGGGATTATTGCTAAATCCGGTCGCCAGTTACCGGTCAGTTGAGTTTGTTTCACCCAGTATACTGTGGCTACAGTCTGATCAGACGTTTACTATTTTATCCGATCGCCAGTTACCGGTCATGGGAGCATTTTATTATCCGGTCGCCAGTTACCGGTCAGTTTCAGTGCAGGGGCCACTTGCGTATACCATAATCTCACCAGGAAAATTTTTACAGGCTATTTCAGTACAGGGCTCCAAGGAGCAAACATTTTTACCATGATATTTTCAGTTCAGTTATGCACGTATTATAATTAATCATGACACGACACTTTTACGATATGCCTCATGACACGACATTTTTATTCCATGAAATTTTACTATAGTATTTACTCGTTATTTACGATATATGCATGTTGAGTCTTTAAACTCACTAGACTTGATTGTTGTAGGTTCTGATGATGTCGGGGCCGAGGGCGGGGACCAGTGAGCAGGCTCGAGTCGGCAGTAGTAGGACCCGAGGACCTCAGTTCAGCATTTATTTTTAATTGATGGCTCAAACATTTTAATTATTGTTGTAAAAACTTTTTACTGTTATTTCAAAAATGTTAATTCTTCCGCTGCCACATTGAATATCAAACTTTATTTATAAGTCCATTTATGAAGGAGGCAATTTTAATTATTTAAAAAGAAAAATTTTAGATTTTCCGCAAATTTTCAAGTAAGGATTTTAGGCCTTTACAGATGATATCAGAGCGGTGGTTCTGTATAGGGTTGTACTACTACTGACCACGAGAAGCTCATGAAGTCACGTCTTCGGTCTGTAAGTTTATATTTACGCATTTTCTTGAAAGCATGAATTATTTTCTTAACGGCATGATTTCATGAAGCATTTTATGTCCAGATTCATTTTATTTGTTCAGTATTTAAATTTAAATAAATTATGGGATTATGCATGTTAGTTACGTATGGGTTATGTATGGAACAGTATGCCCCCTAGACGCATCCTTGATCGCCCTACTGAGGATGAGCCTCGCCGAGAGGGCAGAGAGGAGCCGAGGCAGGAGAGAGACTTACCACCTCCACCTCCACCTCCACCGGACATGAATGCCCAGATGTTAGCTGGGATGACTCAGTTCTTCGCACAGTTTGCGGGGAACAATGCTGTGGCGACCAGGCCGACAGGGCCCGAGGCTGTCTACGAAAGATTCATGAAGATGCGTCCGAAAGGGTTTTCTGGGACATCTGACCCCATGATTGCTGAGGGCTGGATCAAGTCCCTCGAGGTTATCTTCGAGTTCATGGAGCTTGGAGATGCAGACAGAGTCCGATGTGCCACATACTTATTCGGAGGAGATGCCCGCTTATGGTGGGAAGGAGCATCGGTAGCCCTGAACATGGCTACGCTGAGTTGGGTACGCTTCACGGAGGTGTTCTACTCCAAATACTTTGCTGAGGAAGTGCGCACCAGGTTGACCACTGAGTTTATGAGCTTGAGGCAAGGAGATATGACTGTTACTGAGTTCATCCGTAAGTTCGAGAGGGTTTGTCATTCTGTACCCCTGATCGCAAACGATGCTAGAGCCAAGATGATGCATTTTCTGGTGGGTCTACGGCCGATCTTGCGCCGTGATGTTAAGGGTGTCTGACCCTACTTCTTATGAGGTCGCTGTCTCCAAAGCCCTAGCCGCAGAGCAGGATCAGCGTGATATCGAGAGAGATCGCTTGGGAAAGCAAACAGCCCAGGTACCGCACCGCCCTCCTCCTCAGCAGCAGAACAAGAGGCCTTTTCACGGACCGCCTAGAAACAGAGGCCAGCAGCAGCAGCGGGGACGCCCAACCTCGAGGGCTCCTGAGCGCCCAGTCTGTCCTAAGTGTTCACGTCGCCATCCTGGAGCATGTTTGTACGGCTCAGGAAAGTGTTATAGGTGTGGTAGTCCAGACCACTTATTTCTGCAGTGCCCTCAAAGGAACCTGCCTAGCCAGGGCAGAGTGTTTGCCCTCCATGTGACGGAGAAGAACCCCGATACTATGCTGATGACAGGTACCTTAAGCTTTGAGTCTGCATTTGGAACTTAATGTTTTGGGTTAATATTTTGAACATAGAATTGCGTTAGGATTGCATGCTCTACTTTGTAATATTTTGGAAATTTAAGTTAGAAGAACTTCAACCTTTGCATGTCTATAATTTTAGTCTTTGTAACTATTGGGTTCAACTTAGAGTTCCGATCTTTCAGGGAGAATTTTTATATCCGGTTTCGCAACGAAGGCCTTGATAGATTCAGGGGCCACTCACTCATTCATTTCAGATTTCTTTGCTAATTTCCTCAAAGTTAAGACCATTGGGCTAGATATAGCCTATTTCGTAGTACTGCCGTCTGGCGAGGAGATGGCAGCCACCAGTGTGATCCGAGACATAGATCTTGAGCTCCATGGCAACCTTGTTTATGCGGATCTGATCGTACTGCCGATGCCAGAGTTTGGCATTATACTAGGGATGGATTGGCTACTGCGGAACAGAGTTTTGATTGACTTTCAGCGAAGATCTGTTCTAGTCCGACCGCCTGGAATGACGCAGTTCTTATTTGAGCCAGACAGGTACTTTCCTCTACCACGTATTATTCCGTATGTTCAGGCTAGGAAGCTCATGCATAGAGGGTGTCGGGCGTTTCTAGCAACCTTTGTATCTGTCCCCGAGGCACCCAGTCAGTCAGCCTCAGATGTTCCAATTGTTAGAGACTTCTTAGACGTTTTTCCTGAGGACGTCTCTGGAATGCCACTTGAGAGAGAGGTGGAGTTTTCCATAGAGCTTATGCCAGGTACGGCTCCGATCTCAAAAGCACCGCACCGACTTGCACCGACAGAGATGGCAGAGCTTAAGAAGCAGATTCAGGAACTTCTTGACAAGGAGTTCATTCGCCCTAGTTTCTCACCTTGGGGCGCGCCAGTCTTGTTTGTTAAGAAGAAAGATGGCACGATGAGGCTTTGTATTGACTATCGGGAGTTGAACAGGGTTACAGTGAAGAATAAATACCCACTTCCGAGGATTGAGGATCTGTTTGACTAGTTGCAGGGAGCTTCGATTTTCTCTAAGATAGATCTGCATTCCGGTTATCACCAGTTGAAGGTGAGAGATGCTGATGTTTCAAAGACAACTTTCAGGACTCGTTATGGTCACTACGAGTTTCTTGTGATGCCGTTCGGTTTGACGAATGCGCCAGCAATCTTCATGGATCTCATGAATCGCGTATTTCAGCCATACCTCGACCAGTTTGTGATAGTATTCATAGATGACATTCTCGTCTACTCTAAGAATCGGTAGGATCACAGCAGGCATCTGGCCACAGTGTTGCAGACATTGCAAAAGCACAAACTATTCGCAAAGTTCAGTAAATGCGAATTCTGGTTAGAGAAGTTGGCGTTCTTAGGCCACATTGTTTCCAGCAGTGGTATTGAGGTAGACCAAGTGAAAGTTGCAGCAGTTAGAGATTGGGTTGTGCCGCAGAATGCATCAGAGATCCGCAGTTTTCTTGGCTTAGTAGGATATTATCGGCAGTTCATTAAGGGATTCTCTTCGATTGCAGTTCCACTCACAGCACTGACCAAGAAGAATGTGAAATTTTTTTGGAGCGAGGAGTGCCAGAAGAGCTTCGATACTTTGAAGCAAGCTCTTATCTCAGCACCAGTTTTGGCCGTGCCGTCTGAGTCCGGTGAATTTGTTCTGTATATCGATGCTTCGAAGCTCGGTCTTGGCGCAGTATTGATGCAGCATGGGAAGGTGATAGCTTATGCTTCTAGACAGTTGAAGACTCATGAGAAGAACTACCCTACCCATGATCTAGAGTTGGCCGCAGTAGTTTTTGCCTTGAAGATTTGGTGGCATTATCTGTATGGAGAGAAGTGCCAGATCTTTACCGACCACAAGAGCCTCAAGTATTTCTTTACGCACAAGGAGCTGAACATGCATCAGAGGCGTTGGTTGGAGCTTGTGAAGGATTATGACTGTGACATTAGCTACCACCCGGGTAAAGCTAATGTAGTTGCGGATGCATTGAGCAGAAAAGTCGCAGTGATGGCTCATTTGACAGTGTCGAGACCTCTTCAGATTGAGATGCAGAGGTTTGATCTTGAGACTTATCCTCAAGGTAGAGTTCCCCATCTATCTACCTTGACCATTCAGTCTTCTCTTCTGGACCGTATTCGCAGTGGTCAGTCATCAGATGAGCAGTTAGCAAAGTGGAAGCAGAGGGATGAGGCCAAGGGCAGTGTCTTGTATTCAGTCAGTGATGGTATTGTGAGATACCGAGACAAGATATGGGTTCCTAGCAGTGATTCTATCCGAGCAGATATCTTATCAGAAGCCCATACGTCGCCATACTCTATTCATCCAGGGAGTACGAAGATGTACAAGGATCTGCAGCTATTGTATTGGTGGCCAGGGATGAAGAAGGATATCAGGCGATTTGTGTCCGAGTGTCTGACTTGTTAATTAGTGAAATCGGAGCATCAGAGACCAGCAGGTTTGCTCAAGCCTCTCCCTATTCCCGAGTGGAAGTGGGAGAATGTTACTATGGACTTTGTGACCGGATTGCCGAGGTCAGCCAGAGGATCGAATGATATCTGGGTGATTGTAGATCGTCTTACCAAGTCAGCGCACTTCTTGCCTATTAAGACGACTTTCACCATGGTTCAGTATGCAGAGCTGTATATCCGATAGATAGTCCGACTCTATGGTATTCCAGTTTCTATCGTATCTGACAGAGATCCTAGATTCACTTCCTCATTTTGGAAGAGTTTGCATTCGAGTATGGGTACGAAGTTGCTGTTTAGCACAGCTTTCCATCCGCAGACAGATGGGCAGTCAGAGCGAGTCATTCAGATTTTAGAGGATCTTCTCCGTGCTTGCGACATTGATTTCTCAGGGAGTTGGGAGTCGAACTTGCCTTTGGTTGAGTTCACCTACAACAGCAGCTTCCAGTCTTCCATTGGTATGGCTCCGTATGAAGCACTATATGGCCGCAAGTGTAGATCTCCTGTTCATTGGGATGAAGTAGGAGAGAGAGCAGAGTTGGGTCCAGATATTATTCAGCAGACTGTCGATGTAGTAGCCCGGATCTGTGATAGGATGAGGACTGCTCTGAGTCGACAGAAGTGTTATGCCGATCAGCGGAGGAGAGATTTAGAGTTTGCTGTCGGCGACCATGTCTTTGTGAAGGTGGCACCTATGAAGGGTGTCATGAGATTTGGCAAGAAAGGGAAGCTCAGTCCGAGATACATTGGACCATATGAGATCCTCGACAGAGTTGGGACGCTAGCTTATCGTGTGGCTCTTCCGCCGAATGTGGCCGGAGTACACAATGTGTTCCACGTCTCCATGCTGAGGAAGTACATGGCGAACCCTTCGCATGTCCTGAACTTTGAGCCGTTGCAGCTTACTCCGAACCTATCTTATGAGGAGAGGCCAGTGCAGATCCTAGACAGGCAGGAGAAGAAGCTTCGGAACAAGCTGGTTAAGCGAGTCAAAGTTAGATGGCTCAACCATTCAGAGGAGGAAGCTACATGGGAGTCTGAGTCGGAGATGAGAGATCGTTACCCCGAGTTATTCGGTGAGTTTTAATTTCGAGGACGAAATTTCTTTTAAGGGGGGAAGGATTGTAGAACCCGTAACTTAGACTACGTATAAACCATGCATAATTCTAGTATTTAAATTAAAATGATTTTTGTTGCATGAGTATTTAAAGTTAATTATTTTATTATTTCATGCAATAGTTTGATTTTTACCATTCAGTTATTTCAGTGAGGCCGGACTGGAGTTGGAGCTTTGAGATAGAATTTAAGATTTAGAAAACATTTCCGGAATTTATTTTAGCTAGCAAGTAAGTTCATTTAAGTTAATAAGGAGGTTTGGGGATTTAATTTAATTACTTGAGGTGAGTAGGAAATAAGTTCATTTAAGTTCCATTAATTAAGGGTTTAATTCACTAAATTAATTAAAGGATTAGTGAGGCTTTTAAGGGTTATTGATTTACTAGATAATCAACATTTTCCTTCCATTTATTAGTGAATTTTCGGCCATCTTAGATGTCTAGACCATTGCCTTGCCAACTCATCACCCTTTTGACCCATTCCTTGTTGTGTTAGCATGCTAATCTTTTTAATTACTAGTCAACCTTATTTAATTAATTAATGAGCATTATATTAGTCTAGATTAGCAAGGATTATCGGCCAACCCTTTCTAGATCCATCCAAGAAGACTTGATAGCAACTAGAATTCAAAATTCAAAAAGAGTAGACTTGGTCTTGATATCTTTCCCTATATTTTGCACCCATTCTCCTCACTCTTTTATCCACTATTATTCCCCCCTCCATCACCGAAATTAATAGTGTTTTTGAGAAGAAAAATCGTGGCTAGAACTAGAGAAAAGAAGAGAGAAAATCGAGCAAGCTAGGGAGATTAGAAAGCGCTCCACCTCCTCCGCGCCGGATCGTCTCTTCTTTTCGTTTATCTTTCAAACGAAACCAGGCATGCATATATTCTTCCTTGACTCTTCAATCAAGTCCTAATATCAATTATTTTCGTTACATGATCATGTTTTATTAAGCAAAAACCGAAATACCACAGCATTTTCAGAAAACTTCACATGCAGAATTTTCGAATTTCATGATGCAGCTTCACGGTTTTTGCTTGTTTTTGTACCTTCAGGTGGTTGGCTCGATTCCAGGCTCCCAAGGCAACATCTAGACATGTTCAAGGATGGATTAGGATCACTTTAGTCCATTGTTTCAGCCCCCATGCTTGCTGGAAATTCGAAAATGACAGCAACTCCATTTGTGTCCAATTGTGTTCGAAAATCTGATGTTGCGGTCATAAGGGAATAGATCGGATCTTGGCTGCCTTAGTGGCCTATAGCCATGATTAGATCACTTCCCTAGCATGTCTAAGACGTGACTAAGTCGCCCTTTTGGTGGCTTGGTCCTTGGCTAATCGGTTTTTACATAAAACGCTAGAACAGCCCCTCCCCCACATTCGGCTTCTTCATTTTTACAGCATAGATGCGTTCGATTTGGTTGGTTTGGTGTGGATCTTGGTTGGCCTATGGCCCTTAGCCATGATTCATACCATGCCCCAACATGTCTAGATCATGCCATGGTCAATCAAATGGCCACTGGAACGAGACGAGACAACAAGCGAAGCACAACACCCCTCACGCGCACAAAGGTGCTCTCGGGTGAATCTTTTCGGTTGGTTGCTGGAATGGTGAGCATTGTGGCTGGCCTAGGGCCCCTAGACATGGTTCAAATCATTCCTTGGGATGTTTGTAAGAGGTTTTGGTCGGTGGTGCAAGCCCCAATGGCCATTAGCCTCGCAAAACGACGCAAGCAAATCAAGCACGGTTGCTGTATTTTTGGGACAGCAACTTGCTGTGTCGGTTCGGTGGCTTGTTCGAGTTCTCGGTTGGCTTTTAGCCTATGGCCTTGGACTGGACAGTGCCTCATTGAGTTAGGAAGGTCATGTTTTTGACCGTTTGTAATTCGGTTCATTTTTGAGGTCGTACGAGAATTTACGGTGCGATGTGCCAAATTGACTCTCGAAAGAGCGTTTCTTGTTTTGGCCTCCATTCACCTAGAATTCGACTTGCATCATTTGAGGAGCATTAAGTCATCATTTTAAACGTATTTTATTCATGACTATCTAATGTTTAAGTGTTGGCTCGGGTTGGTTCGGAGTCATGATTAAATACGAAGTCGTCCGGTGAAATTGTCACATTTTAGAATGTTATTGCATAGTTTGGTCCCATAAATCTATTGCGTATTTTTCATGACATATTTAGGTTGCAGCGAGCCTGGGAGCGATCCAATCCAAGCAGTAAATTATTTCAGGATATTTAATTGTGCCATTTAATTATATTACGTGCATAAATATATAAAATGTTCATTTTTGAGATTATGCGATATTGCTTGGGGCCATTACACTATCATGAGATTATTGCTAAATCCGGTCGCCAGTTATCGGTCAGTTGAGTTTGTTTCACCCAGTATACTGTGGCTACAGTCTGATTAGACGTTTACTATTTTATCCGGTCGCCAGTTACCGGTCTGTTTCAGTGCAGGGGCCACTTTCGTATACCATAATCTCACCAGGAAAATTTTTACAGGCTATTTCAGTACAGGGCTCCAAGGAGCAAACATTTTTACCATGATATTTTCAGTTCAGTTATGCACGTATTATAATTAATCATGACACGACACTTTTACGATATGCCTCATGACACGACATTTTTATTCCATGAAATTTTACTATAGTATTTACTCGTTATTTACGATATATGAATGTTGAGTCTTTAGACTCACTAGACTTGATTGTTGTAGGTTCTGATGATGCCCGGGCCGAGGGCAGGGACCAGCAAGCAGGCTCGAGTCGGCAGTAGTAGGACCCGAGGACCTCAGTTCAGCATTTATTTTTAATTGATGGCTTAAACATTTTAATTATTGTTGGAAAAATTTTTTACTGTTATTTCAAAAATGTTAATTCTTCCGCTGCCACATTGAACATCAAACTTTATTTATAAGTTCATTTATGAAGGAGGCAATATTAATTATTTAAAAAGAAAAATTTTAAATTTTTCGCAAATTTCCAAGTAAGGATTTTAGGCCTTTACAGAAGCATTGTAGAAAAATGTCATATACAGGCCATATAAGGTTTATACATTCAAGTCATCCTTATCGAAGACAAAAGAAGGCATTTAATGGGAAGCAAGAATTTAACCTCGCACCAAAACCATTGAGTGGCAATGAAATTTTAGAAAGAGTTCAAAAAATTAATTATCATTGTGGAAAATTAAGCGGAAAGCTTCAGTCAAAGAACGATGACGGGATTAAATGCTGGAAAAAGAAATCAATATTCTTTGAACTTGAGTATTGGAAAGATCTACATGTTCGACATGTTCTTGACGTGATGCACATTGAAAATTTTTTTTGTGAAAGTCTCATTGGTACATTCCAGGAAAAACAAAGGATGGAGTAGCAGCAAGATTAGATCTTTTGGAAATGAATATAAGGACTGAATTGGCACCAAGGATTGGGGAGAACAATACGTTTTTGCCAGCAGCATGTTACACAATAAGTAAGGATGAGAAAAGAAGTATTTGCAATTCTTTTTCGGGAGTAAAGGTACCTGTAGGTTACTCATCCAATGTTAGAAACCTTGTGTCGATGAAGGATTTGAAACTTGTTGGCCTGAAGTCACATGACTATCACACTTTAATGCAACAACTGCTTCCAGTGGCCATCCGCAGTGTCTTGCCAAAACATGTCAGAGATACTATCACCCGACTGTGTTTTTTCTTCAATGTGTTATATAGTAAAGTGATAGACGTCTTACAGTTGGATGACTTGCAAAGAGAGATTGTGTTGATAGTGTGTTCACTTGAAAAGTACTTTCCCCCTTAATTTTTTTATATAATGATTCATTTAACTGTTCATCTTGTGCGGGAGGTCAAATTGTGTGGACCGGTTTGGTATAGGCACATGTACCCATTTGAAAGATTCATGAAGATTTTGAAAGGTTATGTGTGCAATCGCAATCGGCCTGAAGGGTGTATAGCCGAATGTTACATTGCTGAAGAGGCTGTCGAATTTTGCTCATATTATCTATCTAATGTCAACACAATTGGGATACCATCAAGGCATCGAGAAATAGAACTTACTAAGCCTTTATCGGGAGCAGTTGTGCAATACACTAGTCATGATGAGCTGCAACAAGCACATCGTTATGTATTGACAAATGATGTTGAGATTAATCCTTATGTCGAGTAAGATCTCCAACACATGGTGGATTTGAGATTAATCCTTATTCTATTGATTTATCTATTAGAAAATATTTCATTAGGCAACACATGGTGGATTTGAAATCAAGATTTTCTCATAAATCCAAGTCCAAAAAGTTGTTACAAGATGAGCATAACCAAACGTTTACTAACTGGTTGCGTGATACTGTAAGTTCCAAAATACTAGATATTAACATGCATGCAACTCTTGGTATCTTACGTAAAATCTAAATTTATGGCATTGTGAAATATAGGTTGCACATTTCGTTGATTATTCCACCCATCAAATATCAGAAAAATTGAAGTGGATGGTGCGTGGACCTAGCAACAAAGTGTTAAAGTATTCTAGTTATCTGATTGGTGGGGTTACATATGCTACAAAAGAACGTGATGATATACGAGTTACTAAAAACTCTGGAGTAAGCTTAGTCGCAAAGACAATGCAAGTTGCCAGTGCAAATGATAAAAACCCAATTGTTTCAGACATGGTTTTTTATGGAGTTATTGAAGAAATATGGTAACTCGATTACCACAAATTTCAAATTCCAATGTTCAAATGTAATTGGGTGGAGAATAATAATGGTATTAAAGTAGATGATCTTGGTTTCACATTGGTAAATTTGAGAAGAATTGGATTCAAATCCGACTCTTTTATCTTGGGAAGTCAAGAAAAGCAAGTATTTTACATTGAAGATCCTGAATAGAGTATTGTACTTGCAACTCCTACTAGAGAGTCATTTGAACACGTTAATGGTGATGAATTGGAAGACACTTTAATTCACTATCAATCTTTTACCAGAGGGTAACCATCAATGGGTGTTGACGGAGCATACACTACAACAAAAACGGCATACGACAACGGATAAAATCCGTTATCGTAGCCTTTTTAAAACTGTTGTAACTGAGGGTGTCGTTGAAAGTCCGTTCAACGACAACGGTTTTTACCCGTTGTGGTAGATGGAATTTGCGACGGTTTTCAAAAACCATTGCTAATTAAAGTAGCGACGGTTTTATTCACAACCGTCGCTACTTAGCGAAGGTTTAATAAACCGCCGCTAAAATTAGCGACGGTCAGCATATAATAACCGTCGCTAATTTTAGCGACGGTCTTTAATCATACTTTTCGTCGCTAAGTTGTTTCGAAAAATAAAAAAAATTCTTTTAATAATTTAATAAATCTTAAAGAAACTAACAATCGAAACTAAAATCGTGTAAGAGAGAAAAATTTTAAGTGTTGTGAAGTAGTAAAATCGTGTAAGAGAGATAAATTTTAAGTGTCATGAAGTAGTAGTGAGAAAAATTTTATGAAGTAGTGAGCAAAATTTTATGTGTTATGAAGTAGTGAGCAAAATTTTAAGTGTTGTGCGAAGTGATAAAATTATTTAAGAGAGAAAAAATTTTAAGTGTTGTGGAAGAAAATGGACCGAAAATGGAGATATTTATAGAGAATTTGCTCGGTATTTGGTTAAACCGTCGCTTATTTCAAATTTTGCAACTGTTTTAGAAAAACCGTCGTTAAATGTAACGGCGGTTTTAAAAAACCTTCGCATGTTTTGATTATGCGACAGTTTGGATAGAAACCGTCGCTCAAATGTAGCGACGGGTGATGCCACACTGTCGCTAAGTTTAGCGACGGGGGTTGTAAAAAAGTCGCTAATTTTAAACATGCGACAAATTTACTTAAAACTGTTGCTATCCGTAGCGATGGTTTATCTAAAACCGTTGCAATAATTAGCGAAGGTTTGCCTAAAACCATCGCTAATTTGAAATTAGCGATAGTTTTAAAAAAACCATCGCTAAAGTTAGCGACGGAAATCCGTCGCTAAATATGGCAACGATTTCCAAAACCGTTTTTGTTTGTCCAAAACCACGCCAATCGACAACGGTTTTAAAAAACCGTTGTCGATTGTCCAAAAAAACATGCTAAATGAAAAAACTGTTGTCATTTGTCAAAAAACACGCTAATCGACAAAGGTTTTAAAAAACCGTTGTCGATTGTTCAAAAAAACATGCCAAAAGACAACAGTTCATAGAACCGTTGTCTTTTTTCCTAAAAAAACTCTGGAAGACAACGGTTTTCTAAAAACCATTGTCGTTGACACCCTAAAAGACAACGGTTTTTACAAAATCGCTGTCAAAATGCACCTACGACAACGATTTTCACTAGAACCGTTGTTAAAAACTATACGACAACGGTTTTTCAAAAAAACCGTTGTCGCAGGTGCATTGTTGTTGGGCGTTTTTCTTGTAATGATATGACAATGAACCATCATGCCTTCGTGAAGATTGTGATGGGACTTGGGTCGACAATGCTTAACCAAAGATATTTTACTTTTGAAGATGTATTTGTAGACAATATTGATATGTATTTTTCTTTTGAATAGGAGTTTGTAGACAATATTGAAGTTATACTTTTATTTATCTTTGTATCAGTTGAATTTTTATTGAAGTTGAATTTCTTATCCTATTTTTTGTTGTATATATTGTGTATTTATTTCTATATTGATATGTTTTTTTTCAGTTTTTTGTTGAACAGGTTAAATCTGGACTCTATGACATCCTTTAGAAAGCTTAAAATTGGGTCTCATGATGATACAATTCATGAATCAAGCAAGAGATTAGGACAGCCTGCATTGATTGGGAATGGCAAAGGAAAAATTGCATCTACTTCTACCGACAAGAGTTTTGATGGAAAGGAAATGTTGGGATCTACAGGCACTGAAACAACAAGAACATCTAGAGGTCGTAAACATCTAGATAAGCTTTCTAGGCAGAGGGTTCAGAGAATTCGAAAGGAGGTAAGATTCAATCTACTTGGACAACCAGTAGGAGAAGCTGCTGCTGAAATGCAGAGTTATATTGGTGTGCTTGCTCGAGAAAAAATTAAGATAACTTATAAGACATGGAAGCAAGTTCCTATTGAAGTGAAAGAACTGATATGGGAATCAGTTAATGTAAGTTCAATTTTTTTTTCACAATTAATAGTCATATTGTTCATATATATCTTATGTTATCTAATTCTTTTTAATGTATTTCCAATTTTGATGTTTTACAGTTGACGTTTGATGTTCCCTACTGGAAAAGGGATTTTTAAGTTCGGCAAATAATAAGTGGCGTCAATTTATATCTCATCTCACTCAAACGTTCATTCGAACAAGGTTGATAAACCAGAGGAGTTGGATCAACCACCTACTGGCTATGGTCTTGCACGAGATGACTGGATTTCTTTTTTCATGAATCGCATTTCTGATAAATTCAATGTAAGTATCTTTTTTTGTTTTTTGAAAATATGTCCACCATGTAGTATTTGACGAATTAATTTTTTTTTTATATGTGTAATTCTTCACTTGAGTAGGAACTAAGTGATCAACAAAAGGAAAGAAGGAAGAAGAACATATACCCTCATCGCCTTGCGCGTATGGGATACACACGATTTGCTGAAGAAATAGTAAATATATTTCAACATTTGTGCTGTCCAAGAAATGATTGTTTCTTTCCTTCGCATGAAAACTTGTAACATGGGTGGCTGTTTTTTTCCCTAGCATGTGATATATGTCATTGCATTTGCTGTTTTTTTCAACATTTAACCTATTTGACAAATATTATTAGATTGTTCTTGTATGTAGGCAAGTGAATTGTGTGACGATGATGATATCAACAGAGCTATTATTTGGAAAATAGGGCGAGTGAATAAAGAAGGGGATTTTGATGGCCAGGAGTTGCAAATAACAGTAGAAAAGATTGTGAGCAAACTATACATAAAAATCAATTAGTTTATTTTAATAAAACCTTTTGAAGTAATTAATATTTTCAAGTGGATGACAGGATAATTACATACAACAAAAGCGTGAGGGGAAACTTGAAATAAAAGGGACAAAAAAGGATATTCTCACGAAAACACTCAATTCAGATGAACATGGTGGACGTGTGAGAGCTGTTGGAGGCCACATCACTCCAACATTATATTTCAATGTTGGTAGAAGTTGGAAGATTGAGGATGTTGACAGAGAGCTAATGATTGAGCAAAAGAAAGAGTTGATAGAGGCTAGAAAATTAATTCAAGAGCAAGATACACACATTCAAAAACTTGAAGAAATTGTCTACAAAAAGGGTGCATGGGACAGTGAGATTGATGACAAAGGAATTTGCTCGGTAAAATTGCATCAAGTGAATGAAAGTGAAATGAAAATCGACAAGTTTTTCCCCAGTTATGAAGTTTTGAATGATGTAGAAATGAAAGTTGTGGAAAAATCTGTTGCTTTACAGGTATATAATTTGTTGTGGTTATATAGTACTTAATATTTTTTAACTAAAGAGTTAGTACAATTCATTGACATAACTATTTGTCTTTTAGGGGAAACCAGTTATTTTGAAATTGGATTCTAGCACAGACGATGTTGCATATGGAACAGTTGTTGAGGTCAATGGAGCTAATAACTTGCTTCACGGTGTTCCATTACCTCAAAATTGCATGCGTGTATCCATTGATGAAGCAATGCAAAAATCAGCACTTTTTCCAGTTCCGATTCCCAATGAATGTGAAAATGCTACGACAAGAGGTACACGTATGCTTATATTTCAAAGTAAATGTCTGTCAAATTCTCCTGTATTGAACCTATCTAACATGTTTACAATACAATTATCAGAAGCGTCAAAGGAACAAAACTGTCAGTGTCGAAAGAAACCAGACTTTGTCATCAAATGTGCCAAGAGCAGTGCGCATGGTGCATTGCCATTGTAAGAGAGCCCTTGAAAATGGAAGGAAATTATTATTTCTTTTAGATCATGAAGTATTTGCAGATAATTATGAAGTTAACTTGCACTTTGAGGACATCAATCCTTTGTATCACTTGGAACCAATTTCAGGAAATTGTGTAGTTGTCTACATTTGATAAGTCTTCGATTAACTTAAAGTTAGTTTGTTCTTTTCTTATATTATTATGTAAAACGAATATAATTTTTTAGTTTAGTATGTAGTGTAGTTTTGATTGTCTTTTACTTGAAATGACATGCATCTTTATAAAAAGATAGTGAAAGAAAACAAGATTGACAAATTCAGATTCGTTAACCCACACAGCATCCCAAATTTGCAAAAAAATACACACGAAAAAACAGGTAAAACTGAAAGGTTGAACAAGAGGGTTAGTTCTATAGCAGATAGGCTAAGTGGTGCAGCAATGGATCAATTGGTTTTGGTTCCAAGTTGTTGTGGGTAAGTAAGATCCTAATATAATTTTCAATTGTTTTTTTAGTGAATTGCATATACTTATTATGTTCGTGTGTAGTTTTCATTGGACTCTCACTGTCATCGAATCTTATAAGGAGATTGTTTATTTGGTGGATTCCCTAAGTCATCGCTTGGAAATATGTTGTGGAAATGTGAGTTCATATTCCATTTTAATGATGAATTTCATTTAATTAAAAAACAATCATATATCAACTATGTTCAATGTTAATGAAAGGGCGTTGACATTGTTTAACTCAACTAAGGGAAGGAAATGAAGAAAATGTGTACAATGGGAAGTCGTAAAGGTATGTGCATTTCTCATTCGAGGTAATTTTTTAATGTGTATATTTGTCATTAACAATTTGACATTTTTTAACATAGGCTCCTAAGCAACCAAATGCGAAACAATGTGGTTATTACGTGATGAGATTCATGGGGCAGATTACTGAAGAAGTTGCAACTCTTGAGGGGGATTCACTACGATCAATAGTAATATTATCTTGTTTATCTAAAATAATTACAAGTTATCTAGCTACTTATCATTTTGAAAATTCATTAAGTTGTGTTTCTTTCTAATATACTTTTTGTGTGTGTTCGTAGTTCACAAAAACAGAGTATTCTATGGAGGATGAGGTGCACACCGAGCTGGCCGAATGCATACAGGATCATATTTATGAATAGGTAGGTCATGAGTTCATCTTATTTGAAAAAATACAGCTCATATTGAACGGATTTGGACATTATTGTTATACTTTTTAACATGTTTACGGGCTGTTTCAGAAATAGTCATTTTGCACATTTGTTGGTTCATGACATGTGGATCAAGAATACAAATGATACTGGATTGACATGTGATTTTTTGTTGCACGTTTGTTGGTTCATGACATGTGGATCTCTTCATTGCTTTCGGGATATGTTGAAAGAATGCGATTGTGGGGACCCGAACCTAATTCGTCTTCTTAATCATCATTAGGATCAATTAATTAATCTGGGTCTAAATTTTTTTTTAATACACAAGTTCGGAACATAATATAATCAATCTGATATACATATCAACAATAAAGTACATGTCTTGTACAAAATACATTTTTCTCAACTAAAGTTCAACAACTACATCAAGTGCTGAAAATCAATTCTATTTCTAAGTCCAGATCTCCACGCTAATCTTGAATCTCTCATCCTCTTCTTGACCCTTATCCTGTCCCACCTGTTGTCATGCACACATACAAACACAACAACAGCCGGATAACTCCGGTGAGAAATATATTCCCAGTATAAACCTTGTGTACATCCAATCATATAAACAGATATAAAAGCATGAAACAGATATCAATAACATGTATCAAAATCGGAAAAACCTGAATCGATATAAAGCTTAAATAAACTCTGGACTCGTCATCTCAAACTCGACTCATCTCTAATATAGGGATCTCAGTTCCTGGTCATTGGCACAATATATCGAATCTCCGCAATAGAAGTCGATATGCTCCTACGCCACATCAATATAAACCAACATCCAGTGTCTTGACACATCCGCCAAAGATTTGGCACCTCCGCCAATGACTAGGCACATCCGCCCAGGACTCAATACATGCTTTGCTATAAATCAATAGACTAAGCATATCAATCTCATGAATTACAAATATCAATGCAATAAAGTAAAGTATGTGTTTTTGGAAATCTCAAGTCAAATCAAATTTGAGTCGTATCTTCCCGGTTCAACATTGATTTATACCTTTCTCTTGTCGATCTGACGAAGTCGAAGTCTCGAATTCAAATCTGTCAATACTCAATCTGGCACTGACAATATTGAGGAGTACAATATCAATATACAACCCAATCAATACTGGATATAATCAGAACTCAATCTAATTCTGTTTCAACGGTATAACGGCACAATCTCAATATACCCAGCAATACAGATATCAACAGATATCAATCTCAACAACTCATAATCGATAACAACACAAATCTAATATCAAATCTGTATAATATCAATCAAATCAATTCTGAAAATGATAACAATTTCATACGGTATCCGTTTTTCGATCCGATTTCGATTATACGATCACAACAATCTCAGGAACAGATAATATCAGTCATATCAGGATTTCTTCCATATCATATTTTCAAATCATATCAAAACATTAGAAAACGTACGTCCAGTTGAAGTTCTTGTCGAGAGGAATATGGTACTGAGGTCGGATTGAAAATCGGACGAACAGATTTTGCGTAAATCCCAAATTCCTTGTTTGAAGAAACTTAAGCCTTCTCATAGAAATTCTCTCGTTTCTTCCAACTGAATCTAAAGGCATTGCATGATTTATATATATATCATGCATGGCAAGGATAGGTGGCTTCATCTATGTGCAGCACGTCTCGCGCGTATGCGCGACCTCTCTCGGCGCATAAGTGTAAAGGGCCTAAAACTCCTTTCTTGAAAATTTGCGGAAAATTAAAAATTTTTCTTTTTTTTTTTTTAGAACTTAAATGGCCTCATTCATAAAATCGACTGATGAATCAAGTTCAATGTTTAAAACAATAGCAGCGGAAGAAAATAAAGTTTTGCCAACAATAACAATTTAAAAATTATCCAACGACTGATAAAAATTGTTTGCGGAATAAAATAACAACTGCTGCACTGAGTTCCTCGGGTGCCACTACTGCCGACCCAAGCTGGCTCACTGGTCCCCACCCTCGGCCCTGGCCTCATCAGTACCTACAACAATCAAGTCTAGTGAGCCTAAAGACTCAGCATGCATAAATCGCATCTAACGAGTAAAAATCGGAATTAAAATATGCATGGGATAAAATATCATGTCCTGAGCCATGATGAAAATGATCTGTACTGAGCAATTATATTACGTGCATAACTGAACTGATAATCACAGTAAAAATGTTTGCTCCTTGGAGCCTGTACTGAAATAACTGGTAAAATTTTCTGTTGAGATTATGTTTTACGCCTGTGGCCACTGCACTAAGCTGAACTGATCGGTAACTGGCTACCGGGGAGGCTGAAACTGAACTGAGCTGGCCGGTCACTGGCGACCAGGTGGTACCATACTGAACTGATCGGTCACTGGCGACCGTATAAAATAACACTCCCACATAGTGAATGAACCACAAGCCATATCGCATAAATCTCAAAAATAAGTATTTTTTGTTTTCATGCACGTAAAATAATTAACTGGCCTAATGAAAATGTCCCGAAATTTTACCACTTGGATTGGATTGGATCGTCCCCAGGCTCGCTGCAACCTAACTGTGCCATGAAAAATATGCAATAGCTTAAACTTGACCAACTATGCAATTTACGTTCAAAAGATGCGACTATGACGCCTAATGACTTCGCATTTAATCATGACTCCGAGCCAACCTGAACCGACACCGAACCGACGTATAGTCATGATTAAAATACGCTGAAAAATTATAAAATAATGCTCCTAAAATGATAGGGTCGAAATCTAGGTGGAATGGATGCCAAAACACGAAACGCTCTTTCGAGAGTCAATTTGGCACATTGCACCGTAAATTCTCGTACGACCTCGAAAATGATCCGAATGACAAACGGTCAAAAACATGACCTTCCCAACTCAATGAGGCACTGTCCAGTCCAAGGCCATGGGCTAAAAGCCAACCAAGAACTCAAACGAGCCTTCTAAACGACACAGAAACTTGCTGTAATTTCCAGCAGCTGCGCACCCGTGCGTCTTGTGTTGGTTTCGAGTCTATCGGCCATTGGGGCGTGAACCACCAAACAGAGACTCTTACCAACATCCCAAGGAATGATTTGAACCATGGCTAAGGGCCCTAGGCCAGCCACAATCCGCATCACACCAAAACTCAACCGAAGGGTCCAACCGAGAGCAACGTGCATGCGTGTGTAGTGTTTATGCTATGATCGATGTCTCGTGTCGTTCCAATGGCCATTTGATTGACCATGGCACGATCTAGACATCTAGGAGCATGATATGAACCGTGGCTAAGGGCCATAGGCCAACCGAGATCCACACCAAGCAACCACAAACCGAAACCATATGCTGAACAAATGAAGAAGCCGAATGGGGAAAGGGGCTGTTGTGATGTTTTTATTAAAAACCGATGAGCCATGGACCAAGCCACCAAAAGGGCAACTTAGTCACGTCTTAGACATGCTAGGGGAGTTATCCAACCATGGCTAAGAGCCCTTAGGGCAGCCAAGATCAGATCCAACCCCTTGACACAAAAACTGAAATTTCGAAACACAAATCTGCGCCTATGGGAACTTGCTGTCATTCTGAATTTCCAGCAAGCATGGGGCTGGTTTGAATGGACCAACATGGTCCCAATGCATCCTACTACATGTATATAAGCCGCCTTGGGAGCCTGGGGTCGAACCACAACCTGAAACCATCAAAACTAAAAGAAAACGTGAAGCTGCCATGAAGAGCCGAAATTCTGCATGTGTTGTTTCAAAATGTTTGGACATGGATCTCGTATTTTTGCTTGAATAAACATGATCATGTACTGAAAAATAAATGATAATATGACTTGATTGAGGTTTAGAAAGAATCTAGACATGCCTGGTTATCGTTTGAAATGAAAACGAAAAGAAGAGACGAGACGGCGCGGAGGAGACGGAGTGGCTTGCTTCTCTACCTTTCTTGGCTCTCGATTTCTTGCCTTACTCCCTAGCTATGGCTCACGACTTTTACCTCTGAAAAGGGGTCTTATTTTCGGTGGAGGTGGAGGGGGAGTGATGGTTATGAAGGTGAGGAGAAGGGTGCACAATAATAGGATCATATCAAGACCAAGTCTTCCCAAATTTGAATTTTGAATTATGGTTTGATATCAAATGAGTTGGTGGATGCTTCTAGGAGGTAGTGGCCGAATTCTCTCTTGATTCTAGACTAGGATATGTCCACTAATTAATTAATTAAGGGTGGTCATTAAATGGAAAGATTAACATGCTAATAGATGGCAAGGAAAGGGTCAAAAGTGAGTTGGCATAACATAGTTGACACACTAATGGGGTGGCCGAAATTTGCTAAAAAAAAGAAGGGGAGATGTTGATTATCTAGTCAACTAATAATCCTTAGAAGCATTACTAATCTTTTAATTAATTTAGTGAGCTAACCCCTTAATTAAGTAACTTAAATGAGCTCATTTCTTAATCACCTCAAATAATTAAATTAAATCCTCAAACCTCCCTTTCTAACTTAAATGAACTTACTTGCTAGCTAAATTAACTTCTGGAAATATTTCTCGAATCTTAAATTCTATTTCAAAACTCCGACTCCGGTCCGGCCTCACTGAAATAACTGAAATGCTAAAAATCAAACTACTGAACTGAAATAATGAATAATTAACTTCAAATAAATGCATTTAAAATAATCATGCAATGAAGTCAATTAAATTTAAAAATCTAGAATCATGCATGGCTTATACGTCTACTGATTTACGGGTTCTACAATCCTTCCCCCCTTAAAAGAAATTTCGTCCTCGAAATTAGAACTCACCGAATAACTCGGGGTAACGCTCCCTCATCTCTGACTCAGACTCCCACGTAGCTTCCTCCTCAGAATGGTTGAGCCATTTGACTTTGACTCGCTTAACAAGCTTGTTCCGAAGTTTCTTCTCCTGTCTGTCTAGGATCTACACGGGTCTCTCCTCATACGATAAGTTCGGAGTAAGCTGCAACGGCTCGAAATTCAGCACATGCGAAGGATTTGCCATATACTTACTCAGCATGGAGACGTGGAACACATTGTGTACTCCGGCCAGATTCGACGGAAGAGCCACACGATACGCTAGCGTCCCAACTCTGTCGAGGATCTCAAACGGTCCAATGAATCTCGGACTGAGCTTCCCTTTCTTGCCAAATCTCATGACACCCTTCATAGGTGCCACTTTCACGAAGACATGATCGCCCACTGCAAACTCTAAGTCTCTCCTCCGCTTATCGGCATAACTCTTCTGTCGGCTCTGAGCAGTCCTCATCCTATCACGGATCTTGACTACTACATCTGCTGCCTGCTGAACAATCTCTGGACCCAACTCTGCTCTCTCTCCTACTTCATCCCAATGAACAGGAGATCTACACTTGCGGCCATACAGCGCTTCATACGGAGCCATACCAATAGAAGACTGGAAGCTGTTGTTGTAGGTGAACTCAACCAGTGGCAAGTTCGACTCCCAACTCCCTGAGAAATCAATGACGCAAGCGCGAAGAAGATCCTCCAAAATATGAATAACTCACTCCGACTGCCCATCTGTCTGCGGATGGAAAGCTGTGCTAAACAGCAACTTCGTACCCAAAGTCGAATGCAAGCTCTTCCAAAATGAAGAAGTGAATCTGGGATCTCTGTCGGATACGATCGAAACCGGAATACTATGAAGTCGGACTATCTCTCGGATATACAGCTCTGCATACTGAACCATGGTGAAAGTCGTCTTAATGGGCAAGAAGTGCGCTGATTTGGTAAGACGATCTACAATCACCCAGATAGCATTCGATCCTCTGGCTGAACTCGGCAATCCGGTCACAAAATCCATGGTAATGTTCTCCTACTTCCACTCGGGAATAAGGAGAGGCTTGAGCAAACCTGCTGGTCTCTGATGATCGGCCTTCACTAACTGGCAAGTCAGGCACTCGGATACAAAACGCCTGATGTCCTTCTTCATCACTGGCCACCAATACAATAGCTGCAGATCTTTGTACATCTTCGTACTCCCAGGGTGAATGGAGTACGGGGACGTATGGGCCTCTGATAAGATGTCTGCTCGGATAGAATCACTGCTAGGAACCCATATCCTATCTCGGTATCTCACAATACCGTCGCTGACTGTATACAAAACACTGCCCTTGGCTTCATCTCTCTTCTTCCACTGGGCCAACTGCTCATCTGCTGCCTGATCGCTGCGAATACGGTCAATAAGAGAGGACTGGATAGTCAAGGTAGATAAACGAGGAACTCTACCTCGCGGATAAGTCTCAAGATCGAACTTCTGCCTCTCAATCTGAAGAGTTTTCTGAATCGTCAAGTGAGCCATCACTGCGACTTTCCTGCTCAAAGCATCCGCAACTACATTAGCTTTACCCGGGTGGTAGCTAATGTCACAATCGTAGTCTTTCACAAGCTCCAACCAACGCCTCTGACGCATGTTCAGCTCCTTCTGCGTAAAGAAATACTTGAGGCTCTTGTGGTCGGTAAAGATCTGACACTTCTCTCCATACAGATAGTGCCTCCAAATCTTCAAAGCAAAAACTACGGCCGCTAACTCTAGATCATGGGTAGGGTAATTCTTCTCATGAATTTTCAGCTGTCGAGAAGCATACGCTATCACTCTCCCATGCTGCATCAAAACTGCACCTAAACCAAGCTTCGAAGCATCGGTATAAAGGACAAACTCGCCGGATCCTGACGGAACAGCCAAAACGGGTGCTGAGATAAGAGCTTGCTTCAAAGTATCGAAGCTCTTCTGACACTCCTCACTCCACACAAACATCACATTTTCCTTTGTCAGTGCTGTGAGTGGAACGGCAATGGATGAGAATCCCTGAATGAACTTCCTGTAATATCCATCTAGCCCAAGAAAACTGCGGATCTCCGATACATTCTGAGGCACAACCCAATCTCTGACTGCTGCAACTTTCGCCGGGTCTACCTCAATGCCACTGCTAGAAACAATGTGGCCCAAGAACGCCACCTTCTCTAACCAGAATTCGCACTTACTGAACTTTGCGAATAGTTTGTGTTTCTGCAATGTCTACAACACTGTGGTCAGATGCCTGCTGTGCTCCTCCCGACTCTTGGAGTAGACGAGAATGTCATCTATGAACACTATCACAAACTGGTCGAGGTACGGCTGAAATACGCGATTCATTAGATCCATGAAGATCGCTGGCGCATTTGTCAGACCGAACGGCATCACTAGGAACTCGTAGTGGCCATAACGAGTCCTGAAAGCTGTCTTCGAGACATCAGCATCTCTCACCCTCAACTGGTGATAACCGGAACGCAGATCTATCTTGGAGAAAATCGAAGCTCCCTGCAACTGGTCAAACAGATCCTCAATCCTCGGCAGTGGGTATTTATTCTTCACTGTAACCCTGTTCAACTCCCTGTAGTCAATGCAAAGCCTCATCGAGCCATCCTTCTTTTTCACAAATAAGACCGGCGCGCCCCATGGAGAAAAGCTCGGGCGAATGAACTTCTTGTTGAGAAGTTCCTGAATCTGCTTCATAAGCTCTGCCATCTCTGTCGGTGCTAGTCGGTATGGCGCTTTGGATATCGGAGCCGTACCTGGCATAAGCTCAATGGAAAACTCCACCTCTCTCTCTGGTGGCATACCAGAGACGTCTTCGGGAAAAACGTCTAAGAAATCTCTGACAATCGGAACATCTGAGGCTGACTGGCTGGGTTCCTCGGGGACAGAAAAAAAGGTCGCTAGAAATGCCCGACACCCTCTATGCATGAGTTTCCTAGCCTGAACATAAGGAATAATGCGCGGTAACAGAAAGTACCTATCCGGCTCAAATAAGAACTGCTCCATTCCAGGCGGTCGAACAAGAACAGATCTCCGCTGGAAGTCTATCAACACTCTGTTCCTCAATAGCCAGTCCATCCCTAGGATGATGTCAAATTCCGGCATCGGTAGCACGATCAAATCCGCATAAACAATATTACCGTGCAGCTCAAGGTCTATATCTCGGATAACATTGGTAGTTGCCATCTCCTCGCCTGACGGCAACACTACTGAAAAGGCTGTATCTAGCCCAATGGTCTGGATCTTGAGGAAGTTTGCAAAGACCTCCGAAATAAACGAGTGAGTGGCCCTTGAATCTATCAAGGCCTTGGTAGCGGAACCAGATATAAAAATTCTCCCTGAAAGATCGGAACTCTAAGTTGAATCCCACTACAAGATCTAAACTTATAGACATGCAAAGGTCAAGGTTCCTCTAGCTTAATTCCCCCGAAAAAAAATCTGAGTAGAGCGTGCAATCCTATAACAGTTCTAAGTTCACATCTAAATCCCGATTCCCAAAACACGGAAATTCAAATAATAACTTAAAGTTTAAAGGTACCTGTCAACAACATAGTCTCCGGGTTGGTTTCCGCGGCATGGAGAGCAAAAACTCTGCCTTGGGTAGGCAGATTACTCTGAGGGCACTGCAGCAACATGTGGTCTGGACTGCCACACTTAAAACACTTTCCTGAGCCAGCCATACATGCTCCAGGATGGCGACGTGAGCATCTAGGACAGACTGGGTGCTCCTGAGTCCTCGGGGCTGGGCGTCCCCGCTGCTGCTGCTGCTGGCCTCGGTTCCTGGGCGGTCCATGAAAAGGCCTCTTATTCTGCTGGTGATGCTGATGAGGAGGAGGGCGGTGCGATGCCTGGACTGGGCGCTTGCCCTGGCGATCCCTCTCGATATCCCGCAGATCTTGCTCTGCGGCTAAGGCCTTGGAGACGGCAATCTCATCAGTAGCATGGTCAGATACCCTAACATCCCGGCGCAAGATTGGCCGTAAACCCACCAGGAAGTGCATCCGCTTGGCTCTGGCATCATTAGCGATCAGGGGCACAAAGTGACAGCCCCTCTCGAACTTACGGATAAACTCCGTAACCGTCATATCCCCCTGTCTCAGGCTCATGAACTCGGTGGTCAGCCTGGTGCGAACCTCCTCAGCAAAATACTTGGAGTAGAAAACCTCCGTAAAGCGGGTCCAAGAAAGTGTAGCCAAGGTCAGGGCTACCGAAACTCCTTCCCACCATAAGCGGGCGTCTCCAGTGAACAGGTAGGTGGCACATCGGACTCGGTCTGCGTCCCCCAGCTCCATAAACTCAAAGATGACCTCGAGGGATTTGATCCATCCCTCGGCAACCATGGGGTTAGATGTCCCAGAGAATTCCTTCGGGCGCATCTTCATGAATCGTTCATAAACAGCCTCGGGTTCTGTCGGCCTGGCTGCGGCTGCGGCTACGGCTGCGGCATTGCCCCCCGCAAATTGTGCGAAGAACTGTGCCATCCCAGCTAACATCTGGGCACTCATGTCCGGTGGTGGCGGTGGAGGAGGTGGTAGGTCTCCCTCCGGTCTATGCTCCTCTCTGTCCTCTCGGCGAGGCTCCACCTCTCTGTTGCGCTCTAAAATGTGTCTAGGGGGCATAATGTTCCAACATAACCCATACGTAACTAACATGCATAATTCCATAATTTATTTTAAATGAACCCTGAAATACTAAAAATCTGGAAGCATGCTGACAAACTAATTCATGCTTTAACTAAAATGCTGAACAAAATGCTGAACTGAAAAACTTACAGACCGAAGACGTGGCTTCGTGAGCTTCTCGCGGTCAGTAGTAGTGAAACCCTATACAGAACCTGGCTCTGATACCAACTGTAAAGGGCCTAAAACTCCTTTCTTGAAAATTTGCGGAAAATTAAAAATTTTTCTTTTTTTATTTTTAGAACTTAAATGGCCTCATTCATAAAATCGACTGATGAATCAAGTTTAATGTTTAAAATAATAGCAGCGGAAGAAAATAAAGTTTTGCCAACAATAACAATTTAAAAATTATCCAACGACTGATAAAAATTGTTTGCGGAATAAAATAACAACTGCTGCACTGAGGTCCTCGGGTGCCACTACTGCCGACCCAAGCTGGCTCACTGGTCCCCGCCCTCGGCCCTGGCGTCGTCAGTACCTACAACAATCTAGTCTAGTGAGCCTAAAGACTCAGCATGCATAAATCGCATCTAACGAGTAAAAATCGGAATTAAAATATGCATGGGATAAAATATCATGTCCTGAGGCATGCTGAAAATGATCTGTACTGAGCAATTATAATACGTGCATAACTGAACTGATAATCATAGTAAAAATGTTTGCTTCTTGGAGCCTGTACTGAAATAACTGGTAAAATTTTTTGTTGAGATTATGTTTTACGCCTGTGGCCACTGCACTAAGCTGAACTGATCGGTAACTGGCTACCAGGGAGGCTAAAACTGAACTGAGCTGGCCGGTCACTGGCGACCGGGTGGTAC
Source organism: Primulina tabacum (assembly GCF_025594145.1). NCBI lineage: Eukaryota > Viridiplantae > Streptophyta > Magnoliopsida > Lamiales > Gesneriaceae > Primulina > Primulina tabacum. Next base: position 27,153,620 of record NC_134550.1, on the reverse strand, counting down.
CATACTGAACTGATCGGTCACTGGCGACCGTATAAAATAACACTCCCACATAGTGAATGAACCACAAGCCATATCGCATAAATCTCAAAAATAAGTATTTTTTGTTTTCATGCACGTAAAATAATTAACTGGCCTAATGAAAATGTCCCGAAATTTTACCAACTGGATTGGATTGGATCGTCCCCAGGCTCGCTGCAACCTAACTGTGCCATGAAAAATATGCAATAGCTTAAACTTGACCAACTATGCAATTTACGTTCAAAAGATGCGACTATGAAGCCTAATGACTTCGCATTTAATCATGACTCCGAGCCAACCTGAACCGACACCGAACCGACGTATAGTCATGATTAAAATACGCTGAAAAATTATAAAATAATGCTCCTAAAATGATAGGGTCGAAATCTAGGTGGAATGGATGCCAAAACACGAAACGCTCTTTCGAGAGTCAATTTGGCACATTGCACCGTAAATTCTCGTACGACCTCGAAAATGATCCGAATGACAAACGGTCAAAAACATGACCTTCCCAACTCAATGAGGCACTGTCCAGTCTAAGGCCATGGGCTAAAAGCCAACCAAGAACTCAAACGAGCCTTCTAAACGACACAGCAACTTGCTGTAATTTCCAGCAGCTGCGCACCCGTGCGTCTTGTGTTGGTTTCGAGTCTATCGGCCATTGGGGCGTGAACCACCAACCAGAGACTCTTACCAACATCCCAAGGAATGATTTGAACCATGGCTAAGGGCCCTAGGCCAGCCACAATCCGCATCACACCAAAACTCAACCGAAGGGTCCAACCGAGAGCAACGTGCATGCGTGTGTAGTGTTTATGCTATGATCGATGTCTCGTGTCGTTCCAATGGCCATTTGATTGACCATGGCACGATCTAGACATCTAGGAGCATGATATGAACCGTGGCTAAGGGCCATAGGCCAACCGAGATCCACACCAAGCAACCACAAACCGAAACCATATGCTGAACAAATGAAGAAGCCGAATGGGGAAAGGGGCTGTTGTGATGTTTTTATTAAAAACCGATGAGCCATGGACCAAGCCACCAAAAGGGCAACTTAGTCACGTCTTAGACATGCTAGGGGAGTGATCCAACCATGGCTAAGAGCCCTTAGGGCAGCCAAGATCAGATCCAACCCCTTGACACAAAAACTGAAATTTCGAAACACAAATCTGCGCCTATGGGAACTTGCTGTCATTCTGAATTTCCAGCAAGCATGGGGCTGGTTTGAATGGACCAACATGGTCCCAATGCATCCTACTACATGTATATAAGCCGCCTTGGGAGCCTGGGGTCGAACCACAACCTGAAACCATCAAAACTAAAAGAAAACGTGAAGCTGCCATGAAGAGCCGAAATTCTGCATGTGTTGTTTCAAAATGTTTGGACATGGATCTCGTATTTTTGCTTGAATAAACATGATCATGTACTGAAAAATAAATGATAATATGACTTGATTGAGGTTTAGAAAGAATCTAGACATGCCTGGTTATCGTTTGAAATGAAAACGAAAAGAAGAGACGAGACGGCGCGGAGGAGACGGAGTGGCTTGCTTCTCTACCTTTCTTGGCTCTCGATTTCTTGCCTTACTCCCTAGCTATGGCTCACGACTTTTACCTCTGTAAAGGGGTCTTATTTTCGGTGGAGGTGGAGGGGGAGTGATGGTTATGAAGGTGAGGAGAAGGATGCACAATAATAGGATCATATCAAGACCAAGTCTTCCCAAATTTGAATTTTGAATTATGGTTTGATATCAAATGAGTTGGTGGATGCTTCTAGGAGGTAGTGGCCGAATTCTCTCTTGATTCTAGACTAGGATATGTCCACTAATTAATTAATTAAGGGTGGTCATTAAATTGAAAGATTAACATGCTAATAGATGGCAAGGAAAGGGTCAAAAGTGAGTTGGCATAACATAGTTGACACACTAATGGGGTGGCCGAAATTTGCTAAAAAAAAGAAGGGGAGATGTTGATTATCTAGTCAACTAATAATCCTTAGAAGCCTTACTAATCCTTTAATTAATTTAGTGAGCTAACCCCTTAATTAAGTAACTTAAATGAACTCATTTCTTAATCACCTCAAATAATTAAATTAAATCCTCAAACCTCCCTTTCTAACTTAAATGAACTTACTTGCTAGCTAAATTAACTTCTGGAAATATTTCTCGAATCTTAAATTCTATCTCAAAACTCCGACTCCGGTCCGGCCTCACTGAAATAACTGAAATGCTAAAAATCAAACTACTGAACTGAAATAATGAATAATTAACTTCAAATAAATGCATTTAAAATAATCATGCAATGAAGTCAATTAAATTTAAAAATCTAGAATTATGCATGGCTTATACGTCTACTGATTTACGGGTTCTACAATCCTTCCCCCTTTAAAAGAAATTTCGTCCTCGAAATTAGAACTCACCGAATAACTCGAGGTAACGCTCCCTCATCTCTGACTCAGACTCCCACGTAGCTTCCTCCTCAGAATGGTTGAGCCATTTGACTTTGACTCGCTTAACAAGCTTGTTCCGAAGTTTCTTCTCCTGTCTGTCTAGGATCTGCACGGGTCTCTCCTCATACGATAAGTTCGGAGTAAGCTGCAACGGCTCGAAATTCAGCACATGCGAAGGATTTGCCATATACTTCCTCAGCATGGAGACGTGGAACACATTGTGTACTCCGGCCAGATTCGGCGGAAGAGCCACACGATACGCTAGCGTCCCAACTCTGTCGAGGATCTCAAACGGTCCAATGAATCTCGGACTGAGCTTCCCTTTCTTGCCAAATCTCATGACACCCTTCATAGGTGCCACTTTCACGAAGACATGATCGCCCACTGCAAACTCTAAGTCTCTCCTCCTGCTTATCGGCATAACTCTTCTGTCGGCTCTGAGCAGTCCTCATCCTATCACGGATCTTGACTACTACATCTGCTGCCTGCTGAACAATCTCTGGACCCAACTCTGCTCTCTCTCCTACTTCATCCCAATGAACAGGAGATCTACACTTGCGGCCATACAGCGCTTCATACGGAGCCATACCAATAGAAGACTGGAAGCTGTTGTTGTAGGTGAACTCAACCAGTGGCAAGTTCGACTCCCAACTCCCTGAGAAATCAATGACGCAAGCGCGAAGAAGATCCTCCAAAATATGAATAACTCGCTCCGACTGCCCATCTGTCTGCGGATGGAAAGCTGTGCTAAACAGCAACTTCGCACCCAAAGTCGAATGCAAGCTCTTCCAAAATGAAGAAGTGAATCTGGGATCTCTATCGGATACGATCGAAACCGGAATACTATGAAGTCGGACTATCTCTCGGATATACAGCTCTGCATACTGAACCATGGTGAAAGTCGTCTTAATGGGCAAGAAGTGCGCTGATTTGGTAAGACGATCTACAATCACCCAGATAGCATTCGATCCTCTGGCTGAACTCGGCAATCCGGTCACAAAATCCATGGTAATGTTCTCCTACTTCCACTCGGGAATAAGGAGAGGCTTGAGCAAACCTGCTGGTCTCTGATGCTCGGCCTTCACTAACTGGCAAGTCAGGCACTCGGATACAAAACGCCTGATGTCCTTCTTCATCCCTGGCCACCAATACAATAGCTGCAGATCTTTGTACATCTTCGTACTCCCAGGGTGAATGGAGTACGGGGACGTATGGGCCTCTGATAAGATGTCTGCTCGGATAGAATCACTGCTAGGAACCCATATCCTATCTCGGTATCTCACAATACCGTCGCTGACTGTATACAAAACACTGCCCTTGGCTTCATCACTCTTCTTCCACTGTGCCAACTGCTCATCTGCTGCCTGCTCGCTGCGAATACGGTCAATAAGAGAGGACTGGATAGTCAAGGTAGATAAACGAGGAACTCTACCTCGCGGATAAGTCTCAAGATCGAACTTCTGCCTCTCAATCTGAAGAGGTTTCTGAATCGTCAAGTGAGCCATCACTGCGACTTTCCTGCTCAAAGCATCCGCAACTACATTAGCTTTACCCGGGTGGTAGCTAATGTCACAATCGTAGTCTTTCACAAGCTCCAACCAACGCCTCTGACGCATGTTCAGCTCCTTCTGCGTAAAGAAATACTTGAGGCTCTTGTGGTCGGTAAAGATCTGACACTTCTCTCCATACAGATAGTGCCTCCAAATCTTCAAAGCAAAAACTACGGCCGCTAACTCTAGATCATGGGTAGGGTAATTCTTCTCATGAATTTTCAGCTGTCGAGAAGCATACGCTATCACTCTCCCATGCTGCATCAAAACTGCACCTAAACCAAGCTTCGAAGCATCGGTATAAAGGACAAACTCGCCGGATCCTGACGGAACAGCCAAAACGGGTGCTGAGATAAGAGCTTGCTTCAAAGTATCGAAGCTCTTCTGACACTCCTCACTCCACACAAACTTCACATTTTCCTTTGTCAGTGCTGTGAGTGGAACGGCAATGGATGAGAATCCCTGAATGAACTTCCTGTAATATCCATCTAGCCCAAGAAAACTGCGGATCTCCGATACATTCTGAGGCACAACCCAATCTCTGACTGCTGCAACTTTCGCCGGGTCTACCTCAATGCCACTGCTAGAAACAATGTGGCCCAAGAACGCCACCTTCTCTAACCAGAATTCGCACTTACATAACTTTGCGAATAGTTTGTGTTTCTGCAATGTCTACAACACTGTGGTCAGATGCCTGCTGTGCTCCTCCCGACTCTTGGAGTAGACGAGAATGTCATCTATGAACACTATCACAAACTGGTCGAGGTACGGCTGAAATACGCGATTCATTAGATCCATGAAGATCGCTGGCGCATTCGTCAGACCGAACGGCATCACTAGGAACTCGTAGTGGCCATAACGAGTCCTGAAAGCTGTCTTCGAGATATCAGCATCTCTCACCCTCAACTGGTGATAACCGGAACGCAGATCTATCTTGGAGAAAATCGAAGCTCCCTGCAACTGGTCAAACAGATCCTCAATCCTCGGCAGTGGGTATTTATTCTTCACTGTAACCCTGTTCAACTCCCTGTAGTCAATGCAAAGCCTCATCGAGCCATCCTTCTTTTTCACAAATAAGACCGGCGCGCCCCATGGAGAAAAGCTCGGGCGAATGAACTTCTTGTTGAGAAGTTCCTGAATCTGCTTCTTAAGCTCTGCCATCTCTGTCGGTGCTAGTCGGTATGGCGCTTTGGATATCGGAGCCGTACCTGGCATAAGCTCAATGGAAAACTCCACCTCTCTCTCGGGTGGCATACCAGAGACGTCTTCGGGAAAAACGTCTAAGAAATCTCTGACAATCGGAACATCCGAGGCTGACTGACTGGGTTCCTCGGGGACAGATAAAAAGGTCGCTAGAAATGCCCGACACCCTCTATGCATGAGTTTCCTAGCCTGAACATAAGGAATAATGCGCGGTAACAGAAAGTACCTGTCCGGCTCAAATAAGAACTGCTCCATTCCAGGCGGTCGAACAAGAACAGATCTCCGCTGGAAGTCTATCAACACTCTGTTCCTCAATAGCCAGTCCATCCCTAGGATGATGTCAAATTCCGGCATCGGTAGCACGATCAAATCCGCATAAACAATATTACCGTGCAGCTCAAGGTCTATATCTCGGATAACATTGGTAGTTGCCATCTCCTCGCCTGACGGCAACACTACTGAAAAGGCTGTATCTAGCCCAATGGTCTGGATCTTGAGGAAGTTTGCAAAGACCTCCGAAATAAACGAGTGAGTGGCCCTTGAATCTATCAAGGCCTTGGTAGCGGAACCAGATATAAAAATTCTCCTTGAAAGATCGGAACTCTAAGTTGAATCCCACTACAAGATCTAAACTTATAGACATGCAAAGGTCAAGGTTCCTCTAGCTTAATTCCCCCGAAAAAAAATCTGAGTAGAGCGTGCAATCCTATAACAGTTCTAAGTTCACATCTAAATCCCGATTCCCAAAACACGGAAATTCAAATAATAACTTAAAGTTTAAAGGTACCTGTCAACAACATAGTCTCCGGGTTGGTTTCCGCGGCATGGAGAGCAAAAACTCTGCCTTGGGTAGGCAGATTACTCTGAGGGCACTGTAGCAACATGTGGTCTGGACTGCCACACTTAAAACACTTTCCTGAGCCAGCCATACATGCTCCAGGATGGCGACGTGAGCACCTAGGACAGACTGGGTGCTCCTGAGTCCTCGGGGCTGGGCGTCCCCGCTGCTGCTGCTGCTGGCCTCGGTTCCTGGGCGGTCCATGAAAAGGCCTCTTATTCTGCTGGTGATGCTGATGAGAAGGAGGGCGGTGCGGTGCCTGGACTGGGCGCTTGCCCTGGAGATCCCTCTCGATACCCCGCAGATCCTGCTCTGCGGCTAAGGCCTTGGAGACGGCAATCTCATAAGTAGCATGGTCAGATACCCTAACATCCCGACGCAAGATCGGCCGTAAACCCACCAGGAAGTGCATCCTCTTGGCTCTGGCATCATTCGCGATCAGGGGCACAAAGTGACAGCCCCTCTCGAACTTACGGATAAACTCCGTAACCGTCATATCCCCCTGTCTCAGGCTCATGAACTCGGTGGTCAGCCTGGTGCGAACCTCCTCAGCAAAATACTTGGAGTAGAAAACCTCCGTAAAGCGGGTCCAAGATAGTGTAGCCAAGGTCAGGGCTACCGAAGCTCCTTCCCACCATAAGCGGGCGTCTCCAGTGAACAGGTAGGTGGCACATCGGACTCGGTCTGCGTCCCCCAGCTCCATAAACTCAAAGATGACCTCGAGGGATTTGATCCATCCCTCGGCAACCATGGGGTTAGATGTCCCAGAGAATTCCTTCGGGCGCATCTTCATGAATCGTTCATAAACAGCCTCGGGTTCTGTCGGCCTGGCTGCGGCTGCGGCTACGGCTGCGGCATTGCCCCCCGCAAACTGTGCGAAGAACTGTGCCATCCCAGCTAACATCTGGGCACTCATGTCCGGTGGTGGCGGTGGAGGAGGTGGTAGGTCTCCCTCCGGTCTATGCTCCTCTCTGTCCTCTCGGCGAGGCTCCACCTCTCTGTTGCGCTCTAAAATGCGTCTAGGGGGCATAATGTTCCAACATAACCCATACGTAACTAACATGCATAATTCCATAATTTATTTTAAATGAACCCTGAAATACTGAAAATATGGAAGCATGCTGACAAACTAATTCATGCTTTAACTAAAATGCTGAACAAAATGCTGAACTGAAAAACTTACAGACCGTGGCTTCGTGAGCTTATCGCGGTCAGTAGTAGTGAAACCCTATACAGAACCTGGCTCTGATACCAACTGTAAAGGGCCTAAAACTCCTTTCTTGAAAATTTGCGGAAAATTAAAATTTTTTTTTTTTTTTGGAACTTAAATGGCCTCATTCATAAAATCGACTGATGAATCTTGAATAATAGCAGCGGAAGAAAATAAAGTTTTTCCAACAATAACAATTTAAAAATTATCCAACGACTGATAAAAATTGTTTGCGGAATAAAATAACAACTGCTGCACTGAGGTCCTCGGGTGCCACTACTGCCGACCCAAGCTGGCTCACTGGTCCCCGCCCTCGGCCCTGGCCTCATCAGTACCTACAACAATCAAGTCTAGTGAGCCTAAAGACTCAGCATGCATAAATCGCATCTAACGAGTAAAAATCGGAATTAAAATATGCATGGGATAAAATATCATGTCCTGAGGCATGCTGAAAATGATCTGTACTGAGCAATTATAATACGTGCATAACTGAACTGATAATCACAGTAAAAATGTTTGTTCCTTGGAGCCTGTACTGAAATAACTGGTAAAATTTTCTGTTGAGATTATGTTTTACGCCTGTGGCCACTGCACTAAGCTGAACTGATCGGTAACTGGCTACCGGGGAGGCTGAAACTGAACTGAGCTGGCCGGTCACTGGCGACCGGGTGGTACCATACTGAACTGATCGGTCACTGGCGACCGTATAAAATAGCACTCCCACATATTGAATGAACCACAAGCCATATCGCATAAATCTCAAAAATAAGTATTTTCTGTTTTCATGCACGTAAAATAATTAACTGGCCTAATGAAAACGTCCCGAAATTTTACCAACTGGATTGGATTGGATCGTCCCCAAGCTCGCTGCAACCTAACTGTGCCATGAAAAATATGCAATAGCTTAAACTTGACCAACTATGCAATTTACGTTCAAAAGATGCGACTGTGACGCCTAATGACTTCGCATTTAATCATGACTCCGAGCCAACCTGAACCGACACCGAACCGACGTATAGTCATGATCAAAATACGCTGAAAAATTATAAAATAATGCTCCTAAAATGATAGGGTCGAAATCTAGGTGGAATGGAGGCCAAAACATGAAACGCTCTTTCGAGAGTCAATTTGGCACATTGTACCGTAAATTCTCGTACGACCTCGAAAATGATCCGAATGACGAACGGTCAAAAACATGACCTTCCCAACTCAATGAGGCACTGTCCAGTCCAAGGCCATGGGCTAAAAGCCAACCAAGAACTCAAACGAGCCTTCTAAACGACACAGTAACTTGCTGTAATTTCCAGCAGCTGCGCACCCGTGCGTCTTGTGTTGGTTTCGAGTCTATCGGCCATTGGGGCGTGAACCACCAACCAGAGACTCTTACCAACATCCCAAGGAATGATTTGAACCATGGCTAAGGGCCCTAGGCCAGCCACAATCCGCATCACACCAAAACTCAACCGAAGGGTCCAACCGAGAGCAACGTGCATGCGTGTGTAGTGTTTATGCTATGATCGATGTCTCGTGTCGTTCCAATGGCCATTTGATTGACCATGGCACGATCTAGACATCTAGGAGCATGATATGAACCGTGGCTAAGGGCCATAGCCCAACCAAGATCCACACCAAGCAACCACAAACCGAAACCATATGCTGAACAAATGAAGAAGCCGAATGGGGAAAGGGGCTGTTGTGATGTTTTTATTAAAAACCGATGAGCCATGGACCAAGCCACCAAAAGGGCAATTTAGTCACGTCTTAGACATTCTAGGGGAGTGATACAATCATGGCTAAGAGCCCTTAGGGCAGCCAAGATCAGATCCAACCCCTTGACAAAAAAACTGAAATTTCGAAACACAAATCTGCGCCTATGGGAACTTGCTGTCATTCTGAATTTCCAGCAAGCATGGGGCTGGTTTGAATGGACCAACATGGTCCCAATGCATCCTACTACATGTATATAAGCCGCCTTGGGAGCCTGGGGTCGAACCACAACCTGAAACCATCAAAACTAAAAGAAAACGTGAAGCTGCCATGAAGAGCCGAAATTCTGCATGTGTTGTTTCAAAATGTTTGGACTTGGATCTCGATTTTAGCTTGAATAAACATGATCATGTACTGAAAAATAAATGATAATATGACTTGATTGAGGTTTAGAAAGAATTTAGACATGCCTGGTTATCGTTTGAAATGAAAACGAAAAGAAGAGACGAGACGGCGCGGAGGAGACGGAGTGGCTTGCTTCTCTACCTTTCTTGGCTCTCGATTTCTTGCCTTACTCCCTAGCTATGGCTCACGACTTTTACCTCTGAAAAGGGGTCTTATTTTCGGTGGAGGTGGAGGGGGAGTGATGGTTATGAAGGTGAGGAGAAGGTTGCACAATAATAGGATCATATCAAGACCAAGTCTTCCCAAATTTGAATTTTGAATTATGGTTTGATATCAAATGAGTTGGTGGATGCTTCTAGGAGGTAGTGGCCGAATTCTCTCTTGATTCTAGACTAGGATATGTCCACTAATTAATTAATTAAGGGTGGTCATTAAATGGAAAGATTAACATGCTAATAGATGGCAAGGAAAGGGTCAAAAGTGAGTTGGCATAACATAGTTGACACACTAACGGGGTGGCCGAAATTTGCTAAAAAAAAGAAGGGGAGATGTTGATTATCTAGTCAACTAATAATCCTTAGAAGCCTTACTAATCCTTTAATTAATTTAGTGAGCTAACCCCTTAATTAAGTAACTTAAATGAGCTCATTTCTTAATCACCTCAAATAATTAAATTAAATCCTCAAACCTCCCTTTCTAACTTAAATGAACTTACTTGCTAGCTAAATTAACTTCTGGAAATATTTCTCGAATCTTAAATTCTATCTCAAAACTCCGACTCCGGTCCGGCCTCACTGAAATAACTGAAATGCTAAAAATCAAACTACTGAATTGAAATAATGAATAATTAACTTCAAATAAATGCATTTAAAATAATCATGCAATGAAGTCAATTAAATTTAAAAATCTAGAATTATGCATGGCTTATACGTCTACTGATTTACGGGTTCTACAATAAGCGCGAGACCTACTGGTCTCGGCATTTAGCTTTCCTCTGCTCGCGCATATGCGCGTCCCATTACGGCGCATATTTGCGAGGTTCTCTGCCATACTCGCGCATATGCGCGGGTCCTATATGCGCGGGTCCTATATGCGCGAGGTTCTCTGCCTACCTCTCGCATATGCGCCCGGCTGGGTCGCGCATATGCGCGAGGGGCTCAGTCCTCGCACATAATTCAGTCTTCTTTCGTCTTTCCCGGTCTGATCCTTTTCATCTACAATCACATCAATTATCAATAATCATTTCAGATTACAATAATAAAATCTCGGGCATTACATTTCTCCCCCTCTAAGATCTGATTTCATCCCCGAAATCATAGTCAATCAAATCAGATACAAGAAGGAGATATACAGAAGCTAAATAAGAAAACTCACATCAGTGAAATAAGTTTGGAAATTTCTGTCTCATGTCTGATTCAGTCTCCCAGGTAGCTTCTTCAATGCCATGACGACTCCACTGAACTTTCACAAGCGGAATAGTCTTCGTTCTGAGTTGCCTTTATTTACGATCAAGAATCTGAATCGGCTTTTCAAAATAACTCAGAGTTTCATCTAGTTCTGCCTCGGCTGTCTGAAGAATATGAGATGCATCAAGAAGATACTTCCGCAATAAAGATACATGAAAGACATCATGTATTCCAGATAGAGAAGGCGATAAGGCGAGTCGATAGGCACGATCTCCTATCTTTTCGAGAATCTCACAAGGCCCAATATATCGTGGAGATTCTCTTTCTTGCCAAATCTGACAGCACCTCTGAAAGGAAAAATCTTCAGAAATACTCTGTCTCCTGCCTCAAATGCCAACGGTCGATGACGAACATTGGCATATTTGGCCTGTCTGTCTTGAGCTATTTTCATTCTCTGCTGAATCAGCTTCACTTTTTCTGTCATATCTTGGATCATATCAGGCCCAATCTCAGGTACCTCAGAAATATCATCTCAATAGAGAGGGGATCTGCACTTCTTACCGTACAACACTTCAAATGGAGCCATCTCTATACTCGTCTGATAGCTGTTGTTGTAAGAAAACTCACAAAATGGCAAAGAATCTTGCCAACTAGTGCCTAAATCTAGCACTACAGCTCTAAGCATATCCTCCAATGTCTGGATAGTCCGCTCTGATTGTCCGTCAGTCTGTGGATGATATGCAGTACTCAGATGTAACATCATACCTAGAGCTTGCTACAAACTGTGCCAAAAGTACGAAGTAAACCGAGGATCACAGACTGATACAATCGACTTCGGCACTCCATGCAATCTGATCACTTCTCTGACATAAATCTCTGCCATCTGGTCATGTCTGTACGTCATCTTGTACGGAATAAAACATGCTGGTTTGGTCAATCTGTCAATCACGACCCAAATCGCATCACAACCTCGGGAGGAACGTGGCAACTTTGTCACAAAATCCATAGAAATGTGATCTCATTTCCATTCAGGAATAGACAAGCTGTGTAACAAACCTCCTGGTTTCTTTCTTTCTGCTTTCACCTGTTGGCAATTCAGACATTTTGATACAAACTCTGCAATATCCGCTTTCATTTGTTTCCATCAAAACTGTCTTTTCAAATCATTATACATTTTTCTACCACCAAGATGAATGCTAAATCGACTACTGTGCACTTCTGACAATATCTGTCATTTCAAATCTGAAACATCTGGCACAACAAGACGATTATTCACATACAGTACATGATCATGTACTTGATATTCTGATCAATGCCCTGCTCTGGCCATCGAAATCAAATTCTGAACATTCTGATCAACTTTCTGAGCTTCTTTAATTCTCAAAATCAGCTCTGGTTCGACTTGAATCGTATACAATTTCAACGGTCTTCAATCTATTTCAAATGCTAATCCAGACAAACAGAAATATTCAAATAAATTTGAAACACCAATCGTCGATAAGGATAAAAAACATACCTTTCAACTCAGTGCATCAGCGGCTGCATTCGATTTCCCGGATAGTATTTGATTTCACAATCAAAATCTTTCAATAAATCAAGCCATCTTCGTTGCCTCATATTCAATTCTGACGGTGAAAACATATATTTCAGACTCTTGTGATCAGAATAAATCTCAAACTTCTCACAGTATAGGTAATGTCGTCATATCTTCAATGCAAATACAATGACTGCCAATTCAAGATCATGAATTGGGTAGCGAGACTCATGTGGCTTCAGTTGTCTTGAGGCATAGGCAATAACATGTCCTCGCTGTATCAAAACACAACTCAATCCTCTGTGAGAAGCATCGCAATAAACAACAAAATCACCAGTACCTCACGGAATAGTCAACACAAGAGCACTGGTCAATCTCTTCTTCAACTCTAGAAAACTGGATTCACACTCTTCAGACCATACAAATGGTGCATTCTTCTGTGTCAACTGCGTAATAGTTTTAGCAATACTCGAGAAATCTTTAATAAATCGACGGTAATAGCCTGCTAAACCCATAAAACTGTGTAGCTCTGGCACAGATGTCGGTCTATGCCAATTGATCACGGCCTCAACTTTGCTGGGATCAACAGAAATACCATATCCAGATATAATATGACCCAGAAATACAACATGTCTCAACCAAAAATCACATTTCGACAGCTTTGCATATAATTTCTCAGCCCTCGGAATTTTCAACACAGTTCTCAAATGTTCAGCATGGTCAGTCATATTCTTTGAGTAAATCAGAATATCATCAATAAATATAATCACGAAATCATCAAGATATTTCTGAAATACACGGTTCATCAAACCCATAAATACAGCTGGAGGATTGGTTAAACCAAACGGCATGACAATAAACTCATAATGACCATACCTGGTTCTGAAAGCTGTCTTCGATATATCAGAATCTCTGACTCTCAGCTGATGATATCCAGATCTCGGATCGATCTTGGAATAAACAGAAGAACCTTGCAACTGATCAAATAAATCATCGATACGAGGCAAGAGATATTTGTTCTTTACCGTAGCCTTGTTCAGTTGCCGATAGTCAATGCAGAGTCTCATTGAACCATCATTCTTTCTCACAAACAGTACTGGAGCACCCCGAGGAAAAAAACTCGGTCTGATGTAACCCTTGGCCAGTAAATCTTCTAACTGCTCTTTCAGTTCTTTCAATTCAATCGGTTCCATTCTGTATGGAGCTCTAGAAATCGGAACTGTACCTGGTACCAATTCAATGCTGAAGTCTATCTCTCTGACTGGAGGCAAATCTGGAATCTCATCTTGGAAGACATCAGCAAACTCACATACCACTGGAAAATCAGCCAATGATGGGCCCGATTTCAGTACGTCAACTGAATACACAAGGAATCTCTTTACTCCTTTCTGTAATAATCGAGTCATAGATAATGCAGATATCAAAGAAATTCTAGATCTAGAACCCTTACCGTAAAATTTCCATTCATCAGCCATCTCAGGTCTGAAACTCACAATCTTCTGGAAACAATCTACGGTAGCTTTGTACTTGGTCAGCATATCGATACCAGTAATGCAGTCAAAATCAGACAACCCAAGTACAATACAATCTAACCCAATCTCATGCCCGTCATACTGTAGCATACAATGTTTCAAGGAACTCACTGATAAAAGACCTCTCCCCAAAGGTGAAGAGACAGATACTACAGCAGATATTGATTCAACAGGCAATGCATGAATCAATGCAAATCGTTCAGAAATAAATGTATGGGATGCACCCGTATCAATCAATACGTAAGCAGGATAACAACATAAAGAACAGTTACCTGCAATGACATCATCTGGTGCTTCCTGAGCCTGTTCTTCAGTCAAACCGAATACTCTGGCCTACTGTCTCAGAGGCTGGCTAACAGTATGGCTTCCTCATGGCCTCGGTTGTGACTAAGTAGTCGGTGGTGGCTGGAAGGAGTGTACAGCAGATGATCGTCTATCAGTCTGAGCCACTGATCTAGATGACTCTGCTCCCTGGGATCTCTGGGAACCTCTCTGTGGACACACTCTGGAAAAATGTCCCTGGTGTCTGCAGATGTTGCAACTACCAGATACTCCTTGGCATTGCTCTGTGGGATGTCTCCCTCCGCAAGTCCTGCAATAAACTCCTGTATAACTCTGTCTGGAACCACTGGAGCTAGAGGAACTACTACCAGTCCTCTTGAACTGTCTTCCTCTGGCTTCCAAATAGTCTTTTTTCCCACCACTGCTACTGCCACTCTAAAATCTGGGAGGGGTTTGGTGGAATTGAGGGGAAGATGGTTGTTGTTTCGGTACTGGAGGAACATACGAAGCTTTTTTCTGCCTAATCAAGCCAGCTTCAGCTCCTTTTGCTCTGTTAAGGGCATCAGCAAAGTTATTCGGTCGCCCAGTGTTCACCAGTGTAAAAACCTCAGGATTCAGCTCATTAATGATCTGATCAGCAACAACTTCATCACTTTCAGCAACATGTGGAGCAAAACGCAACAAGGTAGAGAACTTGGCCACATATTCTTCAATATTCAGCTGACCTTCTCTCAGATTGGCAAACTCTACTCCCTTGTCTTTCCTGTACGATACTGGGAAAAATCTTTGATAAAACTCAGTCTTAAAGATTTTCCAAGTAATAACTGTACCTCGGCGTTCCAAATCCCTCTTGGTCGTAAGCCACAAATTCTTTGCAACATCATGCAATTGATGCCCAATCAATCTAACTCTGCGCTCATCTGTATAATCCAATGAATCAAACAGTATCTCTATATCTTCTAGCCAACTCTCACACTCAACAGAATTCTCTGTGCCCTTCAAAGTCGGCGGTTTGAACGACTGAAATCTCTTCGGTAGTGTTTCCATCGGTGTTTCTGTCACATCCATCGGATTAGTCGAGGTACTACCCTGTTCTGGGACTCTTCGAGGAGGCATATCTAATTATCAAAAGGATTAGTAACCAAATACAACAAATTTGTTTCAGTCCTCCTCTGATCATCTTACCGGTGATCAAGAATTTGTTTTGATTCATTCCTCAATAACACATGTTTCCAATCAAATCAGATAATCAGGTAAACATGTAGTAAATCAGTAAAACATGCAAGCATAGCAAAAGCAGGAAAGAAAACTCAATCTACCCCGCTCACTAGCTTCTATCTCAGTCTAAGGAACCTACTGCTCTGATACCACCTGCTGTGAGGACCCGAACATAATTTGTCTTCTTAATCATCATTAGGATCAATTAATTAATCAGGGTCTAATTTTTTTTTTTAATACATAAGTGCTGTACATAAGATAATCAATCTGATATACATATCAACAATAAAGTACATGTCTTGTACAAAATACATTTATCTCAAATAAATTTCAACAACTACACTCAAGTGCTGAAAATCAATTCTATTTCTAAGTCTGGATCTCCACGCTAATCATGAATCTCTCGTCCTCTTCTTGACCATGATCCTGTCCCACCTGTTGTCATGCACACATACAAACACAACAACAACTGGATAACTCCGGTGAGAAATATATTCCCAGTATAAACCATGTGTACATGCAATCATATAAACAGATATAAAAGCATGAAACAGATATCAATAACATGTATCAAAATCTGAAAAACATGTATCGGTATAAAGCTGTAAATAAACTCTGGACTCGTCATCTCAAACTCGACTCATCTCTAATCTAGGGATCTCAGTTCCTGGTCATTGGCACAATATATCGAATCTCCGCAATAGAAGCCGATCTGCTCCTACGCCACATCAATATAAACCAACGTCCAGTGTCTTGACACATCCGCCAAAGATTTGGCACCTCCGCCAATGACTAGGCACATCCGCCCAGGACTCAATACATGCTTTGCTATAAATCAATAGGCTAAGCATATCAATCTCATGAATTACAAATATCAATGCAATAAAGTAAAGTATGTGTTTTTGGAAATCTCAAGTCAAATCAAATTCGAGTCGTATCTTCCCGGTTCAACATTGATTTATACCTTTCTCTTGTCGATTTGACGAAGTCGAAGTCTCGAATTCAAATCTGTCAATACTCAATCTGGCACTGACAATATTGAGGAGTACAATATCAATATACAACCCAATCAATACTGGATATAATCAGAACTCAATCTAATTCTGTTTCAACGGTATAACGGCACAATCTCAATATACCCAGCAATACAGATATCAACAGATATCAATCTCAACAACTCATAATCGATAACAACACAAATCTGATATCAAATCTGTATAATATCAATCAAATCAATTCTGAAAATGATAACAATTTCATACGGTATCCGTTTTTCGATCCGATTTTGATTATACGATCACAACAATCTCAGGAACAGATAATATCAGTCATATTAGGATTTCTTCCATATCATATTTTCAAATCATATCAAAACATTAGAAAACGTACGTCCAGTTGAAGTTCTTGTCCAGAGGAATATGGTACTGAGGTCGGATTGAAAATCGGACGAACAGATTTTGCGTAAATCCCAAATTCCTTGTTTGAAGAAACTTAAGCCTTCTCATAGAAATTCTCTCGTTTCTTCCAACTGAATCTAAAGGCATTGCATGATTTATATATATATCATGCATGGCAAGGATAGGTGGCTTCATCTATGTGCAGCACGTCTCGCGCGTATGCGCGACCTCTCTCGGCGCATAAGTGTAAAGGGCCTAAAACTCCTTTCTTGAAAATTTGCGGAAAATTAAAAATTTTTCTTTTTTTTTTTTTTTTTTTAGAACTTAAATGGCCTCATTCATAAAATCGACTGATGAATCAAGTTCAATGTTTAAAATAATAGCAGCGGAAGAAAATAAAGTTTTGCCAACAATAACAATTTAAAAATTATCCAACGACTGATAAAAATTGTTTGCGGAATAAAATAACAACTGCTGCACTGAGTTCCTCGGGTCCCACTACTGCCGACCCAAGCTGGCTCACTGGTCCCCACCCTCGGCCCTGGCCTCATCAGTACCTACAACAATCAAGTCTAGTGAGCCTAAAGACTCAGCATGCATAAATCGCATCTAATGAGTAAAAATCGGAATTAAAATATGCATGGGATAAAATATCATGTCCTGAGCCATGCTGAAAATGATCTGTACTGAGCAATTATATTACGTGCATAACTGAACTGATAATCACAGTAAAAATGTTTGCTCCTTGGAGCCTGTACTGAAATAACTGGTAAAATTTTCTGTTGAGATTATGTTTTACGCCTGTGGCCACTGCACTAAGCTGAACTGATCGGTAACTGGCTACCGGGGAGGCTGAAACTGAACTGAGCTGGCCGGTCACTGGCGACCGGGTGGTACCATACTGAACTGATCGGTCACTGGCGACCGTATAAAATAACACTCCCACATAGTGAATGAACCACAAGCCATATCGCATAAATCTCAAAAATAAGTATTTTCTGTTTTCATGCACGTAAAATAATTAACTGGCCTAATGAAAATGTCCCAAAATTTTACAAATTGGATTGGATTGGATCGTCCCCAGGCTCGCTGTAACCTAACTGTGCCATGAAAAATATGCAATAGCTTAAACTTGACCAACTATGCAATTTACGTTCAAAAGATGCGACTATGACGCCTAATGACTTCGCATTTAATCATGACTCCGAGCCAACCTGAACCGACACCGAACCGACATATAGTCATGATTAAAATACGCTGAAAAATTATAAAATAATGCTCCTAAAATGATAGGGTCAAAATCTAGGTGGAATGGAGGCCAAAACACGAAACGCTCTTTCGAGAGTCAATTTGGCACATTGCACCGTAAATTCTCGTACGACTTCGAAAATGATCCGAATGACAAACAGTCAAAAACATGACCTTCCCAACTCAATGAGGCACTGTCCAGTCCAAGGCCATGGACTAAAAGCCAAAAAGAACTCAAACGAGCCTTCTAAACTACACAGAACCTTGCTGTAATTTCCAGCAGCTGCGCACCCGTGCGTCTTGTGTTGGTTTCGAGTCTATCGGCCATTGGGGCGTGAACCACCGACCAGAGACTCTTACCAACATCCCAAGGAATGATTTGAACCATGGCTAAGGGCCCTAGGCCAGCCACAATCCGCATCACACCAAAACTCAACCGAAGGGTCCAACCGAGAGCAACGTGCATGCGTGTGTAGTGTTTATGCTATGATCGATGTCTCGTGTCGTTCCAATGGCCATTTGATTGACCATGGCACGATCTAGACATCTAGGAGCATGATATGAACCGTGGCTAAGGGCCATAGCCCAACCAAGATCCACACCAAGCAACCACAAACCGAAACCATATGCTGAACAAATGAAGAAGCCGAATGGGGAAAGGGGCTGTTGTGATGTTTTTATGAAAAACCGATGAGCCATGGACCAAGCCACCAAAAGGGCAATTTAGTCACATCTTAGACATGCTAGGGGAGTGATCCAACCATGGCTAAGAGCCTTTAGGGCAGCCAAGATCAGATCCAACCCCTTGACACAAAAGCTGAAATTTCGAAACACAAATCTGCGCCTATGGGAACTTGCTGTCATTCTGAATTTCCAGCAAGCATGGGGCTGGTTTGAATGTACCAACATGGTCCCAATGCATCCTACTACATGTATATAAGCCGCCTTGGGAGCCTGGGGTCGAACCACAACCTGAAACCATCAAAACTAAAAGAAAACGTAAAGCTGCCATGAAGAGCCGAAATTCTGCATGTGTTGTTTCAAAATGTTTGGACATGGATCTCGTATTTTTGCTTGAATAAACATGATCATGTACTGAAAAATAAATGATAATATGACTTGATTGAGGTTTTGAAAGAATCTAGACATGCCTGGTTATCGTTTGGATTGAAAACGAAAAGAAGAGACGAGACGGCGCGGAGGAGACGGAGTGGCTTGCTTCTCTACCTTTCTTGGCTCTCGATTTCTTGCCTTACTCCCTAGCTATGGCTCACGACTTTTACCTCTGAAAAGGGGTCTTATTTTTGGTGGAGGTGGAGGGGGAGTGATGGTTATGAAGGTGAGGAGAAGGGTGCACAATAATAGGATCATATCAAGACCAAGTCTTCCCAAATTTGAATTTTGAATTATGGTTTGATATCAAATGAGTTGGTGGATGCTTCTAGGAGGTAGTGGCCGAATTCTCTCTTGATTCTAGACTAGGATATGTCCACTAATTAATTAATTAAGGGTGGTCATTAAATGGAAAGATTAACATGCTAATAGATGGCAAGGAAAGGGTCAAAAGTGAGTTGGCATAACATAGTTGACACACTAATGGGGTGGCCGAAATTTGCTAAAAAAAAGAAGGGGAGATGTTGATTATCTAGTCAACTAATAATCCTTAGAAGCCTTACTAATCCTTTAATTAATTTAGTGAGCTAACCCCTTAATTAAGTAACTTAAATGAGCTCATTTCTTAATCACCTCAAATAATTAAATTAAATCCTCAAACCTCCCTTTCTAACTTAAATGAACTTACTTGCTAGCTAAATTAACTTCTGGAAATATTTCTCGAATCTTAAATTCTATCTCAAAACTCCGACTCCGGTCCGGCCTCACTGAAATAACTGAAATGCTAAAAATCAAACTACTGAACTGAAATAATGAATAATTAACTTCAAATAAATGCATTTAAAATAATCATGCAATGAAGTCAATTAAATTTAAAAATCTAGAATTATGCATGGCTTATACGTCTACTGATTTACGGGTTCTACAATCCTTCCCCCTTTAAAAGAAATTTCGTCCTCGAAATTAGAACTCACCGAATAACTCGAGGTAACGCTCCCTCATCTCTGACTCAGACTCCCACGTAGCTTCCTCCTCAGAATGGTTGAGCCATTTGACTTTGACTCGCTTAACAAGCTTGTTCCGAAGTTTCTTCTCCTGTCTGTCTAGGATCTGCACGGGTCTCTCCTCATACGATAAGTTCGGAGTAAGCTGCAACGGCTCGAAATTCAGCACATGCGAAGGATTTGCCATATACTTCCTCAGCATGGAGACGTGGAACACATTGTGTACTCCGGCCAGATTCGGCGGAAGAGCCACACGATACGCTAGCGTCCCAACTCTGTCGAGGATCTCAAACGGTCCAATGAATCTCGGACTGAGCTTCCCTTTCTTGCCAAATCTCATGACACCCTTCATAGGTGCCACTTTCACGAAGACATGATCGCCCACTGCAAACTCTAAGTCTCTCCTCTGCTTATCGGCATAACTCTTCTGTCGGCTCTGAGCAGTCCTCATCCTATCACGGATCTTGACTACTACATCTGCTGCCTGCTGAACAATCTCTGGACCCAACTCTGCTCTCTCTCCTACTTCATCCCAATGAACAGGAGATCTACACTTGCGGCCATACAGCGCTTCATACGGAGCCATACCAATAGAAGACTTGAAGCTGTTGTTGTAGGTGAACTCAACCAGTGGCAAGTTCGACTTCCAACTCCCTGAGAAATCAATGACGCAAGCGCGAAGAAGATCCTCCAAAATCTGAATAACTCGCTCCGACTGCCCATCTGTCTGCGGATGGAAAGCTGTGCTAAACAGCAACTTCGCACCCAAAGTCGAATGCAAGCTCTTCCAAAATGAAGAAGTGAATCTGGGATCTCTATCGGATACGATCGAAACCGGAATACTATGAAGTCGGACTATCTCTCGGATATACAGCTCTGCATACTGAACCATGGTGAAAGTCGTCTTAATGGGCAAGAAGTGCGCTGATTTGGTAAGACGATCTACAATCACCCAGATAGCATTCGATCGTCTGGCTGAACTCGGCAATCCGGTCACAAAATCCATGGTAATGTTCTCCCACTTCCACTCGGGAATAAGGAGAGGCTTGAGCAAACCTGCTGGTCTCTGATGCTCGGCCTTCACTAACTGGCAAGTCAGGCACTCGGATACAAAACGCCTGATGTCCTTCTTCATCCCTGGCCACCAATACAATAGCTGCAGATCTTTGTACATCTTCGTACTCCCAGGGTGAATGGAGTACGGGGACGTATGGGCCTCTGATAAGATGTCTGCTCGGATAGAATCACTGCTAGGAACCCATATCCTATCTCGGTATCTCACAATACCGTCGCTGAATGTATACAAAACACTGCCCTTGGCTTCATCTCTCTTCTTCCACTGTGCCAACTGCTCATCTGCTGCCTGACCGCTGCGAATACGGTCAATAAGAGAGGACTGGATAGTAAAGGTAGATAAACGAGGAACTCTACCTCGCGGATAAGTCTCAAGATCGAACTTCTGCCTCTCAATCTGAAGAGGTTTCTGAATCGTCAAGTGAGCCATCACTGCGACTTTCCTGCTCAAAGCATCCGCAACTACATTAGCTTTACCCGGGTGGTAGCTAATGTCACATTCGTAGTCTTTCACAAGCTCCAACCAACGCCTCTGACGCATGTTCAGCTCCTTCTGCGTAAAGAAATACTTGAGGCTCTTGTGGTCGGTAAAGATCTGACACTTCTCTCCATACAGATAGTGCCTCCAAATCTTCAAAGCAAAAACTACGGCCGCTAACTCTAGATCATGGGTAGGGTAATTCTTCTCATGAATTTTCAGATGTCGAGAAGCATACGCTATCACTCTTCCATGCTGCATCAAAACTGCACCTAAACCAAGCTTCGAAGCATCAGTATAAAGGACAAACTCGCCGGATCCTGACGGTACAGCCAAAACGGGTGCTGAGATAAGAGCTTGCTTCAAAGTATCAAAGCTCTTCTGACACTCCTCACTCCACACAAACTTCACATTTTCCTTTGTCAGTGCTGTGAGTGGAACGGCAATGGATGAGAATCCCTGAATGAACTTCCTGTAATATCCTGCTAGCCCATGAAAACTGCGGATCTCCGATACATTCTGAGGCACAACCCAATCTCTGACTGCTGCAACTTTCGCCGGGTCTACCTCAATGCCACTGCTAGAAACAATGTGGCCCAAGAACGCCACCTTCTCTAACCAGAATTCGCACTTACTGAACTTTGCGAATAGTTTGTGTTTCTGCAATGTCTGCAACACTGTGGTCAGATGCCTGCTGTGCTCCTCCCGACTCTTGGAGTAGACGAGAATGTCATCTATGAACACTATAACAAACTGGTCGAGGTACGGCTGAAATACGCGATTCATTAGATCCATGAAGATCGCTGGCGCATTCGTCAGACCGAACGGCATCACTAGGAACTCGTAGTGGCCATAACGAGTCCTGAAAGCTGTCTTCGAGACATCAGCATCTTTCACCCTCAACTGGTGATAACCGGAACGCAGATCTATCTTGGAGAAAATCGAAGCTCCCTGCAACTGGTCAAACAGATCCTCAATCCAAGGCAGTGGGTATTTATTCTTCACTGTAACCCTGTTCAACTCCCTGTAGTCAATGCAAAGCCTCATCGAGCCATCCTTCTTTTTCACAAATAAGACCGGCGCGCCCCATGGAGAAAAGCTCGGGCGAATGAACTCCTTGTCGAGAAGTTCCTGAATCTGCTTCTTAAGCTCTGCCATCTCTGTCGGTGCTAGTCGGTATGGCGCTTTGGATATCGGAGCCGTACCTGGCATAAGCTCAATGGAAAACTCCACCTCTCTCTCGGGTGGCATACCAGAGACGTCTTCGGGAAAAACGTCTAAGAAATCTCTGACAATCGGAACATCTGAGGCTGACTGGCTGGGTTCCTCGGGGACAGAAAAAAAGGTCGCTAGAAATGCCCGACACCCTCTATGCATGAGTTTCCTAGCCTGAACATAAGGAATAATGCGCGGTAAAGGAAAGTACCTGTCCGGCTAAAATAAGAACTGCTCCATTCCAGGCGGTCGGACAAGAACAGATCTCCGCTGGAAGTCTATCAACACTCTGTTCCTCAATAGCCAGTCCATCCCTAGGATGATGTCAAATTCCGGCATCGGTAGCACGATCAGATCCGCATAAACAAGATTACCGTGCTGCTCAAGGTCTATATCTCGGATAACATTGGTAGCTGCCATCTCCTCGCCTGACGGCAACACTACTGAAAAGGCTGTATCTAGCCCAATGGTCTGGATCTTGAGGAAGTTTGCAAAGACCTCCGAAATAAACGAGTGAGTGGCCCTTGAATCTATCAAGGCCTTGGTAGCGGAACCAGATATAAAAATTCTCCCTGAAAGATCGGAACTCTAAGTTGAATCCCACTACAAGATCTAAACTTATAGACATGCAAAGGTCAAGGTTCCTCTAGCTTAATTCCCCCGAAAAAAAATCTGAGTAGAGCATGCAATCCTATAACAGTTCTAAGTTCACATTTAAATCCCGATTCCCAAAACACGAAAATTCAAATAATAACTTAAAGTTTAAAGGTACCTGTCAACAACATAGTCTCCGGGTTGGTTTCCGCGGCATGGAGAGCAAAAACTCTGCCTTGGGTAGGCAGATTCCTCTTAGGGCACTGCAGCAACATGTGGTCTGGACTACCACACTTAAAACACTTTCCTGAGCCAGCCATACATGCTCCAGGATGGCGACGTGAGCACCTAGGACAGACTGGGTGCTCCTGAGTCCTCGGGGCTGGGCGTCCCCGCTGCTGCTGCTGCTGCCCTCGGTTCCTGGGCGGTCTATGAAAAGGCCTCTTATTCTGCTGCTGATGCTGATGAGGAGGAGGGCGGTGCGGTGCCTGGACTGGGCGCTTGCCCTGGCGATCCCTCTCGATATCCCGCAGATCCTGCTCTTCGGCTAAGGCCTTGGAGACGGCAATCTCATAAGTAGCAGAGTCAGATACCCTAACATCACGGCGCAAGATCGGCCGTAAACCCACCAGGAAGTGCATCCGCTTGGCTCTGGCATCATTCGCGATCAGGGGCACAAAGTGACAGCCCCTCTCGAACTTACGGATAAACTCCGTAACCGTCATATCCCCCTATCTCAGGCTCATGAACTCGATGGTCAGCCTGGTGCGAACCTCCTCAGCAAAATACTTGGAGTAGAAAATCTCCGTAAAGCGGGTCCAAGAAAGTGTAGCCAAGGTCAGGGCTACCGAAGCTCCTTCCCACCATAAGCGGGCGTCTCCAGTGAACAGGTAGGTGGCACATCGGACTCGGTCTGCATCCCCCAGCTCCATAAACTCAAAGATGACCTCGAGGGATTTGATCCATCCCTCGGCAACCATGGGGTCAGATGTCCCAGAGAATTCCTTCGGGCGCATCTTCATGAATCGCTCATAAACAGCCTCGGGCCCTGTCGGCCTGGCTGCGGCTGCGGCTACGGCTGCGGCATTGCCCCCCGCAAACTGTGCGAAGAACTGTGCCATCCCAGCTAACATCTGGGCACTCATGTCCGATGGTGGCGGTGGAGGAGGTGGTAGGTCTCCCTCCGGTCTATGCTCCTCTCTGTCCTCTCGGCGAGGCTCCACCTCTCTGTTGCGCTCTAAAATGCGTCTAGGGGGCATAATGTTCCAACATAACCCATACGTAACTAACATGCATAATTCCATAATTTATTTTAAATGAACCCTGAAATACTGAAAATCTGGAAGCATGCTGACAAACTAATTCATGCTTTAACTAAAATGATGAACAAAATGCTGAACTGAAAAACTTACAGACCGAAGACGTGGCTTCGTGAGCTTCTCGCGGTCAGTAGTAGTGAAACCCTATACAGAACCTGGCTCTGATACCAACTGTAAAGGGCCTAAAACTCCTTTCTTGAAAATTTGCGGAAAATTAAAATATTTTTTTTTTTTTTTTAGAACTTAAATGGCCTCATTCATAAAATCGACTGATGAATCAAGTTCGATGTTTAAAATAATAGCAGCGGAAGAAAATAAAGTTTTGCCAACAATAACAATTTAAAAATTATCCAACGACTGATAAAAATTGTTTGCGGAATAAAATAACAACTGCTGCACTGAGGTCCTCGGGTGCCACTACTGCCGACCCAAGCTGGCTCACTGGTCCCCGCCCTCGGCCCTGGCCTCATCAGTACCTACAACAATCAAGTCTAGTGAGCCTAAAGACTCAGCATGCATAAATCGCATCTAACGAGTAAAAATCGGAATTAAAATATGCATGGGATAAAATATCATGTCCTGAGGCATGCTGAAAATGATCTGTAATGAGCAATTATAATACATGCATAACTGAACTAATAATCACAATAAAAATGTTTGCTCCTTGGAGCCTGTACTGAAATAACTGGTAAAATTTTCTGTTGAGATTATGTTTTACGCCTATGGCCACTGCACTAAGCTGAACTGATCGGTAATTGGCTACCAGAGAGGCTGAAACTGAACTGAGCTGGCCGGTCACTGGCGACCGGGTGGTACCATACTGAACTGATCGGTCACTGGCGACCGTATAAAATAACACTCCCACATAGTGAATGAACCACAAGCCATATCGCATAAATCTCAAAAATAAGTATTTTCTGTTTTCATGCACGTAAAATAATTAACTGGCCTAATGAAAATGTCCCGAAATTTTACCAACTGGATTGGATTGGATCGTCCCCAGGCTCGCTGCAGCCTAACTGTGCCATGAAAAATATGCAATAGCTTAAACTTGACCAACTATGCAATTTACGTTCAAAAGATGCGACTATGACGCCTAATGACTTCGCATTTAATCATGACTCCGAGCCAACCTGAACCGACACCGAACCGACGTATAGTCATGATTAAAATACGCTGAAAAATTAAAAATTATGCTCCTAAAATGATAGGGTCGAAATCTAGGTGGAATGGATGCCAAAACACGAAACGCTCTTTCGAGAGTCAATTTGGCACATTGCACCGTAAATTCTCGTACGACCTCGAAAATGATCCGAATGACAAACGGTCAAAAACATGACCTTCCCAACTCAATGAGGCACTGTCCAGTCCAAGGCCATGGGCTAAAAGCCAACCAAGAACTCAAACGAGCCTTCTAAACGACACAGCAACTTGCTGTAATTTCCAGCAGCTGCGCACCCGTGCGTCTTGTGTTGGTTTCGAGTCTATCGGCCATTGGGGCGTGAACCACCAACCAGAGACTCTTACCAACATCCCAAGGAATGATTTGAACCATAGCTAAGGGCCCTAGGCCAGCCACAATCCGCATCACACCAAAACTCAACCGAAGGGTCCAACCGAGAGCAACGTGCATGCGTGTGTAGTGTTTAGGCTATGATCGATGTCTCGTGTCGTTCCAATGGCCATTTGATTGACCATGGCACGATCTAGACATCTAGGAGCATGATATGAACCGTGGCTAAGGGCCATAGCCCAACCAAGATCCACACCAAGCAACCACAAACCGAAACCATATGCTGAACAAATGAAGAAGCCGAATGGGGAAAGGGGCTGTTGTGATGTTTTTATTAAAAACCGATGAGCCATGGACCAAGCAACCAAAAGGGCAACTTATTCACGTCTTAGACATGCTAGGGGAGTGATCCAACCATGGCTAAGAGCCCTTAGGGCAGCCAAGATCAGATCCAACCCCTTGACACAAAAACTGAAATTTCGAAACACAAATCTGCGCCTATGGGAACTTGCTGTCATTCTGAATTTCCAGCAAGCATGGGGCTGGTTTGAATGGACCAACATGGTCCCAATGCATCCTACTACATGTATATAAGCCGCCTTGGGAGCTTGGGGTCGAACCACAACCTGAAACCATCAAAACTAAAAGAAAACGTGAAGCTGCCATGAAGAGCCGAAATTCTGCATGTGTTGTTTCAAAATGTTTGGACATGGATCTCGATTTTTTCTTGAATAAACATGATCATGTACTGAAAAATAAATGATAATATGAATTGATTGAGGTTTAGAAAGAATCTAGACATGCCTGGTTATCGTTTGAAATGAAAACGAAAAAAAGAGACGAGACGGCGCGGAGGAGACGGAGTGGCTTGCTTCTCTACCTTTCTTGGCTCTCGATTTCTTGCCTTACTCCCTAGCTATGGCTCACGACTTTTACCTCTGAAAATGGGTCTTATTTTCGGTGGAGGTGGAGGGGGAGTGATGGTTATGAAGGTGAGGAGAAGGGTGAACAATAATAGGATCATATCAAGACCAAGTCTTCCCAAATTTGAATTTTGAATTATGGTTTGATATCAAATGAGTTGGTGGATGCTTCTAGGAGGTAGTGGAAGAATTCTCTCTTGATTCTAGACTAGGCTATGTCCACTAATTAATTTATTAAGGGTGGTCATTAAATGGAAAGATTAACATGCTAATAGATGGCAAGGAAAGGGTCAAAAGTGAGTTGGCATAACATAGTTGACACACTAATGGGGTGGCCGAAATTTGCTAAAAAAAAGAAGGGGAGATGTTGATTATCTAGTCAACTAATAATCCTTAGAAGCCTTACTAATCCTTTAATTAATTTAGTGAGCTAACCCCTTAATTAAGTAAATTAAATGAGCTCATTTCTTAATCACCTCAAATAATTAAATTAAATCCTCAAACCTCCCTTTCTAACTTAAATGAACTTACTTGCTAGCTAAATTAACTTCTGAAAATATTTCTCGAATCTTAAATTCTATCTCAAAACTCCGACTCCGGTCCGGCCTCACTGAAATAACTGAAATGCTAAAAATCAAACTACTGAACTGAAATAATGAATAATTAACTTCAAATAAATGCATTTAAAATAATCATGCAATGAAGTCAATTAAATTTAAAAATCTAGAATTATGCATGGCTTATACGTCTACTGATTTACGGGTTCTACAATAAGCGCGAGACCTACTGGTCTCGGCATTTAGCTTTCCTCTGCTCGCGCATATGCGCGTCCCCTTACGGCGCATATTTGCGAGGTTCTCTGCCATACTCGCGCATATGCGCGGGTCCTGCGCGAGGGGCTCAGTCCTCGCACATAATTCAGTCTTCTTTCGTCTTTCCCGGTCTGATCCTTTTCATCTACAATCACATCAATTATCAATAATCATTTCAGATTACAGTAATAAAATCTCGGGCATTACATTTCTCCCCCTCTAAGATCTGATTTCGTCCCCGAAATCATAGTCAATCAAATCAGATACAAGAAGGAGATATACAGAAGCTAAATAAGAAAACTCACATCAGTGAAATAAGTTTGGAAATTTCTGTCTCATGTCTGATTCAGTCTCCCAGGTAGCTTCTTCAATGCCATGACGACTCCACTGAACTTTCACAAGCGGAATAGTCTTCGTTCTGAGTTGCCTTTATTTACGATCAAGAATCTGAATCGGCTTTTCAAAATAACTCAGAGTTTCATCTAGTTCTGCCTCGGCTGTCTGAAGAATATGAGATGCATGAAGAAGATACTTCCGCAATAAAAATACATGAAAGACATCATGTATTCCAGATAGAGAAGGCGATAAGGCGAGTCGATAGGCACGATCTCCTATCTTTTCGAGAATCTCACAAGGCCCAATATATCGTGGAGATTCTCTTTCTTGCCAAATCTGACAGCACCTCTGAAAGGAAAAATCTTCAGAAATACTCTGTCTCCTGCCTCAAATGCCAACGGTCGACGACGAACATTGGCATATTTGGCCTGTCTGTCTTGAGCTATTCTCATTCTCTGCTGAATCAGCTTCACTTTTTCTGTCATATCTTGGATCATATCAGGCCCAATCTCAGGTACCTCAGAAATATCATCTCAATAGAGAGGGGATCTGCACTTCTTACCGTATAACGCTTTAAATGGAGCCATCTCTATACTCGTCTGATAGCTGTTGTTGTAAGAAAACTCACAAAATGGCAAAGAATCTTGCCAACTAGTGCCTAAATCTAGCACTACAGCTCTAAGCATATCCTCCAATGTCTGGATCGTCCGCTGTGACTGTCCGTCAGTCTGTGGATGATATGCAGTACTCAGATGTAACATCATACCTAGAGCTTGCTACAAACTGTGCCAAAAGTACGAAGTAAACCAAGGATCACAGACTGATACAATCGACTTCGGCACTCCATGCAATCTGATCACTTCTCTGACATAAATCTCT
The DNA here is from genome assembly GCF_025594145.1 of Primulina tabacum. Lineage (NCBI taxonomy): Eukaryota > Viridiplantae > Streptophyta > Magnoliopsida > Lamiales > Gesneriaceae > Primulina > Primulina tabacum. The sequence goes on along the minus strand of NC_134550.1, from coordinate 27,124,361 downwards.
GCCATCTGGTCATGTCTGTACGTCATCTTGTACGGAATAAAACATGCTGGTTTGGTCAATCTGTCAATCACGACCCAAATCGCATCACAACCTCGGGAGGAACGTGGCAACTTTGTCACAAAATCCATAGAAATGTGATCCCATTTCCATTCAGGAATAGACAAGCTGTGTAACAAACCTCCTGGTTTCTTTCTTTCTGCTTTCACCTGTTGGCAATTCAGACATTTTAATACAAACTCTGCAATATCCGCTTTCATTTGTTTCCATCAAAACTGTCTTTTCAAATCATTATACATTTTTCTACCACCAAGATGAATGCTAAATCGACTACTGTGCACTTCTGACAATATCTGTCATTTCAAATCTGAAACATCTGGCACAACAAGACGATTATTCACATACAGTACATGATCATGTACTTGATATTCTGATCAATGCCCTGCTCTGACCATCGAAATCAAATTCTGAACATTCTGATCAACTTTCTGAGCTTCTTTAATTCTCAAAATCAGCTCTGGTTCGACTTGAATCGTATACAATTTCAACGGTCTTCAATCTATTTCAAATGCTAATCCAGACAAACAGAAATATTCAAATAAATTTGAAACACCAATCGTCGATAAGGATAAAAAACATACCTTTCAACTCAGTGCATCAGCGGCTGCATTCGATTTCCCGGATAGTATTTGATTTCACAATCAAAATCTTTCAATAAATCAAGCCATCTTCGTTGCCTCATATTCAATTCTGACGGTGAAAACATATATTTCAGACTCTTGTGATCAGAATAAATCTCAAACTTCTCACAGTATAGGTAATGTCGTCATATCTTCAATGCAAATACAATGACTGCCAATTCAAGATCATGAATTGGGTAGCGAGACTCATGTGGCTTCAGTTGTCTTGAGGCATAGGCAATAACATGTCCTCGCTGCATCAAAACACAACTCAATCCTCTGTGAGAAGCATCGCAATAAACAACAAAATCACCAGTACCTGACGGAATAGTCAACACAAGAGCACTGGTCAATCTCTTCTTCAACTCTAGAAAACTGGATTCACACTCTTCAGACCATACAAATGGTGCATTCTTCTGTGTCAGCTGCGTAATAGTTTTAGCAATACTCGAGAAATCTTTAATAAATCGACGGTAATAGCCTGCTAAACCCATAAAACTGTGTAGCTCTGGCACAGATGTCGGTCTATGCCAATTGATCACGTCCTCAACTTTGCTGGGATCAACAGAAATACCATATCCAGATATAATATGACCCAGAAATACAACATGTCTCAACCAAAAATCACATTTCGACAGCTTTGCATATAATTTCTCAGCCCTCGGAATTTTCAACACAGTTCTCAAATGTTCAGCATGGTCAGTCATATTCTTTGAGTAAATCAGAATATCATCAATAAATATAATCACGAAATCATCAAGATATTTCTGAAATACACGGTTCATCAAACCCATAAATACAGCTGGAGGATTGGTTAAACCAAACGGCATGACAATAAACTCATAATGACCATACCTGGTTCTGAAAGCTGTCTTCGATATATCAGAATCTCTGACTCTCAGCTGATGATATCCAGATCTCGGATCGATCTTGGAATAAACAGAAGAACCTTGCAACTGATCAAATAAATCATCGATTCGAGGCAAGAGATATTTGTTCTTTACCGTAGCCTTGTTCAGTTGCCGATAGTCAATGCAGAGTCTCATTGAACCATCATTCTTTCTCACAAACAGTACTGGAGCACCCCGAGGAAAAAAATTCGGTCTGATGTAACCCTTGGCCAGTAAATCTTCTAACTGCTCTTTCAGTTCTTTCAATTCAATCGGTTCCATTCTGTATGGAGCTCTAGAAATCGGAACTGTACCTGGTACCAATTCAATGCTGAAGTCTATCTCTCTGACTGGAGGCAAATCTGGAATCTCATCTTGGAAGACATCAGCAAACTCACATACCACTGGCAAATCAGCCAATGATGGGCCCGATTTCAGTACGTCAACTGAATACACAAGGAATCTCTTTACTCCTTTCTGTAATAATCGAGTCATAGATAATGCAGATATCAAAGAAATTCTAGATCTAGAACCCTTACCGTAAAATTTCCATTCATCAGCCATCTCAGGTCTGAAACTCACAATCTTCTGGAAACAATCTACGGTAGCTTTGTACTTGGTCAGCATATCGATACCAGTAATGCAGTCAAAATCAGACAACCCAAGTACAATACAATCTAACTCAATCTCATGCCCGTCATACTGTAGCATACAATGTTTCAAGGAACTCACTGATAAAAGACCTCTCCCCAAAGGTGAAGAGACAGATACTACAGCAGATATTGATTCAACAGGCAATGCATGAATCAATGCAAATCGTTCAGAAATAAATGTATGGGATGCACCCGTATCAATCAATACGTAAGCAGGATAACAACATAAAGAACAGTAACCTGCAATGACATCATCTGGTGCTTCCTGAGCCTGTTCTTCAGTCAAACCGAATACTCTGGCCTGCTGTCTCAGAGGCTGGCTAACAGTATGGCTTCCTCATGGCCTCGGTTGTGACTAAGTAGTCGGTGGTGGCTGTAAGGAGTGTACAGCAGATGATCGTCTATCAGTCTGAGCCACTGATCTAGATGACTCTGCTCCCTGGGATCTCTGGGAACCTCTCTGTGGACACACTCTGGAAAAATGTCCCTGCTGTCTGCAGATGTTGCAACTACCAGATACTCCTTGGCATTGCTCTGTGGGATGTCTCCCTCCGCAAGTCCTGCAATAAACTCCTGTATAACTCTGTCTGGAACCACTGGAGCTAGAGGAACTACTACCAGGCCTCTTGAACTGTCTTCCTCTGGCTTCCAAATAGTCTTTTTTCCCACCACTGCTACTGCCACTCTAAAATCTGGGAGGGGTTTGGTGGAATTGAGGGGAAGATGGTTGTTGTTTCGGTACTGGAAGAACATACGAAGCTTTTTTCTGCCTAATCAAGCCAGCTTCAGCTCCTTTTGCTCTGTTAAGGGCATCAGCAAAGTTATTCGGTCGCCCAGTGTTCACCAGTGTAAAAACCTCAGGATTCAGCTCATTAATGATCTGATCAGCAACAACTTCATCACTTTCAGCAACATGTGGAGCAAAACGCAACAAGGTAGAGAACTTGGCCACATATTCTTCAATATTCAGCTGACCTTCTCTCAGATTGGCAAACTCTACTCCCTTGTCTTTCCTGTACGATACTGGGAAAAATCTTTGATAAAACTCAGTCTTAAAGATTTTCCAAGTAATAACTGTACCTCGGCGTTCCAAATCCCTCTTGGTCGTAAGCCACAAATTCTTTGCAACATCATGCAATTGATGCCCAATCAATCTAACTCTGCGCTCATCTGTATAATCCAATGAATCAAACAGTATCTCTATATCTTCTAGCCAACTCTCACACTCAACAGAATTCTCTGTGCCCTTCAAAGTCGGCGGTTTGAACGACTGAAATCTCTTCGGTAGTGTTTCCATCGGTGTTGCTGTCACATCCATCGGATTAGTCGAGGTACTACCCTGTTCTGGGACTTTTCGAGGAGGTATATCTAATTATCAAAAGGATTAGTAACCAAATACAACAAATTTGTTTCAGTCCTCCTCTGATCATCTTACCGGTGATCAAGAATTTGTTTTGATTCATTCCTCAATAACACATGTTTCCAATCAAATCAGATAATCAGGTAAACATGTAGTAAATCAGTAAAACATGCAAGCATAGCAAAAGCAGGAAAGAAAACTCAATCTACCCCGCTCACTAGCTTCTATCTCAGTCTAAGGAACCTACTGCTCTGATACCACCTGCTGTGAGGACCCGAACCTAATTCGTCTTCTTAATCATCATTATGATCAATTAATTAATCAGGGTCTAATTTTTTTTTTAATACATAAGTGCTGAACATAAGATAATCAATCTGATATACATATCAACAATAAAGTACATGTCTTGTACAAAATACATTTATCTCAAATAAAGTTCAACAACTACACTCAATATAAACCAACATCCAGTGTCTTGACACATCCGCCAAAGATTTGGCACCTCCGCCAATGACTAGGCACATCCGTCCAGGACTCAATACATGCTTTGCTATAAATCAATAGACTAAGCATATCAATCTCATGAATTACAAATATCAATGCAATAAAGTAAAGTATATGTTTTTGGAAATCTCAAGTCAAATCAAATTCGAGTCGTATCTTCCCGGTTCAACATTGATTTATACCTTTCTCTTGTCGATCTGACGAAGTCGAAGTCTCGAATTCAAATCTGTCAATACTCAATCTGGCACTGACAATATTGAGGAGTACAATATCAATATACAACCCAATCAATACTGGATATAATCAGAACTCAATCTAATTCTGTTTCAACGGTATAACGGCACAATCTCAATATACCCAGCAATACAGATATCAACAGATATCAATCTCAACAACTCATAATCGATAACAACACAAATCTGATATCAAATCTGTATAATATTAATCAAATCAATTCTGAAAATGATAACAATTTCATACGGTATCCGTTTTTCGATCCGATTTCGATTATACGATCACAACAATCTCAGGAACAGATAATATCAGTCATATCAGGATTTCTTCCATATCATATTTTCAAATCATATCAAAACATTAGAAAAAGTACGTCCAGTTGAAGTTCTTGTCGAGAGGAATATGGTACTGAGGTCGGATTGAAAATCGGACGAACAGATTTTGCGTAAATCCCAAATTCCTTGTTTGAAGAAACTTAAGCCTTCTCATAGAAATTCTCTCGTTTCTTCCAACTGAATCTAAAGGCATTGCATGATTTATATATATATCATGCATGGCAAGGATAGGTGGCTTCATCTATGTGCAGCACGTCTCGCGCGTATGCGCGACCTCTCTCGGCGCATAAGTGTAAAGGGCCTAAAACTCCTTTCTTGAAAATTTGCGGAAAATTAAAAATTTTTCTTTTCTTTTTTTTTTTTTTAGAACTTAAATGGCCTCATTCATAAAATCGACTGATGAATCAAGTTCAATGTTTAAAATAATAGCAGCGGAAGAAAATAAAGTTTTGCCAACAATAACAATTTAAAAATTATCCAACGACTGATAAAAATTGTTTGCGGAATAAAATAACAACTGCTGCACTGAGTTCCTCGGGTGCCACTACTGCCGACCCAAGCTGGCTCACTGGTCCCCACCCTCGGCCCTGGCCTCATCAGTACCTACAACAATCAAGTCTAGTGAGCCTAAAGACTCAGCATGCATAAATCGCATCTAATGAGTAAAAATCGTAATTAAAATATGCATGGGATAAAATATCATGTCCTGAGGCATGCTGAAAATGATCTGTACTGAGCAATTATAATACGTGCATAACTGAACTGATAATCACAGTAAAAATGTTTGCTCCTTGGAGCCTGTACTGAAATAACTGGTAAAATTTTCTGTTGAGATTATGTTTTACGCCTGTGGCCACTGCACTAAGCTGAACTGATCGGTAACTGGCTACCAGGGAGGCTGAAACTGAACTGAGCTGGCCGGTCACTGGCGACCGGGTGGTACCATACTGAACTGATCGGTCACTGGCGACCGTATAAAATAACACTCCCACATAGTGAATGAACCACAAGCCATATCGCATAAATCTCAAAAATAAGTATTTTCTGTTTTCATGCACGTAAAATAATTAACTGGCCTAATGAAAATGTCCCGAAATTTTACCAACTGGATTGGATTGGATCGTCCCCAGGCTCGCTGTAACCTAACTGTGCCATGAAAAATATGCAATAGCTTAAACTTGACCAACTATGCAATTTACGTTCAAAAGATGCGACTATGACGCCTAATGACTTCGCATTTAATCATGACTCCGAGCCAACCTGAACCGACACCGAACCGACATATAGTCATGATTAAAATACGCTGAAAAATTAAAAATTATGCTCCTAAAATGATAGGGTCGAAATCTAGGTGGAATGGATGCCAAAACACGAAACGCTCTTTCGAGAGTCAATTTGGCACATTGCACCGTAAATTCTCGTACGACCTCGAAAATGATCCGAATGACGAACGGTCAAAAACATGACCTTCCCAACTCAATGAGGCATTGTCAAGTCCAAGGCCATGGGCTAAAAGCCAACAAGAACTCAAACGAGCCTTCTAAACTACACAGCAACTTGCTGTAATTTCCAGCAGCTGCGCACCCGTGCGTCTTGTGTTGGTTTCGAGTCTATCGGCCATTGGGGCGTGAACCACCGACCAGAGACTCTTACCAACATCCCAAGGAATGATTTGAACCATGGCTAAGGGCCCTAGGCCAGCCACAATCCGCATCACACCAAAACTCAACCGAAGGGTCCAACCGAGAGCAACGTGCATGCGTGTGTAGTGTTTATGCTATGATCGATGTCTCGTGTCGTTCCAATGGCCATTTGATTGACCATGGCACGATCTAGACATCTAGGAGCATGATATGAACCGTGGCTAAGGGCCATAGGCCAACCAAGATCCACACCAATTAACCACAAACCGAAACCATATGCTGAACAAATGAAGAAGCCGAATGGGGAAAGGGGCTGTTGTGATGTTTTTATTAAAAACCGATGAGCCATGGACCAAGCCACCAAAAGGACAACTTAGCCACGTCTTAGACATGCTAGGGGAGTGATCCAACCATGGATAAGTGCCCTTAGGGCAGCCAAGATCAGATCCAACCCCTTGACACAAAAACTGAAATTTCGAAACACAAATCTGCGCCTATGGGAACTTGCTGTCATTCTGAATTTCCAGCAAGCATGGGGCTGGTTTGAATGGACCAACATGGTCCCAATGCATCCTACTACATGTATATAAGCCACCTTGGGAGCCTGGGGTCGAACCACAACCTGAAACCATCAAAACTAAAAGAAAACGTGAAGCTGCCATGAAGAGCCGAAATTCTGCATGTGTTGTTTCAAAATGTTTGGACATGGATCTCGTATTTTTGCTTGAATAAACATGATCATGTACTGAAAAATAAATGATAATATGACTTGATTGAGGTTTAGAAAGAATCTAGACATGCCTGGTTATCGTTTGAAATGAAAACGAAAAGAAGAGACGAGACGGCGCGGAGGAGACGGAGTGGCTTGCTTCTCTACCTTTCTTGGCTCTCGATTTCTTGCCTTACTCCCTAGCTATGGCTCACGACTTTTACCTCTGAAAAGGGGTCTTATTTTCGGTGGAGGTGGAGGGGGAGTGATGGTTATGAAGGTGAGAAGAAGGGTGCACAATAATAGGATCATATCAAGACCAAGTCTTCCCAAATTTGAATTTTGAATTATGGTTTGATATCAAATGAGTTGGTGGATGCTTCTAGGAGGTAGTGGCCGAATTCTCTCTTGATTCTAGACTAGGATATGTCCACTAATTAATTAATTAAGGGTGGTCATTAAATGGAAAGATTAACATGCTAATAGATGGCAAGGAAAGGGTCAAAAGTGAGTTGGCATAACATAGTTGACACACTAACGGGGTGGCCGAAATTTGCTAAAAAAAAGAAGGGGAGATGTTGATTATCAAGTCAACTAATAATCCTTAGAAGCCTTACTAATCCTTTAATTAATTTAGTGAGCTAACCCCTTAATTAAGTAACTTAAATGAGCTCATTTCTTAATCACCTCAAATAATTAAATTAAATCCTCAAACCTCCCTTTCTAACTTAAATGAACTTACTTGCTAGCTAAATTAACTTCTGGAAATATTTCTTGAATCTTAAATTCTATCTCAAAACTCCGACTCCGGTCCGGCCTCACTGAAATAACTGAAATGCTAAAAATCAAACTACTGAACTGAAATAATGAATAATTAACTTCAAATAAATGCATTTAAAATAATCATGCAATGAAGTCAATTAAATTTAAAAATCTAGAATTATGCATGGCTTATACGTCTACTGATTTACGGGTTCTACAATCCTTCCCCCCTTAAAAGAAATTTCGTCCTCGAAATTAGAACTCACCGAATAACTCGGGGTAACGCTCCCTCATCTCTGACTCAGACTCCCACGTAGCTTCCTCCTCAGAATGGTTGAGTCATTTGACTTTGACTCGCTTAACAAGCTTGTTCCGAAGTTTCTTCTCCTGTCTGTCTAGGATCTGCACGGGTCTCTCCTCATACGATAAGTTCGGAGTAAGCTGCAACGGCTCGAAATTCAGCACATGCGAAGGATTTGCCATATACTTCCTCAGCATGGAGACGTGGAACACATTGTGTACTCCGGCCAGATTCGGCGGAAGAGCCACACGATACGCTAGCGTCCCAACTCTGTCGAGGATCTCAAACGGTCCAATGAATCTCGGACTGAGCTTCCCTTTCTTGCCAAATCTCATGACACCCTTCATAGGTGCCACTTTCACGAAGACATGATCGCCCACTGCAAACTCTAAGTCTCTCCTCCGCTTATCGGCATAACTCTTCTGTCGGCTCTGAGCAGTCCTCATCCTATCACGGATCTTGACTACTACATCTGCTGCCTGCTGAACAATCTTTGGACCCAACTCTGTTCTCTCTCCTACTTCTTCCCAATGAACAGGAGATCTACACTTGCGGCCATACAGCGCTTCATACGGAGCCATACCAATAGAAGACTGGAAGCTGTTGTTGTAGGTGAACTCAACCAGTGGCAAGTTCGACTCCCAACTCCCTGAGAAATCAATGACGCAAGCGCGAAGAAGATCCTCCAAAATCTGAATAACTCGCTCCGACTGCCCATCTGTCTGCGGATGGAAAGCTGTGCTAAACAGCAACTTCGTACCCAAAGTCGAATGCAAGCTCTTCCAAAATGAAGAAGTGAATCTGGGATCTCTGTCAGATACGATCGAAACCGGAATACTATGAAGTCGGACTATCTCTCGGATATATAGCTCTGCATACTGAACCATGGTGAAAGTCGTCTTAATGGGCAAGAAGTGCGCTGATTTGGTAAGACGATCTACAATCACCCAGATAGCATTCGATCCTCTGGCTGAACTCGGCAATCCGGTCACAAAATCCATGGTAATGTTCTCCCACTTCCACTCGGGAATAAGGAGAGGCTTGAGCAAACCTGCTGGTCTCTGATGCTTGGCCTTCACTAACTGGCAAGTCAGGCACTCGGATACAAAACGCCTGATGTCCTTCTTCATCCCTGGCCACCAATACAATAGCTGCAGATCTTTGTACATCTTCGTACTCCCAGGGTAAATGGAGTACGGGGACGTATGGGCCTCTGATAAGATGTCTGCTCGGATAGAATCACTGCTAGGAACCCATATCCTATCTCGGTATCTCACAATACCGTCGCTGACTGTATACAAAACACTAGCTTCTATCTCAGTCTAAGGAACCTACTGCTCTGATACCACCTGCTGTGAGGACCCGAACCTAATTCGTCTTCTTAATCATCATTAGGATCAATTAATTAATCAAGGTCTAATTTTTTTTTTTAATACATAAGTGCTGAACATAAGATAATCAATCTGATATACATATCAACAATAAAGTACATGTCTTGTACAAAATACATTTATCTCAAATAAAGTTCAACAACTACACTCAAGTGCTGAAAATCAATTCTATTTCTAAGTCCGGATCTCCACGCTAATCATGAATCTCTCGTCCTCTTCTTGACCATGATCCTGTCCCACCTGTTGTCATGCACACATACAAACACAACAACAACTGGATAACTCCGGTGAGAAATATATTCCCAGTATAAACCATGTGTACATGCAATCATATAAACAGATATAAAAGCATGAAACAGATATCAATAACATGTATCAAAATCTGAAAAACATGTATCGGTATAAAGCTGTAAATAAACTCTGGACTCATCATCTCAAACTCGAGTCATCTCTAATCTAGGGATCTCGGTTCCTGGTCATTGGCACAATATATCGAATCTCCGCAACAGAAGCCGATTTGCTCCTACGCCACATCAATATAAACCAACATCCAGTGTCTTGGCACATCTGCCAAAGACTTGGCACCTCCGCAAATGACTAGGCCCATCTGCCCATGACTCAATACATGCTTTGCTATAAATCAAAAGACTAAGAATATCAATCTCATGAATTGCAAATATCAATACAATAAAGTAAAGTATGTAGTTTTGGGAAACTCAAGTCAAATCGAACTCGAGTCGTATCTTCCCGGTTCAACATTGATTTATACTTTTCTCTTGTCGATCTGACGAAGTCGAAGTCTCGAATTCAAATCTGTCAATACTCAATCTGTCACTGACAATATTGAGGAGTACAATATCAATATACAACCCAATCAATACTGGATATAATCAGAACTCAATCTAATTCTGTTTCAACGGCATAACGACACAATCTCAATATACCCAGCAATACAGATATCAATCTCAACAACTCATAATCGATAACAACACAAATTTGATATCAAATCTGTATAATATCAATCAAATCAATTCTGAAAATGATAACAATTTCATACGGTATCCGTTTTTCGATCCGATTTCGATTATACGGTCACAACAATCTCAGGAAAAGATAATATCAGTCATATCATGATTTCTTCCTTATAATATTTTCAAATCACATCAAAATATAAGAAAACTTACGTCCAATTGAAGTTCTTGTCGAGAGGAATACAGTACTAAGGTCGGATTGAAAATCGGACGAACGGATTTTGCGTTAATCACACATTCCTTGTTTGAAGAAACTTAAGCCTTCTCATAGAAATTCTCTCGTTTTCTTCCAACTAAATCTGAAGGCATTGCATGATTTATATATATATCATGCATGGAAAGGATAGGTGGCTTCATCTATGTGCAGCACGTCTCGCGCATATGCGCGACCTCTCTCGGCGCATATGTGCGAGACCTACTGATCTCGGCATTTAGCTTTCCTCTGCTTGCGCATATGCGCGTCTCCTTCGGACGCATATGCGCGAGAGACTCTGCCATACTCGCGCATATGCGCGGGTCCTATCGCGCATATGCACGAGGTTCTCTGCCTACCTCGCGCATATGCGCCCGACTGGGTCGCGCATATGCGCGAGGGGCTCAGTCCTCGCACATAATTCAGTCTTCTTTCGTCTTTCTCGGTCTGATCCTTTTCATCTATAATCACATCAATTATCAATAATCATTTCATATTACAGTAATAAAATCTCGGGCATTACAACGATAATTATAGGTGATAGGTGTGATGTATGGTCTGGCTGTGTATGTGATATGTGTGGTGTATGGTCGTATTTAAATTTATTTCAAATATATATTGTTGTTGTGTGTTTTTAAATTTTCTTGTATATCCTACTTGTGGGGAGGTTATGCCAAAATTTTTCTAGGCCCTGAGGTCCGTTTCAAAGTATTTTAAACCATTTTTTGTTGCAGATTTTAATCAAACCATTACTTTTGATCATTATTTGTCATTAGGAACTGTTTTGGATCTTCATAACATTTAAGTAGTTGTAGTGATTTTTTTACAAACTTATCTATTGCATATTGTTCTCAATTCATGGCTTATTGTGTTCTAACAAGACTTTTTCCTTTTTTATACATGACTTGTTCTATGTGTTAATGGTTTTAATGCCAAGTTGTACATGTGTTGAAAATTAACAATGATTAAAATTATGTGGTTTTTATTTTCACAAGCACTTTAATGATGTTTTCGAAGATGCACCAGCAGAGAATTTCATTCCAACAAGTTACTGAAGATATTTTGGAGTTGATATGTACAAGTCTTGGTTACTTTTTTTAATTGTTGGTTTGGTAGATTACAAGTCTATAAATGACATATTTCTTTTGTAATTCATGCATGTAGTTCTTGATCAAGTATATATGTTGATGTTTGAATTGATTTTATATAAGGGTTAATTGATATATATTTCACACTCAATTTTTTTTATTAATTAAACAATTTGTGGTTTAAATATAATATACAACATTTTGGTAAAATGATTAGATATATAAGACAACAGTTTTAAAATGATGTAAATCAAATCCAAAGGCAACAGATTTAAAATGTTGTAAAACTGTTGTATATTGCAGCGAAAGACATCGGTTTAAAAACATTGACAAACTGTTGTCGAATATAATAAAAGACAACGGTTAAAAACCGTTGTCGTTGCTATCAGACAACGGTTTTTAAGAGCTACCACAATGTTTTATCACCGTTGTCTTTACGCATCAACGAAAACGGTTTTTCATTGTTGTCTTTGAGCGAACCTTGGACCTTTAACAATGTTTTTTTCAGTTCTACGACAACTGTTTTTCACCGTTTTTTTTAGACGTCTACGACAACGGTTTTTCACCTTTGTCTTTGAGCGCACCATTCAACCACAGGACTTTTAACAACGGTTTTACAAGACCTACGACAACGGGTTTTCGCCGTTGTCTTTACACGTCTACGATAACGGTTTATCACTGTTGTCTTTGAGCGCACCCTTTAACCATAGGGCCTTTAACAACGGTTTTAAAGGACCCACAACAATGTTTTTTCACCGTTGTCTTTAGACGTCTACGACAACGGTTTTTTGCCGTTGTCTTTGAGCGCACCCTTTAACCATAGGGCCTTTAACAACGGTTTAAAAGGAACCACGACAACGGTTTTCACCGTTTTCTATGGCCTATTTTTTTGTAGTGGTGCGACCTTCAAAAAATCATGATCCCCTACTGCGAACTCAAGATCCCGTCGTCTCTGATCAGCATAACTCTTCTGACGGCTTTGTGCAGTCCTCATCCTGTCTAATCCTGGCCACTAACTTTGCTGTCTGTCTGACAATATCCGGACGCAACTCTGCTCACTTGCTTACCTCATCCCAGTAAACCGGCGACCTACACTTCCTCCAGTAGAGTTCCTCGTATGGAGCCATACCTATCGATGCCTAATAACTGTTGTTCTACGTGAACTCCACAAGAGTTAACTTCGGCTCCCAGCTGCCTTGGAAGTTGATCGTGCAAGGTCGGAGTAGGTCTTCCAGAATCTGAATCATCCTCTCTGACTGACCGTCTGTCTGAGGATGAAAGCGGTACTGAACAGTAGCTTCGTACCCAAATCCTCGTGAAGACTCTTCCAGAACGCAGACGTGAACCTCCGATCCCTGTCTAACAATATGGACATGGGAATCTCATGTAGTCTGACTATCTTTCAGATGTATAGCTCTGCGTACTGAGTCATGGTGAATGTCTTCTTGATCGGTAAGAAATGATCTGACTTTGTGAGCCGATCAACAATCACCCAAATGGCATTGTATCCCTCAATAGTCCTCGGAAGTCCTGTCACGAAATCAATAGTAATATTCTCCCATTTCCACTTGGGAATAGGGAGTGGTCTCAGCTTCCCTGCAGGTCTATGATGATCTGCCTTGGCCTGCTGACATGTCAAACACTCGGAGACAAACCGCAGAATATCTCTGGCCACAGTAAAGAGTCTGTTAATACTTCTACATCTTCGTACACCCTGGATGGATGGAGTACGGGGTGCTATGGGCCTCACTCAGGATATCTGCTCGAAGGAAATCATTGTTAGGAACCCATAGGCGGTCTCTATATCTGACTATGCCGTCCACAACTGCATACAGTCTCTGGCCTTTAGCCTCGTTCCTCTGTCTCCACTTCTGTAACTGCTCATCAGAAGTCTGCCCTGCTCCGATTCTGTCTCTCAGAGTCGGCTGTACTGTCAGAGTAGCAAGATTCGGGGCCTCGCCCCTGGCATAAACTGCAAGCTCAAATCTCTGAATCTCAGCCTGTAACGGTCTCTGCGCTGACAGATGGGCAATCACTGCGCGATTCCTGCTCAGAGCGTCTGCGACTACATTAGCTTTACCCGAATGGTAGCTAATGTCACAATCATAGTCCTTCACCAGCTCGAGCCATCTCCTCTGTCGCATGTTCAGTTCCTTCTATGTGAAGAAGTACTTCAGGCTTTTATGATCTGTGAAAATCCTGCACTTTTCTCCATACAGATAGTGTCTCCAGATCTTCAGGGCAAATACCACTACTGCTAGCTCTAGGTCATGAGTCAGATAGTTCTTCTCATGAACCTTCAGCTGTCTGGACGCATAAGCTATGACTCTATCCTGCTGCATCAGGATTGCGCCCAACCCAAGGTTAGACGCATCTGTATATACCACAAACTCTCCTTGCCCTGATGGCATAGCTAGCACTGGTGTTGTGGTCAAGGCCTGCTTCAGTCTGTCAAAGCTCTCCTGACAGTCTGGTCCCCAAACAAACTTGGCATTCTTCTTCGTCAAAGCGGTCATAGGCTCCGCAATAGAAGAGAAGCCCTGGATAAACTAAATGTAATAACCTGCCAATCCCAAGAAACTGCGGATCTCTGTCATGCTCTTCAGAACTGTCCAATCTCTGACTGCCTCTACTTTGCTCGAGTCGACCTCTACGCCATCCTGAGATACAATGTGGCCCAAAAATGCCACTCTGTCGAGCCAGAACTCACTGATCTAAGAATGGCTTGAATACACGATTCATGAGATCCATGAAGATCGCTGGCACGTTCGTCAAACTGAAGGGTATCACCAAGTACTCATAGTGCCCATAACGCGTCCGAAAAGCGGTCTTATGCACATCTAACTCCCTCACCTTCAACTGATGGTAACCGGATCGAAGGTCTATCTTGGAGAACAATGAGGCTCCCTGAAGCTGATCAAATAAGTCTTCGATCCTAGGCAATAGATACTTATTCTTAACTGTAACCCTGTTCAGCTCTCGAGAGTCAATTCTCAGACACATGCTGTCATCTTTCTTCTTAACAAAAAGAATTGGTGTGCGCCCCAAGGAGAAAAACTAGGGCAAATGAAACCCTTATCCAGTAGATCCTGAATCTGATCCTTGAGCTCCTTCATCTCTGCATGTGCTAACCGGTAGGGTGCCTTAGATATCGGCACTGTCCCTGACATGAGTTCAATCGAAAAGTCAACATCTCTGTCTGGTGGTATGTCTGCAACATTGTCAGGGAAAACTCCGGAGAACTCCCTGACAACATCAATGTCCTCCAGCTTCTGACTGACTGGCTCTGTCACTGATACGATGCTGGCTAGGAATGTATGGCAGCCTCTCTTGATAAGCTTCCTCGCACACAAGCAGGAAATGACGTGCGGAAACTGCTGGTCTCTAGCTGCCTCAAATACAAACGGCTTCCCACTGGGAGGCCTGACAGACACTAACCTCTGGCGAAAATCTATGACTGCTCCATGTGAAGAGAGCCAGTCCATACCCAGTATGATATCAAACTCTGGCAGTGGTAGTACTATCAGGTCTTCCTTTACTGCCTTCTGCTACAATCTGAGCTTCAATCCTCTCGCTGTCTGGGATGTGAACATCTGATGCCCGGATGGAATCGATACTCGGAATCCTAAATCCATCGATACTGGTATGATTCCTAGTCGTTTCACGAAAGATTCGGATATAAACGAATGCTGTAGCCCTTGAATCTAGCAATGCATGCGTGGCTACTCCTGCAATATATATCCTCCTTGCGACAAAACATACCATCAAATCTGCTAGAGTTGAACTTAAGAAACTTATCATCGGCACTTAACCCAAAATCCATGAAAAATCACTAAATAACACAATTATCTGTAACATCTACTCATTTAAAAATGCAGAAAAATATATATATTTTTTTAAGGATCTCATTTTTTTGAAAATAAGCATTTAAATAAATCACATGCAAACAGTCCTACTTAAAATCATCATTTAAAAATTTTCATCAACAATTACCAATAAAATGAAGCAGAGTAAAAACGAGTAAAATCCTAGCACCAACTGTAAAATAAAACAGAGTGTAAAATCATCGTATCCTCTCCAAACCAAAAAATCTTTATGTGCGGAAAATTCATAGGCCCTCAGGTCGTGTCGCCCACCAGGTCTGCTAACTCAGAGTCCAGCACCTCCAGTCTCCTCGACATCGAACTCACATGCATCACATACGCTTAGTGAGTCTAAAAACTCAACACACCTGTACCATAAATAACAAATACCTATACGTACATCACAGCAGTGAAAAATATCATAATCTATATATCATTCATGAACTTTAAAAGCTTAATGTAATCGTGCCATATGCCATCGTTTCATGTCAAAACAGCTCATCATTAATCATCATTCATCATTTATCATTTATCATTTATCATTCAGTTCATTAGAGGTGACTATCGTACATCATCATTTACGATGGATCCATCATACATAAAACCGCGGTATCCGGCGGCTGTCGGACATCAGTGACAGGATTACCCATCCACTGTGCCTAGGCCTCATCATCAGCATTTACATATACATCTTAAACATTTACATATACTTCGATAGTCACAACTAATTCACATCATTCAAAACATCAACATTTACATCAATTATAAATATCGTACACAGACGCAATTTTCTTTAAATTCAAGCATACAACGTATATCTTCATAGAATCTTAAAAATCGTGAATCATGATGCATGAACATTAAAAATATCATAAATTTTTGCTCAAGCCGCTGTCAGGACCAAAATCTCTCCCCGGGTGCAAAATGACCATTTTGCCCCTGGAAAACCCAAAATTATCGTTTCACCCCTGGACCTCTAAAACTGACCCGAAGCTTACAAAACCCCTTAAAATATTCCAAAACATTTTTAAAATCATTCCTAGACATAAACTCGAGGCCAATTCGCCGCTCATCTAATTCATTTTAAAACTCGGTTCGGAGTTCCGGTTTTAATCCGAATCGATTCAAAATCTACCCAAATCATCTACAACCTTTACCATATCATAAAAAAACTTAATAGGCCCTAAAACAATGTCATTAGGCTACCCAAACTCACGGAAAAATTCCAGAATATGCTAAAATTCTCGGTCCTCTCATAATTCGACACCTCAAACCCACCTTTCTCCCAAAAACTCACACCTCAAGCTAATCCATCGTCCCACCCATGAACCCACCTACTGTAGTCCTAGACCAGACACCAAGGCACACCCCTGAACCAAGACACCCGCCCCATGCAAGCGGCTAACTCGTAGGAACTTAGACACGACAGCAGTCCCCTCCCGACACTATTCTACCCAACGACTCGATTGTTCACTCCCTAGCCTCCTGCTTGGTTCGATCAATCCCAGCCCCATCTCAGACCCACCAGTGTCCGGTCCAGGGCTGGGGGAAGCCCTCGCAAGGCTGGCATGGCAGGAGAGTAGATCGAGCCTCACCCAAGCTCACAAATGATCGGCCCTCATCTCCTACAACGAAACGCGGCCGAGTTACACTTCCAGCTTAACCACCCTTTCATTCATGGTGGAAACCACCCTTCAGCACACATGACAGCTGTCCCCTTGCAACAAATCAAAGGAGACGTAAGTGGAAACCAAGGATGCATGTATTTGAACAAAACGAAAAAAAATGAAACCTCCCTTGCACATGGCTAGATCGAAAAACCCCCACACATATGCATGCACACGATAGAATAAAGCTTGGAAGATGCAGAAATAAAGATACAAATGCGTGCCTAATCCTAGCTATTAGATCTACTGTGGGGATCCGGGCTCTAACTAAATTCTTTTCGGGATTAATCGGATCCTCGTTCAAAAATACGGGTCAAAATTTTGCTTTTAACAGTAAATCAAACGTTTATAACTCAAGCACAAGATAGTTCTTTATTTTATTTCAATAAACATCATTACATGTCTTGTTTTAATACATTCATACAAACTAGTGTTCAATCCCAACCAAAATCAAAATATGGTACATGTCTAGTAAAAGAAACCACTAGTAATCTGCTGCGCCCGAAGTCACCACGCTATCTCGATCTCTCATCTCTGTCGTGACCCTGATCCTGCCCCACCTGTTGTTATGCACACATACAGACATAACAACAGCCGGAAACTCCGGTGAGAACAAATCCCAGTATAAAACATGTATACATGCTGATATGAAATCATAAATCATGCATGAAAGCAATAACAATGGCTCCATAGTCTATGAAACCGATCTATCTAGACATGCAACTCAAATCAAATCATGTCTTGACTCGAATCGACCCTACTCTAGGGATCCCGGTGTGAATAAGACGTCACTGTCTGTCACCTACCCTCCCAATCGAGGTAACTGTACGTCTTATTCCTAGACTTCGGTCATGTGTATCGAATGTCTACAATCGGAGGATGTCTGATCCTATGCGTCGATACACCGAACATCTAGAAGTTTGGCAAATCTGCCAATGACTCTCCTATCTCAAATGCATGAATATAAATCTATAAATGCATAATCATATCAAAATATTTGAATACAATCCATAAACAAATCATAATCATGTCAAAAGACACGCAACTAATCTAGTATGTGGTTTTGTTGGAAAACTCAAATTGAATCTTATTTGAGTTGTGTCTTCTCCAAACAAAACATGTTTTCTACCTTCTTGTCGTTCATAGCAGTCGAAGTCTCGTTGTCGAATCTATCAATATCAATCTGAAACGAAATATTCAAGACGCATTCTATCAATCTCTAACTCAATTCAGTACACATACGGATCAATATTCAATCTCGGTACAATTTAACGGCATAACGACGTAATCTTGCGATACCGGTCGTCCAACTCTCAACATATATCAGTAATTCATAGGTCTCAACTCATAATCACCATCATAGGTATATGATAATACTCAAAATCTGCACAAGTTAACTCTAAACATGCTGGAAAATAGTTACAATAGCATACAACGTCCGTTCTTCGATCCGGTTGTGTATATACTATGTTCAATATGTCAAGAACACGATATAACTATCATATTATAATTCTTTCAACATATGGAATCTGAATCATGCTGAAATTTAACCAAAATTACATCCTTAGATAGCTCTTGATACAAGGAATACAAATTTATGCTTGTATTGAAGTTTGGATGAGTATCTTTTGCACAACTTCAAGTCTAAATGAAAGAACCCTTTCACTTCTTATGGAATGGCTCTCGTATTTCTCCAGCAAGTCTCAAGAAAGAATGACTCAGCCCAAGTGTATATATATATATGCCATGTGTCTTCCTAAGAATTAAGGGTGGCTTTCTCGCAAGCAGCACCGCGGGTGCGGTCACTCTTCACCGCGGGTGCGCTATGCCCACGGCATGCCTTTCATTTTCTGAAATTCGACGACCGCGGGTGCGGTACATATAAGACCGCGGGTGCGGTGACATTACCGCGGGTGCGGTTACGTTAGCACCGCGGGTACGGTGTCATTTCTGTAATTAATTCTCAACTCTCTGTCCATCAACCCCGGGTGCACTCTGTCTTGGACCATGGGTGCGGTGACCCTACTGTAAAATGAGCAATTTTCTGTCCATGCACCGCGGGTGCGGCATCAGAAGGGGCGCGGGTGCGGTCTCTTCCTTCAAGCAACACTTCATCTTTTCATTTTATCCATATACAATCTAGGGCATTACATTTCTCCCCCTCTTAGATATTAGTTCGTCCTCGAACGTGAAATCAATTAATCAAAGTATGTAAAAACAGCAGTAAAATCAAAAGCTGAATAAATACTCACATCACGAGAATAACTCGGGATATTTCTGTCTCATATCTGCTTCTCTCTCCCAAGTCGCTTCCTCGGTGCCATGACGACTCCACTGGACTTTCACTAGCGGAATAGTCTTCGTTCTGAGCTGTTTCTCTTTCCGATCAAGAATTTGTATCGGTTGTTCAACATAACTCAATGTCTGATCTAGCTCAGCTTCGTCAGGCCGAATGACATGAGAACAATCTGGCATATATCTACGCAGCATCGATACATGAAAAACGTCATGTATCCCAGATAGAGAAGGAGGAAGAGCCAGTCGATATGCTCGATCGCCAATCTTTTCAAGAATCTCATATGGACCGATGTATCTAGGAGACAACTTCCCGCGTTTGCCAAATCTGACAACGCCTCGGAAAGGTGAAATCTTCAAAAATACTCTGTCTCCCTGTTCAAATACTAACGGTCTACGTCTGATATTGGCATACTTGGCCTGTCTATCCTGTGCCGTCTTCATTCTTTCCTGAATGATCTTCACCTTCTCAGTCATTTCCCGAATCATATCGGGCCCAAGTTCTGGTACTTCAGATATATCATCCCAATATAAAGGAGATCTGCACTTCTTGCCATACAATGACTCAAACGGTGCCATCTCTATGCTCGTTTGATAGCTGTTGTTGTACGAGAATTCACACAACGGTAGTGAATCTTGCCAACTAGTGCCAAAGTCTAGCACCACAGCTCTCAACATGTCCTCTAAAGTCTGGATAGTCCGTTCTGACTGTCCGTCGGTCTGGGGATGATAAGCAGTGCTCAGGTGCAGTGTCGTACTTAAAGCCTGCTGCAGACTGTGCCAAAAGTGAGAAGTGAATCGTGGATCACGATCTGATACGATAGACTTCGGCACACCATGTAATCTGACTACCTCCCTGATATATATCTCAGCCATCTGATCATGTCCGTACGTCATTCTGTACGGAATAAAACACACTGATTTGGTTAATCTGTCAATAATGACCGAAATCGCGTCACAGCCTCGAGATGATCGCGGTAACTTCGTCACGAAATCCATGGAAATGTGATCCCATTTCCATTCTGGAATAGACAAACTCTGAAGTAAACCTCCGGGCTTCTTTCTCTCAGCCTTCACCTGCTGGCAATTTAAACACTTAGACACAAATTCGGCAATGTCTGACTTCATCTGTTTCCACCAGAACCGTGTCTTCAAGTCGTTGTACATCTTTCTGCCACCAGGGTGAATGCTGAACCGACTACAGTGCGCTTCTGACAAAATCTGTTGTTTTAATTATGGAACATCTGGCACTACAATACAGTTATTCACATACAGAACAAAATCATGTACCTGTTATTCTGACTGATGTCCTGATCTAACCATCTGAATCGACTTCTGAATGTTCTGATCAGTTCTCTGTGCTTCTTTGATTCGCAAAATCAAATCTGGTTCAACTTGAATCGAAGCAAGTAGCAATGGTCTACTACTTGTATCAAATACTAATCCAGACAAACAACAGTCTTCAATCATATTAGTCACACCTATGGTCGATAAGGATAGAGCACAAACCTTTCGACTCAAGGCATCTGCTGCTGCATTTGACTTCCCTGGATAGTACTAGTACTTGATCTCGCAATCAAAATCTTTCAGTAGATCAAGCCATCTACGCTGCCTCATATTCAACTCTGACTGAGAAAACAGATACTTCAGGCTTTTATGGTCAGAGTAAATTTCAAATTTCTCCCCATAAAGATAGTGACGCCAAATCTTCAATGCAAAAACAATAGCTGCCAATTCAAGATCATGAATGGGGTATCGAATCTCGTGTGGCTTCAGCTGTCTAGAGGCATATGCGATCACATGACCACGCTGCATAAGAACACATCCCAGCCCTCTGTGAGATGCATCACAATATACAACGAAATCACCAGTACCCGAAGGAATCATTAAGACAGGTGCACTGGTCAGCCTCTTCTTCAACTCTAGGAAGCTAGACTCACAATCCGCAGACCACACAAATGGTGCATTCTTCTGTGTCAACTGGGTAATCGGCTTCGCAATACTGGAGAAATCTTTGATGAATCGTCTATAGTAACCCGCTAGACCCATGAAACTGCGTATTTCTGGCACAGAAGTCGGTCTCGGCCAACTGATCACAGCTTCAACTTTACTCGGATATACAGAAATACCGTCTCCAGATATGATATGACCCAAGAAGACAACCTGTCTCAGCCAAAACTCACACTTTGACAATTTCGCATATAATCTTTCATTTCTCAATGTTTGCAACACAATTCTCAAATGATTGGCATGCTCATTCAAATTCTTTGAATACACCAAAATATCATCGATAAAAACAATCACAAACTCATCTAAATATCTCTGAAAGACACGGTTCATCAGTCCCATAAACATCGCTGGAGCATTCGTTAATCCAAAAGGCATGACAATAAATTCGTAATGTCCATACCTGGTTCGGAATGCTGTCTTTGGTATATCAATATCTCGTACTCGCAGCTGGTGATATCCAGATCTCAGATCGATCTTGGAATAGATAGATGATCCCTGCAACTGATCAAATAAGTCGTCGATACGAGGCAAAGGATATTTGTTCTTTATCGTTGCCTTGTTCAGTTGCCTGTAATCTATACACAATCTCATAGAACCGTCTTTCTTTCGCACAAATAACACTGGTGCACCCCAAGGAGATACACTGGGTCTGATATATCCCATGGCTAGAAGATCTTCTAGTTGTGCTTTCAATTCCTTCAATTCTATAGGCGCCATCCTATACGGAGCTCGAGATATAGGAGCGGTACCTGGAATAAGATCAATACTAAAATCTACCTCTCGGGCTGGAGGTAACCCTGGAATCTCGTCAGGAAATACATCTGCAAACTCCCATACTACTGGAAAATCTGCCAATGTCGGGCTCGGTTTCAGTAAGTCTACTGAATAAATAAGGAACCCTTCTGCTCCTTGCTGCAACAATCTACTCATAGTCAGAGCAGATACTAAGGGAATCCGAGATCTGGAACCCTTACCATAGAATTTCCACTCCTCTGTCATCTCAGGTCTGAATCTGACAATCTTGTGAAAACAGTCTACGGTGGCTCTGTACTTAGTCAACATGTCAATCCCGACAATACAATCAAAATCAGATAAACCAAGTACAACACATTCTAAATCGATCTCATGCCCTTCAAACTGTAGTACACAGTGTCTAACTAAAGTCACAGATATCAGACCACTTCCCAACGGAGAAGAAATAGACACTACAGTAGACAATGACTCTACAGGCAATGCATGTGTCAATGCAAAACGTTCTGATATAAATGTATGTGATGCACCTGTATCTATCAATACATATGCAGGATAACCGCAAAGAAAACAGTTACCTGCAATCACATCGTCTGGTGCACCTCGGGCTTGCTCTTCCGTCAATGCAAACACCTGAGCTTGTTGTCTGGGAGGTTGGCTCACTGTCTGGCCACCTTTGGCTCTAGGTTGAGACTGTGTAGGCGTGGGCTGGAAGGAATGGACAGACGAAGCTTGCCTCTCAGGCTGAGTCACTGATGCTGATGACCCTGCACCCTGAAATCTCTGTGCACCTCTCTGGGGACAGACTCTGACAAAGTGTCCCTATTGCCTACATAGGTTGCATCTGCCCATCACTCCCTGACACTGCTCAGTGGCATGTCGGCCTCCACAAGTAGTGCAATACACACCTGTCACATCTATACTCTGGCCAGGGCCTCTCTGTCTTGACCCACTGGAGCTCGATGAACTGCTCCCTGCTCTTTTGAACTGCTTACCCTTAGCCTTCAAAGAATCTTTCTTCCCACTACTACTGATTCCACTATCAAATCGAGGAGGAGGTGGTGGAAACTGTGTGGCGAACGGTGGCGGTCTCTGACCCTGAACACTATAGGAAGCTCCTCGCTGCCTAATCAAGCCAGCCTCTACTCCCTTCGCTCGATTCAGCGCCTCAGAAAAAGTGTTGGGTCGTCCTGTGTTCACTAAAGTGAAGATGTCCGGATTCAAACCATTTATGAATTGATCTGCAACTGCCTCATCATTCCCTGCTACGTGAGGTGCAAATCGAAGTAAGGACGAGAATTTAACAACATACTCCTCTATGTTCCATTTCCCCTGTCTCAAGTTGGCGAACTCTGCCCCTTTGTCTTTTCGATACGACACTGGAAAGAAACGTTGATAAAATTCATCTTTAAAGACTTTCCAAGTAATATCAATACCTCGATGTTCTAAGGCTCGTTTCACTGTTAGCCACCAACTCTTGGCCACTTCTTGCAATTGATGCCCAACCAGCTTCACTCTACGTTCATCTGTATAGGCAAGTGATTCAAATAACATCTCTATATCATCCAACCAGCTTTCGCAATCCACTGCATTTTCTGTGCCTTTCAAAGTCGGGGGTCGGAATGACTGAAACCGTTTCAACAGAGTCTCCATCGGGGTAGCAGTTACGTCCATCTGGGTACCTGACGTACTACCCTGTTCCGGCACTTGACCTCCAGCTGGTTGTGTATTCTTCTAGGCGGCATATCTGATTATCAAACAGATTAGGATACGATCTATACAATCTGTCTCAGCCCTCCTCTGATCATATACCTCTGATCCAGAATCGGTTCTGATTCAGTCTTTACAAGTATATGCTGTAAATCAACTCAGATACAATACAACATATAATAGGGAAAGCATTAAATCATGCTAGCACATCAAAAGCAAGGAAGAAGACTCGATCTACCCCTCTCATTCTATTCTATCTCAGTCTACCGAACCTACGGCTCTGATACCACCTGTTGTGGGGACCCGGGCTCTAACTCAATTCTTTTCGGGATTAATCGGATCCTAGTTCAAAAATACGGGTCAAAATTTTGCTTTTAACAGTAAATCAAACGTTTATAACTCAAGAACAAGATAGTTCTTTATTTTATTTCAATAAACATCATTACATGTCTTGTTTTAATACATTCATACAAACTAGTGTTCAATCCCAACCAAAATCAAAATATGGTACATGTCTAGTAAAAGAAACCACTAGTAATCTGCTGCGCCCGAAGTCACCACACTATCTCGATCTCTCATCTCTGTCGTGACCTTGATCCTGCCCCACCTGTTGTTATGCACACATACAGACATAACAACAGCCGGAAACTCCGGTGAGAACAAATCCCAGTATAAAACATGTATACATGCTGATATGAAATCATAAATCATGCATGAAAGCAATAACAATGGCTCCATAGTCTATGAAACCGATCTATCTAAACATGCAACTCAAATCAAATCATGTCTTGACTCGAATTGACTCTACTCTAGGGATCCCGGTGTGAATAAGACGTCACTGTCTGTCACCTACCCTCCCAATCGGGGTAACTGTACGTCTTATTCCTAGACTTCGGTCATGTCTGTATCGAATGTCTACAATCGGAGGATGTCTGCCCCTATGCGTCGATACACCGAACGTCTAGAAGTTTGGCAAATCTGCCAATGACTCTCCTATTTCAAATGCATGAATATAAATCTATAAATGCATAATCATATCAAAATATTTGAATACAATCCATAAACAAATCATAATCATGTCAAAAGACACGCAACTAATCTAGTATATGGTTTTGTTGGGAAACTCAAATTGAATCTTATTTGAGTTGTGTCTTCCCCAAACAAAACATGTATTATACCTTCTTGTCGTTCGTAGCAGTCGAAGTCTCGTTGTCGAATCTATCAATATCAATCTGAAACGACATATTCAAGACGCATTCTATCAATCTCTAACTCAATTCAGTACACATACGGATCAATATTCAATCTCGGTACAATTTAACGGCATAACGACGTAATCTTGCGATACCGGTCGTCCAACTCTCGACATATATCAGTAATTCATAGGTCTCAACTCATAATCATCATCATAGGTATATGATAATACTTAAAATCTGCACAAGTTAACTCTAAACATGCTGGAAAATAGTTACAATAGCATACAACATCCGTTCTTCGATCCGGTTGTGTATATACTATGTTCAATATGTCAAGAACACGATATAACTATCATATTATAATTCTTTCAACATATGGAATCTGAATCATGCTGAAATTTAACCAAACTTACATCCTTAGATAGCTCTTGATACAAGGAATACAAATTTATGCTTGTATTGAAGTTTGGATGAGTGTCTTTCGCACAACTTCAAGTCTTAATGAAAGAACCCTTTCACTTCTTATGGAATGGCTCTCGATTTTCTCCAGCAAGTCTGAAGAAAGAATGACTCAGCCCAAGTGTATATATATATATGCCATGTGTCTTCCTAAGAATTAAGGGTGGCTTTCTCGCAAGCAGCACCGCGGGTGCGGTCACTCTTCACCGCGGGTGCGCTATGCCCATGGCATGCCTTTCATTTTCTGAAATTCGAAGACCGCGGGTGCGGTGACATTACCGCGGGTGCGGTTACGTTAGCACCGCGAGTGCGGTGTCATTTCTGTAATTAATTCTCAACTCTCTGTCCATCAACCGCGGGTGCACTCTGTCTTGGACCGGGGTGCGGTGACCCTACTGTAAAATGACCAATTTTCTGTCCATGCACCGCGGGTGCGGCATCAGAAGGGGCGCGGGTGCGGTCTCTTCCTTCAAGCAACACTTCATCTTTTCATTTTATCCACATACAATCTAGGGCATTACATCTGCGGTCTGTCTGACAATATCCTGACCCAACTGTGTTCGCTCTCGTACCTCATCCCAGTATACTGGCGACCTACACTTCCTCCCGTACAGCGCCTCGTATGGAGCCATACCTATCGATGTCTGATAACTGTTGTTGTATGTGAACTCCACAAGAGGTAACTTCGGCTCCTAGCTACCCTGGAAGTCGATCATGCATGCTCGGAGTAGATCCTCCAGAATCTGAATCACCCTCTCTGACTGACCGTCTGTCTGAGGATGAAAAGCGG
This sequence comes from Primulina tabacum, assembly GCF_025594145.1. Taxonomy (NCBI): domain Eukaryota; kingdom Viridiplantae; phylum Streptophyta; class Magnoliopsida; order Lamiales; family Gesneriaceae; genus Primulina; species Primulina tabacum. The sequence continues at coordinate 27,097,850 of NC_134550.1, read as the reverse complement.
TACTGAACAGTAGCTTCGTACCCAAAGCCTGGTGAAGACTCTTCAAGAACGCAGACGTGAATCTCGGATCCCTGTCTGACACGATGGACACTAGGATCCCATGCAGTCTGACTATCTCTCTGATGTACAGCTCTGTGTACTGAGTCATCGGGAATGTCTTCCTGATGGGTAAGAAATGAGCTGACTTAGTGAGTCGATCAACAATCACACAAATGGCATTATATCCCTCAGTAGTCATCGGAAGCCCTGTCACAAAATTCATAGTAATATTCTCCCATTTTCACTCGAGAATAGAGAGTGGTCTCAGCTTTCCTGCAGGTCTCTTATGCTCTGTCTTAACCTGCTGGCAAGTCAAACACTCGGAGACGAATCGCAGAATATCTGGCTTCGTGCCCGGCCACCAGTAAAGAGTTTGTAAATCCATATACATCTTCGTACTCCCTGGATGGGGGGTGCTGTGGGCCTCACTCAGGATATCTACTCGAAGATAATCACTATTAGGAACCCATAGACGGTCCTTATATCTAACTTTGCCGTCCACAACTGCGTACAGTCTTTGGCCCTTAGTCTCGTCCCTCTGTCTCTCCACTTCTGTAGTTGCTCATCAGAAGTCTGCCCTGCTCGGATTCTGTCTCTCAGAGTCTGATGAACTGTCAGAGTAGCAAGATTCGGGGCCTCGCCCCTGGCATAAACTGCAAGCTCAAATCTCTGAATCTCAGCCTGTAACGGTCTCTGCGCTGACAGATGGGCAATCACTGCGCGATTCCTGCTCAGAGCGTCTGCGACTACATTAGCTTTACCCGAATGGTAGCTAATGTCACAATCATAGTCCTTCACCAGCTCGAGCCATCTCCTCTGTCGCATGTTCAGTTCCTTCTATGTGAAGAAGTACTTCAGGCTTTTATGATCTGTGAAAATCCTGCACTTCTCCCCATACAGATAGTGTATCCAGATCTTCAGGGCAAATATCACTGCTGCTAACTCGAGGTCATGAGTCGGATAATTCTTCTCATTAACCTTCAGCTGTCTGGACGCATAGGCTATCACTCTGTCTTGCTGCATCAGAACTGCGCCCAAACCAAGCATCGATGCATCTGTAAATACCACAAACTCTCCCTATTCTCATGGCATAGCTAGCACTGATGCGGTGGTTGACACTCTGGTCCCTAAATAAACTTGGCGTTATTCTTCGCCAAGGCGGTCATATGCACCGCAATAGAAGAGAAGCTCTGGATAAACTTCCTGTAGTAACCTGCCAATCCCAATACACTACGGATCTCTGTCACACTCTTCGGAACTGGCCAATCTCTGACTGCCTCTACCTTGCTCGGGTCGACCTCTATGCCATCCTGAGATACGATGTGGCCCAAGAATGCCACCCTGTCGAGCCAGAACTCACACTTGCTGAACTTGGCATACAGTCGTCTATCCTGTAGAGTCTGCAATACTGTCCTCAGATGATGACTGTGCTCCTCCCTGCTCTTCGAATATATCGGAATATTGTCAATGAAGATTATGACGAACTGATCCAAGAATGGCTGAAATACGCGATTCATTAGATCCATGAAGGTCGCTGGCGCGTTCGTCAAATCGATGGGCATCACCAAGAAATCACAGTTCCCATAACGCGTCCAGAAGGCGGTCTTATGCACATCTGCCTCCCACACTTTCAGCTGATGGTATACGGATCGAAGGTCTATTTTGGAGAACACTGAGGCTCCCTGAAGCTGATCAAATAAGTCTTCGATCCTAGGTAATGGATACTTATTTTTCACTGTAACCCTGTTCAGCTCTCGGTAGTCAATACACAGTCGCATGCTGCCATCCTTCTTTTTAACAAATAGCACTGGCACGCCCCAATGAGAAAAACTAGGGAAAATAAAACCCTTATCCAGAAGATCCTGAATCTGATCCTTGAGCTCTTTCATCTCTGCAGGTGCTAATTGGTAGGGTGCCTTAGATATCGGGACTGTCCCTGGCATGAGCTCAATAGAGAAGTCCACCTCTCGGTCTGGTGGAATGCTTGAAATGTCGTCAGGGAACACACTGGAGAACTCGTTGACCACATCCACATCCTCCAGTCTCTGACTGACTGGCTCTGACACTGACACGATGCTGGCTAAGAACGCCTAGCATCCTCTCCTGATAAGCTTCCTCATACACATGCAGGAAATGACGTGCGGGAACTGTTGACGTCTAGTTGCCTCAAAAACAAACGGTTTCCCACTTGGAGGTCTGACAGACACTAACCAAAGGCGGAAATATATGACTGCTCCATGAGAAGAGAGCCACTCCATGCCCAAGATGATATCAAACTCTGGCAGCGGTAGTACTATCAGATCTGCCTGCACTGCCTTCTGTTTCAATGTGAGCTCCAATCCTCTCACTATCCGGGAACTGAACATCTGATCCCCGGATGGGATCGATACTCTGAAACCCAAATCCATCGCTACTGGTATGATTTCTAGTCGCTTCACGAAAGATTCGGATATAAACGAATGTATAATCCCTGAATCTAGCAACGCATGTGTGGCTACTCCCGCTATGCATATCCTCCCTGTGACAAAACATACCATCTAATCTGATAGAGTTGAACTTAAGAAACTTCTTAATGGCACTTAACCCGAAATTCTCGAAAAATCACTGAATTAACCCAAATATCAATCTCCAAAATTTCAAAATTCGACCTCAGAAACATTACAAATCGCAAAATGACCCCTTAAAGTTCGAAAACTTTATTATGGTATTTAAATTATCTGATATTACAATTAGGTCCCTATAATTTCTCCTTACAAACAATTAAATTCTTAATCCCAACCAAGTAGAACATGCATCCTAAATCTTTCTAAGTTATAAATCCCACGATTAAATCCTCATACAAGCATAAAATCCATGCAATTGTACCGTAAATTAAAATCTAAAACTAAAAGGTTTACCGGTAATCAGTGTCGAGTCTGGTGCTGTCTCAGCCTCCTCGGCATGCATCACATATGCTCTGCAGGTAGTGGGGCCCTTTCTCTTACGGCAATCCGCTGCTTTGTGGCCCTCATGGCCACAAACGAAACACCTGTAGATCCCCCATAAGCACTTTCCGACATGGAATTTGTTGCACTGTGGGCAAGGCTCTCTGTCATCTGGCTTAAGCGCCCCTGGCACCTGAGGAGGTCTATGCTGCTGCTGCAGCTGTGGCCTCCTAATCTGCCCTTGGGGCTTCTGCTGCCCCTGCTGTCTCGGCGGTCCAGTGAACTGTTTCTTCTGAGGCTGGGAACTGAACTGAGCCTGATGCCGCTTCCGCTACATCTCAAAATCTATATCCCGCAGAGCCTGCTCCGCCTGAAAAGCGCAGGCGGTGGCCTCATCGTAACCTACCGACCTCATCAACATGACATCTCAGGGGAGGGTAGGTCTCAATCCATCCAGGAAATGCCTCAGCTTTTGGGCGTCATCCTCTACTATCATGGGCATGAAGTGACAGCCCCTGTCGAACTTGCGGATGAACTCCGCCACAGGTGAATCCCCCTGGCAGAGACTCATGAACTCCCTCGTCAGGCGGCCCCTGACGTTAGTGGGAAATACCTCCCGAAGAATAACTCCTTGAACCTGGCCCAAGTAAGAGTGGCAAAGTTCACAGCATGCGCGGCTCCCTCCCACCATAGAGATGCATCATCTCTCAGCATATAGATGGCGCACCTGGCCCGGTCGCCATCCCTCATCTAAAGGTAGTCAAAGTGAAGCTCCAGTAATCTGATCCACCCCTCAGCTACGAATGGATCAGTGGTACCCTCGAACTCCTTCGGGTTGAGCCTACGGAACTGCTCAAAAATATCTGTCTACAGTCTCGGAGCCTGTTGTACCTGCTCCAATATTCTAGCCATACCCTCTAGGACTCGGGTAGCTGGATCCCCTGGTGGTGGTGGTGGTGGTCCTATTCCACCCTCAGGGATATCGTCCATCCTGACCATCCTGGGACAGTCCCATTAAAACGTAACCCATCATGCAATTAATCTAGTTTTAAAAATAATGGACCTTACGTTGTGAAAACAACTAAACATAAGCAGTAAATCATCGTAATGCGGAAATCATGAAATCATGCAGGCGATAAAAATAAATCAATTAAAACATTTAAATCGTAAAAGCTTACAGACTTGAGGTTTTGAAGACTGAGCTGCAGAAGCTAACGACGGCACAACCCTATACAGGATCCTTGTTCTGATACCAACTGTAACATCTAATCATTTAAAAATGCGGAAATATATATATATTTTTAAAAGATCTCATTTTTTTTGAAAACAAGCATTTAAATAAATCCCATGCAAACAATACTACTTAAAATCATCATTTAAAAATTTTCTTCAACAATTAACAATAAAATGAAGCGGAGTAAAAACGAGTAAAATCCTAGCACCAACTGTAAAATAAAACAGAATGTAAAATCATCGTATCCTCTCCAAAACCAAAAATATTGATGTGCGGAAAAATCATAGGCCCTCGAGTCGTGTCGCCCACCAGGTCCGCTAACTCAGAGTTCAGCACCTCCATTTTCCTCGACATCGAACTCACCTACATCACACATGCTTAGTGAGTTTAAAGACTCAACACACATGTAACATAAATAATAAATACCCATACGTAGCACACAGCAGTGAAAAATATCATAATCAACATATCTTTCATGAACTTTAAAAGCTTAATGTAATCATGCCATATGCAATCCTGTCAAGTCAAAACAGCTCATCATTAATCATCATTCATCATTTATCATTTATCATTTATCATTCAGTTCATTAGAGGTGACTAACGTACATCATCATTTACGATGGATCCATCATACGTAAAACCGCGGTACCCGGCGGCTGTCGGATATCAGTGACAGTATTACCCATCCATTGTGTCTAGGCCTCATCATCAGCATTTACATATACATCTTAAACATTTACATATACTTCGATATTCACACCAATTCCAGTCATTAAAAACATCACCATTTACATCACTTATAAAAATCGTGCAGACATGCAATTTTCTTTAAATTCAAGCATGCAACGTTTATCTTCATAGAATCTCAAAAATCGTGAATCATGATGCATGAACATTAAAAATATCATAAATTTTTGCTCAGGCCGCTTCCAAGACCAAAATCTTTCCTCGATTGCAAAATGACCACTTTGCCCCTGGAAACCCAAAATTATCGTTTCACCCTGGACCTCTAAAATTGACCCGAAGCTTACCAAATCCCTCAAAATATTCCAAAACATTTTTAAAAGCATTCCTAGACGTAAACTCGAGCCCAATTCACCGCTCATCTGATTCATTTTAAAACTCGGTTCGGGGTTTCGATTTTAATCCGAATCGATCCAAAATCTACCCAAATCATCTACAACTTTTACCATATCATAAAAACACTTAATAGGCCCTAAAAAATGTCATTAGGCTCCCCAAACCCATGGTAAAATTCCAGAATATGCTAAAATTCTCGGTCCTCTCTTAATTCGACACCTCAAGCACACCTTTCTCCCAAAAACTCACACCTCAGGCTAATCCATCGTCCCAGCCATGAACTCACCTACTGTTGACCTAGACCAGACACCAAGGCACACCCCTGAACCAAGCCACCCGCCCCATGCAAGCGGCTAACTCCTAGGAACTTAGACACGACAGAAGCCCCTTCCCGAGACTACTCTACCCAACGACTCGATTATTCGCTCCCTAGCCTCCTGCTTGGTTCGATCCATCCCAGCCCCATCTCAGACCCACCAGGGTCCGGTTCAGGGCTGGAAGAAGCCCTCGCATGGCTGGCATGGCAGGAGCGTAGATCGAGCCTCACCCAAGCTCAAAAACGATCGACCCTCATCTCCTACAACGAAACACGACTGAGTTGCACTTCCAGCTTAACCACCCTTTCTTTCATTGTGGAAACCACCCTTCAGCACACATGACAGCCGTCCCCTTGCAACAAATCAGAGGAGACGTAAGTGGAAGCAAAGGATGCATGTATTTGAACAAAACAAAAAAAAAAAATGAAAACTCCCCTGCACATGGCTAGATCGAAAAACCCCCATACATATGCATGCACACGATAGAATAAGGCTTGGATGATGCAGAAATAAAGATACAAATGCGTGCCTTATGATGTAAAGACTCGAGGAGAATGAGGAGAAAGCACCGAGAGAATTGGTTTAAGCGAGGATTGCAATGGCCGAAGGTTCTTGAGCTTTGATGTTGAGAATATCGAGATGGTGAGGAATTCTGAGTGCGGTGTCGGCTGGGTGAGGAGTAAAGCAATAGGTTTAGGATTAATTGGTTGCTTAGGGGCTCAATCATATAGGTAAAATATTAATTAATGGGTCAAAATTGTATTTTAAAAATTCTTAAAAGGGTCTTAAGTTCAATAAGTCTAAAAGTGGGCCCACTAAAGCCAAACGCACTCTCAAAAAATATTTCATGTTGAAAATATTTTTAAAATATTAGCCTAACCCTTAAAAAGTCCCCCAATTCGACAAAATTCACGTACCGTTAAAATAAAAATATTGCGGGTAAAAATACCCGATAAATCTCATTTTTGAAAAATGCACTTAACAACGCTTTAAATTAATTAATGAAAATAAATCGTGTAATAAAATAATTTTCCTGAAAATTCTTCGGTCTCTGATTCTCGTTCGAACGTGAAATGCACCTAGAAACCCTAATGGAAGACCTTTTAAAATTTCATGGATTAAATCCTATCATGCATGTATTATGCATAAAATGCATAAAAATAATTAACTACCTAATTTAAAAAATAAAATCCTAGATTGCATGCATTTAGATTACACGAATTAAATCCCTGGACCTTACATTATCTGTAACGCCCCAAATTCGACGACTGTCCTCACTGTACCAAGACGAGTCTTTCTAGCGTGCTTATGTCCTCACTCACAGGCACCCTAGGAAACTTCCCAGGAGGTCACCCATCCCAGAATTGCTCTAAGTCAAGCACGCTTAACTTTGAAGTTTTTACGTGATGAGCTACCGAAAAGAAGATGCACCTTCGTGATATGAGTAGTACGTATCAAATATTTTAAACCCTCTTCAACTGTACAGTCCATTACATTAAACAGCCTCAGAATCCAACTCATTCCGGTGTGGGATTGGTTCATTCATGTTCCCTCCACCTAAAAGCCTACCAAGAGCCGCTCATTGTCCGTGCAACCTCATGGCACCGGCGATCACCCCCTGCCCTCTTCGGCCCCGGGCCTCACATGCCCACCAGCTTCCGCTTGGTTCATCCCGAACCACACAATACTAAGAGAGGTCGGCTCTGATACCAAATGTAACGCCCCAGATTCGACGACTGTCCTCACTATACCAAGACGAGTCTTTCCAGCGTGCTTTTGTCCTTACTCACACGCACCCTAGGAAACATCCCAGGATGTCACCCATCCCAGAATTTCCCTAAGTCAAGCACACTTAACTTTGAAGTTCTTATGTGATGAGCTACCGAAAAGAAGATGCACCTTCGTGATATGAGTAATATCAAATCTTTTAAGCCCTCTTCAACTGTACAGTCCATTACATTGAACAGTCTCGGAATCCCTCTCATTCCGGTGTGGGATTGGTTCATTCATGTTCCCTCCACCTAGAAGCCTGCCAGGAGCCGCTCATTGATCTTGCAATCTCATGGCATCGGCGATCATCCCTGCCCTCTTCGGCCCAGTGCCTCACATCAACTGGTACCAACACTTTAAGAATCTAGGTACTTATGCCTGGAGGTCCTGGGTTCAAGAGTTGGGGGAAGCGAAAGAAACCACTTTCAAGGAGTGGGATATTCTATGAGTGGCGGTGCATGGGCATGGGCCAAGGGGAAGCGAAAGAAACCACTTTCAAGGAGTGGGATATTATATGAGTGGCGGTGCATGGGCATGGGCCAAGGCCCATGCTGGACCATCCTAACGACCCATGATCAGTAGTGGTGCATGGGTATGGGCCGAGGCCCATTGTAGTTCAGCCTAATGGCCCATGATCGTTACATTATCATTCCCCAAAATTTAGAAATTTGACCTCAGAAAAATCACAAATTGCCAATTAACCCCTTAAAGTTTCGAAAAATTGTATTATGGTCTTTAAAATTCCTCGGATCAAGCGATAAAATTCTTAATCTCAACCAAGTAGGTCCTCATACAATCATAAAATTCATGCAATTGTACAGTAATTTAAAATCTTAAACCAAAAGGGTTACCAGTAATCAATGTCAAGTGTGGTGCTGCCTCAACTTCCTCGGCATGCATCACATATGCCATGCCGGTAGTAGGGCCCTTGCTCTTAGGATAGTCCACTGCTTTGTGGCCCTCCAGTCTGCATACAAAGCACTTGAAGGTTCCCCACCTGCACTCGTCGAAATGGAACCTGCTGCACCGAGGGCATGGCTGCCTATCATCTGGCTTAAGCGCCCCTGGCGCCTGAGGAGGTCTCTGCTGCTGCTGCGGCCTCCTACCCTGTCCCTGGGGCCTCTGCTGCCCCTGCTGCTTCAGTGGTCCCATAAAATGCTTCTTTTGTTGCTGAGAACTGGACTGAGTCTGCTGTCTCTTCCTGTGCATCTCATAGTCATTGTCTCGCAATGCCTGCTCTGCCCGAAAAGTGCAAGCAGTAGCCTCGGCATAACTCGCCGGCCTCATCAGCATGACGTCCCGACGGAGAGTGGGTCCCAGTCCATCAAGAAAATGCCTCAGCTTCTGGGTGGCATCTCCTGCTATCATGGGCACAAAGTGGCAGCCCCTGTCAAACTTGCGGATAAAATCCGCCACAGATAAATTCCCCTGTCGGAGGCCCATGAACTCTCTCGTCAGGCGGCCCCTGACGTCAGCTGGGAAATACTTCCCATAGAATAACTCCTTGAACCTGGCCCAGCTAAGGGCGGCCAAGTCCACAGCATGCGCGGCTCCCTCCCACCATAGGGACGCATCATCTCTCAGCATATAGATGGCGCACCTGGCTCGGTCGCCATCCCTCACCTGAACGTAATCAAAGTGAAGCTCCAGTGATCTGCTCCACCCCTCAACTACGAATGGATCAGTGGTACCCCCGAACTCCTTCCGGTTGAGCCTACAGAACTGCTCAAATATGTCTGTCTGCTGGCGAGGCGCCTGCTAGGCCAACTCCATGAGTCTCGCTAACCCCTCAAGTACTCAGGTAGCGGGGTCTCCCGGTGGTGGTGGTGGTTGAAGGCCCCTGCCACCCTCAGGGATATCATCCACTCTGGCCTTCCTAGGCTCGCGTCCGAGAGGAATATCTGAATACAGTCCAATTAAAACGTAACCCATCATGCAATTAATCTAATTTTGAAATTAATGGACCTTAAATCGTAGAAACAGTTAAACATAAGTATTAAATCATCATAATTCGTAAATCATGAAAGTATGCAGGTGATGACGATAAATCATTTTTAAATATTTAAATCATAAAAGCTTACAGACTTGATGTTTGAAGATTGAGCGGCAGAAGCTAGCGACGGCACAACCCTTTACAGGACCCTTGCTCTGATACCAACTGAAACATCAACTCGTTTTAAAAGTACGGAAATATTTTTTTTTAACTAACTCTCATTTTGAAAATAACCATTTAATTAAAATCGCTTGCATACTCTCCTACTTAAAAACATCATTTAAAAATCATCACGAGTAATTACCAATAAAATATTCCGGAGTAAAGACGAGCAAAATCCTAACAAAAACTGTAAAATAAAATAGCGTATAAACTCATCGTATCCTCTCCAAACCAAAAATCATAATGTGCAGAAAAATCATAGACCCTCAGGTCGTGTCGCCCACTAGGTCCGCTGACTCAGAGTCCAGCACCTCCAGTCTCCTCGACATCGAACTCACCTGCATCACGCACGTCTAGTGAGTCTAAAGACTCAACACACATGTACCAGTAATAACAAGTACATATACGTAGCACACAGCAGTAAAAAATATCATACTCAACATAACTTTCATGAACTTAAAAGCGTAACGTAAACGTGTCGTGGAAAATCGTATCGTGTCAAATCATGTCATTTCATGTCATAATGTACGTGTCAAAACAAATCATCAAATCAGCATAAACTTAAACATTTTCTTTTAATTGAATTCAGTTCATTAGTTGTGACTTTTGTATCAGCTCTATCGTATCAGCTCTATCGATGAATCCATCTATAAAACCGTGGTACCCGGCGGCAGGGGACATAAGCGACAGCATTACCCGCCCACTGAGCCCGTGCCTCAGCTCATCATATCTCATGTCATCGTATACATGTACATCTTCAGTCACAACCAATTCCCATCCTTCAAAATTATCAACATTTTCATCGGTTCATAAAAACATGCATATGCGTAACTTTTTCTTTAAACCAAGCATGCAACGTATTTATCATAATTGCGTAAAAATCGTGAAAATGATGCATGAACATTTAAAATATCATATATTTGGGCTCAGGGCGCTGCCAGGACCAAAACCTCACCCCGGGTGCAAAATGACCATTTTGCCCCTGGGAACCTAAAAATTATCGTTTTACCCCCGGACCTCTAAAATTGACCCGAACCTTACCAAACTCCTTAAAATATCCCAAACCTTTTTTTATAAAAATTCCTAGACGTAAACTCGAGAAAAAATAAGAACTTAACCGATTCGTTTTAAAACATGGATCGGGTTCTCGGTTTTAATCCGAATCGACTCCAAGCTTAACCGAAATTTTCCAAACATCTTACCTCACTTAATACCCTTAAATGACAGCCTTAAAATCCTCAAATATGCCACTCAACTCTCAGCCCGTCCTTAAGAACATGGCTGTAAATTGACATGCCCACTTCTAGGCCCTAAATTTGCGCCTCCTACCTGAGGCACGCCACCAACTCACTACCAGCCGACCCAGCCCTGAACCGACCCCTCCTAGACCTTGACCCCACCCTACTGGACAGGTCTATCACCAGCCACCATCCCCATGCAGCCTCCCCCAATGGTCACGAACGCTAGGAACCCAGCTTTCCCCCCCGACGGCATCTCCCTCGGCTTCACGGTTAGCATCGGCTTCCGGGCTGGTCCAACATCATTTGAACCATTCAAGTACCTTCCTCAGACCAGCCAAGGTCTATTCCATGGTATGGATCGGCCTTTACACCGCTGGACCCGACCCCAAACGCGTGATCCCGTCAAACCCGATCTTCTAACGCCTCCACGGTTCATGACTAGCACCCATCCCCCTTAGATCTTGATATTTATGCCCAACAGCTTAAAAGTAGGCCGGATAAATCCAAACACACTTCCAAAAAATATTTCGTATTGGAAAGATTTTGAAAATATTATCCAAACCCTCAAAAAGTCGACCAATTCGATAAAATTTGCGTACCGATAAAAATAAAATCCAACAGGTAAAAATACCCAAAAATTCCCATTTTTTAAAAATGCACTTAAAAATGTTTTAAATTAATTTATAAAAATAAATCGTGTAATTAAAATAATTCTTTTTAAAATTCTTCGGTCTCCGATTCTCGCTCGAGCGTGAAATGCATCTAGAAACCCTAATGCATGAACTTTTAAAATTTCATAAGTAAAATCCTATCATGCATGAATTATTCATAAAATACATAAAAATAATTAAACACATAATTAAAATAAAAATCCTAGATTGCGTGCACTTAGGTTACGCGAATTAAATTCCTGGTTCTTACAACAGCACTACAAAAAAAGAAGCTATCGGAGCTATTTATTTGACCTGTAGGCACGGTTTGCCACCACTCCTACAAGTATTGCAACGTCTTAACAATCGCACTTGTTGCCAGCGTTGTTAGGACCTTTTAGAACGGAAGAACAAACCTGATAGGATCGATTAACGTATCAAGAGTGTTTAGAAGGGGAGGTTGAATAAACACTCACAATTAAAACTGATCTTTTCGAATTTTGAGTTCAGTATGGTGAAAAACTGATTCTCGGAATCTTGTTGGTCAATGACAATCAGTTAAACTAAAGTAGTTGCGGAAAGTAACTGACTGAAAGATAGAATACGAAAATAAAATACACAAGGATTGTTTCTGGATGCTCGGAGATTTCAATTACTCCTACGTCACCCCTTCTATCTCAAGGATAGGATTTTCACTAAAAGACTTTGATCGAATACAAGATTTGTACTGACCCACTTCAGTTTGGACTTACCACTGCCAAAAACTGAAACTCTTAGTATTACAAAATATTCTCAGTGCGTAACTGATCTTAGCACTATCGAATTTAATGAATATTACAAAGTGCTAGTGAGCTCAAATTGTAGCCTTAACTGCTACGAATAAACCAAGTAAGAGTGAGCTAAGATTTTGGCAGAATAACAGCAAGCTTTGAATGGAATGATCTTCTCTTTTATCTTCAGCTGTTCTTCTATCATATTTATAAGCTTCCCTTCCAACGGTAACTTGAGATATATTTGAATCTTTGTATACGTTGATTGCCACTTCATTATTTCTTGGGCATTGTTTGCTTCATTTATTGTAATGCGGCGTCTTAACTGCTTTAGCCGAAATGCGTTGTTCTAAGCTGTATTGATTGAAGTGCGGCGTTTCATATTCACTTGCAGTCTTCTATGTCTCTTTGTCGGTTGAGTGTTCTTTTCCGAGACATGTTCAGTTGAAGGATGCTTAGCTTAAAAGCATACGGCTGAATGTATCAACTGATCGGTTTCCAACTGATCATTTTTCTTTATTAGATCAGCTGATTTCAGTTGTTAAGACCAGTTGCTGAATATAATCGCGCGTATCAGTTGGTTGATCAGTTTAAAAACATACGGCTGAATGTATCAACTAATTGATTTCCAACTGATCAGTTTTCTTTATTAGATCAGCTGATTTCAGTTGTTAAGTCCAGTTGCTAAATATAATCGCGCGTATCAGTTGGTTCATATTTTGTCAAATGCCGGAATTTAGTTTCCAACAATTTCCCCCTTTATGGTGTTTGACAAAACTAAGTAAATAATAACTGAACATCTGAACTCATTGTAGATAAAATAAGAGATTGATCAACTGAATAATGGACTACACGAATCTGTAGAGATTTTTCTTCAACGAGAAGATTTCTTTTGTTGTTCTAGAATCTCTTTGATCTCTTCCCCCTTTTTGTCAAACAAATCCATCTTTTCAGATACTCTTCGAACGTCAGTGGAAAGAATTTTGACATCTGATGAGATACTTGAGACACCAGATTGTAAAAGAGTCTGCAGCAATTTCATTTTATTAGAAACAGAAGTTTCCAATCGCTCAACTCGTTTGCTGATAACATCTTGAGTGATGGAGAGACTCTCAGCCAAACCTCTGTTATTTTTCATCTCAAGCACAGTTCGGGTAAGAGACTCCATGTTTGCTTGAATGGCTTTCAGTTTTGCTGAATCAAATTCAATTGAAGAATCCAATTTGACAGTATGAGACAATTGTGTGGATTGAATTTTCTTGATTTCAGTAATCATCTGCTGCATATTGTTCTGCATATTCTGGATTTCTTCAAGGACAAGATCCATTTCTATGGATTGAAGAGGAGGTGATTGATCAGATGTTCCCTATGTTTGATCTTTAGAGGCTTGATCAGAAATTACTAGAATCCTGTTCTGAACTTCAGTTTCAGCAGTTGTAAGATCAGGGACTTCTGATTCAATGACTTCTTCTGCAGTCCGAGTTGTAACTACAAAAATTTGTGCCTCTTGTTGTTCTTGCACCAAATCTGGGGCTTGCTCTTCAGTTGGAAAATTTTCAACAATTAATTGAGTTTCCCCTGATTCAGTTAGTTCTTTTTCTGAAGTTTGGATGGGCACTTCAGTTTGTTTTTCAGTCTCAGCAGATATTTCTTGCTGAATTAATTCTTCAGCAACAAGAGGCTTAATTGGTTCTTCAGATGATATCTTAACCTCTTGTTCTGGTTTCTCAGTTGAAGGAGCAACTGATTCAGAATTTATTGCTTCTAGCTGAGCTTCCAGGGCTACTGTCTGAATGATTTCATCAATATTGGCAAAAGTTAATTCAGCCTCGGAATACATGTGTTTATCAGCAGATGATTGTGGCACATCCTGAACTGTTTCTTCAGTTGTAACAATAGTTTGTTCTGAGGATGGCTCTTTCTGCTGAGAGGAGGGTTCTTCTTCTTCTTCTTCAGAGGCTTCCTCAGGAAGAACTAACTCTTGATCCAGTTCCCAAAATCTAATTTCCTTTTGTAGGCCACTAAGATCTGAGTCCAGTTGGGTGAACACAGCTCTATCATGATATGCAGTTGGACCTATGGGATTGTAGTTGGATTTCATCTTTTCAACCATTCTAGCCAGCTTTTTGGCTCGAATTTGATCAAAGAAATATTTTTTCCTCTCCAATGCCTGGGAAATAGTAGCAACTTTGACTATATTCAACATAATCGCTTCAAGTTTAATAAACTTTTTCAGTTGGGATTTGTGCTTCAGCTCTTTGGCAAAAATCTCAGTCCTAAAACTCTTCCAACTACCAAAAGATTTTAGTTTCAATGTGGCAAATGCATTTACCTGTTCCCAAACCAGGTCAATGTGAGTTTGAATAGCATTAGATGGTCTTGGCTCTTCAACTAGCGTGCCCTTTCCTTTTTCAGTAGTGAGAATGTAAGGAATATCCAAACCAGAGTGAGTGGTGTCCACTTGTTCCCTTAATATAATGCCTTTAGATCTGGCCGGAGGCAAAATGGTAGGGCGATTTACATGAGTCAAGGGAGCTCTTATGTAATGCCCTAGATTGTATGTGCATAAAATGAAAAGATGAAGTGTTTCTTGAAGAAGGGACCGCACCCGCGCCTAGAGAAGCACCGCACCCGCGGTGCATGGACAGAAAGTTAACCATTTTTACAGTAGGGTCACCGCACCCACGGTCCAAGAATGAGTGCACCCGCGGTTGATGGACAGAGAGTTGGAAAGTATTTACAGAAATGACACAGCACCCGCGGTCCAAACGTAACCGCACCCGCGTTGATGACACCGCACCCGCGGCCTTATATGTAGCGCACCCGCGGTCGATGTTTATCCAAAGTTGGATGGACCGCTGAAGCATGAGCACACCCGCGGTTCCTGAACTACCGCACCCGCGGTCATGCGTGTTACTTGAAAAATATGACACTTGCCCCTCAACATGCAAGATATATATATATTATGTGTCTTCATTTCCTCTCCTGGACAGCTGAGAATCGAGAGGGAGAAGGGATCTAGGAAAAGGAAAGTTCTTTCACTTTTGAAGCTAGTTTGTACAAGAATTTTACATCCAAACGTTAATCCGATTTCGGTTCTGAACTCCTCTCATCAAAGGCTTTAAGGGGATGTAAGTTTCATTCATTTCCTGCATGATTTGAAATATTGATGTTGGGGAAATTGTGAATTACACTAGATTATGTGTTCCTGTGAAGTTAGTGTATATATATTCGTAAACGGGTCGATTATCGGATATCATATGCAATTGTTATGATTTTCCAGCATATTTAGAGTTAAATATGCAGATTTTGAGTACTATTATGTGCTTATAATGATGATTATGAGTTGAGACTTATGAATTGGTGATATATGTTCAGAGGTGGATTGACCGGTATCGAGAGATTACGTCGTTATGCCGTCAAATTGTACCGAGATCAAGTATTGAATTGGATATGTGTTGATTGAGATTAGAGATTGATAGAATATGTATCAACATTTCCATTTCAGATTTGATAGTGACAGATTCGTCATCGAGACTTCGAAATCGACAGACATTGTGCGACGAAAGGTATAATTCATGTTTTGTTTGGGGAAGACACAACTCAAATGAGATTTAATTTGAGTTTCCCAACCAAATCACATACTAGAATTGTTGTTTATCTTTTTATATGAATTCGATTTGTTTATAGATTTATATTCAAATCTCTTGATATGATGCTGTCTTGTTTATAGATTTATATTCAAGCCTTTGAGATAGGAGAGTCTTTGGCAGACTTGCCAAACTAGATGTTCGGTGGTATCGACGCTTCGGATCAGATTCACTCCGATTGTAGACATTCGATACAGACTTGACCGAAGTCTAGGAATAAGACGTACAGTTACCCCTATTGGGAGGGTAGGTGACAGACAGTGACGTCTTATTCACACTGGGATCCCTAGAGTAGAGTCGATTCGAGTCAAGACATGATTTGATTTGAGTTGCATGTTTAGATAGATCGGTTTCATAGACTATGGAGCCATTGTTATTGCTTTCATGCATGGTTTATGATTTCGTATCAGCATGTATACATGTTTTATACTGGGATTCGTTCTCATCGGAGTTTCCGGCTGTTGTTATGTCTGTATGTGTGCATAACAACAGGTGAGGCAGGATCAGGGTCACGACAGAGATGAGAGATCGAGATAGCGTGGTGACTTCGGGCGTAGCAGATTACTAGTGGTTTCTTTTACTAGACATGTACTATATTTTGATTATGGTTGGGATTGAACACTAGTTTGTATGAATGTATTAGAACAAGACATGTAATTATGGTTATTGAAATAAAATAAAGAATTATCTTGTGCTTGAGTTATAAACATTTGATTTAATGTTAAAAGCAAAATTTTGACCCGTATTTTTGAACGAGGATCCGATTAATCCCGAAAAGAATTGAGTTAGAGCCCGGGTCCCCACAACAGGTGGTATCAGAGCAGTAGGTTCTGTAGGCTGAGATAGAATAGAATGAGCGGGGTAGATCGAGTCTTCTTCCTTGCTTTTGATGTGCTAGCATGATTTAATGCTTTCTCTATTATATGTTGTATTGTATCTGAATTGATTTACAGCATATACTTGTAAAGACTGAATCAGAACCGATTATGGATCAGAGGTATATGATCAGAGGAGGGCTGAGACAGATTGTATAGATTGTATCCTAATCTGTTTGATAATCAGATATGCCGCCTAGAAGAATACCACAACCAGCTGCAGGTCAAGTGCCGGAACAGGGTAGTACGTCAGGTACTCAGATGGACGTTACTGCGACACCGATGGAGACTTTGTTGAAGAGATTTCAATCATTCCATCCACCTACCTTGAAGGGCAAAGAAAATGCAGTGGATTGTGAAAGCTGGTTGGATGATATAGAAATGTTATTTGAATCACTTGCCTATACAGATGAACGTAGAGTGAAGCTGATTGGGCATCAATTACAAGAAGTGGCCAAGAGTTGGTGGCTAACGGCGAAACGAGCCTTCGAACATCGAGGTATTGATATTACTTGGAAAGTCTTTAAAGATGAATTTTATCAACGTTTCTTTCAAGTGTCGTATCGAAAAGACAAAGGGGCCGAATTCGCCAACTTGAGACAGGAGCAATGGAACATAGAGGAGTATGTTGCCAAATTCTCGTCCTTACTTCGACTTGCACCTCACGTAGCAGGGAATGATGAGGTAGTGGCCGATCAATTTATAAATGGTTTGAATCTGGATATCTTCACTTTAGTGAACACGGGGCGACCCAACACTTTTTCTGAGGCACTGAATCGAGCGAAGGGAGCAGAGGCTGGCTTGATTAGGCAGCGAGGAGCTTCCTATAGTGTTCAGGGTCAGAAACCGCCACCGTTCGCCACAAAGTTTCCACCACCTCCTCCTCGATTTGATAGTGGAATCAGTGGTAGTGGGAAGAAAGATTCTTTGAAGGCTAAGGGTAAGCAGTTCAAGAGAGCAAGGAGCAGTTCATCGAGCTCCAGTGGGTCAAGACAGAGAGGTCCTGGCCAGAGTACAGATGTGACAGTTGTATATTGTACTACTTGTGGAGGCCGACATGCCACAGAGCAGTGTCAGGGAGTTATAGGCCGATGCAATATATGTAAGCAACTGGGACATTTCGCCAGAGTCTGTCCCCAGAGAGGTGCACATAGATTTCAGAGTGTAGGGTCATCAGCATCAGTGACTCAGTCTGAGAGACAAGCTTCGTCTGTCCATTTTTTTCAGCCCACGCCTACACAGTCCCAACCTAGAGCCAGTGGTGGCCAGACAGTGAGCCAACCTCTTAGACAGCAGGCTAGGGTGTTTGCACTGACGGAAGAGCAAGCCCAAGGTGCACCAGACGATGTGATTGCAGGTAACTGTTTTCTTTGCGGTTATCTTGCATATGTATTGATAGATACAGGTGCATCACATACATTCATATCAGAACGTTTTGCATTGACACATGCATTGCCTGTAGAGTCATTGTCTACTGTAGTGTCTATTTCTTCTCCGTTGGGAAGTGGTCTGATATCTGTGACTTCAGTTAGACATTGCTTACTGCAGTTTGAAGGGCATAAGATCGATTTAGAATGTGTTGTACTTGGTTTATCTGATTTTGATTGTATTGTCGGGATCGACATGTTGACTAAGTACAGAGCCACCGTAGACTGTTTTCACAAGATTGTCAGATTCAGACCTGAAATGACAGAAGAGTGGAAATTCTATGGTAAGGGTTCCAGATCTCGGATTCCCTTAGTATCTGCTCTGACTATGAGTAGATTGTTGCAGCAAGGATCAGAAGGGTTCCTTATTTATTCAGTAGATTTACTGAAATCGAGCCCGGCATTGGCATGCCAGTAGTACGGGAGTTTGCAGATGTATTTCCTGACGAGATTCCAGGGTTACCTCCAGCCCGAGAAGTAGATTTTAGTATTGATCTTATTCCAGGTACCGCTCCTATATCTCGAGCTCCGTATAGGATGGCGCCTATAGAGTTGAAGGAATTGAAAGCACAATTAGAAGATCTTCTAGCCAAGGGATATATCAGACCCAGTGTATCTCCTTGGGGTGCACCAGTGTTATTTGTGCGAAAGAAAGACGGTTCTATGAGATTGTGTATAGATTACAGGCAGCTGAACAAGGCAACGATAAAGAACAAATATCATTTGCCTCGTATCGACGACTTATTTGATCAGTTGCAGGGATCATCTATCTACTCCAAGATCGATCTGAGATCTGGATATCACCAGCTGCGAGTACGAGATATTGATATACCAAAGACAGCATTCCGAACCAGGTATGGACATTACGAATTTATTGTCATGCCTTTCGGTTTAACGAATGCTCCAGCGGTGTTCATGGGGTTGATGAACCGTGTCTTTCAGAGATATTTAGATGAGTTTGTGATTGTTTTTATTGATGATATTTTGGTTTACTCTAAGAATTTGGATGAGCATGCCAATCATTTGAGAATTGTGTTGCAAACATTGAGAAATGAAAGATTGTATGCTAAACTGTCAAAATGTGAGTTTTGGCTGAGACAGGTTGTCTTCTTGGGTCATATCATATCTGGAGATGGTATTTCTGTGGATCCAAGTAAAGTGGAAGCTGTGATCGGTTGGCCTAGACCGACTTCGGTGCCTGAGATACGCAGTTTCATGGGTCTAGCAGGGTACTATAGACGATTCATCAAAGATTTCTCCAGTATTGCGAAGCCGATTACCCAGTTAACGCAAAAGAATACACCGTTTGTGTGGTCTGCGGATTGTGAGTCTAGCTTCCTAGAGTTGAAGAAGAGGCTGACCAGTGCACCTGTCTTGATGATTCCTTCGGGTACTGGCGATTTCGTTGTATATTGTGATGCATCTCACAGAGGGCTGGGATGTGTTCTTATGCAGCGTGGTCATGTGATCGCATATGCCTCTAGACAGCTGAAGCCACACGAGATTCGATACCCCATTCATGATCTTGAATTGGCGGCTATCGTATTTGCCTTGAAAATCTGGCGTCACTATGTTTATGGTGAGAAATTTGAGATTTACTATGACCATAAAAGCCTGAAGTATCTGTTTTCTCAGTCAGAGTTGAACATGAGGCAGCGTAGATGGCTTGATCTACTGAAAGATTTTGATTGCGAGATCAAGTACTATCCAGGAAAGTCAAATGCAGCAGCAGATGCCTTGAGTCGGAAGGTTTGTGCCATATCCTTATCGATGATAGGTGTTTCGAATTTAGTTGAAGATTGTTGTTTGGTTGGTTTAGCATTTGACACAGATAGTAGACCATTAAGACTTGCCACGATTCAAGTTGAGCCAGAATTGATCATGAAAATCAAAGAAGCTCAAAGAACAAATCAGAATATACAGCAGTCAATTCAGATGGTCAGATCAGGACATCAGTCTGAATATCAGGTACGTGATTTTGTCCTGTATGTGAATAACCGTATTGTAGTGCCAGATGTTTCAGAGTTGAAACAACAGATATTGTCAGCAGCGCACTGTAGTCGGTTCAGCATTCACCCTGGTGGCAGAAAGATGTATAACGATCTAAAGACACAGTTCTGGTGGAAACAGATGAAGTCAGACATTGCCGAATATGTGTCTAAATGCTTGAATTGCCAACAGGTGAAAGCCGAGAGAAAGAAACCTGGAGGTTTACTTCAGAGCCTATCTATTCCAGAATGGAAATGGGATCACATTTCCATGGATTTCGTGACGAAGTTACCTCGATCATCCCGGGGTTGTGATGCGATTTGGGTTGTGATAGACAGATTAACCAAATCAGCGTGTTTTATTCCGTATAGGATGACGTACAGACATGATCAAATGGCTGAGATATATATCAGTGAGGTAGTCAGATTACATGGTGTGCCGAAGTCTATCGTATCAGATCGTGATCCACGATTCACTTCACACTTTTGGCACAGTTTGCAGCAGGCCTTAGGTACGACATTGCACCTGAGCACTGCTTATCATCCCCAGACAGATGGACAGTCAGAGCGGACTATCCAGACTTTAGAGGACATGTTGAGAGCTGTAGTGCTAGACTTTGGCACTAGTTGGCAAGATTCACTACCGTTGTGTGAATTCTCGTACAACAACAGCTATCAAACGAGCATAGAGATGGCACCGTTTGAGGCGTTGTATGGCAAGAAATGCAGATCTCCTCTATATTTGGATGATATCTCTGAGGCACCAGAACTTGGGCCTGATATGATTCGGGAAATGACTGTGAAGGTGAAGATCATTCAGAAGCGAATGAAGACGGCACAGGATAGGCAAGCCAAGTATGCCAATATCAGATGTAGACCGCTTGTATTTGAAAAAGGGGACAGAGTATTCTTGAAGATTTCTCCCTTCAGAGGCATTGTCAAATTTGGCAAGCGTGGAAAATTGTCTCCTAGATACATCGGTCCATACGAGATTCTTGAGAAGATTGGCGATCGAGCATATCGACTTGCTCTTCCTCCTTCTCTATCCGGGATACATGACGTTTTTCATGTATCGATGCTGCGTAGATACATGCCAGATTATTCTCATGTCATTTAGCCTGACGAAGCTGAGCTGGATCAAACGTTGAGTTATATTGAACAACCGATACAGATTCTTGATCGGAAAGAGAAACAACTCAGAACAAAGACTATTCCACTAGTGAAAGTCCAGTGGAATCGTCATGGCACCGAGGAAGCGACTTGGGAGACAGAAGCAGATATGAGACAGAAATATCCCGAGTTATTCTCATGATGTGAATATTTATTCAGATTTTGATTTTATTGTTGTTTGTACATACTTTGATTAATTGATTTCATGTTCGAGGACGAACTAATATCTAAGAGGGGGAGAAATGTAATGCCCTAGATTGTATGTGGATAAAATGAAAAGATGAAGTGTTGCTTGAAGAAGGGACCGCACCCGCGCCTAGAGAAGCACCGCACCTGCGGTGCATGGACAGAAAATTAACCATTTTTACAGTAGGGTCACCGCACCCGCGGTCCAAGAATGAGTGCACCCGCGGTTGATGGACAGAGAGTTGGAAAGTATTTACAGAAATGACACCGCACCCGCGGTCCAAACGTAACCGCACCCGCATTGATGACACCGCACCCGCGGCCTTATATGTAGCGCACCCGCGGTCGACGTTTATGCAAAGTTGGATGGACCGCTGAAGCCTGAGCGCACCCGCGGTTCCTGAACTACCGCACCCGCGGTCATGCGTGTTACTTGAAAAATATGACACTTGCCCCTCAACATGCAAGATATATATATATTATGTGTCTTCATTTCCTCTCCTGGACAGCTGAGAATCGAGAGGGAGAAGGGATCTAGGAAAAGGAAAGTTCTTTCACTTTTGAAGCTAGTTTGTACAAGAATTTTACATTCAAACGTTAATCCGATTTCGGTTCTGAACTCCTCTCATCAAAGGCTTTAAGGGGATGTAAGTTTCATTCATTTCCTGCATGATTTGAAATATTGATGTTGGGGAAATTGTGAATTACACTAGATTATGTGTTCCTGTGAAGTTAGTGTATATATATTCGTAAACGGGTCGATTATCGGATATCATATGCAATTGTTATGATTTTCCAGCATATTTAGAGTTAAATATGCAGATTTTGAGTACTATTATGTGCTTATAATGATGATTATGAGTTGAGACTTATAAATTAGTGATATATGTTGAGAGGTGAATTGACCGGTATCGAGAGATTACGTCGTTATGCCGTCAAATTGTACCGAGATCAAGTATTGAATTGGATATGTGTTGATTGAGATTAGAGATTGATAGAATATGTATCAACATTTCCATTTCAGATTTGATAGTGACAGATTCGTCATCGAGACTTCGACATCGACAGACATTGTGGGACGAAAGGTATAATTCATGTTTTGTTTGGGGAAGACACAACTCAAATGAGATTTAATTTGAGTTTCCCAACCAAATCACATACTAGAATTGTTGTTTATCTTTTGATATGAATTCGATTTGTTCATAGATTTATATTCAAATCTCTTGATATGATGCTGTCTTGTTTATAGATTTATATTCAAGCCTTTGAGATAGGAGAGTCTTTGGCAGACTTGCCAAACTAGATGTTCGGTGGTATCGACGCTTCGGATCAGATTCACTCCGATTGTAGACATTCGATATAGACTTGACCGAAGTCTAGGAATAAGACGTACAGTTACCCCGATTGGGAGGGTAGGTGACAGACAGTGACGTCTTATTCACACTGGGATCCCTAGAGTAGAGTCGATTCGAGTCAAGACATGATTTGATTTGAGTTGCATGTTTAGATAGATCGGTTTCATAGACTATGGAGCCATTGTTATTGCTTTCATGCATGATTTATGATTTCGTATCAGCATGTATACATGTTTTATACTGGGATTCGTTCTCACCGGAGTTTCCGGCTGTTGTTATGTCTGTATGTGTGCATAACAACAGGTGAGGCAGGATCAGGTTCACGACAGAGATGAGAGATCGAGATAGCGTGGTGACTTCGGGCGTAGCAGATTACTAGTGGTTTCTTTTACTAGACATGTACTATATTTTGATTATGGTTGGGATTGAACACTAGTTTGTATGAATGTATTAGAACAAGACATGTAATTATGGTTATTGAAATAAAATAAAGAATTATCTTGTGCTTGAGTTATAAACATTTGATTTAATGTTAAAAGCAAAATTTTGACCCGTATTTTTGAATGAGGATCCGATTAATCCCGAAAAGAATTGAGTTAGAGCCCGGGTCCCCACATCTTACTTTAGTGGGTGCCTTTTCTTCAGTAACTGAATTATCAGGTGGAACAACCTGCGAAGGGATAGCCTGTATAGGCTGTTGGGCAGGTGATTGAGTCAATCTCTTAGTTGAAATGAATTCCACCGTTGTTATTGGTTTAGTTCTTTGCGTCCTCGGTCTCTTGACAAGCTTAGGAGAAGGAGTTTTCTCCGAATCTGATTAACTGATAATTAGTTTTCGTTTTCCAGTCTTCAGTTGGGCCAAAGTTTTGGCCTTCTTGACTGGTGTTGGAGCAGGTGGTTGCGTCCCAATCTCCTTCTTGATCTTCAAAAATTGTTTGGGAGAAATGTCCAGTTTGGTCTTTGACGGCAAGATGTTCTTGACAGTGAATACCTTGAACTTTGATGATTTTCCAGCATTGTCAGCCACCAATCCCTTTAGTTTCAGAAGATAACTGATTGGAATAGCAAAGCCTCTTGATTGTTTGGTAGATTGAAGCATGTTCTTCAAAATATAGAAAATAATATGCCTCCAGTTAGCTTTCTTCTCTCCCATGATGATGGTCATCACTTGGAATTTTTCAAGAGTAAGGGCAGCATTAGAGCCTGCCTTAGCCAATATGCCCTTCGCCACAATGTCGGCTAATAACTGAATTTCGGATTTCAGCTCTTTCTTTGGATCGGAAACTTTGATTTTCCGCCCATCAGCAGACGATAAAGATTGCATTTCCTCAATGTCAGATGTTTTGACTTCAGAGAAGCTGACGTACCTATCAGTTGGTAAAGAGAAAATTTCTCCGAAGGCCTCTTCAGATAGAATCAACAGCTGATCATTGACAGTTACAGAGATACTTCCATCAGTAGTGACAAACCCCTTCAGATAGAATTCATTTACTTCCTTGGGGTATATTTCCTGCGAAGATTGTCCGAAAAACATCCTGAGACCAGCAAATTCAATTTTCAGAAAGACGTTCTTAATTTCAGCTTCTTGAACTGATAAAATTGAGTCAAAATCAATGGCCATAGCGTTCAACACGTGAGCTGGGATTTGATTCGCCATTTCGAAAGATAAAACGATCTGAAATTCGTAAAAGATAAGCTCTGGAATTAGTATGCTTTTAGGAACTGATTGTATTCGTAAGAAATAAAACTGAATTGAAGCGGGCATAGTACATTTGTACGTGACTGTTCAAATTCGGGACACGTGTCAGTCCATGAAAAAATTTGAATAAAAATATGTGTACGTGTGCTGTAAGCGTGTGTGGAAAAAAATGAGCGGTTTAAAATAGGCCACGTTATGAAACTGCAGTCACGTCAGTTGATTTGGAATATAATATGATTAATAAGTTAACTTATGTGAGAAGATTAGTGAAATTCTCAACTG
The DNA here is from genome assembly GCF_025594145.1 of Primulina tabacum. NCBI lineage: Eukaryota > Viridiplantae > Streptophyta > Magnoliopsida > Lamiales > Gesneriaceae > Primulina > Primulina tabacum. Next base: position 27,073,038 of record NC_134550.1, on the reverse strand, counting down.
AACGATCAGTTGTAAGACTGTGTCCTTTCAGTTGAGAGTTTACTAACATTTGTCTTCTCAGTTAACCTCTTAAAAACTGATATTCCCCCTTAATCGGTGCATAGAATAATTAAAGTGACGATATAAAAATAAATTTAAAGGTCAGAAAGATTATCGTTTGCTGAAACGTTGACGGCCCTTCAGCTTCCATGATTTTCGGCTATAAATAGAAGTAACACGGTTAGTTTCAGTCATATTGGTGAAAATATTCAAGACAAAAAGAATGGCAGATACGAGTAGCTCGAGTGCTTCGCCGTTTGCTCTGTAGACCAGGAAGGCTGTTATAGAAGATGAAGTCTTCTATAAGAGTCTTCACTACTGGGAAAAGTTACAGAAGCTTGAGTTCCTGTATAATACTGGAGAGGCTACTACTCCCGAACTGGTGGCAGAGTTGAAAAGATTGCGGGAGCACTTGAACATAGCTGTGTGGGTGGACATCTTTAAGGATGGTCATATCTATCAGCTAATGCTTCGAAAGGAACTGAAAATCCTTAGGCGCATAGCTGTTTCTCAGAGCTTTGTCAAGACATCTACCGCACCTTTATCCACTTGGTTGAAAATGTGGATAATTGTTGTAGGAAAAATATGATGATGTAATCCGTGCAAACGTTTATGGTTGAATGATGTATTTATATAAGCTTAATTTTGTTTTTCTCTTTCCTGCAAATGATAAATTTCATCAATTGTTATATATGAATTGCGAACTTAAGCAGATGAACTGATGAAAGACTAACTTATATAAGTTGACTATGAACTGAAATCAGTTAAGCATTAAGTAATAAATGACAAACTGATATCAGTTGATAATGAACAATTGATAAATAAGAAGCCTGGGTAAATGAGAAAAACGCTTCGGTTGACTTGAGACTCTTTGGTTTCTTCAACATTTAATGTCATCTGTCTATAAATAAGACGAGAGAGATAAAATGTGAGACAATAACAGTTCAATATGTCAGATTCAAGTAATTCTGATGCATGCAGCAGTACGCATATTCAAGTTACTGAACAATTAAGTTCTTATTTAGAAGAGTTGAAGAAAACGATGGAGGAATATGTCTTGACGAAAGTGATGTCAACATGGTTCAAAATTCATGATTTGCAGAGGATAAGTAGTAGTGGTGCTGCTCCTTCTCGTGCTCAAGCAGCAACAGCAAGAAAATACATTGATCGTTTTGAAGTCAAGCATGTTACAGACCTGGTTGATGACAATGTTCTGTTACAAGCAATGCTATGGAAGGAATGGCATGTGATTGAGAAGATTTCTACAACTGAATCATTTTCTAGAATCCGAATTTATGAGTTGAATAATTGGATTACAGAATGGCAAGATTCAGTTGGTTCTAAGTTATCTTCTGTAAGATGGGATCGATTTTATTCTTAATAAAGTATCATTTCCAATTTTTTGTAGTGTTCTTATTTTCTGCAAAGAATTTTATTATGAAACAGCATCAATAATAATTTTAAGACAAGTCAATTAAACCAAGAATATTGCGAAAGTAAGAAAACTTAGTCTCGGGTAATGGTTTGGTGAAGATGTCAGCTGCTTGTTGCTCAGTTGAAATATACTCCAGTCTAATGTTCTTCTTCAAAGCATGATCTCTAATGAATGGTTCCTGACATCTATATGCTTGGTCCTTGAGTGAAGAACTGGATTATAGGTGATGGCAATTGTGCTCGTATTGTCACAAAATATGGGCGATTAATTTGTAATTACTCCATAATCTCTCAGTTGATGCTGGATCCAGATCAGTTGTACACAACAACTACCAGCAGGAAGGTATTCTGCTTCAGTTGCTGAGGTAGCTATGGATGTCTGCTTTTTGCTGAATCAAGAGATCAGTCTATCTCCTAGAAACTGACAAGATCCACTTGTAGTTTTACGATCAAACTTACATCATGCATAATCTGCATCTGAATATCCAACTAAATTGAAAGTAGAGTCTTTAGAATACCATAACCCAACATTTTGTGTACCCTTAAGATATTTCAAAATTCTTTTAGCAGCTGAGAAATGTGATTGCTTAGGATTTGCTTAAAATCTAGCACACATACAGACAGCAAATACAATATCAGGACGACTGGCAGTTAAGTACAACAATGAACCTATTAAACCTCGATATAATGTCCCCTCAACTGATATTCCCCCTTGATCAGTGTCCAATTTTACTGATGAGCTCATGGGAGTATTTGCAGCTGAACATGATTCCATGCCAAATTTCTTCAGCAGCTCCTTTGTATATTTAGTTTGACTGATGAATATACCAGTCTCCAGTTGCTCCACTTGCAGTCCAAGAAATAATGTCAGTTCACCCATCATGCTCATTTCAAACTTATCCTGCATTAGCTTAGCAAAATTTTCGCATAATTTGGGATTAGTTGACCCAAATATGATATCATCAACATAAATTTGAACTAATAAAATGTGATCATTCTTAGAAAATTTGAACAAGGTCTTATCAACTGATCCAACAGAAAAATCATGATCAGTTAGAAATTTTGAATGAGTTTCGTACCAAGCTCTGGGAGCTTGTTTAAGACCATATAAAGCTTTGTTCAAATGATATACATGATCAGGAAAGTTATGATTTACAAAACCTTGGGGTTGTTCAACATATACTTCCTCTTGTAGTTGATCGTTCAGGAATGCACTCTTTACATCCATCTGATAGACCTTGAAGTTCTTGTGTGATGCATAAGCAAGAAAAATTCTGATTGCTTCCAGTCTTGCAACTGGAGCATACGTCTCATCATAGTCAATTCCTTCTTCTTGCCTATATCCTTGTGCCACTAATCTTGCTTTGTTGCGTCCAACTGAACCATCCTCGTTCAGTTTATTTCTGTATACCCATTTTGTACCTATAATAGTTTTTGAAATTTGTCTTGGAACTAATTTCCAGACATTGTTATAAGTGAACTGATTTAGCTCTTCTTGCATTGCATTTACCTAGTTAGGATCAGCAAGAGCTTCATCAGTTTTCTTCGGTTCTAGTTGTGAAACAAAAGCTGAATAGATAAATAAATTTAGCATTTGATTGCGAGTTCTTACTGGATCAAATGGATTTCCTATTACCAGTTCAGGTGGATGTGATTTTCTCCATCTGTACTCAGTATTTGTTGTATCAGCAATTTCTTCAGTTGGTAACTGAACATAGTTTTCAGTCTCAGTTGGTGATTCGTCAACTGGTATTTGAATGTTATCATTACGCTCTATCAACTGATCATTAGTAACGACTTCCTGCACATCTGATTGGTCCAGTACTTCTGGTTCAGGTGTTTGAAGTATGTTTTGATTGCCATGACTTTTATTTTTGTCATTATCTTCCAAACTGATATCTGTAAATCGATCAACTAGCTCAACTTGATCAGTTGGCTTATCAGTTAGTTCAGTTTCATCGAAATCAACATGAGCAGATTCTTCAACATTTAGGGTTATAAGCTATACTAACTGATGAGTATTCAAGAAATATTCCTTCTGCAGATTTAGCATCAAACGCTTTTAAATAATTTTTACCATTATCAAGAATAAAACATCTGCAGCTGAATATTTTGAAATAGGTAATTATACTTTTTCTTCCATGCCAGATCTCATATGGTGTTTTCATATGATTTTTATTAATCATTGATCTGTTCTGAGTGTAACACGCAGTGTTTACTGCCTCTGCCCAAAATCTTTGAGAAATACCAGAATCAGCAAGCATCGTTCTAGCAGCTTCTTTAAGGGTCCGATTTCTTCTCTCAGCTACACCATTTTGCTGAGGAGTTCTGGCTGCTGAGAGTTCATGCTTAATTCCAGCATTTTCTAGGAAATTTTAAAGAGTTTGATTGATGAATTCAGTTCCTCGATCAGATCTGATTCGATCAATTCAAATTGATTTTTCATTTAAAAGTCTTTTGAAGAGCTTTATTATTTGCGAAGCAGTATGGTCTTTAGATTTGAGAAAAATAACCCAAGTAAATCTTGAAAAATCATCTACGACTACCAAGGTGTATTTCATTCCTCCTAAGCTCATGACTGGTATAGGACCAAAGAGATCCATGTGCAACAGTTCTAAGCATCGGGATAAATATTTACAGCCCTTGTTTTTAAAAGAGGATCGTACTTGTTTACCATACTGACATGCTGAGCAAAGTTTTTCTTTTGAAAAAGTCTATTTTGGGCAAACCAGTTACAAGTTCATGTTTACTCAGATAGGCAATGGTTTTAAAGTTTAAATGATTTAGTCTCTTATGCCACAACTAGTTTTTAGATGATTTGGAAGCAATAAAACAAACTGTTGCATAAGTTTGATCATTCCAACTGACTTTATATGTGTTTCCACAACGTTTGCCAGTTAGTATGATTTCATTAGTTGAAGTTTTGACTGAACATGAGTTTTTGTCAAATTGTAGTGAGAATCCACTTTCGCATAACTGACTGATGCTAATCAAGTTATACTTCATGTTTTCTACTAATAGAACATCTTTAAAAGTAAAGTTACCATAGATAAACTTACCCTTACCCACAGTTCTACCTTTTGAATTGTCCCCGAAACTGATGTTTGGATCACTGTATTTGATCAGTTGAGATAACGCACTTGCATCTCCTGTCATATGTCGCGAACATCCACTGTCCAAATACCATATTGAGTTCTTGTTTGTACCAGTTACCTGCAATCACACACATAATATAACTTGGTACCCATATCTATTTGGGTCCTGAACTGATTAGTCCCTTAGGAACCCACACTTGGATTAGTCTAACAGACTTTCCAGTAGCTGTATTCCAAATGGTTTTCTCGGATTTTGTGTGCTTGGTGTGTAGTGTACAGATGATACAATATGTGTTTTAGCTTTATTCAACTGATTGTTCAGTCTATTTCTCTTCTGAACTGGCTTACAGTTATAGTAATTGAAATAGCTATTCAAATAGTTCTTGTGAAAACTCTTTGATGACTGACTTTGTGAATCAGTTGAGAATTTTTGACTATAACCAATCTCATATCTTCTAGCCTTGTTCATATTCTCAGTAGGTTGCTCAATCAGTTTACTGGGCTCAATTTGTTCTTGTACCACTGTTGTTTTGACAAAGTGAATGTATTTCCCTTTGTCTGTTTTTAGCTTTGGTTGAGTATCATTTGGATACATTTCTCCTTGAGTGTTGAACCCTAAACCAGTTTTATCAGAAACTGATTTTTGTGAATTTTGCATCTCATTCAGTGCAGTAGATGACTTGTTCCAAGACTGAATGAGCTCAGTCTGTTTTGAGTTTTCAAGAATCAACTTCTGGATTAATGACTGATTTTTGTCTCTTTCTACTTTTAACTCAGCAATTTCTCTTTTTAGACTCAACACATCAACTGATTCATCAGTTTTGGTTTTATTGTCTGTGGAATCAGTTTGCTTTGCTTTGATTTTTTCAAATGATGATGCAAGCTTTTGATACTCATTTACCATGTCATGTAGTGTTAGAATGAGTTCTTCTCGTGTGAAATCAGTTGAGCTGTAATCAAATACCTGTTGGCTAGATGATTCTTCTTCTGCATCATTAGCCATCAAGCACTTGACTTCCTCATCATCACTAGAGCTGCATGAGCTTTCTGGTTCTGACCCCTCACTGTCAGTTTCTGCCCATTTATATTTGTTTTCTTCAGCTAAGAGTACCTCATGTTTCTTTCTGAAGGACTTCTTATCTTCCTTGGGTCTTCTTTTGTGCTCATATGATTTCTTTCTTCTATCAGTTGAGCCTTGACTGTCCTTCTTGGGTTTAGGACAATCAGCAATAAAGTAACCTGATTTGCCACAGTTGTAGCAGGCATTTGATTCATCTTTGGAGCTGTTTCTTTGGTATGGCTTCTGGAAGTTTCCTTAATTCTTTCTCATGAACCTTCCAAATTTTTTGATGAACAATGACATAGCATCACTGCTCAATTGATCAGCAGATTTCTCGACTGAATTGATTGGTTCTGTTCTGACAGCAGCTAGAGCAGTTGTGGCTACAGGGGTAGATGGTTCTCCTTCTCTGGTCTGCAGCTCAAATTCATAAGCCTTTAAATCAGCAAACAGATCATGAAGTTCAATCTGATTCAGATCTTTGGACTCTCTCATTGCTATGGTCTTGACATCCCATTCCTTGGGAAGACCTCTCATTACCTTCAGTGCAATCTCTTTGTTGGTATACACTTTTTCAAGTGCATTTAACTCATTGATGATACTACTTACTCTTTCATCATACTCGTGCATTGATTCTCCTGCTTTCATTTTGATGTTATCAAACTTTTGAACAGCAACAGAAAGTTTATTTTCTTTGGTTTGATCATTTCCTTCACACAGCTAGATCAGCTTTTCCCAAATTTCTTTGGCTGTCTTACACATCTTTATTTTGCTGAAGGTTACTTTGTCCAGGGTTTTGTATAGAATGTCTTTGGCCACATTATCAAGATTTGCTTTTCTTTTATCTTCAGTTGTCCATTCATCTCTGGGCTTTTCTATTCTTTGTGGTGCCCCTTCTGTTATGGCAACTGCTATATTTGTTTTTAGAATCTTCATGGTTCCATCAGTTATGACATACCACATGTCATCATCTTGTGCAGCTAAATGAGCCTGCATTCTGATTTTCCAATCATCAAATTCTTCTCTGGAGAACATAGGAATTTTGTTGAATGAAGTCATGCTAGCAAGTTTATATATCAAAATTATTCAAGAACAAGATTCAACCGCTCTGATACCACTTGATAGGATCGATTAACGTATCAAGAGTGTTTAGAAGGGGGGGTTGAATAAACACTCACAATTAAAACTGATCTTTTCGAATTTTGAGTTCAGTTTGGTGAAAAACTGATTCTCGAAATCTTGTTGGTCAATGACAATCAGTTAAACTAAAGTAGTTGCGGAAAGTAACTGACTGAAAGATAGAATACGAAAATAAAATACACAAGGATTGTTTCTGGATGTTCGGAGATTTCAATTACTCCTACGTCACCCCTTCTATCTCAAGGATAGGATTTCCACTAAAAGACTTTGATCAAATACAAGATTTGTACTGACCCACTTCAGTTTGGACTTACCACTGCCAAAAACTGAAACTCTTAGTATTACAAAATATTCTCAGTGCGTAACTGATCTTATCACTATCGAATTTAACGAATATTACAAAGTGCTAGTGAGCTCAAATTGTAGCCTTGACTGCTACGAATAAACTAAATAAGAGTGAGCTAAGATTTTGGCAGAATAACAGCAAGCTTTGAATTGAATGATCTTCTCTTTTATCTTCAGCTGTTCTTCTATCATATTTATAAGCTTCCCTTCCAACGGTAACTTGAGATATATTTGAATCTTTGTATCCGTTGATTGCCATTTCATTATTTCTTGGGCATTGTTTGCTTCATTTATTGTAATGCGGCGTCTTAACTGCTTTAGCCGAAATGCGTTGTTCTAAGCTGTATTGATTGAAGTGCGGTGTTTCATATTCAGTTGCAGTCTTCTATGTCTCTTTGTCGGTTGAGTGTTCTTTTCCGAGACATGTTCAGTTGAAGGATGCTTAGCTTAAAAGCATACGGCTGAATGTATCAACTGATCGGTTTCCAACTGATCAGTTTTTTTATTAGATCAGCTGATTTCAGTTGTTAAGTCCAGTTGCTGAATATAATCACGCGTATCAATTGGTTGATCAGTTTAAAAGCATACGGCTGAATGTATCAACTAATTGGTTTCCAACTGATCAGTTTTCTTTATTAGATCAGCTGATTACAGTTGTTAAGTCCAGTTGCTGAATATAATCGCGCGTATCAGTTGGTTCATATTTTGTCAGACGCCGAAATTTAGTTTCCAACAAAACTGGTGGTTAATATTGTCATCACCGCTCTAATAAGTTAGTTGTTGCCCCAGTTCGACACCGCAGCAACATATGTTCAATTGGCGCAGATGTTTAAACCGATCCAAATGCTTATATTAAGTACGTGTAGTACCCGATCTTGCAAGTGAGGATGTTTAATGGGTTTCCAACTGATTTTGAAACATGGATATGCCATGATGTTTAAGCCGATGCAAAAGGTGAATCCTAGGAGCAGTTTGCAAAACCGCGTCTGTTTGCAGGTATAAGGCGCAGATACGAACGACTCTTAACTGTGGGCTCCAAGAGCACTTCTCTTCACCGATTCTATATGTGTGCATGAGGAGCGGTTTCAAAACGGCTCTCGAAAATCATACTCCGAAGCGGTTTTTTGGAACACATTTGAATGTTATAATTTAGGAATGGTTAAATATTCGTTCCTGCAAATCACGAGTCCTAACGAACCGACCACTGCATTAGCTTTCAATTCAACAAATTGATTAATTTCTATTCCAAAAATTTATAATCAATACTTTTTATTTTTCATCCAATCCACTCGACATCGCAAATAGATTTTTTTTGAAATAAAGCCATTTTTATTTCCTTCTAAAAGAAATCATTCCATAACTCAACATAATAAATAGACAAAATAAGTAATGTCATTCCATCATGGAAAATCAATATATAATACATACGAACAATCATTATCAGCCAAAATAACATATCATTCAACTAAAAATATATATTATTTATTTCCAACCCTAATATAAATCCAAATATCTCATTCCAAAATTATAATTGCTACTATTTGGTTTCTCTCATGGAGGAGATCTTACGGATACTTTCTTGAGCAATTGAAGGAATACTCATATCTTGTTGCATGATTTCTGACATCACACCTGCCATCTAAAAAAAAAGATTTTACATCATGTCTTAATACAAGTAATATTTAAAAACTCATTTGTTAATTTCAAACATGTTAATGCCTGTCCTAGCAACGTTTCGAGCCCTCAAGATCCCCCAGATGTTTCCGACCATAATACTTTGCATAATACGGTGTTGGGATCGAGAAAGAGTTTAGAGGGAGGGTGAATGAACTCTTTCAAATTTTTTCTTTTAAAAGCTACAATAGCTTGTTCTTGAAAATTTGAACACCGATGAATTAAATCCAGTTTGGTTTTCAAACCAAGCAGAAGACACTCGAAATAATCCTTCGTAGAAACAGATTAAAGATTTTGTAAGCATTTAAAATATATTCAAGTTGAATGAGTAAAAATATTTTAGTTGAAGCATTTTATCAAACACTTGGTATGCAATATTTTGGTATTTGAAGAACACATAAAATGCTTCAACAATGCATCTTTAAAACAATGAAAATTATAACTAAATGCCATAAATAAATAGACACAAATTTGTTTATGGATGTTCGGAGATTAACAACTCCTACGTCACCCCTTCTTTTCCTTGGGAAGGATCCACTAGCAGACTTTGATTTATACAACACTTTGTACAAACTCATTTCAACTTAAGAATTATCTCTTGCCTAATTGAAACTCCTAGCACACTCTCGATTGTAGGCTTCAACCTCACAATCCGCCTAATGTTTAACGTCTCTTATGTAAAGACTACAAACACAATCTTTAATGTCTTTGTGCAAAGAATCACTCAACTAAACTTTGAAGTTCAACTCTCTTGTATATGTGTGATTGATTGTGTGTGAGGAATTTATCTTTTAAAGTGTACATCTCAAATGTATCCTCCCACAAGAACTTGTGCTCTCAACTAACAGATTTCTTTATGCTAACTACCCATACTTTGAATTCCCTTGTAAAGCTCATGTTTGATTTTCAAGATGTTGTATTTATAGGCCCCAACAATGATATATATGTTACACACAATAATATGACCGTTTTAAAAGTTATGCACTATTTCTAAAATTGCAACAGTTAAATTCGTCTTGCTGGACATTTTCCCGAGCTTAAATTGGTTGGTCAACGGTTCAAACTGGTCAGCGGTTGAAAACTGGTAAGTGGTTGAACTGGTCAGCGGTTTAAAACTTGTCAACGGTTGAAAACAGTTCAGCGGTTGAACTGATCAGCGGTTGGTCAGCTGTTGAAACTAGTCAGCGGTTCAATCTGGTCAGTATCTCTACCACAGCTCAACCGGTGTGCTGTGCAAAACCAGTAGCTTCATTGCCATTTATCAGCTTCTTAAGCTTCAATTCAGACTTTGACTTCTAAAGATGATTTGTAAATCATAGTCTTATCTTTCCAACGCATAGTGAATCGGTTCATTCCAATAAGCGAGTTGAGAGATATATCCAAGACACCGCAACTGCTCATACACAACTGATTGCTATTTTTGTGCAATTAGTTTGGTAATTCAGTAACCGGTTTGGCCTAGATACCATTTGATTTTGCCCAACTAACGTGAAATATGACTTGTTCATATTGAGTTTTCTGATCAGGAAAGTTGACGGATTCATTTGAATCATCCATCTGAGAGATATAGGCAAAATACTAACGCTGCTCATTTTGAACCGTTTGCAGAATCCGAAATGTCTTGTCTGAACTTCAATCAGTGGTTTGACCTAGATAACATTCGAACTGGTCCGACCAGTCTGATGTATGACTTGTAGATAATTTAATTGACGTTCCAACCGTTTTTGCCTTAGGTCATTCCGATCTCTGTTTTGTAAGGTATGCTCAAAATACTGTACGTCGCCAGAATTCAACCGGTTGCGAAATTGAAGTTCCAGCTTCCAACTTGATGTATCAACTTCACACTTGAGTAAATATGTTATAAACACAATTCCAAGTTTTGTTATCATCAAAATAAAGATTGCTAGTGTTTCTGCAACAAACATACGGGTAAAATTTTGGAATTGTTGTTCCTGCATCCGCCTCATTGATTACTCCATCTCAAATTGCCTTTGAGCTTCACGTGCTTCCATTTTTTCCTATAGTCGTGCTTCTCGCTGCTTCTTCTGCCTCTATTGCTTTCTCCCATTGTGCTTCTCTCGCTGCTTCCATGGATTCCATATCCCTTATTTTTTCTTCCATTTCCTTGAAATTTTCTGTAACATCCGAAGCAGTGCCATATCCATGGCAATGGCTACGCTTATATTTCTCAGGAAAAACTTGGCTAGGCAACGGACCAGCTCCTAAACATCGAACTCAACCAGAATGCTCAGGCCCGAACTGAAACGTCTGCTTATTCATTTTCTTAAAAAGTACTAGAAATTTTTATTTTTATTTTTTTTAAACCTCATATAGCATTCGGCCGAATCACTTTGGCACCTTGCACCGTATATTCTCGTATGACCTCTAAACTTAACCAAATCACAAACGGCCAAAAACATTAACTTCCTAACTCAATAAGGCACTGTCCAGTCCAAGGCAATAGGCTAAAAGCCAACCAAGAACTCAAACGAGCCTCTGGACCGAAGCACAAAGTTGTTGTCAAGAAAATCATAGTAGCAGCGGTTGCACTTCCTTGCGCCGTTTGCAAGGCTAATGGCCATTGTGGCTTGAACCACCGACCAGAGCCTCTTGCCAACATCCTAAGGTAAGGTTTGAACCATGGCTAAGGACTCTAGGCCAGCCACAATCCAAGCCAACACCTACGACAAACCTGAAGCTCCACCCGAGAACACATGCTGGACCGTGGAGGGTGTAGCTTGTTTTGCTGTCAAATGAAGGATCCAATGGTTATGAGGTTAACCATGGTCTATGCTAGACATGCTAAGGTGTTTTATGAGTCATGGCTAAGGGCTAGAAGCCAACCACAACCCATCTAACATCTCAAAATTCGAAACCCAACACACTCAACAAAACCAGAAAATTTAAAACCGATGGGGGTTGTTCTTGTTTGTTTGAAAAACCGATGGGACCATGAACCAAGCCATGAAAGGACATCTTGGTCACGTCCTAGACATGCCAAGGAGGGGTTCTAACCATGGCTACAGCCCCTAGGACAGACAAGATTCGAACTCTTCCTTAGACAATCCAAACAAAAAAATTCGAGTCTCATAATTTGCAACATGGAGAGTTGCTGTCAAAATGGTTTTTTCTGGGGCGAAAGGGCTCAAACCAATGGACAAATCCCTTCCTAACACACCCTATATTATGTCTAAAAGCAGCCTTGAGCCCCTGTAAATCGAGCCAACCCTGAAACCACAAAACATCAAAACCGTGAAGAACAAGTGGGGACCGAAATTATGTGCAGATTTTTCTTTGAAAGTTGCTGTCCAAATTCGGTTTTGCCATGGAAATCATGATCATGTAATGTTTTAAAATATTTATATAACTTGATTGAAGAGAAAAGAAATAATATAAACATGCCTTGGATTTGCTTGAATAAGAAAACAAACTAGTGCGACGACATGGCGCGGCGGAGACGGAGTGTTCTTCTTTTGTTTCTTACTTTTCTCTCTTGTTTCTCCCTTGCTTTCTCACGATTTTTCTTCTTATTCTTCTCTGAAATTTCGAAAATATGGAGAGGAGAGAAGGCGAGGAATGAAATGGGGAAGTTGCAAAGTATTTGGGAGGTAGAATGGCAAGGTAAAAACTTTTCAATCCTTGAGTTGAGAGATAAAGGGAAATGATTGATTTGATTTGATTTAAAAATGAGGTTGGCCGATTTTTATCATTCAATTAAGGTAGAAAAATTGCTTAATTATTAATTATTGATGATTAAAAGGTGAGGGATTATCTACCAAGAAAAGGGATAAGGAAAGGAATCAAAATTTGTGAGTTGTCAAATTTAATTCAAATATTTTAATGAGGTGACAGAAATCTTGCTTGATAAAATGGGTAGGAAAATTGCTTAATTAATAATTATTGAGGATTTAAAGTTGAAGGAATTATTCTACCATGAAGGGATAAGGAAGGATATCAAAATGGAGAGTTGACAAATCAAAGTTAATTCTTTAAAGGGGGTGGCCGAATTTTATATGATAATGGGAGGAAAAAATTGCTTAAATAATGTATTTTAAATCTTTAGAATTTTATCTACCCATTAAATATTTTAGTGAATTAATAAATTAATTATTGAACCTAAAGGAATTTATTTAATACTTATCTCAAATTACTTAAATAAATCCTTTAAACATTCTTTTACATTAAATTAACTTATTACGTATCTTAATTAAATTCTAGGAATGTTTTCTTAATATTAAATTTTATCTATATATTCCAATACCAGTCCGGCCTCACTTATTTAACTGAAAAGATAGTAACTAAACAACTGCGATATAAAATAAATAATCAAGACTAAATAACTTTAAAATGCCTAAAAATAAAGAAATCATTTTTAATTTAAATACTTGAAATTATGCATGGCTTGTACATAGTCTGATTTACGGGTTCTACAACTCTCCCCCCCTTAAAAGGAATTTTGTCCTCGAAATTAAAACTCACCGAATAACTCGGGATAACGACTCCTCATCTCTGGCTCAGAGTCCCACGTAGCTTCCTCCTCTGAATGATTAAGCCATTTGACTTTCACTCGCTTAACCAGTTTGTTCCGAAGCTTCTTTTCCTGTCTGTCTAAGATCTGCACTAGTCTCTCCTCATAAGACAGGTTCGGAGTGAGCTGCAACGGCTCGAAGTTCAAGACATGCGAAGGATTCGCCATATACTTCCTCAGCATAGAGACGTGGAACACATTGTGTACTCCGGCAAGATTCGGAAGAAGAGCAACACGATAAGCTAACGTCCCAACCCTGTTGAGGATCTCAAATGGTCCGATGAATCTCGGACTGAGCTTTCCTTTCTTCCCGAACCGCATGACACCTTTCATAGGTGCTACCTTCACAAAAACATGGTCGCCAACGGCAAACTCTAGATCTCTCCTCCTCTAATCCGCATAGCTCTTCTGTCGGCTCTGAGCAGTCCTCATCCTATCACGGATCTTGACTACTACATCGGCAGCCTGCTGAATAATCTCTGGACCCAATTCTGATCTCTCTCCTACCTCATCCCAATGAACCGGCGATCTGCACTTACGACCATACAGTGCTTCATACGGAGCCATACCTATAGACGACTGAAAATTGTTATTATAGGTGAACTCTACCAATGGCAAATTCGACTCCCAACTCCCTGAGAAATCGATGACACATGCACGGAGAAGATCTTCCGAAATCTGGATAACTCTCTCTGATCGACCATCTGTCTGAGGGTGGAAAGCTGTGCTAAACAACAACTTCATACCCACTGCTGAATGCAGACTCTTCCAAAATGCGGAAGTGAATCTAGGATCTCGGTCAGACACTATAGAAACGGGAATATCATGAAGTCTAACTATTTCTCGGATATACAACTCTGCATACTGAATCTTGGTGAAAGTTGTTTTGATAGGCAAGAAGTGCGCTGATTTGATAAGATGATCAACAATCACCCACATAGCATTTGATCCTCTGACTGAATTCGGCAAACCGGTCACAAAGTCCATGGTAACATTCTCCCACTTCCACTCGGGAATAGGAAGAGGCTTGAGCAAGCCTGCTGGTCTCTGATGTTCTGCTTTCACTAACTGGCACGTCAGACACTCGGATACAAAACGTCTGATATCCTTCTTCATTCCTGGCCACCAATACAACAACTGCAGATCTTTGTACATCTTCGTACTCCCAGGATGGATAGAGTACGGCGACATATGGGCCTTGGATAGAATATCTGCTCGAATAGAATCACTGCTAGGAACCCACATTCTGTCTCGGTATCTCACAATACCGTCACTAACTGTATACAAGACACTGCCCTTGGCCTCATCTCTCTGCTTCCACTTTGCCAACTGCTCATCTTCTGACTGACCACTGCGAATACGGTCTAGAAGAGGAGACTGAATCTTCAAAGTAGATATACGGGGAACTCTACCTCGAGGATAAGTCTCTAGATCAAACCTCTGCATCTCAGACTAAAGAGGCCTCGAAATCGCTAGATGAGCCATCACTGCGACTTTCCTGCTCAATGCATCCGCAACTACATTAGCTTTGCTCCGGTGGTAGCTAATGTCACAGTCATAGTCCTTCACTAGCTCCAACCAACGCCTCTGACGCATATTCAGCTCTTTCATTGTAAAGAAGTACTTGAGGCTGTTATGATCGGCAAAGATCTGGCACTTCTCTCCGTACAAATAATGCCTCCAAATCTTCAAGGCAAAAACTACGGCTGCCAACTCTAGATCGTGGGTAGGGTAATTCTTCTCATGGGTCTTCAGCTGACGAGAAACATACGCTATCACCTTCCCATGCTGCATCAACGCTGCGCCTAGACCGAGCTTCGAAGCATCGGTATACAAAACAAAGTCTCCGGGCCCTAACGGCATGGCCAAAACTGGCGCTGATATAAGAGCTTGCTTCAAAGTATCGAAGCTCTTCTGACACTCATCGCTCCACACAAATTTAACATTCTTCTTTGTCAACAACGTGAGTGGAACTGCGATAGAGGAGAATCCCTGAATAAACTTCCGATAATATCCTGCTAGCCCAAGGAAACTACGGATCTCTGATGCATTCTACGGCACAACCCAATCTCTGACTGCTGCAACTTTCGCTGGGCCTACCTCAATACCACTGCTAGAAACGATGTGGCCTAAGAACTCCAGCTTCTCTAACCAAAATTCGCATTTACTGAACTTTGCGAATAACTTATGCTTCTGTAGGGTCTGCAAAACTGCGGTCAGATGTCTGCTGTGATCCTCTTGATTCTTTGAGTAGACGAGAATGTCGTCTATGAATACTATTACAAACTGATCAAGATACGACTGAAATACGCGATTCATGAGATCCATGAAGATCGCTGGCGCATTTGTCCAACCGAACGGCATCACAAGGAACTCGAAGTGGCCATAACGAGTCCTAAAAGCAGTCTTGAGAACATCAGCATCTTTCACCCTCAACTGGTGATAACCAGAACGCAGATCAATCTTTGAGAAAACTGAAGCTCCCTGCAACTGGTCAAATAAATCTTCAATCCTCGGAAGTGGGTATTTGTTCTTCACTGTAACCCTGTTCAACTCCCGGTAATCAATGCAAAGCCTCATCGTACCATCCTTCTTCTTCACAAACAATACTGGCGCGCCCCATGGTGAAAAACTCGGGCGAATGAACTTCTTGTCAAGAAATTCCTGAATCTGCTTCTTAAGTTCTGCCATCTCTGTCGGTGCTAATCGGTACAGTGCTTTGGAGATCAGAGCCGTACCTGGCATAAGCTCAATAGAAAACTTCACCTCTCACTCGGGTGGCATACCAGAGACATCATTAGGAAATACGTCTAGAAAATCCGTAACAATTGGGACATCGGAGGCTAACTGACTGGGTGCCTCGGGAACGGATATGAAAGTTGTCAAAAACGCTCGACACCCTCTATGCATGAGCTTCCTAGCCCTGACACATGATATCAAACGCGTTAAATGAAAGTACCTGTCTGGCTCAAATAAGAACTGCTCCATCCCAGGCGGTCGGACTAGAACAGATCTCCGCTGGAAGTCGATCAAAACTATGTTCCTTAGTAGCCAGTCCATCCCCAGAATGATATCAAACTCTGGCATCCGCAAAACGATAAGATCCGCATAAACAAGATTGGATTGCCATAAAGCTCGAGGTCTATGTCTCGGATCACATTAGTAGCTGTCATCTCCTCACCAGAAGGCAATACTACAGAATAGGCTATATCTAGCCCAATGGTCTTGACCTTGAGAAAATTAGCGAAGATCTCCGAAATGAACGAATGAGTAGCCCCTGAATCTATCAAGGCTTTCGTAGGTGAACCAGCTATAAAAATTCTCCCTGAAAGATTGGAACACTAAGCTGAACACAATAGTTACAAGAACTAAACTTATAGACATGCGAAGGTCAAAGTCCTTCTAACCTAAATTCCCGAAAGTAACACTAATTAGAGCATGCAATCCTATCGCAATTCTAAATTCAATATCTCAACTCAAAACATAAATTCCCAAAACATTGAATTTCAAATATTAATTTAAAGCTTTAAGGTACCTGTCATGAGTATGGTCTCCGGGTTCGTCTCTGCTGCATGGAGAGTAAAGACTCTGCCTTGGGTAGGCGGACTCCTCTGTGGGCATTGCTGCAGCAAGTGGTCTGGACAACCACACTTGTAACACTTCCCTGAACCATACATACACGCTCCAGCATGGCAGCGTGTGCACTTAGGACAGACTGGGTGCTCAAAAGTCCTCGGGACTGCGCGTCCCCGCTGCTGCTGCTGTCCTCTGTTTCTGGGTGGGCCGTGGAAAGGCCTCTTATTCTGTGGCTGCTGCTGAGGAGGAGGGAGGTGCGGTACTTGGACTGGTCGCTTGCCCTGGCGATCCCTCTCAATGTCAATCAGATCCTGCTCTGCAATTAGATCTCTAGAGACGGCGACATCATAAGTAGTAGGGCCAGCCACCCTAACATCACGGTGCAAGATCGGCCGCAGACCATCTAGAAAATGCCGCAACTTGGCTCCAGCATCACTTGCAATCAGGGGCACGAAATGGCAAACCCTCTCAAACTTACGGATGAACTCCCTAACAGTCAAGTCTCCCTGCCTCATGGTCATGAACTCCCTTGTCAACCTGGCACGCACCTCGTCAGTAAAATATTTAGAGTAGAATACCTCTGTAAAGCGCGCCCAGCTCAGAGTAGCCACATTCAAGGCTACAGATGCTCCTTCCCACCATAAGCGGGCATCTTCTCCCAACAGATAGGTCGCACATCGAACTCGGTCCTCATCTCCAAGCCCCATGAACTCGAAGATAACCTCGAGAAACTTTATCCAGCCCTCAGCAATCATGGTATCTGTCGTCCCTGAGAACTCCTTAGGTCTCATTTTCAAGAACCGCTCATAGGTAGCCTCAACCCCCGTCGGCCTGGCTACCCCAGCATTGTTCCCCGCAAACTGTGCGAAGAACTGCGTCATCACAGCTAGCATCTGGGCGTTCATGTCCGGTGGAGGTGGAGGTGGTAAATCTCTCTCCTGCCTCTGATTCTCATTGTCCTCCTGGCGAGGCTCATCATCTCTCGTGCGCTCAAGAATGCGTCTAGGAGGCATACTATTCCATACATACAACCCATACGTAACCAACATGCATAATTTCTATTATTTCTTTAAAATTAAATAAATACTGCATAATCATAATTTGGACATAAATTATTTCATGAAAACATGCTGTTAAAATATTTCATGCTTTAAAAGAAATGCGTAAACGTAAAACTTACAGACCGAAGACGTGACTTCGTGAGCTTCTCGAGATCAGTAGTAGTACAACTCTTTACAAGAACATAGGCTCTGATACCAACTGTCGAGGCCCCGTATTTTCGTACTTGAAAATTTGCGGAATAATTTAAAATTTTCTCTATAAATAAATTAAAATGCCTCATTCATAAAATATACTGATAAAAAGATTCAATGTTTAAAGTAGCAGCAGAAGTAAATAATGTTTTCAAAATAACAACTTAAAATAATTCAACAAAATAAAAACTGAGTCTGGAATAAAAATAATAAGTGCTGAAAATGAGGTCCTCAGGTTCCTACTACTGCCGACCCAAGATGGCCCACTGGTCCCCGACCTCATCAGTACCTACAACAATCAAGTCTAGTGAGTCTAAAGACTCAGCATTCATATATCATGGATAACAAGTAAAAATATCGTAAAATCTGGCGTAACGTAAAATATCATATCATAGAGCGTAACGTGAAAATTCGTGCCATGAATAATTATAAATACGTGCATAACTGAAAAATCGTAAGTGAAATGTTTGCTCGATAGAGCCCTGTCATAAAATAGCATATCATAATTTTCTGTTGAGAATATGTTCTACGCAAGTGGCCCTTAACATGAATTGAATTGTCTGATCAGACTAAACCACAGTATACTGGGCGGTAGAGATCATCACAGCCCTTGGACAGGATATCCGTACCCATACATGAACATTAATCGGTCAGTAGCCACCGGATGAAGTAATAATCCAATAAGCTGCAATCTCATGAGTGTGAAATGGCCACAAGACATATCACATATATATCAAAAATAAACTTTTATATTTATGCACGTAATATAATTAAATTCCTAAGTTATTTTACCAATTGGGTTGGATCGTTCCCAGGCTCTCTGCGACCTAATTCTAACATGAAAAACATGCAAATAACTTGACTTGACCATGCAAATAACTTAACTTGACCAACGCTTCAAAATCAAACTAAAACGAGAGTATTACGCCCAACAATCTTAATATTTAACCATGACTCCGTACCAACCCGAACCAACATCGAACCATCATTTAGTCATGATTAAAATACACCTAAAATACTGGAAAATAATTACCAAGGGCTGTAATACACGAAAATTATGCATGGAGGACAAAATCATGAAACGCTCTTTCGAGAGTCACTTTGGCACCTTGCACCGTATATTCTCGTATGACCTCTAAACTTAACCAAATCACAAACGGCCAAAAACATTAACTTCCTAACTCAATAAGGCACTGTCCAGTCCAAGGCAATAGGCTAAAAGCCAACCAAGAACTCAAACGAGCCTCTGGACCGAAGCACAAAGTTGTTGTCAAGAAAATCACAGTAGCAGCGGTTGCACTTCCTTGCGCCGTTTGCAAGGCTAATGGCCATTGGGGCTTGAACCACCGACCAGAACCTCTTGCCAACATCCTAAGGTATGGTTTGAACCATGGCTAAGGGCCCTAGGCCAGCCACAATCCAAGCCAACACCTACGACAAACCCGAAGCTCCACCCGAGAACACATGCTGGACCGTGGGGGGTGTAGCTTGTTTTGCTGTCAAATGAAGGATCCAATGGTTATGAGGTCAACCATGGTCCATGCTAGATATGCTAAGGTGTTGTATGAGTCATGGCTAAGGGCTAGAAGCCAACCACAACACATATCCTTTAAACATTCTTTTACATTAAATTAACTTATTATTTATCTTAATTAAATTCTAGGAATGTTTTCTTAATATTAAATTTTATCTATATATTCCAATTCCAGTCCGACCTCACTTATTTAACTAAAAAGATAGTAACTAAACTACTGCGATTTAAAATAAATAATCAAGACTAAATAACTTTAAAATGCCTAAAAATAAAGAAATCATTTTTAATTTAAATACTAGAAATTATGCATGGCTTATACGTAGTTTGATTTACGGGTTCTACACAACCATCAAGACCTCAATTAACATAATCATCAGAATCACCTGCATCAATCACACCTAATGAGTCTAAATACTCAAGACATCATATTCTTGATAACAAGTACTACATATACAGATCACATGCAACCGTGAAAAATACTTGTACTTAAAATATCGATTTCATGAAGATGCATAAACTTATAACAATAACATTTTCATAAACATAATGCATAAACTTTAAATAAAAACATAATGATGCATCAACTTTAAACATAAACAGTTCATAAACATAAACATGTTTGTAATCATATCCATATTCATGTTCATATTCGTATTCATATTCATATTCGTATTCATAATCATATTCATGTTTGTTGAATTCAGATCGTGATTGTGACTCGTATTCTTAATCGTATTGGGCGATGGATCCATCTACATAAAACCACAGTACCGGGCGGCGGGGACATCAGCAACACTTTCACCGGTCAACTAAGTCAATGGCCAATATATCAACATATTCGTATTCGTATCATGTATTCGTATTTGTATTCGTATCAATGGAAACACGATCGTCGGGCTCCCACTAGGATCATAACCTCACGATATTTCCAACATGTCATCGTATTTAGTCACAATCCCTTCACGTCCTTCAATATGTCGTATTTCCATCACTTAATAAAAACATGCATATAATATCATTTTTATTTTAAACCAAGCATGCAACATATCTTTTAAATGTCCAAATTAAACCATAATAATTCATGAACATTTAAAAATCATATTTCAACATAAAAAAATTCATAATCATGTGAAATAATCATATTAGCATATAAAACAGCAATTAGAGCACTGCCATGACGTTTACTAATTTCCAGGTATAAAAAGACCGTTTTACCCCTGAACGTGACATTTTTTGTTTTTGATTTTTTTATTTATTTGACTCTAACATGTCCCAAATAATTATTTAAGTTTAAATAAAAATTCCCATAATTTAATTTAGCTTAAAAACTAGACTTTATAATTAATTCGTAATTAGACGTTTTGAAGTGTTTTAATACCGAAAAATTCCAAACTTTAATATAAATTCCTAAATTCAAAATTTAGTCTTTTTATATTATTTTAGCCCTTGTGAATCACAACTCGATCCCCATGAGCCGTGTTTCGATTATTTTAGCTTTTAAAAACCCTAACTTGACCTATTTGTTTCGACCCCGAGCCATCTTTAGATTTTCTCAAGCCACCCTCGAACCATGATGAATTAAACCCTGACCAACACCCTTAGACACCCTACTGGACCTTAGGAACCCACGAAAACCATCCCTAGGCCCATAATCGAAGCATAACAGCTTGCACCTGAAGTGGCCGAGATATTCCATGTGGGCACTCATGTTTGTATCCCTAGGACTCTAGCCAATGACTCGGCTCCCGAACCAGCTCCTTTAGAACTCACCTAGGACCCTTAGGATGCACCCTAGCCCAACACTTGAACCCCAAGCCGAGCCAAAAACTCCTGCACAAGCGCTGAACCTGCGCTCCTTCCTTAGCAGCTTTCGGGTAGGAGTCCTTGTTGGCAAGGACTCCTCCCAAGCCCCGTAGCTCGAGTCCTAGCATGGCTAGGACTCTTAACTTGACTCCCCCCATGACCTTGGCTAGCCCCTGGACCCACCCAATGCCCAGCCGAGCCGTCAAGGACAAAGACCGAACCCTTATCTTCCCATAACAGCAACCCGCTTTACCAACTTCTTGTTTCGTGATTTCCAGCGTGTGTATTGTGATCTTAGGAATATAAAAATCATGTAAAACCATACTTTAACGTGTCCTAGTCATGGCAGCCCTTAAACCATACAAAAACATGATTTTTGAAGGAGTATACAAGCCAAAATATTGACATATGATGAATTTCGATTATAAATAAAAGTGACACTTGATTTCCAAACTTTTCATGCATAAAATCTTAATATGGTGTGATTATGAGTAAAAGGAGAATATGGCGTGCATTTGCGTATTTAACGCACGAAAAACCATTGACGAGTGCGAAGAACTAGGACGACAACCTTGGCTAGAAGTTCCTTGAAGCCTTCCAACTAGATGCTTTTCCCCTTGATTTCCTTGTGTGTGCGTGTGTTTTGCTTGGTGGGGGAGTGTTTGCAAATTTTTGGGGAGATTTGAGAAAGTGGCGTTAGTTTATGAATTAATGGGGAAGGTTTTGGGTATTTTATAGTTTAATTAATCACTAATTAGGCTTAGGCCCATTAAGTAGGTAATTTAGGCCCATTAAGCCCATTATTGATCAATTAAAATATTAAAAATAATTTTGCTTAAATAATTTTGTGAATTTATTAGCCAGGTTGCCAATACGTTCGTATTTTTGTTGAAAATCCAACACCGATAAAAATTACGTCTCGACGTATAAATTCACTTCAAAAGCCCTTATTTTCAAAAATAAGAAAAAGCATCACCCTTAATTTAAATAATTAGAAACAATTATTTTAATAAAAACGTTTTACAATTTTCAGCCATCGGTCTCTGTTTCTCGATCGCAACTCGAATAACCTTTAAAAATACATTTTAATGCAATCATGTAGAAAATATTTTTTAAAATGTAAATATGCACATCATAATTAATTAATGCAATTAAAAAATTTAATTGAAATACACAAGGAATTTAATAACTTGCGTGCATGTGGTTCGCGTGGACCTTTAAATTTTCGGGGCGTTACAATCTTCCCCCCTTAAATTGAATTTCATTCTCGAAATTCGTTTATCCTTGAAAACCCAAAGTTTAGACTTAGTTCTAGTATCTCAAAAATCCACGATTCTTCTGCGCTACTTTGATAAACTTAAGTTCCAGAATGTCCTTACGTCTCCTTGATCCCAATTAATTTTTACCTTCTAAATCCTTATTTGCAATTCGCCACTTAAAAAGACCCATAATGACTTAGTTTTGTTACTATTATAACCTCGAATTTCAACTTTTCTTAAAATTCCCAATATTACAATATGAATGACCATGCTTATCGTATATTATTTTCCTTATTTTATACCCAAAATGTTCATCAGCCTATCCAATTTCAATCTTAAAATCCCAAACACATCCGCTAATGCTTAAATTTTTCAAGCCTAATATCGATTCATTCTTAAAAATCCTTGATTAACATTCCTTATAATGTTATAACCCAAAATATTTCAAGGTTCTAAATATCTTAAAGTCCAAATCATCGAAAATCCTTATCATTTAACACAGCTGATTCTCGCTTATTGCTAAACTAGTCCCCAAATTCCTTAAAAATTGCAAAATATATTCTTAATTTACTCAAAAATTCCCAATAGGTTCTTAAATTTCGAAAATTCTACAATTAAACGATAAATTTTTGGCATTCTTAATTTCCTTCTACATGTTTCCCATAAAATAATTTCGATAAATTTAAGCTTATTTACCTAAAATCAATTTTTATAACCAATTTTACCTTTCATCAAACTTAAAATCATAATTTATACATTTTTATACTCCCAAAGTTGTTGCAATCCTCGAATAATTATTCCTTAGGTGAAATTCCCAAATATTAATTCAACTAGTAACCATGAATCATAAATATTTTTTTTAGAAAAATCTACGTGTCCCAAAATCATTCAAAATATTCATGATCAACTTATGACCCAAAAAGTAGAACGTCAATACTAAAACCCAAAAATCAACATAGTCCAGTTCCACCACAAAGCCAACATGCGTTGAAATCGTATAATTTCTTATTTCATATCGTATCACGTATAAAAATTCTAAAGCATATAAATCAAATATTAACATAAAGCTATTAAACATGCGGCATAAACATATAATTCATATACTTATGAAGGTAACATCGTAAAATCATATAAAGCATGTAAACTTACAGATTGAGGCTTGACGACTGAGCTTCCCGGCACTGACGGTGGCACAACCCTTTACAGGACCTTTGCTCTGATACCAACTGAAACGTCTGCTTATTCGTTTTCTTAAAAAGTACTAGAAAATTTTTTTTTTTGAACCTCACATTGCATTCGGCCGAATCATAAAATATTTTGGAACCATTTTAAAAGTAAAACAACCAACTATTTTATCAACCCAAAAACATTATTTGAAAAGTATAACACATACTATAACCTCTCAAAAATCACTCATAAATGAATCGTCTTAAAAATATCTTTAACATAACTTAAAACCATAAATCATAACTAATACGGAAAACTAGCGTCGGTCCTCAGGTTATGTCCACCTTCAGTCCAGCAAAGTCAACCATCAAGACCTCCATTAACATAATCATCAGAATCACCTGCATCAATCACACCTAATGAGTCTAAATACTCAACACATCATATTCTTGTTAACATGTACTACATATACAGATCACATGCAACCGTGAAAAATACTTGTACTTAAAATATCGTTTTCATGAAGATGCATAAACTTAAAACAATAGCATTTTCATAAACATGATGCACAAACTTTAAATACAAACATAATGATGCATCAAATTTAAACATAAACATTTTCATAAACATAAACATGTTCATAATCATATCCATATCCATGCTCATATTCGTATTCATATTCATATTCGTATTCATGTTTGTTGAATTAAGATCATGATTGTGACTCATATTCTTAATCGTATTGGGCGATGGATCCATCTACATAAAATCACAAGTACTAGGCGACGGGGACATCAACAACACTCTCACCGGTCAACTGAGTCCATGGCCAACATATCAACATATTCGTATTCGTATTCGTATTCGTATCAATGGAAACACGATCGTCGGGCTCCCACTGGGACCATAACACTCACGATATTTCCAACACGTCATCGTATTTAGTCACAATCCCTTCACGTCCTTCAATATGTCGTATTTCTATCACATAATAAAAACATGCATATAATATCATTTTTCTTTTAAACCAAGCATGAGACATATCTTTTAAATGTCCAAATTAAACCATAATAATTCATGAACATTTAAAAATCATATATATTTCAACATATAAAAATTCATAATCATGTGAAATAATCATATTAGCATATAAAATAGCAATTAGAGTATTGCCATGACGTTTACTAATTTCCAGGTGTAAAAAGACCGTTTTACCCCTGAACGTGACATTTTTCATTTTTGACTTTTTCTTGATTTATTTGACTCTAACATGTCCCAAATAATTATTTAAGTATAAATAAAAATTCTCATAATTTTATTTAGCTTAAAAACTAGATTTTTTAATTAATTAGTAATTAGACATTTTGAAGGCGTTTTAATCCCGAAAAATTCAAAAATTTAATATAAAATTCCTAAATTCAAAATTTAGTCTTTTTATATTATTTTAGCCCTCATGAACCACAACTCGACCCCCGTGAGCTGTGTTTCGATTATTTTAGATTTTAAAAACCATAACTTGACCTGTTTGTTTCGACCCCGAGCCATCTTTCGATTTTCTCGAGCCACCCTCGAACCATGATGAACCAAACCCTGACCAACACCCTTAGATACCCTACTGGACCTTAGGAACCCACGGAAACCATCCCTAGCCCCATAACCGAACCATAACATCTTGCACATGAAGTGGCCGAGAAATCCCATGTGGACAAGGACTCATGTTTGTATCCCTAGGACTCTAGCCAACAAATCGGCTCCCAAACCAGCACCTCTAGAACTTGCATAGGACCCTTAGGACACACTCTAGCTCAACCTTTGAACCCCAAGCCTAGCCCACAACTCCTGCACAAGCGCTGAACCTGCGCTCCTTCCTTAGCAGCTCTCGGGTAGGATTCCTTGTTGGCAAGGACTCCTCCCAGGACCCAGCCAATGCCCAGCCGAGCCGTCAAGGAGCAAGACCGAACCCTTATCTTCCCAAAACATCAACCTGCTTTACCATCTTGTTGTTTCGTGATTTCCAGCGTGTGTAGTGTGATCTTAGGACTATAAAAATCATGTAAAACCATACTTTAACGTGTCCTAGTCATGGCAGCCCTTATACCATACAAAAACATGATTTTTGAAGGAGTATACAAGCCAAAAGATTGACATATGATCTGAAGGATTGTTTGTTGACCATCTTTAGGATGCTTCAAACAAAATATTCTCCAATGAGCTGCAATAGCTCGTGTTCTAAGAATGTTAACACCGATGAATTAAATCAAGTTTGGTTAAAAACCAAGCGAAAAAAACTCGAAGTAATCCTTCGTGAAGAATACTGTTATATTAGAAGACATTTTATCTTATGTAAACTGAATAACCGAAAAGGGATAGATTAGTTTTTGAATTCATCAGTTCAGAACTGAACTGACGTATAATCTAACTGATCCAAACAGTTTGAAAACAATAGTTAAACAGTTAAATACACAAGATATATTTATGGATGTTCGGAGACTTCAACTGCTCCTACGTCACCCCTTCTACCGCCTCGGGTAGGATCCACTAGAAGACTTTGATTTATACAACACCTTGTACAAATCCACTCAGCTAGGACTTACACTACTGCCTAAACTGAACTCCTAGACTAGACTTAAGGCAGCACCTTCCAGTCAACACTTCTTTAATGTATATGTGAAAAAGACTACATACACAAGTTTAACATCTTTGTGCAAGACTGTATTTGAGTGAACGAGAGTGTTTGTGTGTGAGAACTGAACAAGGATGTTCTCACACACTGAGGGAAATAAGCTTCTTATCTAAGCTGATATAACTATGAAGAGTTCTCTCTGGGCTTATTGCTTCTGAAAGCTGATGTGCAATGAGCGTGCCTTTTCTTTTCTCTGGTATATGCTTTAAAGCTTCTTTTCTTTTTCTACTTCTTGTTGAGCCTTCACTGATCTTCTCTTTATAAAGGCGAAAAAACTGATCATACGGTGAGGCTCATTTGTTGCATCTGTTGCATCTTGAATACGTTTCTTTTACTTTGTGTCTCGACTTTTCGACTGCCCTTCTGAAATGTTTTTTCTTTAATGCTCTGATGCAACGTCCATTATTGTCCCTTAACTGGACAATGGCTTTGTACCTTCACATACAGCTAGATTCCACTTGAAAGAGTTTGTCTTCATCCATAACTGAAAGATTCTGACTGATGCTTCGAACTGGCAGTTGAACTGATATTCAGTTGGGCTGGTGAAATCTGTTGACTCGTCAGTGGAACTGATTTCACTCTTGTTCAGTTGGACTGATCAGCTGGGTTTCTTCATCAGTTGAATACTCTTTTGGCTGGTCAGGCTTCTGAGGTTCTCCTGCTGAACCACCTATCAACTGGACAATCAGCTGCACTGCTCAATTGACGTAACAGTTAGACTGATTCATTTTGTGCGATCAGTTGGGTCTTCAGTTTGCGATGTAAACAGCTCGTGAATGATCCTAGATGCTGCACACTAAGGTAGATTATTAGTAACACAATTAACAAGTTTTGTTATCATCAAAATCAAGATTGCGGACTTGAAAAGTTCCAACAATCTCCCCCTTTTTGATGATTACAAAAACTTGAGCTGTTAAGGGCAATATATTCAGTTCAAGGGTTAGTATATTCAAACATAAAAAAAAACTCCTCCTTTATAACTGAATTTAAAGAAATTTTGAATAAACAAAAACTCCCTCTTCAAAACTGAATTTAAAAAAAAAAACTTAAGAGAGATGAACATAATTAAGAAACTACTTTTCAGTTGATGAAAAGGAAAGAATTTTTCTCAACTACTGAATTTTAAAACTTATAGACAATACTTTTAGTTTGAGAGAAAAACGAAAAGCTCCCCCTCAGAAACTGAATAAAACCCGTAAATGATAGATAAAAACATATATGTGTATATTCTTTCTTATTTATATAGTCATTCATTCAGAGATTATAATCATTCAGGCAATGTAGACAAGAAATTTGAAAATATCCATTCAGTCACAATGAAACACAGCCAAACGAATATGATGTTTATTTAAATAAATTTCCTTGTATTTACATCTGACTACATACATCAATTGAACAAGAAAAATTACTACAACATTATCATATTTAAACAACATCAGATATCAGTTGGTTTTTGCGACAAAACTGGATATACCATCAACTGGTTGCTCGACTGCTTGAACTGCTGCATTGGTTGTGAGTTCATTTGGCTAAGGAAACGAGTTAAACTGCTTGAACTTGACTTCTTCGCAGACTAATTGGTCGAGCAGGCTCTGACTAGGCTCAACTGGAATGCAGCTGGTGATTTAATCAACCAACGTCCCAGAATGGATGAGTTTCGTCTAAAGAACAGCTGAACTGATATGCTTGCAACTGAAAACTTGTTCAACGAGCAATTTAGCTGTGCATCTTTGCAGATGATTCTCAGTCCCCTGCAAACTGATTAAAACCCCTAAGCAAAGAGTCTAAAGAAGTGGCTACAATATTAGTTGCAGAGCCAATCCTCTCAACTCTTACTAAAGAGCGACATATAAATATTTTCAAATACTTTTGAAAAGAGTATGAGATACTTTTAAATAGCTTTTAACAATATTTTAGAGTAAAATTTTAAAAACAATTTTCTTCAAATGTTCTTCTTAGAACAACCGGCTCTGATACCAATTGAATGATCGTTTGCTGAGCATCTTTAGGATGCTTCAAACAAATATTATCCAATGAGCTGCAATAGCTCGTGTTCTAAGAATATTAACTCCGATAAATTAAATCGAGTTTGGTTAAAAACCAAGCGGAAGAAACTCAAAGTAATCCTTCGTGAAGAAGACTGTTATATTAGAAAACATTTTATCTTATATAAACAGAATAACCGAAAAGGGATAGATTATTTTTTGCATTCATCCGTTCAGTTATGGTGACAACTGAACTGACGGATACTCTAACTGATTCATTTGAAAATAATAATTAAACAGTTAAATACACAAGATATGTTTATGGATATTCGGAGACATCAACTGCTTCTATGTCACCTCTTCTACCGCCTCGGGTAAGATCCACTAGAAGACTTTGATTTATACAATATCTTGTACAAATCCACTCAGCTAGGACTTACACTATTGCCTAAACTAAACTCCTAGACTAGACTGAAGGCAGCACCTTCCAGTCAACACTTCTTTAATGTCTATATGAGAAAGACTACATACACAAGTTTAATGTCTTTGTGCAAGACTATATTTGAGTGAATGAGAGTGTTTGTGTGTGAGAACTGAACAAGGATGTTCTCACACACTGAGGGAAATAAGCTTCTTATCTAAGCTGATATAACTATGAAGAGTTCCCTCTGGGCTTATTGCTTCTGAAAGCTGATGTGCAATGAGCGTTGCCTTTCTTTTCTCTCGAATATGCTTAAAAGCTTCTTTTCTTTTTCTACTTCTTGTTGAGTCTTCACTGATATTCTCTTTATATAGACGGGAAAAATGATCGTACAATGAGACTCATTTGTTGTATCCGTTCCATCTTGAATTCGTTTCTTGGACTTTGTGTCTCGACTTTTCGACTGACCTTCTGAAAAGTTTTGTCTTTAATGCTCTGATGCAACGTCTATTATTGTTCTTTGACTTGACAATGGCTTTGTACATTCACGTACAGCTTGATTCCACTTGAAAGAGTTTGTCTTCATCCATAACTGAAAGATTCTGACTGATGCTTCGAACTGGTCAGTTGAACTGATCTTTAGTTGGGCTGATGAAATCAGTTGACTCGTCAGTTGAACTGATTTCACTCTTGTTCAGTTGGACTGATCAGCTAGGTTTCTTCATCAGTTGAACACTCCTTCGACTGGCCAGGCTTCTGAGGTTCTCCTGCTAAACCACCTATAAACTGAACAATCTGCTAGACTGCTCAATTGACGTAATAGTCAGACTGATTCATTTTGTGCGATCAGTTGGGTCTTCAGTTTGCGATGTAAACAGCTCGTGAGTGATCCTAGATGCTGCACACTAAGTTAGATTATCAGTAACACAATTAACAAGTATTATTATTATCAAAATCAAGATTGTGGACTTGAAAAGTTCCAACATGTTGAATTTCGAAAATAAATCAAAGTGACACTTGATTTCCAAACTTTTCATGCATAAAATCTTAATATGGTGTGATGATGAGTAAAAGGAGAATATAGCATGCATTTACGTATTTAACGCACGAAAAACCGTTGACGATTGCGAAGAACGGGGACGACAACCTTGGCTAGAAGTTCCTTGAAGCCTTCCAACTTGATGCTTTTCCACTTAATTTTCCTTGTGTATGCGTGTGTTTTGCTTGGTGGGGGAGGGTCTGCTAATTGTTGGAGAAATTTGAGAAAGTGGCGTGAGTTTATGAATTAATGGGGAGGGTTTTGGGTATTTTATAGTTTAATTAATCACTAATTAGGCTTAGGCCCATTAAGTAGGTAACTTAGGCCCATTAAGCCCATTAGTGATCAATTAAAATATTAAAAATAATTTAGCTTAAATAAGTTTGTGAATTTATTAGCCGAGTTACAAATACATTCGTATTTTTGTTGAAAATCCAACACCGATAAAAATTACGTCTCAACGTATAAATTCACCTCAAAACTCCTTATTTTCAAAAATAAAAAAAAAAAGCATCACCCTTAATTTAAATAATCAAAAACAATTATTTTAATAAAAACGTTTTACAATTTTTAGTCATCGGTCTCCGTTCCTCGATCGCAACTCGAATAACCTTTAAAAATATATTTTAATGCAACCATGTAGAAAATATATTTTAAAATGTAAATATGAACATCATAATTAATTAATGCAATTAAAAAAATTAATTTAAATACACAAAAAATTTAATAACTTGCGTGCATGTGATTCGCGTGGACCTTTGAATTTTCGCGGCGTTACACGAACACCTCGTTGCATAAAAATTCATTAATGTCATAAAATTTATAACTTTAGCAAAATTAAAATGTGCGCATTATCGAAATGCTTGTTCGTGCACTTGTCTTGGATCTATTCCCTCCGGCATGTCTTGGAGATGGCGCTTCACAGCCTCATTCAACCAAGCCTGACACAAAAATTGTTAATCAAATTTAAAAAAAAATATTGAGAAGTCATTTTTAAAAATTGAAACAATATTCTTACCTCATGTCGTATAGATTCATCATCAAAATGAGCACCTATTTTCTTTTTACTACGACGATTTAATTCTAATAGTTCAATATGAGTAGGTTTTACGCCATTCTCCGGAAAGTAATCAAAAAATTGTGCCATCAAACTAAACTAACACCAACTATATTCTATTCATTTTAATCAATACTTAGATTCCCATAAAATATAGAAATTGCGAATTAAAATCATATAGAACTTGCAAAAACAATCCTTATATATAATGCTTACAAACTTATCTTCCAAAGTTGGAATATTTACGCGGTTGTGCATGAATTCTTCGTTTTTTATGAGCATTTTCTCTATTAATTTTTGAAGTTCTCTGCAATAATTTCATAAAAAAAGCATCATATACACGCATCTATACATAAAAACAATAAATTTATTATTACTACCTCATTCTTCTTCCAATAGTCACATAAGGTTTCCCAAACCTCGGGTGTTAGCTCCCAGAGAAATATTTGGGTCATAAGACGTTGCCTTGACTTCGGTCGTCCATCGCCTCCGTGCAGCTCCCATGATTTGCATCACAATATTTATGTGGCGAGTAGGGATACAAAAACGTGCCACCAAACATTAAACAAATTATATTAATTTTAAATTCAAGTTTGGAATTAAAAGCTTCTCGATTTACACTTACAGATCTCCATCCAAGATTCAAACGATTCTTAGGTATTTTCCTCCTACAAAACTAAGGGGCAACAAGTTTCCATTCCGAGCAATCGTTCCCACAAAATTTGAAAGTGTGGGTTGCATTTCTCCAAAAGGTTGGCCGCTTTCATTAAATCTTACAACCAAAAATTCATTGGGACCTAATGAATGAACATCCCTCATCACTGTCTTACCACATGTATTTTGGCTCTTTTGAGATGAACCTAAAGGTATTTAAAAAATAATATTAGTTCGTTAAAAAAAATTGTTACTTCATTGTTGTGAATTCAATTAGCTATTCTTAAAATACAATTCTAACCTTCCTCGCTATGCTCAACAATGTGTTGTAACTTGAATTCAGCATTTTGTGTTTCCGATGGAGAGTGCAGAGGTGTTACAACTTGTGATTCATTTTCACCATTTAGTCCTCTGTTACTTGATTCTTCTCTTTTAGATCTTCCTTTAATATTTTGAAGCACCTTTTGAATTATTTTGTTCACCATTTTCAAAGTGAGCAATTCCTACAAGAAATAGCAACAAGTGTGATATTTTTCAAAATATTATTAGCAACCTTCCAAATAAATAGAAATTTAATTACGCCCAAAACGATATGTTAGTCTAGGATAGTCACCCAAAATAACCAGAGTCAAAAAAGTATATATATACATCAAGCGAGAAATTACCTCCAAGAACTGAAACCAGTTGCAATGTTCTCCGATCTCTGAGAAGTATAAGTACAAGGTGAGTAAGCGATATATACCACTACATTAGATGGGTGGGTTCTGGATTTAAAAGCGGGAATCGTCAAAAGGATAGAAAAATAATGCGGGGAATTTAGAAAAAAGGTAGTCAGCTTTCGTTGCCGATAAACATGCTATTTTATCGTTGATTTTGGGAACATTTTGTGATGAGAATTGTACTGAACCAAATCTCATTATTAAAATTGTACAGGCCAATGGGATTTTAATGTGTGGCAAAATTGGAAATTATTAGGGATCCAATGTGAAATCCATTATTTGCAACAGAATATTTTAATTTCCAAGATTATAATCGGTTTATAATTTTTTTATTTTAAATTTCCAGATTATGGTCGGTTTATAATAATAATAATAATAATAATAATAATAAAAACGATTTATTTAAGGTTTTATAACAATATATTAGACCAAATTATTTAAAAATAATTTACATTGATTAAAAATTTGCATAAACTTTTTTGTTTATTTAGACAATATTTTAAATATGATTTATTAGCCAATTTTACTCAATTTTTTTTCAAAACTAGACCAGTAATCGAACCGGTCAAAAATGGTTCAACCAGTCTGACCGATTACAATATTTTAAAAGAATGATCTATTAACTGATTTTATTCAATATTTTCAAAACCAGATCGGCAATCGAACCGGTCAATATTTCAAAAATAGTTCAATCTGTCCGACCGATTAAATCAGATGGTCGAACAGGAACAATTTTATATTATACAATATAATATAATATAATAATATAATATAACAGTTTTGATAAGTTGCACACCCACCTGTATACTTATGTGAGCATCGATGAGGTGATACTCACCTATTGGATGTACAATTTTTCTTTGTTTCATCATATCCAATATGTGATTGTCGCCTCATCGCTGCTCAGCATATCAAAACTGATACTATATAATCACATAATATATACGACCAAAAATAAAAATTAAAAAATAAATTTTTTTTGGATGAGATATAAGAAATTATCAAATTCTAAAAAAATTGAAATCTAAAAAAAAGGGTGAATCAGCCAGACCAGTTTTTAACGATTCAGGGTTCGAGGTTGGTCCAAATCATTCTTAACCAGTTTGACCGCTAACAAGGTTTATAGACTTGGTCCGATCCAGTTTTGGAAACATTGCTTTATTACATTTGAGGAAAAAAGAACAATTTTTTATGAAATGTTTCAAGCTAAACAATATCTAGTAACTAGCGGATCCAATCGATTGCATCCATATAATGAACACATGAACTTATATCAGACCATCTCGTTGATCAATTTTGTAATACAAATTTTCGAACCGACCCGAACCATTAAAAATTATTACTACAATTATGAACAATTTCAATCTGTTGATATTCATTTGGGACTGAATCGAGAAATACCCTGAAGAGATGAAACTGAACTGGAAATTTTCCCAACTTAGTAATTATCAATAATTTAAAAGTTTTAAAATAATATAATTATTTAGTTATATAATATTTTTATTTATTTTAAAAGCGATTACTTTATTTGATGATCATAGTTACATATATATATATATATATTTATATATATATGTATGTATGTATGTATGTATGTATGTATGAACTATCTAAAAATTTAAAATAAAAAGAATAATATGACTATATTTTAAAATATAGATAAAAAATAAGATTGATAATGAGTTATTATATTTTGGTGAGATGAGTATTTAAATAAAAATGAGTGAAATGAATTGATTAGCTAACACTTTTATTTTATGGTTTTCTAAATTTATAAATATCAACGTGAACTAGAAAATGATCCAAAAAATGCGATTGAATCGAACATTTTCCCTCAATTGGTCTTGATAAATACTTTTATAAGTGAAATCGAGAATTGATAAAAGTGAGAACACACAATATAAACGTCATTTTACCACACATATGAAAGGGATCGAATTGGTGTAGTAAAGATTAATAACGCAAATTATCAAATTTGCCTAATTTAGAATGGGTTGAAAAATGGAACAAACAGAAGGATAATGGATTTGATGATTATTGCATAACTAATGTATTCTTTCAAATACTAATGTTTTCGTTTGCCCATAAACAAGTTTCCCAACAAGATGAAGAATACACACCTATTTTTTAGAAGAAGAAAAGAAAAATCAATCTGAATTCTCATCATCTGTTTCATTGTTTAGCATTGACATGCCCTCAACTATTGATCCCTATACATCAATTCTTATCAACTCAATATCTATTCCATTTACATCAACTAACAGCGACTGCACACCAGAAAAATTTTTATGAGTGAAATATGTTGTACCAAAATCATCTTCATCTCTCATATTGTATATATCTCTTGGTGTGTGACGATTGATACCATACCAATTTTCATCTTTTGGATCACATACATAATAGACCATTTGAGCTTGTGAAGCCAAATAAAATGTTCATGTTCGTCGCGTTCTCCTGTATGTATCCAGCGTGAAAAATTCACCATTTTGAATCCTAACGGATCAATTTTCACTCCATTAGTAATATTAACTCAATCACATCGAAAAAGAATGACTCGTCCCCGACCACCATAATTAAGTGAGATAACATCAGTTAATCGACCATAATAGGTTGACTTCTGATCATCATTATCATGAGAAAACTGCACCATGACCCCGTTATTCTGATTTTTTTTTGTTTTGCTCAGATTCCACTGCAAAATGCGAAACCATTTATAATGAACCCACGATAACAAAATGCTACATAATTGGGACCACATGAAAGTGCTCTTAGATCTAAGTCATCAATTTGTTCATTTGTTCGATCAACCTACAATATACAAATAATTTCAAAAATTATCATATATGAATCTTAACAAATTGATTTGTATATCGATGAACCTGTGATGTACAAATACATAATCATAAATTACTTACTCTTTTTGCAAACTAGCCTGCAAATTGCGTTCGTACCAAACCATCCAATTCAGAATTAGTTGGACGACAACCATATCTATGTCTTCTCTTCAAGTTGTTCTTAAATTCTATGTTCAATGGTAGCAAAAACTGAAAGTTAGAAACTTTCATCGATGATAAAAAATAAACAAAAAAATTAAAAAAAGTATACATACTCACGCAATGGGTTCAACATTGTACAATTCGAAAGGATATATCTATGAGCTTGATTTAGAGTTTTGACATCCAAGGTGACAACTTGGCTCCCTTTCATAGGTCGTCCTACTTGTGGAAACAATGGTAATGAAGGAAGCTCAAAATTTGATCTATTTGTGTCTTGTTTCATTAATGTAGAACGAGTTATCGCCCTCTAAATAACGAGAACAAAAAACAACACATTGATCTGCCAAATATGCCTCTGCAATGTTTGCCTCTGGCCGTGCTCTATTTCTAACAAAATTTTTAAGTTTGCCAAGATATCTTTCTATTAGATACATCCATCGATAATGTACTAGTCCAGCTACTCTTGTATGTACCACCAAATGCATCATTATTATGAAAAAGACGGTGGAAAAATTATTTCCGACTAACACAAAGCTAGTATAACTGATTCTTCAGCTTTCTATAACTCATATTCTTATAAGTACTTTCCACACACTACCTTAAATTACAGAAAATGATTAATGGTGCAACTACTTTTTTTGAAAAAACTTGACGAAGTGCAATTGGAAGGAAATATTCCGTAATAACATGACAATCATGGCTTTTTAAACCCATTATTCTATAACCTCCAACATCAACATACTTTGAAATGTCGGATGACATTCATCAGGGACACGTATATCTTTAAGAACCGAACAAAATATTTTCTTCTCAGGTTTACTCAGAGAATAACAAGCAGTTGAAAATTAATTTGTACCATCTGGTTGTTTCTGTAGCCATAATTGTTTAATAATGCCAAAAAAATTCAAATTTCTGCGCGCAACAACATTATCTTTGTTCTTGGTTGGATCATTTAAAAGTGTGCCAAGGATATTGTCACAAACATTTTTTTCAACATGCATGGGATCCAAAATATGTCTGATCAAATTAAACTCCCAATAAAGAAGACTAAAAATATACTTCTTTTTCGCCTTATTTGTTCAATTGACCCAGTTTTTATTCGTACAACGCATCTGTCTTATCAGCACATGTTGGACATGCATTCTTTGCATATATACTCTTCCATCCAGATAAACATCCCAAACCAGGAAAGTCACTGACTGTCCAAAGTAATGCAGCGTGCATTTGAAACATTTTGTTGCTGCAAGCATCATATGTTGGCATACCATTTTCCCAAAGATCATTCAGCTCAGCCGGCATCCCATTTTCCCAAAGATCATTCAGCTCAACCAATAAAGGTTGAAAGTACACAACAATATCATTTTCAGGTGCTTTTGGGCCTAGAATTAAGGAGGATAAAATAATTGAACGAGATTTCATGGACTCCCAAGGTGGCAAATTGTAACGGATTAAGACAATGGGCCAAGTACTAGGTGACACAATTTTATTTTTATAAGGATAAAAGCCATCAGTAGCGAGTCCCAATCATACATTTCGAACATTATATGCAAAGTCATGATGTCGTTCATCAAACACCAGCGTAGTTCACATTTGTAACCTCTACTGCTTTTAAATACTGATAGAAAATTTTTTTTAAAGGTAAATCTCGAAATATACAATATTATGCATGCATACGATAACAGCTGAAATTTACACATTTTAAAATAAAATTATTTCAAATTAAAAGAGCTCAAATAAACAACCTGCAATTCCTGTCAAACCATAAACATATAATAATAAAATATAAGAAAATATCCATGACCTCTCCTATCTCATAAACATGATGTGCGGAAAAGTATAGTTCTCGGGTTAGCATGCGCACATCCAGCTCCTCCTACTCAGTTTTTGGCGCCTCCAATCTCTTCATCAATATGATCACCTGTATCATTCACGCCAGTGAGTCTAAAGACTCAACACATCAAAATCGTTATAACAAGTACATATACATAACATGCAACAGTGAAAAGTATTGTACTTAAAATAAACTTCATGATCTTAAAAGCATGAACTTAACCTATCGTGTCAAAGCATAACGTGTCAAAACATAACTCAACATATCATCATATACGTGTTCATTTTGTTTATTTGAATTATGTTCATTAGCTATGACTTTCGTATCATCGTATTAGTCGATGGATCCATCTATGTATAACCGCGGTACCGGTGGCGGGGACATCAGCGACTGTATTACCCATCTACCGAGCCTTGGCCTTATATGTCATCGAATTCTCATATCATCGTAATTAGTCACAAACAACTCCCCTACTTCAAAACATGTCATCATATTCATCAATTATAAAAATCATGCATATACGTAAATTTTTCTTAAAATCAAGCATGCAACGAAATTTTCATATTTCCATAAAAGGTCATGTTCACGATAGCATATGCATTAAAAAAGTGTGATTTTGTGATCAGAGTGCTGCTAGGACTACTAACTCGACACAGGTGCAAAATGACCATTTTGCCATTTACCCCTGGACATCAAAAGTTCGACTCGAAGCCAAACAAACTCCTAAAAACACCTCAAAACAACTTTATAATCGTTTCCTAGGCGTAAAATTGAGCATGTTTTATAACTTATTCTATTTGTTTTAAAATTTGAACCGGGGTCTCGGTTTTAACCCGAATCAAGCCGAAATTCAACCAAACTTCTCCCAACTTAAACCATGTCTCTAACCTACATGACCAGCCCCTAAACCACTTATTCCAGACCCCTTAGGACCTACGAACAATGCCTGAAAGTTTCTGGAATTTTTCTGTTCACCTACCACGAAACCCTAGTTGCATTTCTGCTCCTAAATCTCGACCCTAGCCCAAATCAACGAGAACCATCCCTGAACCAACTCTTCCTAGCCCACCTCTGGACCCTCCTAAACTGACCTAGCCTTGGTCTTAAACACCATGCACGCTGTTAAGCGCGACCACAATCGAGCCACACGAACAATATTAACCGAGACCACTCGCGCCTATCTCTCTCGATAGGCTCTATGACAAAAAGACCAGCAGAGTTCGAGCCATCCTAGGCCACGATTCAGACCCACCAGTGTTTGGTCCAATGCTTGGAACAACCTTTGCACCGCCGGCTCACTCAATTCTTCCGATCTAGTCACACCCGAAACATCCACCAAGGGAACAACCACTCGGTCTTCACAAAACCTTGACTACCTCGCGACTCCAGCTCCTTGGCACCATGACTCCCAATGTGTACAGCCCTTAGACCCTTATCCGTAGCGGCCCCTTACAAAAAAGCCATTAAAACCGTGAGTTACAAGCAAGGGCATGCATATTTCATGACAAATGATGCATAAACGATACAAAAAAATTTTTAATGCTCCTCATGAAAACACAAACGTATCAGCATATATTTACGTAAATGATGAGAAAAAGATGGATTTATGGCATGTCTTTGAGAATAAACTCTCGAAACCTTGGATATCTACGCGTTTACGTGCACCGGAGAGACGGGGAATGTACTATCTTGAAAACCTTGAAGAATTTTCGAGTGGCTACTGAAGAAACTTTCTAAAATGCTGCTGCCTAAGTGAGGGAGGGGGTGGCCAAACCAATGGGGAGTAGGGTTAGGGTTTTGAGTGTAGGTTTAAATCAAATAATTAGTGTATAATGGCTCATAATTAAAATAATTAAGTTTAAAAGGATTTTAGGCCAATTATGCTATTAAATAAACCTTTCAAGCTCAATAACACTCTCGAAAAATATTTTCCTTAGGTACGTTTTTGAAAATATTGCTCGAACCCTCAAAAAGTCGTCCGACTTGCTAAAATTTACGTACCGGTTTAAAATATTGTCCGACGAGTAAAAATATCAAACCAAGACTCATTTCCAAATTCTCACTTAATTACCCCATATATTAAATAATTAAAAATAATTATTTAATAATTTTTTTCCTTAATATCTCCGGTCTCCGTTCCTCGTTCGAGCGCGAATTACAACTTAAAACCCTAATGCATGAAACTTTAAATAGACCATGAACTAATGCACATATTCGGGCAATAAACATGCATTAAATATATTAAAATAATTAAACACATATTTAAGTAAAAACCCTAGATTGCATACATTCAGGTTAGTAGTTCGAGTTTCCTAGATCTTATAATTCTACCCTCCTTAAATAAAATTTTGTCCTCGAAATTTAAGACGTAATGAATAACTCCGGTTAGCGACTCCTCATCTCGGTCTCCGTCTCCCAAGTAGCCTCCTCATCGGAATGATTCAGCCACTTGACTTTGACCATGTGGATCACCTTGTTCCGGAGCCTCCTTTCCTGCCTATTAAATGTCTGAGTGGGTCTCTCCTTGAAAGACAGGTTCGACTTCAGCTGTAGTGACTCATAGTTCAGTACATGCGAAGGGTTCGACATGTACATTCGCAGCATCGAGACGTGGAACACATTATGAACTACTGCCAAATTCGGCGGTAAAACGACTCTGTAAGCTAGTGTCCCAACTCTCTCTAGGACCTCAAACGGTCCTATGAACCTAGGACTAAGCTTGCCCTTCTTCCCAAATCTTATCACACCCTTCATCGATTCAACTTTCACGAATACACGGTCCTCTACCGCGAACTTATGATCCCTGCGCCTCATATCTTCATAACTCTTATGTCGGATCTGAGCGGTCTTCATCCTGTCTTGAATCTTGATCACTAACTCTGAAATCTGACTGGAAATATCTGACCTCAACTCTGCTCTCTCTCCTACCTCATCCCAATAAACTGGTGACCTACACTTCCTCCCATATAGTGCCTCATATGGAGCTATACCAATGGATGCCTGATAACTGTTGTTGTACGTGAAATCGATGAGAAGTAACTTCGGCTCCCAAATGCCTTGGAAGTCGATCATGCAAGCTCTAAGTAGGTCCTCCAATATCTAAATCATCGTATCTGACTGAACGTCGATCTGAGGATGGAAAGAAGTACTGAATAGTAGCTTAGTACCCAATGCCTGATGCAGACTCTTCCAGAATGCAGACGTGAACCTCGGATCCCTATCTGAAACGATGGACACTGGAATCCCATGTGGTCTAACTATTTGTCTGATATACAATTCTACGTACTGAGTCATGGTGAAAGTCTTCCTGATCAATAGGAAGTGTGCTGACTAAGTGAGCCGATCAACTATCACTCAAATTGCATTATATCCTCCAGCTATCCTCGGTAGCACTGTCACAAAGTCCATGGTAATGTTCTCCGATTTCCACACGTGAATAGGGAGTGGTCTCAGCTTCCCTACAGGTCTCTGATGCTCTGCCTTGACCTGCTGACAGGCCAAACATTGGAGACGAAACATAAGATATCTCACTTCATGTCCGGCCACCAATAAAGAGACTGAAGATCCTTATACATCTTTGTACTCCCTGGATGGATGGAGTACGACGTGCTGTGAGCCCCACTCATGATATCTTCTCTCAGGGAATCACTGCTAGGAACTCACAGTCGATCACGATATCTGACTATGGCGTCCTCAACTGTATACAAACTCAGGCCCTTAGACTCATCCCTCTGTCTCCACTTCTGTAGCTACTCGTCAAAAGTCTGCCCCGCTCGAATCCTATCTCTCAGTGTCAACTGCATTGTCAGGGTAGAAAGACTAGGGGCACTGCCCCTGCCATAAACTAAAAACTCAAACCTCTGAATCTCTACTTGCAATGGTCTCTGTAATGACAACTGAGTGATCACTATATTCTTCCTGCTCAGAGCATCTGCAACCACATTAGCCTTACCCGGATGGTAGGTAATGTCGTAGTCATAATACTTCAATAATTCCAGCCATCTCATCTGTCTCATGTTAGTTCCTTCTCCATGAAGAAGTACTTCAAATTTTTGTGATCAGTGAAAATTCTGCACTTCTCCCCATACAGATAATTCATCCATATCTTCAGGGCAAAAACAACTACTGCTAGCTCGAGGTCGTGAGTCAGATAATTCTTCTCAGGGACCTTCAATTGTCTGGATGCGTAAGCAATAACCCTACCGTGATGCATCAAAACTGCGCCCAAACCGAGCTTCGAAGAATCTGTATAAAGCACAAACTCCCCTTGCCCTGATGGCATAGCTAGAACTGGCGCTGAAGTCAATGCTTGATTGAGTCGGTCAAAACTCTCCTGGCACTCGGGTCCCCAAACAAACTTCACGTTCTTCTTTGTCAAGGAGATTAATGGCACCGTAATGGAAGAAAAGCCCTGAATGAACTTCCTATAATATCCAGCTAGACCCAAAAAGATGCAGATCTCTGTCACACTCTTCGGCACTGGCGAGTCTTTGACTGCCTCAACTTTGCTGGGATCAACCTCTACTCCATCTCGGGATATGATGTGGCCGAAAAACGTCACTCTGTTTGCCTCAAAGATAAATGGTTTTCTGCTGGGCGGTCGAACAGATACTGACCTCTGTCAAAAATCTATAGCAGCTCCATTCAAAGAAAGCTAGTCCATACCAAGAATAATATCAAACTCCGGTAACGGTAGCACAAACAGGTATGTTGTATTTTAGGTCTCTGTATTTTAGGTTATTGCATTTTTGATCCTTAAAGCTCTTAATTTAGTCAATTCAAGTTCACCTATTAGAACATGCAACATAATTTATTCTAGGTTCTAAACTTTCCAAAATAATTCCCACAACCCAAAAATAATAATCCATGCAATCGATGCGGAAAAAAAAATTTTAAACGTAAAGGTTACCGGTGATAAGAGTAGAGTCTGGCTCAGCTTCCGCCTCCTCTTCGTGCATCACATAGGCCCTGCCAATAGTGAGGCCCTTGTTCCTAGGGCAATCACCTGCTTTATGGCCCATATCCTTGCATATGAAGCACCTGAAGGTTCCCCACATACATTTGTCATAGTGTAACTTGTTGCATTGCTTGCACTACTGTCCCTCCTCCGGCTTAGGAGCCCCCGGAGCTTTTGGTGGCCCCTACTGTCCGGGCTTCTTGAAGTGACCCTGGGGCTTCTGCTGCCCCTGATGCCTTGGTGGTCTAGTAAAATGCTTCTTCTGTGGCTGTTAGCTAGACTGGGCCCAATGACTCTTCCGCTGCATCTCCATATCAATGTCCCTAAAAGCCTGCTCCACCTGAAAAGGACAAGCGATGGACTCATCAGCATAACATCATGGCGCAAGGTGGGTCGGAGACCATTTATGAAGTGCCTCGACTTCTGAGCAGCATCCCTCGCAATAAGGGGCACAAAGTGACAGCCCTCTCGAACTTCGTGATGAACTCTGCCACATACGAGTCCCCTTGTTGGAGACTAAAGAACTCTCTCATCAGGTGTCCCCTGACAACCTCTGGAAAATATTTGTTGTAGAATATATCCTTGAGCCGAATCCAAGTAAGGGAAGCCAAGTCCACCCCGTGAACAGCTCCCTCCCACCATAGGGAGGCGTTATCCCTCAGCATGAAAGTATCGCACCTAACCCGGGCGAAATCCCTCATCTCCAAATACTGAAAGTATAGCTCTAGAGAACGGATCCAACCCTCTGCTAAGAACGGATCAGTAGTACCCCAGAAATCCTTCGGGTTGAGCCGTCTGAACTACTCATAAATGTCGTCTGGGGTCTCAAAGCCTGATGTGCCTGCTCCATCAATCTAGCAATACCCTCCAAAATTCGGGTAGTTGTATCTTCTGGCGGCGGCGGCGGCGGCGGTGGAAGGCCTCTATCGCCTCCAGTAGTATCATCCTGCCTGTCAGTGTTAGAGGTGCGTCTGGGAGGCATAGTATCTGAAAATAGTATAAATTCTAAACGTAACCCATCATGAAATTTAATGTAGTTTTTAAAACATTTAATCCTTAAATCATTAAAACACATACAGTAAATTTCTGTAAATCATATATCATATAAACATGCAGGTGATATCATTTAAAACATTTAAACTTACAGACATGAGGCTTGAAGACTAAGCTGCTGAAGCTGGCGGTGGCAAAACCCTATACAAGACCCTTTCTCTGATATCAGCTGTAACCTCTACTGCTTTAAAGTTCTGCTAGATTTTTTTAAAAAAGCTACATCTCGAAATATACAATATTATGCATGCATGCTATAACAGCTGAAATTTACACATTTTAAAATAAAAGTATTTCAACTTAAAAGAGCTCAAATAAACAACATGCTAGTCATGTCAAACCATAAACATATAAATAATAAAATGTAAGAAAATATCCATGATCTCTCCTATCTCATAAACATGATGTGAGGAAAATC
This sequence comes from Primulina tabacum, assembly GCF_025594145.1. Taxonomy (NCBI): domain Eukaryota; kingdom Viridiplantae; phylum Streptophyta; class Magnoliopsida; order Lamiales; family Gesneriaceae; genus Primulina; species Primulina tabacum. The sequence continues at coordinate 27,029,321 of NC_134550.1, read as the reverse complement.
ATAGTTCTCGGGTTAGCGTGCGCACATCTTGTCCAGCCTACTCAGTCTTCGGCGCCTCCAATCTCCTCATCAATATACTCACCTGCATCATTTACGCCTAGTGAGTCTAAAGACTCAACACATCAAAATCATTATAACAAGTACATATATATAACATGAAACAGTGAAAAGTATTGTACTTAAAATAAACTTCATGATCTTAAAACGTAAACTTAACCTATCGTGTCAAAGCATAACATGTCAAAACATAACTCAACATATCATCATATATGTGTTCATTTTTTTATTTGAATTCCGTTCATTAGCTGTGACTTTTGTATCATCGTATTAGTCGGTGGATCCATCTACGTATAACCGCGGTACCCAGCGATGGGGACAACATTAAGCCGTGGCCTTACATGTCATCGTATTTAGTCACAACCAACTCCCTTCTTCAAAACATGTCATGATATTCTCATCACTTATAAAAATCATCCATATACGTAATTTTTTCTTAAAATCAAGCATGCAAAGAAATTTACATATTTCTATAAAAGGTCATGTTCATGATAATATATACATTAAAAACGTGTGATTTTTTTATCAGAGCGCTGTCAGGACTACTAACTCGGCCCAGTTGCAAAATGATCAATTTGCCACTAGAAACCTTAATTGACCATTTTACCCCTGGACCTCAAAATTTTGACTCGAAGCCAACCAAACACCTCAAAACAACTTTATAATTGTTTAATATAAGTAAACCTGAGCCCGTTTTATAACTTATTCGACTCATTTCAAAACTTGGACTGGGTCCCGGTTTTAACCCGAATCAACACAAAATTCAACCAAATTTCTCCCAACTTAAACAATGATTCGAACCTACATGACCAGCACCTAAACCACTTACTCCAGACCCCTTAGGACCTACGAACAACGCCTGAAAGTTTCTGGAATTTTTCTGCGCACCTACCACGAAACCCTAGTTGCGTCTATGCTCCTAAATCTCGATCCTAGCCCAAATCAACGAGGACCAGCCCCGAACCAACTCTTCCTAGCCCACGTATGGACCCTCTTCAACCGAACTAGCCCTAGCCCTCATCCCCATGCACACTGTTAAGGCGACCACACAAGTGCCACACGAACAAGTCCTAACCGAGACCACTCGCGCCTATCTCTCACGATAGGTCGAGCCATCCAGGACATGGCTCAGACCCACTAGGGTCCGGTCCCAGGCATGGAATAGCCCTTGCACCATCGGCTCACTCAATTATTCCGATCTAGCCACACCTGAACCATCCACCAAGGGAACAAGCGCTCGGCCTTCACAAAACCTTAACTACCTAGTGACTCCAGCCCTTTGACACCATGACTCCCAACGTGTACAGCCCTTAGACCCTTAGCCATGGCAGCCCCTTACACAAAAGCCATGAAAACCATGAGTTACAAGCAAGGGCATGCATATTTCATGACAAACGATGCATAAACGATACAAAAACAAATTTAAACGCTCCTCGTGAAAACACACACGTATCAGCGTGTATTGGCGTAAATGATAAGAAAAATAAGGATTTATGGCGTGCCTTTGCGAATAAACGCTCGAAACCTTTGATATCTACGCGTAAGACGAGCACCAGAGAGAAAGGGAATGAACTTTCTTGAAAATCTTGAAGAATTTTTGAGTGGCTGCTGAAGAAACATTCGAAAATGTTGCTGCTGGAATGAGGGAGGGGGTGGCCGAACCAATGGGGAGTAGGGTTAGGGTTTAAAGTGTAGGTTTAAATAAAATAATTAGTGTATAATGGGCCCTAATTAAAATAATTAGGTTCAAAGATTTTAGACTCATTATGAAATAAAATAAACCCGTCAAACCCAAAAACACTCCCGAAAAATATTTCGTTTAGGTTAGTTTTAGAAAATATTGCCCGAACCATCAAAAATTCCTCCGACTCGCTAAGATTTGCGTACAGGTTTAAAATACGGTCCGCGAGTAAAAATACCCAACCAAACCACATTTTCGAAATTCTCACTTAATTACTCCGTATATAAAAATAATTATTAATAAAACATTTTTCCTAAATATTCTGGACCTCCGTTCCTCGTTCGAACGCGAATTACAACTTAAAACCCCAATGCATGAAACTTTAAATAAACCATGAACTAAAGCACATATTCATGCAATAAATAAGCATTTAATGCATTGAAATAATAAACACATATTTTAGTGAAAACCCTATATTACATGCAGTATGATTACGTAATTCGAATTTCCTAGACCTTACATCATTATTCATAGACGATTCTTCAGGAATTCCAAGTGCTTCACGCAACATGTCTTGTATCATTGGTTTATGATTAGCTATACTAGAAACCTCACTAGAAGAAGCCGGAAGATCGTTGCTTACACTATCATGAGATTGTGTAATAATTTTTTCTCCGTGAAAACTCCAAATACGATAATCTCGTAAAATACCATTTATCAACAGATGTTCGTGAACTATCTCACGATCATGATTCAATGAGTTTATGCATTTGAGACAAGGACACGGCTTTGTGTCTTCGTCATTTGTGTCATCAAACGTGTAACATAAAAAGTGTAGGACTCCAACCAGTACTCAAGACTACCGTGGGGATAGTCCATCCAAGCCTTCTCCATTCAAACCCATTAAATTTTTTTGTACTTGTTCAAATACATATATGTAATAATGAATGCATCGAACAATAAATGATATAATAAAATAAAAATCAAACAAGGAATTTTAAATATCTATACTATACTAATCGAGTACAATAATTTTTAAACTTTATCGAATGCCAATATAATTCAACTAAAATCAATTAAAATAACATTCTATGTTTCTAAGGTGAAGAATTTTTCCCAACGATTGTCCAAAAAAATATATTTCTCGTTTAGTAAATATGTTGGAGCTTTACTAAAAGTTTTAGGTAGAACATGTACATTCTAATATATATGTTTTATAAAGTAGATTACTCATCCTAAAAATCATTAACTGATTTTATATGTACAATTTCAGAAACATGGAAACTATCAAATAGGGATTAACTTGAAATCTTGAAAAAATATATTTTTTACAGCTCTTAAATTATTTTAAAAAGAATTAGAGAACATCTTTCTTTGAAATAACATAGATTTCGATACTTTGAGCAAACTACTAATATGCTAGCTTCATTCAACCAGAAAAAATAATCTGTAATCCTACACATCTAGGCAACAACAAAATGATTTAATCCTTAAATATTCGAATTTGGAAGAATCTTAAATAGGAGACATGGTGCAAGGAAAAAACAATTGTGATGATCATCATCAACTTTGAATTTGATTACTAGTTGGAAAAACCCACGTAGATTGCCACAATTGTGATCTTAAATAAATTGGTACAATATGCTCTCCACTCTCATATTTAAAGATTGATTCAATTGTCTTAATATGGCCGACTAAGAATTCGCAAGAGTGGTCAATTCTATGTTACATAATAATTCATAAGCAACAGATATCGGTCGGACCAAACACATATCCAAGTACCTTAATATAAAATAGTGAATCACATCTTTAAAAACAAACTGTGAACACATCTGTAAAACGATTTTTAACGAAATTAGAAGATAGATTACATGAGTATTACATGTACAAGTGAGTTTATTTCCTGCAACAACAGCGCAGAAATTGGATTGTTATTATTTTTTGAAGGATCTCGGAAGCTTGGATTTTTAAAAAGCAAGAAGAAGAATTCACGTTTGCGGCGAGTATGTGAGACGTAGGGTAAAAAAATTGGTAAATTTGGATCTGATCCTGAATCGGCAAAATGCCTTGTGTAAAATATATCAGAATATGTAGTAGTGGTTCTAGTGACTACTTCATACATCTAATAAACCGCTTCTAACACATTAAAATTGATTATGTTTAAAAATGACTCTCAAATTTCACGACGATAAGAGCGGTTTTGGATAACCGCATGCAACTACATTTCATTACGGTACGAGAGGTTTTGGTGAACTGTTGCTGAAAGTGCTCCGTCGAAGCGGTTCCACAAACGCTCCTACAATTCGAACCCATTACAAGCGATGCCATGACACCGTTCTGGCTGCTACACTTATTTGGAGCGGTTAAGAAAACGCTCCTGGAAGACCCGTCTTGATACATTTTTTTGTAGTATTCTTTCAAATATATTGGAAACGAAAGTAATTCACGTGCAACTACAAGTTCATGATCAAGTTCAAATACAAGAGGAAATGAAAAGTTTTGCAACCTGAAAAAGTAACCAAGTTCACCGAGAAAGAGCAGAACTCTAATGAGATAATAGAAGAATTTTGGAGGAGATACACGAGAACATGTACAAATTATTGACGTTGATTAAACATGTTGCAAGTTGTTTTCTTTATTGAACTTGAAAACAACTTATCATGCTTGAAAATTTGTGATGAAGAGAGTGTCATGTTCGAAATTAACCATAGTGGGTTCTTAAAATATGCTCACTTATCTTGAATTTATTTATCCATCTATTTGCTGTTTTTCCTTTCTCGTGTATTTTACATTATTATTTTTGTGGTTTGCGTATTGTGTAATGAAGAAATTCGATTTTCGGCTGAGGAGAATACATACATTTCTGTTAGATAAGTTCATATCAGTGTTCCTTTTCTAAGTTACAGGCATGCAGCAACATGTTTTTCTTTTGCTTTATTAACCCCACTTAAAAATTTAATCTTCTCTTAAATCTCTAATATTAAATTCTTCATCAAAAACAAGGCATGCCACCATTTAAGACCTTCTAAGTACCAGGACTCGCAACAATAATTGAATGGTGGGGGATAACATGTATGTCATGCGTAAGAAACCTTGGTTTAAAAGAAGAAGCTAGAGAAATCATCACCTAGTAAACCCCAAACTCAATTCTCATAGATGCTTGTTACACGTAATAACCATTGCTCTGACCAATTTCTTTTTGAAACTCCAACCATTTATTTTTCGTGTACATATTCACTATGTGAGATTCCATTGGCCAGTTTAATTAATCTTGGGATGCTCGTTCATATCAACATGATTTGTGACTAATTAATTGTGTCTTTGGTGCTGATATTGAAATGGATAATAAAATCAATCAATGAGTTCTTGCTAGAGACGTACGTTTTGAAAAAATGCATGTAAACTTTCAAACCGTTGACTACTTGACATCTCTGCTGAAAATACATGGTAAAAATAAGTTGGCACTCACTTATGTCTCAACTCATACATCAATGATAGCCAATCATGTCGTACCAAGTTAGCACAATTCATAACCTCTTCTCAGGACCTTCAAATTCATCAAATGTTGAAAAATGTACGACATTCTTTATGCTTTGATAGTGGTCACAAAGCGATTGGGTTTAATTTCTCCGGAATTTTTTTAGTATGTGCCACAAACAATATTGATGTCTTGTTCAAGGGAAAACTTGTGCCATGAATTTTGTCATAGCAGGATCCTGATTTGTGATGATCAAGTTTAGTGTACCTTTAGATATTGATTCTAGGAACTTATTAAGCAACCAAATGAAAGAATCAGTCTTTTCGTCACTAAAAATTTCACAACCAAAAAAAATGGTCTGATGATGATGAATAACTCCTACAAATGCTGCGAAAATCTTCTCGTATTTGTTGATGTTATACGTTGTACCAAACAACACTTCATCACCAAAGGCATTGTATGCCCTCCTTGACATAGCATCATCCCAAAAACACCTGATAAATCTGTTGTCTAAATCAGTCTCATAATCAAAAATTTAAATTGAACTCTTGTTTTTATAATATTCAAAGAAATCAATTATTTTTCTACATCGATACTCTTGTGCTCATCCCCTACACTTTTCTCGTAGTTTCTCACATCTCTTTCTATAAAACCTACATGCTCAAGCCCTTCATACTCTATCTCAAATAATCTCATTTATTGACAAATTGGCACATTGACCTATGCAAACTGTTGACTCGGTTTTTTTTTTTTTTTTTTGTATGCATAAATACTTCAATGCCAACGTAACAAATGCACCATAGAAGGAGTCGACAATGGATGAGTATGATATTCAATCAAGGTATTGACAACCCAACCAGGAACAATTTGTTCTTTTACAACTGAAATCTTTTACTTATATCCGGTTCTAATCTCTCCATGCACTATTTCCTTCTTGATTGATCATTTTTTCCGGTTTACTCCATCGATTTTATCTGTATGCTTTTCTTTGAAGCATACAATGTTTTTCCAGATAAATTCTTTTGTTTTCATACTCATTCTCGCTATGACTCATTCTCACACTGAAACCAGATTATCGTGCATATTGGTTGTAGAATGAAAATGCATCATCTAAAAAATCTAATTTCATTATACTCTTTGGCTTTTGATAATCTCCAACTTGGAGAATGTATGACTGTTCATCTCCCCTATTTAATTTCTTCAGTTTTGTATAATGTTACAATCTTATATATTTATATCATAATTTTAATTAAATATAGTAGACAAAAAACAAACCACTTATTAATGTGCACCTATGTAATAAACATTACTGACATGGCTTGTGCTTGTCCTCTAATTGCAACCGCTAGTGGTTTAATTGCTACAAGAGACCACCTTGCATTAAACTAAATTTTGACAAAAATTAAACTGAGGTGTGATGTGTAAAATTGGTGTCAGTAGAGACACTACAAAAATAAATGGCTATTGTGACACTTTTTTGTAGATACTTTTAATTAAATGTTGTTACAAATACTTAATAATGACAATTATAAAAAATTAATAATGTGTAAAATAAAAAAACTTATTAGATTAGTTATCCTGATATTTTTAATTGATGTCATTTTTTATATGGAGGGAAACAATTATTTTCCCTCTTCCAATATTTATTCATCCCAAATATTCTCACCTTTATTTTATCTATTTGTCTCCCCAAAATCTTCACCCTGCTCCACGCTGTCTTCTCACTAATAGAATTTTTTGTTTTTACTTCGCCACTTGTTACTTCGGCGATTATTAATGATGAAGTAGTATATACCGATCAACTTCGGTAATAACACCGGCAAAGTAAAACATTATTTTTTACTTCAAAATTTAAAAAACACGGGCTTCATTTCTAATTTTTTGTAACATTTTACTTCGACAGAGTAGTTTTGATTAAGTAAAAAGTTAAAAAAAATTAAAATTTATATTTAGTGAAGTAAAAAAATAACCATACTTAACTTTTAATTTCTCTTAATTATTTTGCTTTACAAGACTTAATTGTTTGCTAGTTCTTAAACTAAATACATTTAGTACATTTGGTACATTTGTTGGGGTATAAATGTTTTTCGAGGTAACAAATTTTTCAGTCTTATACATTAATGATTGCAAAATTAATGACAATTATTGATTATCAATTTAATTTCTATTTTAAAATTTTGTATTTGTATTTATGTTAATTTGTTATATCCTTGAATAGTATATCATGAAAATATTTAAAATCGATGACATTTCATAAAATATGATATTTTTTATGTCACAATAGAACATTAAATCATGTACATAAAAAATGTCATTGTAAAACTCATATGGAGACATTTCAAAAAGTCATTATAAACAACTATTAATGATAATTTTCAATGTTCTTATATACTAGTTTAGAAGACATTTGTAAGTGTCATTACATATTACATAATGAGACATTTTAAATTAAACTTATAACATATCATTAGTGACATTTTTTATTGTCACGATGAATAACAGACACGACACTTTTAGTTGTCATTATAAATGATTTTAAATGACATATAAATTTGTCATTATTACTATAATACAAGGCATGTATATATAAATATCTTTAAAACATGACTTTTCCTGACATTTAAAATTTTCATTATATGAATAATTAGTAACACATCTGGAGTTGTCATTAACATCTTATAATGACATTAAAAAATGTCAAGAAGTTTAAAATGACATTGGAATAGAATGCATTTGTTGAAGGTGTCACTAAAACTTAAATGTCACTAAATATTGAATATGATGACATTTATGAATGTCACCATAAGCATTTTATTCTTGTAGTGAGATGTAAATTGCCACAATCCTGAGATATAGCATTAAACTATAAAGCGATTTATTTTAAAAATAAATTAGAATATAATTTTTTTTTTCTTTTTAACACATTTTTCCCTTACCCTTGTTCTTGTAATGAAGCCTAGCTTAAACTTTATAGGTTGGTGATTCGTGGCAGCATCATTTGAGACTGATTTTTGGAATCTCACAGCCATCAGAACTAGGATTTTGCTGGTAATCCTTAATAGGATTACTGAGGAAGTCAACTCAATTTAAACTTCAAGATACTGCAGTAGGTGGTACATTACAATTTTCGGGTCAATAAAAAATATAGGATCCAATTTAAATTTAATTAAATAAAAGGGATTTTGACTTTTTTTAATCGAAAAAAGGGAGTGGACTCTGTTAATTAGGTGAAATTATTTATTAGTTAGGTGAGATCATTTATTAGTTCATTAATTAATTAGTTATTTATATTTTATTTTTAAAAAATATTTTTTTATTGATATCTGCGATTTCATGTTTCATTTAGATATTCTTCCCAGCAAAATAATCGATTCAGGTTTCAGTTATTTTTGTGTTCCTGACGTAAAAAATCATTTGAAAATTTGAAGATTTGCCGGAGAAGTAAGTATATATTCCAATGTTCCAACTTGTTTCAATTTATTTCTGGTTGTTTTTGTTAGAATTTTTGTGAATGGAGTTAATGTGAGTACTACGTTGTGTGGGTCGAGCAGATGGATGGAGTGTGATAGTGTGGGTCGAGCACGATGATCGGGTGTGTGTTGGTGAGCGTCATCTCTCGATCCACATGTGGGTGTGGGTCGCAAGGTGCACACACCTCGACCCACTCGACCCACATGTGGTGTGGAAAGTGAAGAGTGGGTCGAGGTGCACACACGAGTGTGTGGGTGGAGTTATGTGTTCGTTGAGTGATGTGTGGGTCGAGCAATTCATGAGTCGAGTAATGTGTATATGTTGCAATTGATGGGTAGAGTGATTTGTAGCACTAAACACTCATCATTTTCATATAGCATATTTTTTTAAATAAATAATATTGTCTATAATATAATATTCTCATCTATATTTTGTAGGTTATGCCAACCGTTATTTTCGTTGAGTACAATGGCGAATGGGAAATTAAAGAAGATATATTTAAATGGTGTTCATGGCCGAGTGGTAAGTGGGCAGCGATTCCTTTGGATTCTGATATTTGTTCTCTGGAATATATAGAAAGTGAGATATACAGAATTATGAATCTAGTTGACACACAAAAATTGAAATTAAGTTATCTTCCTGATGTGAAGCATTGCAATATTAGTCCAATTTATATCGAAGATGATAATGATTTGAAAGCATACTTATATTTTGGATGTGCAAAAGAAAGACCGGTTCTTCATGTCGAATTTGAACTCAATGTTGTTTCTCTTGATATCGTTGAAATTGAAAATATCATGTCACCGGATTTAAATATGACTCATTTGGATGATGAGCGTGTCGATGATGAAATAAATCTGTATGATCATTATTTTGATAGTATTAATATGTAATGTGTTTGAGTTGAATTTTTAATTTTGGGTCGAGGGGGTGGTGAGTGGGTGGAGTGGACAAGATTGTGCTTTAAATTTTAAGTTTGGGTCGAGTGGGTGGTAAATTGTTGGGTCGAATGATTCGAGTGGTGGTGTTTGGGGTTTGGTTTAGGATTTTGTTTAGGGTTTAGGGTTTGGGTCGAGTTTGGGTCGAGTGGTAGAGAGATTTTGAATTTTGATCATTTCATAATACATAAGTCATTCTATATATGATTAGAACGTAAATATATATAAAAAAATTTATTTGTGTAAACATTTTAATATGTGTCATATATTATAATTTAAGTGTGTTGGTTAAAAAATTCATAACAATATTACACGACTGTATCTCTTATCGGGTTGAATTTATGCTCGACTAAAATTCTTAACAAATTTTTTAATTCCAATAAAATTTTTAACAATTTCATAATAATAGAACCTAAAAAACTCATAACATGTAAGACTCGACTCAAATTAAACTACTCTACCCAAAAATTGAGTATATTGTGTGGCGCAACCCACTCAACCCAAAATTGAGTATATTGTGAGTTGAGTGGGTCGCGCCGCACAATATATGTGTGGCACGACCCACTCAACCCAATTTTGAGTTGAGTGGGTCGTGCCATACATATATTGTGTGGCGCAACCCACTCAACCCAAAATTGGGTTGAGTGGGTCGAGCCAAAGAGCTACAATTTGTGTGACTAGAAACAATAATCCTAATACAATTTAAATCACAACTTGCTTTCATTTTTTATGGTGTTATATAATTGATCAATTGATGAATCATTCTCTAAATATATTTATTGTATGAGATCATTATTAGATTGAATTTAGTAAAAAAATATCACATAAATTAACTAAAAATCAATATAAAGTATCATAAAAATGTTTTAATCCAACTATCATATAAATGTTTTAATCCAACGACCATAATTTATCCCAAATACAACAATAACAATAATGCCTAAATTCTTCAATCTTCTGATCGTTCAATTGATAGGCATTTTCCCTGAACATGGTATAACCCGCTGTCGCTAAACAGTAAACTCCACATTCACCACTGCAATGAAAAAACAAACATAAATTATACATTGATATACATTAAACAATAATGAAATAATAATTTTTTAAAAAATTAACCTGATTTTTTGAGTAGGAAAATCTTTTGGCCTATTTATTCTCCATCTTTCCGAAGGATCAACACCCAACATATGTGGAAGCATAAGTGACAAAGGGCTAATAAGTGTGTGCAATGTCATGCCCGACCTATCTACGCTGTGGTCAGAATCCATGATTGTGATACTCTTATAGTCAGGCAAAACCTTTAACAAAACCCAATACCGTTTCAAGCACGACCCAATTGGGTCGTGTCGTGCTCAGCACGACCCAAGCACAACCCAATTGGGTCGTGCTCTTCTTGAGTCGTGCTCTTCCCCCGAAGAGCACGACCCAATTGGGTTTGGGTCGTGCTCTTGGGGAAGAGCTTCCCCGACTGCTCACGGTCGAGCTCTCGACCCAAATCTAGCTTCGATAACAAATTCAAATTTCAAAATAAATTTCTGACCAATACGTGATTTTCTCGTTGGATTTCTTGTAGATGAATATTTTATAGACTCATCGTTAATTTTTAGCATAAAACCAGAACAATGATGGAAGATGGTTTGAGTGTGCAGCAGCAGATGAGGAAAAGAAAATCTTGGGTTGAGGTGAGAAAAAGTGGGTCGCGAAAGAGAAGGGAGGGGATAATAAGTTATTTTTATTTAATTAAATTATATTATATAAAAAAATAAAATAAATATTTAAATATTCTAATGACAAAATTAGTTTATAAGCAAATTTAAAATAAAACATAAAAAAATAAAATTACATTCACTCCCTTTTTTTAATAAATACTTCCATGGCTCCCGTTTTTCTCATTTCCCCACAATTTTCTATGTCCAAGAGTTCTATGTAATATATGGAGAAAATCATCAATAGATGCGAGAAACGACAGCATTTGCGGGAATATCGAAAAATAAATATATCCAGTCAGTGGGTTCTCCGGTCAGCGCACGACTGAGAGCGGGTCGTCTGTTGTTCTGCCGTCTGGCGAACACCGTGAAGGGACAGGGTAGTCCGGTGCTCTGTCCTCCTGGAACTTCACAAACCCTACTAAAAAAAGATGCATGTGTGCCGATTTCATGTACCATCTGGAATTACTATCTAACATCAAGATTGTAAGTTTTGGATGAAGTTCTCTCCTGCGACTTAAAAAAAAGTGTAGGTAAATGGCTATCATCATGTATAATTAGCAAGTGAAGGGACCATGTGTTATTTTATAGTTACAAAGAAAAAAGTTGGCGTTCGATTAAATAAAGATGGTCATTATCCTATAACCGAAAATGGGTCCTTTGCCTTGAAAAGAGAAAGCACTCCCATTGAGAGGATTCTCTTATTCTTAGATTAAAATCCATTTTTTTAAGTACATCAAACAAACAGAAGATTTACTGCATCCAACATTAATTTTGAAACACTCATTTGGCGCGATAAAAAGCTAGCTAGCTCTTGCAAAAAGCACGTAGGGGCTGATCTAAGATTTATATATTACAGAAACCAGATGGTTTGGGCCGATTTATATGTATATATAAATCATTTTATTCATTGAATAAAATAGTTTGTTTTACCGCTGACAATAATATATATATATATAACTGTTATAGCTATCAGACAAGTTGATGTCTAGGCGAAGAACCAGGATTTAGTATAGCTATCAGACAAGTTGATGTCTAGGCGAAGAACCAGGATTTAGTATTCAGGTGGGCTAAATTATATATATATATATATAATATTTTACTTGTATAATGGATAATATTTCAACTAAATGTTCGAAAGAAAAATAGTAAAGTACGGAGTACATCATTCAATCAATCATCTTAGGTATAATATATTTTACTCCAAGACTACTTGTTTCAAACATCTATTAATGTGTCCATATTTATAAGGTCAAACTTGCAATAACTCTCATTTTCATTTTCAACTTTCTTCTCACTCCTCATCCATCTATTTCTCTGTTTAAACTCTTCATTTTTCTAAAAATTTTCAAAAACATCCTTAATTCTATGATTTTGGTACGTGGCATTGTTATACTTATCGAACATGTTCTTAAAGGCATATAGACTCAAGACATACGGCTACTCAAGGTTTCCATCCTATATACCATGTTCAAATTATCGATATTTTTTTAAAGACCCATCATGCTTCCGTATAATAAATTGAACAATCTACTTTTTTGACCAGAATGCCGTCGGGTTATATCCATCGGGTTTTACAGACTGTTTCTCACAGTCTAACCATGCAGTCGCAACAGATGATTCCTGACGCAGAGCAATCATCTGAAAGAAATTGAGGAAATGTTCGATGATCTCAACTTCCTTCTTCTTGCTTATTTATAGAAGGCTCTCCGAATTTGAAATTCGGACTTCAACTCTTGATGAGCCTTTACAGCTTGCATGTGGACCACTTTCTGTAGTGGTTGAGTGGTCCCTTCTCCTTTTCTTGATTTGTCCCTTTCTAGATCATTAATCTAGCAACGGCTTGTTCTTCTGATTTTATCTCTTGGCATAACCAGAGGATATGCGTTTTTCCAAGTTTCATGCACAGTTTCCTGAATCCACTCTGGTAATGCTGAAATCTCCGTGAAACTGTGTGAAGTAGCATAAACTGAAGCAAGAGCCTCAAATTCAAACCATGCTTTAACCTCCTTGGGATATGAATTAGGTTTCATCCATACCCTAGGATATTTTTCAGCTACATCAATTCGAACAATAGATGGGTTGATGCCAATTCTTGTAATTAATTTCTCCCAAGTCTGTTGGTAAACCTGGAATGGAGAAATTGTAGCTTCATTAATACCAACCTTATATTTGCCCTTGTCAGTATGAGGTCTAAGGTTGATCTCTCCCTCTTCAATACCCGAGGTGAAGGGTTGACTTGAAGACTCAAGATCGGAATCTGGAGTTTCAATTTTTGTTTTGGCCGAATCATCAGGAGATGATCCCGGCTTAAAACTTGTGCTAGCGATACTTGAATTCCCTGCTCCAGGTGTAGAGTCCTGTACTCGAAAACTCTCCATTTGGGAAACCAATGGCTTCTCAATGTCTTGGAGGACATGCCTTTGCATTACAGACCACAATTGAGTATATGCCTGTAAATATCCTGTGATACGATCAGAGAAAATTCTTTTATCAGCTTGTTGAAGCCTTCCCGCAATTTCTGCGTTCAGTGCTAACTTGTCAAACTCGTTTTGAAGCATTTCAAGGTGTTCCCTCAAATGCCTCTGCATCTTGATAATAGGATCGATGTCAATGCTGTCCATCTCTTGTTAAAAAATTTGCAAGAATAATTTCGTAAGATTTAATAATAATGATATAAAAAATATAATTTTGACATAAAGCTTGCCATCTTAAAAGTTTAGCTTTTCTGGTTTGGATTCAATCCTATTTTTCAGAAAAACTTTTACCTGTGTATTATCAACTTTCAAAGTAAATTTCTTTGCAAGTAAAAATAATGGTCATTTTTCAAAAGCCCTTTTTACTGCATAAAATTCTTTTTCGTTGATATGCCATCTTATGGCTTCTGCATCCGAGAAATGTCCACTGCAATATCTGCATGGCTGTTCTCCTTCTGGTGTGAGCTTGGTTAAAACTGCCGCCCACCAATGATCACTGGCATCAGTATATAATACCAGATCATGTTCATCCTGAGAAATAGCCATTTTTGGAAGATTTTTACAAATCTCCTTTAGTTGACTAAGTCTCTGTGTATATTATTTTGTCTATATAAATTTTGCATCTTTTTTCAGTAAAAGACTGAACACTTTCCTGTGTTTTGCTAGGTTTTTAATAAACATCCCAGAAAAATTAACAACTCCTAGAAAATTTTGAAGTTGTTTCTTTTCTTTTAGTTTGATTGGAAAATTTTGCACCTTTTCTACTATATGATCCTGCAAAATTATTTTAGACTCATCGATTTATATTCCTAGAAATTCGATATTTCTTGTGGCAATGACTGCTTTCTTTTCTGATAAAACCAGTCTTTCTTTTTTACAAACATCAGAGAAAATATCTAAATGTTTAATATGTTTTTCTATACTTTTAGATGCGATTAACACATCATCAATATAAACAAACATAAATTTGAAATAATCTTTAAATAGATTATCCATTTTTCTTTGAAATATCTGAGGTGAATTAGCCAATCCATTGGTAATACTTCCCAAATATAGTGTCCTTGTGGTGTGGAGAAAGCTGTGAATTTCTTGATTTCTTCTTGCATTTTAATCTGGTAAAATCAAGACTTACAATCGAATTTAGAGAATATATTTGTGTTGCGTATGCAACTGATTAGATGTTCTCTACTAGGTATAAAATACCCATCAAACTCCAGAATCTTATTAACTTCTTGATATTTAATAACTAATCTAGGTTTGTTCATTTATATTTCACCGTGATTTCTTACCAAGAATCCTGGGCTGCTGTATAGTGAAATTCCTGTTTTAATCAAACCAAGGTCCAAATTTCCTTGATTATAATCTGCATATCCCTTTTATCAATTATATTAATTGGGATAGGCTTGCAACAGACAAATTCATACTCTTTGTCTTTCTTAATTTTAAGGCAAGATTTGAGTTGATTTTTGTCCACCATGCCATGGGATCTTCATTGTAATTTTCTTTGATACTTTTCTTGACATCTTCCAATGATACCTTAGATTCAAACTCTACCTCATTCTTATATAGAGCTATCTTAAGGAATTCTATTTCTTCAGGTTGGAGCTCTTTATCTGCTCTTAGTTGGAGCATTATTTCTCCAAACCGTCTAGAATCCTTCATTTTTGGGTTCAGAAGTTTTCCTTCATCACCACGCTTGCTGCAAAATGAATTGGAAATTTTCGATAAAATGCCCCTCTTAGTCTCTGGACTATAATTTTGTGATCATAAGATGTTGTGAACACTAATCTTCTAGTCTCATTTTCTTGCGTATATGACTTAAACATTTGTAGAAAATTGTTTTCTAGCAAAATGTCAGCTCCTGTATCGTAAAATAAATTGGTGGTGTTTTTACCTTATACCAAGGTGCTTGTCCCGCACCGCCAATTAATATTTTTGTCATCTTAATCCCCTTACATAAGATTAAGATTCTTCTGGAAAAATCTCTTCCAGCAATCTTTGGTAATTCTTCTTCCAAATTATTTGGAAAAAATCCTCTTTTGGCTGTACAGATTCCAGCACCTGAGTCAATATAAGCAGCAAAATATTCTGTCTTATATTGTTCATAAACATTCCTACTGGAATGTATATCGAGAATGGGCTCGTGGTAATTGGATTTTCCACATCTTATCATCTGCCATAAACTCTATTCCATACTCTAGAAGTTTCCAACGTTTGTGTTCCTCAAGAAACTCTAGTCCAAGAACCAGTCGATCTGGTTCTTTCCCTGGAATTCTTTTGATATGAACTTCTAATTCTCCGTTATTAATCATTCCTTGTATGTTCCTATCATAGGTTGTTCCAAATAGTATATGGTATTACAAGGAAATTGATTCATTTTTTTCGTAATATCAAATACTATTTCTACTTCCTTCCACCCTTATGGCCATCTAAGCTTTCCTATGGTAGAAAAGCTTTTTTGCTCCTGTTGGATTTCTTGAACATGCGCTTTTCCCCACCTGTAACTTGTAATTATATCTACCTGAAAAGATAGTCTCCTTGATTCTAATCTAAGACTTTGATTCCTTTGTAGAATCGGTTTGTCTTGTATTTGGATATATGTTTCTTGTATTAAAGGAAACTCAACCTTTTTTTGGATAAATTGCCTGGGCAACTTTTTCAAATATCTCGGGTATTTCAATGAACTCATTTCTAATAAACAATTCTGAATTATGTGTATTAGATATAGAATATGAAATTTGATAGGTAATAGAATATGTTCTATTACATTCTTTCATCAGTATTTTTTCCTTGAAATTCTGATGTAATGTCAAGGCTCGACTGAAATCTCGATATGCTAAGTTGTAGGCAATTCTCGGATAAATTACTTCTACAATCTTTCCTGCGCAGAGATTTCCTGAGATAGTTTCCAGTACTGAATCTTGAAGGTTCCCCATTATTTTATCGCATATAACAATATCAATGGGTGAATCTATTCCTTCTTTGAAAGTAGCTTTTATCTTAATCTGGATTGCTTTAATATGAATCCAGAACATAGTCCTTGCTACTTCTATCTTGAGTTTTTGTAATTCCTCCTTAATTTCTTCGGAAGGAATTAGTTGCATCTCCATTCTATTTCATGTAAGTTCTATAGGAATTGCCATTTCCCTCCTGGAAACTTTATAGATCAGATGATGCTTTCTGTTTCTTAGGCCAAGACTTCTTAAGAACTTTTCTACCTGTCATGCAGAGAATCCTTGATATCTCTGAAGACTAGGATTTTCTCTCATGATCCTTTGGACCATGTTATGAGATATTGTTGTCTGGCTAAAGAAACCAGACAAATCTTCATGTGATTCTTGTCGAAACATCTCGTCTTCAGTCAGATTCCGATTCAGTTCCATCAGATTCTTCCTGACTCAAGACTTCTTCTTCCTCATATATACTTTCCTCTGAGGCAATATCCTCAAATCGGTATACTTGAATAAGATTTTGGTAATAAACTTCTTCTTCAATATCCAGAGTTGGATCGAATCGTTTAATACCTCGTTTCTCATTTTCTGGACAATTGGTTGAGATATGACCTCTTGCTCCACATGTCCAACAATTACAATCTTTAAAACTTTCATTAGCTCGAGTATGAACTCTCCTAAAGTTTTCTTTGCAGGTGTTCTTCATGTTCTTCGAGACGTACTCGATGCTTGGGATGATATCCTACATCTTGATGGTCCACTTCTTTGCCCAAATTTATAAGATTTGGCCTTCTGTCTAGACCATACTATTCTTGGTTTCCAAAAACTTCTTCCACTTTTAGCATAGGATGAGTTCTAAAACTTTTCCTCTTATACTTTTGTGGTTTACTTCCAATAATTGTTGGAAGATCATTTTCTTTACAACACAAAGGAGTTCTTTTGTTGATACCCCTTAGGCGTTTGTAATTCTTTTGTAAAGCTGTCATATGACACTATTCTGCCAATTTTTCTTTGAGAAAAGAGGCTCTTCTTGCCAGCGTATCTGGATTGCCAGTGACATATTCCCTTATAAGCATTTCTCTTCAGGGACTCGACATTTTAGCGAAGAAAAGCTGCATCGCTATGTTTTTTTCAACCCCTGAATTCCATATATATTTAGTGAATAATATAATATATTCATCCACTAAACATATGACATGTAATTCAAGGCTATACAGAGCTTGAGTATATTTCTTCATCTTCTCTGTATCTTGACTGTTAAAATATTCTACCCCTATAAATTGTGCTTTAAATAGGGTAGTCATTTTTTCAGCTATCTCACTAAGAGATTCTCCAACTAAGATTGACTCTTTGGTTTCCAATGAAGTCATGTCCCAAGCAATTTTAACTGATCCCGTTAGACTCATTTCTAAAAGTTTAATGAATCTTTCTCTATTGAGATCAAGTGTTCCAGCAGCGATTCTCATAGTAGATGTCCAGTCATCTTTGAGATCTTTTCTGTTTTTGAAATTTAATACATCAAGGTTAAGCATAACCTTATAAGGATGTATAGGTTCTAAAACAGTTTTCACATAGGGTGTTTGGTGCAAGGGAATTTGATTCCTCCTTGTCCTTGTTCCCGCTGGGTGTGATTATCCACAATGTATGGAAATCGGTTGAGAATCTCTCATATTTATATTCTGAGATCCCACGCTTTCCCTTGGTGGTTACTGAGAAGATGACTAGGTTATAGAAGGGGGTTCACCTCCCGTTGTGTTCATCTTTAGATCTACGACTTTGAGATTTGAAAAAGATTCTGCAGCTCTTGTAGATCATCTAGACCAATCCTTTCTAAATTTGTCATCAGATTAAATTCTTTTCTGAGACAAATTTAATTATATTGAACATTTTTTCTTCTTCAGTCAAAGATTTTGACACTACTTTTGCCTTCCATTGTTGATGTAACAAGGGTTCAGTTCCAAAAGATGATGGTAACCTTCCTTCTGAAGTTCTCTTACTAGAACTTGGATGTTGTTCTAGGATTTGAATTCTTATTCGAATATCCTTTAATATTCCAAGAATTTCTTCCTGGTTTTCAAGGATTTTCTCCACATTTTGTAGTACATAATACAACATATTGCCATAATTTTGTACCGTCTTTTGAATTTCTCTAAGATCTCCCGAGAGTTTAGAGAAATCCGGTACTATTTCTAAGAACATGTTATTTTGAATCATAATTTTACCTTACGATTCTTATAAATTCCTTCTTGATATCTAATATTGGTTAGATCTTCCTGTTTCAAATATTCCAGAGTTCTGCAATAACTCCTGTAAATATTTAATCTCGAACCTAGGTTCTGTAATATCCAAGCTTGGTGAACGGTACGATTTAAGATTTCTTGTGTTTATGGACTATTTGGTTAAGTCTAAGTATAGTTTGCTGTTAAGAAATGTGATTTATGGTTTATAGTATTGTTGGTTATGCTTGTTATGTGGTTTTGTTGTAGCGTCGTTGCGATTTAATTCATGGTAATTTGTATGTTGAGCCAATTGGTATGAGGCCAATTGAGGTGGTTAGATAAGACATAGAGTTGCAACTTTCTTGTTGACAGTGTTGCCGAATTATGAGGAGAAGCGGCGTTGCGATTCGATTTTAGATGCAAAGTATATTGTTGGCTACAGAGGAGAGTGCACCCGCGCCAGAGAAGCTACCGCCCCCGCGGTATTTGGATAGTAGGGTGACCGCACCCGCGGTAGGAAGGACACCACACCTGCGGTGTTTGGGCAGAGACCAGAGCGCACCCGCGGTCGTCGCCTTCGGATTTTTGGAAGTGGTACAGAATGCCTAGCGCACCCGCGGTAAGAATTTTAGCGCACCTGCGGTCGTGAACAGTAAAGTCGTGTTTTCGAGATTAAGTGATATAATAGAAGTGTTGGCTCTCATTTCTCTCATTTCTCTCCTCCACTTCTCGAAAATTCAGCTCAAGGGAGAGCTAGGGTTCTTATTCCCTTCTTTGATTTCTTTCATTCTAGCTTCTTGTTGGATTATTGAAGTAAGAACAAGGTTCTTTTGGGTTCAAGGAGCTAAGGTAAGCTTTTGGTTTAGTTATTCTTTGGATTTTGGTGTTGGGGAGAAATATTTGGTTTGTTGATTGTGTTGGTTTTATGGATTTAATGATGTGGTTGTTTGATTATTGGGTTTTTGATGGTGCATTACATGGTTTATTGTTGTAGGAATTGTACCAAGAGTTTAGAATCAAGTGCTTCAAGTGTTGTAAGTGGAATTCATTTCCTTGTGCTCACATGATAATATATGTATGGTATTTCAATGGTTTTAACATGCTATTCCCTTCCATTTGATTCATGTTATGTATTGATACACTTTGTTGTATATTAGAGGAATTTTTATGTCTCAATTATGTCAAAGAGGATACAAAAGAATAGAGTATTCAAAGTGTTTGATTTAATGCCAAAGAGAGAGTTCAAATTGATTCATTGGATTGATAAAGAGATAGTAAGAGATTGCATGCAATTAGTTGATCAACGACCATAGGCTTATATCCCAACAGAGTATCGATTTATATCGATGGGATATAGGTACAGAGACAGAGATACTATTAAAATATCAATCCATCAGAGAAAAGAGAAATACCATCGTTATTGTTATGCTATACCATGTTATTCATGTTTAAAGAGTTAGATGGTATTTAATGATTTCAAAGTCATGTTTTACAGAGTATGATATGTATCCATTGTTATGTAAGAGTTTCAATTGCTGAGTTTTATATTCATTTCAGTTATTTCAGGTGATGCAGATAAGAGTGACGGGCCAGGACGCTGATTGGAGCCGAGGTCATATGCATAGAAGATGGAAGGAAGAAGGCTATTTTGTTAGCATTGTTGGACATGATCAAAATGATATTTTGTATTTTGATGCAACACTTATTTGATCATGTATATACTTTTGATTGTATATATTGAAAATGTGTTTATGTCAAGAAAATTTTAAATCCTTCTTCCCTCTAAGTAAATTTTTAATTTTCCGCTGTGTTATTTTATAAAATCGGTCAGAGGTGTTACATTTAGTGGTATCAGAGCACCGTTCTTCGAACCAATGCATATGACTTCGTCTACTTTCAACTGTCCGGGTATGTCTTCTTCTACATCTATTATTGTTATCAGTTGATATGTATTATGTGAGCACATTGTAGAATTTAATGCCTCCTAAGAGAAAGGCTTCAGAGGGTGAGGATAGCTCCTCATCGAGAGTTGTCGACGAGTTCGAGGAGGATTTAAAATTTTCTTGTATATACAGAGTTGGTTGTGCAGTATTCATGCGGTAGAGGCCAAGTGGTTCAAGCGGTTGGGACCGATGGGATCTTTACTGCTTTTAAGATGATGGATCCGCCTGAGTTTGCAGGATGCACTGATCCATTGGTGGCTGTAGTGTGGATTAAAGCACTTGATGCGATATTTGATCATCTCAAGTATGAAGACAAAGACAGAGTTGGTTGTGCAGTATTCATGCTATTCAAAGCTGCACGTATTTGGTGGAATGCTACCAAGGTAAGTGTTGATGTTCCGGCATTGAAGTGGCAAGATTTCACAGATCTTTTCTATGACAAGTATTTCCCGGATGCACTTCGAGCTCGGAAGGTGACTGAGTTTTTAGAGCTTAGACAGGGAGGTATGAATGTTGACGAGTACATTTTGAAGTTCGAGGAGGGCTGTCTGTTTGTCCCATATATTGCCTCCAATGACAAGGACAAGGGTGCTCACTTCATTAGAGGCCTTCGAGCAGAGATCAGGAGGGACATCAATATGTCTAAGGCGGTGACATATAAAGAGATTGTGGCTAAAGCCTTGTTAGCCGAGCAAGAAGAGAAAGATATTGTTAGAGAGAGACAGGCGAGGCAGCAGGCTATTACTCAAAAAGGCTAAGGTTCGAGCCAAAGAGGAAAAGGCAATTTCAAGGGGAAAGGCAAGATAGAGCCGAATTCTAAAGCACCGACAGTTCCATTTGATCCTGAGAAGCCGTTGTGTCCCAAGTGCAGTAGGCAACATAGGGGAGAGTCCAGATTTGGTACTCACACTTGCTAGCGATGTGGCACTGCAGGCCATATCGCGAAGGACTGTCCGAGAGGATCGAGTAAAGAGAAAGTGAAGGGTCGCATCTTCACCATGACGAAGGAAGGTATAAATCCTGATTCTTCTGTGATCTCTAGCACTATTTTAATTTCATGCAGAGTAGCTACGACATTGATTGATACAGGTGCTACTCATTCTTTTATGTCTGAACTATTTTTGAGATATTTGGGTTTAGTTCCTTCTGTTCTTCCCCTCCAGTTTAATGTTGTATTGCCTTCTGGGGATGTGTTATGCCCGACGTCTATTGTGTATGCGTGTTCTGTTCAAATTGAATAGCGAGTGGTTTATGCCGATCTGATTGTTATTCCGATGGTTGCGTTTGATATTATACTTGGCATGGATTGGCTATCAACTTACCGTGCAGTGATTGATTGCGTTGCGAAGACGGTGAAATTTGCAGATGTTGTTAATAAGGAAGGTATGCTCGCCAGTGCAGGTACTTCGCTGGTCCTTCCTTTTATTTCATGTCTTGAGGCTAAGAAGTTGTTGTTTATAGGTTGTGATGGGTTTTTGGCTTCGATTGTTGATATGGATAGAATTGTGAAGTTGAATATTGATGATATTGATGTTGTGAGAGAGTTCCCTAATGTATTTGAGGATGATGTGCCGGGTTTACCGCCGGACAGAGATGTAGAGTTTGTGATTGATCTAGTCCCCGGGACAGTTCCTATTTCCAAGGCTCCATACAGAATGGCCCCTACGGAGATGAAAGAGTTGAAGACGCAGTTGCAGGATCTTTTGGATAAAGGTTTTATTCGGCCGAGTTCTTCGTCTTAGGGAGCTCCGGTTCTCTTTGTCAAGAAGAAAGCTGGGTCTTTGCGGCTTTGCATTGATTATCGAGAAATCAAAAAAGTGACTATCAATAATAAATATCCGTTGCCACGGATAGATGACCTTTTTGATCAACTGCAGGGGGCTATAGTGTTTTCGAAGATTGATCTGTGATCTGGCTATTACCAGTTGAAAGTTAGGGAGTCTGATATCCCTAAGACGGCGTTTCGGACCAGGTATGGTCATTACGAATTTCTTGTATGTCGTTTGGTCTGACCAATGCTCCTTCAGTCTTCATGGATCTTATGAACCGGGTGTTCAAGCCGTATTTGGATAGCTTTGTCATTGTTTTCATCGATGATATATTGATTTATTCCAAGATCAGAGAGCTTCATGCAGAGCACCTCAGAGTCGTTCTTCAGCTGTTGAGAGAGAAGAGGTTGTATGCTAAATTGAAGAAATGTGAGTTCTGGTTGGAGCAGATTTCTTTCTTAGGCCATGTTGTCTCGAAGGATGGTATAGCTGTTGATCCAGTAAAAATCGAGGCGATACAGAAGTGGCCTATCTCTACCACTGTATCAGAGGTACGCAGTTTTCTTGGTTTGGCGGGTTATTATCGTCGTTTTATTTCAGATTTCTCCAAGATTGCCCTGCCGTTAACCAATATGACGAGGAAGACTGTGAAGTTTGAGTGGTCCAATGAATGCCAAAATGGATTTCAAGAGTTGAAAGATAGGTTGACGACAGCTCCGGTACTTGCATTGCCTAGTGGTACAGAGGACTTTGTTGTTTATACCGATGTGTCGAAGAAGGGCCTCGGTGCAGTGCTGATGCAACGTGAAAAGGTGATAGCTTATGCTTCTCGTCAGTTGAAAGATTATGAGAAAAATTATCCTACGCATGATCTGGAGCTGGCAGCTGTGGTTTTCGCCCTGAAGATCTGGAGACACTATTTATATGGCGAAAAGTGTGAAATTTTCACGGACCACAAGAGTTTAAGGTACTTGTTTTCTCAGAAGAAACTCAATATGCGAGAGAGACGGTGGTTAGAGCTTGTCAAAGACTATGATGTGACGATTAGTTACCACCCTAGGAAAGCGAATGTTGTAGCGGATGCGTTGAGCCGTAAGTCGAGTTCTTCTTTGAGTTCTATGATCCAGAAACCGTTGTTGTTAGACTTGCAACGAGAGGAGATAGCTTTGGTGGTTCCGGGAACCATTGCTCGGTTTTCAGCGTTGATCATTCAGGCTACATTGACGGATAGAATCCGTAGAGAGCAGGCCATTGATGCACAGTTGACAGAGATGAGAGCTAGAGCAGAGGAGAGAGGTAATTCAGAGTTTGGGATGAATAAAGATGGTTTGATGACATTCAGAGGCCGTATATGTATTCCTACTGGTGATGATATTCGGTGAGACGTATTGACAGAGGCACATACCGCGCCATACTCGATACATCCAGGTAGTACCAAGATGTATTAGGATCTTCGTAGACTCTATTGGTGGCCAGGTATGAAGAAGGATATTGCTATGTTTATTTCTCAGTGCCTAACTTGTCAGCAGGTGAAAATCGAACATCAGAGACCTGCTGGGACATTGCAGTCATTGCCGATTCCTCAATGGAAATGGGAGCACATTACGATGGACTTCGTGATTGGTCTTCCTAGAACGCAGAAAGGTTATAACTCTATTTGGGTTATTGTTGATCGGTTGACCAAGTCAGCGCATTTTCTCCCACTCAAGACAACGTATTCCATGAACCAGTATGCTGAAGAGTACATAGCAGAGATTGTTAGACTTCATGGTGTTCCTGTGTCGATCGTGTCTGATCGTGTCCCTAGATTTACTTCAGAGTTTTGGAAGAGTTTGCATAGAGCCTTGGGTACACGGTTAGCCTTCAGTACAACATATCATCCCCAGAGCGACGGTCAATCAGAGAGAGTTATTCAGATTCTAGAGGATATGCTCAGAGCTTGTACTATCGACTATCCTTGTCGTTGGGAGTCCAAATTGCCTCTTGTTGAATTCACGTACAATAACAGCTACCAGGCGACGATTGGCATGGCACCGTATGAAGCACTTTATGGCAGAAAATGTAGATCTCCCTTATATTGGGACGAGATTGGTGAGAGGAAGATGTTGGGTCCAGAGTTGGTCCAACAGACAGCTGATGTTGTTGCTGTTATTCGAGAGAGGATGAAGACAGCACAGTCGAGATAGAAGAGTTATGCTGATGTGAGACGTAGGCCGTTGCAGTTTGAGGTTGGCGATCACGTGTTCTTGAAGATTGCACCTCTTAAAGGTGTGATGCGGTTTGGTAAAAAGAGAAAGTTGAGTCCAAGGTTTATAGGCCCATTTGAGATTTTGGATAGAGTTGGTGATCGAGCTTACAGGTTAGCCTTACCACCAGATCTTGATAGAGTTCATAATGTTTTTCATGTCTCCATGCTCAGGAAGTATATTGCGAATCCTTCCCATGTTCTTCGTCACGAGCCATTGGATTTGACGCCGAATTTGACGTACCAAGAGATTCCAGTCCAGATTCTGGATCGCAAAGTTAGAGTATTGAGAAACAAAGAGATCGGCATTGTTAAAGTCCTTTGGAGAAATCAATTGATTGAAGAAGCCACGTGGGAACCAGAGGATTAGATGAAAGAAAAGTATCCCGAGTTGTTTGCGCAGTGACGTCAATTTCGAGGACCAAATTCCTTTAAGGAGGGGAGAATGTAATATCCAAGCTTGGTGAACGGTACGGTTTAAGATTTCTTGTGTTTACGGACTATTTGGTTAAGTTTAAGTATAGTTTGATGTTAAGAGTTGTGATTTATGGTTTATAGTATTGTTGGTTATGCTTGTTATGTGGTTTTGTTGTAGCGTCGTTGCGATTTAATTCATGGTAATTTGTATGTTGAGCCAATTGGTATGAGGCTAATTGGCGTGGTTAAATAAGACATAGAGTTGCAACATTTTTGTTGAGAGTGTTGCGAATTATGAGGAGAAGCGGCGTTGCGATTCGATTTTAGATGCAAAGTATATTGTTGGCTATAGAGGAGAGTGCACCCGCGCCAGAGAAGCTACCGCCCCCGCGGTATTTGGACAGTAGGGTGACCGCACCCGCGGTAGGAAGGACGCCGCACTTGCGGTGTTTGGGCAGAGACCAGAGCGCACCTGTGGTCCATAAAGGAGCGCACCCGCGGTCGTCGCCTTCGGATTTTTGGAAGTGGTACAGAATGCCTAGCGCACCCGCGGTAAGAATTTTATCGCACCTGCGGTCGTGAACAGTAACGTCTTGTTTTCGAGATTAAGTGATATAATAGAAGTGTTGGATCTCATTTCTCTCCAACACTTCTCGAAAATTCAGATCAAGGGAGAGCTAGGGTTCTTATTCCCTTCTTTGATTTCTTTCATTCTAGCTTCTTGTTGGATTATTGAAGTGAGAACAAGGTTCTTTTGGGTTCAAGGAGCTAAGGTAAGCTTTTGGTTTAGTTATTCTTTGGATTTTGGTGTTGGGGAGAAATATTGGGTTTGTTGATTGTGTTGGTTTTATGGATTTAATGGTATGGTTATTTGATTATTGGGTTTTTGATGGTGCAATACATGGTTTATTGTTGTAGGAATTGTACCAAGAGTTTAGAATCAAGTGCTCCAAGTGTTGTAAGTGGAATTCATTTCCTTGTGCTCACATGATAATATATGTATGGTGTTTCAATGGTTTTAACATGCTATTCCCTTCCATTTGATTCATGTTGTGTATTGATACACTTTGTTGTATATTAGAGGCATTTTTATGTCTCAATTATGTCAAAGGGGATACAAAAGAATAGAGTATTCAAAGTGTTTGATTTAATGCCAAAGAGAGAGTTCAAATTGATTTATTGGATTGATAAAGAGATAGTAAGAGATTGCATGCAATTAGTTGATCAACGACCATAGGCTTTGTTGCGTGTTTTCTTAAATGCTCACAAGCGCACGACGTCAAGTTATAGTAAAATGAATTTTTAAGTACGAGTGTCGATCCCACGAGGAGTGTAAACTAAAATTATATCAATGCTTGTAATTAAAATAGTCTCAACTTTACATAGAAAAATCAAAAGAGATTTGGTCTACTTAAACGAATTAATTGAAAACAAATAATTAATCTAATCACTGAATTGAGAAATAATAATGAGAAAAGAGATCTAGAAAAATGATTTCACCAAGTTTCCAAGATAATTATTCCCAGTTAACTTTATATTCACGAATTCAATTATTTAATGACCAAGACACTTAATTATTTTATTCCCCCTTTCCCAAGTGACGAATAAATTGTATAAAACAAACTTCGATTCAATTATTCATAATAAAATCTAAGTTTAATTGATAAATGCAAAAAATGTTCTTACCGAAGCCTCGCTAAAGTTATACGCCTTCCGAACGCTATAAACATTCAACGATGTGTCTCTAATGATCTATAATCCTAGTCCTCTCCCGAGTTATAGAATTAATCAAACAACAAACAATTAATGGACAGTAAATTGCAGAGAAATTAATACAGAGAAACACAATTAAATATGCAATGGAATTCAATCATATAAAATAACCACGTCAAATCATCGTGTCCACAAAGCTACATCATTCTCTAGAATGGGAAATTAGTTCATCACGAAATCCAAGCGAAGACAAGACATATTCTCAGTTCTAGACATCGCCACACAGTAGAATATAAAAAACGAAGGAAATGATAACAAATCTGAATTGTCGTCTCCGTCCCTGGATCCGTTGTTCTTCGTATTTGTGACTGTTCTTCGCACTCTGAATCTTCGTCTCGTGCATGCGCTCTGATTTCTCGTGCTTTTCTCCAATGATGGCTGCTTCTCTCGTGTCTTTCTTTCCCAAGACGGCCCTCCTCCTTTTCTGACCTAGGATGCGGCTTTATATAGATTTTCTGGACACCGCGTGCGCGGTTGCGCAAGTTCTGGCGCGGCTGCTTCTGCTTGCTGGCCCATGCTTATGTGCGCGCGGTCGCGCATGAAGTCGCGCGGCCGCGCGCAAGTGTCTAGTCATTCACCTGTATTGGTGTGCGCGCGCCTGCGTGTGATGTGGCACGGCTGCTCGCAAGTCTCTGGCCGATTCTGTCTTGTAAGTGTGCGCGGGTGCGCGAGATGTCGCGTGGTCGCGCGCAAGCTTCTGGTCGTCGCATATCATCGCGCGCGGCCGCGCGTGATCTCGCCCGGATGCGCGCGAGGTTTTGTCCGAGGGCTTCATGGCACTATGTTTTCTTGACTCTACTTGGCTTCGTGTACGCTATTTTCTCCATTCCTGAAATGACACCAGAAACAAACCAAAAACGCATAATTCTGTTCGAAACAAGCATAATTCAAAATGGATTCTAATATAAATTAAGTGCAAATCTTGCACTTATCAAACCCCCCAAACTTGAACTTTTGCTAGTCCCGAGCAAAATAGAATAAAAGCTAATAATTATGGAAAAGATTTACGCAACTACTAAAGTCATGGATATGCAAAAAGTAATATTGACCTCCGACTCATTTAATTTAATGTAATTTACGATTTCCCAAGAGTCACGTGTGTGTGTTATATGTCAATGTTCGTTTACCCCATCGAATGCCCAAATAGAGCTGTAATGCCCATTCGCCTTACAGAATCAAGAAATCCCCAGTTCATTTCAACTCACACTTCATCAAAATATAAATTTGCATTCACAGATCACATAGGACTTTATCGGTGATTATTTGGCTCGAAAGATGGTCAACACAAGTATGCCAAAGATGAAATCACAAAATGAGATGCTTGCAAGCAAGTGATTAAAGTCTATACTCGTTGACAATGTTTTTCAGGTATCCATAGGCTTGATTTGAACAACTTTTCTCCACTAGTATATTGGATAAATAGTGACAAGGTTAATAGGTCTTGTAAGATTGTAACGTCAGGCCACGGCTCACGGCTACAATAAGGGGTATGGAAATCAAAATTTGAGAGAAATAATCAAATTTTCATCATCTTCACTATCATTTCATTCACCATCACTTTATTGCTTTCTTCTCATTCATGTCCTTCATCTCCCATATATTTTCTTTTTCACCACTTTTGATTCACATTTTTTTTTTGCAACTCCTTTTAGCACATTTAACTTTTTCTTTTCTTTTCAAGGAGTATTTGAATCATTACAACACCCATGAACTTATTTCTCTCAAAATTAAGTAAGACAATAAGTGTATAAGCTTCATTAGGTAGTCGTTGTGGGAAATAGAATAAATACAAGTGAGGGCTAATTGTATGTCATTGACATACACCACTTGATTTTTTTAGTAGGCTCAAAATGGGACACTAGGGATATTTCATTTTCGTTTGGTAGGCTCGAAGGCTCAAAACGGCTCCAAAGATCGCCTAAATCATTCCTCTGTCACATATTATCCGTATTTCGCCTCGAAAAGTATTCAAACAAGTTCTAGACTTCCGTCAATCCATTAGTCAACTCATACAAAACAGTCACATGCAATTTTCAATAAAAATGATATATGAAATAGGTGCACGAAGAAAATTTAAGCATCTCAATTAACTTGAAGCTCAAAGGGCTACAATTGATAGTAAGCAAAGAACATAGGCCCAAGGATATTGTGAAAAATTTCCTAGCTCATTCCTATGATTGCAAAAGTGTCAATCAATGTCATGCAAGAATTACCAAGAATCAGATCTCCCTCATTTGTTTAGCATCACAGGCATGCAACTTGTCTCTAAGCAACGATAGTATCAACAAACACGACAGTGCAAAATAATTGTGACTCCTAAGTTATCATGAACACATATATATTTCAGGATCGCAATTCAGTTTTCATCATCGGTCACATATTTTACTTATCCATGAATCTACCTAACAAATCTAGCATGCGATAAATAAAAAAATCAAACTAACTACTGAGCAATAAAACAAAAAATTTGCAGAAAAATTCTAACAAGCAATTTTACCTCCCCCCAAACTTCAAGTATGCATTGTCCTCAATGTATAAAAATAAAGAACATGACAACACATACCTCGCTCCCGAGGGTCAGAACTCGGGGCTCGAGTCATCGTTCCCGGTATCTTCAGCATCATCGTCCATGGGTTGTGGCGGTGATAGATTTGGTGGTGGGTACTGTGGTGTCCACGCTGGATATGGTGGAAAGGGAGCATCATTGGGTCCAGTAGGTGAAAAACGCTGGGCGAGCACCGATGTGAAGTCCATCATATAAGACATGAAAGTATTAGTAGTGTGTCGGTGCTCGGCCAGCTCTTGGCGCTGAGCCCGCATCTCATGTTCCATTCAGAACATCCTATCTCGCAAACTGGATCAAGGGATAGATGGTGGTGGCGGCGGCTGGCGTTCTCTGGCTCTCTGATTATAAGCTGCCCTAGCCTCTTGTCTTTCCAATTCGCTTTCAAAGCGCAGGCGGTGTGGAGTATATACTGTGATTGGGCCCTTTGCTTTCAAAACATGTTCATCTGCGCCCCATTGCACACCGGCATGAAGACATAGGGCAGTGAAGTATGTGCACAAGGGAGGCTGAATGTAATGAGTCCCATACCAGCACGCATGATAAAACTGTGAATGAGCTTCCCAAGATCGACGGTCTTCCCAGTCATTATGGCGTAAATCAACGCCACTTTATCCTTTGTAATTTCTGTCTTATGTGAGGAGGGCATGATTCGTGATAGAATAAAAGATGCCCAACTGCGTGGGTCACGGCGTAAGTCAGATTTCTTCAAAGTGACTGGGGAGCCTTGATTCAAGCGCCACTCTGCACCCTCGATGCATAAGCTCCTGATATTCGCATCGTAATCCACATTGCCAGTAATCAAAGCAGTATATTCGTCATTTTCAAAACTCGGCAGATTGTAAATAGCATTAATGGTTGCCGAATCGAAATAGACCAGTTGTCCTCTTACCAAAACTCCGTATTCCTCGTGCTTGATTCTCAGATTAGCATAGAATTCTCGGACTACGGTTATAACTGCATCTGGCGGTGACTGTGCTATATCTACCCACCCCCTTCGCTCAACCTCTTCAATTATTGCACATTCAGGGTACGTCAGATCTAGCCCTCTTTCTTGAATAATCAACCTAGACATGGTGCTCTCGTAAACTCGGAATGCTTCCTCGTTCCAAAATTTATGAGCATCGTAGGAACGAGAAGAGGAATCCCCATCCTTCGATCTTTTTCTAGGCGGCATGATTATCAACAATATCCACACTTATAATCAACAAATATAGACACAATTCCACCAACAATTGCTTGATCTCTTAAAATTATCACCAAACGATAAACGTAAAAGAAACGGTAACCTTGAGTGTAGAAGATTAACCGTAGATGACTCTCGGCGGTAGGAGGCGGCGGCGTCGGCGGCTTGCCTGAGCGGCGACGGCGGCGGCTGTTGGTGGTGGGAGAAGATGAGTTGTGTGAAGGTTGTTTGTGAGAGAAGGAGTTGGATTGATGGAGTTATGGAGTAGTTTTGAGGATGGAGGTTTGTGGGTTAAGTGAATTTGGAGAGGATTTGTGAAGGGGAAGAATTTTGGAGAGGATTTGTTGGGGATGGCGGCTGTTTCTCAAAGTGAGGAGTTGTGTGTGTGTGAAATTGTGAGATAGGGTTTTAAAGGGGGAGCTGCACGCGGTGCGCGCGGTGGCGCGAGAAGTGGCGCGGCCATGCGCGCGCCTCTGGTTTCCTTCGATAATGAGGTGCGCGCTCTCGCGCAAGAATTGGCGCGGCGGCGCGCGTGCTTCTGTGCTTGCCCACTGGTCCTGAGCTTCTCGCGCATTGTGGCGCGCATGCGTCTGTCCACCTTTTTTTTTCACACCTGCAAAAATTAAAGCAATTCAAATCAATACGCGAATGAAAATAATTAAAAGCAACAAATAAAACATTAAAATGAAATAAAGTAAACAAAATGAATGCGAAAAATCATTGTGGGTTGCCTCCCACACAGCGCTTGGTTTGACGTCGTCAGCCCGACTGTCACCAGTCTGATCAGTTTGGTTCGCTCAACTTGACGCTGTCGATATTCCTTACTTCAGTCCCATAGTACGGCTTAACCCGCTTTCCATTCACCTTGAAGGTTCTCCCATCACTGCACTTTAGCTTGATAGCCCCATAAGGAGACACCGTTTCCACAACAAATGGCCCTGACCAACGCGACTTTAGCTTACCAGGGAACAACTTCAGACGAGAGTTGAACAATAGTACTTGTTGTCCTGGTTTGAGCTCCCTTCGGACAATGATTTTGTCATGCCACTTCTTAGTTTGCTCCTTGTAGATCTTGGCATTCTCATATGTGTCATTTCGGAATTCATCAATCTCGCTCAACTGCAGTTTTCTAACGTCGCCAGAAGCTTTGAAATCAAAATTTAATTTCTTCACAGCCCAAAATGCTCTATGCTCCAACTCCAACGACAGATGACATGCTTTCCCAAATACTAGCCTATAGGGAGACATCCCAATAGATGTCTTGAATGCAGTCCGATAAGCCCATAATGTATCATCCAACTTCATTGCCCAATCCCTCCGGTTGGTGTTGACAGTCTTTTCCAGTATTTGCTTAATTTCCCGGTTGGATACTTCAGCTTGTCCATTCGACTGAGGATGATATGCTAGAGCCACTTTGTACTTCACATTGTATTTAGCCAAAAGTGAGTTGAAAATTCTATTGCAAAAATGCGTACCTTCGTCACTTATGATGGCTCTCGGTGTTCCAAACCTGGTGAAGATGTTCTTATGCACAAATTTCGCTACAACATGAGAGTCATTAGTATTGGTGGCGATTGCTTCCACCCATTTCGACACATAATCAACAGCTAATAAAATATAAGAATTAACAAAAGAAGGGGGAAAGGGTCCCATGAAATCTATGCCCCAAACATCAAAAAGTTCCACTTCCAAGACATTTGTCAGTGGTAATTCATGACGCCTAGATATGTTTCCTAACCTCTGGCATCTATCACATGACTTTACTAAAGTATAACTATCCTTAAACAAACTAGGCCAATAAAAACCAGATTGCAATACCTTAGCTGCTGTTCGTGATGCTCCAAAATGTCCACCATGTGGTGAAAAATGGCACTTCTCCAAAATTTGTTGAGCTTCGATACCCTCCACGCATCTCCTAATCACTTGGTCAGCACACCTCTTATATACAAATGGATCATCCCAATAATAGAACTTGATGTCATGGACGAACTTCTTCTTCTGATGATAGCTCAAATCTGGAGGAAGGGTGCCGCAAGACAAAAAATTAGCAATATCAGCAAACCAAGGAAGTATAGAATTTACCTCGAAGATTTGCTCATCAGGGAATGTTTCTTGTATAGCTCCCTCTACTCTCTTCTCTTCCAGCTCAAGCCTCGACAAGTGGTCAGCCACTTGGTTCTCACTACCCTTTTTATCCTTGACCTCAAAGTCAAATTCTTGTAATAGCAAAATCCACCTTATCAGGCGTGGTTTTGCATCCTTCTTGGCGAACAGGTAGCGAATAGCTGCATGGTCAGTAAAAACGATTACCTTTGTGCCGATCAAATAAGGCCTGAATTTGTCGAAAGCAAACACTACTGCAAGCATTTCTTTCTCAGTTGTAGTGTAATTTTGTTGTGCAGCATCCATTGTGCGGCTTGCGTAGTAAATTGCCCTAAACATCTTTTCCCTTCTTTGGCCTAAAACAGCGCCCACTGCATAATCACTTGCATCACACATTAGCTCAAAGGGCTGCTTCCAGTCCGGCACTATCATAATAGGTGCAGTCACCAATGCCATTTTGATCTTCTCAAATGCCTGCAAACAATCATCATCAAATATAAAAGTCAACTCTTTTTCAAGTAAATTACATAGGGGTTTAGTGATCTTAGAAAAATCTTTAATAAATCTACGATAAAACCCCGCATGTACTAAGAAGCTCCTTATTCCCTTGATGCTCTTTGGCGGAGGAAGTTTTTCAATGGAAACCACCTTGGCTCTGTCTACCTCTAGTCCCCGGGAAGACACTTTATGTCCAAGAACAATGCCCTCTTGGACCATAAAATGACATTTCTCCCTGTTAAGAACTAAGTTCTTTTCTTGGCATCTCTGCAAAACAAGGGATAGGTTGTGTAAACAATGATCAAATGAAGAGCCAAATACCGAGAAGTCGTCCATGAAGACTTCCATGATCTCCTCCACCATGTCTGCAAATATGGCCATCATGCACCTCTGGAAAGTGGCAGGTGCATTGCATAGCCCACACGGCATTCTCCTAAAAGCAAACGTGCCATAGGGACACGTGAAAGTTGTCTTCTCCTGATCTTCTGGCCCTATAGAAATTTGGTTATAACCTGAATAACCATCTAAAAAGCAATAATGACAATAGCCAGCAAGTCTATCAAGCATTTGATCAATAAAAGGCAGTGGAAAATGATCCTTTCGTGTAGCATTGTTTAACTTTCTATAATCAATACATACTCGCCAACCATTTACAGTACGAGTAGATATCAGTTCATCATTTTCGTTTCTAACTACAGTTATTCCACCCTTTTTAGGTACAACTTGTACAGGAGATACCCAACTACTATCAGAAATGGCATAAATGACACCAGCATTTAACAATTTTAGCACCTCACTTTTTACAACTTCTTTCATTGCTGGGTTCAACCTCCTCTGGTGATCCACAGAAGGAGTATGACTCCTCCATCAAGATTTTAAGCATGCATATAGTGGGGCTAATTCCCCTAATATCAGAAATCGACCATCCTAAAGCAGTTTTAAATTTCCTCAATACTCTCAATAATTTATCTTTTTCAGTACAAGTAAGAGAGGAAGAGATGATTACCGGATATGTCGACTTTTCACCTAAAAATGCATAGCAAAGGTGACTCGGCAGCTCCTTCAAATCAGGGGAAGGAGGTATTACCTTTGTTTGCTCATGTACCTCCAATTTCTCAAGCGGTGCATCCGTTTTTCTCTCTTTCTGTGATGCTTCAAGAGCCAACAACTGCTCTTTCACTTCCCAATTTTCTTCATCAACAGTTCTTGCAGCGCTTATCAAACAGCTCTCCAAAGGATCCCTAGTTCCTGCACTTTCAAGAGACACACATGAGTCTGTAATATCAATGCTTTTACAAGAGCTTACCTCATTTGATCCCTTCATGGCGTGATAGATATTAAAAATGACCGCTTCGCTGCCTACTCTCAGGGTGAGTTCACCCTTGTGCACATCTATCAATGCCCTTCCAGTTGCCAGAAACGGTCTCCCAAAGATTAATGGAGCGTCATGATCCTCTTCCATATCTAAAATCACAAAGTCAGCAGGAAAAATAAATTTATCCACTTTTACCAGTACATCTTCCACGATCCCACGTGGATACGTGAGACTTCTGTCCGCAAGCTGTAAGGTGATAGTGGTAGGTTTGACTTCTCCAGATCCCTGTAAATAGAAAATGGCATGAAATTAATACTCGCTCCTAAATCACATAAAGCTTTACTACATTTAGAACCACCAATAAAGCAAGGAATAGTAAAACTCTCTGTATCTTTTAATTTCTGTGGTATTTTCTTTTGCAGGATGGCGCTACATTCTTCAGTCAGTTTCACAGTCTCAAAATCCTGCAACTTCCTCTTCTTAGACATCACATCTTTAATAAATTTAGCATAATTCGGCATTTGCTCCAAAGCATCAGCAAATGGTATGTTGATGTGTATCTTCTTAAAGATCTCCAAAAATTTTGCAATCTGATCATCCAATTTCTTCTTTTTGAACCTCTGCGGATATGGAAGAGTCGGCTGAAATATAGGAGGTTGTTCGACTTCAACTTCGGCATTGGGCTTTTGATTTCTCTCTTCTTTTTCATCCTCAAACTCACCCTCTTCAACTGTCTTCTCCTTGTCCATTCCCTCCTTAGAACTTTGCACCTCTAACTCTTTTCCACTCCTCAAAGTGACTGCCTTGCACTGTTCTTTTGGGTTAACCTCCGTGTTGCTAGGAAATTGACCCCTGTTCTGATCTCTCAAAGCGTTGGCCAACTGTCCGATTTGTGTCTCCAGATATTTCATTGGGGCCCCCATATTTCCCATGTGAGTCTCCATGTTGTCCAGACGAGACTCAGTTCTTGCCATCCTTTTGCCAGACTCAGCAACAAATGTTCCTACCAAATCCTCAAACGAAGGCTTTCCTTCCCCCTTTGATGTATTGAACCCGGTGGAGGATTCAACACATTTTTATTATTTGCATAATAAAAATTTCATGATTTCTTAATCCTGGATGATAAGTATTAGGGGGAGGGTTACCTCGATATCCTCCGAATCCTCCAAAATTTCTGTTGTTGACGTACTGAGCTTCTTCAGGAATAGATTGTTCTTCAGCAACAGTCGATGGACTCTCAGTTTCTGATGTGCTCACTTTGTTCATAGCTACGAGTTGTGTGGTCAGTACGGATACCTGTGCAGTGAGTGATGTAATAGGGTCCACAGCGTACACTCCGGCTGTCCTTTTTACTCCTGCCCTTTCAGACGGCCACTGGTAGCTATTTATCGTCATCTGTTCAAGCAAGTCATAAGCTTGCTCGGGAGATTTAGCAAATATCGTGCCACTAGCTGCAGCATCCACTGTTCCTCTTGTTTGCCCATTTAGACCGTTGTAGAATAATTCGATCTGCACCCAGTCTTCGAAGCCATGGTTTGGACACTTTCTCAATAGCTCCTTGTATCTTTCCCATGCCTCATACAATTGCTCAAAATCAGTCTGCCTGAACGTGCTAATCTCAATCTTCAACTGTGCAGACTTTGCAGGGGGAAAGTATTTTGCCAGAAATTTCGTCGCCAGCTCCTGCCATGTCGTGATACTTCCCAAGGGAAGCGATTGGAGCCATCCTCTAGCTTGATTCCTGAGAGAAAACGGAAACAAACGCAGTCTAATAATATCATCAGGAACATTATTAATCTTTACCGTATCGGTTATCTCCAAGAAGGTCCTCAAATGAACGTGAGGATCAGAAGTGGCAGTCCCAGCAAACTGGTTTTGCTGAACCATATTGATTAGAGCAGACTTCAGCTCGAAATTATTTGCGTTGATGGTTCCTCTTGCAATACCAGAGTAATGATTGTTGATCATTGGTCTGTTGTGATCTCTGATAGGTATAGTCTCTGGCGGGATGTGTCTGTCATTTTCTCTGTGGTCAGCCATTGCTTGGATCTCTTCCCTTCTTGCTTTTCTTAACTTCCTCGCAGTTCTTTCGATCTCCGGGTCAAAAATCAGCAAGTCTGAGTTTTGCGATCGTAGCATACACTGTCAAGCAGGAAAAAATGAAAAACTTAATCAATATAAAATAAAATAAAAATAAAAGCTCTAAATTAAAATCTAGACTAATTGGTAACAATACTGATATAAATTCAAATTTGACACTTCCCTGGCAACGGCGCCAAAAACTTGTTGCGTGTTTTCTTAAATGCTCGCAAGCGCACGACGTCAAGTTATAGTAAAATGAATTTTTAAGTAAGAGTGTCGATCCCACGAGGAGTGTAAACTAAAATTATATCAATGCTTGTAATTAAAATAGTCTCAACTTTACTTATAAAAATCAAAAGAGATTTGGTCTACTTAAACGAATTAATTGAAAACAAATAATTAATTTAATCACTGAATTGAGAAATAATAATGAGAAAAGAGATCTAGAGAAATGATTTCACCAAGTTTCCACGATAATTATTCTCAGTTAACTTTATATTCACGAATTTCAATTATTTAATGACCAAGACACTTAATTATTTTATTCCCCCTTTCCCAAGTGACGAATAAATTGTATAAAACAAACTTCGATTCAATTATTCCTAATAAAATCTAAGTTTAATTGATAAATGCAAACAATGTTCTTACCGAAGCCTCGCTAAAGTTATACGCCTTCCGAACGCTATAAACATTCAAAGATGTGTCTCTAATGATCTGTAATCCTAGTCCCTCTCCCGAGTTATAGAATTAATCAAACAACAAACAATTAATGGCCAGTAAATTGCAAAGAAATTAATACAGAGAAACACAATTAAATATGCAATGGAATTCAGTCATATAAAATAACCACGTCATATCATCGTGTCCACAAAGCTACATCATTCTCTAGAATGGGAAATTAGTTCATCACAAAATCCAAGCGAAGACAAGACATATTCTCAGTTCTAGACATCGCCACACAGTAGAATATAAAAAAGAAGGAAAAGATAACAAATCCGAAGTGTCGTCTCCGTCCCCGGATCCGTTGTTCATTGTATTTGTGACTGTTCTTCGCACTCTGAATCTTCGTCTTGTGTATGCGCTCTGATTTCTCGTGCTTTTCTCCAATGATGGCTGCTTCTCTCGTTTCTTTCTTTTCCAAGACGGCCCTCCTCCTTTTCTGACCTAGTATGCGGCTTTATATAGATTTTCTGGACGCCGCGCGCGCGGTTGCGCAAGTTCTGGCGCGGCTGCGCGGCTGCTTCTTCTTGCTGGCCCATGCATGTGTGCGCGCGGTCGCGCAAGAAGTCGCGCGGCCACGCGCAAGTGTCTAGTCATTCGCCTGTATTGGTGTGCGCGCGCCTGCGCGTGATGTGGCGCGGCCGCGCGCAAGTCTCTGGCCGATTCTGTCTTGTAAGTGCGCGCGGGTGCGCGAGATGTCGCGCGGTCGCGCGCAAGCTTCTGGTCGTTGCATATCATCGCGCGCGGCTGCGCGTGATCTCGCGCGGATGCGCGCGAGGTTCTGTCCGGGGGCTTCATGGCACTATGTTTTCTTGACTCCACTTGGCTTCCTGTCCGCTATTTTCTCCATTCCTGAAATGACACCAGAAACAAACCAAAAACGCATAATTCTGTTTGAAACAAGCATAATTCAAAATGGATTCTAATATAAATTAAGTGCAAATCTTGCACTTATCAGGCTTATATCCCAACAGAATATCGATTTATATCGATGGGATATAGGTACAGAGACATAGATACTATTGAAATATCAATCCATCAGAGAAAATAGAAATACCATCATTATTGTTATGCTATACCATGTTATTCATGTTTAAAGAGTTAGATGGTATTTAATGATTTCAAAGTTATGTTTTACAGAGTATGATATGTATCCATTGTTATGTAAGAGTTTCACTTGCTGAGTTTTATACTTATTTCAGTTATTTCATGTGAGGCAGATAAGAGTGACGGGCCAGGACGTTGATTGGAGCCGAGGTCATATGCATAGAAGTTGGAAGGAAGAAGGCTATTTTGTTAGCATTGTTGGACATGATCAAAATGATATTTTGTATTTTGATGCAACACTTATTTGATCATGTATATACTTTTGATTGTATATATTGAAAATGTGTTTATGTCAAGAAAAATTTAAATCCTTCTTCCCTCTAAGTAAATTTTTAATTTTCCGCTGTGTTATTTTATAAAATCGGTCAAAGGTGTTACAGGTTCGGATTCATGTTAATTGAGAAAATTCTCTTCTTCAAACATTTAATTACTTCATAATAATAAACTTGTATGTTTGAAATAATTTTACCCAGGCTCTGATACCATTTTCAGCCTAGAAAAACAATCACTTGAATATGAGGGTGTTTTGTCACATTTTGGGTTTTTAGGGAGTTTGGCAAAGTTTTTGAGGGGTAGGGAGTTATGATAAAGTTGAGTTTGAGTTTGGGGATTTAAAACCAATTTTTCCTATTTTTAATTTATTTAAAATATTGATTTTAATTTTTCTATTTCTTTAATATAATAATTTTCCCATGATTTTTAAAATTGCGTTTTGTATGATTTAATTGGGAGATATTTCAAAAAAAAAAAGAATTATTTAGAATGTTTCATCATTACTATTTTGTCAATTTTTTTGACAGATATATATAAGGTTCAGGTTAATATCTCAACGAGAGCAATCCTCGTGTTTAGCTATTATTATTGAGTTTGGAACCCAGAAGAGACTGCTGGTGATAAGTCCGAGGAAGACAATGAGGCTGTCAAATCATCATAACCTTTACGCCCTGAGAAAACATGTGCTACAATGGTTGGGGCATAAGGGATACTGTAACGTCCAAAAGTAAACCCACGTAAACCACATGCATGCAAATGTGTTAAATTGCTTAATTGTTTATATTGATTTTTTTTAATGCTTAAATAGTAGTACATATTGCATGATTAAACGAGTTAGATTGCAAGATTTCATTGGAATTGAAGATTTTATTCGAATATTCCCATAATAGGTTGGAGAAAGAAGATCGGAGACGATTAAGAATAAATAATTTTCAACTAATATTTTAAGGCTTGTTAATATAATTAAATATGATTAAATTTTTCTAAAAATAATAGAGTCCAAATAATTCTACGAGACGAGCTCGATTTTACTCGAGAAGCCGATTTTTGGCAAACAAAAGACTTTTAAAGGACCAAAAATATTATTTTTGAAAACTAATTTTTATAAATTTTTATTTTTCAATTAAATAGGTGTTATTGGGCCAAATTTACCTAACATTAGTAGGCCTAATTTCTCCTAAACACAAAGGCCCAAAACCTAAGCCCATTAACATGCAAATTTTAAATATATAAAATAGAAACCTAGGGTCTTCCTAAGCTCATTCACCGAGAATCACACACAAAAGGAGTCTCACCCGTGCATGCGTCGGATGGATTCTTCAAGGAGATGCGTGGCTTGATTAGTGATGGTCTAGGCTGGTTCAGTAGGGTATAGGGAGGATGGCCTGGGGTTTTATCATGAAATCAAGGATTTGATATTAAACTCATAATAGTCTATGAATCTATGATCTCGATTGTGGGTGGGTTCGTTTATGTAACTCTTTCTTTGATTGCTTCAGCTTGAGAACCCAAACTGGCATGACAGCTGCCCATCACCATAGGTAATAGCATGAATAATTTATCTCCCCTACATTTGCCGCAAAAAAGAACTCTTTTTCTGTGGTTTGCGTGCCCCAAAATCTCCAAATCGCTCTTATAGAAGTTGGTGCAGCATGGTCCATGGTGGCTCATTGAAAGAGGGCTGCGGCTAGGAGTTCATGCGCAAGGGTGGTTTGCATGGGCTGGGGCTGGTTCGCTTGTTCAAGAGGGTTCAGATAGCGTCCAGGAGGGTCAGGGTCGGGGGTGGCTCGTGGTTTGGGTGAGGCCGAGGGTTTCTAGGGACTTTAGGGCTCGAACATGGCTTGGTGAAGGGAAGGGCTCGAACCATTGTCCTCGGGGGTCGATTCATTGTTCACGAGGGTATTTTAGGTATGAAAAGTCTATGCTTAAAGTTTGGGAATAAAATATTAAGTTTTTTAATTAATTCGAGATTTAAACGCTTCACGGTTATTAATTAAGAAATTAAATCAAAAATCCCAAGTTTACATTAAATAAAAATATTTGAGGTCAACTTTAAGCTTAAATAATTATTTGGGATAGTCTCGAGTCAATGAAAGTGAGAAAAAGTCAAAATCGAGAATTTTAAGGTCCAAGGATAAAACGATCATTTAACATCTAGGTATTACAACAAGGGTTGACATTGTCCCGAAAAATCATAACAAATTCTAAATGTTATTTTATAACGTTTATGATGAAAATATGATATTTTATGATTTATGATAGAGCTACGCAATTTTTACTCCTAAAACACTATTTTACGAATTTGGAAAGGACGCGATATTTTATGATTAAAAAGAAAAGAAAAATATTTTGAAAGATGTGAATTGATTGTGACAAAAAGGATATGAAATATGGTTATTGGGAATATCGTGAGGAAGAAGGCCCCATAGGGATCCCGTTTACGGAAGAAGGCCCAGAGGATCCCACGATCGTATTTCCATTTATGTCGGTGCCTAGTGCCCGTCCCCATGCGCAATGGTGAGTTAAGGCTGATTGGTCGACTACATGATACAGCTAGTCACTTCGAAGGATAAAAATTCACTCAAAACGATAAATGATGAAAAGCTTTATAATATGACGATTTATAATTAAATTATTTTTACAAATTTATGCTGGCTTATTTTGAATAAAAGTATGATTTTTAATGCATATGCTTGTATATGTATTATTTGTTATTCATGTTTAGAACGTGACGAGTCATTAGATTCACTAGGTTTGAATGTTGTAGGTGAGTATGAGACTGAAGGAGGCGGTGATTCTTGAGTGGATCGAGTCCGGCAGTACACTCTCGAGGGACATTATTTTCCGCATTAACTTGAGAGTTAAAGTTTTAAAGATTTTGTTAATGATTTGATTAGATATTTTTATGCTTTATTTTGAAGTTAATGTTGATCATGTTAATGGTTGACGTAAGATTTTTGTTAATTGACGGGTTAGGGATTTTATGCACTTTAAATTTTTTAATGTTAAATTATTTTTGGATGTTGGAATGTTAATCAATTTAAATATGAATTTTGAATTTTATGTTAAAAAAAATTAGCAGGATTTTAAGGTTTAAAAGTAGTGGACATTTCAGATACAGTGTATTACACACACATAATATGATGTACCGTACTTTTAAACATACTTAAAATTTGCAGAAAAAAAATTTTAAATAAGTAATCGTCTTTCAAAGTGCAATACAAATAAAAATTTCAAGAAAATAATTGGAATGTAACAATCTTTCCAAAGTACTTGTTTTAAAATAACATAAAATAATTCGTTAAAATCAGAGTAAACAATTTTATCATGCAAAAAATAAAATCCTTGAAAACTAAGGCGGTCCACGGGTTAGTCCACCGCACAGTCCGAGCCAGCTCACTGATCTTCGCCTCTCGCCTCCTCATACTCGTCATCACCTGCTTCGATCAAGTCTAGTGAGTCTAAAGACTAAACATGTATAAACTGGGAATAGAAAGTAACGTACAATAAAACCACATGTATTTTAAATTAGCACATACGTAACATAACTTTAAACATAATTACATAACCATAGACGTACCATCGATGTATAAACATTTTCATAAACATAATTGCATCTTACATACTTAAACATGCATATCATCATCATTTTGCGTAGAGATATGTTTCAAAGCAAGTGACCCATACCATAGTGCACCTGATCAGACTAAACCACAGTACTGGGCTGGCAAGGATGTCCACTACCACATACATAAGATCCCCGGTCATACTTTACTAGGTGGATTGGTCCCTGGTCATACTTTACCGCTTTCCAATCCTGATCAAAACCCGGTCATACTTTACCGGGGTGGAGAGGTCCCCGAACACGTTCTCCGGCTTCAAAACCCGTTCATAATTGGTCACAAGACAATTAGCATACCTCAAAAACATAAAA
The DNA here is from genome assembly GCF_025594145.1 of Primulina tabacum. Classification (NCBI taxonomy): domain Eukaryota; kingdom Viridiplantae; phylum Streptophyta; class Magnoliopsida; order Lamiales; family Gesneriaceae; genus Primulina; species Primulina tabacum. The sequence goes on along the minus strand of NC_134550.1, from coordinate 26,986,415 downwards.
TATTTTCTTTTGCACGTCGAACATACTTACATACCGTTGAGGGATTTGTTGGATCTCGCTGGGGCTACTGCTGCACATGCTAACACGTATTTCAAGCAACTCAAATTTCATAACTTAATCATACTAATCAAACTCACCACCGAAGTAAATAAATAACTTATAAATTTCTAGACCACTCGTGACTTGACCATGTTAAACATCATACTAAACTATGAAATCGAACCCCGAACCAAATCCTAATGTGAAGTATGAACATTTCCAAAGAAATAAAAAAACCCAAATCCCGTTTAAACCGTGACTCAAAGATTCCCATTCAAGACTCGTAACAACTAGTCTAACCCTCATAAATCTTGGACATAATGACGTATTAATACCCAAATAAAGCAATTGCTCCTAAACTTGAAGCTCGAAGGCCCCTGAACCAGCGCCTAGGCGTAGAGGAGTAGCGCTGCAGTGCCTGTCAAGCGCCTAGGCGCTACCCTGCAGCAGTGTGGCGCCTCCTTGCACGAACCAGCAGGGCTGCAAATGTAGCGCTGCGGCATTAACCCTGCGCGAACTAAACCCCAAAAATATCATCTTCCTCCCATTCGCTTCCCTATGACTTCTAATTCACTCACACCATTACCGACCCGAACGAAATACCAAAAACATCTGATCACAACACACGACACACCTAAAGGCAACGATGACCACTCGGCGATTTCCAACGAAGCTTGCAACCAAATAACTCAAGAAACAGGAAGAACATATTTTTAAAAACGTCACAACTTGAGCAGTCACACTTAAATGATTATACCTCACTCGTTTCTTGTACAAAAATTACGAATTTACTGTCAAATCGAAAATATCGAAGATTACTACGTTTTATATGTTGTACGTCTTTCCAGAAATTCGACCGAAAATTTACAATACTTGGAATGACAGCAGACTCGGTTTTGAGATCTAATATTTTAATCCAAAATCGTTTTAAACATTTTGCTCCAACCTTTTATACAACATACACGGATTTTTGATACAATACGCATCAAAATACTTACTAAGACAAGATCGATGCAAAAATAAAAGAATATACATGTCTTTGCGTCTAAACGCTCGAAGATGACGAATACCGGCGCGGTGGAATACGGGAGATGACCGGGGGACGATGATGCACGATTTCTTGCTTGAAAAAGGAATACAATTCTTCATAAATTTGCAAGGGAGAAGGGTGGATGCTGCTGAGAATTTAGAACCCTAGCTATCTCAAAATTTCTGAACGTGTATGTGTGTGTGCGTGAGTGTGTGGTGTAGATTAGGTGAAATTTTAATTAATTAATTATCTAATTAGGGTCTAAAAGTGCTTAATTGAATAATTAGTAATAAAAATAATACTACTCTAATTATTCAATACTACTCAAAGATTATATAAAATAATTGAGTACCAAGTTTCAAGATTAAAAGCTCCAAATTTTCAAATTGGTTTTTGATAAACTTAAAATCTCAAAATAACCTAATAAATTAAATTAGACTTAAAAATGTTTAAGATTCCTAAATCACTTAAAATAAAAATTTTCTAGACTTAAAATAACACATTTCAAGAATCGCCTAAATCGTCACCGATCTCTTTTCTCGATCCCGCATCGAATATTCGTCTGAAACATAAAACTCAAGAAAACATTTTATCGTGCATCAAATAAAAATGTAATAACTTAAAATAATGCAAATCATAAATCATGCATCGTCAAAAAAATCATTTTGAAATTAAATAAATAATTTAAAAGTTTAATAAATGCATGGTTTTTCGTGTACTGATTTTGGGCTCTACAATTCCTCCACCACTTAAATAAATTTCGTCCTCAAAATTAAATCTTACCGAACAAGTCAGGTAGCGACTTTTCATATCTGCTTCGGCATCCCAAGTGGCCTCCTCCACTAACTTATTCAGCCACTGGACTTTAACCAACTTGGTCACTTTGTTCCGAAGTCTTCCCTCATGTCTGTCTAGAATTCGGATAGGTCTATCGTCAAATAACAGATCTGGAGCCAGCTGCAACGGCTCATAACTCAAAACATGCGAAGGGTTTGCCATATACTTTCTCAGCATCGAAACATGGAATACATTGTGTACTCCGGCCAGATTCGATGGTAGAGCTACACGATTAGCAACTGTCCCAACTCTGTCAAGAATTTCGAATGGTCCAATGAATCTCAGACTCAACTTGCCTCTCTTCCCAAACCTCGTAACCTTCATGGTTTCTATCTTCACGAATATGTGATCTCCTACGGCAAATTCGAGATCCCTTATCGTCTTGTCATCATAACTATTTTGGCAACTTTGGGCGGTCTTCATCCTATCTCGGATCTTGACCACCACATCTGCGGTCTGCTGAACAATCTCAGGGCCAAGTTTTGATCTCTCACCAACTTCGTCCCAATGAATCGGCGATCTGCACCTCCGCCCATACAGTGCTTTGTAGGGAACAATACCTATAGATGATTGGAAACTGTTGTTGTAGATAAACTCCACTAGAGGTAGCTTCGTTTCCCAATTCCCATGGAAATCGATCACATAAGCTCGTAACAAATCTTCCAATATCCGAATCACTCTCTCAGACTGGCCATCTGTCTGAGGGTAAAATTTCGTACTGAATAGCAACTTCGTCCCCATAGCTGAATGCAAACTCTTCCAAAAGGACGACGTGAACTCGGGTCTCTGTCAGACACAATAGAAACTGAGATTTCGTGCAATCTGACTATCTACCGAATATAGAGCTCTGCATACTGAGTCATGGAGAAAGTCATCTTCACCGGTAAGAAGTGTGCCGATTTAGAAAGTCGATCAACTATAACCAAAATGGCATTAGATTCTCTGACTGACTTCAGCAATCCAACAACGAAATCCATTCTGATATTCTCCCATTTCCACTCGGGAATAGGGAGTGGCTTAAGCATACCTGCAGGCCTCTGATGCTCTGCTTTAACTTGATGGCAAGTGAGACACTCTGATACAAACGACGAATGTCCCGCTTTATCCTTGGTCACCAATTCAATATCTATAAATCCTTGTACATTTTGGTACCTCCTGGATGGATGGAATACGAAGATGTATGTGCCTCTTTTAAATATCCTCTCTGATCGATTCTACACTAGGCACCCACATCCTTCCTCTGTATCTCACAATACCATCTGACACTGCGTAGAATACACTGCCCTTGGCTTCATCTTTTAGTCTCCATTTCTGTAACTGTACGTTCATATGAAGGCTGACCTTTACAGATTCGGTCTAGCAAAAAAGACTGGACTGTCAGATTAGACAAATTGGGAGCTCTATCCTTAGGGTAAACTTCTAGGTCAAACCTCTGAATCTCTGACTGAAGAGTTATGAAATGTCTGCTACTCGTTTTCTTAAAACATGCTAGAAATTTTTTTTTAAACCTTACATAGCATCGGCCGAACCATACATATTTGTATAAAATATTTTTGACATTATTTTAAAAATAAACATCCAACTAACATTTAAAAATCCAAAGGAAAATAATTTCAAGCATAAAATCGTCAAACGTTTTACAAACCTAAAAACATTATTTGAAAAGTATAGCCCATACTATAACCTCTCAAAAATCTCTAATAACATAAATAAAAGTCGTAAAAATATCTTTAACATAACTTAAAATCATGAATCACAACTAGTGCGGAAAACTACCGTCGGTCCTCGAGTTATGTGCACCTTCAGCCCAGCAAAGTCAACCATCAAGACCTCCATTAACATTATTATCATTATCACCTGCATAAATCACACCTAGTGAGTCTAAAGACTCAACACATCATATTCTTGATAACAAGTACTACATATACAGATCACATACGACAGTGAAAAATACTTGTACTTTGAAATATTGTTTTCGTGAAGATTCATAAACTTAAAACCTAACATTTTCGTAAACATTTTCATGATACATAAAACTTTAAATAAAAACGTTTTCATAATCTTATGAATAAACATTTTCATACACATTTTCATATAAACCTAAATATATTCATATTCGTATCCATATTCATATCAACATATTCATATCATCATACTCATATTCATTTTAACATGTTCATATTCATATTCGTGTCTGTTGAATTCAGATCGTGATTGTGACTCGTATTCTTAAACGTATTGGACGATGGATCCATCTACATGTAACCACAGTACTGGGCGGCGGGGACACCAGCAACACTATCACCAGTCAACTGGGCCTTGGCCTTACGTATTAACATATCATCGTATTCGTATTCGTATCAATGGAAACATGATCGTCGAGCTCCCACTGGGACCGTAACCCTAACAATATTTCCAACATATTTAGTCACAATCCCTTCACGTCTTTCAACATTTCGTATTTCCATCACTTAATAAAAACTTGCATAGTAATATCGTTTTTCTTTTAAACCAAGGATGCAACATGTCTTTTAAATGTCAATGTTAAATCATTAAATTCCATAAACATTTAAAAATCATAATTTAACATATTAAAATCATAAACATCCATAAACATTTTACAATAAACATTTTAACAGATTAAAAATCCGTAAACATTTAAACATGTAAAAATCATAAAAAACCATAAACGTTTTAAAATCAACATCATAAAAATTCATAAACATTTGAATTAATCATATTAGCACATAAAACAGCATTCATGGCACTGCCATGACGTTTATTAATTTCTAGGTGTAAAATGATCGTTTTACCCCTGGACGTATAATTTCACGTTTTTGACTTTTTCTTAATTTCATTGACTCTAACATGTCCCAAATAATATTTAAGCTTTCATAAATTTTCTCATATTTTTATTTAGTTTAAATCGAGGAGTTTTAATTTGTTCTTTAACTAAGACGTATTACTGCGTTTTAATCTCAAATTAAACCAAACCATAATATAAAATTCCCAAATTAAAAACTAAGACTTTTAATAATTATTTGAGCATAAATATAATTTTCCATAATTTTATAAAACTTAAAACTAGACATTTAAATTAATTCCTTAATTAGCGTTTCGTGAGGTGATTAAATCTCGGATAAATCCAAAACTCGTTATTTTGATCCCAAACATTAAATATAGCATTTTTATTATTTATTCTACCCTTCCAAGTCACGAGCCACACTCGTGGACCCATGGATTCAATTTTAGTTCTTAAATTTTTGAAATAAACACCTTACCGAACCACCCGAGCCATCTTCCAATTTACTCGAGCCACGCCCGAGCAACATCGAGCCAAACCCGAACAAACCACCTAGGGACCCTACTGGCCAAGCCCAACCCGAAACACCAGCTCTGGCCCGCTCAAAAACCTCCTGGAACTTGACCCAATAATCTGCAAGTGTTGTGCGTGTGTTACCCTTGAGCAATAAGACTCCCACCTAGTCTAGGACCCTTCCAGCCCTTAACCACTTGACCCCTCATGACCCTAACCTTCCCTGGACCACGCCCAGACCAAGCCCAGGCCAACTTCAAGCCTTGGAACCTTAAGAGCGAAGTTCTGAACTCAGAAATCACAAGCTGCACGTCTTTTTGCTTCTTCACGTCCTCTCAAACTAGCTGCTAGCCCAGCCACTCTAGCCCCTAGCCCGACCCTATAACATCTCCCTTAGACCCCATAGGACCCATTTGGCTCGCCCCCAGGCCAGCCGCAAGCCCCATACTTCCCGTCCAGCTTCTGCACACTGATGCAACAATCTGCGCGGCTTCCCCTCGGCCTCTCGGGTGGAGTCCTAGCTCCCCAGCCCTTGGTCTCGAGTCCTAGCATGGCTAGGACTCCTTCTCAGCCCCTAATCGAGACCCATATGTGACCCAAGCTAGGCCATGCAACACCTAACCCATAAACCAATCCTTGACACCCCAAATCATGAGAAGTGGTTCCAGCTTAACGTTTCTGTTTTTGTCCAGCATTTTGTTGCTTTTGTGTGCGATTCTAGACCTTTAAACTTGTGGAAATACATGCTTATTCATATCCTAATTCATATAAACATGATTTTGAATCAACAACCAAGAGTTAAACACATGCATATGAATAGTTGCGAAAATTATAATTTGAGTGCCTTGTTTCCTTTCAAAACATGTTCAAATAAATATTATGGTGTGATAGATGATTGAAAGAAAGAATATGGCGTGCCTTTGAGTGTTTAATACACGAATAAACATCCAAAATCGAAGGACGTTGGTACGAAGACGATGGCTTGAATTTCCTTGAAGAACCTTGATGCTTTTTCCCCTTGAATTTGAACACTTTCTCATAAAAACATGATGTGTGTGCCATGTAATTTGATGTGTTTTGGTGTGCAACAAATTCAGAAAGTGAGGCGTGTGATATGGTGTAAAGTTTGGGGTGATTTACATATTTTATACTAATTAATTCCTTGATTAAGTTTAAGCCCATTAAGCCCTCAAATTAGGCCCACTAGTGCTTGATTATGAATTAATTAAAATATTATAATAGTTTTGTTTAAATAAATTTGTGAATTTATTAGCCGGGTTGCCAAAAAGTTCGTATTTTTGTTGAAAAACCAACACCGATAAAATTTACGTCCCGGCCTATAAAATCACCTCAAAACTACTTATTTTCAAAAATAAGAAAAAGCATCACCCATATTTTAAATAATCATAAACAATTATTTAATAATCGCAACTCGAATATCCTTTAAAAATAAAATTTAATGCAACCATGTAGAAAAATATATTTTAAACATATCAATATGCACAACAAATTTAATCCATGCAATTAAGACATTTAATTGAAATACACAAGGAACTTAATAACTCGTATGCATGTTGTTCGCGTGGACCTTCGAATTTTCGGGGCGTTACAAGATATATGTGCTGAAAGTTGTGCTACGACTGCTACTTTCCTGCTCAAAGCATCTGCCACAACATTAGCTTTCTCCATATGGTAGCTAATTTCACAATCGTAGTCTTTTACTAACTCCAACAACCGTCTGTCTCATGTTCAGCTCTTTCTGCATGAAGAATTACTTGAGACTCTTGTGATTAGTGAATATCTGACATTTCTCGTCGTAAAAATAGTGTCTCCATATCTTCAACGCAAAGACAACGACAACTAACTCGAGTTCATGAGTCGAGTAGTTCTTCTCATGCTCCTTTAACTCTCTAGAGGCATAAGCTATAACCCGACCATGCTGCATCAATACTGCGTCTAAACCGAGCTTAGATGCATCGATGTACAACACAAAATTTCCCTGCCCTCACAGCATGGCTAAAACTCACGCTGTGATAAGAGCTTGCTTCAAAGTATCGAAGCTCTGCTGACATTCTTCACTCCATACAATTTAGCATTCTTCTTAGTCAATGAAACGAGTGGCACTTCAATCGAAGAAAATCGCTGAATAAATTTCTTGTAGTAGCCTGCCAAGCCTAGGAAACTACGAATCTCTAATGCGTTCTTCGGCTCAACCCATTCTTTTACTGCTGTCACTTTAGCTGGATCAACCTCAATGCCACTGCTAGAAATTATAAGTCCCAAAAATGCTACCTTCTCCAACCAGAATTCACAATTACTGAATTTGGCAAACAACTTGTGGCTCTGCAAGACTTGCAAAACTGTACCCAAATGCTGATTGTGCTTCTCATGGCTCTTCGAGTATATAAGAATGTCGTCAATGAATAATATGGTGAACTGATCTAGGTAGGGCTGAAATACTCGAATCATTAGGTCCATAAAAATTGAAGGAGCATTCGTCAGTCGAAAAGGCATCACTAAGAACTCATAATGCCCATATCTAGTTCTGAAGGCTGTCTTATGAACATCTGCATCCTTTACCTTCAGTTGATGATACCCAGAACGTAGATCTATCTTAGAGAACAATGTAGCTCTCTGCAACCGATCGAATAGGTCTTCGATCCTTGGTAATAGGTATTTTTTCTTGATCGTTACCTTATTCAATTCTCGATAATCGATACACAACTCATACTCCCACCTTTCTTCTTTACGAAGCGTACTGCTGCGCCCCCTGTTGAGAAACTAGGGCGGATGAATTCTTTGTCTAGGAGTCCTGAATATTCTATTTGAGCTCTAACATCTTTGCTGGAGCCAAATGGTACGGTGCCTTAGAAATTGGCACAGTGGCTGGCACAAGGTCAATGGCAAACTCCACCTCTCTCTCTGTGGAAGGCCTGTGACGTCGTATGAGAAAACGTCAGGAAAATCTCTGACAACTAGTACATCATATATTTATGGGGTGGGTGCATCAGGTGCTGAAATAATACTGGCCAGGAATGCCTGACACCTCTTATGTATAAGTCTCTGTGCCTGCATGCAAGAGATCATGCGAGGGAAAATTCTCCACCTGTCTAGCTCAAAAAGAAATTGCTCCATGCCCAGCGGTCCTACCAAGACTGATCTTTTCTGAAAATCAATTATAACTCTGTTCTTTGTCAGCCAGTCCATCCCCAATAAGATATCAAACTCTAGCATTGGCAACACAATCAGATCGGCATAAACTAGGTGGCCCTGTAGTTCAAGATCGATATATCTGACCACGATAGTAGCTGATAAATCTTAACCTGATGGGATTGTCACAGAGTAGTCAATGTCGAGTCCAATGGATTTGACACTCAAATAATTAGCGAACATCTCCGAGATAAAAGAATGAGTGGCCCCCGGAATCTAACAAAGCCTTCGTGGCCACTTTATTTATGAAAATGTTTCCTGAAGGACATTAGCGCAAAACAAAAACTTATACCTCAAAATACTAATCTTAACCTCATGCATAGTTGAAAATTTCTATCCAAAGTTTCCAGAATACGAAAAATGCATACTATTATACCCAAGAAAAATTTTTGAAGCAAGCATGACCAAAATAAATACTGTGCTGAATTAAATATGTTACCAATCAGTAGAGTCAGTGTCTAAGTTCGCCTCCTCGGCATGCATGGCGAACACTCTTCCCTAGGATGGCTTTCTCCAATGTGGGCAGTCCCTCAGAATATGATCACTAGCTCCGCACTTGAAGCATTTGGTAGAACCCCATAAACACTGGCCCATGTGCTGACGGTTGCACTTCGGACACACTAGATACTCAGACTTCTGAGAAGCCTTCTTTTGCGGCATGGGACAAAGGCGGTCCTTGGAATGACCTCTTTCCCGGCTGCCCCTGGAAAGGTTTCTTGAACTGCTGCTGCTGTGAGGGGTGCTGCTGAGGTGCCTGATAGGGCCTCTTGCCTTGTATATCATTCTTGGTGTCTTTCTGGTCCTGTTCAGCAGCCAAGGCTCTAGATACAGGAACGACATAGATGGTAGGACCAGCAACTCTAATATCTCGGCGCAAGATCGATCGTAAACCATCAAGGAAATGACTTAACTTCTCCCATGCATCATTAGCAATTAGCGGCACGAAGTGACACCCCATCTCAAACTTCCTCACAAAATCTGCCACGTTGCTGTCTCTCTGTCGAAACGTCATAAACTCCATAGTCAGACGGGAGCGTACTTCTTCAATGAAGTACTCGGAGTAGAAGACCTCCTTAAAACCATCTCAAGACAGATTCTGCAAGTTCACTGACACAGACGTGCTCTCCCACCACAATCTAGCGTCCCTTTGTCAACAGAAAGGTGGCACATCAAACTCTGTCTGCATCCTGCAGGTCCATGAAAGCGAAAATCACCTCGATGAACTTAATCAATCCCTCAGTTATCATCGGGTCAGTAGTCCCCGAGAACTCTTTTGGGTCCATCTTCCTGAATCTCTCATACACAGCCTCTGGCCTGGGCCTCGCACCTGTATCTACTCCAGGATTGTTCCGGAAAACTGTGCGAAGAACTGAGTCATTCCTGCAAGCATATGCGCCTGCATATCTGGCGGTGGGCGAGGAGGAGTGGCCCTCTCTTCATCCCGAGCCTCTCTGTCCCCTTCACCTGCTCCACGTGCAATCATATGTTTATGAGGCACACTGTTCCACAATTTACCCAGCACATAAACCAACGTGCAAGAACATAATTTTCATATCATAGATGCACGTAAATCGAACTTAAACATGCATATGTTGAAATTGTGACTTTTAGGCTTACTACATTAAAGAATTTTAAAATTTTAAAACTTACAGACTTGAGGTGTGACTTCGTGAGCTTCTCGCAACTTGCAGTAGGCATAACCCTTTACAAGAACCTGGCTCTGATACGAACTGTAGTGTACCGTACTTTTAAACATACTTAAAATTTTAAAAATAAAAAAATTCTTACATAAGTAATCGTCTTTCAAAATGCAATACAAATAAAATGCTCGACAAAATATTTGGAATGTAATGAGCTTGCAAAAGTACTTGGTTTAAAATAACATAAAGTAATTTGTTAAAATCAGAGTAAACAATTTTATCATGCATAAAATAAAATCCTTGAAAACTAAGGCGGTCCTCGGGTTAGTCCACCGCACAGTCCGAGCCAGCTCATTGATCCCTTCCTCTCGTCTCCTCATACTCGTCCTCACCTACATCGATCAAGTCTAGTGAGTCTAAAGACTCAACATGTATAAACTGGGAATAGCAAGTAACGTATAATAAAACCACATACATTTTAAAGTAGAACATACGTAACTTAACTTTGAACATACTTACATAACCATAGATGTGCCATCAATTTATAAACATTTTGATAAACATAATTGCATCATACATACTTAAACATGCATATCATCATCATTTTGCGTAGAGATATGTTTCAAAACAAGTGACCCATAACATAGTGCACCTGATCAGACTAAACCACAGTACTAGGCTGGCAGGGATGTCCACTATCACATACATAAGATCTCTGGTCATACTTTGCCGGGTGGATTGGTCTCTGGTCATACTTTACCTCTTTCCAATCCTGATAAAAAACCAGTCATACTTTACCGGGGTGGAGAGGTCTCCGGACACGTTCTCCGGCTTCCAAACCCATTCATAATTGGTCACAAGACAATTAGCATACCTCAAAAACATAAATATTTTCTTTTGCACGTCGAACATTCTGACATACCGTTGAGGAATTCGTTGGATCTCGTTGGGGCTACTGCTGCACATGCTAACACGTATTTCAAGCAACTCAAATTTCATAACTTAATCATGCCAATCAAACTCACAACCAAAGTAAATAAATAACTTATAAATTTCTAGACCACTTGGGACATAACAATGTTAAACATCATACTAAACCATGGCATCGAACCCCGAACTAAAACCTGATGTGAAGTATGAACATTTCCCAAGCAATGGAAAAACCCGAATCCTTTTTAAACCGTGACTCAAAGATTCCCATTCAAGACTCATAACAACTAGTCTAACCCTCATCAAACTTGGACATAATGACGTATTGATACCAAAATGAAGCAATAACACCTAAACTTGAAGCTCGAAGGCCCCTGAACCAGCGCCTAGACACTGAGTAGCGCTGCAGCGCCTGTCAAGTCCCTAGGTGCTATCCTGCAGCGCCGTGGCGCCTCCCAGCACGAACCAGCAGCGCTGCAGCATTGCGGCGCTAAACCTGTGTGAACTAAACCCCAAAAATATCATCTTCTGCTCATTCGCTTCCCTATGACTTCTAATGCACTCACACCTTTACCGACCCGAACGAAACACCAAAAACATCAGATCACAACACAAGACACACCTAAACGCAGCGATGACCACTCGGCGATTCCCAACGAAGCTTGCAACCAAATAACTCAAGAAACATGAAGAACATAGTTTTAAAAACATCACAACTTGAGCAGTCACACAAAAATGATCATAACTCACTCGTTTCTTGTCCAAAAATTACGAATTTACACTCAAATCGAAGTATCGAAGAGTAATATGTTTTATATGATAAATGTTTTTCCAGAAAGTTCACAAAAAATTCACAATACTCGAAATGACAGCAGACTTGGTTTTGATATCTAAAATTTTGATCCAAAATCGTTTCAAACATTTTTCTCAAAATTTTGGCACAACATACACGGATTTTGCATACAATACGCATCAAAATACTTACTAAGACAAGATCGACGCAAAAAATAAAAGAATATGCAAGCCTTTGCGTCAAAACGCTAGAAGATGATGAATACCGGCGTGGTAGAATACGGGAGATGACCGGGGGACGATGCTGCACGATTTCTTGCTCGTAAAAGGAACACAATTCTCCAGAAATTTGCAAGGGAGAGGGGTGGCTACTGGTGAGAATTTAGAACCCTATCTATCTCAAAATTTCTGAACATGTATGTGTGTGTTGTGTGTGTGCGTAGGCGTGTAGTGTTGATTAGGTGAAAATTTGCTTAATTAATTAATTATCTAATTAGGGTCTAAAAGTGCTTAATTGAATAATTAGTAAAAAAATTAATATTACTCTAATTATTCAATAATACTCAAAGATTATATAAAATAATTGAAAATCAAGTTTCAAGATTAAAATCTCCAAATTTTTAAATTGGTGTTTGAAAAGTTTAAAATCTCAAAATCACCTAATAAATTAAATTAGACTTTAAATTCTTAAGATTCCAAAAATCACTTAAAATAACAATTTTCTTAACTTGAAATAAAATACCACATTTCAAGAATCGCCTAAATCGTCACCGGTCTCTTTTTCCCGATCCCGCATCGAATATTCGCCTGAAACATTAAACTCAATAAAACATTTTATTGTACATCAAATAAACATGTAATAATTTAAAATAATGCAAATCATAAATTATGCACCGCAAAAAAATCACTTTAAAATTAAATAAATAAGTTTAATAAATGAATAGATTTTACGTGTACTGATTTTGAGCTCTACACATAACGTGTGTGCACATAGAAATTAAGCCACTAATATATATAATAAATAAATTATGCCCCATGACTAAATAGGGTTACAAAACATTTATCGAACTTTTCTTGTATTGTAAATTATCCAATAAAATTCATTTTTAAGTTCAAATATATTGCAAGTGCACAACTCAAGTTATAATATAGCGTTCAAAATACGAGTATCGTTTTCACATAGATTGATTAGATAAATTTACTTTAAGCTAAATTCGTTAGATATTAAAACGACAAATAAATTAATTTATAAACTAAATTAAATTGAAAAAAAAATTAGAACAAATAGAATATAAATAATTTAAAATAAAATAATAAGAAAACATTGTTAGGATCATTGTACACCTACCTCTTAATCGTATCTAATGAACTAATTTCAATTTTTAAGTTATGCTTTTGACAGTATTCCCTAATCTATCAATATACTAAGTCTAATGAACAAAATGCAGTAACAAAGTTTTATTTTTTTATTTAACAATTGCGATCGCATTAATCACATTAAAGAACCTTAGAATTTTTTAGCTTTCGATTTTCAGTATATGACTATCAACATATATCCAACCTCATATGTCTATGACAAATATAAATTCACGGTTTATGTTACTCTATCATTTATAAATTTTCTCTTTGTTTCAATTATAACATATACTGAAAATCGAAAGCTAAAAATTCTATGACAAATGTAAATTCATGGATTATGTTACTCTATCATTTATAAATTTCCTCTTGGTTTCAGTTATAACATATAAAATCACTTTGAAATTGATTATGCTCCAAAGTTGAAATAAAAATCAATAACATTATCAAGTATGCTTAAAAACAAAATTCAACCTTCAAAAAATTCAAAATATAATTATTTGGGGGTTAGAATCTCCTAAATCCTAACTAAAATAAGAGAGAAGGAGAAACTTTTGTCAAGTTCTTGTTCATTGGTTGAGTTCTCGTGCTCTCCCTTTTATCACACTTTTAAACCTTGCTTTTGCATGGATGCTTCTTGTCTCCAATATGATCATATTTTTGTGTATTAGGGTTCCCTTGTACATCTATATGCCAAGACTAAAAAAAAATCAGAAAATCCGTCTGTATGGAAATTTCCTTATCGAGGCCTCACAAATTTATTGTTTTTTCTTCATTCACCCACACGAGGGGGGGAGGGTAGATTTCCTCCGCCATAGCGCGGCCTCCTAGTGACTTGTTTTCTTTATTGTGCACTGGGGCAGGTAGGGTAAACATACCCACTTTAGCGCGACCTGCTCACAATTTATTCAATAATTCTTTTTTTAAAAAACAAATCCATATCTATAAATCAACACGAACATTTGAGGACGAACAATATACAAAAATTATAAATAAAAAAAGATAAATTGCAGACTCTATATACTAAACTCAAGCAATAATGAATTAAAATAACATAATTAAATCACATACTAACCTTTTGACGAGCAAAAATAAGTTACAAGACATAAAAAAACTAGTTCACTAGTAAGCTCATGGCTTTTATTTTCATCTGTCAGCCAATCTTTGATATATTTCCCACCAATTAAAGTACTACACAACTCCCTTTAAGTTTATACTACATTTTTGCATAGAACGTGAACACGTGTGTGCACTGTTGTTTTCAAAATAATCTAGGTTATGCTTTTTATATTTCACCTCAAAGAAAAAACTTTGAAGATGAAATTCATGCATTTATTAAAAAAAAAAATAGTCTATCAATATTCAAAATGTTCAATCTTTGATTAATTTAAAAGAAGCTCTTGAAAAATTTGCATCTGCACTGGAAAATTTGCATTTCAACCTAACCTAATCCCAAAAATCAACATCAAGAGTTAAATAATCAAATAAAATCTGTTACTGACCTTGGAAGTGGTAAAATAGTCAATCATCCATATAGCAATGCAAAAGAAGATAATCCAAATTCAAAGAGTAAGGATGTTGATCCTGATACATCTGAAAATTATGATACCTTAAACTTTAAGAATAAGAATGAGAATGATAAATCATCTAAAATAATAAATCAATTAAACAAACCTCATTCGTTTCCTCATGCATTAATAAATCATAAAAAAACAAAAGAATGATTCTGATATTTATGATATTTTTAAACAAGTAAAGATAAATATTCCATCAATAGATAATATTAAACATGTACCTTCTTATGCAAAAATTTTAAATGACTTATGTACTGTGAAGAGAAAAATTGCATATTAAGAAGAAAGCATTTTTGGCTGAACAAGTAAATTCTATTATTCAAAATAATTATAGTTCAAAATATAAAAATCCTGGTTGTCCAAAAATTTCATGTGTTATTGGAGAAAAAAATTAAAAAAGCTTTGTTGAATTTGGAGAAAGTATGAATTTACTTCTTTATTCAGCATATGAAAAAAATAATTTAGGAGAATTATAACCTACATCTTTTACTCTTTTACTAGCCGATAGGTTAATCAAAATATCTAGAGGTATTGTAGAATATGTGCTAGTTCAATTTGATAAATTCATATATCCTTTGGATTTTATTGTTGTGGATACACAACCAATAGAAGTGTATAATGAAATTTCAGTAATATTGAGGCGTCCATTTCTAGCAACATCAAATGCTTTAATTAATTGTCAAAATGTAATAATTAAATTATCTTTTGGAAATATGACTCTAGAACTTAATATGTTCAATTTACGTAAACCACCAAGTAGTACTGAAGATGAAGATAATGTAATTGAATCAATTGTGGAAGCAAGAATACAAGAAGAAAATTTTAATCAACAATCTTAAGTTTGTTTAATGAAAAGTTTTGAGTCTGAAAATAATTTTAAAGAAGTAAAAAACGATGATAATGCAACACATTCTATAAAATCCTGCATGACCCAAGAATAATCGAACTTCTTTGACTGTTTTCGGTGGTGTTAAATTAGAAATCACATCAAATTTAGTTTTATCACCTTCAATTCCTTTTTCAGATATCAAATGTCCTAAAATAGTTCCAGATTTAACCATATAAGTTCACTTATTTTTAATACTTTTTCTAAATTTTTAAGACAATTTTCAAATGTGTTTCCAAAAACAGTGTGAAAATGATTTTAAAAAGATAATCAATCTTTTAACTATATCACCTATTTTACAACCTCCATATTGGTCTTTGTCATTTGAGTTAATGTGTGATGCAAGTGATTATGCTATAGGAGCTGTGTTAGGAGAAAGAAAAGAAGGAAAACCTTATGAAATTTATTATGCTAGTAAAACCTTAAATAGTGCTCAGATAAATTATTCAACAACTGAAGAAGAATTACTTTCAGTTGTTTTAGAATATTATAAGTTTTCAGAGTTTGAAAAATTAATCCGTAAAAGAACTGAAAAATCTAATTGATCAAACAATCGAGTAATCGTAACTGAAGACTTCATTTGAGTTGTACTGGAAAAACCTTATCAACTGAAGAATTCGTAACTTATAGGATATCAGTTAAAACTGATAATGTACAGATGAACTGAACGACTGATCAGTTGACTTATAATTAGTTGGCCATGTCATCAGTTGAAGTATGAGCAGACGGACAGATGCCAAAACAGAACAGTTGAATCATAACAGAACAGTCTGAATATCTAGTACTATTGTCAGATAAAGTAACTATACGACGATTCAACGGATATTTGTCATTAAATGCATTCAATACGACCGTTGAGATCGAACACTATATATAGCTGATCGAATCAGTTGAAGAAGGACAGTGAAACACAGGAAACAAAAAAATCAAGCTTTAATCTTCAATCAGTTGTGACATTTTTCACGAGTATTTCCTCAATATATAGATCACACACTCAACCTCTAAAATCATTGTATTTATCAGTAGCATTCAGAATACCAGTTAGAGCATTTCAGTTTAATACTGTAAAAGAGTTGTTAGATTAAGAGTTTCAGTTTGGCAGTGTGTAAGACCAATTGAAGTGGATTATTACAGTTTTTTGTAATATATCAAAGTCTTTTAGTGAAATCTTATCATCGTGATAGAAGGGTGAAGTAGAAACATTTGAATTCTCCGAACATCCATAAAAATTCCCGTGTTTATTTCTGTTATACTGTCAGTTTTACATTATATTATCCTTCAGTATTTAATCTATATTTCAGTCTATTTCTGCACTTTTATCAGTTGACTGATTTATATCAACAAACAAGATTTTAGGATCAGTTCCTCAAAGAATTGATTCGTATTTGAAAAAGGAATAAAAAATCCTAGTTGTTTATTCATCTCCCCCCTCCCTTCTAAACACTATAACTCTCTTAACCGATCCTATCAAGTTGTATATGAGCGTTTAATCTTGTCCTGAATACTTACAAACGCTCAAACTAATACAGATCATCATATCTTCTTTCAACAAGCACTACAAAAAAAATGCCCAACAAAACCGTCGTCGTAGCCCTTTTAAAAGTGTTGTTAAAGCCCCTGTTGAGGGTTCGCTCAAAGACAACGGTTTTTGAACGTTGTTGTAGCTAAGATTTGCGACGGTTTTTAAAAACCCATCGCAAATAAAATTAGAGACGGATTTATATAAAACCATCGCTAATTTTTTAACCGTCACTAAAATTAGACGGTTTGACATAAAGCCCGTCACTAATTTTAGAGACTGTTTTTTCATGATTTCCGTCGCTAATATTTTAGGTAAAAAAAATACTTTAATAATTTAATAAGTCTAAAAAAACTTACAATCTTACTATGCTAACAATATTCCTGATCTTAACTAACACTTAAAATTTACCAAAAATTAAAGCGAAAAAATTTACCCTAAATCGAAACTAAAATCGTGTAAAAGATAAAATTTTTAAGTGTTGTGAAGTGGTAAAATGGTTTAAGGGAGAAAAATTTTAAGTGTTGTAAAGTGGGTGGAAGAAAATGTATCGAAAATGCGGGTATTTATATAGAGTTTGCGACGGTTATTTGTAAAACCGTCGCTTAATATAGCGACGGTTATATGTAAAAATGTCACTAATTATGGAGGTATTTTCAAAGTTTAAATTTAGCGACGGTTTGAATTATAACTGTAGGTATATTTAGCAGCGGTTGCTCAAAACCATTTAGCGACGGTTTTAGTAAAACCGTGGTCAGTTAAAAAATGCGATGGTTGTACATTAAAACTGTCGCTAAATTTAGCGATGGATAAAGACGGTTTTGAGGCAAACCGTCGCAATTTTGAAATAGCAACGGTTTCGCTAAAACCGTCATTGACCCTAAAAACCGTTGTCTTTGACCCCCAAAAGACAAAGGTTTTGTCTTTTGCTTAAAAAACCGCTTCTACAACAACGGTTTTCACTTTGACCCCCAAAAGACAACGTTTTTGTCTTTTTCTTAAAAAACCGCTCTACAACAACGGTTTTCACTAAAATCGTTTTTAAAAAGTTTTTTAACAAAGGTTTTAGTGAAACCATTGTCATATGTGTGTTGTTGATTAATAAATTTCTTGTACTGAAGATTCCCATGTTCTCCAGGGAAGACTTTGATGATTGGAAGATAAGAATGCAGGCACATCTAGCTGCTCAGGACGATGACATGTGATATGTCATAACAGATGGACCCATGAAGATCATGAAATCCAATACAGTTGTTGCTCTTACTGATGGAGCAGCCCATCGTATAGAAAAGCCACGAGATGAGTGGACCTCAAAAGACAAGAAAAAAGCTAACTTGGACAATGTTTCCAAGGACATCTTGTATAAAACTTTGAACAAAAACACATTTAGAAAAATCAAAATATGTAAATCAGCTAAGGAAATCTAGGAAGGGCTGATTCAACTATGCGAAGGAAAATAGCAGACAAAAGAAATGTTGGGATCGGTTTATTGAATGGGAAGTGTTTAGAAGGGGGGGTTGAATAAACACTTGAAGATTATGAAATCTTTTCGTAGAAAAGTATAAATTTGGTGACAAACTGAAACAAGAATCTTGTCGGTCAATGTCAATCAGTTTAACTGATAACAGTTGCGAAAAATAAACTAATTGACATATAGAATAAGTAACTTAAATGATAACACACAGAGAGTTATGGATGTTCGGAGAATTAAATACTTCTACGTCACCCCCTTCTATCACAAGGATAGGATATGCACTAAAAGACTTTGATCGATACAAAAATTGTACAGAACCCACTTCAGCTTGAACTAAACACTGTCAAAACTGAAACTCTTAGTTAACAACAATTTTCACAGTTCTACGACTGATCTTAGCACAACTTATCTAGTTAAAGATCGAATGTAATACAAAATTAGCTTGTGCTAGTTAGCTCGAAAGGTAGCCTCAACTGCTACAAATGAATCTTATAAGTGTGAGCTATTTAAACTTTGAATAAATCTCAGCAGAGTAATAGCAAGCTTTTTGATAATTGTTTGTATATTTCTTGACTGCTCTTCTGTCTTATTTATAGGCTTCTCTTTCAACGGTGACATTAAATAATATTTGAATCTTATATCCGTTGACTGCCACATCACTATTCTTCTGAATTCGTACACTGTAGAATCAGTCAATTGTAGATTCAGTTCAGCTGGTATCAGTTAGTCCAATAAATATATAGTTTTTCAAACAGCCGAAATTATGTTTCTAACAAGAAAACAAGCTGTTATTTTTTGTTCATAAATTTGACGTCAAGATGAAATGAATGCACTTGGAAGAGTCATCTCAAATAAATAGATTTCCCTGAAAGTTATGTGTGGTCTTCCCAAGAAGTGGGATGTAAGAACCATGGCCATGAGGGAATCTAAAGATTTGAACTAAGGTGTAATTACATTAGCTATTTGCATATCTAAAAGCCTACGAATTTGAGATGCAAACCAGAGAAGGCGAACCAACAATTTCACCAGTTACAACTAATCTAAGTGCACTGAAATTGGAACCATCAGTTTCAGCCGAAAAATCAGCAGAACAGTTAAGCAATGATGCAATGTCATTGTTTGTGAGAAAGTTTGGAAAGTTCATGAAAAAGAATCAAGGTTTCTTTCAAATAAACTATCATAGGAATGAACCCAAGGAGGAACCTAATCCGTGATTCAAGGGTTTTTTTAAAAAATAATGTAAAAAAATTTTTTTTTTCAAAATTAATGTAAAAAAAAAAATTGTTTGCAGAAATACGGCAAACTATGCTTATGAAGCACGGACGCTGCTTACGTGGAGCAGCGTCCGTGCTTTGTAAGCACGGATTGAAATCCACGTTGGCTTATTAGCGACGGTTTTCAAAATCCATCGCTACTAGCGACGGTTCTAAAATCGTCTCATATAGCGAATGTTTAAAAACCGTCGGCAATAGCGACGGTTTTGTTAAAACCGTCGCTATATAACAAAACCGTCTCTATATTTGCCGTAAATAATAATATTGACAGCGTGCGATTAATGTACGCCGTTAATGTCCAGACATGATGTTTTTAAATATATTTTACTGTTAACAGCGTACATAAACATGCACGTCGTTAATAATACTATTAACGGCGTGTCTTTATTGTGCGCTGCAAAAATTGCATTGTTATTAACAGCACACACAAATACATGCTGCAGATATTACTATCTGCAGCGTGCTTTTAATGCACAGCACATGAAAATTGCATATGTTATTAACAGCACACATAAATAGCGACAGTTTAACAACCGTCGGAATAGCAACGGTTTACAAAACCGTCGCCGATTCAAAATTTGTGACGGTTTTGTTAAAACCAGTCGCTATATAAGGTTTTTAAAAATATTTTACAATTAACAGCGCACATAAACATGCACGTCATTAATAATACACCGTCGTTATATAAGGTTTTTAAAAATATTTTACAATTAACAGTGCACATAATTTAAATTAATATATTTATTAAATTGGTTAATAGCACGCTGCGGATAGTAATATCTGCAGCATGTATTTATGTGTACTGTTAATAACATATGCAATTTTCGCAGCGCACAATAAAGACAGGCCGTTAATAGTATTATTAACGACGTGCATGTTTATGTACGCTGTTAATAGTAAAATATTTTTAAAAACATCATGTCTGGACATTAACGGCGTACATTAATCGCACGCCGTCAATATTATTATTTACGGCAAATATAGAGACGGTTTTCTTATAGCTACGGTTTTGAAATCCGTCGCAAATTTTGAATCGGCGAGGTGTTTTAAACCATCGCTATAACTGTCGCTATTAGCGACGGATTTTGAAAACCGTCGCTAATAAGCCAACGTGGATCTCAATCCGTGCTTACAAAGCACGAACACTGCTCCACGTAAGCAGCGTCCGTGCTTCGTAAGCACGGTTTGCCGTATTTCTGCAAACATTTTTTTTTACATTAATTTTGAAAAAAAAAATTTACATTATTTTCAAAAAAAACCCTTGATTCAACTGTGGAAAGACTAGACATTTCATTCCTGACTGTACAAAGCCTAAAAAAGACAGTAGGAGATCAGTCGAGAAGGGTAAAAAGCCTTTCGAGCACATAAGAAGATTCATGGATGAGAAGAAGTCATCCAAGAAGAAACATGAAGCTTTGGTAGCAAAAGAAAACAAGTCAAAGTGGGTGACAATGACAGTGAAGCATCTAAAACCGAGATCTCAAGTAGCTAAAATGATGAAGAGGAGGTGAAATGCTTCATGGCTGACGATCCTGAACTAGAGTCGCGTAGTTATCAAATATTTGACTTTATCTCAACTAATTTCACACGAGAAGAGCTTATTTCTACACGGCACGCTATGGTAAATGAGTATCGCGAACTAGCTATCTCCTTTGAGGAAGCTAAAGCAAAGCAAAATGATACCTGAACTGACACAACTGATAGTCATAATCAGTTGAAAGCTTAAATGTCAAAGAGTATATTGCTAAGCTGAAAGCTTAAAAAAATGAAAGTGATTTGTTGATTAAGCATCTAAGAGCTGTAAACTCTAAATTGACTTAAGTGATTCATGCTTGGAACAAGTCGTCAGTTATACTGACTGAAATGGATGGGTTACAAAAACCAGTTGGAGATAATACTGTCTGGGCTTTGATAGCCAAGATGAACCCTCAACCAGTGGTACAATGCCAAAACTGTATACAAACAAAAGGAAATACATTTCTTTTTTTAAATCAATAACGGTACATGAGAATCCTAAGTTCAAGAATTCGGTAGAAAAAAAGTTGAAAAATCATTGATAATACGAACAAGGCGAAACGATATGGAATTGGGTGCAGTCCCAAAAGTTCAGCTGAATCGTACAACTGGTCACAAAAGAAGTCCAGTTATGCTACACGAAATTCAGCAAGAGGCTATTATTATAACTATTATAATAGCAAACATATTCAAAAATGTTACCAGATGAACACCAAGGATAAAAGAGCTCAAACACATGTTATATCATCCTTACCGCACTCAAATGTCACACACAAATCAGGAAAGGTTATCTGGAACACAGAAACTAGTAGATCAGTTTGATTGATCCAAATCTAGGTTCCTAAGGACTAATCAATTCTAGACCCAAATAGATTTGGGTACCAAATTTATTCATTATTTGTGATTGCAGGTTACAGGTAATTTTATCAAAGATTCAGTCTGCTACTTGGACAGTGGATGTTCAAGACATATGACTAGAAATGCTGAATTGATATCTCAACTAATCAAATATTCTGGTCCTAAGATTAGTTTTGGAGATGCCTCACAAGGTAAAATCGTGGGTAAATATAAGCTTATCCATTGTGGCATTATCATCAATGATGTATTACTTGTTGAAAATTTGAAATATAATTTAACCAGTATCACTCAACTATGCGATAATGACCATTCAGTTGAATTC
Organism: Primulina tabacum; assembly: GCF_025594145.1. NCBI lineage: Eukaryota > Viridiplantae > Streptophyta > Magnoliopsida > Lamiales > Gesneriaceae > Primulina > Primulina tabacum. The sequence goes on along the minus strand of NC_134550.1, from coordinate 26,963,843 downwards.
AATAAACATGACTGTTAAGTTAGAAATTCATCTGGTTATATAATCATGACAGGAAAAGATGTGGAAACACATACAAAGTGAGTTGGAGCAATCCACCCGATAAGCTAGTTTTCTTCATAGCTTCTAGTCAATCTCAGAAGTGGCTATGACACAAAATATTGAACCATCTAAACTGCAAAGCCATTGCACAACTAAGCAAATACGAGCTGGAAATTGGTATGCCCAAATGTGATTTTTCAAAAGATAAAATTTGTTCAGTTTGTCAGTTTAGGAAACAAGTTAGATCCTCTTTCAAAAAAAAAAGAAGTAAATCTTAAACCCAATGCTTAGAACTGATGCATATGGACTTATTTGGTGCAATACCAGTCATGAGCTTAGGCAGAAGGAAATACACTCTCGTGATTGTTGATAATTTCTCAAGATTTACTTGGGTCATTTTTCTAATATCAAATGATCAAACAGCTTCACAACTAATCAAATTCTTTAAAAGACTTTTAAATGAAAAATCAGTCGGGATTAACACAATAAGATCCTGCCGAAGAACAGAATTTGTCAATCAGACTTTGTCTTATTTTTTTGAAAAATTACGAATCAGGCATGAGTTCTCTGCTGCAAGAACACCACAACAAAATGGTGTAGCTGAACGGAAATCAAACTCTTAAGGAGGCAGCGAGAACAATGCTAGCTGATTCTGGTATTTCTCAAAGATTTTGGGAAGAGGCATTTAATACTGCGTGTTATACTAAAAATAGGTCGATGATTAATAAAAATCATTCGAAAATGACATATGAGATCTGGCATGGAAAGAAAAGCGTGGTTTCTTATTTTAAAATTTTCGGGTGCAAACGCTTCATTCATAACAATGATAAGAATCACCTAACTGCCTTCGATGTTAAATCGGATGAAGGATTATTCTTAGGATATTCTTCTGTTAGCAAAACATATAAAATTTTTAATAAACGCACTCTCAATGTTGAAGAATCTACACATGTTGTGTTTGATAAGAATGTGTTAAATGATAAGCCAACTAATCCAGTTGAGATGATTAATCGTTTAATATATATAAGTTTGGAGGATGATTGTATAACTGAGCGCTTGTCACTTTATCAAAAGCTATAGTTTGTGGTAATGGTGCAATTCAAATCTTTAAAACTGTACAGCAGCTCAAGAACCATGGTTCAATCGCTCTACCAAGCAGGGACAATTATTGCACCCAACTGAGAATCATATTGTTAAAAAATTCCCTTCAAACACCAGAGCGAGAAGTGGTCGAACCACCAGTTTCATGATAATCATTTTGATGAGCGGTTAGATAATATTCAACCTCAAACTGATGTTGTTCCAACTAAAACAGAAGGAATTAGTCAGTTACAAACTGAACAAAATTTGAAAATGTGTCAAGCTGGTCCTAATTATAGATGGAGCAGGAACCATCATCAGAACTTGGTATTAGGTAACCCATCTGATCTGGCGAAAAAAAAATCATATGTTAAATCTATTTATTCATTCTGTCTTTATCTCGCAACTTGAACCAAAGAACACTGAAGAAGTTTTAGATGATCCCAGCTAGATCATTGTCATGCAAGAAGAGCTTAATCAGTTTACACATAAAAATGTCTGGACGATGGTTCCAAGACCTTCTTCAAAATCTATTATAGGTACCAAATGGATATACAGGAACAAAATGAATGAAGATGGTTCAATTGTGCGCAACAAAGCGAGACTGATAGCACAAGGCTACAGACAGGAAGAAGGAATAGATTATGACGAGACTTGTGCTTCAGTTGCTCGACTTGAAGCAATTAAGATATTCCTAACCTACGCATCCTACAAAAACCTCAAAGTATATTAGATGGATGTAAAAAGCGCATTTCTCAACTGTCAGTTGAAAGAGGAAATGTATGTAGAATAGCCTCCAGATTTTGTTAATCACTTACTTCCTAATCATAGTTATCATCTTAATAAAGCTTTGTATGGTCTGAAACAAGCACCTCGAGCTTGGTATGAGACCCTGTCAAAATTCTTGATTGATCATGATTTTACAGTGGGAACAGTTGATAAACTATGTTAAATTTACCAAGAAAGATCACTCTTTAATTGTTCAAGTTTATGTTGATGATATCATATCTGGGTCAAGTAAACTCAAATTATGTGACAAGTTTGCTAAGATGATGCGGGAAAAATTCGAGATAAGTATGATGGGTGAACTGACATTCTTCTTATGCTTGCAAGTGAAGCAACTAGAAACTGGTTTTTATCAGTCAGACCAAATACACGAAAGAATTTCTGAAGAAATTTTGAATGCAAACATGTTCAGCTACATCCACTCCCATAAGGTCATCCATTAAACTAGACAAAGATGAAGAAAGAATATCAATTCAGATAGTACTATACAAAGGTTTAATAGGTTCTTTAATATACCTAACTGTTAGTCGTCCTGATATTATGTTTGCTATTTATGTGACATATTTCATGCTAATCCTAAAAAATCGCATTTCCTAGCTGCTAAACGTATATTGAAATATCTAAAAGGCACATAGAATGTAGGCTTATGGTATGCTAAGAAATCATCTGTAAATTTAGTTGGCTATTCAGATGCCGACTATGCAGGATGTAAGCTTGATCGATAAAATACAAGTGGATCATGTCAGTTTCTAGGAGACAGATTGATCTCATGGTTCAACAAAAAACAAACATCCATCGCCACTTCCACAACTGAAGTTAAATATTTAGATGCTGGAAGTTGCTGTGCTCAACTGCTTTAGATTCAGCAACAACTGAAAGATTATGGAGTAGTAGTTGAAGAGTCACCGATATTCTGTGACAACACTAGCTCCATTGCGATTATGTTGGAACTTTTCAAGTTCGCATTCTTGATTTTGATGATAACAAAATTTGTTAATTATGTTACTAATAATCTACCTTAGTATACAACATCTAGGATCACTCACGAGCTGTTTACATCGCAAGCTGAAGACCTAACTGATAGCACAAACTAAATCAGTATAACTGTTACGTCAATTGAGCAGTCCAACTGATTGTCCAGTTGATAGGTGGTTCAGCAGGAGAACCTCAGAAGTCTGGCAAGCCGAAGGAGTGTTCAATTGGTGAAGAAACCCAGCTGATTAGTTCAACTGAACAAGAGTGAAATCAGTTCAACTGACGAGTCAACTGATTTCACCAGCCCAGCTGAAGATCAGTTCAGCTGATCAGTTCGAAGCATCAGTCAGAATCTTTCAGTTATGGATGAAATCACACTCTTTCAGTGGAGTCCAGCTGTACGTGAAGGTACAAAGCCATTGTCCAGTCCAAGGACAATAATGGACGTTGCATCATAGCATTAAAGACAAAACGTTTCAGAAGGGCAGTCGAAAAGTCGAGACACAAAGTCCAAGAAACGAATTCAAGATGCGACAGATACAATAAATGAGTCTCAATGTATGTTTAGTTTTCCCACCTATATAAAGAGAAGATCATTGAAGACTCAAATATATACAACAAGAAGAAGCTGAAGAAAAAAACGAGATACAATACAAAAAGCTTCTTCAAGAGAGAAAAGAAAGGGCACGCACATTGCACATCTGATTTCAGAAGCATTCAGCCCAGAGGGACACTTTAACGTGTTACCTGCTTAGTTTAGAAGCCATTTTTCCTCAGTGTGTGAGAACATCCTTGTTCAATTCTTACACACAAATTCTCTCAACCACTCATATACAGTCTTGCACGAAGACGTTAAACTTGTGTATGTAGTATTTGACACAGACGTTAAAGAAGTGTTGGCTGGAAGGTGCTGCCTTCAGGCGTAGCTAGGAGTTCAGTTTAGGCAGTAGTGTAACTCCTAGCTGAGTGGGTTTGTACTAAGAGTTGTATAAATCGAAGTCTTCTAATAGATCCTACCCGAGGCGGTAGAAGGGGTGATGTAGGAACAGTTGAAGTCTCCGAACATTCATAAACATATCTTGTGCATTTAACTAATTAACTATTGTTTTCAAACTGTTTGGATCAGTTAGAGTATCCGTCAGTTCAGTTGTCACCATAACTAAACTGGTGAATGCAAAAACTAATCTATCCTTTTTTTGGTTATTCAGTTTACATAAGTTAAAACGTTTTCTAATATAACAGTTTACATCACGAAGGATTACTTCGAGTTTCTTCCGCTTGGTTTTTAACCAAACTCGATTTAATTCATCGGTGTTAATATTCTTAAAACACGAGCTATTGCAGCTCATTGGAGAATATAGTGTTCGAAATGCCTTCGAAGGCACTAGCACACTCGATCCTTCAGATTACATACAATCTAGTTCTTCAATCCAAGACCAAGCACATTGATATCAGACAGCATTTCATCGTAGACCATGCTCTCAATAATTACATCAAGCTGGAGTATATCTCAACTAAAAAACAAGCAGCTGATATCTTCTCCAAGCGAGTACTAGAGAATAAATTTTCTTACTTTAGAAATATCTTAGAGATTATTGATTTATCTTAAATGATTAATTCAGGGAAAATGTTGAATTTCAGTAAGTTAAATGATAAGAAAGCAGTCAGTTGTTCATAAACTGAACTGACTGAGTTTCGAACTGATCAGTTGGTATCTGAATAAACTGATCTTATCACATATGTCAACTAACTTTAATTCGTTTTTAAGTTCCTTATTAATTCGTTTTTAAGTTCCTTAATTGGAATCGCAACCAAGTACAAATTATCAATTTAAATTTTGAATTTCAAACATCTTATTTTTGTTTTTATCTAACTGCTCAAACCAGTTACTAAATTTAAATGTAGCCAACAGTTGAATGTCTACTTATTTGGTCAAAACCTTTCACAGACTGCCACATGTCCAAAATTTGAACGGTCACCAGATATAAATAGAAACCGCATGTTTAGAAGTATGTCACCATTTCCAAAGTTTCTAGGTTTTGGATTTTCAGAGCAAATCATTCGTACTCTTCTCTCTTTGCAGTATAATTCATTCAAATGGAATCTCAGACACTTGCTTATCTCACAAATCACTACAAGAAAATCAGCATTTAACCACACTCCAAAGACAATGATTTTACGAATAACTATTGTCTTTTTTCTTTTAAGAACTATTTTAATGAAAACGGTTGGGGGTCAAAGTTTTAATGCAAGTTATTAATTTTTTTTTTGTATTTTATTAAATTATTTTAATGCATTAAATGCATGTTTATTTCATGAATTTGTGTTTTAATTCATGGTTTACTTAAAGTTTCATGCATTAGAATTTTAAGTTGCATTTCGCGCTCGAACGAGGAACGGAGACCGGAAATATTCAGAAAAAATATTTTTATTGAATTATTAATTTTAATTATATAAGGTGTTTTAAGTTTATTTTTCAAGAATTGGGCTTTGTTGGATATTTTTAACCGCCAGAGCAGATTTTTATCCGGTGCGCAAATATTATCAAATCGGGGGACTTTTTGAGGGTTCGGGCAACATTTTCAAAAACTCAGCTAAACGATATATTTCTCAGGAGTGCGTTTGGACTTGTTGGGTTATTTTTAAGCTTAATAGGCTCAAAACCCTTTTAATCATCTTTAAATCCTAATTAGGTCCCATTATCAATTGATTACTTATTTAAATAATGTATTAACCTAACCCTAAACCTAATTCCAACATAACAGCCGCCCCTCCCCCTCCATTGAGAAGCTCCCCTTTGGTTTTGGCAAAGAAAAATATAGCAGCCATCATTACTCCATTTTCTTTCAAGAAAAGATCATCCCCACTTTTTCAGTGATTCCCCGACGCGCATTCCTTCAAGTTTTCTTGCATAAAATCGCAAAAGCACGCATGTATCTTCGCTTTCTCTTAATTCACGTCGATATTATTGCTGATATTTATATATATATATATATATATATATATATATATGAATGCATGAGGATTTATTTCGGCCCCAGAGGGATCCCGACAATCGTATATCCATTGACATGATATGATGATATGATAGGCCAAGGCTCAGTTGATGGGTGAGAGTTTTGCTGATGTACCCGCCGCCCGATACCGTGGTTATACGTAGATGGATCCATCAAATAGAGCTGATATGATAGAGCTGATACGAAAGTCACAACTAATGAACTGAATTCAACAAAGGAAATGATGTATAATGATGAATGATGATAATGATGAATGCTGAATGATGATAATGATGAGCTGTTTTGACATGTAATGATTTCATATGGCACGTCTGCATTTACTCTTTTAAAGTTCATGAAAGGTATGTTGATTACGGTATATTTTCACTGCTGTGTTCTATGTATATGTACTTGTTATTCCAGTACAGGTGTTTTGAGTCTTTAGACTCACTAGGCGTGTGTGATGCAGGTGAGCATGTTTATGAGGGCACTGGAGGTGCCGAACTCTGAGTCGACAGGACTGGATGTGTGTGCATGACTAGAGGACCAAGTTTCTTCCACACATGATGTTTTTATGAGTTTTGAGAGACATGAGTATTTTATACATTGGTTTTTTCACGATGTTGGTTTTAGGATTTTTACTCGTTACATTACGCATTTATCTGTTTGTCGAGTTTGGCCATTTTAACTGTACTGTTTTAAGTTGGTAAACATTTACGATTATTTTTAAATGACATATTTTTCAGTAGGATTGCATGCATGCGAAATATTTAATGATATTTACAAATCGTGAGCTTCTACAAAAACAATCGGCATTTTAAATAAGTGAATGTTTCAGTTGGTATCAGAGTAAGGGTCATGTATAGGGTTGTGCCACCGCCAGCTTCTGCAGCTCAGTCTTCAAGCCTCAAGTCTGTAAGCTTTTATGTTTTAAATGTTTTAATGCTATCATCTGCATGTTTACGTGATATATGATTTTCAGCGATTTACAATACATGTTTAGCTGCTTTCATGGTTTAAAGATTAAATGTTTTGGAAAAACTATATTGGATTGCATGTTGGTTACGTTTGGAATTGAACATGTTTAAGAATTCGAATATTGTGCGTTAAGAGAAGTTGAAAATAATTTATCTATGTTGGAACATTTCATGTTCGCAATCTTGTTTTTGATGTTAACAAAACTTGTTATTATGTTTCTAATGATTTACCGAATGTGCAGATGTTGTAACTGATCCAATTGATAAATTACCGAGCCTAAACTGAAGCTATCGAGACGCAAATTGAAAAGTGCCAACTGATTGATCGAACTGAACCAGTACAACTAAAGTATCAAGAGCAGTTCAACTGATTGTCCAGTTGATAGGTGGTTCAGAAGAAGACCTTCAAAAGCCCGGCCAGCTGATGAAGTGTTAAACTGATGAAGAGCCCAACTGACCAGTTCAACTGAACAAGAGTGAAATCAGTTCAATTGACGAGTCAACTGATTTCACCAACCCAACTGAAGACCAGTTCAACTTACCAGTTCAGAACATCAGTTAGGAGCAATCAGTTGCAGATCAAGACAAGCTGAACTAAGTGGAATACATCTCTGCGCAAAGGTACAAAAACTTTTGTCCAGTCAAAGGACAATAATTGACGTTGCATCAGAGCTTAAAGACAAAAGTGTTCCAGAAATAACAAGACAAATTTCGAGGAACATATTCAAAATGCAACGGATACAATAATTGAGTCTCACTGTACGATCAAACTTCGTGCCTACAAATAGAGGGTGAAGATCACTGAAGACATAAAACACAAGCGAGAAAAGAAAAGAGCATTCTTCAAAGTCTTATCAGCCTAAAAAGAGAAGCATTCAGCCCAGTCGAAGGAACACTTAAACGTGTTATCAGCTTTAGATTAGAAGCATATTTCCCTCAGTGTGTGAGAAAATTTTCGGGTAGTTTTCAGATATCAGTTCTCACACACACACCACCACTCAAATACAGTATTGCACAAATACGTTAAACTTGTGTATGTAGTCTTTCTCACATGTACATTAAAGAAGTGTTGACGGGAAGGTGCTACATTCAGTCTAGTCTAGGAGTTCAGTTAAGGCAGTGGGTAAGTCCTAAGTTGGGTGGGTCTGTACAAGTTTTGTATCGATCAAAGTCTTCTAGTGAATCTTACCCGAGGTGGTAGAAGGGGTGACGTAGGAGCATTTGAAGTCTCCGAACATCCATAAACATATCTTATGTTATTGCTGTTTAACTGCTTGTTTTTGTTCTTAACTCATTTGATCAGTTCAGCTGATATCAGTTTAGTTCTGTCCATAACTGAACTGATATAAGCTAGAATTGATCCCTAGCTTTTGCAGTCATTCAGTTACACAATATATAAAATATAACAGTGTTTTTTAACGAAGGATTATTTCGAGTGTTTTCTGCTTGGTTTAATACCAAACTCAATCTAATTCATCGGTGTATACATTCTTAGAACACGAGCTATTGCAGCTCTTGGAGAATATTTTATTTGAAGCACCAGTAGGTGCTCTGCAAACGATCCTTCAATTGGTATCAGAGCTAGCTGTTCTAAGAAGAACATTTTAAAACTGATATTTCTTTTAAAATGTGTTTTAAAATGTTTTTAAAATGGTTTTCAAAACACTATGATAATATTTTATATTTTGGTTGTGCTATTTTGTTGTTTCGCTGTGTGTAGGATTTTTGTGTTCAACTGACAGCAGGATAACTAAACTGACCAGCGGACAAGATTTTAGTTGCCATTTACCAGTTAAACTGATCAACAGACGAAAGTCAACTACCAGCTGAAACTGATGAGTTAAGTGGAGCTTAGTCATCATAAGTGCCGCCGCTTCATTGCCATATCAGATCCTAGTAGTTGATCAATGCGGTTCAGCATCAGTGGAGTCCAGTTTGCATCAGTTAGACCAGTTAGTCAGCACAGAGATTAACTCCAAGGCAATTAGTTGTTCTTATTGCAAAAGAAACTCAAAATCGATGCAGCATTCTAAGCATTCTAGGCGACCAATTGTTGGTACGCTCAGTTCTATTTTATATAAATTGACTGATACTTGATGTTATTTGATATTTGCTAAGTGTAGTAGCAATACCCTTACATAAGATGGTGGGCTTTATATTAATACAAGGGACACGTAATGGATTAAATTAACATCATATGTATCTAGTTAGTTTTTCATGTAACTGAACTGATTTTTCCAGTTTATATGTTGCCTTAACTGCTTGAGTGTTTATTACTTAAACTCTTTTTAAATGGGGCAAACGATTATATTTTTGATGGGGAGTTTTATTCAGTTCTTGAGGGGGATCTTTTTCTTTAAAACTGCTTTTAAATTTGTTATCTCTCGAACTGAAAAATTAATTTTTTAAATCGTTTTATTCAGTTGTTGAGGGGAAGATTTTCTTTCTGCTATCCTTCGAACTGAAAGTTCTTTTATTCGCTTTATTTTTTTATCGTTTTTTATTCTCACAAAGGGAGAGAATTATTAACTGTTAAAATTGTATTTTAAATCATTTTAACTGTTCAAGTTTTGTAAACATCAAAAAGGGGGAGATTTTTGGAACATTTCATGTTCACAATCTTGTTTTTTATGTTAACAAAACTTGTTATTATGTTTATAATGATTTACCGAGTGTGCAGATGTTGTAACTGATCGAACTGATCAGTTACCGAGCCTAAACTGAAGCTATCGAGACGCAAACTAAAAAGTGTCAACTGATTGATCGAACTAAACAAGTACAACTGAAGTATCAAGTGCAGTTCAACTGATTTTTCAGTTGATAGGTGGTTCAGAAGAAGACCTTCAAAAGTCCCGGCCAGCTGATGAAGTGTTCAACTGATGAAGAGCCCAACTGACCAGTTCAACTGAACAAGAGTGAAATCAGTTCAACTGATGAGTCAACTGATTTCACCATCCCAACTGAAGACAAGTTTAGAACATCAGTTAGTAGCAATCAGTTGCAGATCAAGACAAGCTTAACTAAGTGGAATACAGCTGTGCGCAAAGGTACAAAAACTTTTGTCCAGTCAAAGAACAATAATGGACGTTGCATCAGAGCTTAAAGACAAAAGTGTTCCAGAAAGAAAAAGACAAATTTCGAGGAACAGATTCAAAACGCAACGGATACAATAATTGAGTCTCACTTTACGATCAAACTTCGCGCCTACAAATAGAGGGTGAAGATCAGTGAAGACATACAACACAAGGGAGAAAAGAAAAGGGCACGCTTCAATGTCATATCAGCTTAAAGAGAGAAGCATTCTGCCCAGTCGAGGGAACACTTAAACATGTTATCAGCTTTAGATTAGAAGCATACTTCCCTCAGTGTGTGAGAACACTTTCGGGTAGTTTTCAGATATCTGTTCTCACACACACACACACCACCACTCAAATACAGTCTTGCACAAAGACGTTAAACTTGTGTATGTAGTCTTTCTCACATAGACATTAAAGAAGTGTTGACGGGAAGGTGCTACATTCAGTCTAGTCTAGGAGTTCAGTTAAGGCAGTGGGTAAGTCCTAAGTTGGGTGGGTCTGTACAAGTTTTGTATCGATCAAAGTCTTCTAGTGAATCTTACCCGAGGTGGTAGAAGGGGTGACGTAGGAGCATTTGAAGTCTACGAACATCCATAAACATATCTTGTGTTATTTCTTTTTAACTGCTTGTTTTTTTTTTTCTTAACTGATTTGATCAGTTCAGTTCTGTCCATAACTGAACTGATATAAGCCAGAACTAATCCCTAGCCTTATTCAGTCATTCAGTTACACAAGATATAAAATATATCAGTGTTTCTTAATGAAGGATTATTTTGATTGTTTTTTTCTTGGTTTAATACAAAACTCGATCTAATTCATCGGTGTATACATTCTTAGAACACGAGCTATTTCAGCTCTTGGAGAATATTTTGTTTGAAGCACCACAAGGTGCTCTGCAAAACATCCTTCAATTGACTATACTAATCTTTGGGTTAGTAGTAGAATGTTCTACTTATGGGTCATAAGTTAATCTTGAAGATTATGAATGCTTTTGGAGGCATTTAGGTTTTCTTAGAAAATATTTATGGCTCATGGTTACTAGTTGGACTAATTTTTTAGAATTTCATATAAGGAATAATGATTCGAAGACTACGATGATCTTTACAAGTATAAAAAATGTATAATTTGGGATTTTAAATATTTATGAAAATGTAAGATTGGTTATGAGAATTGATTTTGGGTTGATAAGCTTAAAATCATCGAACTTTATGATACGGGAAAACTATAAAAAGGGAATAGGAATGCCAAGAATTTATGGGTAATTAGAGAATTTTTGTAATTAAGGGTCAATTAGATAATTTTCTAGGAAATTAAGAATTTATCTTGCTATGGTTAATAAATTCGGGGACTAGTTTGGTAATAAGTGAGAATGGAATGATTTAAATGATAGAAAATTTCCGTGATTTTTAGGCGTGAAGGGATATTTAGTTACTTGAGATATCTTAGTTATAATGTTGTAAGGATTTGTAATCAAGGGTACTATAGGATGAATCAATATTAGGCTTTAAAAATTTAAAGTGTTAGTGAAATGATGTTCTGACAAATTAAGAATTTAGAGTGATAACGATTTAAGGTAAAGTTGATTAATTAGTTAAGTTGTAAGATTATGCATTAAGTTAACTTATTTTGGGAACTTAAGGTTTTTGGTAGCATAAGTTTTAGTCATGATATTGGCAGCTAAAATTATACATTTGCTAGGGTTAAACTTTTCTAGAAATTTGGGTATGATTGTTGATTAGATTACTTGAAAGACGCGAGTATGAAGTGAGGTAGACACCTTGTCTTGAGAAATTTTTGGAAGTCATTAAGAAACTTGAGAGTAAATGAATATGTGTGTTGAAATTATGTTATCTAAAACTACTTGAGTTGTGTAAGTTTGAATTTCAAGTTTGTGAAATCGGTGTTTATACGAAAATTTTGGGTGAAATAAAAACAAAAGAGAATTAGTTGTGTTCAACATAGGTTACCAATCGACAAATATTAAGATTTTTATCGAATAAGAAATCTAAAATCTTGATATGGGGATTCTAGAACTCTATGAGTTATAAGTGAAGTTGATTTATTAGAGTTAGTCTAAGACTACCATATGATAACTTATTAAGTTTTATATGCTAATATTAATTAAGCATTAATGATACGTAAGAATGCGACATTTGTTTCAAGGAGGAAAATTCAAGGGTCTTAGGCCTCAATTTTATTGTAATTGAGAAGAGAATAGTTTAAGCATGTAATCATTGCCAGAAGGGTTTTAATATTTAGGTAGAAGATCGATATTGTATAATTGGATTTTATGGATTAACGTTACTCGAGACTTAAGATTTGCAACAATTTTATATTTGCGGTTTACTTGTAAATAGTTATGTTACGTAAGTTTGGTACCGTAAGGTAAATATTCGATTCAAAGATCTTAGGATAATATCATTATGGGTTGAGATAAAGTTTAAATTTTAAGTGTATTACCGATGATAGAAGTCGATCAGTAAATTTTGGTGCTAAGGTTTCTTAAGTTGAACTGCATAAATGCTAATGTGATAGGTCGATGAACATTATGGGTATTGCATAAGAAAATTAAAGTGCGATAAATTTGGACATCCATTACTAGTATGAGGAATTGCGAGAAAAGTCAAAATTTGAGGTCATAGTAGAATAGAACTAAGTCATCCTAAGTCGTTTTAAGTGGCAATTAACAAAAGAGGATCTGGGTAGGCAATTTAATTAGGATTGAGGAGACGTAAGGACAAATTAGTACTTATTTTATCAGAGTAGCTCTGTAATGTCCTGAAAATTCGAAGGTCCACGCGAACCACATGCATGCAGTTATTAAATTCCTTTGTATTTCAATTAAATGTTTTATTTGCATTAATTAATTATTTTGTGCATATTTACATATTTATAATACACTTTTCTACATAGTTGCATTAAAAATATATTTTTAAAGGTTATTCGAGTTGCGATCGAGGAACAGAGAACAAGGGGTGAAAAATAGAAAATGTGTAAGGCCCGAGAAATTTATCCTGTTAATCTGAAATGATTTAGTGATTAATTGATGTGATTATAGACAGAATGAATCAGACCGGGAAAGACGAGAAAAGACGCGAAATATGTGCGAGGGAGATGCCATCCGCGCACATGCGCGATCTGGTGCGCACACATGCGCGGGTTTGGCAGAAGACCCCGCGCATATGCGCGGTGTGAGGGCGGGCATATGCGCGAGGTGTCCAGTAGCCAAGGGGCTGGAACAGAACATTGCGCACACATGCGCGACGTGAGCCGCGCACATGCGCGAGGTAGGCAGAGAGTTGCGCGCACATGCGCGACGTGAGCCGCGCACATGCGCGAAATGTCCAGAGAAGTTGGCGTTAATACGCCAGATGGAGGTGCGCATATGCGCGAGTTGCATTGCACGAGACAGTAGGTCTCGCGCATATGTGCGACGATGGGGCGCGCATATGCGCGAGCTGCCGTGAGTCAAACGCGCCGAGACATATTGTCTCGCGCATATGCGCCGTGTGATTTCGCGCATGTACGAGATGTATATATATATATATATACATGCAAATCTTCATTCAGCAGCCGAGAGCTTACGAGGAAAAAGGCTTCAAGTTGCTTCGGCGTGGGAAATTGAGATTTACGAGAAATCCGTCCGTCAGATTTTGAATCCGACTTCAGTACTGAGTTCCTATTGACGCAGGCTATAACTGGACGTAAGTTTTGTTACATTTAGATATGATTTGAAATTATGGTATTGTCAGAATTGAATATGAATCCTATATGGTGTTTCTGATATAATAGACATCGTATAATTGAAGTCAGATTGAAGAACAGACTGTGTATGTATTTGTTATGATTTTCGGAGTCGATTTGATTGAGATTCGATATCAGAACTGTATTGTTATTGATTATAAGTTGTACCGATATTGATTATGAATTCGGGTATTATATTTGTGATGTTGAAATTGACGGGGTTATCGAGACTGTATTGTTATACCGTCGAAAATCAGTAAATTGATATTGATCAGATTCGGTAGTGATTTCGATTATATCGTGATATCGTCGATATGGATTAGATTGTATCTTGATTCGATATTGATCAGATTATGTTTGATTTGAGTATTGATCAGACTAGATTTTGAATTGAGTTGCATATTGAGATTGTGCCTATGCGATATTTTATTTCAGATTGATATGGACAAATTTGACTTCGAGACTTCGACTTCGTCAGACCGAGAAGATAAAGGTATAAATTAATGTTGAGTTGGGATTGCACAACTCGAGTAAGGTTTGACTTGAGTCTCCCGAAATCACATACTTTATTTTATTGCCTTGTTATTTGCAAATGAATGATATTGATATATTTGATTTATTGATTGATGTACGGAGTCATAGGCGGATACGTCTAGTCGTACACGAGTGATCTTGTGACAGAAGCGCCTGATAGTGGTAGGATCGCCACGGGCACATTGCACGATGTCACAAGATAGGATATTGGTGAAAATGCCAAAGTCTGTGACGATTAGGTCAAGACACCGGACGTTTGGCTATATCGGAGTGGATAGAATTGGAGTTTCTTCTATTACTGGTGTTCGATATGGAAAAAGCCAAAGTCCGTGAATAAGAACATACCACCACCCCGATCGGGAGTGTAGGTGGGTGTATGTTCTTATTCCGATCGGGATCCCTAGATTAGGACTGAGTCGAGTCTGAGTCTGAGAATCACGGAGAGTGATTCATTGCTTGATATGGAATTATGTTCCTGATGATGATATATGTTTAGAATATAATTTATTCTTGATATTGATTCATGTTTAGGATTATAATACATGTGATGAATAGTTGATTCATGTTCAGATTTTGATACATGTTATGAATGTTTATTTCATGCTTTTATATTGTTTATATGAAAGGCATGTATACATGATTTATACTGAGAATATAATTCTCACCGGAGTTATCCGGCTGTTGTCTTGTTGTATGTGTGCATGACGACAGGTGGGACAGGATCAGGGTCAAGAAGAGAACGAGGCTGGACTAGATAGCGTGGAGATCCGGACTCGGAAATAAATTAGGAGTCAGCACTGATATGTAGTTGAACCTAGTTGGATTATTGTAGACCATACAGGACTTGTATGTTTATATTTAATATGTAATTCAGATTGATTTACATAACGTTTTCCGCTTTGTATTTAAAAAAAAAATTAGACCCTGTTTATTATAATTGAGTAATTAGTCCCATAGATGATTAAGAACTTGATTAGCGTCCGGGTTCCCACAAAAAGTTTTTTATTAAATAATTGTTTTTGGTTATGTAAAGGGTGATGCATTTTCTTATTTGCAAATAAGGGGTTTTGAGGTGATTTTATACGCCGAGACGTAAATTTTATCGGTGTTGGTTTTACAACAAAAATAAGAACGTTTTTGCAACCCGGCTAATAAATTCACAAACGTATTTAAGCAAAATTATTTTAAATATTTTAATTAAACCCTAATAGACTAATTGGGGCTAATTAACCTTCCTAATGGGCCTAAAGTTTAATTAGTTATTTATTTACCATAAAATACAGAAAACCCCACCCCAAATCATTCATAACACAACACCCCACACCCCCATAATTTTCAAACTCTCCCCATCAGCAATTATACACGACACACACATCACAATTTGATAGAAAATATTCGAAAGTTTCAAGGAGGAATTCAAGCCAAGGTTGTATTTGCCGTTCTTCGCAATCGTCAACGAGAATTCGTGCGTTTAAAACGCAAAGGCACGCCATATTATTCCTTTACTCATCATCATACCATATTATGTAATTATGTATGAAATTGCATGAAAACATGGAGCACCTTTGAAGATTTTCGCACATGCATATTATCTGATGTTTAAAACTTGTGTTTAAATTTAAAAACACGATTATTATGTGTTTAAGAGGGCTTCCATGTTAGGAAAATGATCAAGAGTGTTTATACGAAGATTTAGAGTCCTAGATACACAAGGAATCGCTGCACAAACACAAAAGAACACCAGCTGAAACTATTTTGTTGTCATGGTGTTGATGGACTCGGGTAAAAGGGTTTAAAGGCTATGGCTTGGCTCTGTTGCTACCAGGGCTGGGCTAGGGACGTGCTTGGGTTAGGGGAAGAGTCCTAGCCATGCTAGGACTCGAGACCAGGGGATGGGGAGGAGTCCTAGCAAGCAAGGACTCCACCCGAGAGCTTCATGGAATAGTGCAAGGTGTGCTGTGGTTCAGGAAGAAAGAGGCTCGGCCATGGGGCTTGGACTGGGCTAGGTTAGGTTCTTAGGGTCCTAAGAAGGTGCACAAGGGGCTGGTTCAAGGTCTGGGGCGGTTGGCTAGGTCCTAGCAACAGAAAAGTAGAGTCCTACCATACTAGGAGATTCTCGACCAAGCTGCATGCATCTGGTGCAGTGCTTCGTGCGCAAGATCAAGGGGCAAGGCTGGTCTGGGCTGGATTTGGACGTGGTCCAGGGAAGTTTAGGGTCCTGAGGGGTGAAGTGGTTAAGGGCTGGAAGGGTCCTAGACTAGGTGGGAGTCCAATTGTTCAAGGGAACACATGCACACACACATGCAAAAACGTTGGTCAAGTTCCAGCAAGGTTTGAGCGAGCTAGGGGCTGGTTCTTTGGGTAGGGCTTGGTCAATCGGGTCCCTAGGTGTGTTGGCTAGGGTTTCGCTTGAGGTGGCTTGGGCGTGGCTTGAGTAAATCAAGAGATGGCTCGGGTTGATCGGTTAAGGGTCAAAAACAAAAATAATAAGACTAAAATTGAATCCATGGGTCCACGGGTGTGTCTCATGAGTTGTAGGGGTAGATTAAATAATAAAAATATTATGTTTAGAATTTGGGGTCAAAATATGGAGTTTCGGATTTATCCGGGATTTTATCGTCGAACAAAACGCTAATTAAAGAATTAATGGAAACGCCTAGATTTAAGCTTAATAAAATTATGGAAAATTATATTTAAGTTTAAATAATTACTAAAAGTCTAAGTTTGTAATTTGAGAATTTTATACTAAGGTTTGATTTAATTCGAGATTAAAACACAGTAATATGCTGTTTGTAAAGATTAATTAAAAAGTCCTCGATTTATGCTAAATAAAAATATGAAAAAATTCATGTAGGTTTAAATAATTATTTGGGACATGTTAGAGTCAATGTAATTAAGGAAATATCAAAAACGTGAAATTTTACACCCAGGGGTAAAACGGTCATTTTACACCTAGAAATTAGTAAACGTAATGGCAGTATCCTGAATGCTGTTTTATATGATAATTTTATTATTTTCAATGATTATAGATGCTTATGAATTTTTATATGTTAATATATCAATTTTAAATGTATATGAATTTTTAGGATGTTAATATGTTTATTTTTTAAATGTTAAAATGTTATTCTAATGTTTATGGTTTAATATGTCAAAAAGTTTATTTTAAATTTTTATTTAAAATGTTTATTAACGTTTATGGTTTTTTATTATTTTTATATGTTAAAACGTTTATTTTAAATGTTTTCGGATTTTTAATCTGTTAAAATGTTTATTTTAAAAAGTTTATGAAATTTTTATACGTTAAAACATTTATTTCAAAATTTATGATTTAATATGTTAAAATATTATTTTAAATGTTCAAGGATTTTTATGATTTAATATTGACATTTAAAAGATATGTTGCATGTTTGATTTAAAATAAAAACGATATTATATGCATGTTTTTATTAAGTGATGAAAATACGAAATGTTGAAGGACGTGAAGGGATTGTGACTAATAAGATGAAATGTTAGAAATATTGTGAGGGTTATGGTTCTAGTGGGAGCCCGACGATATTGTTTCCGTTGATACGAATACGAATACGTGATACGAATACGAATACGTTAATATGTTAATACGTTGGTCAAGGCCCAGTTGACCGGTGAGAGTGTCGCTGGTGTCCCCACCGTCCCAGTACTGTGATTTTATCTAGATCGATCCATCGCCCAATACGATTAAGAATACGAGTCACAATCACGATCTGAATTCAACAAAACACGAATATGAATATGAATATGATGATATGAATATGTTGATACGAATATGAATATGTTAATATGAATATGAATATGTTGTTATGAAAATGTTTTTATTTTAAGTTTATGCATCATGAAAATGTTTACGAAAATGTTAGGTTTTAAGTTTATGCATCTTCACGAAACAATATTTCAAGTACAAGTATTTTTCACTATTGTATGTGATATGTATATGTATTACTTGTTATCAAGATTATTGTGTATTGAGTTTTTAGACTCACTAGGTGTGATTGATGCAGGTGATTATGATAATAATGTTAATGGAGGTCTTGATGGTTGATCTGACTGGACTGAATGTGAACATAACCCGAGGACCGACTCTAGTTTTCTGCACTAGTTATGATTTATGATTTTAAGTTATGTTAAAGATATTTTATGACTTTTATTTATGGCATGAGAGATTTTTGAGAGGTTATAGTATGGGCTATACTTTTCAAAAAATGTTTTTAGGTTCAGCAGAACGTTCGACGATTTTACGATTTAAAATATTTTTCTTTGATTTTTAAATGTTAGTTAATTGTTTATTTTTAAAATGGTACAAGGATATTTTCAAAGTATTTATATATATATGTAAGAGGGAAAAAAATTTCTCTAGTACTTTTAAGAAAACGATTTAGCAGACGTTTCAGTTGGTATCAGTGCAATGGTTCTGTAAAGGGTTGTGCCACCATCAGCGCCGGAAAGATCAGTCGTCAAGCTTCAAATTGTAAGTTTACATGCTTTATATGATTTATATGTTGTTATCTGTATGACTACACGAATTATATGTTCACTTCACGTGTTTAATAGCTTTATTATAATATATGATTTATATGCTTTAGAATTTTTATACGTAATACGATATAAAATAAGAAATTATTTTATTTCAACGCTTGTTGGCTTTGTGGTGGAATAGGACCATGTTGATTTTTGGGTTTTAGAATTGACGTTCTACTTTTTGGGCCATAAGTTAATCGTGAGTATTATGAATGTCTTTGGGACACGTAGATTTTCTAAGAAAATATTTATGATTCATTGTTACTAGTTGAATTAATTTTTGGGAATTAATCATAAGTAATAATGATTCGAAGACTGCGATTACCTTTGGAAGTAAGAAAATGTATAAATTGGGACTTTAAGTTTGATGAAAGGTAAAGATTGGTTATAGAATTGAATTTTGGGTAAATAAGTTTAAAAATTTTGAAATTATGTTATGGTAAAACTGTAGAAGAAAATTAAGAATGCAAAGAACTTATGGGTTAATCGTAGGATTTTCGAAATTTAGGACCAATTTGATAATTTTTGAGGAAATTAAGAATTAATTTTGCAATTGTAAGGAATTTGGGGACTAGTTTAGCAATAAGTTATAATTGAATGAGTTAAATGAAAAGAACTTTCGATGATTTAGGCTTGTAAGAATATTTAGAATTTTGGGATACCTTGGTTATAAGGAATGTTAATCAAGGATTTTTAAGGATGAATCAATAATAAGCTTGAAAAATCTAAGCGTTAGCGGAGGCGTTTGGGATTTAAGATTGAAATTGGATAAGTTGATGAACATTTTGGCAATAAAATAAGGAAAATAATATACGATAAGTATGGTCATCAATATTTTAATATTGAGAATTGTAAGAAAAGTTTAAATTCGAGGTTATAATAGTAACATCACTAATTCATTATGGGTCTTTTTAAGTTGCAATTCGCAAATAAGGATTTAGAACGAAAATTTAAATGTGATCAAGGAGACGTAAGGACATTCTAGAACTTAAGTTTTATCATAGTAGCGCAGCGGAAGCATGGATTTTTGGGATACTAGAACTAAGTCTAAACTTTTGATTAGCAAGGATAAGCGAATTTCGAGGACGAAATTCAATTTAAGGGGGGAAGATTGTAACGCTCCGAAAATTCGAAGGTTCACGCGAACCACATGGATGCAGTTATTAAATTCCTTTGTATTTTAATTAAATATTTTAATTGCATTAATTAATTATATTGTGCATATTTAAAATTTTAAAATATACTTTTTTACATTGTTGCATTAAAAATATATTTTTAAAGGTTATTCGAGTTGCATCGAGGAACGGAGACCGAGGGCTGAAAAATAGAAAATGTTTTTATTAAATAATTTTTTTTGGTTATTTAATTTAAGAGTGATGCATTTTCTTATTTTTTAAAATAAGGGTTTTTTAGGTGATTTTATACGTCGGGACGTAAATTTTATCGGTTTTGGTTTTTCAACAAAAATACGAACGTTTTGGCAACCCGACTAATAAATTCACAAACTTATTTAAGCAAAATTATTTTAAATATTTTAATTAAACACTAATGGACTAATTGGACCTAATTAACCTTCCTAATGGGCCTAAAGTTTAATTAGTTATTTATTTACCATAAAATACACAAAACCCCACCCCAAACCATTCATAACACAACTCCCCACAACCCCATCGTTTTCAAACTCTCCCCATCAGCAATTATACACGACACACATCACAATTTGATAGAAAATATTCGAAAGTTTCAAGGTTGTCTTCGCCGTTCTTCGCAATCGTCAACGAGAATTCGTATGTTTGAAATGCAATGGCATGTCATATTCTTCCTTTACTCATCATTACATCATATTATGTAATTATGTATGAAATTGCATGAAAACATGGAGCACCTTTGAAGATTTTCGCACATGCATATTATATGATGTTTAAAACTTGTGTTTTAATTTAAAAACATGATTATTATGTGTTTACGAGGGCTGCCATGT
The DNA here is from genome assembly GCF_025594145.1 of Primulina tabacum. Classification (NCBI taxonomy): domain Eukaryota; kingdom Viridiplantae; phylum Streptophyta; class Magnoliopsida; order Lamiales; family Gesneriaceae; genus Primulina; species Primulina tabacum. The sequence continues at coordinate 26,943,103 of NC_134550.1, read as the reverse complement.
TAGGAATATGATCAAGAGTGTTTATACGAATCTTTAGAGTCCTAGATACACAAGGAATCGCTGCACAAACACAAAAGAACACCAGCTGAAACTATTTTGCTATCATGGTGTTGATGGACTCGGGTACAATAGTTTAAGGGCTATGGCTTGGCTCGGTTGCAACCAAGGCTAGGATAGGGACGTACTTGGGTCTGGGGAGGAGTCCTACCCACGCTAGGACTCGAGACCAGGGGATGGGGAGGAGTCCTAGCAAGCTAGAACTCCACCCGAGAGCTTCAAGGAATAGCTCAGGGTGTGTTGTGGTGCAGGAAGAAAGAGGCTCGGTCAGGGGGCTTGGGCTGGGATAGGTTAGGTACTTAGGATCCTATGAAGGGGCACAAGGGGCTAGTTCAAGGTCTGGGGCGGTTGGCTAGGTCCTAGCAACAGAAAAATAGAGTCCTACCATACTAGGAGATTCTCGGCCAAGCTGCATGCATCTGGTGCAGTGCTTCGTGCGCGAGATCAAGGGGTTGGGCTGGTCTGGGCTGGGTCTGGGCATGTTCCAGGGAAGGTTAGGGTCATGAGGGGTCAAGTGGTTAAGGGCTGGAAGGGTCCTAGACTAGGTGGGAGTCCTATTGTTCAAGGGAACACATGCACACACACATGCAGAAACGTGGGTCAAGTTCCAGCAAAGTTTGAGCGTGCTAGGGGCTGGTTCTTTGGTTAGGGCTTGGTCAGTAGAGTCCCTAGGTGGGTTGTCTAGGGTTTGGCTCGAGGTGGCTCGGGCGTGGCTCGAGTAAATCGGGAGATGGATCGGGTTGTTCGGTTAAGGGTCAAACACGAAAATAATAAGACTAAAATTGAATCCATGGGTCCACGGTACGTCTCATGACATGGAAGGGTAGATTAAATAATAAAAATGTTATGTTTAGAATTTAGGGTCAAAATATCGAGTTTCGGATTTATCCGGGATTTTATCGCCGAACGAAACAGTTAATTAAAGAATTAATGGAAACGCCTAGGTTTAAGCTTAATAAAATTATGAAAAATTTTATTTAAGCTCGAATAATTACTAAAAGTCTAAGTTTGTAATTTGGGAATTTTATACTAAGGTTTGATTTAATTCAGGATTAAAATGCAGTAATATGTTGTATTTAAAGATTAATTGAAAAGTCCTCGATTTAAGCTAAATAAAAATATGAAAAAATTCATGTAGGCTTAAATAATTATTTGGGACATGTTAGAGTCAATTGAGTTAAGAAAATGTCAAAAACGTAAAATTTTACGTCCAGAGGTAAAACGATCATTTTACACCTAGAAATTAGTAAACGTCATGACAGTGTCTTGAATACTGTTTTATATGCTAATATGATTATTTTCAATGATTATGAATATTTATGAATTTTTATATGTTAATATGTCAATTTTAAATGTATATGAATTTTTATGATGTTTATTTTTAATATGTTAAAATATTATTCTAATGTTTATGGTTTAATATTTTAAAACGTTTATTTTAAATTTTCATTAATGTTTATGGCTTTTTATGATTTTTATATGTTAAAACGTTTATTTTAAATTTTTTCAGATTTTTAATATGTTAAAATGTTTATGAAATTTTTATACGTTAAAACGTTTATTTCAAATGTTATGATTTATATGTTAAAATGTTGGTTTTTAAATGTTTATGTATTTTTATGATTTAATATTGACTATTTAAAAGATATGTTCCATGCTTGATTTAAAAAAAAATGATATTATATGCGTGGTTTTATTAAGTGATGAAAATACGAAATGTTGAAAGACATGAAGGGATTGTGACTAATACGATGACATGTTGGAAATATCGTGAGGGTTATGGTCTCAGTGGGAACTCGACGATCGTGTTTTCTTTGATACGAATACGAATACGTTAATATGTTAATACGTTGGGCAAGGCCCAGTTGACCGGTGAGAGTGTCACTGGTGTCCTCGCCGCCCAGTACTGTGGTTTTCTCTAGATGGATCCATAGCCCAATACGATTAAGAATAAGAGTCACAATCACGATCTGAATTCAACAAAACACGAATATGAATATGAATATGAATATGTTGATATGAATATGTTGATACGAATATGAATATGAATATGTTCTTATGAAAATGTTTATGAAATTTTTTTATTTAAAGTTTATGCATCATGAAAATATTTACGAAAAAGTTTAAGTTTATGCATCTACATGAAAACGATATTTTAAGTACAAGTATTTTTAATTGTTTTATGTGATCTATATATGTATTACTTGTTATCAAGATTATAAAGACTCTAGATGTGATTGATGCAGGTGATTATGATAATAATGTTAATGGAGGTCTTGATGGTTGATCTGACTCGACTGAAGGTGCACATAACCCGAGGACCGACGCTAGTTTTCCGCACTAGTTATGATTTATGATTTTAAGTTATGTTAAAAATATTTTATGACTTTTATTTATGGCATGAGAGATTTTTGAGAGGTTATAGTATGAGCTATAATTTTCAAATAATGTTTTTAGGTTTGGTAAAACGTTCGACGATTTTACGATATAAAATATTTTACTTTGATTTTCAAATGTTAGTTAATTGTTTATTTTAAAATGGTACAAGGTATTTTCAAAGAAAACGATTTAGCAGACAGTTTCAAGCACAGCGGAAGCGAGGAATTTTGGGACACTAAAATTAGAGGGTCTAAACTTTTTGATTATCGAGGATAAGCGAATTTCGGGAACGAAATTCAATTTAAGAGGGTAGATTGTAACGTCCAGAAAATTTGAAAGTTCACATAAACCACATGCATACATGTTATTAAATTTCTTTATTTATTTTATTAAATTATTTTAATGCATCAAATGCATGTTTATTTCATGAATTTGTGTTTTAATTCTTGGTTTACTTAAAGTTTCATGCATTAGAATTTTAAGTTGCATTTCGTGCTCGAACGAGGAATGGAGACCGGGGATATTCAGGTAAAATATTTTTATTGAATGATTAATTTAATTTATTAATATAAGGTGTTTTAACTGTATTTTTCAAGAATTGGGCTTTGTTGGATATTTTTACCGCCGGATCATATTTTTATCCGATACGCAAATTTTATCGAATCGATGGACTTTTTGAGGGTTCGGGCTAAACGATATATTTTTCGGGAGTGTGTTTGGACTTGTTGGGTTTATTTTTAAGCTTAATGAGCTCAAAACCATTTTAATCCTCTTTAAATCCCAATTATGGCATATTATCACTTGATTAATTATTTAAATAATTTATTAACATAACCCTGAACCTAATTCCCACATAACAACCACCCCTCCCCCTCCATTCAGAATATCCCCTTCTGCTAGTTGAAGCTTCGGTTTTATGCAAGAATTGACATGAATGTGCATTCCTTTTGTTAAAAACTCACGTGTTCTTGTATATGTGCAAGGGTCTGCCGGTTTTTGTGTTTCTAAGGGCTGTACACGATGGTGAGAGGGTGTCAATAGGCTGGAGTCGACTGGTTAGATGGGTTAAGTCGAGGGTCGATTGGTTGTTTTGTTGAAATTTGTCACAAAACCCGTCACCCTTGGTTATTTTGAATTCTGCGACTTATAGGTTGGTTTTCTGGAAATGTGTTCAACATATGAATTGTATCACTCTGTGTTATATTCGATTCGATAGCGAATTCGTAATTTTCTGTTAAGAAATGAGAGATATATGATTTTTATTGTAAAATCGCTCAAGCTGTGAAATTTATGTGCATACGCTGGATATTTCCAGCAACCTTTGGGCTTATTTCGTGGGTCATAAGTGGTCTGGAATGGGTTGTTTATAGGCTGGTCATCTAGGTTTAAGTCACGGTTTAAGTTGGGAAATTTTTTGTTAAATTTCGGGTTGATTCGGGCTAAAACCGGGACTTCGGTCCAAGTTTTAACACGAATCAGTTAAGTTTTGAAACAAGCTCGATTTTACGTTTAAGAAATTATTTTTAATATTTTTTGGGATGTTTTAAGGTGTTTGGTAAACTTCGGGTCGAAATGTTGAGGTCCAGGGGTAAAACGGTCCTTTAGGGTTTTCAAGGGCAAAATGATCATTTTGCACCCGAGTCGAGAATTTAGTCATGACAGCGTCCCGAGCACAAATTTATCATGCTTTTAAATATGAATCATGTACACGATGTTTATAATATTATGAAAAATACGTTGCATGCTTGATTTTAAAGAAAATTTACGTAAATGCATGATTTTGATAAGTGATGAAAATGATGATGTTTTTGAAGGATGAGAGTTGGTTGTGACTGCAGATATATGTATACGATGATATGATTGAAGATATCGTGAGGGAAAAGGCCCCAGAGGGAGCCTGTTTACGGGAGAAGGCCCAAGAGGGAGCTCGACGATCGTATTTCCTTTGACATGATATGATGATATGATAAGCCAAGGCTCAGTTGACGGGTTAGAGTTTCATTGATGTCTCCGCCGCCCGGTACCGTGGTTATATGTAGATGGATACATCGAATAGAACTGATATGATAGACCTGATACGAAAGTCACAACTAATGAACTGAATTCACCAAAGAAAATGATGTACAATGATGAATGATGATAATGATGAGCTATTTTTACATGTAATGATTTCATATGGCACGTCTGCATTTACGCTTTTAAAGTTCATGAAAGGTATGTTGATTACGGTATATTTTCACTGCTGTGTGCTATGTATATGTACTTGTTATTCCAGTACAGTTGTGTAGAATCTTTAGACTCACTAGGCGTGTGTGATGCAGGTGAGCATATTTATGAGGGGACTAGAAGTGCTGAACTCTGAGTCGGCAGGACTGGATATGCGTGCATGACCTGAGGACAACATTTTTTACGCACACGATGTTTTTATGAGTTTTGAGAGGGCATGAGTATTTTATACATTGGTTTTGTCACGATGTTGGTTTTAGTATTTTTACTCGTTACGTTACGCATTTGGTCTTATAAATATCATTATCGATCCAGGCAAACATTTGATGGCTTTGCGTTTGATCAATTCTGGTTGTTTTATTGAATGTTTGACCCTTTTCTTGCATAGGATGAAACTATACATTGATGAGTTGATCATATATCTTTAGGTTTAAAATACACTCACTAAGTCTTCATCTGATTTATCAAATAGATTTCCAACAGTACTTTTGCAAGAAAAGAGCATGACGTAAAATCTCTAGAAGATTTACCCCTTTACTTTTATTTGTTCACTTACTTTCTTGTTTCATAAGATGCAATTTCACACAAGTTGTGATCCAAAATTTCTCACTGGACTCCAATTTCTCCTTCTAATATATTTGTGACTAAGCTTTGCTTACCTTTGACTTGGAAACTTGCTTTGTGAAATGAACCCCAGACGTCATTGCTTTATTTCAGAGGGTAGAGAATTTGGGAATCAATAATTCTTGATCTTCTTCCCAAAGGCTTGGCCCAAGTCAAGAAGGTATCTTGTTTGATAGTTATTCGATTTTGTCCAATGTTGTAAATTTTGAAGGTTGTATGAATACCGATCTAGCTTAGGTGTAACACATTTTGACGCTTGATATGATGGGATTAATCTGATGATCTGATGTATGCCGATGAAAGTGGGAAAACAAAATATCAGCAGCTGAGTGTCTTGTGATTTATCTACTTCTATGTATCCGATGATGCACAATTGGATGTTATTATTGCACACAATAATATTTCATATCTTCATCTATTGTTCCGATTCCGTAAATTTTGCATGTATTTTTGGAAGCATCTTAGCAATTGAAATGTAATCATCTAATTGTCAATGTATCAATCCAATTACTAAATAAAATAATTTTTAATTTGGTATTGGTCCACCTATTTTTTCATTACCCCGACAACCTAGAAAGTCAACAATTTATCTTTTGGTATCTGTGACTTTACCCATTTATTGACGTGTGCATGTGTTTATTGTGTTGATATAGATTCAATTTGCATTATTGTGTCTACATTTTATGATCTTGGGACAACTGATTTTAACTGGTATGGTCGAATATTAATGAAAGAATATATCTTTGTAATTTTCATTGGCATAGAGAGAAGCACGAGAACAATATGTATGTTTTTCCCTTTAAGAATGCGAGTTGTTATCAGCACCAAAGATTGATTTTGTCCATAAATTTTATTTTAAATTTTAATGAACACTGAAGTTGTTAATTAATTTTTTTTTTTGACGGTTTTATTACTATTTCTACTTGTGTTTGTGTTAAGCTTTCGTTTTATTATTTACAATTGTTTTGAAGGTGTTAGCTTATTGTTGGTTGATTAGTTTTACCAAGAATGACTCATTGTTGGTTGATTAGTTTTACAATGGTCATTCTAGTGTTTTTTCTTTTTTTGAGCTCAGCTAAAAATTGAAAAAAATATAACCATGGTTTTTGTTTTGCAAACAACGATAGGTTAGAAATGATAAACATTTGGTAGCTTCGATCGACGAAGAAAGAAAGCTTGGAAAAATATGCACGTCTAGTTATAACTAGAGTTTTTGGTGTTGTATACTTATTTTGGATCAAAATATTCTGGATTATGGCACCTTTATATAGGCATCATTTTAGTTTTACTTTTGGATTTAATTTTTTGAGGATGATTATGTCTTTTAGTTTTTATTAATTGTAATTTTAGAAATTTTTAATTGGTGTTTTTATGAAATTATTAATTAAATAGTTCATTGTATATAAAATATGAAAGACAACGGTTTTTCAAACATTAACGACAACGGTTATAAAATGATGTAAAACTGATTTGTAAACAAGGCAAAGACATCGGTTTTCACATGTTCTTAAAATTTTGTCTTCTACTTACAACAACTGTTTTTATTCGTTGCGTAAATGTTGTTGTAAACTACGAACAACAACGTTTTTTATCCATCGTTAAAATGTTGTCGTAACTTCAAAAAAACAACGTTTTTAATTTGTTGCAAAAACGTTGTAGTACTCATATAACACAATGTTTTTAAGCATTGCAAAACCATTGTCGTAGCTCACATAACACAACGTTTCTTAAACGTTGCAAAACTGTTGTCTTTGTAATCTAAGACAAGGGTTTTTATCTGTTGTCGTTGGCCGGGTCTTTAACAACATTGGCTACAACATTAGTTTTTCAGCCTAAAAGACAATAGATAAAATCCGTTTTTTTTTAGCGTTTTTCTTCTAGTGAATGCTGTTGCAATCGATTTTCGCACACACTGATGAATCAGTTCGCAGCTTATTCAAAAAGATCAAAGCATATGGTTTCATACCTTCGCAGGTTTGGCAACCCAAGAAATCTACACTGCTGCGATTCTCTCTACCTATGAATCTAGCTCAGTCACTGATGACGGTAAGATTCAGATGAAGGTGAATGACCACGTTCTGATCGTGGATGAAGAATTTTTTAAGAGTTTGTTTCAACTCCAATTGAAGGCCTCTTGACTATCTCAGAGGTTTCTGTTGTTGATATTGAAGAAATACAGACCACTATATCTGCAACTGCGGAAAAGATCAAATTGTCTGACCCAAAAAAAAAACTGAAGCCAGAGTACCAGCAACTGGCTGACAGTGTTGCTAAGGTCCGCCTAAATGTGAGTTTTCAAAAGATAAATTTTTTTTTGATTGTCAGTTCGGGAAGCTGGCGAGATCATCTTTCAAAAATAAAGGAAGTAAATCTTCTACTCGATGCTTAAAACTGATGCGTACGGATCTATTTGATCCAATACCAGTCATGAGCTTAGGGGGAATAAAATACACACTAGTGATTGTTGATGATTTCTCAAAATTTACTTGGGTAATTTTTCTTTGATCAAAAGATCGAACTGCTTCGAAATTGATAAAACTTTTCAAAAGACTTTTGAATGAGAAATCAGTTGGGATTGACAGAATAAGATCCGATCACAGAACTGAATTTGTCAATCAGACTCTATCTCAATTTCTTGAAAATTAAAGAATCAGGAATGAGTTCTCAACTACTAGAACGCCACAATAGAATGGTGTAGCTGAACGAAAAAACCGAACTCCTAAAGAGGCAGCAAGAACAATGCTAGCTGATTCTGGGATTTCTCAAAGGTTTTGGGCAGAAGTAGTTAATACAGCATGTTACACTCAGAACAGATCAATGATTAATAAGAATCATTCGAAAACACCTTATGAAATCTGGCATGGTAAGAAATGTGTGGTTTCATACTTTAGAATATTCAGGAGCAAATGTTTCATTTACAACAATGGTAATAATCATTTAACTGCCTTTAATGTTAAACTAGATAAAGGATTGTTTCTTGGTTATTCTTCAGTTAGTAAAGCTTGTAGGATAAATAATAAACGTACTCTTAATGTTGAAGAATCTATATATGTTGTATTTGATGAAATTGTGCTAACTGATAAGCCAACTGATCCAGTCGAGCTGAATAATCGCTTAATAGATATAAGTTTGGAGGATGACATTGAAGATGAAAAGCATGCTGTCAAAAATTTTATCCAAACACCAAAGCCAGAAATGATAGAGGAACCAACTGGATAGGACACAATTCCAAATGATCAATTTGTTGAGCCTCAAGATCACATTCAAACACAAACTGAAAATAGTCCAACTGAAACAGAAGAAACTGGTCAATTACAAACTGAACTAGAAACACAAAGATTTCTAACAGATCCAAACTACAGATAGAGCAAAATCATTGTAACGCCCCGAAAATTTAAAGGTCCACACGAACCACATGCATGCAATTATTAATATCTTTGTGTATTTTAATTAAATATTTTAATTTCATAAATTAATTATGTTGTGCATATTTGCATGTTTAAAATATATTTTTCTACATGGTTGCATTAAAATATTCGAGTTGCGATCGAGGAATGGAAACCGATGGCTGAAAAATAGAAAATGATTTCATTAAATAATTGTTTTTAATTATTTAAAATAATGTTGATGGTTTTTCATATTTTTGAAAATAAGGGGTTTTGAGGTGATTTTATACGCCGGGACGTAAATTTTATCGGTGTAGGTTTTTCACTAAAAATGCGAGCTTTTTGGCAACCTGGCTAATAAATTCACAAATTTATTTAAACAAAAACTTTGATAATATTTCATTAAATCTTAATTAAGGCTAATGAGCTTAATTTAGTGACTTAATAGGCCTAAGCCTAATTAGTAATTTAATTAGCTATTTAAAATGTTAATCACCTAAAACCCTACTCATTATTCACGCCTCCCACTTTTAAAATTCAGAAACTCTCCCTAAAACACCATCAACATACACGGCACACACCTTCATAGATTTTTTGGAGAAAAATCGTGAGTTCCAAGGAGGATTTCTAGCCAAAGGTCTTGCCCCGTTCTTCGTCGTCAACGTTTATTCGTGCGTTTAAAATGCATAGGCACGCCATATTCTCCTTTTTACTCATAATTCACACCATAGTATTTATTTAAAATTGGATTGCATGAAAAATAAGTTGCACTTGGATGTATTTTCGTTTTTGTGCAAACATGAATTTTAAAGCATGTTGTTTTGATCCAAAATCATGATACAAGTGTGCATGAAGGGACTGCCATGTATAGGATTAAAAATGGGCATGTTTTTTACACTTTTTAAAGGGTCCTAGACACACTAAAAATGCTGCACACGAAAACAACACAAATTGGAATCACTTTTCTGTCATGGACTTGGGGTAGGCTCGGTTTTATTGGGATGGAAGACTTGGCTAGGCTAGGGTCCGTGAGGGGTCAAGGGAAGAGTCCTAGCCACGCTAGGACTCGAGACAAGAGACTGGGAAGGATTCCTAGCAAGCTAGGACTCCAACCCGTGAGTTGCAAAGGAAGCAGCGCAGGTTTGCTACTGGTGCAGGGAAGAGAGGTGCTCGGCCAGGGGGTTTGGGCTGGGCTAGGTTAGGTCCTTAGGGTCCTATGAGGGTGCTTGAGGGGTTGGTTCAAGTGGTGGCTCGATGGTTAGAAGCCTAGCATCAGAAAACGTGAGAAAGGTGCATGGCAGCAAGGGTGTGCGTGAGGTTGCTGTCAAGCTTCAGGGGTTCGCTCCTCGGGTTTAGGGGCTTGGGCTGGTCTGGGCTTGGCCTGGGCGTGATCCAGGTAAGGTTAGGGTAAGGTTGGGTCGAGGGTTAACCAGCTGGATATGTCCTAGTTGGCTAGGAGTCTTGGTGATGGGTAGGAGTCACACCTGCACACATGCAGGTTTTTGGGACAAGTTCCAGAAGGTTTTTGAGCGACTTAGGGGCTGGTTCTTGGGCTTGGGACTGGTCAGTAGGGTTCATAGATGGGTTGGCTTGGGTTTGGCTCAAGGTGGCTTGGGCGTGGCTCGAGTAAATCTGGAGATGGCTTGGTATGTTCGTATGTGTGTCAATTTCAAGATTTTAAGAACAAAAATTAGAACCATGGGTCCACGGGTGTGGTTCATGGCTCCTAAGGGTAGAATAAATAATAAAAATGTTGTGTTTAAAATTTGGGATCAAAATATTGAATTTTGTTTTTATTCGAGATTTAATCGCCGTACGAAACGCTAGTTAACGAGTTAATTGAAACGCCTAGTTTTAAACTTTATAAAATTATAGAAAATTATATATAAGCTTAAATAAGTATTAAAAGCCTAATTTTTTAATTTGAGAATTTTATGTTAAGGTTTGGTTTAATTCGTGATTAAAACGCAGTAATACGTCTTATTTAAAGAATAAATTAAAAGTCCTCGATTTAAGCTAAAGAAACATATGAAAAAATTCATGTAGGATTAAATAATTATTTGGGACAAGTTAGAGTCAATGAAATCAAGAAAAAGTCAAAAACGTTAAATGTCAAGTGCAGGGGTAAAGCGGTCATTTTACACCTAGAAATTAGTAAACGTCATGGCAATGCTCTAAATGCTATTTTTATGATATTATGATTGTTTTTAAATGTTTATGAATTTTACATGATTAAATTATGAATTTTAAATGTCTATGAGATTTTTATGATTTGAGAAAGACATTTATAAGACATGTTGCATGTTTGGTTTCAAAAAAAAAATGTTATGTTATGCATGATTTTATAAAGTGATTTGAATGTAAAGCATTGAAGGAAGTGAAGTAATTGTGACTAACTCGATAATGTTGGAGATATCATGAGGGCGACGGTCCCAGTGGGAGCCCGACGATCGTATTTTCATCATTACGAATATGAGGATATGAGGATACGAGGTAAAGGTAAGAATGAGAATATAAGGCCCCAGATGAAGCCCATTTATGAGAAAAGGCCCCAGAGGGAGCCCCGAAGATCATATTCTATTCGAAAGAGGATAGGCCATGGCCCAGTTGATCGGTGAGAGTGTTGCTGGTGTCCCCCGCTGCCCAGTACTGCAGTTTCATGTAGATGGATCCATCGACTTTTGAGGTTTAAGGAAAGTCACAATTAACGATCTGAATTCAACAAAGGAAAAGGAAAATGTTTATGATCATGCAAAAAGTTTTATGTTATGTCATGTTAAGGAAAAAGAAAGGAAAAAGTTAAGGTTTATTAATGCATATCATGAAATGTTATTTTTAAGTAAAAGTATTTTCACTGTTGCATGTGGTTTTATACGTATTATTTGTTATACAGATTATGGTGTGTTGAGTCTTTAGACTTACTAGGTGTGATTGATGCAGGTGAGCTTAATGGAGGTCTTAATGGTTGACCTAACTGGACTGAAGGTGCACTACAACCCGAGGAACAGCGCTTCTACTTTTTCGCATTTATGATTTTTGATTCATGATTTACGTTAAAGATTTTAAGACTATTTATTGATGCTTTTGAGAGATTTTTGAGAGGTTTAGTATGGGCTATACTTTTTAAATTTATTGCTTTTAGAGTTTGGTAAAACATGCGACGATTTCATTTTTATGACTATTTCGCTTGATTTTTAAAATACTAGTTGGTTGATGTTTTATTTAAGGGGGAAAATATTTTATATGTATATGGTCGAAAATTGATTGTTTAAAAAAAAATTCTAGTACTTTTAAAGCAATAAAAAGGGCGAACGTTTCAGTTTGTAGCAGAACAAAAGTCTTGTAAAGGGTTGTGCCACCATCAGCACCGGGAAGATCATTCGTCAAGCCTCAAAGTTGTAAGTCTTACATGCTTTATTAGATTTATATGTTGTTACATGCATGAATACATGAATTATATGTTCACGTCCCATGTTTAATAGCATTATGATTTATATACTTTAGAATTTTTACGTGATACGATATGAAATAAGAAATTATTTGATTTTAACGCATGTTGGCTTCGTGGTGGAATTGGACTCTGTTGATCTTGGGTTTTAGTATTGACGTTCTACTTTTTGGTCTATAAGTTAATCGTGAATATTATGAATGTTTTTGGGAGACGTAGATTTTCTAAGAAAATATTTTTTGATTCATGGTTACTAGTCGAAATAATTTTTGGGAATTACTCATAAGAAATAATGATTCGAGGATTTGCAATGACTTGGGAGTAAGAAAATGTATAAATTGGGATTTTAAGTTTTGATGAAAGAAAAAATTGGTTATAACAATTGATTTTTGGTAAATAAATTTAAATTATCGAAATTTATGTTATGGGAAACCCGTAGAGGAGATTAAGAATGTTAAGAACTTATGGGTTAATAGTAGGATTTTGAAATTAAGGACCAATTAGGATAATTTTTGAGGAAATTAAGAATTTGTTTTGCAATTATTAAGGAATTTGGGGACTAGTTTATCAATAAGTGAGGATTGAATGGGTTAATTGATAAGAGTTTTTGATGATTTAGACTTTTAAGAATATTTGGAACCTTGGGATATCTTGGTTATAGTATTATAAGAATGCTGATCATGGGTTTTTAAGGATGAATCAATACTATGCTTGAAAAATTTAAGCGTTAGCGGATGCGTTTGGGATTTTAAGGTTCAAATATGATAAGTTCATGAATATTTTGGGTATAAAATAAGGAAAATAATATACGATAAGTATGGTCATCCGTCTTTTAATATTGAGAATTGTAAGAAAAATTGAAATTCGAGGTTATAATAGTAATAACACTAAGTCATTTGGGTCTTTTAAGTTGCGATTTGAAAATAAGGATTTAGAATGAAAATTTAATTGGGCTCAAGGAGACGTAAGTACATTCTAGAGTTTAAGTTTTATCAGAGTAGCGCAGCGGAAGCGTGGATTTTTGGGATAGTAGAACTATGTCTAAACTTTTGATTATCGAGGATAAGCGAATTTCGAGGACGAAATTCAATTTAAGGGGGGAAGATTGTAACGCCCCGAAAATTTAAAGGTCCACACGAACCACATGCATGAAATTATTAAATTCTTTATGTATTTTAATTAAATGTTTTAATTGCATAAATTAATTATGTTGTGCATATTTACATGTTTAAAATATATTTTTCTATATGGTTGCATTAAAATGTAATTTTAAAAAGGTTATTCGAGTTGCGATCGAGTAACGGAGACCGATGGCTGAAAAATAGAAAATGATTTCATTAAATAATTGTTTTTAATTATTTAAAATAATGTTGATGGTTTTTCATATTTTTGAAAATAAGGGGTTTTGAGGTGATTTTATACGTCGGTACGTAAATTTTATCGGTGTGGTTTTTTCATTAAAAATGCGAGCTTTTTGGCAACCCGACTAATAAATTCACAAATTTATTTAAACAAAAACTTTGATAATATTTTATTAAATCCTAATTAAGACTAATGGGCTTAATTTAGTGGCTTAATGGGCCTAAGCCTAATTAGTAATTTAATTAGCTATTTAAAATGTTAATCACCTAAAACCCTACTCATTATTCACGCCTCCCACTTTTAAAATTCAGAAACTCTCCCCAAAACACCATCAACATACACGGCACACACCTTCATAGATTTTGTGGAGAAAAATCGTGAGTTCCAAGGAGGATTCTAGCCAAAGGTCTTGGCCCGTTCTTCGTCGTCAACGTTTATTCGTGCGTTTAAAATGCATAGGCACGTCATATTCTCCCTTTTACTCATCATTCACACCATAGTATTTATTTAAAATTGGATTGCATGAAAAATAAGTTGCACTTGGATGTATTTTCGTTTTTGTGCAAACATGAATTTTAAAGCATGTTATTTTGATCCAAAGCCATGATACAAGTGTGCATGAAGGGGCTGCCATGTATAGGATTAAAAAGGAGCATGTTTTTTACACATTTTAAAGGGTCCTAGACACACTAAAAATGCTGCACACGAAAACAACACAAATTGGAATCACTTTTCTGTCATGGACTTGGGGTGGGATCGGTTTTATTGAGATGGAAGACTTGGCTAGGCCTTGGTTGGACCATGGCTTGGCTAGGGTCCATGAGGGGTCAAGGGTGGCTAGGACTCGAGACAAGAGGCTGGGAAGGAGTCCTAGCAAGCTAGGACTCCAACCCGTGAGTTGCAAGGGAAGCAGGGCAGGTTTGCTGCTGGTGCAGGGAAGAGAGAGGCTCGGCCAGGGAGTCTGGGCTGGGCTAGGTTAGGTCCTTAGGGTCCTAGGAGGGTGCTTGAGGGGATGGTTCAAGTGGTGGCTCGATGGTTAGAAGCCTAGCATCAGAAAACGTGAGAAAGGTGCATGGCAGCAAGGGTGTGCGTGAGGTTGCTGTCAAGCTTCAGGGGTTCGCTCCTCGAGTTTAGGGGCTTGGGATGGTCTAGGCTTGGCCTGGGCGTGGTCCAGGGTAGGTTAGGGTCAGGTTGGGTCGAGGGTTAACCAGCTGGAGATGTCCTTGTTGGCTAGGAGTCTTGGTGATGGGTAGGAGTCACACCTGCACAGATGCAGGTTTTAGGGACAAGTTCCAGAAGGTTTTTGAGCGACTTAGGGGCTGGTTCTTGGGCTTTGGGCTGGTCAGTAGGGTTCATAGATGGGTTGGCTTGGGTTTGGCTCAAGGTGGCTCGGGCGTGGCTCGAGTAAATCTGGAGATGGCTTGGTATGTTCGTATGTGTGTCAATTTCGAGATTTTAAGAACAAAAATTAGAACCATGGGTCCACAGGTGTGGTTCATGGCTCCTAAGGGTAGAATAAATAACAAAAATGTTGTGTGTAAAATTTGGGATCAAAATATTGAGTTTTGGTTTTATTCGAGATTTAATCCCCGTACGAAACGCTAATTAACGAGTTAATTGAAACGCCTAGTTTTAAGCTTTATAAAATTATAGAAAATTATATTTAAGCTTAAATAAGTATTAAAAGCCTAATTTTTTAATTTGAGAATTTTATGTTAAGGTTTGGTTTAATTCGTGATTAAAACGCAGTAATACGTCTTATTTAAAGAATAAATTAAAAGTCCTCGATTTAAGCTAAAGAAACATATGAAAAAATTCATGTAGGCTTAAATAATTATTTGGGACATGTTAGAGTCAATGAAATCAAGAAAAAGTCAAAAACGTAAAATGTCAAGTGCAGGGGTAAAGCGATCATTTTACACTTAGAAATTAGTAAACGTCATGGCAATGCTCTAAATGCTATTTTTATGATATTATGATTGTTTTTAAATGTTTATGAATTTTACATGATTAAATTATGAATTCTAAATGTCTATGAGATTTTTATGATTTGAGGAAGACATTTAAAGACATGTTGCATGCTTGGTTTCAAAAAAAAATGTTATGTTATGCATGATTTTATAAAGTGATTTGAATGTAAAGCATTGAAAGAAGTGATGTAATTGTGACTAATTCGATAATGTTGGAGATATCGTGAGGGCGACGGTCCCAGTGGGAGCCCGACGATCGTATTTCCATCATTACAAATATGAGGATATGAGGATATGAGGTAAAGGTAAGAATGAGAATATAAGGCCCCAGATGAAGCCCATTTATGAGAAAAGGCCCCAGAGGGAGCCCCGAAGATCATATTCTATTCGAAAGAGGATAGGCCAGGGCCCAGTTGATCGGTGAGAGTGTTGCTGGTGTCCCCGCCGCCCAGTACTGCAGTTTCATGTAGATGGATCCATCGACTTTTGAGGTTTAAGGAAAGTCACAATTAACGATATGAATTCAACAAAGGAAAAGGAAAAGGAAAATGTTTATGATCATGAAAAAAGTTTTATGTTATGTCATGTTGAGGAAAAAGAAAGGAAAAAGTTAAGGTTTATTAATGTATATCATGAAATGTTATTTTTAAGTAAAAGTATTTTCACTGTTGCATGTGGTTTTATATATATTATTTGTTATAAAGATTATGGTGTGTTGAGTCTTTAGACTCACTAGGTGTGATTGATGTAGGTGAGTTTAATGGAGGTCTTGATGGTTGACCTAACTGGACTGAAGGTGCACACAACCCGAGGACCAGCGCTTCTACTTTTTCGCATTTATGATTTTTGATTCATGATTTACGTTAAAGATTTTAAGACTATTTATTGATGCTTTTGAGAGATTTTTGAGAGGTTTAGTATGGGCTATACTTTTCAAATTTATTGCTTTTAGGGTTTGGTAAAACATGCGACGATTTTATTTTTATGACTATTTCACTTGATTTTTAAAATACTAGTTGGTTGATGCTTTATTTAAGGGGTAAAATATTTTATAAAAATATTTTCATGTGGGATATGTATATGGCCGAAAATTGAGTGTTTAAAAAAATATAAATAAAAAAATTTCTAGTATTTTTAAAGCAATAAAAAGAGCAGACGTTTCAATCATCCTCAGAATTTTGTATTAGGTAACTCATCTGATCCGATAAAGACCAAAAATTAGATGTTAAATTTATTTATATATTTTGCTTTCATATCGAAATTCGAACCAAAGAAAACTGAAGAAGCTGTAGCTGATCCCAGTTGGGTCATTGCTATGCAAGAAGAGCTAAATCAGTTTACCCTTAACAATGAATGGACATTAATTCCAAGACCTCCTTCAAAATCTATTATAGTTACCAAATGGGTATACAAGAAAAAACTGAATGAAGATGGTTCAGTTGTGTTCAACAAAGCAAGACTAGTCGCACAAGGCTAGAGGCAGGAGGAAGGAATAGATTACGATGAGACATATGCTCCGGTTGCTCGACTGGAAGAAATCAGGATATTCCTAGCTTACTCGTCAATCAAAAACTTCAAGGCATATCAAATGGATGTGAAAAGCGCATTTCTGAACGGTCAGTTACAAGAAGAAGTCTACGTAGAACAACCTCCAAGTTTTGTACATCACCTACTCCCTGATCTCGTTTATCATCTTAATAAAGCTTTATATGGTCTAAAAGAAGCACCTAGAGCTTGGTACGTGACCTTATCAAAGTTCTTAATTGATCATGATTTTACTAGGAACAGTTGATAAAACCCTGTTCAAATTTACAAAGAAAGATCATTCTTTACTTGTTCAAATTTATGTTGATGATATTATATTTGGGTAGTTGGCTATAGGGCAAGTTGGAAATAGTTATAGTAGGTCTAAGATCTATGGGTAGTCTATGGTTATAGATGTACACCATTAGTCCTTAGACTCCGGATAACATGGAGGCTTTATGTACTAGCAGTGTAATTTGACTCGTTTACCGACTCCCCGAGGGTCATCAGGTGGCGAGATTTGTGTAGCTAAAAAATACATAGGATTTAATACATTGTAGTATGTGATTCACCGCTCACCTATGAGTGTGGATATCATATGTGATCTGATGAGTTAATAATGGAATGAATCTTCAGCTGAAGTAACAAATGTGCATTAGAACATGGTTCTTTAGTTGCACATCTGGTGCCACTATTATTAATAAAAAAAATACATCACATCATTATCAAAGTCACATGCAACCCTCTATATATTAATATTTGTAAATTCGATCGGGATATACGAGATGAATGTACAATATTGTGCGCTAACCATAACAAGTCATTCTTGCAAGCATTATTAATGATACATATGAGATCATGGGGTGATGCCACTAGATGCTCTTATCATCTCCGATGGGTGCTAATATAAATGAATTATGGCATTCATGCGATAAAATGGTTGATGCACAGATTGGGGTTAATTAGGGTAAGTCTGTATAAGACATAAATATTGTCTTGAATCACATTAATTTTGAACCTAAGGCTAGATGTATTTCTGAACCAACACTACAACAAATATGGGTTTTCGCGGCATGCATATATGCTATCCGCAGCGTACATTGCGACCTGCACGATCACAAGCTGTTCAAAATTTGAAAATATCCACATCGTGCACCGTGTGTTGCAGTTAATACTTTTTCCGGCGTGCAATATACGCTGCCATTGATAATATTTACAACGTTCACTGTAAGCTGCATTTAGTATTATTCTCGACGTGCACTATGTAAGGTCCAAAATACGATAACGTAACCTAACTGCATGCAAAATCTAGGGAAAATCGAAAATGACTAATTAAATGGTTTTAATTGAATGAATTAAATATGTGTGTATGTTTACATTTTTAAAATGTAGTTTTATATTAGAATGCATGAAAATTGTGTTTTTAATGTTATTCGAGACGCGGTCAAGGAGCAGAGACCGATGGCTGAAAAAGGGAAAATATTTTTAAATTATTATTTTTAATTATTTAATATATGGTAAATTTTAATATGTATTTTCGAAAATGTGGTGTTTTGAGGTGTTTTTATAGGTCAGGGTCGTATTTAACCAGTATTCAATTTTCAATGAAAATATGAACTTTTCGAGAACACGGCTAATATTTTCACAAAATTTCCTCACAAAAATATTTTAATTATTACCTAATGGGCCTATTGTACCCATGTTATTGGGCATAAACCTTCCATGCTATTTTATATATTAAGCCCTAAACCCTAACCTAAAAAAATACACAACTCACACACACAACACATGACAAGGACTCCTAGCAGCCAAGTCACACGCACACACGAGAAACTTGAAGGAGGAGTCACGGTTTTTGAAGGGGAAAAATCAGCATGGTCCTCCCTACATCGACGGTCTTTGCATCTCAACTCGTTTTCGTGCGTAATAAACGCAAAAACACGCTTTAATATCTTTTTTCTCATCTATCACATCATATTATGTGTTTGATGTATATTTGCATGAAAATATGTTGCCTTGTTATTATTTTCGTTTTATTGTCATGCCATGCCAAAAACTCAAGTTTTTGTGATTCAAACTTATGTTAATATTGCACCAAGGGGGCTGCCATGGTAGGGACGTAAAAAAGGGTCAAATTCAGAATGTTTAGGGGCTTTAAGGGTCATGATTCAAGGCTGGAATGTGGGAGGCTGAGTGTTGCACGACTCGAGGTTTTAAGGACGGTTTGTAGAACCCGTAAATTAGACTACGTATAAGCCATTCATAATTCTAGTGTTAAATATGATTTTATTGCATGAGAATTTAAATTCTTTTTTTTCTTTAAAGTTAATTATTTTATGCAGTAGTTTAACTGTTATCTTATCAGTTAATTAAGTGAGGCCAAACTGAAGTCGGAGTTTTGAGATAAAATTTAATATTAAGAAAACATTCCCAGAATTTAATTTAGCTAACTAGTAAATTAATTTAAGGTAAAAGAATGTTTAAGGAATTATTTAAGTAACTTGAGGTAAGTAGGAAATAAGTTCATTTAGGTTCCATAATTAATGTGTTAATTCACTAAATTATTTAAAGGATAGATGAGGCTCTAAAGATTTAAAATACACTAACTAAGCAATATTTTCCCTCTACTTTATAGCATGATTCGGCCACCCCATAGGTGATTAAGCATTTCTTTGACAACTCACCACCTTTGACCATTTCCTTGTTATTTCTTAGTATGATGACCCTTTAACTTTTAATCACCATTAATTAATAATAAATCATTATCCTTGCCTTGTTTTAGCATGGTAGAATCGGTCATGCCTCCATTATCCCTCCAAATATCTTTTGAATATCAAACCACTTCCTCATCCAACAATTCAAAGGGAGCAAGACTTGGTCATGCCATTTGAATCCCTTTTATATTGCAACTCCCCTTCATCTCTCCTAACCATTATTCCCCTTCCTCACCACCGATAATCAGAGGAAATTTCAGTGCAAAAATCGTGAGAAAACCATAGAGAAACTAGAGTGAAAAATCGAGTAGAAACAAGAAAAGAAGATCACTCCGTCTCCTCCGCGCCGCGTCGTCATATTCGTTCGTTTTATTTTCAAAACGAGACCAAGGCATGTCTATATTTATTTCACTCCTCAATCAAGCCATATTAATATTTTAAAACATCATACTCATGATTTTTTTGAAGCAAAAACCAAAATACATAAGAAGCATTTTTCGAAAATTCATGTGCAGATTTTCTGATTTCTTTCATACTTCACGGGTTCTGTGTTTGTGTGGTTTCAGGCGGTTGGCTCATATCCAGGCTCCCAAGCTGCATCTAGACATGTACTAGGACATGTTAGGATCATATTGGTCCAATATTTCAAGCCCATGCATGCTGGAAATCGGATATGACAGCAACTCCCTCCTAGTGTCACTTGTGGTTCGATTTTTTTGTCACCTTGCTGTCAAGGGGAGAGTTTCTGATCTTGGCTGCCCTAATGGCCTATAGCCATGGTTAGAACACCTCCCTATCTTATCTAAGACGCGACCAAGTCGCCCTTTTGAGGCTGGGTCCATGGTGGAATCAGTTTTCAAATAAAAGAAACAAGAACAGCCCCCTCCCCTTCGGCCCTTTTGAATTCTGCTTGTGTCCCTCGGTTTTTGGTGGTTTGGAGTGGACCTTGGTTGGCCTCTGGCCCTTAGCCTTGGTTCACACCATACCCCATGATGTCTAGATCAAGCCATGGTCAACCATATGGCCACTGGTATGATGCATGACAGTAACAAAATAAAATTTCAGAAACATCACAGTACAGATTTTGAGTTCTCAGTTGAAGCTTGGTGTTGTCCTAGGTGTTGGATTGGATTGTGGTTGGCCTAGGGCCCTTAACCATGGTTCAAGCCACACCTTAGGATGTTGGGAAGAGGCTCTGGTCGGTGATTCAAGCCCCAATGGCCAATAGTCTTGCAAACGAAGCGATGTAAGTACAGGTGCGGTTGCTGGAATTTCTGGACAGCAACTTGCTGCTTCGGTTCAGAGGCTCGTTCGAGTTCTTGGTTGGCTTTTAGCCTATGGCCTTGGACTGGACAGTGACTCATCAAGTTAGGAAGGACATGTTTTTGTCCGTTTGTGATTCGGTTAAGTTTAGAGGTCGTACGAGAAATTACGGTGCGATGTGCCAAATTGATTCTCGAAAGAGCGTTTCATGTTTTGGCCTCCATTCACCAAAATTTCGGCTCTTACCATTTTAGGAGCATTATTTCATCATTTTAAGTGTATTTTAATCATGACTAAATGATGGTTCGGTGTTGGTTCGGGTTGGCACGGAGTCATGATTAAATACGAAGTCGTTGGGCGTAATTGTCTCGTTTTTTTTTATCCAATTACAAAGTTTGGTCAAGAAAATCATTTGCATATTTTTCATGTTAAATTTAGGTCGCATGGAGCCTAGGAAGGGTCCAACTCATATGGTAAAAATAATACAGGATATTTAATTATGTCATTTAATTATATTACGTGCATAAAAATATAAAATATTCATTTTTTGAGATTTATGCGATATTGCTTGTGGCCATTTCACTATCATGGGATTATTGTATCACCCGGTGGTCACTTACCGGTTCAGTTCAGTTCCACCTAGTATACTGTGGCATTAGTCTGATCAGACGATTATTACATCACCCGGTGGTCACTTACCGGTTCAGTTCAGTTCAGTTCAGGGGGCCACTTGCGTAGAACATAATCTCTACAGAAAATCAGTACATGCTATTTTATGACAGGGCTCTGCGGAGCAAACATTTCACTTACGACTTTCAGTTCAGTTTTGCACGTATTTATAATTATTCATGATACGCTTTTCAGTTCAGTTCAGTTATACACGTATTGTAATTACTCAAGACATGGTATTTTCACCTTGCATGCAATTTTATTATTACTACTTGTTATTTACGATATATGCATGCTGAGTCTTTAGACTTACTACACTTGATTGTTGTAGGTACTGATGAGGACGGGATTGCGGGCGGGGACCAGTGAGCCAGCTCGGATCGGCAGTAGTGGAACCCGAGGACCTCATTTTCAGCATTTACCATTTTTATGCTCAAACATTTTTATCAGTTGTTGGATTACTTTAACTTGTTATTTTGCAAACAATAATTTCTTCCGCTGCTATTTTGAACATTAAACTTGATTTATCAGTTTATTTTATGAATGAGGCATTTTGATTATTTTAAAAAGAAAATTTTAAATTTTTCCGTAAATTTTCAAACACGAATTTTCGGGCCATTATACGGTTAGGGCTCGATTTTGGGTGATTTAGGAAGGGAGGCCGTGCGGAGGGCCCTCCAGGAAAAAGGCTGGGCTCGTGAGGGTCCTAGCCTCGAGCCAAGGTGGTCCACGCAATGTTGGAAGGGTAGGAAGAGAAGAGGCGCACGGCTATAACTCTTCCTAGCCGCGGCCGCATGCTTTGGATGAACCATGCATGTTTAAGTTCATGGGCCACGAAGTCTGGTCTAAGGGGGTCTTCGAGGATTCGGTCTAGGTCCTAGGAGGGTTGGTCAGGGGCTGGTCCAAGCGGATAGAGTCTAGATTCGAAAGTTTTGAGGGTGGGAGGGTTCAATCCATATAGGGCCAAAACTTTCAGTAGCTTATCTTGGTTGATCTAGGGCCTTAATTTGCTTGGCTTTGGTCTTATATGGTTTAGCTAGGTGTTAATAAGCTTTTGTTCAAAATTTGCAAAGTTTGGCTAAGTTTCGAGTCAATACGAGTCAAAACCGAGATGTACATCTATGTTTAAATACGAATTGAGAAATTAGTCAAGGAGCTTAAATTTACGTCTAAGAAATATTTATAGGTGTATTATAAGTGTTACGTTAGTTTTGGAATGATTTGGGTCGTCGTTTTAAGGTCTAAGGATAAATTGAGAAAGTTAGGGCTTCAGGGGCAAAACGGACATTTTACACCTAAAAAATATTAGATATCCAAGAAGTGCCATGAATGCTATAATAAATGTTAAAAAATTTATTTTAAATGTTTATGAAATTTTATGATAAAACATTAATATTAAAAGATATGTTGTATGTTTGGTTTAAAAGAAAAATTATTTATATGTACATGAATTTTTATAAGTGATGGAAATACAAAAAGTTGAAGGAAGAGAATCAATTGTGACTAATACGATGATATGTAAGAACGAGGCTCAGTTTACGGGTGAGAGGGTCGTTGATGTCCCCGCCGCCCGGTACCGTGGTAATACGTAGATGGATCCATCGACCTTCAGCTAATTCGAAAGTCACAATTGATTATCTGAATTCAATAAAAAGGGAAACGTATACGTATATGATGAAAAAGAAATGTATATGATGAAAGGAAAAATGTTTAAAGTTTGTGTTAATGAAAATATATTTTATTAAAAGTATTTTCACTATTCCTTGTGAATTAATGTATATGTATTATTTGCTATCATGTTTAAGATTTGCTGAGTCAATAGATTCACTAGGCGATGCAGGTGAGCTTGATATTGATGGAGGTCTTGAAGGTTGAACTAGCTGAACTGAAGGTGCACACAATCCAGCGATTGTCGCTAGTTTTTCGCAAATAAAACTATGTTTATGATTAATGATTACTTAAATATTTTTATGATTCATGATGCTTTTGAGAGGCTTTTGAGAAAATGTTAGAGTTAAATTTATTTTTTAAATAATGTTAGTTTAGGGTGGTTGACGTTTACGATTTTATGGTTTGAATTACTTTCTTTTTTATTTTCAAATTATAGTTGGTTGGTTTATTTTAAATGGTGAAAAATATTTATATTTTAAATGTTTAGTGTTTCGGCCGAATGAATTAGAAAAAAGGAAAAATTTCTAGTATATTTTAATGAAAAACGAGTAGTAGACGTTTCACGCTACATGCTGCAATTCATATTTAGCATGTCGTGCTAGACACGCCGTATTTAGTATTATCCGCAACGTGCAAAGTGTTCGGTTAATAAGGTGTTTATATTCAGATCATTCACTGCGTGAAAGTGCGTGCCGCAGTAAACGTTATTTACGACAAACAATGTGCGATGCTGATGAGGTGTTTGTATTAAGATTTTTCGCAAAAGAGAGATAAGCACAAACAAGCTCAAAATGTGGCCATGAGTAAAAAATTGTGATTCTTGTGGGTACTTGTTGGGAAATTACCCCGAAGCGATGCCGACCCGATGATAATATATTGCCGAAAAAAATGCGGAATAAAATAATCAACAAGAACACAAAGATTTACGTGGTTCACCCAAAATAGGCTACGTCCACGGAGCACTGCAACTTTTATAACTGGAAGAAATATTACAACAAGTGTATACACCAATACACTCAATATTCCTCACACTCCCAAACCCGTGTATACCGAGAAAATAATTTCTCTAACTCACACAAGAGAATTCCCGCACTCAAGAAAAAATACACTCTTTTTCTATGCACTCTCTTTTTATCAAAGATGAAAAGCTTTTAATTTTGGGATACTAAAGGCAAACAAGGAAGGCTCAATTTATAACAAATTTCTTGAATCAACTTTGAGGATTTTCCGATGTGGGATATGTGAGAAAACATTTTTAAATTCCGCGTGGGCCCCACCTCCATTAAAAACTCACCTAACAATTCTCCCACTTGAAGACTTGATTTCAATCATGTCTTCACACCATCATTGCAGCAGCTCATATATCTCCATTTATACTTGCAGTCCGACTGAAGTTGAACACAACTTCAGTTTGTCAATGGTTACTGTCTTTGTGAGCATATCGGCTGGGTTCTTACTTCCAGATATCTTCTCCAGCATCAAGATTCCATCTTCCAGCACCGATCTGATGAAATGGTACCTAACCTGTATATGTTTTGTCCTAGCATGATAAACAGGATTTTTTGCTAAATGAATAGCACTCTGACTGTCACAGTGTAACGTGCTATCTTCAAGCTTCTGACCCAATTCTTCCATAAAGGATCTCAACCATATCATCTCCTTGCTAGCTTCTGTAACTGCAACATACTCAGCCTCTGTAGTCGAAAGCGCAACAATCTTTTGCAGCTTAGACACCCAGCTTACAACTGTACCACCTAATGTGAACACATATCCAGTAGTACTTTTCCTGCCATCCAGGTCACCACCCATATCGGCATCGACAAAACCCTGTAAGCCCAATTTTAACCTCCTGAAGCATAAAGAACAACTAGCAGTACCTTTCAAATACCTGAGAATCCACTTAACTGCTTCCCAGTGTTGCTTTCCTGGATTACTCATAAACCTGCTCACGACTCCCACTGCATGTGCTATGTCTGGTCTTGTACACACCATTGCATACATGAGGCTTCCGACAGCAGAAGCATAAGGAACCTTATTCATATAAGCCTGCTCCTGCTCCGTCGATGGTGATTGTGCTTTGGTTAGTTTGAAATGACTAGCCAAAGGAGTACTCACAGATTTAGCTTCATCCATGTTAAATCTGCTAACCACCTTTTTCCCGTACTCTTCTTGAGACAACTTCAAGAATCCATTCACCCGGTCTCTTAAGATCCTCATTCCAAGTATTTGCTTTGCAGCACCCAAATCCTTCATGGCAAATTCCTTTGATAAATCTTTCTTCAGTTTATCAATTTCTTCCAGACAAGCTCCAGCTATCAGCATATCATCTACATATAGCAGTAGTATGATATAAGAACCGTCAAACTTTTTCACATAACAGCAGTGATCAGCTTGACACCTTAGGAAACCATTTTCACTCATGAATCCATCAAACTTCTTGTACCACTGTCTTGGAGCTTGTTTGAGACCGTACAAGCTCTTCTGAAGTTTGCACATCATTCTCTCTTTTCCCCGTACTTCAAAGCCCTGTGGCTGATTCATATAAATTTCTTCATCTAGGTCACCGTGAAGAAACGCAGTCTTTACATCCAACTGCTCCAAATGTAAGTCTTCCTTCGTCACTAGTCCAAGTACTGTTCTGATAGTGGTTAATTTAACCACCGGAGAGAAAATATCAGTGTAATCAATTCCTTCCCGTTGTTGGAAGCCTTTTACAACAAGTCTTGCCTTGTACCACTTACTACCATCATGCTCTTCTTTTAACCGGTACACCCACTTGTTATGTAACGCCTTTTTGCCTTGTGAAAGTTCTGTCAACTCCCACGTCTGATTGGATGACAGTGAATCCATCTCATCTTCCATGGCCAACTCCCACTTGGTTGAATCATCATTTTTCATTGCCTCTTCATAGGTCTCCGGTTCACCTTTGTCTGTCAGCAAAATGTAGTGAAGTGCAGGGAAGTATCTTTCAGGTGGTCTAATGGTTCTCAAAGATCTCCTGAGTTTAATCACCGGAGTTTGTGGGTCATGATCTTGTGCAGTTTCTTCTTCATCTTCCTGGTTACTGGTTTTCGATTCATTCACAGGAATATATGTCAATGGTACTTCCTCGGTCTTCTTGACTTCAGGACATTCATCTCCAGCTCCAATGTCTGACTTGTCCTTGAACAGAAGTTGTTCATTAAAGATTACATCCCGGCTCCGAATGATCTTTCGATTTTGGTCATCCCAGAAACGATAACCAAACTCATTATCTCCATAACCAATAAAGAAGCACTTCTTTGATTTCGGATCAAGTTTTGTTCTGCTTGTTGAATCAATATGAACATAGGATAGACATCCAAACACTTTCAAGAAAGAAAGGTTTACTTCTTTGCCGCTCCATACCTCTTCGGGTATTCTGCAGTCAAGCGGTATCGAAGGTCCTCTGTTGATCAGATATGCTGCAGTGTTAACAGCATCAGCCCAGAATGATTTTGGCAATCTAGAATGCAATCTCATGCTCCTTGCCCGTTCATTCAAGGTCCTGTTCATCCTTTCAGCTACACCATTCTGTTGAGGTGTACCAGGAATGGTTTTCTCCATCTTGATCCCGTTCTGTGCACAATATTTTTTAAACTCATCATCTTCATATTCTCCACCATTGTCAGACCGTAAGCACTTCACCTTCAAGTTGGTCTCATTTTCCACCATGGCTTTCCACCTTTTAAAGGTCTCGTAAACATCAGATTTATTTTTCAGAAAATAACCCAAACTTTTCTACTCGAATCGTCAATGAATGTGACATAGTATCTCGAGCCTCCAAGGGATGTCACAGGAGATGGTCCCCATACATCAGTATGAACCAGCTCCAACTTTGCTGCTTTTGGTTCTCTACCGCCTTTTGAAAAGCTCACCTTCTTCTGCTTTCCAAAGATACAGCTTTCACATAGTTGGTGTTCAACAGTCTTTAATTCTGATAGCTTTTCTTTTGACACCAACATCTTCATTCCCTTCTCACTCATATGTCCAAGTCTATAATGCCATAGACTTGAATTGGCTCCAGCATCCACAGCTGCTAATGTGTCCCTGCAACTGGAAGTCATATATAGTGTTCCAGTTTTCTTTCCTCGAGCAACGATCATGGCTCCTTTGTTCACTTTACAGGAACCATCACCGAAGGTCACATTGTGGCCTTCATCATCGAGCTGTCCCACCGAGATCAGATTGCGTGTCAATTTTGGTACATGCCTGACTTTGTTGATTTTCGAGACAGATCCATTTGACATCTTCATCCGTACATCACCCATACCAACAATTTCCAAGGGTTTTCCATCAGCCAGGAAAACTTTTCCGCAATTGCCTAGCGATGTAATTATCAAATACATCGCGATCACCAGTGGTATGAAACGAAGCTCCCGAGTCCATAACCCAAGAATCAACAGGGATTTCCATGGATAATAGCAGAGCATCATGTACTTCCTCAGTGACAGCATTGGCATTATTCTTCGTTGATCTGCAGTTCTTTTTCAAGTGACCAATTTCACCACAGCTCCAGCACTTCAAATTCTTTTCAAAGTTTCTTTTGTCTTTTCCATTTCTTGACTTGGACCTACCGCGCCATCGGTTAGAACTCTTTTCGCTACTCCTGCTCCTTCCTCTGTTCTCGAGATTTAGAGCAGATCTCGATGATGTTCCTTCACCCGAATCCATCCTGCGAACTTCTTCAGTAAGAATTTGATCCCTGACATCATTGAATTGTAGCTTTCTTTTTCCAATAGAGTTGCTAACTGCTGCCCGCATTGGTTCCCAATTATTTGGTAAAGACGCCAAAAGAATAAGTGCACGAATCTCATCATCAAAATTAATTTCAACCGATGTTAGCTGAGAGACAATCGTGTTGAGCTCATTGATGTGTTTAGCCACCGAAGCACCTTCTCCCATTTTCAAGTTGAATAACTTTTTCATGAGATGCACTTTGTTGTTTGCTGATGGCTTCTCGTACATGTCCGATAAAATGGACTATCATCTCTTCTGTGGTTTGTGCCTCCGCCACGTTATGCGCCACGTTCTTTGTTAGGGTCAATCTTATGACACCTAAAACCTGTCGGTCAAGGAGCTCCCAATCATCATCCTCCATCTTTTCTGGTTTCTTTCCTGATAGAGGTTGATGCAGCTTCTTACTGTACAGATAATCTCTTATCTGTAACCGCCAGAACGAAAAATCTGTTCCGTCGAACTTGTTGATTCCCGATCCCGATCCATCATCTCCGGCCATCACTTCTCTAGCCTTAGCAAAAAATCTAAAAAATTCTTTTCTGATGTGGAAGATCAGACAAAGCTGCAACCACAGAGCATACTCAGAATTCTTAAGAATTTTCACAACAAGGCTCTGATACCAGTTGTTGGGAAATTACCCCGAAGCGATGCCGACCCGATGATAATATATTGCCGAAAAAAATGCGGAATAAAATAATCAACAAGAACACAAAGATTTACGTGGTTCACCCAAAATAGGCTACGTCCACGGAGCACTGCAACTTTTATAACTGGAAGAAATATTACAACAAGTGTATACACCAATACACTCAATATTCCTCACACTCCCAAACCCGTGTATACCGAGAAAATAATTTCTCTAACTCACACAAGAGAATTCCCGCACTCAAGAAAAAATACACTCTTTTTCTATGCACTCTCTTTTTATCAAAGCTGAAAAGCTTTTGATTTTGGGATACTAAAAGCAAACAAGGAAGGCTCAATTTATAACAAATTTCTTGAACCAACTTTGAGGATTTTCCGATGTGGGATATGTGAGAAAACATTTTTAAATTCCGCGTGGGCCCCACCTCCATTAAAAACTCACCTAACAGTACTCTGCACAGTTTTAAAATTAGAATAAACGTACAGGGTATGATATTGAAAATAAAAACATTTTTCCATGAATGAGTGTGTGTTTTTCGGGCAGCCCGATCATCCGGCGCCGTGCACCTGCTCGTTGAGGCAGGCTTGGGGCAGCCTAGATGCTCTTGTTGAACGGCTCAGAGCAGCTTATGAAGAGCACGATGGATCACAAGAGACTAACCCGTTCGGAAACGGGTCGATAAGGGTTTATTTGCGTGAAGTGAAGGAGACTCAAGTTACGGCTAGAGGGATTCCACACAAGAAGAAGAAGAAAATCGATCATCAAAACAAGGCCCATCAGGAATCCCAAGCTGCCCCTTTGGATTAATAAGCCCCTCTTTTTGAAAGAAAACATGGTAGTTCTTCCTTATTTCATCTCAAGATTTTATGAATCCTTTTTCACGTTTTTATAATCAGCTTGAAGTGACTTGGAAACTGACAAAATATAATGGAAAGAGCAGTGAATTTCATCGCTCTAATGATAAGAATTCAAGTAACGAGAAGAGATCATATGCAAAATGTCCAGAAAATTAACGAAAAAGCAAAATTCCTATATTCTGAAACAATTTTGTAACCACAAAAAATGTGGCCCCAAATCGAACACTCATATATTCTCGGTAAACTAATCAAGCGAATCATGTAAATCTCTACTCTATGAATCGAACACTCCTATAAAAAAATATTCTTATTTTCAAGTTTGAAAAGAAACGATTGTCGTCCATGTGCCCCAGTATTGTTTTGGTACATACGTGATTCAGTAACTAAAATAAATATAAAACATAAATTATTATTTATATTTACAATTATTTCTGAAGATAATGATGTGCAAACAATATTTTTTGCAAGAAACATGATATAATTATTATATAAAACTATATTTTATTATTCTCTTGAATCCTAGCAAAAGATTTCCATCTCCATTAATTTATAGTTTTTTAAAAATCTACAAAAATTTACTTTCAGCTACCTCAAATTTTAAAATGTAGTTATTTAAATTAAAGATTTATTTTTCTTTAAATAAAAATTGAAGGAATGTTTGATTCATCACAAAAACTCCTATGACACTATCTCACAAGTTAATTTTGTGAGATGGGTCTCATATCCAAATATGTTATAATCAATCTTCGTTTTTTAACAACATGATTTGTGCACTGTAAATAATAAATTCTATTATAAATAACAAAATTTATTGTAAGACTATTAACAGCATGTGACGCACGCCGTAAATATTAACCTTTAACAGCATACATATAGCTCGTCGTTGAAATAACTATATATGGCATGCATTTTGTGCTGTAAATAATAAATTCTATTATAAATAACAAAATTTATTGTAAGACTATTAACAGCGAGTGACACATGCCGTAAATAGTAACCTTTAACAACATACATATAGCTCGCCGTTGAAATAATTATTTACGACATGCATTGTTTGCACGCCATTGTTTATATAAGCTATAATAATATTTACGCACATGGATGGGCACGTCATAAATACTTCCATTGACATCATTCTTTTAATTAATGTGCGACGTTAATGATCTGCCATAAAAGTTTTTTTTGTTATAGTGCATTGAAAGTCGTTTAAGTATTGAATTATGAGTTTCCGTTGAGATAGCCAAACTCAAGGAGTTGAATTTGATGAAGCAGTTTGATAGAGATCAAACATATAGATTATAAAGGAGTTTATAAATGGATTCTATTATTGGAAGTTTTGGACTTAGCTTGATTGTTGAATAAGGGAAATACAAAAAGACTATATCCGCTAATTACAGACTAGTTTGGGAAAGTGTTTAAAATGCAAAAGTAAACATATGAACATTCTATGCATGTTTAATTGAATATACGACACCCAGGAACATTTTGAACGTTAAAACAAATATTTTTAAACTTCCGTTGTGTCTTAGGTGCAAAAAAACAGTACTCTAACAGTGATGATATATATAAATCAAGCACACAATATATATACACATACATACATATATACACGCACACGCACACATAAATTCTAGCCCCCATAATAATAGGGATAGACATTCAGGTTCGAGTACCTGAACCGACCTGATTAGGTCGGTTATTTTTTCAAAACTCGAACCCAAATTTCCTCCCGTGTTGGTGTTGATTAATAATTTTAGTACCCCACGGGGTTCAAGTAGCCGAAATATATGAACATTATATTTTTTTAGATTTCAGTTTTATACAATTAAAGAAATATTACTGAAGTGATATACAAGGAAATACAAAAGAGAAATCGACGAATATTGCCCGAGCATTATTGTATTTAAAAAGAGATTTGACCATTTTTATGAAAAATGTTTTCAAATTTTGGCGAAAACTTAAAAAAAAAAAAAAAAAAACAAGAAGAAAATATCAGGTCAAGTAGTCGAAACCTGACTTGTGTTGTTGCCACAACTCATCATACAAAATATCTAATTCAATGATTTTAAATAAGTCACATGTGCTTTTTCACATTATCCAATACATTTCCTCACATGAAAAAATTATGTGACTTCTCTTGTAATCGATAGATCAAATGTAATGTCAGTTGGTGTAATATAATTCTCGAAGATTTGGATAAGCACAACTATACCATAATAAATATTACAGAGAGGAGTGGAGACTCCCTGCACCTGTAAATATATCAACCTACGATGTGATATCATCTCTGATTTGGCCATTAGATTAACGATGGGGTATTATCTCCACTCTAGGTTTGAAGTAAGCATCATGGAAGGAGTAATAATTATATGAATGTATTCGTTTGTTTATGTGAGAACCCGAATTAATCGACTAATATTTGGAAAAAATTAACCATAATTATTTTAAAGTTTGAAATTAAAATTTGAAGTCAAATAATTTATTTGTGTGTTAAAAATATGAATTAGCAAATATCAAATATTATAAACGATATTAAAATACATATTGAGATTAATTGTAACGTCTAAAAGTCAACCCACGTAAACCACATGCATGCAAACGATTTAAATTGCTTACATGTTTTATTTAATTGATTTTAAATGCTTACAGGATGCATACTATATGATTAAGGGTCTAATTGCATGATTTTATGAAAATTGTAGATTTTACCCGAATATTCGATAATAGGGTATGGAAAGGAGGTCGGGAACGACCAAGATAAAATAAATATTTTTCAATAAATATTTTCAAGGCTAATTAATATGATTAAATTTTTATAAAAATGGTAGAGTTCAAATTGTT
Source organism: Primulina tabacum (assembly GCF_025594145.1). NCBI lineage: Eukaryota > Viridiplantae > Streptophyta > Magnoliopsida > Lamiales > Gesneriaceae > Primulina > Primulina tabacum. The sequence goes on along the minus strand of NC_134550.1, from coordinate 26,910,708 downwards.
TTATGAGACGAGCTTGATTTTATCTGGGGAGCTGATTTTGGAAAAACGATGGACTTTTATAAGATCAAAATTATTATTTTTGAAAACTAATTTTTATAAACTTTTATTTTTAAATTAAATAGGTGTTATTGGGCGTAATTTGCCTAAGATTAGTAGGCCCAATTACTCCCAAACTCAAAGGCCCAAAGCCCAAGTCCGTTAACATGTAAATTTTAAATTTATAAAATAGGAACCTAGGGTTCTAAGCCTCATACACTACAAGAAAAATGTCATACGACAACGGTTAAAAACCGTTGTCGTAGCCATTTTAAAACTGTTGTTAAAGCCAGTGTTGTTAAATGGTCCGCTCAAAGACAACGGTTTTTCACCGTTGTCGTAGCTACAATTTGCCACGGTTTTTAAAACCGTCTCAAATGAAAAAGTGTTGTCGAAACTACAATTTGCGACGGTTTTGACAACCGTCGCAAAAGATATTTGCGACGATCAACATATAACAACGAAATTATTCTATTTAGCGACGGTTAATTAATCACAGTCGCTAAATTTAGCGACAGTATTCTATTTAGCGACGGTTTATACATTCCGTCGCTAATATTTTAGGTAAAATAAAAAAAATTTAAGAATTTAATAAATCTTTTTTTTGAATTGGTACAATCGTGGAAGAGATAAAAAAATTTAAAAATCGTGAAGTGATAAAATCGTGTAAGAGATAAAAATTTTAATTGTTGTGAAGTGCTAAAAAAATCGTGTAAGAGATAAAAATTTTAATTGTTGTGAAGTGGTAAAAAAATCGTGTAAGAGATAAAAATTTTAAATGTTGTAAAGTGGTAAAATCGTGTAAGAGATAAAAATTTTAAGTGTTGTGAAGTTGTAAAATCGTGTAAGTGAGAAAAATTTTAATTGTTGTGAAGTGAAGTGGAAGAAATTGAAGCAAATTTGCATGTATTTTTAGAGAGTGGTGAAAGAAAATGGGGGGAAGTTGAGGCGGGAACGAATTTTTTGAACATGGCGACAGTTTTATTGAAACCAGTTGCAAAATTATAAATCGGCGACGGTTTAATCTAAACAGTCGCTAAATTTAGCGACGGTTTATATGTATTTGTCGCCAAATATAGCGACGGTTTTGGAAAAATTGTCGCCGGTTTTAAACATGCGACAGTTTTTCTTTAACTGTCGCTAAATTTAGCGACGGTTAGATTAAACCGTCGCCGATTTATAATGTAGCGACGGTTGTCTTAAACCGTCGCTACCAACAAAATTCACTTCCCACAACGGTTTTAGAGAAAACCCTAAAAAACTCTCAAAGACAACGTTTTATAAAACCGTTGTCGTTGAAAAGACAACGGTTTTTAAAAACCGTTGTCTTTTGCACTCAAAAAACACATTTTTAACAACGGTTTTCGCTAAAACCGTTGTTAAAAGCTTTTTAACAACGGTTCTAACAAAAACCGTTGCTAAAAGTGTGTTGTCGTTTACCATTTTTCTTGTAGTGATATCAGCCGAAAATTCACACACACCATTCACACATATTTTCAAAAATTTGAGGAGGAAGAAACTAGGAGTCTTTGTTGCTCGTTCGTCCTTCTTCGTGCCCACTCCAACTAACGTATATTCGAGCATTCTAAAATGCAAACATACGTTTCTAAACTCCTTTGACACATAATTCAAACCATATTATGCTTGGTTTGTTTATTTTTGCATGAAAAATACTTATGCGCGGTTTATTTAATGGTAGAACAAATATTTTCAAAGTTTTGACGATTTTACGCTTGTTTGAAAAACATTATGATTTCCAAGGGTTAGGCTGCCAACATAGGATGCTTAAAGGTTGGAAAAAGGGCGGTTTAAGGTGGAAACAAGGGCTGGACAATTAGCAAGGGGATTGCGCTTGGGTTAGTTAGATGAACCTAGGGTTTGTGTGCCTTCCATGTGTCCTAGGGCTCAGTTAAGGGGAGGCAGCGCATGGGGCTTGGGTCAAGGCCCGTGCATGGCTTGTTTGAGAGGCTAGGAGGAGTCCGTGAGGGGCTGGACACGGCAGCAGCAAGGGAGAAGAGTTCACATGCACAAGGACTTTTCCCATGCATGCGCGCGGTTGATGTATCTTCGTGGGAGGAGTGTGGCTCAGTTGGGGATGGCTAGGCTGGTCTATCAGGCTAGAGGGTGTTCCATGGATGGCTAGGTGAGTCGGTGTCTAGAGTTGAGAGGAGTCCAATCATGGCTAAGACTCCTCATCGCGCAAGGAGGCAAGGGACGGATAGGAGTCTTGCACCTGTGCTTTTACGTGGGCTGGGGCTGGGTGTGCTGGTCTAGGTTGGTTCTGATAGGGTCCAGGGGTGCTTGTAAGGTTCTGGTCTCGGGTGGTTCGAGCATGGATCAGGGTTTTGGGGAAACGTGACATGATTGGAGACTAGTGCTCGGTCATGTGGTTAGGGAAGAATAATGGCTTCGAACCTTGGCCCACGGGGGACGATTCATGGTTCACAAGATTATTTTAGGTATAAAAAGTATATGTTTAAAGTTTGGGAAGAAAATATTAAAGTTGGGATTAATTCGAGATTAAAACGCTTTATGGTTTAGTAAATAAGGAATTGAATCAAAAAGTTCGAGTTTACGTTAAATAAAAATATTAAAGTCAAATTTAAACTTAAATAATTATTTGAGATAATCTCGAGTTATCAAAAGTGAGAAAAAGTCAAAATTAAGAATTTTAGAATCCAAGGGTAAAATGGTCATTTTACGTCCCAGTAGTACGAAATTTCTGGCAGTGTCCCGAAGAATCATAACGGATTCTAAATGATATTTTAAAATTTTTATGATGAAAATATGGGATTTTATGATTTATGATAAAATTATGCACTTATTACCGTTAATATGCTATTTTAGAATTTGGAAAGGACGAGATATTTTATGATTAAAAAAAATATTTTGAAGGATGTGAATTGACTGTAACAAAAAAGATATGATATATGATCTTTGGGATATCGTGAGGGAGAAGATTCTAGAGGGAGCCCGTTTACGGGAGAAGGCCCAAGAGGGAGATCTAATTGGCAGAACTTGATTTGATTCAAAATGAATTAGAAATGACTTTTATGCCATAATTGGCGAACCGAGAATCTATCTCAGAATCTGTTGAACATGTTTTCTGTTATCGTACTTGTGAGCCTGGCGAAATGATCAGATTTTATTTTGATGTCATCTAATGAAACATGGAAAATTGAGATAGGATTCCGGTCATGTATGGTAAGTAAATTTTGGATAATTGACCGAAGATTTCAGTTAGGAATACATCTTGCAAGCGGACTAGATCGAAAAAGACGTTATAGAAAAAGATGTTATTATCTTTATCTACACAACGATTATTCCAACTTGAGTTTGAGCTATCATCAACTACTTATCTTCAAAGCTCAACATACAGAAAAGCAGCACACGCTTTATTATCAATATCCGATCTTCTGAGATCATATTGTGATGCTGTTTCGTAAATCTCTTCAAACATAACACTTTTCTACACCTTTGAGAAGAGTTTGTAAACTGGAAAAGAGTCTTTTCCAAAACTTTGTTGTATTCGTTTTTACTGAGTCGTGTAACTAAGAGTTTCAGTAGGCCAAGGGTAAGCCCTACTGAATTGGGTGTGTACAAGTATTGTAATGTAATATCCAAAGTCTTTTAGTGATACCTTCTGGAAATAGAAGAAGGAGAGACGTAGAAAGATTTGATCTTCGAACTTCCAGAAACAACCACTGTTCTACTGGCTACTGTTTTTATTATGTTTCACTGTACTCCATCGGATTGTTTCCGCACTTATTATTGTGATCTGCTGGACTTACTCTTGAACAAGATAAGCTATAATCTCTTACAAGATTCTAGCACCCTTTGAAAAATCAACCAACAAAGGAAAGAGTTTATTCAACACCCCCTCCTTTTCTAAACTCTATATCGATCCCCAACAAGTGGTATCAGAGCAGATTTTTCTTGTTCTATATTTACAACAGATATGGCACACTTCAACAAGGTTCTCATGTTCTCAAAAGAAGACTTTGATGACTGAAAGATCCGGATGCAAGCTCATCTTGCAGCTCAAGACGATGACATGTGGTTTTTCATCACAGATGGTCCATTGAAGATCTTGAAGCCTAACACAGCTGTTGTTGTCACCGAGGGGCACCCCAGATGGTTGAGAAGAACAGAAGTAAATGGACTGACGAAGATAAAAAGAAAGCCAATCTTGATAATGTTGCGAAGGACATTCTCTACAAAACTCTCGACAAAAATACCTTCAGTAAGATCAAGATGTGTTCTACTGCTAAAGAGATTTGGGAAAAACTTATCCAAATCTGTGAAGGAAATGAGCAGATGAAGGAGAATAAACTGTCTGTAACAATGCAGAAATTTGAGAATCTCAAAATGAAAGCTGGAGAAAATCTGAATAAGTTTGATGAACGTTTCAGCATCTTGGTTAATGAACTAGCAGCTCTTGGGAAAGAATATGGCAACAGAGAAATAGCACTCAAAGTTATGAGAGCTCTACCCAGAGAATGAGATGTAAAAACTATGGCTATGAGAGTATCAAGATATCTGAATAAGTTAGAACTGCATGACTTGTTCACAGACTTAAAAACCTATGATTTCAAACTGGAAGTGAGAAGCGGAGAAGAGCCCTCACCAAATCTACCTACCAAGGCTCTTGCTGCTACTACTGCTGCTGCAGTTGTTCAAAGTACATCACTTGCTACTGCCATTGAAAGCACATCTGAAAAGACTGTTGAAAAGATCAGCAATAATGTTATGTCTCTATTTGTGAAGAAATTCTCCAGATTCATGAAAAAGAATCACCGAGCTTATCAAAACCCTAACCAAAACTTCAAGAAAGATTCATCACCCGGTGACATGGTGTGTTTTAACTGTGGAAAGATCGGTCACTTTATTGCTGATTGTCCAAAGCCAAAGAAGGATGATCAGAAGAAAAAGAAATACAAGAGGAATGACAAGAAATTCAGAAGAGACCGCAAAGCGATGTTTGCTGAAGAAAGTAAATCAAAATGGAGGATTCTAGTTCTGAGTCTTCTGACTCAGAAAGTCGTTCTAGCGAAAGTGATGCAGAAGAAATCAAATGTCTCATGGCAGATATTGAACCAACCTCGACATCTGGAGAGGTACTTGACTTTGACTCTGACGAATTTACATGAACTGATTTGATTAAAGTACTGCATGACATGGTGGAAGAGTACTCGAGACTTTCTCAGTCATTCGAGGAAGTTAAGATTGAAAATCAAAACTTAAAGGATCAAGTCAATAAGTTCGCTTGCTTGCAAGAGAATAGCTGCAATGATTTAAAAGTTGAGATGAGTAAGTTAAGAACTGAGAATGACAGAGTTAATGCAGATTACCAGACGATGAAGTCTGAGAATCAGAAGTTATCTATTCTGGTAAATGCATGGAACAAGTCTTCTATTTCTTTAGAGAAGATGAAAGAATTCCAGAAGTAATCCAGTGACAGAAGTGGTCTCGGATTCAGCAATAGTGAAAGCACTTCTGAAACGAGTACTAAGCCAGAACTGGATACAAGCAAAGGGAAATACATTCATTTTGTTAAATCCAGTGTGGTATATTAACCAGTAGTACAAACTGTTCGAGTTGAAAGGACTATAGATCAGACGAACAGAAGGAAGCATTATGGTCAGGGTTATGTTGAACCTAAGGGAAGAGTTCACCAGAGTTCTAGATCCAGCAGAGGATTCAACTCAGGAGGACAACCCTCTATGAAGATTAAAAACTACCGGTACTATAATTCTAGACCTGTTCAGAAGAGATACAGGCCAGACAACAAAAACAGAAGGGAACAACAACATTCTAAGATGCATTCTATTAGAAATAGCAGACCTTCTGTTCCACACACCTCTTTGGATACCCGAAGTACAAGGTCACCTAGAATTGTACAAATGTGGGTTCCTAAATGACTGATAAGGATTGGATCCAAATAGATTGGGTACCAGATACTAAAATTTGTGTTTGCAGGAAGAGGAGAAGAAAGCCAAAATCAGCAGCTCCACATGGTATCTGGACAGTGGATGTTCCAGACACATGACTCGAAAGAAGAATCTATTATCAGAAGTAATGAGTTGTACTGGACCAAAGATAATCTTTGGGGACAACTCAAAAGGTAAAACCGTGGGTAATGGTAAGATTATCCATGGTAACATTACTATTAATGATGTATTCTTAGTTTAAAATCTTTGTTACAACTTTTTTAGCATTAGCCAAATGTGTGATAATGATTACTCTGTAGCTTTTCAGAAGTACTAATGAACAGTTAAAAACGTTGATGAGTCTACCGTATTAACTGGAAAAATAGAAGGCAACACATACAAAGTTTCATGGAATAAAGAACATATTAATGTTCCTACATATTTAGTTGCCTCTCTTAGTGATAAACATTGGCTATGGCACAAGAGATTGAATCATCTGAATTTCAAGCCAATCAATAATCTCAAGAAGCATAACATAGTTGACGGTTTACCTGATATCAATTTCTTTAAGAATCATGTATGTTCTGCATGTCAACTTGGTAAACAAGTCAGATCTAGCTTCAAGAATAAAGATAGTAAATCAACTTCAAGGTGTTTGGAATTATTGCATATGGACTTATTGGGTCCAATCCCTATCATGAGCTTAGGGAGAATGAAGTATACACTTGTTGTTGTTGATGACTTTTCTAGATTTACTTGGGTAATATTTCTTGCTGGAAAAGATCAAACCAGTGGCCTCCTGATCAAGCTTCTGAAAAGGATTCAAAATGAAAAATCAATCTCTGTCATTAAAATCAGAAGTGATCGGGGCACTCAATTTATTAACAAAATTCTTGAGTTATATTTAGATGAACAAGGAATTCATCATGAAATTTCAGCCGCCAGAACGCCTCAACAGAATGGAGTAGCTGAGAGGAGAAACAAAACTCTTAAAGAAGCTGCTATAACAATGCTAGCAGATGCAGACATCTCTCAGCGCTTCTGGGCAGAAGCAATCAACACAGAATTCTACACACAGAACAGAACAATGATCAACAAAAGGCATAATCAGACTCCGTATGGGATAAGGAAAGGGAGTAAGCCTAATGTATCTTATTTTCATGTATTTGGTTGCAGATAATTTGTTCACAATAACGGTAAAAATTATTTTTCTGCATTTGATTCAAAATCAGATGTTGGACTCTTTCTTGGTTATTCTACAGTGAGCAAAGTATTCAGAATTTTCAATAATAGAACTCTTAATGTTGAAGAATCTATTCATGTTGTTTTTTATGAAGATAGCAGTGCTCCTGGAATTTCTAACGTGTCAAATCTAAGTAACAGGTTAGACAGGATTCATCTGGAACTGGATAGTGAAGATGATGCAGAACCTAGTGTTAAAGATGCTCAAAATCCAGAACCAGAAATTCCTCTAGTAGAACCAGCTACACAGACACCAGATATACCAGAACCAGTAGCTAACATTCCAAAACCTGCTAATGGTTTAGATGAGCAGGATCTAAATCCATCAAACTAGGAAAAAATTTCTTTAAACCCTTTTGTCTGGAGAAAATCTCATCCTCCATCTTTAGTTATTGGTAATCCAGCATCTCCATTAAGAACCAGAAGGCAAATGATTAATGAATATATGCATGCTGCTTTTTTCTCTTAGGATGAACCAAAGAAAATTGAAGAAGCTCTTCTGGATCCCAGTTGGATCGAAGCTATGCAAGAAGAGCTGAATCAATTTAAAAGAAATGAAGTTTGGTTTCTTGTACCTAGACCATCTCATCAAGCTGTTATTGGAACACGGTGGGTGTTTAGAAACAAACTAAATGAAGAAGGCACTGTGGTCAGAAATAAAGCAAGACTGGTGGCTCAAGGTTTCAGACAAGAAGAAGGAATAGACTATGATGAGACCTATGCACCAGTAGCAAGACTTGAAGCTATCAGAATATTCTTAGCCTTTGCTGCTTTCAAAAACTTTAAAGTTTATCAGATTGATGTGAAAAGTGCCTTCGTAAATGGTCTACTGCAAGAATAGGTCTACGTTGAACAACTTCCAGGTTTTATCGATCATTTCTTATCGAATCATGTATTTAAATTACACAAAACCATGTATGGTTTAAAACAGACACCTCGAGCTTGGTATGACACGCTCTCACAATTTCTAATCAATAATGATTTTACAATCGACACAGTAGACAAGACTTTGTTCACTTTAGTTAAGAATAAGCATATTCTACTAGTACAGATTTATGTTGTTAACATTATCTTTTGGTCAACTAACCCCAAACTATGTGCAAAGTTTTCCAAATTGATGCAGGATCAATTTGAAATGAGTATGATGGGAGAATTAAAATTCTTCCTAGAACTGCAGATCAAACAACTTGACAATGGAATTTTCATAAATCAGGATAAGTATACTAAGGAACTACTGAAAAAGTTTGGCATGGAAGCATGCTCTGCTACTTCCACTCCAATGAGCTCATCTACTAAACTTGATAAGGATGAAAATGGAATTTCAGTAGAGGTAACTCAGTATCGTGGTCTTATTGGTTCACTGTTATATCTTACTACCAGTAGACCTGATATTATGTTTGTTGTCTGTATTTGTGCAAGATTTCAATCTAACTCTAAGCAGTCACATTACATTGCTGCTAAGCGCATACTGAAATATTTGAAGGGCACTCAAAATGTCGGCTTATGGTATCCTAATGATTCATCTTTCAATCTTATTGGATATTCAGATGCTGATTATGCAGGTTGCAAATTGGACAGAAAAAGCACAAGTGGTTTTTTTCAATTTCTTGGTGACAGGCTAATCTCCTGATTTAGTAAAAAGCAGACTTCCATAGCTACGTCTACTGCAGAAGCAGAATACCTTGTTGCTGGAAGCTGCTGCTCTCAAATACTGTGGTTGCAACAAAAACTTAAAGACTATGGAGTTCAAGCCTCTGAATCAACTATCTTCTCTGACAATACCAGTGCTATAGCAATCACGCAAAATCCAGTACTTCATTCCAGAACAAAACACATAGATATCAGACATCATTTCATTAGAGATCATGTGCAGAAGAAGGACATTCGTCTGGAATACGTTTCTATTGATCAACAAGCAGCAGACATCTTTACAAAGCATTTGTCTGAGAATAAGTTTTCTTATTTTCGTAATGTTCTTGGTTTAATTGATTTATCTTAACTTCTATTTATTATATTATGTTTTCCTTCATGCAATAAATAAAAGCAGTAGATAAACTCGAAAATATTTCATTCATAAAACCAGATGCATTACATTGCCCTATCTATTACATTTGTTGATATCAGCAGTTTGAAGTACTTCAGAAGTACTGAGTATAGGGATGCAAACAATCCAAACCAAACTAAACAGTATCAGGCTCGAGCTCGATTCGAGTTTCTATTATCAGGCTCGAGCTCGGTTTGTATTGAAATTACTAAGCTCGAAAAAAACTCGTTTATCATGTTAATCAAGCCGGGCTCAAGATTGATTCATTAATAGCTCGTTTATCATGTTTAACAAGCCTGGCTTGAGCTCGGTTCGTTTTCAAGCTCGTAAAGCATAGCATTGAGCTCGAGTTTGAGCTTGATTTGAGCTTGTTAAAAATTAAATATATCTATGAACTAATTTTAAATCAGACATAAAAATATAAATTCATTCATAAATAACCAAAACATAAAATCATTATATTATTGAACATCCCAAAATAATACATCCAACATCCAGATAACAAATATTCGTCATACACTGATATCATCATATAAATAACATTGCAATAATTTCACTCATTTAATACTTCATTCGCTGTGTTACAAATAAATTTTATTTTTTAATCAATATAAATTCATTATATTCAATTTAATATAATATTTTAGATAATAATTTTTAAAGTTACTCAACGTGTATATGACTTGGTGATGTAAATTTTTGGGAAAAAAGAATAAGTTGATTTATTTCTGTTAATTTATTATGTTTTAAAGAACATTTTAATATAATGATATGCAAGTAAGATAAAAAAATGTAATTGTGACTATGTGGTGTAAATTAATTTTTTTTTTCAACTATGTTTTGTGTTCAATTCCTTCCATTAACATTAGTACTAATATTTTTATTTGTCAACTCAACAAATGAGCCAAGTTCGAGCTGACGAGCCACCTAAACGTGTCGATCTCGAGATTACGAGCCACCTAAACAAATCGAGCTAGAGCTCGAGCTCGCGAGCCTATTATCAAACATGTTTGCGAGCTCACGAGCCTAATATCCTAAGGATTGAGCTTGGTTTGATTAAATTTTAGAGCTCGAAATCGAGCTTGAGTTTGGTTTGATATGATTAACAAAAGAACTCATACGAGCTTTTTATCGAGCCGAGCTTCGAATAGCTCGCAAACGGTTTGGTTCATTTACATCCCTAACTGAGTACTTCAGCAGGAACCTAACTAAGATCTGCTGGAATCCCCTCTCTTTGCATGATCGTAGTTGTTGAACGGGATTATTCCGCAGCTTAGTCTTTCTAAATTAGAACAATCTAACTGGTTGTTCAGATTACAGGTCAAGGAATTTCTTCCAAGTCTTCTTATCTTGAAAAAGAATGTCTTCAGGCATCATCTTACGAGAAGCTGGAAACTGTCCTTGCAACTCATCTGCTGAATCAAACTCTGGAGAAGACTCCGAGAGAATTTTTGCATCATCCATTTGTTGTGATTTGTTATTCGTGTACATAACTTAGTTTGTGAGCTTGCAGGTACTTAAATAGAGTCTCGGGGAAGGTAAAGAGACGTCCAACTGTTCACATCATGCACGAATATCAAGAGTCATCTATCATTCCCTCAGATCTCGTATCTTCGCATTTATTAGTTGCATTGATTAAGAGGGAACATTATTTTATCCTGACTTTTCCTTTTCCGTGCTTTATCAGAAGCAGAAGAAAGTTTATCTTTTCGATAAAACAATGTGTCTACTGATTTTTATCAAGATGCTGAAAATATTTCAGTACTTCATAACTTCCAGTAGATATTATAATAAGACGAAAAACCCTCTTCTGATTTTTTTTAGTAACCGCTTGGACAACCCGCCTATTTTTATATATTTTTGGTGTATCTGACACTCTCTGCTTAAATTTTCAAAAACTCAATCGCAAACATACTGACACATGTTCTTATGTTTCACTGACGGCTGTACATTTTGAATATTAACTGCCTCTTCCATCTCATTTCACTTTTACGTTTCCAGACTTTTGCTTATTAGCTACCGATTTCTCTTGCACTCATTTATGTTACAGAATCTATTTAGAACTTATTCTATTTGCAGAAATGGCTGGAGCATACACACTTAATTCCTATCAAGTTAACTTTGGATCAGTCCTGACAATCAAGGACGATAATCTTGTTAGGATTTTTCAAGCCATCGAAAAATCTGGTCTCAGGAAGTTTTTGGAAACATCTGTTGTCATATACAAAACTACTCTCTTAGATTTCTACGCCAAAGCAACCGTAGAAGAAGGAAAAATCATTTACTCTCAAGGAGGTGCATCCATCTCCATCGATGCTGCACTTCTGGGATCAACATTCTTTCTCCCGTTTTCAGGTATCTCTGAATTTTCTGGTATCACTGAGGAGATGTCTACTGTCCTCCTCACCTTCTCAGCTTCTGGAGACGATCTCTCTCCCTCCTGTTTCAAGAAGCTTCTGAAAATGGAATGTCAAGTGCTTGTTGATCTTGTCGCAAAGGCACTTTTGGTCAAAGCTGGAACATTTGATAGGTTGACCAAGGAAAAGGTTCAAGTGATGATAGCTATCACTTCCGATTTCAAAGTGGACTGGAGCCGATTATTGTTCAAAATCATGAAGGATATGGTTGTGAGGAAGAGTTCTGGTTTTGTTGTGCAAATCAGCACAATGCTAAAGGATGTTGGTTTTCCTTTAACTTCTTAACAGGATGCTTCATTTGTGACAATGGCAGATGCTGATAATGTGCTTGCCTTGAGGCCAAAGCCAACTGTGGCGGAATTTATTGCTCTAAAAAGGGAGGTTGGAGATGCTCAGACTGAGGTTCAAGGACCTCAAAAGAAGATCAAGAGAAAAAGAGTAGTTATCTCCACTGATTCTGATAAAACAGTATCTGAGGAGTCTGCTGCTCCTACCCAAGCATCTATCCCTGCCACCCCTAGCAAGAAGAAGGCTCGCACTGTGCTCCGCATCAAAAAAACAGCAGTCATTGCTGATTTAGACACTGTCCCCTTGAGACAAGTATTTCCAGAAGCCACCTCTTCAAAACCAGAATCTGTCGCAAAACCAGCAGCCACATCTACTGCCACCACATCTTCTACTGTTCCAACTCTCAGACCATTATCTGGAGTCGTCTTTCGTGAATTTTCCACAGGTTCTTTTGCTTATAGACCTGTGATATATGCCTCATCTTCATATAAAGGCAAAGGGAAACTCGTTGAAGAATCACAATTTAACGGCGCCAAATCATCTGTTTTAACTGGTATTGATCTTCACTTGGAGGAGATTGAGAAATCTGCCAATGAAGGAATGACCTTCTTTGATTATTGGCATAAGGTTTGAGTTTTCCATCCTATCACATATTTTAAAACACCTGGCTCATACGCAAAAATGGTGAAGAATGAAAAGAAGGTGTTTGATCTTGCCAAGACTGAAAATGTGATTGAAGCAATGAGACGACGAAGTTACATTCTTGAGCAGCTGAAGTGTCAGAAGCTAGAATCTGTTTTAAAGACTCTTAAGTCTAATTTCGACTCAATGATTCCGACTGCTGCTCAGGATCCGAATGTGATCCAAATTTTGATCGAGAGATTGAGATTAATGAATGAGCAACTCCTTCTCAAGAATAGGCATTTGGAGAACCTGTTCAGTATCTTGTAGGCTTTGTTCCTGATTTTACTCAGAATAAGCCAGTTGAGGAAAGAACTATAGCTCCCCCAGAAGCTAAGGTTTCCAGTGCTCTTGTATCTCCGAAGAAGCCTACTCAATCTTCATCTCTTCTATCTATTCGTGAATTGGCTTCAGTGGATGAAGTCATTAAATCTATTGTTCTTACTGTCTCTACTGCACCAGAAGCAGCTCAGGCTGATGATATGGTCCAACCGGAAGCTCAACTAGCAGACCAATCCATGGCAGAATCGGATGCTGACCCATCTCAATCACTGCCGAATTTGGAGATTTTCTCGGCTGAACATCAAGCGGAAATGGTAGCTATCTTGAATGTTCAATCTGAACCCATTCCAACCGCTGAGCAACTGGAGGCCATGGAAGCCGCGCAACCAGAAGAAAGAGCAGTTCCTGAACCATCTGCTGCTGCTGGAGGATCTTCTGCTGAACAGTCAATTGCTGTTGCTACTGCTCCAACAGACCTTGTCTCCTCTACTGCCTTGATTATTCTTCCTACTGATTCACCAACTCACATCGCTCATATTGCTCATCTTGCTGAAATCACATAATGGCATCTTGCAAGAAGTCCATCCCCAGACGAAGAGCACTTTAATCTTGAATCTGAGATTGATATACTGAGACGAAATATTGACATACTTTCAGAGATCGTCAAGAAGTTATCCTATGAACATGCTGGTGAAGTCGAAGCCACCAACTTTTTCCGAGAATGCGTAACGAAATATTTCGTTAAAACGGCAGAATCGTTGGCTAATCTTGAAGTTGAATCCAACCTTTTCAGGAATAATGTTTTGACTAGTCACGCTAACATCGTTCTCGGTCAATCTGATGTCATTCAAACTGTGTCTGCTCATGAGACTTCTCTTCGCTCAATCTCAACTAAAGTTGAAGCTACTGATTCGAAACTTGAATCCATCGATGCCAAGCTTGAGTCACAATCTCAGTCTCTTCAGGCCCTTAATGATCGGGTTTCGAATCAAGCCCCATTTATGGAGATGATGAATGATAGCATTATCAATATTACTGGACGAGTGGATGAATTACTCACTCGCATTGATGCCAAAAAGAGGGAAGCATTAGGTAGGATAGAACGAAGGACAGAAGAAGGGAAAACTAGAGGACATCTTGCAGAATCTTCCTTCAGAAGCCAAGATCCTCAAGATGAGGATACAATGTTCAGAGACATTGGAACTGATGATTGAACTTCTGATTTAATACTCTTTTGAACTATGTTTAACTGCTTATTTACTTATCAATTATGTGGTTATAATTGCTTTTTTTTATATAATTGTTTCTCTTCATCATACTAACTTCTAGGTTTTGGCATCACCGCAAAGGGGGAAATATTCTAGGTTTTGGCATCATCGCAAAGGGGGAAATTGATAAGCTTAATTTAATTGTGGTGATTAGAGTCAACCCCAGTAGATTGAGTTAGTAAAACCAGAAGATAGTATAAAAGCAGAAGTTCTCGTATCGCCTTAACAAAGCAGTACATTTCGAGTCCTTATCAACTTAGATAAACAGAAGCAGAACTCGGCTTATACAATATCAGAACTTAACGACTTTTACTTAATCTTTAGAATATTAAATGTTACCGTTACTTTATCTAGTACGAGTATTTATTGCACCATTAATGCTGAACAAATACATTTAACGCTCCTTATCAGTTTTGGTATGAAACAAGACTGATTGTTTCGTAACTTTCTGCAGGACACATTTTAGGTACAAAAACTGATCTTGCTCAGGAGTCTCAGAAGCCGGCTTTGAATATGGACGTTGGACTCAAGTTTTCTATATATATTAGGTTCAATCCTGTATAGAAAAAGACGTTATTATCTTTATCTACACAACGATTATTCCAACTTGAGTTTGAGCTATCATCAACTACTTATCTTCAAAGCTCAACATACAGAAAATCAGCACACGCTTTATTATCAATATCCGATCTTCTGAGATCATATTGTGATGTTGTTTCGTAAATCTCTTCAAACTTAACACTTTTCTACACCTTTAAGAAGAGTTTGTAAACTGGAAAAGAGTCTTTTCCAAAACTTTGTTGTATTCGTTTTTACTGAGTCGTGTAACTAAGAGTTTCCGTAGGCCAAAGGATAAGCCCTACTGAAGTGGGTGTGCACAAGTGTTGTACTGTAATATCCAAAGTCTTTTAATGATACCTTCTGGAAACAGAAAAAGGGGAGACGTAGAAAATTTTATCTTCGAACTTCCAGAAACAACCACTGTTCTACTGCCTACTGTTTTTATTGTGTTTCACCATACTCCATCGGATCGTTTTCGCACTTATTATTGTGATCTTCTGGACTTACTCTTGAACAAGATAAGCTATAATCTCCTATAGGATTCTACCACCCTTTGCAAAATCAACTAACGAAGGAAAGAGTTTATTCATCCCCTTCTAAACTCTATATCGATCTCCAACCGTGTGTGTGTGTGAGAGAGAGATAGAGAACTTGTCTATGAATACAACACGTAAGTGTTCTCACACACATGAGAATTTTGCTTCAATACTAAGCAGTTGGCATGCCCTATTTTTTTTAGAACTTCACACACTTCTTTTTCATTGGTCTTCACTGATCTTCATCTTTTATTTATAGGCGCGAAGCTTTATCGTACAGTGAGACTCAATTATTGTATCCGTTGCATTTTGAATCCGTTCCTCGAAATATGTCTGTACTTTCCGACAGTCATTCTAGAACGTTTTGGCTTTAAGAACTGCTGCAATGTCTGTTATTATCCTTTGACTGGACAAAAGCTTTTTCTCAGTGCGCACAGCTAGATTCCATTGAATAAGCTTGTCGTGTTCTGAAAACTGATTGATTCCTAACTGATGTTCTGAACTGCTCAGTTGAACTGATCTTGAACTGGTTTGGTGAAATCATTTGGCTCGTTAGTTGGACCGATTTACCTGCTTCAATGGAACTGGTCAGCTGGCTCTTCATCAGTTGAGCTCTTCATCAGTTGAGCTCTTCATCAGCTGGCCAGGATTCTGAAAGTCTTCTGCTGAACTATCTATCATCTGGACAATCAGTTGAACTGGTCTTTTGATATTTCAGTTGAGCTGATTCAGATTCGGCGATCAGTTGTCACTTTCAGTTTGCGTCTCGATAGCTTCAGTTTTGGCTCGATAACTGATCTAGTTCGAATCCTGATCAGTTCCAATTTCTGCGCACTTTGATACAATCATTAGACAAAATATAACAAGTTTTGTTAACATCAAAATCAGGATTACGAACATGAAATGTTCTAACAATCACCTCCTTTTTTATGATCACAAAACTTGAGCAATTATTTTAAAATTTTAAAATTTTACTGATTCTCCCCTTTTGTGAGAAACAAAAACAATTAAAAAAAATTCAGTTCGAGGGATAAGAAAGCTCTCCCTCAAGAACTGAATTTAAAAACGAGTTCAAAACGAATTTAAAACATTTTTCAGTTCGAGGGATAATTTTAAAGAAAATTCTCCCTCAATAATTGAATTTAAAACTCCCTTTAAAAACTGAATTTAAAAATAGAAAACTCCCCCCTAAAAAATATAAACAGTCATGCGATTTTAAAAATATTTTCAGCAGCAATTATCATGCAAGCAGTTAAGGCTACACAAAAACTGGAAATATCAGTTCAGTTATATTTAAACTAACTGGATAACAAGATGTTTATTTAAACGAATAAAATTCCCTTATATTATAATTAAGCGCACCAATTACGTAAGGGAAAAATCCTACTATACTTAGCTGAATTTTAAATAACATCAGTTATCAATCAGTTTACACATAGTAGGACTAAATGACCAACTACTAGTTGTCTTGAATGCTTGAAAATACTGCATAGTCTCGAGTTCCTTTGCCAGATGAACAGCTAGCTGCTTTGAACTGATCTTGAACTGGTTTGGTTAAATCACTTGGCTCTTCAGCTAGACTGATTTCATTGCTTCAGTTGAACTTGTAAGGACCGTGTATCATATTATCGTAAATCCTATGTGATTATCGATAATTCATGAATTTGATATGTGATTATGCAATTGATGTATATTATGACAATGAAATTGAGAAAATGAATATTGAATATGAATTGATGTCGTAAGAGCTCGATTGGAGAAGCCGTACGCCAATATAGTACAAAATCAAATATTTGTACAGAACGTGTGGCGCCCGGGCGGTAGAAAATGACCGCTCGAGCGCCAGGATATATGAAATGTGTGTTCGGGCAGAACGTTCCGCGCCCGAGCGATAACTTTTGACCGCCTGAGCGCGGCACAAATTCAACTCGGGGGCAGAACGTCTCGCGCTCGGGCACGAGAATTCTACCGCGGCACACTGACATGCACGTTGAGCTATGATCCTTGGATACCCTGATATGATTTGATTGGATTCTGGGGTTTGTGAACACAATGCTATGTTTGGTATTATATGACCCTTAAAAACATAGACATTTGTGGCCCCGATGATTGGATATGAGATTTGGGATTTGATGGCGCTTTGTCGACGCTATCATACCGAGTATCCCTTATTGAGGCCGGTGTGCCAGCTCGAGCATTGATTTGATAACGATTCGTTTGATTCTGACATGTGCTCAGTGGATGGGCATTTGACCTGATACCTCCACGACATACATGCATTGCATACCATATATCATTGTTTAGATATCTATGGTATATATGATGGTTGTTCCATACGGAGCTTTGCTCACCCCAAGGGGGGCTGTTGTTGTCTTTGTGTGTGGACAATGGCAGGTACTCCAGGATATCAGGAGACCGGAGAGGGTACTTCTGGAGGAAGTCACAGTTTGAGTTGAGGTTTATGTTTTGTTCCCAGTATATATGTATATGTATTTTTATATACCTGGGGCATGTCCCGAGGATATGAGTTGTTTGTGTATGATTGGTTTTGAGTTCGTGTGGGCATGTTTATGATGTGAGATGAAATACTATTTTTAGTATTTAAATTATAGAAGTAATATTTTGGGCTCATTGTAAAGGAAATTTTAAACTCGTTTTTCACTGTAATTAGTTAACCCTAATCAAAGTGCATTATAATAACGATTAAGAGCTAAGGGCCCCACACTAGATGGTATCAGAGCATAGCTGGGAATGCTCGATTGAGTCTTGTGTACACTTGAATAGGCACAAATGAATTGTGCGCTTGTGTTTGATCTATTTGTATTACTTGCTCTTACCTGATTTGATTCGAGTAAGTATCTGATGAGATTGATGATATGAGATGATGATGATGTGAAATTGATATGGATTTGTGATATTTTTCTTTTGATTGTAGATGGATCCCACAAATGAAACTGCGAGTAGCAGTACTGAGAGAATAGTTGGGCAATTTGAAGGATTGTCCATGGATTTAGTGATGGCTCGATTCTAGGATTTAAAACCACCGAGGTTCTTTGGCACTGAGAGTGCTGAAAGAGCAGAGGCCTGGTTGAAGGATATTGAGCATCTGTTTAATATTGTTGAATATTCCAAGGCTCGGAGACTGAAACTTGCTTTGTATCAATTGAAAGACCGAGCAAAATCTTGGTGGGAAGCCGCTGAGATTGGATTGAAAGAGGTCGGGATTGAAGTCACATGGGATATCTTCAAGGCCCAGTTTTTGGAGCATTATTCCCCTCCATCCTATTATACTGCTCAGGAGAATGAATTTAATAATCTACAGCAGGGAACGATGACTGTTGCAGAATATGCTTCGAAGTTTTCTACTCTGTTGAAGTATGCACCTCACGTAGCTGGGAATGCGAAGGCAAAATATAACAGGTTTGTGAATGGAATGCATCCTGCTATATATACTTATGTTGTTTCAGGATTGCCTACCTGCTACACAGAGGCAGTTGAACGAGCTAAGGCAGCCGAGGCTGGACTTAGGCGAGGAGGTCCACATTATACTCCTCCACCTCCAGTGTCAGCCCAGCAGCCTACTTTGCGGCTGAGAGGTAAGAAGTTTAAGAAGACTGGTTCTGTTTCTTCGTCTTCTTCGAGTTCGAGTGGATCAATGAGAGGGATTCCTGTGATTTCTCCTTACTGTAGCCATTGTGGGGGTAAACATACTATCGAACAGTGTCGAGGTATGTTTGGTACTTGTTATCAGTGTGGGCATGAAGGCCATTTCTCTCGAGTATGTCCGAACAGGGGTACGACTTCTTCCCAACCCCAGCCAGGATTTAGAGGTAGGCCCCAGTATGATGAGACCTACTGTTCCTGCTCCATCCTTTCAGCAGTCGAGTGTCCCACGATATCGAGGACCGAGTGGTTAGAGTGCCCAAGTTCCTCCTCAAGTGAGAGTGTACGCCATGACCGAGGATCAGGCGAGAGAAGCTCCTGGTGGCGTGATTGCAGGTATTTGCACGCTTTGCGATTATCCTGCACGTGTTTTATTTGATACAAGAGCATCTCATTCATTCATATCTCATGCATTTGTTGCATCTCACGATATTGAGTGTACCCCGTTGTACGATACTTTGTCGATAGCCATGCCAGCAGGGAAGATTATTTTGTCTGAGAACATTGTGCATAATTGTGTATTGATATATGAGGATAATGTGGTATTTCTGAATTTGATTGTCCTCCCAATGCACGACTTTGATTGTTTTGTTGGCATGGATATCTTGATGGCAAATCGAGCTACTGTTGATTGTTGTCATGGAGTGGTTCGATTTCGACCGATTGATGGACCCAAGTGGAATTTTGATGGCAAGGATTCCCAAGCCAAAATTCCATTGGTATCTTCCTTGGAAATGTCTCGACTTTTGACTAGTGGAGATGAGGATTATCTTATCTACGCTATTGATGTCTCTAAAAAGGGAACCTTCTTTATCTGAGATTCCTGTTACGAGGGAATTCCCGGATGTATTTCCCGATGAGATTCTTGATTTTCCTCCTCATCGAGAAATTGAGTTTAGTATTGATCTTGTACCGGGAACTGCACCTACTTCTAAAGCTCCTTATCGCATGGCACCTCTGGAATTGAAAGAATTGAAAGAACAATTACAGGATCTTCTCGATAAGGGATATATTCGACCGAGTGTATCACCTTGGGGAGCTCCAGTTTTATTTGTTCGAAAGAAAGATGGTACTATGCGAATGTGTATCGATTATAGACAATTGAATCGGGTTACTGTGAAAAACAAGTACCCACTTCCTCGTATTGATGATTTATTTGATCAGCTTCAGAGTACTTCTATATACTCGAAGATTGATCTTCGTTCTGGGTATCATCAAGTACGAGTTCGAGATGAAGATGTACCCAAAACTGCCTTTTCGTACGAGGTATGGCCACTATGAATTCTTGGTTATGCCTTTTGGCCTCACGAATGCTCCTGCTATCTTTATGGATTTAATGAATCGTGTCTTCCGAGATTATCTTGACTGATTCGTTATCGTCTTTATTGATGATATTCTTGTATATTCGAAATCGAAAAAGGAGCATGCTGAACATTTGAGACTGGTACTTCAAACTCTTCGTACTAGTCATTTGTATGCTAAATTGTCCAAATGCGAATTTTGGATGGACAAGGTGGTATTTTTGGGCCACGTCATTTCGAGACATGGCATATCTGTTGATCTTTCGAAGGTCGAAGCTGTATTGAATTGGCCGAGACCTACGAATGTTCCTGAGATCCGTAGCTTCATGGGTTTGGCTGGATATTATCGTCGTTTTATTGAAGGATTTTCGAAAATAGCTAAACCTATTACTCAACTGACACAGAAGAATCAACGATTCATTTGGTCAGATGAATGTGAAGCTAGTTTTCTTGAATTGAAGACGAGATTGACCACAGCACCTGTGCTTACTATTCCCTCAGGTACCGGAGGATTTGTTCTGTGCACAGATGCATCTGGTAAAGGTTTGGGCTGTGTTCTGATACAACATGGCAAAGTGGTTGTTTATGCGTCTCGTCAATTGAAATCTCATGAAACTCGTTATCCTGTTCATGATCTTGAATTGGCCGCCATTGTGTTTGCATTGAAGATTTGGCGCCATTACTTGTATGGAGAAAAGTTTATTATTTATTCGGACCATAAGAGTCTGAAATATCTCTTTTCTCAATCTGATTTGAATATGAGGCAACGCAGGTGGATGGATCTCCTGAAGGATTTTGATTGTGAGATTCAATATCACCCTGGATCGGTGAATGTTACTGCGGATGCCCTTAGTCGGAAAGTTCATGATTCTGTTTTAGCATCTATTTGTGCCGCCAAGGTACATGAAGATATATGTACTTCTGGTTGGACTTTTCACTCGAATTGGAATTCTGTCACTGTCTCAGCATTGCAAATTGAGCCGAACTTGATATCGAAAATAAGAAAGGCCCAACGAAGCGATGCTTAGATCCAAAAGTCGAAAGAGCTTGTATCTGCTGGACATCAGTCTGGATTCCAGATTTCTTCTGATGGTTCTTTACGACTTAATGGTCGGCTGGTAGTCCCTAATGATTCTGATTTAAAATATGCCCTTCTTCGAAAAGCACATTGTAGCAAATACAGTATTCACCCTGGTGGCCGAAAGATGTATTTGACATTGAGACCTCAATTCTGGTGGAAACGTATGAAGGACATTGCTGAGTTTATTTCTAAATGTCTTAGTCTGCCAGCAAGTGAAAGCCGAGAGAATGAAACCGGGGATATTGCTCCATAGTCTCGAAATCCCGAAATGAAATTGGGAACATATTGCTATGGATTTTGTGACTCATTTATCTCGTTCGCCCAAGGGCTGTGATGCTGTTTGGGTCATTATTGATCGGCTTTCGAAATCTGCACATTTTATTCCGTATGAACGGACTTATCCTTATAAAAGAATGGCCCGTTTATACATCGAGAATGTAGTGAGACTGTATGGTGTGCCAGTCTCAATTGTATCTGATCGTGATCCCAGATTTGCTTCTAAATTCTGGGGTAGTTTTCAGGAAGCGATGGGTACGCGTTTGGCTATGAGTACTGCTTATATCATCCTCAAGCTAATGGCCAGACCGGGCGTACGATTCAAACATTAGAGGATATGTTGCGTGCTGTTGTGATGGATTTCAGAATGGGATGGCAAGATGCCTTACCATCGGTTGAATTTTCTTATAATAATAGCTTTCAGACGAGTATCGGTATGGCACCATTTGAAGCTCTATATGGGAGACGATGTATATCACTGTTATTCTGGGATGAGATTGGAGAGAGACAATTGACTGGACCTGAAATGATACAGGAAATGAACGATAAGGTTCAGTTGATTTGGCAGCGGATGAAAGCTGCTCAGGATCGTCAAATGAGTTATGCGAACAAACGAAGACGACCCTTGGAATTCCAGAAAGGTGACAGAGTGTTTTTGAAAATATCTCCCTTTAGAGGCACTGTTTGATTCGGCATGCGAGGGAAATTATCTCCTCGATATGTTGGTCCATACGAGATTCTGGATCGAGTTGGCGATCTTGCTTATCGATTAGCATTGTCACCAGCTCTATCTGCTATTCATGATGTGTTTCATGTTTCTATGTTCAGGAAATATGAACCGAATCCATCACATGTACTTGCACCTGATGAAGTTGAACTTGATCCATCTCTTTCCTATGTTGAACAACATGTTCGCATTATGGATCGAAAGGAAAAGATATTGCGAAATAAATCGATCCCTTTGGTTCGAGTACAATGGACACGACATGGTGTGGAAGAGTCGACGTGGGAATTGGAAAGCAAAATGCGAGATTCGTATCCGCATTTATTTGATACTAGTCCATCTGTTTTATTTTATTCGATGTATTCTGATCCATTTACTGATTTTAGTTTTGATATGTACTATAACTGGTAACATATATATGTTTGCCAATGTTATGTATATAGAGATATTTGAGATTTCGAGTACGAAATCTTTTAAGTGGGGGAGAAATGTAAGGACCGTGTATCATATTATCGTAAATCATATGTGATTATCGATCATTCATGAATTTGATATGTGATTATGCAATTGATGTATATTATGACAATGAAATTGTGAAAATGAATATAGAATATGAATTGACGTTGTAAGAGCTCGATTGGAGAAGTCGGACGCCAATATAGTACAAAATCAAATATTTGTACAGAACGTGTGGCGCCCGGGCGGTAGAAAATGACCGCCCGAGCGGTAACTTTTGACCGCCCGAGCGCGGCACAAATTCAACTCGGGGGCAGAACGTCTTGCGCTCGGGGGCGAGAATTCTACCGCCCGAGCGCGAGAGCGGTGAAGATAAGAATGAGTTTCTTTCCTTTCTTTCTTCACTTGAGTTTGACAGATTACGAGAGACGTGAGAGGAACTTCATTTCTTCCGTCCGAATCGACTTCGAAACGCTGTCTAAACGCGAAACAAATTATATATTTGTGATCTTCGCGTCGAGGGCTTCCGACTGAGGTAATTTTCTTCTGGTTCCAGCAGCTCTAAATATCAAAGTGCTGGAATATCATGTATTTGAAGTTGAATTTACTATATGTAGTAGAATAACCGACAATAAACTCATATTCGAAGTCGGAATTGAATTATGATATGATTATGATTTGATATGAATTTTTGAAGTTTCAAAAGATATTTGAAACTCATATTAATGATTTGGAGTATGTTATTGATGTAGATAAAGTGTAATATCAATATCTTCAGGCTACATCAACTGGAAACGAAGAATTGAGGTATGTTGCGACCGGGTAACATACGACAAGGTATCTGTATTATATGATATATGTTGGATTGATTTGATTGATTGGAATGAGAATACATGTCTATATGCCTTATTTGTTGATTGATATGGCATACTTGACATTGAGATTGAGATATCGATGTATAAAATAAATGTTTTGTTAACACACATCGTTTGATGCATACATCGATACATGACATGCACGTTGAGTTATGATCCTTGGATACCCTGATATGATTTGATTGGATTCTGGGGTTTGTGAACACAATGCTATGTTTGGTATTATATGACCCTTAAAAACATAGACATTTGTGGCCCCGATGATTGGATATGAGATTTGGAATTTGATGGCGCTTTGTCGACGCTATCATACGAGTATCCCTTATTGAGGCCGGTGTGCTAGCTCGAGCATTGATTTGATAGCGATTCGTTTGATTCTGACATGTGCTCAGTGGATGGGCATTTGACCTGATACCTCCACGACATACATGCATTGCATACCATATATCATTGTTTAGATATATGTGATATATATGATGGTTGTTTCATACGCAGCTTTGCTCACCCCCAAGGGGGGCTGTTGTTTTCTTTGTGTGTGGACAATGGCAGGTACTCCAGGATATCAGGAGACCGGAGATGATACTTTTGGAGGGAGTCACAGTTTGAGTTGAGGTTTATGTTTTGTTCCCAGTATATATGTATATATATTTTTATATACCGGGGCATGTCCCGAGGATATGAGTTGTTTGTGTATGATTGGTTTTGAGTTCGTGTGGGCATGTTTATTATGTGAGATGAAATACTATTTTTAGTATTTAAATTATTGAAGAAATATTTTGGGCTCATTATAAAGGAAATTTTAAACTCGTTTTCCGCTGTAATTAGTTAACCTTAATTAAAGTGCATTGTAATAATGATTAGGAGCTAAGGGCCCCACAGAACTAGTCAGCTGGGCTTTTCATCAGTTGAGATCTTCATCAGCTGACCGGGCTTCTGAAGATTTTCTGCTGAACTACCTATCAGCTGGAAAATCAGTTGAACTGGTCTTTTGATATTTCAGTTGAGCTGATTCAGTTAGGGCGATCAGTTAGAACTTTCAGTTTACGTCTCGATAGCTTCAGTTTTGGCTCGATAAATGATCAGTTCGAATCCTTGTTCCAGTTTCTGCACACTTCGGTAAAATCATTAGAAACAAAATAACAAGTTTTGTTAACATCAAAATCAAGATTTCTAACATGAAATGTTCCAACACATTGAATGCAAAATAAAAGACACATAAAATTTTAACGTGGTTCGGTCCAAAAGATCTACGTCCACGGGCCACGCCCAACTATCAAGTGAATCCACTAAATATAAAATGTTATGATTATACGAGAACTTATTCAAATAAAGACTTCATCTTTTCTAATGACATTTATATGACGAACACATTCAGTAGACTTTAAAAGACAAGAAGCACTTACTTCAATACCGCCAACTCGGACTCCCTTTAAAACTCCTTATTGTTCTCTCTCTAGAACGTCACCTTCCTATCCCGAGGAAAGAACCAAGATTCTTTGAATGCGTGTGTACTACTGCCAATTGAAATCCTCGAAATCAGAATGAATGCAATAATACTGACATAAATTCGTCTCACGGCATGTCGCGACATAGAATGAACAATAGACGTTTTTATTTTTAAAAGTCGCATACTACAACCAACTCTCATAGATTTGACAATATAAGCTCATCGGCCTCCCTCGATCAAATATGTTCATGCTTGGCGATCTTCAAAATAAATAAGAATTTCAACATATAGAGCATTATATAATATCCAAGATAGATACAATATTTTCAAATCTTGCACCTTATCTTCTAGGTAATTTCATCCAATATTTTCATGATATCTTCAACAAATCTCAAAAACGTATTTAAGAAAATATTTTCTTCAGTTATCTTCATATCTTCAATATTGAACCAATATTTTTAATTTTTTTTACAAACTAAACGACAAAATTGTCAATAAAATATCATCTAACATGACTTTTTAAGCTACCTAGTTTACATCATAATTGACAGCAAACCATGAAAATCGAAAAGCAAAAAGTCGCTTAATATCTAATCGTTGAAATTGTCCATGGAAACCAATTAATTTCAATTTCTAAACTAAAGCCAGGATTCTTGGG
This sequence comes from Primulina tabacum, assembly GCF_025594145.1. Classification (NCBI taxonomy): domain Eukaryota; kingdom Viridiplantae; phylum Streptophyta; class Magnoliopsida; order Lamiales; family Gesneriaceae; genus Primulina; species Primulina tabacum. Next base: position 26,884,942 of record NC_134550.1, on the reverse strand, counting down.
GCTTTTAGTCACCTATTTATTTAATATTGGTTATACATATAGTGGTGCAATTATTGAAGCTGGGCCATGGTTCGGCCGTAGCTCCCAACTCCATTTGGTAATCTCCGAATTTATGTGATTCTTTTTAAGATAAAGTCATAAAGCTAACCTTTTTAATTAATCTTACTTGTCATGATTATAACATTGACAAAAATTTGTGTGAGACAGTCTCACGAGTCGTATTTTATGATATATATCTCTTATATGGGTCATCCATGAAAAAATATTACTTTTTGTTGTGAATTTCGGTAGAGTTGATCCGTCTCACAGATAAAGATTCGTGAGACCGTCTCACAAGAGACCTATTCATAAACATAAACATAGTAATCCCCCAAAGTGTAAATAAATGTAACTAGACTTTTTCAACGAGTTACTTAAATACACGACCAGAGAGCATGTTGATATCTATTTTCAGGCTACTACACTAGTTCAATAGTTTATCAAATTCGTATCAAAAGGTAGAGTATGTAGGTTTCATCGTCATAAAAAAAATGTCACCCAATTCATGCCTACCCCTATTTAAACATATGCATTTGATATGATTTTTTTTTTTAATTGTGCCCATCTATATCACATGCCTCGTCTTTCGCTGTCTAATTAAACATCGACCAATCATTTTGCTTCTAAGCGAAGATTATCTCATCAATATAAAAGGTGCCCATCTACCTTTGAATATTTGATTTACATAATATAAAAATATGAAATTTATTCTTACGAAAACTTGAATTATTTTTTGGTGAGATAATTATAGATTTTAATGATAACAGTCATTGTCGACGACATAAGTTTAATAATTATACGAAATTAGAAAAGATTTCGAGGATGGTAAAATATTCCATATCTCATTTCCTGATCGTGCTAGAAATAACTAATTTTTAAAATAAGATCATAAATAATAAAAAAAATAAACACAAAAACTTTTGTGAGACAGTCTTATGAATCAATTTTGTGAGACAAATATCTTATTTGAGTCACTCATGAAAAAATATAATTTTTTATGTCAAACATACAACTTATTATTGTAAATATGACCATGGATAACTCATCTCATGAATATATTTTATTTGGGCATCCATGAAAAAATATTATTTTTTATGCTAAAATTATTACTTTTTATTGTGAATATCGGTAGAGTTGATCCAAATTGTAAGATAAATATTCGTGAGACCGTCTCATAAGAGACCTACTCTAGCGAAAAAACGAGACTTTAAAATGTATTGGCATAAGTTGCTAATTTTGGATGGGCTTGAGGTGCAACTTTAGTAGCATGAAGTACTGCACTTGTTTCATTAGCAGTTTTTGAGAACATTAATTTCTTGATATACACGCGTCTCTCTCGCCGGCTGCCGGATGGAGGTAGTTGTTTTACTAGCAAATAATGAATTTTGTAATCATTTCCATAGAACTAACAAAGATTTTGTAAGGATATATTTTTGAAATACAATTTTGTAGCATGCGGTCTGATCATGGTAGAGGTCTGTTGTAATAAGTGTACGTAACATTCACATTAATTACAAAATAAGATATGTTACAGTAGATCGATAATTAAACCTTGTATGTGTTTTTCAAGGTATGGGCTTTTTGAAACTTAGCATTGCTTAAAGTGACTTTGGAGTATGATTTTAATCTTAAGATTTGTCAAAAGCTTCCGATGTTTCTATGTGGATTGCGGGTTTTTTGACTTTACAGTGAAGTAGTATCTCATTGCAGCGAAATGACTAAGATTTAACCACACATGATTTTTAACGTGGATCTCACATAAAATTCATCAAATCTTGACCTTTGATCCTATATAGAGGTAGTAATATTCACTGTATGATCGAATTTCCCGTGGATTGCCTATATTCACTCATCGAAGATGCTCTCTTTCGGGTGAGATTAGAATTAATGTTAATCATATCATGTGCTCCATTTCCCATCATTCTTTAAAGCCGGAGAGGTAAAGTGATGCGCCACCTTTTTTTTTTTCTTATTTCCCATTTCCCTTTTCCTGGAAATTTCAATTATTTTACTAATAAAAAGCTTAAATTGTTAGGTTAAAAAAAAATTCATTCAAATTATTTTTTTAATCAGCAATTTGGAGCATTAATAATTGAACACTGTGACCCTTTCCATTCTAACAATAATACCCCATTTAGTTTTCGTTTCACATCTAAAATAGTTGATTCCGGAAATATATAGGATATAGTATATATGATGGATATATTATAAAAAAGATATTATAGATGATTATTGATATTGTTACCTATTCAAGTTCTGTAAATCTACTATATAAATAGAGGTTTACAATGATGAATAAAGCACACAAAAAATCATTCTCTCTTCTCTATATTCTCTACTATTCACAACACGTTATCAGCACGAGTGCTCTTCAAGGTAAAATTTATAAATAATTCATTCTTATTCTTGTATGATGCTCTTGAAGAAGCACAATATTTAGATTTAATATTGATGCTCCCGAAGCAGCACAAATTATATATTTATATTGATGCTCCCGAAGAAGCACAACATTTAATTTTATGTTGATGCTCCTGAAGTAGCACAACACAACTTTATGTTGAACATATTGATAGATCTATGAATAAAATATAGATGAATAAGATTTATCAATATTCCCGAAGAATCTTGATCTAAAATCATAAAGATCTATCAATATCTATGAATAATATTGATATAAAATATAATGTTATCATATTCCTGAAGAATTTAGATAACTATCATATGTTTCGACAATATTATTGAAGAATATTGATTATAAATGTATTGTTGTTTTGATTTAAGTTTTTTTCATATCTTAGATTGCTTATTTAAGATTTATATTATTTGGATTTTGATGATTTAAATAGTCGCTAAAATATTGTGTGAATACTAGTATTTACTAGTTTTATGATAATTTTTGAGTCATTCGCAACACTATTTTTGATATCAATTGGACCAAAAAAATAATAATAATAATAATAATAATTCTTCACAACCGCACCAGTGGTGTGAGAAATTCTAGGTGTGGGAGTAATTTTTTTTAAGACATAAATTTTATTATAATTTTTTTAAGTCCAAAGTGTTGGATTTTTTCTTTTTCAAGAAATATATGGCTTGTTTACGAAGTTGGGCAGGATTCTGTGATATTTGTTTTACGTATTTAGAATAATTGTGCATAAAAGAGTTTTATTTTTTTCTTTAGTTTATAATGCTACAATTTGTAATTAGTGCAATTTGTAAAAGATACATAAATTATTAATTGAGCACATCTCAATGTACACTGCATCGATGTTAGTTTAACAAATAGAATAACAAATTTTCAAAATTACATAGTAAAAGTAGTAACATGCATAACTTGCTATAATATTTATTTTCAATAATAGTAATGCAATTTTACTCTATTTATGTCATGATTCTAATTATATAATTTTTTTTTTAATTTGCAATGGCGAACATCACCAAACTTGAATTTGAAGCACTTGACTTGACTGGAAAAAATTATTTATCATGGATTTTGGATGCCGAGGTCCACCTTATCTCTATGAATTTAGGAGATACAATAAAAGAAGGAAATGAAATGTCCCAGCAGGACCGTGCAAAGGTACTTATTTTTCTCCGTCATCACCTCAATAATGGGTTGAAAGTCGAATATCTCACTGTGAAAGAGCCACGAGAGCTTTGGAAAAATCTAAAAGAAAGATTTGACCATCAACGAACTGTAATTCTCCCAAGAGCCCGATATGAATGGATGCACCTACGGTTACAAGATTTTAAGTCCGTAAGTGACTATAACTCTGCATTATTCAAGACTAGTTCCACACTGATACTTTGTGGAGAGAAAGTCACTGATCAAGACATGTTAGAAAAAACATTTTCCACTTTTCATGTATCAAACGTGCTCCTGCAGCAGCAATATCATGAACGTGGATTTCAAAGGTACTCTGAACTCATCTCATGCTTACTAGTTGCTGAACAAAACAATGAGTTGCTCATGAAAAATCACCAAATGCGCCCAACTGGATCCACACCATTTCCTGAAGCAAATGGAACTACATTTCCTGAAGAATATGAAATTGCATTTCCTGAAGCGAATGCTAATTCCACTCAAAATCATAACAATGGACATGGACGTGGACGTGGGCGTGGGCGTGGCCAAAGAAGATACTATCAGCAACAAAATGGAAAAAAACATAAAACAAGCCACCAGCAGTGGAATTCCAATAATGAAGAAGCAAAGGAGAAGAGTTCCAAAGTATATGAAGAAAAATCTTATAGATGTGGAATGGAAGGGCATTGGTCTCGTACCTGTCGTACGGCAAAACATCTTGTGGATCTATACCAAAAATCAATCAAAGAAAATGGAAAAATGAAGATAAATTTTGTGAACAATGATGATCCAATTGATATAACTCACTTGGACGTCTCTGATTTCTTTGCTAATCCAGATGAAAATATAGATAATTTGATTGGTGGTAGTGTGTTAAAAAATAATAAGTATTACTTTCTTTGCTCTTGTTCCTACTTTGAATTTCTATTGTTTATTAGGTTATCGTGGTCTTGTTTTTATTTTTATGTTCAGTTCGTGTTTAGGATTTGTCATGGAGGTTTATTTTGTTATTCAATAAATGTTTTCATTATTCAATAAAATATTTCCTTTGAAAGCTTTACACATTATTTATTGAATTTAGCTTATTGAATTATATTTTTATTTTAGATTAACGATGAAATGTCAGGATGAATGCTTAGTGGATAGTGGTACAACACATACCATTCTTCAAAATAAAAGGTATTTTTTAGAGTTAACATTAGCTGAAGATAATGTTACAACAATATCGGGTGCATCAAAAATTATTGAAGGTTATGGAAAGGCAAAAATCATTTTACCAAATAATACAAGCCTATATATTGAAAATGCCTTATATGCGAGCAAATCCATTAGAAATTTGCTTAGCTTTAAAGACATCCGCTGAAATGGATACCATATTGAAACATTAAATGAAAATAATTTCGAATACCTTTGCATAACATCTATTATATCTGGCCAGAAGCAGATAAAAGAAAAATTATGTGCACTTCCTTCTGGAATGTATTTTACAACAATAAAAACAGTCGAAGCAAACATTGTCACAAACCAGAAGTTTGTTGACCAACAGAGCTTCAAATTATGACATGATCGACTTGGTCACCCTGGGGCAACAATGATGCGCAGAATAATAATTAACTCACATGGACACTCTCTAAAGAACCAGAAGATTCTTTTACACAATGATTATCCATGTGTAGCTTGTTCACAAGGCAAACTAATTATAAGACCTTCCCCTACAAAGATTGATGTTGAAATCCCAACCTTCTTGGAGAGAGATCATGGGGATATTTGTGGACCTACACACCCACCATGTGGACCATTTCGATACTTCATGGTATTGATTGATGCGTCTACTAGATGGTCACATGTTAGTTTGCTTTCAACTCAAAATATAGCTTTTGCTAGATTACTTGCGCAAATTATTAAATTACGAGCTCAATTCCCAGATCACTCAATCAAGACAATTCGTCTTGATAATGCTGCTGTATGTCAATAGGGATTTCAGTTGAGCATTCGGTTGCCCATGTCCATACACAAAATGGCTTAACAGAGTCATTTATTAAGCGTTTGCAATTAATTGCTAGACCATTATTGATGAGAACCAAACTTCCATCATCTGTGTGGGGACATGCCATATTACATGCTGCATCATTGATTCGTATAAGGCCAACTAATTATCACCAATACTCACCCTTAAAACTTGCTTATGGTCGAGAGCCTGATGTTTCTCACCTTCGAGTATTTGGTTGTGCAGTACAAGTCCCTCTCCCACCTACACAGTGAACCAAAATGGGCCCACAACGTAGACTTGGGATTTATGTGGGATACGTTTCACCATCTATTATTAGATTTTTGGAACCTTTAACAGGAGATTTGTTTACTGCGAGATTTGCAGATTGCCACTTCGATGAATTGGAATTTCCAAATCTATGAGAAATAAAGTTGTGTCCCGAAGAACAACAAAAGATTTGTTGGAATGAGAAAACACTATCTCATTATGATCCTCGAAATAATCAATGTGAGCAAGAAGTTGAAAGAATCATTCACTTGCAAAGAATTGCAAATCAATTGCCCGATGCTTTTGTTAATACAAAGAATGTGACAAAGTCACATATACATGCAGAGAATACCCCTGTAAAAATTGATGTCCCCGTAGGACCAGCTATTATTCAACCTGCAAATGAATCTAAAATACGCCAGAAGCGTGGTCGACCAATTGGTTCAAAGGATATTGTACCTCGAAAAAGAAAGGTACAAGAGAAAGAAAATTCAAAAGCTCCCGAAGAAGAAATCTTGGATGATATAGTAAGAGGGATCAATGAACCAAACTTGGATAATATTATTCCTGAAGAATCAAATTCTCATGAAAATAATGAGATTTCAATAAATTATATATCATCTCGAAAATTGTGGGATCGAAATAATACAATTGTTGACAATGTCTTTGCCCTAAATGTCGCCCTTGACATCATACATAATGAAGACCCAGAACCACAATCCGTTAAGGATTGTCAACAAAGAGATGATTGGCCAAAGTGGAAGAAGGACATACAAACTGAATTAGACTCACTAGAAAAACATAAAGTGTTTGGACCTGTAGTACAAACACCTGAAAATGTAATCCCAGTAGGATACAGATGGGTTTTTGTACGAAAGAGGAATGAAAATGGTGAAATTGTAAGATACAAGGCCCGACTCGTAGCCCAAGGTTTCTCGCAGAGACCTGGAATTGACTATGAGGAAACATATTCACCTGTGATGGATGTCACTACTTTTCGATTCCTAATCATTTTAGCAGTATCAGAAACTCTTGATATGCGACTTATGGATGTTGTAACTGCTTATCTTTATGGTTCAATTGATAGTGATATATATATGAAAGTGCCTGAAGGATTCAAACTATCGAAAGAAAATGGTGAAGCGCTCAAGGCTATGTTATCAATAAAACTGCATAAATCCTTATATGGATTAAAGCAATCTGGTCGCATGTGGTACAATCGTCTTAGTGAATATTTGTTAAAAGAAGGATACACAAATAATGCTATTTGTCCATGCGCTTTTATAAAAAGAACAGATGAGGGTTTTGCAATTGTGGCAGTATATGTTGATGATCTAAATCTTATTGCCACTCCAGAAGAGCTTACTAAAACTGCCAATTACTTGAAAAATGAGTTTGAGATGAAAGATTTAGGAAAGACAAAATTTTGCCTCGGATTGCAGATTGAACATTTGCAAGAGGGAATATTTGTTCATCAATCATCATATACAGAAAAAATATTAAAGCGCTTTTACATGGACAAGGCACACCCATTAGCATCACCAATGTTTGTTCGATCACTTGATGCTAACAAAGATCCTTTTCGACCACCTGAAAATGGAGAAAAAATCGTTGGTCCAGAAGTACCATATCTAAGTGTCATTGGTGCACTGTCATATCTCGCAAATTGTACTCGCCCAGATATATCATTTTCTGTTAATCTTTTAGCGAGATATAACTCATGTCCAACCCGAAGACATTGGAATGGTGTAAAACACATATTTCGTTAGGGTACAATTGATATGAGATTATTTTATTCGACAAAATCAAAGTCTCCTTTAGTCGGATATGGAAGTCGGTGAAGCAATCCTTAACAGCGACGTCTTCAAATCACTCTGAGATCATTGCAATGCATGAAGCAAGTCGGGAGTGTGTGTGGTTGAGATCTATGACACAACATATTCAAGAATCATGTGGACTCCCAACAGCCAAAGATGACCCAACAGTAATATTCGAAGATAATACTGCTTGCATTGCGCAGTTAAAAGGAGGATACATCAAAGGTGATAGAACAAAGCATATTTCACCAAAGTTTTTCTATACACATGAACTTCAAGAAAATGGTGATATTGACGTCCATCAAATTCGCTCAAGCTACAATGTAGCTGACTTATTTACAAAGGCATTACCAACTTCAACATTCAAGAAATTGGTGCACAAGCTAGGGATGCATCAGTTGAAGGATCTCAAATGATTGAGATCAGAGGGAGTATCTATTGTTGTACTCTTTTTCCTTCGTTCAGATTTTTCCATTGGGTTTTACTGACAAGGTTTTAACGAGGCAGCATTTGAACTCCCACATCTCTTAGAAGTGATTTAATGAGTCGATAATCATCTAAGGGGGAGTATTATAGAAAAGATATTATAGATGATTATTGATATTGTTACCTATTCAAGTTTTGTAAATCTACTCTATAAATAGAGGTCTCCAATGATGAATAAAGCACACAAAAAATCATTCTCTCTTCTCTATATTCTCTACTATTCACAACAGGATATAAAATCCTATAGTTTTATCATTTTACGATTTTGATTAGATTTCTGTTTAAGTTGTGTAACTTCTTATTTTGGATAATTTTAGAAACTTTTCATCACGTCAGAAAAAAATGATTAAAATTGCCAAAATAATTAAAATTATCAATTTAAAAATGATATTTGATAATATAGATGATCAAAATCACAAAAAGAATATAATGCCAAAAAAAAAAAAAAGAAACCCGCTAATTGTATCATGATATGATCATAAAACACGTAAGCAACCATTAATCCAAAAATAAATATAAAAAATTATCATATAAAACATCAGAATATTTAAAAATTACCCCAAAACATTAATATATAAATCTAAATAATAATTTAATTTCTCTGGAAATTAAGAGTCAAACCATTTGGTGGTAATTAATTTGTTTAAAATTTTTTTTATTTGTTTTTATAATTAATTTAGTCACACTCAAATTTAGGAAAATTAATGACTGAGACGTATTTGTTTGGTGAGATGGAAGATAACACTTGGTCGCAGTCACGTATGGTCTATACAATCAACAACTCCAAATTTGGGATATCTATGTCAACACAATTGGCTGTTGTTGTACATGTAATTTATTCTCATTTTCTTTGACATATTATTTCATAAAATAATTTGGATGCTAGGTTTTTTATATTCTCATCTGAATCTCAACTAATACAACGTTCGATCTTATGATTGATATAAGTCGAGTTTCATGCTCCATTTATGTTTAATTTTCGGAAAAATCGATAAGTTGGCTACAATATTTTAGATTAAGTTTAAATCGGGAAATAATCATGTATATTTTCTGTAGTCGAAAATTTCAATTTTGAATTAGAAAATCAAATCAGAATTTTAAATAATAAAAAAATCATAAAACCAGCCCAGAGTATCTCGTGTTCTTATGTATTATGTAAATTGTATTTCATTTATAGAGAAGATTTGTCAATATTTTCCCGATTCATTCTTTGATTTAAAGTTTTAAAAAAAAAGTGGGAAGAAATGAGAGAAACATTTAAAAATAAATTCAAGTTTTTCATCCACTCAAAGAGCAGTTGGAATAAGAACCATCAAGATCGCGAACCTTTCGGCTCTGTAAGAGCTTCGGTTATTTGAATGAGTGATAAATAGACAAGTGAAGAGGGAAGAGCAAACATCAAATTTCCCTCCCCACTCTCCATTTCCTCCTTCCTCCCTTATTTTTCTTCTTTCTTGGATCTTTCCCGGCATTTATTTCTCGCCATTGATGCCAATGGAGCAGATTATATGTTAACAAACACGCACAGAATCATATGCAAGATACGGTTTTGAATGTATCCATGTACGAAAGAATAAAGCCTTTTTGTTCATGAACGTTACAAGATTTTCTTGGAGATTTCTTCTTTTTTTTTTAATCAGTATTTCTTGGTGGGTGTGTTGCTTTTAAGCTGCTGCATTAATGGCGGAAGGGATGTTGCAATTCAATGTATTGTCTGTTGTAAGAGATGTGCTTCAACAACACGGAAAGAGATTGAACGACATTGATTTGGCCTCAAGAAAAGTTCAGGAAGCATGTATGTGATATTGATCGTATACATTCTATTGGGATCATTCTTGATTGTATGCCACACTGTTTCGTCATTTATTGTTTGAGATTGAGATTAATGCCTTGAAATAAAATTTTGATTTTTATTGTGGGTATGGATGTGAAAAAATATTGGAATACTTCAATCTTGGCTCTACATTTCATGTCTTTCTCTAGAAATGTATCTGGATATGTGTTTTCATATTCTTTGCACAAATATTGAAATACTTTAATCTTGGCTCTGCATTTCATGTCATTCTCTACAAATGAATCTGGAAATGGGTTTTCATATTCTTTCGCGTGGGTACGTAATAATCACCATTACAGAGGAATCGGTCGTCTAAATTGTGACACAGACAATGTATTAAAGCACGTTATGCTAGCATCATAGGTTGTAGATTGAACCAATAACACGGACTGAACTTTTCCGCGGTATAGAATGGACAAAAGAAACTGATATTATGAAATATAACTAGATGGTTGTGTTGCAGCATTGAGAAGATATGAAGCAGCCGGATGGATAAGGAAAATGGTGGGGGTAGTTGCAGGGAAAGATTTTCCAGCTGAGCCATCTGAAGAGGAATTTAGAATTGGTTTGCGAAGTGGGATTATGCTCTGCAATGTACTTAACAAGGTCCAGCCTGGTGCTGTGCCGAAGGTAAGGTTCACTGAATTTCTTGATTTCCTCTACCACATTCTAAATAAACTACACATGAAAAATCATGCAAGTGTGTGCTTGCTTCTGTCACTGAAGGTTCCATCCTCGGTTTCAGACTCTCTCCTTAGATAGTGTTTTAATTATTATTGCTTTTATTGTTTGATTTGCTTCTAGGTAGTTGAAGCACCTTCTGATATTGTTGTTATTCCTGATGGCACTGCTCTCTCTGCGTACCAATACTTTGAAAATATTAGGAACTTTCTCGATTCTATTGGGGAATTGGGGATTCCGACTTTTGAAGCCTCAGATTTGGAACAAGTACGTCGATTAACTTTGTAGCGGTTTTATCTTGTTCATAGAAATGGCATAGAAGGAAATGTAATTAATGATTTCTGGATCAATCTTCCAGGGAGGGAAGCCTTCAAGAATCGTGAGTAGTGTACTGGCTCTTAAGTCATACTATGAGTGGAAGCAAGGAGGTGGAAACGGGGTCTGGAAATTTAGCGGAAATTCGAAGCCACCATGTGAAGGGAGGCAATTTATTCGAAAAAATTCTGATCTTTTCATGAATTCAATCTTAAGGAACGCATCTGCTGGGGAGAAGTTGCTTGATGGTTTATCGAGCGACATGGGGGAGTGTTTTGATGAAATGGTTCGTAAGCTTAAACTTCAGTTATCTGCCGCTTGTCAACTGCACAAAAATTTCTCCCATAAATTTGTTTTGCTCTTCAATTTGCAGGAAACCTCCCACTCCTTGCGCTTACTTGTCCGCGAACTTCTTTCTGATAAGAAACAAGAAGATATTCCAGAGGCAAGTATTTACATTAGTTATTGTGAGACAGATTATAAATTAATTAAGTCTTAGAAGGTATGTTGGTTCATTGATAACACACATGATTACAATATCGAGCCAGACATGATTACAAGCTTAAGCCAGATTCATTCTCGACAGTCTAAAAATTTTAAAATCCCAATAAACTCAGTTTACTTGATATCTGTTCTTAGAAATGCAAATGAGAATCATGCTTGGAATTGAGATCTTCTAATTTTCAAGAAAGTTACTTGTAAATTGTTTTAGCACTTTTTTAGTTTGCTAAATACACATATCTACCACCATTTAAATGATTGCCCTTTTTTATTTGACAAGAGTAGCCTCTGGTCTGTATATTTTCTGATTTTAAGTTCTGAGAAAATTCATCTGTTCTCATATACAGATTGTGGAGAATATGTTGGGCAAAGTCATGGAAGAATTTGAGTGTAGATTGGCAAGCCAAAAAGACCATGTAAGAAATATGTTCTTTGACTGTATTCATTGCCTAGTTTTCGATACATTTACTTTCTAGATTCAGACGCACTACACTGAATTATATGTTGCAAAATGAATATGAAGTCATAAAGATGATTTTTGTAAAGATACTGTTACTGTACTACAGGTAATCCATGGTACCAATGAGCCGTTTACTTTACACGCTGATAGTGAGACCGAGGATAGATTACATTGATTTGTGTAACACTTGACCATGCATTTTAAGTCTATTCTAAGACTTACCGTTTTATTCGTTTGTTGTGCAAGACCTCAAATATAATTAAGGACGAGAGGTGGACTGATACTGATGTGAATTCTGGTGAATTAGAAGTGCATGATTCATCTCCGTTAAACTTAGTTAAACAGCAGCAAATATATATACAGGTGATTCATGTTCAATTTGTGAATAGAAAATACATTTTGGTCTTGAGCTTGAGATTTATCACCATTTTTTATTTCATTGTTTTAGAAATTGAAGAGTACCCTTCAGTTTACTAGAGAAGACTTGAAAACTTTGCAAATGAAATATCAAGAAGAAGTGAACAATCTAGGTACAGATCTTGCTTTGGTTACATAAAATTTGAATTGTTTAAGTGGGACATGGGATTTAAGAACTTTTTTTTGTTAATCTTTGTTGATAGGAAAACACCTACAAAGTTTGGCTCATGCAGCTTCTGAATACCAAAGAGTTCTAGATGAAAATCGCAAATTATATAATCAAGTGCAAGACTTGAAAGGTAAAAACTCTAATGGTTGTAATTTTTATGAAAAAACGTGGCAATTATATGTTTCTTGCTCGTGCTTGACAGGCAATATACGGGTTTACTGTCGAGTACGACCTTTTTTGCCTGGGCAACCCCACGGTTTGAGCTCTGTCGAAGATACGAATGATAGGACTATTACATTACTCTCTCCTTCAAAATATGGAAAAGATGTTCGCAAGACATTCACCGCTAACAAAGTTTTTGGTCCATCTGCGAGTCAAGGTCTCTAAGGTCCCTAATAACTTTTTTTTCCCTTTGTACAATACTTAACTTGTCAAGACTCCACTGAGTAGCCGTTTTTCGACCTTTTGTTTCTTCCTTTTCCACAGAAGAAGTGTTTGCAGATACACAACCATTGATTCGATCTGTCCTTGATGGTTATAATGTGTGTATATTTGCTTATGGTCAAACAGGATCTGGGAAAACTTACACAATGGTAAGAAGTTTTATGAACATAAATTAAAACGATAGATGTTAGAAATCCTGAGCTATTGTCTTCAAGAAAGTTATCGCTTACCTCAACTTTAACTATATTTGATCTTTCTTGGTGTCTTTGAAAAGAATACTTATTTATCTGCAGTCAGGACCTGAAGAACTTACAAAAGAAAGCCTAGGCGTCAACTACAGGGCACTGAGCGATTTATTTTTCATCTCTGAACAAAGAAAAGACACCATTTCTTATGAGGTCTCTGTTCAGATGATGGAAATTTACAACGAGCAAGTGAGAGATCTCCTCGCCACGGACGGAATCAATAAGAAATATCCTTTTGAGGATTATTTATAACTTCAAAGTTTTGTTCTTGGCTCATACTTTTTTATTTTCCTCATTTTTCTCTTAACTCGAAAATACATTAGAAATTCGTAACAGCTCTCAAAATGGTATTAACGTACCAAATGCAAATCTTGTACCTGTTACATCAACATCAGATGTCATCAATTTGATGAACCTAGGCCATAAAAACCGTGCTGTTGGCTCTACTGCAATGAATGTGCGTAGTAGTCGTTCTCACAGGTAGAATCATATTTGTCCTATAAATTTTTTGCTGAAATTATTTCCTGTTATTTTGACAAATCTGAAATTACAATGCTTGCAGTTGCCTTACAGTTCATGTTCAAGGAAAAGACCTGACATCGGGTACCATTCTTCGTGGTTGTATGCATTTGGTTGATCTGGCAGGAAGTGAAAGAGCCGACAAATCCGAGGCAGTTGGTGATAGACTAAAGGAGGCTCAACATATCAATCGCTCTCTTTCTGCCTTAGGAGACGTAATATCTGCTCTAGCCCAAAAGAACTCACATGTTCCTTACCGAAATAGTAAACTTACACAGTTGCTTCAAGATTCACTCGGTAAGATACGACATTTCTCGTTCAATGCACAATATGCTTTCCCCATAATTATTCTTTCATTAATTTTTAAGATAACGGCCTGTTTGTTCTTTAGGAGGCCAAGCAAAAACACTGATGTTTGTTCATATCAGTCCGGAGCCTTCTGCTCTCGGAGAAACAATTAGCACTCTAAAATTTTCTGAACGTGTTTCCACTGTTGAACTTGGTGCTGCTAAAGCAAACAAAGAGAGTGCCGATGTCAAGGAACTAAAAGAACAGGTTTTACATGCCCCCTTTGCATTGTTAACTTGTAACAAAAGTATGTGCGACATTTTTTTATCGGTTACAACTTGGCAAACGATAACTTCGCTTCATTTTTCATGTAGATAGCCAGTCTGAAAGCAGCCTTAGCACGGAAAGAAGGTGAATCGGGACGCCTAAATCAAAATTCTAGGCCGAGCACATCCAGAGAGAAAGGGACATAGTGATACTTCATTGACATCAAGAAGGCTAAGCATTGACAGTCAAGACTTGATAAATTCTCCTCCTTGGCCACCTATTAGTAGCCCAGGGTCAATAGAAGAAGAAAAAGCCGTCTCCCATGATTGGGTTGACAAGGCTATGGTTAACAGAGCTGAGAGTTTGAAGTGGTCAAAGAAGATACAGCCTAGATAATGGCTTATCTAGGAGCCAATATGAAACAGCAATCACTGACGAATCTGATGATCTCGAAGCTGCAACTAGTGAGTCTTCGGAGATAGATTACCAATGGCTTCTAAACATGCCTAGGTCCAACAGCTTGCCAAATGTTACGGGTCCGAAAGTCCGGAGACCTAGTCCAAAGCAAACTAAGAGTCCAGAAATACGGTAAATCTTCTTGTTTTGCTTTTTATTTTTCATTGTGCATGAACGCGAGAGTCCCTTGAAATCGTAAATGACCGAAGTGTCAAGACGATTACAAACCACCAACAATTTTGAAAGACACATTGGTCCAGATACTATTGGTTATGTGGGATCATCGAGACCTTTGGTGCCAATAATCATTTCGATTTTTCTCCTTCCAAGACGAGGGCAAAGCCAGCATATCCTCAAAAGATTTGCTGCCTTTAAAGTAATTTCTCAGTCGATATCTTGCATGTAGAAAACTTTCACAGATCGGGCAAAAAGAATGAGTGTGCTAATAACAATGTTTAAAAGAGAATTACAATAATAATGATCTATCTGTTTTAGCATATTTAAACTTTATTTTTGTCAATAGGAGCCTAATTCCACCACCAACTAAGAGAGGTGCAAATGGGATCCATTCACCGTTGCACAAGCATGTGCGACAACCGGTTTCTGTCGATGGGAGGCGAAAAACAGTAAATGGGAAGTGAGCATTGCAGCATGGATGAGAAAAAGGCTCTTGCTGTCGAATGTGGCTGTTTCGAGTTTCTTGCTTTTACGATGAAATATATAACTAGTTAGGTTCTTGCTGACTGAGAGGTGTATGTATGCAAGAAGAATGGCAATTCATAGTTTCTCAATGCCACTTTTCAGATATATAATTTTTCCTTTCTTTTTCCAATTACAGTGGTATTTCTGCTTTTTGGCATCTCCACTGTGAGGTTTTTGTGTTCATATTCTGTTGTGAGTTCTTTTTTTTTTTTTTGGCTTTCCTATTTTTATCTGTTCAATGCACAAGAAATGATTTATAAAGTGAGATTTTTACTCTTCTTTATTTTGATGAAGGAAACTTATTTTAGTGTAGATTATACATAAAGATATTCATTGATATATATATATATATATATGTATGTATATATAGAAGTATAATTTGCCCCCCTAAAATATAATTTTATTTTTGCCTTCTGTAACAACATTTCTGACTCAGTTTTTGAAAAGAGAGGGAAACTAAACAAGTCCTATGCCTTTTTTCGTTTTGTAAATTCATAATGAAAATTTACTTCTTGGAATTTGGGAGTCTCTGATGTCCGACTCCTTAAAACCACGTTTGGATTTGGTGTGTGCACAACGCTATTATTGGATCATGTGGATTTCATGTGAGGTCTATATGATCCAATGACTCTACAATGTACAAGGATCCAAATTCCTTAAAACCACCACTACTGAAAAAATACTCGTGTAAGAAATTCGATTCGAATAATAAAAATTTTATAAAATACAAATTGGTCTTAAAACAATGTTTTAGTTTTTTTTTTTTTAAAGAATTTGTTTTTCTTATTTCGAATTAATCCAATTCAACTAAATATCGAATATGTACGCTTCGATATGAGATCCCAGATTCGAAACTTAATTAAAACAAACTCCTTACATAAAAATGTTATTTACCTTTCAGATGTTCGAAATTGTAAAAATATTTTTAACCGTGCATGTTCGACCTATCAGCATAATTAATCTAGTGGGCATGTAATATTTTAAAGATTTCAATTTTCATAGAAGATTGTTTACTTTATCAAATTTGTTGAGGTGTACATGTTTGTTTGCCATTTGCCTGGTAGTGAAGCTAATTTCAAAATCGTACCTAATTATTTGACAGAAAAATGTCATATTTCATTAATTTTTGTTGCTTGATTGGCGGCCTATTTCCAAATTTTGTACACTATTTGTTTGACGTATTCCCCTATTTCTTTTCAACGTAGTGCCTCCAATTGATCCAAGATAATGTGAGATGAGTCGGCTCATTCCATATTTAAAGTGAAAAATAATATTTATTTTTTTATAAAATAATACATTTTCATGTGATGGATCGAGTCCGGCAAGAGATTTATGTCTCAAAATTGATCTGTGAGATGATTTAACAAGAGATATAAAAAATTTGATAATATCTTCGAGTCCATGTTTTAATAAAGATAATCCAATTTTTGTTGTCCTAGTCTAAGAGCTTTTTAGGTGCTTGCAAATTTCTAGTCAATCAAATGTTAAAAATTATAGGTAGAAGTTGTGAAACATTTCAAATAAACTCTTACAAAAATTATTTAAGAAATATGATAAAATATAAATTTTACGATACTAGATTATATCATCCACATATATATATATATAATCGATCTAAAATCTTAAGAATTTGATCATTATTTGAAAAGTCAATGTTGAATAGTTCAAATCGACCTACTCTAAATAAAATTCTTTTCATGAAAAAGTAGCCAATGAGTGGCAACCATTTAAATGAGTATATATTCAGATACGTTGGTTTCATATAACAAATTGAGTTAATAATTCCCGCGGAGCGAAAAAGAACAGATCACATAGTAATTGCTAAAAAGATCCATGATGTGGATTCACACTTGTGCGTGTCTGAGTGGAATGACATTTGTAAAAAATATTTTCATATCAATCGAATATATTTTTTAGTAACTAAAAGACATTAGCAAAATATGTCTTTTTCTTGAGTTCACATCACGAAAAAAATTGAATTTACTTTGCATAGGTTTTTGAAGCAAGTGATATTGATTTTTCTATTTTTGGTAGCTGAAATTACTTTTAAGACAAAGCAGAAAACAGTTAGTGATGGTCAAAATTAATATTTTTTTTTAAAAAGGTTTTAGCAAATAGGATGCTATCTTTACATGTATATTAGCTTTAAAATTAAATAAACGCCATATTAATAAATTTTCAAAAGAAAAATATCAATGCAGTCCACTAGAGTTTGGTACGTAGTCGGACCTAAATCTTAATATTTTAAAGTATTATTGTTTTCACAAATTATCTATGGGTGTGTGTGATAAAAAACGTAGAAAATGTTGGACAAATGGTAAGTAGTGAATGAAAGAAAGTGAGAGTTGTTCTGCATTGAAAAACGTGTTAAGAATAATATTCTTTATTAGTTTCAAGTTTGAGCCAGGGGTGGGCATAAACCCAAAAAACCGAAAAAACCAATCGAACCGAATAATTTGGTTTAAATGGTTTGGTTTTATCGGTTTTTTGGTCGGTTATGATTTTAAAATTCATGAAATTCGGTTTTTTGGTTCGATTTTCGGTTTTAATTCCCAAAAAACGAAATAATTGAACCAGCCATATTTTTGTTAAGTATATGATTTTTATGTATAATGATGGGCCTATTAAGGTTTAGAAACTTAGTATCATTAACTCTTAATTTTCAATCGATCGTTTTCTCTTCTTTCGTACCACTCACCAGTCGACGTTTTCTTTTCTTTTCTGTTTTGCATATATTTTTTTAATTTTTTCGTAAGATGATTGATGTTTCATTCGAGCTGGTAGCCACCTTGTTATTATTCCTATAACTAAATATTCCGTTGGATTCATGCATTTTCCGTGTTTACATGGTTAATTAGTTATATATATTATTATTATATTCGTATGACATGTTTGTACACAACACAATTTATAATATATAAGATTAAGTCCCACAAATTAAATGTTTGAAAAATACTATGATTTAGATTTTAAAGGCATAAAGTGACGTATAAATTTATTTCTTAACAAATTTTAGCTAACCTGCCGTATAAATTGAAACGAACCGAACCGAACCGAACCGTAATAAAATGGTTTGGTGTTGGACTAGAGATATTCAAAATCGAAAACCAAAAAACCGAACTGTTGTAGAGTAAAATCGGACCAAACCGACTGTTGCCCACCCCTAGTTTGAGCTAAGGGTTTGGGCCCCAAAGGCACCAGAAGTTTTGGAATGGAGAAGACACTGATAAGCTGTGTAATGATAAAACACATACACACGCGGCCTGCCAGCTCTGCCCGTGGTGGTGAGGTGAGGTATCAATCTTTTTGGACAAAAATTATTTGGAAAATAATTTTTTATTTTCGAAATAAAGACTGCACCCATTCAGAAACGGTGTGTCCCTTAGCCTATCACAGAAACAAGTTGTGCCCCTTCTACGCAACTAGTGGACTACTACAGATAATCCCTCCATTGGTATTGCTCACACTCTTTTCTCACATCTTTGTTGCATTCCCTTTTCATTCGCTTTGTGCTTGAAAGTTCTGCATATTTCGTTCGTTGTTATCAAGAGAGGTTGTGCTGCATTCTCTTGATTCGAAGTCGGTGTATCTTAGAGACAATTGTCGTCAACATAGAATATGGTTACATTGGCAATTTCGTCTTGCAGATAAAGGATTTATCCTTGCCTAGACTTACTACTTATTCTTGTTGCACATTATTCCAGTGTCAAATTAAGATCCTGATTAATCAAAGAAATCTAACTCCTAATACAACTGATTGCGAATCCCCTGTTTAATTGTCAGTTCTAATCTTCCCAGTTAAGCGCCAGAAACAGGAAATCCTAATTAGCTATCAGTCATTATGATAGAAAATATGCAGAAATTTACGAAGTAAATGGAACAAAAAGCTTTAAATTCGATAAACTAATGATGATAAACTAGCATTTACAACGGAAATTGAAATAAAAACTTGAATTTGGAACTATGTAATTCAGAGAACTTGTATAATGCTTGGATTTTTTTGGTCATTTGGCCTGCCTTGGTTCGTTGAGTTTTGTTGTCTGCTTCACTTCATCCGAGTTCCCAACTCCCATTAACCAAAACGGCGGGAAGCCTCCATGCAACAACTTTCTCTACTGGGCTTTGACTTATTCTGGTGTGTATCATCTCAGACATTTTATGTTCGATTCAAGGAAGTCAAGTGGATGAATGCAAGGCAAGGATATTGAAAACTCAAGTGTAAAGAGTGGTACTCCGCATTACACTCAAGGGATAATAATTTTACTCCCTAGCGGTTACAAAGTTCAGAGATGCATAAATAAGGGGAATAAATCTGTATTGTTAGTTGTTGCTTCCGCTGGTTATTCTTCTTATCTCATTAAATGTATATGAGAGGTGTGGTGTACTTTCTGAAAGCTTGCGTGATCTTGAGACGAAACTTGTGTGATTGTTACAGATGTATCGTCTTGGGTTGGTTCGAGTGGGAAGGGTAGTTTGGTTATTTGTTTAACCGCGAAAATGGTGGTAAACAAGCCATTCGGTAAGCGAATTGAGTCGTTTTTGAAACATAGGTCATAATATTGAATTTCCAGCAAGCTACTGGATATTTTTGGGTGTTTTTACAGTTTTAAAATCGAGTCGTCTCCTTGAGTTAAAGCTTAAGGTCATTCGGGTAAGTATAACGTTGAATCGTGATAGGTCAGTTCGAGGAAAATCGAAGGCGGTTTGCAACTTCCTAAAACAATTCCATATCATGTTAAATGTTTTTTTGGAATTTTAAAAGTATATGCATGATTTATACTATTTTTAGAAGTTTTAACGTATTTGCACGTATATGCTATTTTTAGCAATCTCGACGTATACGAATTAAATGAACCATTTTTGGGAATTTTAAAGAATATGGAAAGTTATGAATGTTTTCTGAAATATTAAAGTAAAGAAAACTATTTTTGAGAAGTGTGAATTGATCATGACGTAAAAGTAGTAAAGGATCCGTTGAAAACGAGAACAGTGAACTTGCAATGACAAAGGGAGTGAACTGTCGAAAACGGGGACGAGAATCTCAATGATAATGGATCCGTTGAAAAAGTGAACAGTGAAGTTATTTTTATGATAGTCGGTGGGTAAATATACACTCACATGAATAAGTGTACGTAAATATACACTCACATGAATAAAAATTACTTTTACCAAAAATAGTCGGTGTTTGAAAAAAGTGTATGCAAATATACACTCGCATGAATACAAATTACTTTTAATAAAAATAGTGTTTTTCATGCAAACATGAAACCTTAAAAAATATGCAACTTTTTAAACCATGCTTACATATGAACATTTTCCATTTAAAACTATCATTTTTAGGTGAAGTCCGATCCTCGAAAGTGACAACATTTATTCGATTGATCAATCTATAAACCATAGTACTAGGCCGCTTGGTTCAACGTCCACTTCTTGAACGATCCCACCGACTATCATAGAAATAACTTCGAGAAGTCATGCCTCAATGTCTGTGAGTTTTATTGCTTTAAATTTTTGTTATTTTATTATTTATTTAATTGTTTAGATGTACTTGCTGTTATGACGGGCAAAGATAAATGTTAGATGCCTTTTATTTAAAATGCATGTTGGTTTTGTTGTTTGGACGGTGTGTACAATTATGCTTCAGAGACGTGAGGATAATTTAGTTTTTCTGTATCTCGAATTTTGCACTACTTAAAATTAAGTTGAGGCAAATTGAAGTTTGTGATTTAAGACTGCTCGTTTCGAATTCTACATTGTGTAGGAAGAGAATTTCGAAGTGATGTTGTGGGTTGAATTTTTAGAAATCATAAACTTAGGGACTGTATTATAATAATTTAGGGACTTAATTGCAAATTTTCAGAAATATTGAGGGTATTTTGCTATAATTTGAAAATATAGGGCTTAGTTGTATGAATTCGAAAACTTGGAAGGCTAAAATATGAAAATTTGGCACTAAATTTGAGAATTCGAGAATTTTGGGTCTAGATTGTAAATTTTAGGAAAATTATAGGGTCATTTTAGCAATTTTCGAAAGTTAAGGGAGCCTTTTTGCATTAAATTTGATAGGTTGAGGGGCTGGAATGTGATAATTTAGGCTTAATGAATAACCCGAGGAACTTTGGGATCTAGGTTGCAACTTTCTGAAAAATAAAAAAAAGGGTCTATTTGAATGTAGACAGCAAGTAAATTACCAATCAACGATTACATAAGCAATTGTGATTAAGGAAATTAGACAGATATGTAAGTGTGGGGATGTCCTAGAAGAAACGAGAAATATTAGTATTATCGATTTTGGTGAGAAAGTGAGATTCGTCAAATTAATAATTTTTGGGTATCATAGTGGATTATAGAGAATTACAATTGTATTATAGGTGATATAAGTGTATGTCGTGAAACACAAAAGATATAAGTATTAAAAAAATAAGATTTAATCAACAACGACTATTTTTTGGGGAGTTTGTGTTTAGGTTTCTGAATTTTAGTAAGATATTTAAGAGGTCAAATGATTAAAGGAGAAAATAAGTAAATGGAATTCGTTTATATTAGTGTATTAGGCATAAAACCGTGGAAATAATGTTATGAAGGAGTCGAGGAATACAAACTAAGAATATCAGAGTTCTTATAATTTTCGTAAGCTTCAACTTATAGGATTTGAGGAAAATATTATTTGGGAACTATACGAGGTAATTGCGAAATGTGGTAAGCAAGTTAAAAGAAAGAATTTCATTTTGGGTTAACACACCAATTGTTGTGATTTCTACTGTCCGTAAATCTATATCTTGAACTTTGTCGCTAAATCTTATAAAGATGGATTCATTTGTGAAAATTCTTGAAGCTATTAAGAAACAACTCGTAGTATCATAAAATAGTTATTTCTTTTGGGATTATGAATGTAAGGTCTATGAATTTAAATCACGTAACCTGAATGTATGCAATCTAGAGTTTTATTTTTAATTATCTGTTTAACTATTTTTATGCATAATTCATGCATGGTAGAATTTATTTCATGAATTTTTTAAAAATTCATGCATTATGGTTTCTAGATGCATTTCACGCTCGAACGAGCAACAGAGACCGGAGAAATTATCAGGTAAACTATTTTTATTACACGATTAATTTTTATTAATTAATATAAGATGTTTTAAGAGTATTTTTCAAAAATGAGATTTTATTGAGTATTTTTAACCACATGATTTTATTTTTATCGGTATGTAAATTTTATCGCATCAGGGGACTTTTTGAGAGTTCGGCTAATATTTTTAAAATTTTTCCAACACGAAATATTTTTCAGGAGTGTGTTTGGATTTAATGGAATCATTTTTACGTTTATTGGGCTTAAAACCCTTCTAACCCCTTCTTCATTTAAAATTTGGGGCTCATTAGCTAAATTATTTCTATATAATTACCCCACTAACCAAACTCTAACCCTACCACCCTCACACCAGCAGACACCCCTAACTTTCAGAAACTTTTCTTCTCAGTTTCATCACCTCACCAGCTGAGAGGCCTCGGTTTTCTCTTGTTCTTGCAAAGGAAAATTTCTCCCGGGTTCCCTCATCTTGTTCTTGCGCTTCAAACATCAAAGGAACGCTTGTTCTTCTTTGATGCATCATACACACTGATATTATGCGTAAAATTTGTGTAAAATCATGTACAATTTTTGATCATTGCATGTGTACTCTTGATGAGTATTTGTGCATAAACCATGACATTTTTTTATGTTCACTCACGATTTTCTTGTTGTGGCTGCAAAGGGGGCTGTCAAGGGGCATTTCTGAAAGGCTTTATGGTCGAGGGTATGCTTTCAATAGGCTGGAATGAGAGGTGCATGTCATACGCTAAAAGCTGTGTAGATTAGGAAGGTGCTTGGTTCGGTTGAGTAGATCGAAAGAAGGTGAGGAGCCGGCGGTGCAAAGGCCGATCTAAGGCCAAGACGAGACCATGATAGGTCTGAGACATGACTGAGGAGGCCGTGACCGCTGCTGGAGCCACCCTTGAAGTCGGTCGATCGCGATCTAGGGGAGTAGGCCGCGGGTTGTGTTCTCTTGGGAGTTATTGTTCGGGTTCGAGTTGCGGCTTGCATGGTGGTGCAGCCGTGGGTTCAGCAGGTCCAGTGGGAGCCTAGGGTGGTCTAGGTGTGTTGGTTAGGGGCTGGGCCCGTTGGGTGAAGGCTAGGAACGCAACAATGGTGGTTCGGGCGCTAGGGTCTTCTAGAGTCGATAGGTGCAATTTTTCCAGCAACATCAGGGTTGGTTCGAGGAACTTGTGTTGCATATTTTCTTAATTGCTCGCAAGTGCCTGTCAAGTTATAGTAAAATATATTATTGAGTATAAGTGTCGATCCTACGAGGAGTGTGTATATAAACATATATTAATGTTTGTGATTAAAATAGTCTTGAATTTATTTAGAAAAATCAATTTAAGGA
Organism: Primulina tabacum; assembly: GCF_025594145.1. Lineage (NCBI taxonomy): Eukaryota > Viridiplantae > Streptophyta > Magnoliopsida > Lamiales > Gesneriaceae > Primulina > Primulina tabacum. The sequence continues at coordinate 26,861,033 of NC_134550.1, read as the reverse complement.
TTTTGATTTTATGAATGACTAAATTGAAAATGGATTTAAAAATAAATAAATATAGATATATATATATATATATATATATATATATAACACCAAATTTCAGCAAATAACTTTAGCAAATAACAATGAGATAAAAGATCTAGAGGTCCGATTTCACGCAACTATCCACCATGTGTAATTCTTATTAGCTTTGTTATAAAAGTCCTTTTTATTCATTAGCAAAAAATCCTATTATTATCTACTCACTCTTCCAAGTAATAAGTAGATATTTGTTATCTAAAAATGAATTGTGACATTCCCATCAACAATTTACAATTAAATAACACAACAAGCACTAGATTCTCTATAGGCTTCGATAGCATTATAGGCCTTCCGAACTCTATAAATACCATTGATGTATTTGATCTTTTTTTTGTTTATAATTTCCTCTTCCGAGTGATAAATTGTAAACATATAAATCATTCAAAATATGGCCAATAAATTGAAAGCATTAAGATTAGAACAATACAAATGAACAATATAAAGAACTTAAATAACTTAATTTATAACTTCTAACACATGGTTTCTAGTTTTGTTCCATCATTCCTCTAGAATTAAAACTTAGTTCATAATAACAAAATCAAAACAACAAAACATGATTTTAAAATAAGACATAACAAATGAAAAACAAAGGAAAGAAGAACTTAGAACAAGAGTTTGAAGAGCTGATTCCGTTCCCGGAGTTGTACAAAAGATTTCTTCCAAACTTGATGAATTTGATCTTCAATCTAGTAGTAGCCTCCTTCACTCTTTCCTTGGCTCCCCAATACCCTAGATAGTAGCAAATGATCTCTTAATATAGTCCATACAAGATAGAAGTCGTAGCACACAAAAGTCTCAAACTTCCACGCGCAGCACACAAAGTTACAGAATTTCCGGATTCTGCTTTTCGAAGACCGCGGGTGCGGTGAAGAACAGACCGCGGGTGCGATCCTCTTTCTAGTGTATGAGCGCAGGTGCGCTGCCTATTTCAGTGCGGGTGCACTAGCTTACCGCGGGTGCGGTACATGAATAAGCGCGGGTGCGCTGCAGCTACTGTATTTTTTTATCTTTTTGCACTTTTCAATTCAACACTTTTAATACTTCACACTCTTATTCTATACTTCGAAACTATAACAACAAAAATAACAACAAATCAAATAAACTGCTCAAGAATCACATAATTCTAAGTTAAAAACAGGTAATAAAAGTGAAATAAATTACACTTATTAAACTCCCCCAAACTTAGGATTTTGTTAGTCCCGAGCAAAATAAAAACACACAAACAAACAAGTCATGAAATTTTTTTAAAAGAACATGGCCTCAAGATAATTTAACTACATTTTCATGCAATCACAAGTTAAATCAATCCAACCAATTTTTCATCCGGATATAATCATGAAATCGGTTAATTTTCTTAACTTCTAATCTCTTCAACTCATGTTTTAAAACATTCTCAATCAATTTCAATTTTTACAAACACAAATCAAGAGGTCTTTTCCGGTAAATATTGGGTTCAAAGCAATATTCATTCAAGAAAGGAATACCCAATAAATATTTGATGCAATGAGGTGTGTGTAAAATTGATCAAGATTCATACTCAATGGAAGTGTTTATCGATTGTCCATAGGCTAAATCCTCCCAATCCCTCTCCACTAGTATATTGGACAACTATGACTAGGTTAATAGGATTTTCAATGGTTGTAATGTTAGGCCTTGGTTTATAGCTACAAATGAAGATTAGGAATTCAAATAAGGGAGTAAATTGAATTTTTATCTCTTTTGCATATTCTACTTTTTCTTTTATCTCCATTTTTTATTCATTTAATCTCTTTTTCTCCAATTTTTCTCCAACTTCTTTAATGAAACATCATTCATTTTTCTTTTCTTTTGTAGGAGAATATCACTTTCTTTAATCTTTTGAATTCTTACTCCCTTGAGAAGGTAGGAAATAATTGTATAAGTTATTCAAAGGGTTGGTAAATGTGGGCTACTTGAAAGGATATCGAATGAGGGTCTTTTACACATATTAACGTGTGCCATTCGAATTCATATAAGCTACAAAGAGGTGACAAATGATAAAAATTTTATTTGGTAGCTTGAAAGGCTCAATCGATCCAAAAATCATCTAAATCATTCCTAAATCATAGTTTGTCCGTATTTCACCTCGAGTGTTGTTTGGATAGTTCTAGACAAAATCTCAATTCACTAACACAAAGTAGAATCTAATCATCGTGAAAAGTGATGTCTCAATGCATCAACCAAATACATATATATTCAAAAGAAAAGTGCTTGGCTTCCAAAAAATTTCAAGAACACAATTCTTTTCTTATATAGGCTCAAGATGGCTTCAAATGAATATTTATGAACAATATAAATAGGCCCAAATAAAATCAAAGATTGCCTCAATCATATATGTGTTTACAAAAATTTATTTCAATATCAAATGAAAATCGCAGAGTTGTTTAGAATTTATAAGTCTCAAATTACTAAATCTCATGATTGTTCTCTAAATTTTTCAAATTGATTGATGAACATGAATGAAATGCGTTATATTTCTTCTCAACACACAAATTTTTTCATCATTGGCCATTTCAAATAAAAAATTTCATGACTAAGACACTACAAACACACAAGCAAACTCAAAAGTAAATAAAAATACTCAAATAAAATTAACACTACAAACACACAAAATAAAATAAATAACATCTCTCCCCCAAACTTAAATATGTGCATCGTCCTCGATGTAAATGATCATGAAAGTTAGAGGAATACACATACCTCGGACAATGACCGTCAGTGGTCATTGTCATCCTCATCATCTGCTCCTTCTTGTGGTGGGTGGTATTCAGGCGAATCATATGCGGGTGGCCATTGCGGAGGTTGTGGAAATGGATTACCAGATGTGGAAGCTGATGGAAATTGTTGAGCCAAGACAGACGTGAAATCCATCATATAATCCATGAATGTATCGGTCCTTAACCGAAACGCGTCCATGTCTTGGCGTTGTTGGCGCATTTCCTCTTCCAAATAAGTTAATCTATCTCGCACATTTCTTCGTTGCGATTGTGTTCGTTGTTGTTGGGCCTGAGCATGGGCACGTCTTTTAGCAGCTCTTCGGTTGAATTCTCTCTGAGCTTCACGTGTATCTTGTTGATCAGATGTCAGTGACCTATGTGGTTGAATTACCAAAATGACATTTTTTGGTTTCAACAATTCTTCGTTTGCTGCCCAAGTCACTCCCGCATAATGACATAAGTCTGTGATAAGAGAAGGGTGGAGGAGTCCACTAGGAGAGTTACTTTTTGCATAATCTAGCATTGAGTTCTGAAGCAATTGACCTAAATCAATTGTCTTTCCCGTTAAGATGCAAAAAATCAGGATTGCCCTCTCCTTGATGACAGTGGTAGTATGTTCAGTGTGCTTAATCCTAGCCGAAATGAAGGAATACCAATCTTTGGCAACATTTTTCAAATCAGATTTGTCTAGGCTTAAATGAACATCTTCTCTCATTCGCCACTCTGCTCCCTCGATGCAAATAGTCTGAAGAATATCATTATAATCAACTTCATCGTTCCGGTATTGTTCATATTCATCATGCATCATTGGAAGGATACCATACATTGTGTTGATGGTATGCGCATCAAAAGCTACCATCTTGTCTTGCACCAAAACCTTCAAGTGATCATGCTTAACCTTAAGGTTAGTATAAAATTCTCTTACCAAGTAAATAACCGCATCCGGTGGTGGCTTGCCAAACTCCTCCCAATGACTAGCAGTAAGCATGAATCCAATTTCAGTTCGTGCGAAGCTCAAGTCAAAGCCCCTCTCTTTCACAATGCTCTTGTTTAGAATTTTGCCATAGTTTTCCTTCGCTTTCTCGTCCCAAAACTTGTTTGCATCATAATTTGTAGATGATGATGCACCCTTTGATTGTTTCTTTCTTGGAGGACATTTTATCGAACACTTTCAACTCACCAAATTCCCCTTCAATCCAATTCACTAAACTTGATGATTTTTTTACTCCCCCAAACTTATTAATCACAAGAAGTACAAATCAACAATATACACATTAATCCAATCAACAATGTCAAGAATATACTCCACTAAATTTGCTATTTCTTTCATAACCAATGGCACCAAAAATTTCTGAAATTCAAAGCCAATATAGTATGTAATTGCTCATCTTGGTTGTTGAAATGATTCTTGTAAGAACAAAATCGAAGCTCCAATCAATTATTTGTGAAAATTTTCGAGCCCCCTTTCAAACCCTAGGTTGGTGTTGATTTTGTGGAATGAAGATGGATGTTGGATGAAATGATTAAAGGTATGAATGTGTGGAGTGGGAAATGTGTATTTGGGAGAAAAAATTCGAGTATGAAATGTGTTCTTGAGTGAGTATTTCGAAGTGAAGAAGAGGTGGAGTAGAATCGTTCTTCGTTATGTCCAATGTGTGCTTGTTTCAGACTTTAAAAACATCGACCGCGGGTGCGGTCATAAACACACCGCGGGTGCGGTCTTGGCTCTGGAAAATTTTTATTTTTCGATCTTCAGCAACCGCGGGTGCGGTGTAACAGGTAGCGCGGGTGCGGTCTTGGCTCTGGAAAACAGCGCGGGTGCACTAACCAAATGACCGCGGGTGCGCTTGGCCTTCTGGAATTTTTCATTCTTTTGAATCCACAACAACCGCTGGTGCGGTGTTAATTTTACCGCGGGTGCGGTAAGCTCTCGGCCAATCCAATGCAGGTGCGCTCCTGAAAATACCGCAGGTGCGATCTGGCTACTGGAATTTTTAAATTTTAGATTCAATAGCTACTGCGGGTGCGACACATTTCCAGTGCGGGTGCACTCTTTTGAAGTTGTTTTCTCCTCCAATTTTTAGTCGTGAAAAACAACTGAAATTCATAAGATTTGGGAAGATACAAGAACACATTATACCAAAAATGCACAACCTAAAATAATAATACAAGAGTAAAAGCAAAATCACAAACGAAATGTAATAAAGAAATAAAAAAAAAATTTGGGTTGCCTCCCAAAAAGCGCTTGGTTTAACGTCGTCAGCCCGACTATACCAATTTTGTTCATGGTGGTTCGCTCAACCCAATGATGTCGATATTCATTACTTCAGTCCCATAATAAGGCTTAATCCGCTGACCATTCACCTTGAAAGTTCTTCCATCGTTGCATTTTAACTCGATAGCCCCATGAGGGTATACTGTTTCTACAACAAATGGCCCTGACCAACGCGACTTCAACTTACCAGGAAACAACTTCAGACGAGAATTGAATAATAATACTTGTTGCCCCGGTTTGAGCTTCCTTCGAACAATGATTTTGTCATGCCATTCTTAGTCTGCTCTTTGTAGATATTGGCATTCTCATATGCGTCATTTCGGAATTCTTCCATTTCATTTAGTTAGCAATTTTCTGACATCGCCAGATGCTTTTAAGTCAAAGTTCAACTTCTTAATTGCCCAGAATGCTCGGTTCTCCAACTCAAGTGGCAAGTGACATGCTTTTCCAAATACGAGCCTATAGGCAGACATCCCAATAGGTGTTTTGAATGCGGTTCGGTATGCCCATAGTGCATCATCCAACTTGAGTGCCCAATCCTTCCGGTTAATGTTGACTGTCTTCTCCAATATTTGTTTAATTTCCCGGTTGGATATTTCAGTTTGTCCATTCGATTGGGGGTGATACGCCAGTGCCACTTTATGCTTCACACTGTATTTAGCCAAAAGTGAGTTGAAGATGTTATTGCAAAAATGCGTACCTTCGTCACTTATAATGGCTCTCGGTGTTCCAAACCTCGCGAAGATGTTCTTATGCACGAATTTAGCTACAACACGAGCATCATTAGTATTGGTGGCGATTGCTTCCACCCATTTTGAAACATAATCCACAACTAATAAAATATAAGAATTACCAAAAGAAGGGGGAAAAGGTCCCATGAAATCAATGCCCCAAACGTCAAAAAGTTCTACTTCCAAAATATTCGTAAGTGGTAGTTCGTGACGTCTAGAAATGTTTCCTAACCTTTGGCATCTATCACACGATTTTACTAAGGTATAACTTTCTTTAAACAAACTAGGCCAATAGAAACCAAATTGCAATACCTTAGCTGCTGTTTCTGTTGCTCCAAAATGTCCAACATAAGGTGACGAATGACATTGTTCCAGAATTTTGTTTGCATCGTCGCCATCCATGCATCTCCTTATAACTTGGTCAGCACATCTCTTGAATACGTATGGATCATCCCATAGGTAAAACTTTGCATCGTGAATGAATTTATTCTTTTGGTGATAACTCAAATCTAGAGAAAGAGTACCACAAGACAAGAAGTTAGCTATATCAGCAAACCATGGGAGTTTAGAATTTACCTCAAAAAGCTGTTTGTCTGGAAATGCTTCTGTTATGATTCCTTCATCTTTTTTATCTTCAAGTTCGAGTCGTGACAAGTGGTCAGCCACTTGATTTTCACACCCCTTCCTATCTTTCACTTCAAAATCAAATTTTTGGAGCAATAAAATCCACCTTATCAAGAGTGGTTTTGCATCCTTCTTGGCAAAAAGGTATCGAATAGCTGCATGGTCAATGAAAACAATTACCTTTGTGCCGACTAAGTAAGGTCTAAACTTGTCAAATGCAAACACTACTGCAAGCATATCTTTTTCAGTAGTTGTGTAATTTTGCTGTGCAGCATCCATGGTTCGACTTGCATAGTAGATTGATCTAAAAAATTTATCACGCCTTTGGCTCAACATCACACCTACTGCATAATCACTAGCATCGCACATCAATTCGAAGGGCTCCTTCCAATCTGGTACTATCATGATTGGTGCTGTCACCAATGTCTTCTTGATCTTCTCAAATGCCTGCAGACAATCATCATCAAAAATAAAAGTTGATTCTTTTTCAAGCAAATTACACAAAGGTTTAGAAATCTTAGAAAAATCTTTGATAAATCTACGATATAACCCGGCGTGTCCTAAGAAACTCCTTATCCCTTTGATGTTCTTCGGTGGTGGAAGCTTTTCAATTGCAACCACTTTGGCTTTGTCTACCTCTAATATCTTAGAAGACACTTTATGTCCAAGAACAATACCCTCTTGGACCATAAAATGACATTTTTCCCAATTAAGAACTAAGTTCTTTTCTTGACATCTCTGCAAAACAAGGGAAATGTTATGTAAACAGTGATCAAATGAAGAACCAAATACCGAGAAATCATCCATGAAAACTTCCATGATGTCTTCCACCATGTCTGCAAATGTGGCCATCATACACCTCTGAAAAGTAGCAGGTGCATTACATAGTCCAAAAGGCATCCTCCTAAAAGCAAACGTGCCATAGGGGCACGTGAAAGTTGTCTTCTCTTGATCCTCCGGTGCTATAGCAATCTGGTTATAACCTGAATAACCATCTAAAAAACAGGAGTGACAATAACCAGCAAGTCTATCAAGCATTTGATCAATAAAAGGTAATGGAAAATGATCTTTCCGTGTGGCGTTGTTCAACTTCCTATAATCAATACATACTCGCCATCCAGTTACAGTACGAGTAGATATTAGTTCATCATTTTCATTCTTTACCACAGTCATTCCACCCTTCTTAGGCACTACTTGCACAGGAGACACCCAACTGCTGTCAGAAATAGCATATATAACTCCAGCATTTAACAATTTCAACACTTCATTTTTCACTACCTCCTTCATGGCTGGATTTAACCTTCTCTGATGATCCACATAAAGAGCGTATGACTCCTCCATTAAAATCCTATGCATGCATATGGTGGGACTAATCCCCTTGATATCAGAAATCGACCACCCAAATGCAGTTTTAAATTTCCTCAACACTCTCAACAATTTTTCTTTTTCATCTAAAGTAAGAAAGGAAGAGATAATTACCGGATATGTCGATTTCTCACCCAAGAAAGCATAGCAAAGATGACTTGGAAATTCCTTCAAAACAGGGGATGAATGTATAATCTCTGAATACTTTTCTTCATCCAACTTCTCCTTTGCGGCTTCCTTCACCTTTGGCAACTCCTCAAGAGCCAAAAGTTGCTCTCTCAATTCCCAATCATCATCATCAACTCTACCAACAGTACTAGAAAGGCATCTTTCTAATGGATCTTTTACTGTATGACTTATACCAATCTCAGCAACACAAGAGTCAATTATATCAATGCTTTTACAAGTACTCACCTCGTCGTTACCTTTAATAGCCTTATAGATGTTGAATATCACAGCTTCCCCACCAACTCTCAAGGTGAGTTCTCCTTTGTGTACATCTATCAATGCTTTTCCAGTGGCTAAGAAGGGTCGCCCAAAAATCAATGGAGAATCTTGATCTTCCTCCATATCAAGTATTACAAAATCAGCGGGGAAGATAAACTTGTCAACTTTTACCAAAACATCTTCAACAATTCCACGAGGATAGGTGAGTGACCTATCTGCAAGTTGCAAAGTTATAGTGGTTGGTTTTACCTCCCCAAGCTTCAAGTCCCTGTAAATAGAAAATGACATAAGATTAATACTTGCTCCAAGATCACATAAAGCTTTATTAACATGATTACCACCAATAATGCAAGGAATAGTAAAACTCCCTGGATCTTTTAGTTTTTGTGGTAACTTCTTTTGGAGAATGGCGCTACACTCTTCGGTCAATTTCACTGTCTCGAATTCTTGCACTTCCTCTTCTTTGACATCACATTTTTGATGAACTTTGCATAGTTTGGCATTTGCTCTAAAGCATCAGCAAATGGAATGTTGATGTGATTCTTCTTGAAAATTTCCAAAAATTTTGCAAATTGATCATCAATAATCTTCTTCCTAAATCTCTGTGGGTATGGAAGAGTCGGCTTAAATACTGGAGGTTGTTCAACTTCAACTTCAGCTTTGGATCCCTCGGTTTCAACTTCTTCAACTGTCTTCTCGCTTTCCTCATTCTCTTTGGATTTTTCAACCTCAAGTTCTCTTCCACTTCTCAAAGTTACTGCTTTGCATTGCTCCTTTGGATTCACTTCAGTATTACTTGGGAATTGACCTCTATTTTGATCTCTCAATGCATTAGCCAACTGTATAATCTGTGTCTCCAATGATTTCATTGTGGCACCCATATTTCCCATGTGAGTTTCCATGCCATCAAGACGAGATTCAGTCCTAGCCATCCTTTTACTAGATTCAGCAACAAATGTCCCAACTAGATCCTCAAGTGAAGGTTTTCCTTCCCCCTTTGATGTATTGAACCCCGGTGGAGGATTCAACACATTCTTATTATTAGCATATGAAAAATTCTCATGATTTCTCAAACCAGGATGATAAGTGTTAGGGGGAGGGTTACCTCGATATCCTCCGTAGCCACCAAAATTCCTATTGTTAATATAATGAGCCTCATCAGGAATATGTGGTTCTTCAGTAACAACCGATGCATTTTCAACCTCTATTGACTAGCTTTATTTATAGATGCAATTTGAGTTCTTAAAGCTGAAACTTGTGCAGTCAGTGATGTAATAGGATCTATGGCATAAATCCCAGCTGGCTTCTTTACTCCTGACCTCTCAGATGGCCACTGATAACTGTTAATGGTCATCTGTTCAAGCAAATCATATGCTTGATCAGGTGATTTGGCAAATATCGTGCCACCAGCTGCTGCATCCACAGTGCCTCTTGTTTGTCCATTCAAACCATTGTAAAACAATTCAATCTGTACCCAATCTTCAAAACCATGGTTTGGAAACCTCCTCAACAACTCCTTATACCGTTCCCATGCCTCATATAATTGCTCAAAGTCAGTCTGCCTAAAAGTACTTATCTCAATTTTCAACTGTGCAGACTTCGCAGGTGGAAAATATTTAGCAAGGAACTTGGTTGCTAACTCGTGCCATGTAGTGATACTCCCCAAAGGAAGTGATTGGAGCCATCCTCTTGCTTGGTCCCTAAGAGAAAAAGAAAACAAACGCAATCGAATTATATCATCAGAAACACCATTTATTTTTACCGTGTCAGTGATTTCAAGGAATGTTCTGAGATGTAGATGAGGATCTGCGGTAGCTGCTCCCCCAAACTGATTCTGTTGAACCATGTTTATTAATGCAGGCTTGAGTTCAAAGTTGTTTGCATTAATAGTCCCTCGTGCTATTCCTGAATAATGAGTATTTAATACCGGCCTAAAATGATCTCTGATGGGTATTGCAGGGGGTGGATTTTGATTATCTATGTTGTCAGCCATTGCTTGAATCTCTTATCTTCTCGCCTTTCTTAATCTTCTTACAGTTCTTTCGATCTCGGGATCAAAGTTAAGCAAGTCAAGATTTTGCGATCTTCGCATGCACTGTCAAACAAGGATAAGAAACAATTCAATGTTTAATGTAATACAATAAAAACAACTCTAAATTAAAATCAAGACTAATTGGTAACAATACTAATATAAATTTAAAATAAACACTCCCCGGCAACGGCGCCAAAAACTTGTTGCGTATTTTCTTAATTGCTCGCAAGTGCACGACGTCAAGTTATAGTAAAATATATTATTGAGTACAAGTGTCGATCCCACGCGAAGTGTGTATATAAACGTATATTAATGCTTGTGATTAAAATAGTCTTGACTTTATTTAGAAAAATCAATTTAAGGATTTTGATTTTATGAATGACTAAATTGAAAATGGATTTAAAAATAAATAAATATAGATATATATATAACACCAAATTTTAGCAAATAACTTTAGCAAATAACAATGAGATAAAAGATCTAGAGGTCCGATTTCACGCAACTATCCACCATGTGTAATTCTTATTAGCTTTGTTATAAAAGTCCTTTTTATTCATTAGCAAAAAATCCTATTATTATCTACTCCCTCTTCCAAGTAATAAGTAGATATTTGTTATCTAAAAATGAATTGTGACATTCTCATCAACAATTTACAATTAAATAACACAACAAGCACTAGATTCTCTATAGGCTTCGATAGCATTATAGGCCTTCCGAACTCAATAAATACCATTGATGTATTTGATCTTTTTTTTGTTTATAATTTCCTCTTCCGAGTGATAAATTGTAAACATATAAATCATTCAAAATATGGCCAATAAATTGAAAGCATTTAGATTATAACAATACAAATGAACAATATAAAGAACTTAAATAACTTAATTTATAACTTCTAACACATGGTTTCTAGTTTTGTTCCATCATTCCTCTAGAATTAAAACTTAGTTCATAATAACAAAATCAAAACAACAAAACATGGTTTTAAAATAAGACATAACAAATGAAAAACAAAGGAAAGAAGAACTTAGAACAAGAGTTTGAAGAGCTGATTCCGTTCCTGGAGTTGTACAAAAGATTTCTTCCAAACTTGATGAATTTGATCTTCAATCTAGTAGTAGCCTCCTTCACTCTTTCCTTGGCTCCCCAATACCCTAGATAGTAGCAAATGATCTCTTAATATAGTCCATACAAGATAGAAGTCGTAGCACACAAAAGTCTCAAACTTCCACGCGCAGCACACAAAGTTACAGAATTTCCGGATTCTGCTTTTCGAAGACCGCGGGTGCGGTGAAGAACAGACCGCGGGTGCGGTCCTCTTTCTGGTGTATGAGCGCAGGTGCGCTGCCTATTTCAGTGCGGGTGCACTAGCTTACCGCGGGTGCGGTACATGAATAAGCGCGGGTGCGCTGCAGCTACTGTATTTTTTTATCTTTTTGCACTTTTCAATTTAACACTTTTAATACTTCACACTCTTATTCTATACTTCGAAACTATAACAACAAAAATAACAACAAGTCAAATAAACTGCTCAAGAATCACATAATTCTAAGTTAAAAACAGGTAATAAAAGTGAAATAAATTACACTTATCAACTTGTTAGGATGGTCTTCTTGTTTTTAGGGTCTTTTAAATGTCTATAAGGTGCAGTAAGAAGTTAGGAAAATTTCGGTTAAGTTTCGAGTCGATTCGGATTAAAACCTGGACCCTGGTCCAAGTTTTAAAACGAATAGGTTAAGTTGTATAAGGGGCTTGAGTTTACATCAAATAATTCTTTTAAAAATGTTTTGGGATATCTTAAGGAGTTTGGTAAGTTTCGGGTCAATTTTAGAGGTCCAGGGGTAAAACGGTAATTTTTGGGTCTCCAGGGGCAAAATAGTCATTTTTCACCTGGGGTGAGATTTTGGTCATCACAGCGCCCTGAGCACAAATCTAAGATATTTTAAATGTTTATGCATCATGTTTACGATTTATTCACAATTATGATAAATACGGTGCATGCTTGGTTTTAAGGATAAAGATACGTATATGCATGTTTTTATTTAAGTGATGAATATGATGACACATTTTGAAGGAAGTGATTTAGTTGTGACTAACACGATTATATGATTACACGATCACATGTAGTCCGGGACTCAATGGGCGGGTAATGCTGTTGCTGATGATCCTCGCCGCCGAGTACCATGGTTACATGTAGATGGATCCATCGACTAAAATGTTGATACGAAAGTCACAGATAATGAACATAATTCAAATTAAGAAATTTAACACTTAAATGTTGATGCGATGATACATTCTATGATTTTTACCACGTTTTGACAGGACGCGTTTACGTATGCGATATTACTGCAGACATGAAATGTATGTTGATTATGCTATTTTTCACTGCTGTGTGCTATGTATATGTACTTGTTATTCCTGGTACAGGTGTGTTGAGTCTTTAGACTCACTAGGCGTGTGTGATGCAGGTGAGCATTTTGATCAGGTGACGGGAGGTGCCGAAGACTGAGTAGGCAGGCGGGATGTGCAGTGACACGACCCCAGGACCATTATTTTTCCGCATATTGATTCATGTGTTTTGAGAGGAGTTACACATTTTTATATGTTGGTGATATTTCAATTTTTACATGTTTATATTTACGTTGATTTGGATGATGTTGGTTATTTTTAAACTGCGCTACTTTTATTGGCAAATAAATACGATTAGTTTAAATAATATTTTGTAAAGGCTAGCTTTTATTTTAAAAAAAAAATATTTATGCACTTTTAAAACGGTAGACTGTTACAGTTGGTATCAGAGCAAGGGTTGTGTATAGGATTGTGCCACCGCCAGCTTCTGCCGCTTAGTCTTCAAACCTCAAGTCTGTAAGCTTTTATGTTTTAAATGTTTAAAACGATTTACTGTTAACACCTGCATGTTACATGATTTATGCATTATGATGATTTACTGTACATGTTTAACTGCTTTTCTGCTTTAAAGTTTATTATTTTAAAAACTAGATTAATTTCATGATGGGCTACGTTTATAAATTGGACTCTATTCTGATCATGCCTCCCAGACGCGACCCCAGCATTGACAGACATGATGATATTCCAGGAGGTGGCAGAGGCCCACCACCACCACCGCCAGGAGACCCAGCCACCCGAGTTCTAGAGGGTATGGCTAGGCTACAGGAGCAGGTACAGCAGGCTCCTAGGCCTCAAACATATGTTTTTGAGCAGTTCCGTAGGCTCAACCCGAAGGAGTTCGAGGGTACCACCGATTCATTCGCTGCAGAGGGATGGATTAGGTCGCTGGAGTTGCATTTTGACTATCTGCAGATGAGGGATGGAGACCGGGCCAGGTGCGCCATTTATATGCTGAGGGATGATGCGTCTATTTGGTGGGAGGGAGCTACACATGCAGTGGATGTGGCTACTCTCACGTGGGCCAAGTTCAGTGAGATGTTCTTCGGGAATTATTTCCCAGCTGAAGTCAGGGACCGCCTGACGAGAGAGTTCATGAGCATCAGGCAGGGGGATTTATCTGTGGCAGAGTTCATCCGCAAGTTTGAGAGGGGCTGTCATTTTGTGCCCATGATAGTAGGAGATGCCGCCCAGAAGCTGAGGCATTTCCTTGATGGACTGAGACCCACGCTTCGTCAGGACGCCATGTTGATAAGGTTGGCAGGTTATGAGGAGGCCACTTCCTGTGCTTTCCAGGCGGAGCAAGCGCTCCGAGACATAGAATTTGAGATGCAGTGGAAGTGGCATCAGGCCCAGTCCAGTTCTCAGCCACAGAAGAAGCAGTTTACGGGGCCACCGAGACAGCAGGGGCAGCAGAAGCCCCAAGGACAGCATAGAGGGCCAGAACAGCAACGACCACACCAGGCACCAGGGGCTCCTAAGCAGGAGGGAGGACCGCCAAGCAAGCAATGCAACAAATATCACTCTGGAAAATGCATGTGGGGCACCTACAGATACTTCGTATGCAAATAGGAGGGGCACAAGGCTGCATATTGCCCTCAGAACAAGTGTCCCACTATCGGCAGGGCATATGTGATGCATGCCAAGGAGGCGGAAGCCGAACCTGACTTTACTTTGATCAACGGTAAACTTATTGCTTAAGTTTTATATGTTTACCGCCTTGATTGCATGGATTTAATGCTTGTATGAGGATTTACTTTTGGGATTGATAACATAGAGGGAATTAGGATGCATGCTCTGCCTATTTGAGAATAAGAATGTTATTATTTGATTGGGAACAATTTACCGACTAATGATTTTATGGTGTACAAATTGTAAATTTCGAAAAGTTGAGGGACCCCAAAGTGCAATTTTCGAACTTTAAGGGGCCAAATTGCAATTTTTGATGTTATGAAGCTCAATTTCGAAATCTTTGGAGAATGATGTTTGATTAATTCAGTGATTTTTCGAGGATTTTGGGTTAATTACCGATAGGAAATCCCTTAAGTTCAACTCTATTAGATTTGATGGTATGTTTTGTCACAGGGAGGATATACATTGCAGTTGTAGCCACGCATGCATTGCTAGATTCAGGGGCTACGCATTCGTTTATATCCGAATCTTGTATGAAGCGACTAAGAATCATACCAGTAGCGATAGATTCAGGGTTCAGAGTATCGATTCCATCCGGGGATCAGATGTTCTGTTGGGTGCAATAATTGTCCCTGTTTGGTAGAGCGATCAAACCATTGTTCTTGAGCTGGCTATGCGGTTTAAAAGATTTGAGTTGCAACATTACCATCAGCTATAGCTTTTGGTAAAGCTGCAAGCGCTCGGTCCTACAATTGGTATCAGAGCCAAGGTCACGGGTTCGATTCCCATTGATTTCAAGGAGTGCAATTATTGGGAGAGAGATTGTTGGGTGCAATAATTGTTCCTGTTTGGTAGAGCGATTGAACCGTGGTGCTTGAGCTGCTATGCGGTTTAAAAGATTTGAGTTGCACTATTACCACTAGCTATAGCTTTTGGTAAAGGGCAAGCGCTCGGTCCTACATGTTCACATCCTGGATAGTGAGAGGATTGGAGCTTAAATGGCAACAGAAGGCAGTACAAGCAGATATGATAGTACTACCATTGCCATAGTTTGACATCATATTGGGTATGGACTAGCTATAGCTTTTGGTAAAGTGGCAAGCGCTCGGTCCTATATGTTCACATCCTGAATAGTGAGAGAATTGGAGCTTAAATTTCAACTGAGGTCAGTTTCTGTCAGACCTTCCAGTGGAAAGCCATTCGTTTTTGAGGCAGCCAGACACCAGCAGTTCCCACACGTCATTTCCTGCTTATGTGCGAGGAAGCTTATCAAGAAAGGCTTCCAGGCATTCCTAGCCAGCATCATATCAGTGACAGAGCCAGTCAGTCAGAACCTATAGGACATTGATGTAGTCAGGGAGTTCTCCAATGTTTTCCCTGACAATGTTGCAGGCATACCACCAGACAGAGAGGTGGAATTTTTGATTGAGCTCATTCCAGGGACAGTGGCGATATCAAAGGCTCCCTATCGGTTAGCACCTGCAGAGATGAAGGAGCTCAAGGATCAGATTCAGGATCTGGTGGATAAGGGTTTCATTCGCCCTAGTTTTTCTCCATGGGGCGCACCAGTTCTGTTTGTCAAGAAGAAGGATGGCAGCATGCGACTGTGCATTGACTACCGAGAGCTGAACATGGTCAGCAGTTAAGAATAAGTATCTGTTGCCTAGGGTCGAGGACTTATTTGATAAGCTTCAGGGAGCCTCACTGTTCTCCAAGATAGACCTCCGATCTGGATATCATCAGCTGAAAGTGAGGGAGTCAGATGTGCATAAGACAGCTTTCCGGACGTGTTACGGGCACTATGAGTTTTTGGTGATGCCCTTCGGTCTGACGAACGCGCTAGCGATCTTCATGGATCTCATGAATCGCATATTCCACCCATTTTTGGATAAGTTCGTCATAGTTTTTATTTACGATATTCTGATCTATTTGAAGAGCGGGGAGGAGCATAGCCATCATCTGAGAACATTATTGCAAACTCTATAGGATAGACGTCTGTATGCCAAGTTCAGCAAGTGTGAGTTCTGGCTTGACATGGTGGCATTCTTGGGCCACATTGTATCTCAGGATGGCATAGAGGTCGACCTCAGTAAAGTAGAGGGAGTCAGAGATTGGACATTCCGAAGAGCGTGACAGAGATTCGTAGTTTCTTGGGATTGGCAGGTTACTACCAGAAGTTCATCTAGGGCTTCTCTTCTATTGCGGTGCCTATAACCGCCTTGACAAAGAAGAACACCAAGTTTATCTGGGGATCTGAGTGTAAGGAGAGTTTTGACAGACTGAAGCAGGCCTTGACCATAGCACCAGTGCTAGCTATGCTATCAGGACAATGAGAGTTTGTGGTATATACAAATGCATCTAAGATTGGGTTGGGCGCAATTCTGATGCAGAAGGATAGAGTGATAGCTTATGCGTCTAGACAGCTGAAGGTTCACGAGAAGAATTATCCGACTCATGACCTCGAACTAGCAGCAGTGGTATTTACCCTAAAGATCTAGAGACACTATCTGTATGAAGAGAAGTGCAGGATTTTCCCAGATCATAAGAGCCTGAAGTACTTCTTCACACAGAAGGAATTGAACATGCGATAGAGGAGGTGGCTTAAGCTGGTGAAGGATTATGATTGCGACATTAGCTACCATCCGGGTAAGGCTAATGTGGTTGCAGATGCTCTGAGCAGGAAGCACGCAGTGATTGCTCATCTGTCGGTGCAGAGACCACTAGAGCCTGAGATTCAGATATTTGAGCTTGCAGTTTATGCCAGGGGCGAGGCCCTGAATCTTGCTACTCTGACAATACAGCCGAATTTGAGAGACAGAATCCGGACATGGCAGATTTCTGACGAGCAGTTACAGAAGTGGAGACAGAGGAACGAGGCTAAGGGCCAGAGACTGTATACAGTAGTGGATGGCATAGTCAGATATAGAGAATGCCTATGGGTTCCTGACAGTGATTTCCTTCGAGCATATATCTTGAGTAAGGCCCACAGCACCCCGTACTCAATCCATCAAGAGAGTACGAAGATGTATAAGGATCTACAGACTTTGTATTGGTGGCCGGGTATTAAGCGGGATATCTCGTCTCCGAGTGTTTGACTTGTCAGCAGGTTAAGGCAGAGCATCAGAGACCTGCAGGGAAGCTGAGACCACTCCCTATTCCTGAGTGGAAATGGGAGAATATTACTATGGATTTTGTGACAGGGCTTCCGAGGACTACTGGAGGATTCAATGCCATCTGGGTGATTGTTGATCGGCTCACTTAATCAGCTCATTTCTTGCCGATCAGGAAGCCATTAACCATGACTCAGTACGCAGAACTATACATCAGAGAGATAGTCAGACTGCACGGAATTCCAGTGTACATCGTGTCACACAGGGATCCGAGATTCATGTCTGCATTCTGGAAGATTCTTCACCAGGCATTAGGTACGAAGCTACTGTTCAGTACCGCTTTACACCCTCAGACAGACGGTCAGTCAGAGAAGGTGATTCATATTCTGGAGGACCTACTCCGAGCTTGCATGATCGACTTCCAGGGCATCTGGGAGCCGAAGTTACCTCTTGTGGACTTCACATACAACAATTATCAGGCATTGATAGGTATGGATTCATACGAGGCACTGTATGGGAGGAAGTGTAGGTCGCCAGTTTATTGGGATGAGGTAGGTGAGCGAGCAGAGTTAGGTCCGGATATTGTCAGACAGAAAATAGAGTTAGTGGCCAGGATCTGGGACATGATGAGGACTGCACTGAGCCGCCAGAAGAGTTATGCTGATCAAAGGCGACGAGATCTTGAGCTCATAGTAGGGGATCATGTTTTCGTGAAGGTCGCACCGATGAAGGGTGTGATGATATTCGGGAAGAAGGGCAAGCTCAGCCCTATATTCATCGGACCATTCGAGATCCTAGAGAGAGTTGGGACACTTGCGTACAGAGTTGCATTACCGTCGAATCTGGCGGGAGTTCATAATGTGTTCCACGTCTCCATGCTGCGAAAGTACATGTCGAATCCTTCGCATGTGCTTAACTATGAGCCACTTCAGCTGACACGACACTTATCATTCGAGGAGAAACCCACTAAGATTTTGGATAGGCAGGAGAAGAGTCTCCGTAATAAGGTGATCCAAATGGTCAAGGTCAAGTGGTTGAATAATTCTGAGGAGGAGGCTACTTGGGAGACCGAGACTGAGATGAGGAGTCGCTACCCGGAGTTATTTGGTACGTTCTAAATTTCGAGGTACAAAATTTTAATTAAGGGGGGAGAGTTGCAAGGTCCAGGAATTTAAATCACGTAACATGAATGGATGCAATCTAGAATTTTATTTTTAATTATGTGTTTAATTATTTTTATGCATAATTCATGCATGGTAGAATTTATTTCATGAATTTTTAAAAAGTTCATGCATTAGGGTTTCTAGGAGCATTTCACGCTCGAACGAGGAACGAAGACAGGGGAATTCTCAAGAAAACTATTTTTATTACACGATTAATTTTTATTAATTAATATACTATGTTTTAAGGATATTTTTCTAAAATAGGATTTTATTGGGTATTTTTACCCGCAAGATTTTATTTTTATCGGTACGCAAATTTTATCGAATCGGGGACTTTTTGAGGGTTCGGCTAATATTTTCAAAATCTTTCAAACATGAACTATTTTTCGGGAGTGTATTTTGATTTAATGGACCCATTTTTAAGATTATTGGGCTTAAAACCTTTCTAACCCCTTTTTCATTTAAAATTTGGGGCCCATTAGCTAAATTATTTCTATATAATTACCCCATTAACCAAACCTTAACCCTACCACCCTCACACCAGCCGACACCCCTAACTTTCAGAAACTTTTCTTCTCGGTTTCATCACCTCACCAGCTGAGAGGCCTCGGTTTTCTCTTGTTCTTGCAAAGAAAAAAGTCTCCCGGGTTCCCTCGTCTTGTTCTTGCGCTTCAAACATCAAAGGCACGCTTGTTCTTCTTTGGATGCATCATACACGCTGATATTATGCATAAAAATTGTGTAAAAGCATGTACAATTTTTTATCTTTGCATGTGTACTCCTCGGTGTGTATTTGTGCATAAACCATGACATTTTTTTTATGTTCACTCACGATTTTCTTGTTGTGGCTGCAAAGGGTGCTAGTCAAGGGGAATTTTTTAAGGGCTTTATGGTCGAGGGTATGCTGTCAATAGGCTGGAAATGAAAGGTTTATGTTGTAAGCTAAAAGCCTTGTAGATTAGGAAGGTGCTTGGTTCGGTTGAGTAGATCGAAAGAAATGTGAGAAGCCGACGGTGTAAATGCCAATCCAAGGCCTAGACCAGACCATGATAGGTCTGAGACATGGCTGAGGAGGGCAGTGAGCGCTGCTGGAGCCACCCTTGAAGTCGGTCGACCGCGATCTAGGGGAGCAGGCGCGGGTTGTGTTCTCTTGGGAGTTATTGTTCGGGGTCGAGTTGTGGCTTGCATGGGGGTGCAGCCGTGGGTTCAGCAGGTCCAATGGGAGCTTAGCATGGTCTAGGTGTGGTTGGTTAGGGGTGGGCCCATTGGGTGAAGGCTAGGAACACAATCATGGTGGTTCGGGCGCTAGGGTCTTCTAGAGTCGATAGGTGCAATTTTTCCAGCAACTTGCAGAGCTGGTTCGAGGGACTTGTTAGGATGGTATTGTTTTTTTTAGGGTCTTTTAAATGTCTATAAGGTGCGGTAAGAAGTTGGGAAAATTTCGGTTAAGTTTCGAGTCGATTCGGATTAAAACCGAGACCTCGATCCAAGTTTTAAAACGAATCGGTTAAGTTGTATAAGGGGATCGAGTTTACGTCTAAGAATGGTTTTAAAAATGTTTTGCGATATTTTAAGAAGTTTGGTAAGCTTCGGGTCAATTTTAAAGGTCCAGGGGTAAAACTGTAATTTTTGGGTCTCTAGGAGAAAAATGGTCATTTTGCACCCGGGGTGAGATTTTGGTCATGACAGTGCCCTGAGCACAAATCTATGATATTTTAAATGTTTATGCATCATGTTTATGATTTATACGCAATTATGATAAATACGATGCATGCTTGGTTTTAAGGAAAAAGATACGTATATACATGTTTTTATTTAAGTGATGAATATGATGATATGTTTTGAAGGAAGTGATTTATTTGTGACTAACACGATGACACGATGAAACGATGACATGTAGGCCGAGACTCAGTGGGCAGATAATGCTGTCGCTGATGATCCTCGCCGCCGGGTACGACGATTACACGTAGATGGATCCATCGACTGACATGATGATACGAAAGTCACAGCTAATGAACATAATTCTAATTAAGAAATTTAACACGTAAATGCTTGATACGATGATACATGCTATGATTTTTACCACATTTTGACAGGACACGTTTACGTATGCGATTTTACTGCAGACATGAAATGTACAGTTGTTATGCTATTTTTCACTGCTGTGTGCTATGTATATGTACTTGTTATTCCTTGTACAAGTGTGTTGAGTCTTTAGACGGGAGCTGCCGAACACTGAGTAGGCAGGTGGGATATACGGTGACACGACCCAAGGATCATTATTTTTCCGCATATTGATTCATGTATTTTGAGAGGAGTTACAAATTTTTATACGTTGGTGATATTTCGATTTTTACATGTTTACGTTTACGTTGATTTGAATAATGTTGGTTATTTTTAAACTGCGCTACTTTTATTGAAAAATAAATATGATTATTTTAAATGATATTTTGTAATGGCTAGCTTTTATTAAAAAAAAATATCTCGCACTTTTAAAACGGTAGACGTTACAATGAAATTGGGAATCTAAGTTCTAATTGGTGATTACGAGTATAATTGTTACTAGGAGACACTTATTTTAGGACTAATTGGAAATATGTCTTCGGATTATGTAGTAAGTTTTATTAGGTAAATAATTTATGATTCTATGGATGCTAGGTTCTGTGTGACTATGAGATTCATGGGAATAGATGGAACTGAAATTCCATGGATCAATTTGCAGGCTCCAAAATTTGAATTAGTTTGGGTCAATGACTAATCTTGTGAATATTAAGTTTGGATGCTTAAAAATTCCGAACACTTAAATTGGGATATGTAAGATCTTGTATTATCTTGACTACTATAAGTTGAGGAAGGACATTTCCGGGATAAGGAAATTACTTTACCTTTTGAGATAACAATTAGATAACTACCTTACATGAAATAAGTCACCAAACATAGATAAACATCGAGGAAAGAGTAGCATAATAAGTTTTGCAATTATACGATACTAGTAGTAAATTATATTGGAAGATGAATAAAAGTTTTCTTTCCTAGGGTGTTAAGATTTTTCTGAGTATAAGAACATTTAACATAATCTTGAGTTCCGAGATTACATTTAGGTGTATGATTTTATGGCGGTATTTAGAATTAAGTCATAATCTGAAAGGTTGACTCAATAGACATGAATCGTTTAAGTACTTGGAATGCTTGGGATTTAAGAAAACAAATATATATTGATGATGCTGTTAAGGAAAATATGTTTGGCATATACTAGAATGATGTTTTAGTAAGTACCGGTCATTAAGGTGTTTTGTAATCATGGATATTATAGGATGACTATGAATCGAAACTGGGTTTGGCCATAGGAATATATTTTGGAAAATTAAATTATACGATCAGGATTACTAAGATAAAGTCAATCAATTAAAGTAATCTCTGGAAAGATAAAATAACTCAAGTTAGTTTAGGATTTATAATTGATAGAAGGTGTAGAGTTCGTTAAAACTTTGACTTCCTTGAGATCAAGAAATTTGGTATAAATGTATAAAAATGGAGGATGACATATCAGAGTACGTAGCTAAAGCGTGATAAAGTGCAAAATTTAAGCCAAGCGGATTAAGTATGAAGTGAATGAAGGAGCCGAAAACCCTAACACACTAATCACATGCATGCATGAAAATTTATTTGAAATTTATTTAAATGAGTGTTGTAGAAGCATGTTTAATTATTGGCATGATTTAATGGTTATTTAACCGAAAGTTATGATTGTAAACTTTCTACATTAGAATACACGATGTACGACAAAAGATGAGGAAACCGAGGATGATTTTGATAAGGTTTCTATTTTTAGAAACTTGGGAATTAGTAATCTAAATTAGGAAAGCGGCATAATTATTTATAGTAATTGACGAATTTAATCGGTAGCAAACTTTTGCTAGAAAATAAGAAGTGTTAGGTTTACGACAATATAAACGAGTGACACCAAATATTTTTAGATATTGTTGGGACTTTTTATTGGATTAATTATGAGTTTAATTAATTCCTTATTAGGATTATATTAGTAAGGATTTAATTAAAATAATTAGGGTCATTAACTAACCTAAAGCCGACTTAACAACTTAATGAATATATTAAATAAAACCTACCCACCCTACACCACAAAAATCACGTCCCTCACACACTTTTAGCGCGCGCACACACACTAGGATTCTAGAGGTGGCCAAGACATAAAGGAGAGGAAAGAAGGAGATTCGCGTCCTGTTTGTCTTTCATTGCGTCGTCGCTCGTATTCCGTAAGCGTAAGCGTAAGCGATCAATGCATGTTTTTAAACTCTTTTTCAAGCACTATTAAATCCATATTATTGCATGTATTCTGATTTTTTGTGAAAAGTTTACAAAAGTGATTGTTTTAATCTCATGCATGTGTATCTCGTTTCCATTAAGAACCTGCTAATGTTTTGAAAATTGTTGAGGGAAGGATTCAAAATGAGGGTTCCAAGGGCTATTCTAGACATTTAGGAAGAGAATTGAAGGGACAAAAGATAAAACAAGAGCTGCAAGGGGTTGTCCAAACTTGCACACCAAAGACGTGCAGGCCGAGAGGGGAGAAGGGCGCAACTTGGGCTTCATCGGTCAAGGAAGGGTTGCATGATGCCTTAGCCATGGTTTGGAGGGTTTGTTTAGGGTCCTAGGTAGGTCTTGGTTGGGTTTGGATAGGGCCTAGATGAGCTGGTGAAGCACAGCAGCTGTGACTCCTTAGGGCGTGCATGTTGTGTTGTTTTGGTGCGTGGGGATTCTTAGGGGTGAGGGATTGGTTTAAGTGGCTGTTCCAGGGTCTAGGGTCATGCCTTAGGGTCATGGTAAGGGAATACTGAGAGCCAATAGTCTAGCCAATGGCAGCCACAGCCGCTGGAGCAATTGTTCCTCGGCTGAACAATAAGAGCCATACGGCGGGCTTCTATTGTTAAGGGTTTGGAGCGTAGGGCGTCTGGTTTGTGTCCAAAAGGGCCTGCACATGGTCATATTTAGCGTCTATGGAAGGGGAATAGGGCCTGGTTTTGGGTTGTTTCTAGTCATGGTCCGTTTGGGGTCGTAATTTGTCCGAACGTGTCAAAAAACAGGCGAAGTGAGCCTATGTTAACTTGGGCTTGGGGACTTCCAGCAGCTTAAAGTGTGTATAAGGAATTTACTAGCGGTCTTGTCTCGGGTTGGTTCAAGTAGAAGGGTAATTTGGTCCTTTGCTTAACCAAAAACGCAAATACGGTGGTAAACGAGCCATCCAGTAAGCCAATTGAGTCGTTTTTGAAACGTAGGCCCTAAGATTGAATTTCCAGCAAGCTACTGGATATTTTTGGGTGTTTTTAAAGTTTTAAAATCGAGTTTTCTCTTTGAGTCAAAGTTTAAGGTCGTCCGGGTACATATATCATTGAATCGTGAGAGGTTGGTTCGAGGAAAATCGATGGCGGTTTGCAACTTCCTAAAATAATTCTATTTCATGTTAAATGTTATTTTTGGAAGTTTAAAAGTATATGCATGATTTATGCTATTTTTAGAAGTTTTAACGTATTTGTACGTATATGTTATTTTTAGCAATCTCGACGTAGACGAATGAAATGAACCATATTTGGGAATTTTAAAGAATATGGAAAGTTATGAATGTTTTACGAAATGATAAAGTAAGGGAAAATATTTTTGAGGAATTTGAATTGATCGTGACATAAAAGTAGTAAGGCATCCGTTGAAAACGGGAACGGTAAACTTGCAATGACTAAGAGAGTGAAACGTCGAAAACAAGGGTGGGAATCTCAATGATAATGGATCCGTTGAAAAAGTGAACGGTGAAGTTATTTTTATGATAGTTGGTGGGAGCGTGGAAGAAGTGGATGTTGAACCTGGCGGCCTAGTACTATGGTTTATAGATTGATCAATCGAATCAATGTTATCACTTTCGAGGATCAGACTTCATCTAAAAATGAAAATTTTAAATGGAAAATGTTCATTTATAATCATTGTTTAAAAAATTTCATATTTTTGAAGGTTTCATGTTTGCATGAAAAAGACTATTTTTGTTAAAAATAATTTTTATGCATGTGAGTGTATATTTACCTACGTAATATATGAGGTTTGAGTATAATGAGTCATTAGACTCACTAGGCTTGAATGGTTGTAACTGATGACAATGTTGAGTCGTGAAGTGCGGACTATCGAGTCATCTAGGAGGCGCAGTACATGCCCGAGGACATAGAAATTCTGCATATGTTAAAGACTTTTGATGATTTTATGGATTATCGCTTTTATTTATAGATTGTTAATATGCTAGAATTTATTTAGTTTAATTTTAGACTTTTATTGCTTTATTTACTTATTTCACATGAATGATTTTGAATATTATAGAATTCATTTATTTGATTATTTATTCTAGTTTATTTAAGATGAATTAATTATTCATGATTTTAAAAAATAGTGTAAATTAAATGAATTTAGAAGTAGGGTCATTTCACTTATTCTTTTATTAACATCTTGATCAAGAATGTCAGAACTCATTTATGGTTGTACCCATCGGATCATGGTAAGATCTCTAGTAGCATCACCCCACGATCCCTTGGTATAGCTGATAGTGCCGGCAAGAACCTTAATTTATGATTAGCGTACAGTACGGTCCCTTCAACTCATATATCCGAATCGAATCTGCAATCATTTGTATATCGAGAGTTGAATATGTATTCGATAACGTTATGATGTATCTTTGAGTACTTATAATGATATGTTATGGGCAATTGAGGAAATACATTTCCAAAATGCACAGTCTTACTCTGGTCAGAGATTTCTTGCACTATTAACTCATCAGATCATATAGGATATCTTCACCTGTAGGCAAACCGTGAGTCCCTGACTACAATGTATTTGCTCCTATGTATTTTGAAACTACATTCAACCTCGCCATCTGATGACCCTAAATTGAGTCAGTAAACGGATCAAAATATGTGCTAGTACGTAGAGCCTCTACATTGTCTCATATTAAAGGGCTAATGGTGTCAACCATAACCGCAGACTCTTCCATCTGATAAGTGATAACCACGTGGATAGTACGAGGGAGGGTCGTCAGTGAATCATCAAATGATCACTCATTTCTATGAATGGACATCAACATGCCCTTAACAATGAAACATGGTGTTTACATCAAAGATGCAAGTCTCAAGCTCAAGCGACATTTATCTTTATATTAGGTGGCTGATTTGACTAGGAATTTTTTAGAATATATGATACACTTTATAATGAGTTTCATGATCTTACGTTGAGAGGCAGAGCTCATGATACTTTTTATGTAATCAAGGACTTTATCTATGTTGCTTGAATGAGTATACAGATAAAGTAAATGCTACACTTGAATAAAACGTAAAATATTATTAAAATAAATATTGTTTTTACATTAGAGTCAATAAAGTTCAACCCACAAATTGAGTCGCTGGACATCTATTTAAACACCAACACCATGTAATCTCCACTTAAGACATAACCTTGAGCACCCCAGTGGTAGAAAAAGGCCGCCCAGTGTTAGAGTAGATGCCCAGCAAGCCAAATTTTGGCTCGTGTTTTCTTTACTCTAATGTAAAACCATCTTTATTTTAATATATTTTACGATTTCATTCGATTATGGAATTATACTTTATCTGTATACCCATGCAATCTGCAAAGATAAAGTTCTTGAATATACAATATGTACCATGAGGTCTGCGTCGCGACGTAAGATCATGGAACTCATTAGAAATTGTACCATATATTCTAAAGATGTTTCTAATCGATTTAGCAGCCTAAAACAAGGATAAAGGTCGCTCGAGCTTGAGACTAGTATTTGTGATGTAAACGTCATGTTTCATTGGAAATGGTATGGAGATGTCTATTCACAGAGATGGGTGATCATGTGATGATGCGCTGAACAACCTTCCCTCGGACTATCTAAGTGGTTTTCACATATCGAGTGGAATAGTCCGCAGTTATAGTTGTACACAATTAGTCCTTTGACCTGAGACAATGTAGGGGCTATACGTACTAGCATGCACTTTGATCTGTTTACCGACTCCTTCGAGCGTCATCAGGTGGCGAGGTTGGGTGTAGTTTCGAAATACGTAGGAGCAAATGCATTGTAGTCGAGGATTCACCGTTTGCCTACGGGTGAAGATAACTTATGTGATCTGATGAGTTAATAGTGCAAGAAGTCTCTGGCCAGAGCAAGAAGTGTGCTTCAGGGAAAGGTGTTTTCCTAGTTGCACATGTCATACCACTATTAGTACTCAAAGATAAATTGCATTATTATCGAATTCACATGCAACTCTCGATATACCAATTGTTGAAAATTAGATCATGTTGAAGGGACCGTACTGTATGCTAACCATGACTAAAGGTTCTTGCAGGCATTATCAGTGATACATAGGGGATCATGGGGCGATGATACTAGATGATCTTATCATGATCTAATGGGTGCGATCAGAAATGAGTTATGACATTCTTGATAAAGGAGTTGATGAAAATAATGGGGTTAACTAGGGTAAGCCCGAATAAGAATAAATGTTATTCTGAATCACATGGAGATGTGAACCCACGACTAGGCTGTATCCCTGAATCATTGAGGGTCACACAAGTATCAGATTCCGTGTTCTCATTGAGATAGTCAAATTTCAAGGAGTTGAAATTTGACGACTATAGTTTGATGGAGATCAAACAGGAAGCTTATAAAGGAGTTTATGAGCTGATTCTACATTATGGAAAAAATGGAAGTTAGAATGATTGCTAATTAAGAAAGGAGAGCGCAACTACCTGTTTTGTGAAGGAGTTCACTAAAACTGACAGCTGCCCAATATGGTAAATGAAAATTTTGATCTTCAAAATTCATCATTTTTCATTATATGAACAAGATTTGTATCCTTGACACATCGGCGCTCTCGGATCGTCGATCGGGGTTATAATGAGTTGAAATCATCTATTTAGTGAATTGAGAACTTACTGATTAAATTATTGTACTAGTATTAGTGACTACTAACATGTACAAATTCACATATATATTCTAGAGGAGTCTAGAATTAAATTAACATATGAGTTAATTATATAAATTAAATAATGGTTATTTAATTTAATTAATAATGGTTTTAATTGTATTATGAGAACGGGTACTCTACATCGATATAGGGCTTAAGTATATTGTAATAAAAAAAATTGTTCGGGTCCATCATAGTGACAATTTAGAATGATATTTTATGGAAAGGACTCCACAGCAAGAATTCCATTGATATCATCACTTCAGATGTCAATAGTCTTGAGGATGGTGTAGAGCCATTTTTAATTAATGTAATAGATGCAGAAAATCAGTTCTTGACATTTCAGCTGTTCTGATTCGTTGAAGAATTTTCAGACGAGTTTCTGGAGGAGTTATCGGGTCTACCACCTCAGTGGAAAATCAGAAGCTTGTTGCGATAAATAATGGATTGTTTCGTTTTTTCAATATATTTTCTTACAAAACAAGTGTAACTACTTCACATACTAATATATGAAATAGTCATGTCTTTATTTTCAGCCAAATCTCGTCAATCCCTTTATCCGTATCAAATATAATATTTAAAAATTGAACATAATGAACCTATTCAATTTCTGATCACACATTCATCAATATTATCTATACAACCATAACTATATCTTCCTAGAATATGGGCTATGCCATTCAAAAAAATCATGATCAAATCACAGGATATGGTATAGTAAGATTATATATGAAGGATATTCAAAGAAATTATAAGATATAACGGGATAATACCTATTTTCGTCCTTTTCGTTAACCGCTTTTCCCATTTCAGTCCCTCATGATTTTTGACTGCTTAAATAATCCTTCATGTTTTCAAAATATTCCCGAATTGGTCCCTACCGTTATCCTGACGTTAAGATTAACGTTGACTCCTTTACCTTTTACTCCCAAACTCTACAAGAACCCTAATCCCCAAATTAGACGTATGAAGAAAAGGGAAAGACGAACTCGAAGAAAGGGAAGGGCGAACTCGAAGAAACACCACCGATTTCTTTTTGAAATTACAGTTTGGTATATTTGCTAGAGTGGAAGTCGGTAATGGCTAAAAGAAGTATAATGTCTCTTGAATTCACACCGAATTATGGTAATGTTTCTCTTATTTAATGTGCTGAATTTGAGGAAAAATGATTTGAGATTTATCACATTTACTTATGTTACTCTTATGCATTTTAGGCTGGATGCGAGAACCCACTCTTGTTACAATTAAATTGTACTACAATGGTTCAATGGACAGCAATCGCAAGAGGAAAACGTACAAAGGTGGGAGTACTGAATACTTTGATTTTGTGGATATGGATAAGATATGGCTTGATTGAACTCTGGGGTTATGCTGAGCAAGTAGGATGCGTGGAGAAAGATAAGTTCAGATTTTGGCACAAAATGGTAAATATTTGAGCAATGGTAGATATTTGGAAAGTGATGCTGATGTGGTTCAAATTAGGAACCACGTCCCCAAAAACTTTGAAGTGGAAATTTATATTGAACATGATGAATTTGTTTCAATAAATGAGATAGATGCATATGGTGTTTTAGAGAAACAAAAAGAAGTTGAATCGAAAACAAGGGTTGGAATCACTGATGAAGATGAGGCAGAATTTTATGATAGTGAGTTTGATTTCGATGAAGATGATAATATTAGGGGAGAAGGGGGAAATATAGTCATTGATGGTGATATTTCCAATGATTTGTTTGAGAGAATGCAAGGTGATG
Organism: Primulina tabacum; assembly: GCF_025594145.1. Classification (NCBI taxonomy): domain Eukaryota; kingdom Viridiplantae; phylum Streptophyta; class Magnoliopsida; order Lamiales; family Gesneriaceae; genus Primulina; species Primulina tabacum. The sequence goes on along the minus strand of NC_134550.1, from coordinate 26,831,673 downwards.
AAGGAGATTATGATTGTGCAGAAAGTGATGAGTTAGAGAGTGCATTTGATTCTCAAGAGGAAGATTCATAAAAATTCGAAATGTATGCCTACTCTGAAAATCCTGATTTGAAGCTTGGTATGATATTTAATTCAAAAAAAGAGGCAAAGTTTGCTATAGAAAGTCATTGTATCAGACGAGGGATGGTAGTGAACTTTGTCAAGAATGATAAAAGTAGGCTTCGAGGTGTGTGCAAAAATGAAGGATGTGAATGGGTTATTCATGTATCACCAGTGAATAAGGACAGTTGCTGGCAGATAAAGACATTTAAACTTGAGCACAAAAACTGCTATTGGAATGTTAAGAACAAAAACATCAAGTCAAGCTGGTTAGGTGAAACTTTTGTGAGTAAATTGAAATCAAATCCTAAGTTAGGTACCAGAGAGTTCCGAGAAGAGGTTAAATCTAATTTGAATGTATCCCTCACATACAAACAAGCTTATTTGGGTCGGAAAAAAGCATTAAAGCTAGTTGATGGCAGCATAGCGGAACAATTTAGCCAAATAAGAAATTACTGTGCTGAACTAAGAAGGTCCGATGAAGGTGCATCTGTGATTCTGAAACTGACTGATGGAGATAATGCGCCAAGATTTCAGAGGCTGTATGTGTGCTTCTCGACCTATAAACAAGGTTTTAAGGAGTCTTGTAGACCTGTGGTTGGAGTGGATGGATGTTTTTTGAAAACCAATATTGGTGGGCAGTTGTTGACAGCAGTTGGCCTAGATCCAAATAACAACATTTTTCCTATTGCTTATGCATTGGTGGAAGGAGAGACAAAGGATAGTTGGATGTGGTCTCTGCAGTTGTTGAATAACGATATTGGCTTTGAGAATGAAGATGGTTGGACCTTCATGTCTGATAAGCAAAAAGGCTTGATTCCTGCCTTTGAGAATTTGTTTCCAAATGCCGAAAATAGATTTTGTGTTAGGCATCTATACACCAACATGAAACACGATGGTTTCAGAGGTGTGGGGATTAAAAATGCTCTTTGGGCTGCGGCTAGGGCAACAAGAGTTGAAGAGTTCAAAAGGCGGATGGAAGACTTGAAGAAGATCAATCATGATGCCTATATCTGGTTGAGCAAAAAACCTGAACAACACTGGTCCAAGGCATACTTCAGCACAATTCCAAAATGTGATATACTTCTTAACAACATGTGTGAGTGTTTCAACAGCATGATTTTAGATGCAAGAGAAAAACCAATCATTTCAATGTTCGAAACATTAAGAAATTTGTTATGGTAGGTTTCAAACGAACAGAGAAAAGGCCGAGAAATGGGATGGTGTGATGTGTCCAAAAATTAAAGTTGTGTTGGCAAAGAATAGCAAGGAAGCAGCTGTGTTTAGTCCTTTGATGGCTGATGAGACACATTTTCAGATCACAGGATTACACCAGCAGCACTATGTTGACCTGTGTAGGATGACTTGCAGTTGTAGGAAATGGGATTTGACTGGAATTCCATGTGCTCATGCTGTTTGTGCTATTTGGTGTAAGCAAGAGAACCCCGAGGCTTATGTACATCGTTTTTACAGTGTTTTGAAATACAAGCAGTGTTACTCGCGCTCCATCATGCCCATTAATGGACCAGCCATGGGGCCTGAATGTCAGTTAACTCCTCCATTACCACCAATCTATAAAGAAAAAGTTGGTAGGCCAGCTAAGTTGAGAAGGCGACAACCTGATGAAGTTCCTGCTTAAAGACAATCAAAGTTGAAAGGTGTGAAACGAAACAACAAGTGTCGGACATGTGGTGGGTTTGGACACAATCAAAGGAGTTGCAATATAACTAAAGCAAGTGGTTTAGATAAGCCAACACAAGAAAACAATGAAATGGACAGAGGTCAAATTCAAACACCGCAAAATTACAATGAAATGGATATAGGTGATGTTCTGGAGTTACTTTTATGATATTGAAGTTTCGTATTTTAATTTTTATCTAAATAATATTGAGCATTTAATAGGTGACATTGAATCTGCACCACAAACATGCAATGAAGCCGAGTTTGTTGCGACTGGACAAGGCAACACAACGTCAGATGAAAGCGAAAGATTCATTTCCAATAAAACTGTTGAACGTGCTGAAGCAACATTCAAAAAAAGGAAAAAATTACAGGTTATAAACTACTTGTTGTGTATTTATGTTTATTTTAAGTGACAATAATTTATGTAAAAGTTTTTGGATTTAAATGTTTACTTTCAGGTAGTATGACAACGAGCAAGTGGAGTAACAATTACTGGCAGCTCTAACAGGATTTCATCAGTTAATGTAAGTGCAAATAAACCTTTTACATTTATTTTCGTGAGTTGGATATGTTTGAGTTTATTTATCTTTTTTTCAGGTCGATAAAGTACTCAACAAACAAACACATGTTATTGTGAAAGGCGGAAGGAACTTCGTAACTGTGTCTAGTTTGAGAGCTTCATTGGATGATCAAAGGAAAAAAACACCGACAGAATCAAATGGATCTCGTTCAATGAAAGATGCCGCAAAGGAAAAGGGTACTGGATCATCATCAAAATCTTGAAAGCACTGGATCATCATCAAAATCTAGGATGGTTTTGGAACAAGTGGTTGATGACATGTTATCTTGTTTTATTGGATTCTACATTTTATGGAAGTAGTGGTTGTGGATATGTTATTTATTTTTTGTTGGATTTTAATGGTTGTGGAAGTAAATGTTGTAATTTTGAAAATCTCTTCATTTTAATGGTGCTGGTATTTGAATTGGGAAATCTCTTAATGGTGTTGGTTGTGCTGATCCAGCATTTTAATGGTGCTGGTTGTGCTGGCATTTGAATTGACACTGCTATTCGTAATAGTGCTGGTACTCATACATCTAAAATTTGGACACAAATAATTAACAATCACAGTTGCAAACACAAGATGAATATTATACATCTTACTCAAGTCATTGTTGAAGACAGATTGTTGCATTGTTAATTCAAATCCCATAATACATAAAAGAAACTTCAGTGTTTACACAAGAGCAGGATAATCGAAAATGATACAAACACATGCATCACTAGCTGTGCCTCACTAGCTGTGCCACCAACAGAAGCAACAACAACTCTATTTATCTTCACCAAGGTGTAGAGACTGTAGTATTTTTTGAGCTCTTTAGACAACTCTTCCATTTTCAATGCATTTTTTCGATTCACACGTTCTAATTCCATTTGAGCCTCCACTAAGTGGGCTATTCTTTCATACTCTTTCGGTTTTCCGCTCGAACTTGCATCACATGTTGAACTTGAACATTTTGCCTCGTAAGAGTTAAAAGTAGCAGCTCCACCAGATTGTTTTTTCATGTACTCATCAAAAGATTTCAGTGCCTCTTCTCTACTCCAATAGGATTTGTGAGAAGCTCCACTGTATTTATTCACTTGAAGTTGAGCCTCCTCCCAATTCTCGTAAACACCGGGTTTTCGTCCAACAAATACAACATATGTTTTCCTCTACATTAAATAAGAAATTTCAAAAGTAAAAAAAAAATTCATAAAGTAAACATGAAAATCACGTAAGCAAATCACAGAGAAAGTTACACAATACAAACTAAATTTGTAATAAAATAATAATGCTACTACTCTGTTCAAAAATTTTGATAAATCACCTTCGAAATTAGAAAAATATCCTAACAAATATCCTAAAATTTTTGATAAACCACCTTCGAGTTGGTCTCCATCATTATCCTAAAAATTTACCAAAATATTGATAAACCACCTTCGAAATTTAAATTCGAAAATGTTGAGATACAATATATACATACATATTCCATTTCAAAATTACATAAAAGTTCACAAAATACGAATGCTACGAACATAATAATCGAGAAGCTACAACAAAATCATGGAAAATAATTAAAAGCCTTTACCATGGCAGATGTTGTAATGGAATCAATGAATCTGAAATTGCTACATTTTCTTCGAGTTCGACATTCCCTTTCCTTCCATCGTTTCATTTGGGGATTAGGGTTCTTGTACAGGTGGGGGAGTAATTTTGAAAAGAAATACTCGACTGACTGCCTTATGTGAGTGGCACGTGATATGAGTCAACGTTAATCTTAACGTCAGGATAACGGTAGGGACCAATTCGGGAATATTTTGAAAACATGAAGGATTATTTAAGTAGTCAAAAATCATGAGAGACTGAAATGAGAAAAGCGGTTAACGAAAAGGACGAAAATGGGTATTAACCCAGATATAACATATCCTCAACATGCAAATTTAACAAAATTAAACACAAAAAAGGTCCAACCAAATCCTACACGATATACCAAAATATCCGCACTGATATACATATGAAAATAATACAATTAACTAACTTTCAAACCAAGTCAATCAAGCAAATGCCCATATAACTGCGCGTGTGTGTGTTTATATATATTGTGTGTATCAAATAAATAGTATTTTTTTAGAACTTTTTTCACGGTTCTTCGAGGTAGTGATCTACATATGCTGCAGTTCCCCACATTGGATGCAAATCATGGAATTCCAAAATATAGGTGGTCCATGCCATATCTATGGATCGGGGATTTATGTCGGAGTTCAATTTCCCGAAGCCAAGACGTAGCGGCAGTTAATTTTTTTTAAGAAACTTTATTTTGACAATAGAATGTTTAAAGTTTATTACCTTTGCGTTCTAAACTTTCGACACAAAATTATTACGAGATTAGAGGAGATAGTTTTTCTTGTAAGTCCCTACGAATGATTTACTGGATGTTGTCGTTCTTCAATCTCAAAATAAGTCCACGATTGAAAAATGCACTCCTCGTATAGATTGCACGAGAGATATAGACGAAATTTGCACGTTGAAAATTATCGCAAGAATTTTGAAACTCCGGAGACGGTGCGACGACTGGACAATGGCAGACCTAGTGGTGGAAGGGAAAACTCGGCCGTGGGTTAGCTCCAAGAGATGGTGGTCAAGTATTGTAGTTGTGAGGAGAGAAAGAACGGATAATCTAATGCAATATTTTTTTGTTTTGTATGTTATCAACTTTTGATAACTAACAAGGATCATACTTGATTCGAATACATGGAATCTATCTCGAACTGTATGGCTTCAAGTCATTTGGGATAATCATGGCCTTCTTCAAAAAGTATGTTCATCCTCATATGTGGTCTTGAAATCCTTTCAGTTCTCCTAGGAATGTGTACTATTTCGACTAGCCGTTGGGACGTGGGGTTCTACTATTTCAGGGGCGGGTATTTCTCGAATCTCTTTGAGTTCTATCATCCTAATTTTTCTATCTAATAGAAACTCATTCTCCAAGAAGGTGGTATTTTTAGAAACAAACACTTTCGTTTCGTTGGGATTATAAATTTAATATCCAACAGAGTTCTTTGAATATCTGACAAAGTAGTACAAAATAAATATACTATCTAATTTGCCTCACACTACTTGCTTCACATAAGCAGAACATCCCCATATTATAATATAAGAATACATAAGAGGTTTTCCTATCCATATCTCATATGGTATTTTATCAAATTCTTTGTTTGGACGTTATTCAATAACATTGCCACAGTCTCAAGCGCAAACCCCAAAGGATGGCAGAATTAAATTCAGTTAATCCCATAATAGATCAAATCATTTGTATCAATTTTCAATTACGAAGTTCTAACAAAAATTCAACTGTGGTGTGGCTTAAGGAGTACATTGCGAGAGAATCTAATTCTTTTTAATATAATCTTAGAATTCAGTACTCAAGCATCCTTCAGCCCGATCAGATCAAAGTGTTTTAATTATTTTTCCTAATTGTTTTATATTTCAGCTCTGAATTATTTGATCTTTTCAAAAGTTTCAGTGTAGAGCCCAAAATCAGTACACGTAAACCCATGTATTTATTAAATTATTATTTAATTTCAAAATGATTTTAACGATGTATGATTTATGATTTACATTATTTTAAATTATTACATGTTTATTTGATGCACGTTAAAACGTCTTCTTGAGTTTTATGTTTCAGACGAATATTCGATGCAAGATCGAGGAAAAAAAACCGGTGACGATTTAGGTGGTTAATGAATATTGTGGTATTTTATTTCAAGTCAAGAAATTGGTATTTTAAATGATTTATGAAATTTTAAGCATTATAAAGTCTAATTTAATTTATTAGGTGATTTTAAGATTTTAAACTTTCAAAAAAAATACTAATAAGAATAGTTGGGGGATTTTAAATCCTGAAAAATTTGTCACTTGTGTATTTTATTTAAATTAGGGGTTCTAGTAATTTAGTGGAGGATTAATATTTTATTTATCATGTTAATTAGTTATTAATATTTTTATTAATCTAATTAACCACCCCTAATTAACTCGCTAATCACACACACCTACACGCTATACACACACACGGCGCACATACCTTGCATTCTCTCTCTTTTTTTTTGAAGAACTAGGGATTCTTAGAGTTCTCCAGCAGGCACCCTTCCTATTCGATTTCTATCAGCAGCCTCACGTTTATTTAGCAAGAAGAATCGTGCCACAAGTCGTCCCGGTCGTTTTGTGAGTTTAAAACATCAAGGCATGTATAATCTTTCATTTTTCTGCATTGATCTTGTCATAGTTAATATTTTGATGCATATTGTGTGTAAAAATTCATTTATGTTATGCAAAGTTGGAGCAATAATGTTTGAAACGATTTTTGAACAGTTTTAGATCTCAAAAACCGAATCTGATGTCATTTCAAATCCTGTGAATTTTAAAACTTTCAGCATATAAAACGTATTAATTTTTTATATCTTTGATTTGACAATAAATTAGGAATTTTCGGATGAGAAACGAGTGAGTTGTGATCATTATCGTGTGACTGCTCAAATTGTGATGCTATCAAAATGTGTTCTTCAGGTTTTCTTGAGTTTATTGGTTGCAGGCTTCGTTGGGAACCGTCGGGTGGTCACTGCGGCGTCTAGGTTTGTCGTGTGTTGTGATTAGATGCTTTTTGGTGTTTCGTTCGGGTCAGTAAGGGTTTGGTTACAATTGAAGTCGTAGGGAAGAGAATGTGTAGAAGATGACTTCTTGGGGTTTGGTTCACGCAAGATTAGCGTCGCAGCGCTGCAACGCCAGGGCTTCGCGCCGTGGTGCTGGGGTGTAGTGCCTAGGCGCTTAACCAGTGCTGCAGCACTACACTTCGGGCACCTAGGCGCTGGTTCAGGGATTGAAGGGCTGTAGGTTTAGGTGCTATTGCCTCGTTTGGGTATTAGTACGTAGTTATGGTCAAGCTTGATGAGGGTTAGACTAGCTGTTATGAATCTCGAATGGGAATTGTTGAATTATGGTTTAAAAGAGGTCCATGTCTTCCATTACTTGGGAAATGTTCATACTCCATATCAGGATTATTTCGTGGATTGATGTCATGGTTTAGTATGATGATTTCAAGTCTCGAGTGGTCTAGAAAGTCCTAAATTATTTGAATTGCTTCTGTAGTGTTCACGATTGGTACAGTTAAGTTATGGTATTTAAGTTGTATGAATAATGTATTAGTATGTGCAGCAGTAGCCAAGCGAGATTCAACGAAACCCTCAACGCTATGTAAGTATGTTTGACGTGTAAAAAGAAAATGTTTTATGTTTTTTGAGGTATGCGAATTGTCTTGTTACCAATTATGTTACGAGTTTGGAAGCCGGAGAACGTGTCCAGGGACTTCTCCACCATGGTAAAGCATGACTGGTTTTTTATCAGGATTGGGAAGCGGTAAAGCATGAATAGAGACCAATCCACCCGGTAAAGCATGACCGATGATCTTATGTATGTGGGAGTGGACGTTTGGTTGAAACTTTTGACAAGTTGAAGCAAGCTTTGATCTCAGCACCAGTATTATCAATGCCATTTGGGCAAGGAGAGTATGTTCTGTATACCAACACTTAAAAACTTGGTTTGGGAGCAGTTCTAATGCAAAATGGCCGAGTTATAGCTTATGCTTCGAGACAGTTGAAAGTGTATGAGAAGAATTACCCCACACATGATCTTGAGCTCGCAGCAGTCGTTTTTACATTAAATATTTGGAGACATTACTTGTATGGGGAGAAGTGTAAGATTTTCCCCGACCATAAAAGTTTGAAATACTTCTTCACACAAAAGGAGTTGAACATGATTCAAAGAAGATGGTTGAAATTAGTAAAGGACTACGACTGTGACATTAGCTATCATCCGGGAAAAGCTAATGTAGTAGCGGACGCATTTTGTAGAAAGAACATTATTAATCAATTATCACTTCAGCGACCATTGCAATCCGAGATTCAGCTGTTTGAGCTAGCAGTATATGCTAGGGGCGAGGCCCCTAATCTTGCCACCATGACAATACAGTCGACTTTGAGAGATAGAATCTGTGAGGGGCAGTCTACTGATGAGCAATTGCAAAAGTAGAGAGTGAGATGAAGCCAAGGGCAGGAAGTTGTATTCTGAGGTGGATGGTATAGTTCGTTATCGAGATCGACTATGGGTTCCTAGTGTCGATTCTTTGAGGGAGGTCATCTTGAAGGAAGCCCATGACATGCCATATTCCATTCATCCTGGAAGCACGAAGATGTAAAACGATCTTCAATTATTGTATTTGTAACCGGACATGAAACGAGACATCCTACATTTTGTGTCCGAGCGCTTGAGATGTCAACAAGTTGAAGCCGAGCATCAGAGGCCAGCGGGAAAATTTAAGCCACTTCCTCTTCCCGACTGGAAATGGGAAAATATCATTATGGACTTTTTTGTGGGATTGCCGAGGACTATTAAAGGGTTTAATGCTGTATGGGTTATAGTTGATCGTCTTACAAAATCAGTGCATTTTCTACCTATCAAGACGAAATTCACCATGACACAGTATGCTGAGTTATATATTCGAAAGATAGTTCGTCTGCATGGGATTCCTGTATCTATTGTTTCTGACAGAGATCTGAGATTCACACCGTCTTTCTGGAAGAGTCTTCATGCATCAATGGGGACTAAATTTTTATTTAGTACAGCATGCCATCCTCAAACCGATGGTCAGTTTGAAAGAGTTATTCAAATTTTGGAGGATCTACTTCGAGCTTGTGTCATTGATTTTCAAGGAATTTGGAAACCGAAGTTGCCATTAGAGGAGTTTACCTATAATAATAGCTATCAATCATCAATAGGGATGGATCCTTATTTGGAAGGAAGTGTAGATCACTCATTCATTGGGACAAGGTTGGTGAGAGGCGAGAATTTGGTCCGGACTTGATCAAGCAAACAACGGAGCTAGTAGTTAAAATTCGAGATAGAATGAAGACTACACAAAGCCGACAAGCGACGAAAAGAGCTAGATTTTGCAGTAGGCGACCACGTTTTTGTGAAAATAGAACCTATGAATGGTATTATGAGATTTGGCAAGAAATACAAACTTAATCCAAGATTCATAGGGCCATTAGAGATTTTGGAGAGGATTGGAACACTAGCCTATAGAGTGACATTGCCACCAATGCTATCCAGAGTACACAATGTATTCCACATATCAATGCTGCGAAAGTACAAGTCAAACCCTTCACATGTACTAAATCATGAACCACTGCAATTGACTCCAAACATGACTTATGAAGAAAGACCTATAAAAATCTTGGCTAGGCAAGAAAGAAGACTATGAAACAAAGTCATACCAATGATCAAAGTCAAATAGCTAAATCACTCAGAGGAAGAAGCTAATTGGGAAACCGAGAGGGACACGAGGAGTTGCTACTCGGATTTATTCGGTAAGTTCTAATTTCGAGGACGGAATTTTATTTAAGGGAGGGAGGAATTGTAAGGTCCAAAAATAAGACGACGTAATCCAACTACTTACAAATATAGGGAAAATGACTAATTAAATGATTTTAATTTCTTAAATTAATTATGTTTCATATGTTTATATGGTTATGAAGTAGTTTTCAACTTGAATGCATAAAATTTTATTTTCGAAGTTCAAGATGCAATCAAGGAACGGAGACCGAGGGCTGAAAAATGGAAAATAATTTTCATTAAATATTTGTTTTTAATTATTTAAAACAAGGTTGATACTTTATGATATTTTTAAAAATAAGGAGTTTTGAGTTGATTTTATACGCCGAGATGTAATTTTTAACGATATTCGATTTTCTACGAAATTATGAACTTTTTGACAACTCGGCTAATAATTTTACGAACTTTCCTAAACGAAATATTTTAAATATGCACTAATGGGCTTAATGGGCCTATTGTACCATGTTAATGGGCCTATGCTTGTACTTGATAATTAACAAATTATTTAAAGCCTAAAACCCTCCCCATTATTTCATAACACACGCCCCCATCCCCTAATCAACAAGGACTCTCCCCTCCCCTCAAGAACAGACACACATACGAGTAGTTCTTCAAGGAAAGCCACTGTTTTTTGCAATGGAAATTCAGCCAATTTTCTACGTCGTCGTTCTTCGCATTGCCAACACGTTTTCGTGCGTTATATACGCAAAGGCATGCCATACACCTTTATTTTCTCATATATCACACCCTATTACGTGTTTGATTATCGTTTGCATGAAAAACATGATTCACTTATGATTATTTTCGTTTTTATGCATTAACAAGTGAATAATTCATAATTTCGTGTTCCAAAACTTAAAATATTATTGCATGAAGGGGCTGCCATGTTAGAGGGACTTGAGTACACAATTTTTCAGCATGTTATGAGTCACATGAGTCACAGTTAAAGGCTGCACACGAATTGGTATAAGATTGAACGAAAATTATTGCTTGATGGCACAGGGGTTCTGCTAAGGGGTATTTCACCGAGGGCTTGGCCAAGGCTGGGCTGGGGCTCGGAGGGGGTCATGGTTAGGGGGCGGGAAGAGTCCTAGCCCTGCTAGGACCCGCGGATGGTCGAGTGGGAAGATCCCATGATCTCATGGACTCTCCCCAAGCAAATATGGTGCGACCGCGAGGGGCGGCTGCAAGGATGGATCAGGCATGGGCATGGTGGTCTAGACTAGAGCTAAGGGTTGTCCAGGTTAGTCAAGAGTGTTCGGGCTTGGGAGATGGCTCAGGCGAGGAGTCCTAGTGAAGGGAAAAGAGTCCTAGCGATAGTAGGGAACTCGCGCAGCTCTCGCTTCGTGCAGGGGGTTGCAGCATGGGTTAGGTTGGGTCTAGTGGGTCCAGGAGGGTTCCTAGAGGGGCTGGGGAATGGCTGGCTTAGGGTGGCTCGGGCTCGGCTCGAGGAAATCGTAAGATGGTTCGAAGGTGGCTAGGAACAGTTCGACTAATTGGTTTTAATGGCTAAGGGTTGAACTGTGGGTCCACGGGGGTGGCTCATTGCTCACAAGGGTAAATTAGGTAATAAAAATTTTATGTTTAAAAGTTGAGAATTTAATATTAAAGTTTGAAAATAATTCGGAATTAAAATACTCTACGAATTAATAATTACACAATAAAATCAAAAGCCATGAATTTAAGCTAAATAAAAATATCAAAAATTTTATTTAAGCTTAAATAATTATTTGGGATGGTCTAGTGTCAACAAAAGTAAGAATGAGTTAAAATCATGAAATTTTACGTCTAGGGGTAAAACGATCATTTTACACCTGAAAAATAGTAAACATCATGACAGTACCCAGAATGATGTAAAATATGTTAATATGTTTATTTTAAACGTATTTGGAATTTTATGATGAAAAAATTGAAGGAAGTGACGTAATTGTGACTAATACGATGATACGATGACACGATGATATGTAAGGCCAAGGCTTAGTTGATGGGTGAGGGTGTCACTGATGTCTCCGGCGCCCAGTACTGTGGTAATACGGAGATGGATCCATCGACCTTCAGCTAATACGAAAGTCACAATTAACAATCTGAATTCAACGAAAAGGAAAACTTATACGTATTTGATGAAATGGAATATATTTATGATAAAAAGAAAATGTTTATGTTTATGAATCTTCATGAAATGTTATCTTACGTAAAAGTATTTTCACTGTTGGATGTGATTGTATACGTGTTACTCGTTGTTATGGTTATGGTTTGCTGAGTAAATAGACTCATTAGGTGTGATCGATACAGGTGAACATGATGTTGATGTTGTTGAGGGGCTTGAGAGTTGATCTTACTGGACTGAAGGTGCACATAACCCGAGGACCAATGTTAGTTTTCCACAATTATGAATTAAATTTTATGTTATAGATTTTTATGAATTTTATGATTGATTTTGAGTGGTTTTTGAGAGGTTGTTAGAGTTAGCTTCATTTTGAAATATTGCTGAGTTTATGTTTGGTAAAACATTTTACGATTTTATGTTTTGAATTAAATTATTTTGAATTTACAATTAATAGTTGGTTGATTTGTTTTTAAAATAGTGCAAAATTATTGTAAAAATATATGTATAGGTACAAGGGTCTTCATCCGAAATATGTTAGGAAAAAAAAATTTAGTACTTTTTAAGAAAAACGAGTAGTTGACGTTACAGATTAAGTTCATCGCGGTGATATTCACTTTTATGGAACTACATAATGCAGACAGAGTCAGATGTGCCACTTTTTTGCTCACAGGGGACGCTAGATTGTGGTGGGAGAGCGCTGTTAGAGTTGGTGCCCTTCGAGCCAAGTGTTGGCCGAGGGTTCATGTTGAAACTCTATGTATAAACAATCTTTATTTTAATGATATTTTAAATTATTGTTTTGTAACATCTTTATCTATATACCCATGCTAGTGGCATAGATAAAGTCCTTGAATATACAAATAGTAGAAAGAATATGATATGCTCATGTGATGAGTATCATGAAACTCATATTTGGAACACTGTATATTCTAAACAGTTCCTAGTCGATTCAGCAGCTGCTAAGAAGGCTATAAGACGCTCGAGTTTGAGACTAGTATCTGCGATGTGAGTACCATGTTTCATTGGTAGGGGACATTGTGATGTTCGAGCATGCAGATAGGTGCTCCTTGTAGAGTGCACTGAACAACCCTCCATAAAGGACTTTCCAAGTGGTTCTCATTTATCGAGTGGAAACGTCCTAGTTTATGGTTGTACACCATTAGTCCTTATGACCTGGGACAACATTGAGACTCTATATGCTAGCATTGCACTTTGACTTGTTTACCGACTCATATGGGGTCATCAGGACGCAAGGTTGGGTGTTTTGTCGAAACATATAGGAGTTGATGCATTGTAGTCGGGGATTCACCGCTCACATTCGGGTATGGATATCCTATGTGTATGTAGTTTGAAATCTCTGATCAGAGTGTTGGTGGTAATTTTGAAAGGGGTTTTCATAGATTACACCATCGATGCAACTACGACGTGACACATAGTATCGATTCTTTGATAGCTCTCGATATATCAATAGTTGTCGAATCGATCGGTATATTTGATATGAAGGGACCGTACTGTACGTTAACCATAATTGAAAAGTTCTTGCATGCACTATCATTTGATACCTAGGGAATCATGTAAGCGATGCTGCTAGGCGTTTAACATGATTGGTTAGTTACTATCAGACTTGAGTTCTGACGTTCTTATTATCAAGGAGTTGATAATTAAGAATGGAGCAATTGGGGTATGCTCATATAAGGACATGTTTAGTCCCGAATCACATTAAGATGTGAACCCATGGCTAGTTGTATCAATGAACAATTGAGGACCACACAAGTGCTACTTTCTAGATCCCGTTCAGAAGAAAAATATTTCAATGTGTTGAACGACTTATAAATGAGTTTATAAGTGCCTAACAAAAATAGAAGTATGACTTTTATACGAGGATTATGGGGAATGTGACTTTTAATTTGTGGAAGCGTAACTAAATAAAAAGTTGGCCAAATAAATAATGTATTTGAAAATTGTGATTTTCATAAATATTATTATGGAGTAAATTAAATTAATTCAAGTGTTGAATTAATTAAACAAATAGTGGACCTAGTAGAGTCCAAATATTTAAATTAATTCAAGTGTTGAATTATTTAGATAACATTGGGCCTCGTAGAGCCCAATTAGAAATAATTATTCAACCAGTTGGCTTGAGTAAAATCAAGTAAATTTTAAATGGTCTCAAATGTGTTAGAGATATTTAAATAAAAGTCCATGAGTCTTTTAATTGGTACAAGCCCATATAGAATTGCATGATTGGGAGGTAAAGGTTTGGAGGCAAATTTTTCTTTAAACAAGGCATGACATGCACATGCTACTTTTTACTTTTTCATAAACCAAGAAAGTTTCCTCCCCTTCTCTCCTTCACCCTCTTGGCCAAAATTTCTAAGCAAATTCTCCTTCGTTTTTGCTTCTTCAATTGTTGAAGATTGCATACTCATATCAAAGAAAAATCCTCTAATTTTTCTAGTGCAAAATTAGAGGGGATCTTTCTTGTTGATGGTGGGCTTAATTTTTGAGCAATGATTGCTCAAGGAAGCTTGTAGATTGGGTCAATCATTCAAGAGCTTAGTTGTTTGACAACTAAGTTGGAGCCATCTTCAATCCTTTGTGATTGATAGGTAAAAATTTCTAAAACACCCTATATATGACATTTTGTGTTTTATGTTATTTGCTACGCATCATAGTGAGGTGTTCGAATTTTTTTCTTTTAAGATTTGATTTTTGAAAGTTCCATTGCGCATACGGGCACCGTAACCGATCCCCTTTCAAGTGGTATCATGAGCTATGGTTACTATTTTGGGTAGCAAATACATAATATTATATTGAGGTCAATTTCTAACCACATGAGATAATCGTTACGACAAATTGAAGGCCGTTTTTGAGGGAACACATGGCGACCGTCCATTAAGGTTCAATATCGATGGGTAAGGCTTGACACGTAAAGATGAACGACGTCATATTATTGGGTCCTAATCAAACGTGAGACAAAAGTTTACGTAGAGGGTTGTATGGAGATGAAATTGGAAACTACCTTTTAGGAATTATGATTGACTGATATTTTTCGGGATCATAATTTGCTAATTGGACATTACGTACCTACTGAGGAAAGGAGTTTCCCGTTTTCACTAGAGGGTAGTGAAAGATGTCAAAAAAGTGGGAGCGAAAATTTATGAAGTAAAAGTCCATACTTTATATCTTACTAAATATTTTTAAATAGTCATTAACATTTATTTGTTTTACTTTTCAGTTCAAATTTTGACAATGTCTTCGATTCACAATCCGCTATCTGCAATACTCAAAAAACACGTTTTAACTGGACCTAATTACCTCAATTGGCTAAGAAATCTAAAAATCGTCTTGAATTCGGAAAGGATAGCATATACACTTACTGAGTCGCCCCTTGTTGAGGCTCCGACTAGCTGAACTCCTGAGGAATTGCAGACTTACAAGGATTGGTGTGACCATGACTTGTGAGCTAAGTGATATATGCAGGTTTCTATGAATGATGAGCTGCAGAGGTGTTTTGAGGATGCACAGAATGCTGCTGACATTCATTTGCATCTCAAGGAGCTCTTTGGTGAGCAGACTCGACCTCTTAGGCATGCTACCGTCAAGGAGCTGATCACTTTATGCATGCTAGATGGAGCCTCGGTCCATGAGCATGGCCTAAAGATGATTGGGCTTGTGGACAAGCTCGTTGGCATGGATCTTATGTTGCCTTCGGAGTTGACCACCGACGTGTTTCTCTTGTCACTGCCTAGCTCATTTGATCCTTTTGTGGTGAATTTCAACATGAACAAGCTAGAGCCTACCCTTGAGGACTTGATGAACATGCTTGTTACGTTTGAGTCCACCATCAAGAAAGAGAAGCCGGTTCTTTATGTGGGTTCTTCATCTGGTACGAAGACTGGTCCACCTGAGAAGGGAAAGAAGCGTTCTATCCAACGTCCCGAGAAGAATGTGCCCTTGAAGAGGAAAGCTCCGAATCCCGTTGTGGCAGCCACACCAGTAAAGGCTGACATAGACTACTGATATCTGTCATCACTGCAAGAAGCCTGGACATTGGAGGCGTAACTGCAGAAAATATCTTGCCCAAGAAGGTTCTGGAAACGGTATGTTCTATATTGAATTAAACATTTCAATTAACTCTACTTCTTGGATATTGGATACCGGCTGTGGCTCACATCTCTGTAATGATTTGCAGGTGATGGGAAAAAGTAGGAGACTAAGGGAAGGTGAGACCTTCTTGAGGATGTGCAATGGCGCAAGAGTTGCTGCCAAGGTTATTGGAGATGTTTACTTGCTTTTGAACAATGATTTTAAGTTAATTTTAAGAGATGTTTTGTTGTACCTGATTTGGTGAAAAAAATTGTTTCCATTTCTAGGCTTGATAAAGATGAATATTCTTGTTTATTTAGCAAATGTGTTTGCAACATTTACAAGAATGAATGTTTGATTGGTACTGTAGAACTTGAAAATGAACTCTATAACTTAAAATTGAAAGATATTCCATTAAACAATCTCCAAGCAATAACAACAACAAACAAGCGAAAATAAGTTGCTCTAAATTCGACACAATTATGGCATGCTCGATTAGGACATATTTCCCTAAGAAGGATGAACAAGCTAGTGGGAGTGGGCATGTTTGATATGTCTGATATTAATTCTCTCCCAACTTGTGAATCCTGTCTAAAAGGAAAGATGACCAAAATTTCCTTTAAGGACCATGTGGAGCGAGCCAAAGGATTATTGGATTTGATCCATACCGATGTGTGCGGTCCGCTTAGCATCACCACTAAGCATGGACATGCCTACTTCATCACCTTTATCGATGACTTTTCGAGATATGGGTATGTGTATTTGATGAAATACAAATCTAAAGACTTTGAAAGGTTCAAAGAATTCAGAAGCGAAGTAGAGAAACAGTTGGGACGAATCATCAAGTCACTTCGATCGGATCGAGGTGGTGAGTACTTGAGTGCCGAGGTCCAAGAGTATCTTAGGGAAAATGAGATTCTCTCGCAGTGGACTCCGCCTGCTACACCATAGTTGAATGGTGTTTCAGAGCGTCGTAACCGGACTTTGATGGACATAGTTCGGTCTATGATGGGGTTCACGGAGTTGCCGCCACCCTTTTGGGGATATGCGCTTGAGACAGCGGCACTGGTGTTGAACAATGTCCATTCAAAGGCAGTTGATAAGACACCATATGAGATATAGATGGGTAAGCCTCCGAAATATTCTTATATCAGAATATGGGGATGCCCTGCTTATGTGAAACAGACAATGGGAGATAAATTGGATAGTCGATCCATTTTATGTTACTTTGTGGGATATCCAAGGAATTCAGTTGGATATTATTTCTATCATGCCCAAAAAAACAAAGATGTTTGTTTCTAGAATGCAACCTTTTTGGAAAAGGAATTTCTATTGGATAGAAAAGGAGAGATGATAAAACTCGAGGATGTTCGAGAGACACCTACAATTAAAGAACCCACACCCGAAGAGCCAAGAGAGGAGATACAAGCTCCTAGAAGATCCGAGAGAGTCTCAAGACCACCTATGATGTATGGTCTGCTTCTTGAAGAGGGC
This sequence comes from Primulina tabacum, assembly GCF_025594145.1. NCBI lineage: Eukaryota > Viridiplantae > Streptophyta > Magnoliopsida > Lamiales > Gesneriaceae > Primulina > Primulina tabacum. The sequence continues at coordinate 26,814,220 of NC_134550.1, read as the reverse complement.
CATGATGAGCCTAACCATGGATGTGATCCATTAACCTTCAAGGAAGCATTATATGATGCCGATTCATCCAAGTGGCTTGAAGCAATGGAATCTGAGATGAATTCCATGCATTCGAACCAATTGTGGAATCTTGTAGGATCCACCTGAGGGAACTGTTCTCACATGGTGTAAATGGATTTACAAGAGGAAACTTGGGGCGGATGGAAAAGTATTGACCTTGAAGAAGTGATTGGTAGCAAAAAGATATACTCAAAGACAAAGGGAGTTGACTTTAAGGAAACCTTTTCTCCAGTTGCAATGTTCAAGTCTTTAAGGATATTGCTAGCCATAGCTGCATGGTATGACTATGAAATATGGGAGATGGATGTCAAGACAGTCTTTCTTAATTGGGATATTAAGGAAGAGATTTATATGTCTCAACCTGAAGGGTTTATATCTGTCGGAAGTGAGCATATGGTATGCAAATTTCAGAGATCTATTTATGGTCTAAAGCAGGCATCTAGGAGTTAGAACCTCAGATTCGATAGTACAAACAAAGAGTTTGGTTTTACTAAGAATCCTGAGGAACCCTGTGTGTATAAGAAGGTCAGTGGGAGTGGTGCGACATTCCTTGTGCTTTATGTTGATGACATTCTACTCATTGGGAATGATGTAGGGATGTTGCAATCAACTAAAATATGGTTAGTGAGTAAGTTCTCGATGCAGGACTTGGGTGAAGTATCTTTTGTATTGGGAATACAAATTTATAGAGATATATCGAGAAGTTTGTTTGGTCTCACCCATTCCACATACATTGATACCATCGTTAAACGGTTCTCGATGGATGAGTCCAAGAGAGGACATCTACCAATGTGTCATGGCGTGACCCTATCCAATTCTATGTCTCCCAAGACTGATGCAGAGATAGCGGCGATGACACGCATTCCGTATGCATCCACAATTGGTAGTATCATGTATGAGATGATATCTACACATCCTGACGTGGCTTATGCACTAAGTGTAGTGAGTAGATATCAATCCAACCCTGGTCTTCCACACTAGAAAGCTGTGAAAGACATCCTCAAGTATTTGAGAAGGACCAATAAGTTGTTCTTGGTCTATGGGGGTGGAGAACTGAAATTGGAAGGCTATACCGACTCTAGCTTCCAAAGAAATATCGATGACTCAAAGTCAACCCCTGGGTTCGTATTCATGCTCAATGGTGCTGCTGTCTCTTGGAAGAGTTCCAAGAAAGACAGTACTGTGGATTCCATCACTGAGGCCGAATACATTGCTGTATCAGCTGAAGCAAAGGAGGCTGTTTGGTTAAGGAATTTCTTCCAAGAGTTGGACGTCATTCTTAATGGAGTTGCACTTATCTCGATGTTTTGCGACAACACGGGAGCCATTTCTCAGGCGAAGGAGCCAAGGTCTCATCAGAAATTCAAACATGTATTGAGAAAGTACCACATCCTCCGAGAGATTGTGGAAAGATGAGAAGTGTCGATTGACAAAGTCGGCTCCGTAGATAATGTTGCTGATCCACTAACTAAGCCTTTACCTAGACCATGATTCGAGAAGTATCGCGAATCGATGGGTTTGAAGCATATGGGTAGTTTGCTTTAGTGCAAGTGGGAGATTGTTAGAGTAGGTGCCCGTCGAGCCAAGTATTGGCCGATGGTTCATGTTGAAACTCTATGTATAAACAATCTTTATTTTAATAATATTTGAAATTATTGTTTTGGCACATCTTTATCTGTATACCCATGATAGTTGCATATATAAAGTCCTTGAATATACAAATAGTAGAAAGAATATGAGATGCTCATGTGATGAGTATCATGAAACTCATATTTGGAATATTGTATATTCTAAACAGTTCCTAGTCGATTCAGCCGTCGCTAAGAAGGATATAGGCTGCTCGAGTTTGAGACTAGTATCTGCGATGTGAGTACCATGTTTCATTGGTAGGGGACATTGTGATGTTCGAGCATGCAGATAGGTGCTCCTTGTAGAGTGTACTGAACAACCCTCCATAAAGGACTTTCCAAGTGGTTCTCATTTATCGAGTGGAAACGTCCTAGTTTATGGTTGTACACCATTAGTCCTTATGACCCGGGACAACATTGAGACTCTATATGCTAGCATTGCACTTTGACTTGTTTACCGACTCATATGGGGTCATCAGGACGCAAGGTTGGGTGTTTTGTCGAAACATATAATAGTCGATGCATTGTAGTCGGGGATTCATCGCTTACCTTCGGGTATGGATATCTTATGTGTATGTAGTTTGAAATCTCTGATCAGAGTAGTTGGTGGTAATTATTAAAGGGGTTTCATAGATTACACCATCGATGCAACTACGACATGACACATAGTATCGATTCTTTGACAGCTCTCGATATATCAATAATTGTCGAATCGGTCGGGATATATGAGATGAAGGGACCATACTGTATGCTAACCATAATTAAATGGTTCTTGCAGGCACTATCATTTGATATCTAGGGAATCATGTAAGCGATGCAGCTAGGCATTTAACATGATTGGTTGTGTACTATCAAACTTGAGTCTGACGTTCTTATTATCAAGGAATTGATAATTTAGAATGGAGCAATTAGGGTATGCTCATATAAGAACATGTTTAGTCCTGTATCACATTAAGATGTGAACCCACGGCTAGTTGCATCAATGAACCATTGAGGGCCACACAAGTGCTAACTTTCTAGATCCCGTTGAGAAGAAAAATAGTTCTATGTGTTGAACGACTTATAAAGGAGTTTATAAGTGCTAACAAAATTAGAAGTATGACTTCTATAAGAGGATTATGGGGAATGTGACTTTAAATTATGGAAGTGTTCCTAATTAAAAGTTCATAAATTAAAAGTTGGCCAAATAAATAATGTATTTGAAAATTGTGATTTTCATAAATATTATTATGGACTAAATTAAATTAATTCAAGTGTTGAATTAATTAAACACTAATGGACCTAGTAGAGTCCAAATAATTAAATTAATTCATGTGTTGAATTAATTAAATAACATTGGGCCTTGTAGAGCCCAATTAGAAATAATTATTCAACTAGTGAGATTGAGTAAAATCAAGTAAATTTTAAATGGTCTTAAAAGTGTTTGAGATATTTAAATAAAAGTCCTATGGGCCTTGTAATTGTTACAAGCCCAAATAGAATTGCAAGCTTGGGAGGTGAAGGGTTGGAGGTAACTTTTTTATTAACAAAGCATGCCATGCACATGGTACTTTTTACATTTCATACACCAAGAAAGTTTCCTCCCCTTCTCTCCTCCACCATCTTGGCCAAAATTTCTAAGCAAATTCTCCTGCATTTTTGCTTCTTCAATTGTTGAAGATTGCATACTTATCTCAAAGAAAAATCCTCTAATTTTTCTAGTGTAAAATTAGAGGGTATCTTTCTTGTTGGTGGTGGGCTTAATTTTTGAGCAAGGAGTGCTCAAGGAAACTTGTAGATTGGGTCAATCATTCAAGAGCTTAGTTGTTTGACAACTAAGATGGAGCCATTATCAATCCTTTGTGATAGATAGGTAAAAATTTCTTAAACACCCTATGTATGACATTTTGTGTTTTATGTTATTTGCTACACATCATAGTGAGGTGCTATAATTTTTTCTTGTAAAATTTGATTTTTGAAACTTCTGTTGCGCATCAGGGCACCGTAACCGATCCCCTTTCAAGCGCATCGGTGTCAGTAAATTTGCGGACCCTGACTTGGACTTGTTTTAAGGAGATGTTATATTCCAAGTACTTGAATGAGAAAGTGCTATCCCGCCTGACCAGGGAGTTTATGACTTCGCGACAGGGAGACAACAGCGTAGCATTGTTTGTAAGAAAGTTCGAGAGGGGGTGTCACTTCGTGCCCCTAATTGCAAATGATGCCCGGGAGAAACTGAGGCATTTTATTGATGGATTACGGCGGCCAATCTTGAGCCGGGATGTTAGAATTGCTGGTCCTACCACTTATGCTATTGCCGTGTCGAGAGCCTTGGTGGCAGAGCATGACCAGAGAGATATTGAGAATGACAAGCAGGGCAAGAGGCCTTATCAGGCACCCCAGCAACATCACTCACAAAAACAGCAATTTAAGAGACCTTTCCAGAGACAGCCGGGAAAGAAGACGTTTTAGGGACCGCCGAAAAAGCAAAGGTCCTATTCCACAAAAGAAGGGTTTAAACGAGGTCCGTGTCTTCCATTACTTTGGAAATGATCATACTCCATATCAGGATTGTTTCGGGGTTCGTTGTCATGGTTTAGTATGCTGATTAAATATGGTCAAGTCCAGAGTGGTCTAAAAAGTCATAAGTTATTTGAATTATTTCGGTAGTGAGTACGATTAGTGCAGTTAAGTTATGGTATTTAAGTTGTATGAATAATGTATTAGTATGTGCAGCAGTAGCCAAGCGAGATTCAACGAAGCCCTCAACGCTATTTAAGTATGTTTGACGTGTAAAAAAAAATGTTTTATGTTTTTGAGGTATGCGAATTGTCTTGTGACCAATTATGTTACGAGTTTGGAAGCCGGAGAACGTGTCCGGGGACTTCTCCACCATGGTAAAGCATGACTGAATTTTGATCAGGATTGGGAAGCGGTAAAGCATGACCAGAGACCAATTCACCCGATAAAGCATGACCGATGATCTTATGTATGTGGGAGTGGACGTTTGGTTGAAAGGATGTTATGATCTCTGCTATCCCAGTACCGTGGTTTAGTTTGATCAGACGTATTATGTTATGGGTCACTTTCTTTGAAACATATGTCTACGCAAAATGATGATGATTATGCATGTTTAAGTATGTATGACGCAGCACGTTTATGAAAAGGTTATGAAATTATGACACGTCTATGTTTATGCAAGTATGTTCAATGTTTGAGTATGTATGCACTACTTTAAAATACATGTGAGTTTATTATGTATTATTTGCTATTCTTAGTTTATACATGTTGAATCTTTAGGCTCACTAGACTTGATCGATGCAGGTGGAGACGAGTACGAGGAAGCGAGAGGCGGAGACCAGTGATTTGGCTCGGACTGTGCGGAGGCCTATCCCGAGGACCGCTAAAGTTTAAAGAAATTTATGCATGTTAAATTTATTCACTCTGATTTTAACGAAATTACTTTATGTGGTTTTAAACAAGTACTTGTTGCAAGCTCGTTTACATTTCAAATGTTTAGTCAAACATTTTATTTACTACTGTTTTTGAGATATTATTACTTATTTAAGAAAATTTTTATTTTCCGTAAATTTTTAAGTAGTTTTAAAGTACGGTGCGTTACATTCAGACTTGTATTTCATTAAATACACATACTTATGCCTCAAATGCTCATCAATAAAGATAATGAAGTAAGATTACCATATTTGGTGCTAACACTTAGCTGACCACACATATCTGTATAGATCAAATCAAAAATATTATAAGAACGTTCTACCTTCTTCAAGAAAGGGGATTTGTCATTTTTTCTTTCAGGCATGAATGATATGTATTAAAAGAGTTTATGTCCGACATATCAAGTATGACATCTACCATAACTTGTGCATCCTTCTTCGATAAATAAGTCCTACCTTCCTGTGTCATAAGTATGCTTGATTTAGACTATCTTGTTTTATTTGTTGTTGTAATCGCGTTAACGTGAACATTATTAAACATAATATGTTTTAATTTTAAGTTGTAGATATCTTTTTTTAACTCAGATATTACAATTAAACATTCATTCTTTTAAATATTGCAAACATTTTTAGCAAAAGTACAAAAAAAATCATCTTTATCAAATATAGAAACAAAATATTTTTTTAACCAAATTTTAAACAAATAAAATTTCTCTAAAAAATAACTTAAAATTATAGTTTAATATAAAATAAACATCTCAAATGGCCTTCGCAGCCACCCATTCCGCATTGCATATCCTAAAAAAGATCTCATTATATTTTAGCCTCCTACTTCTTGTCATCACCTACAAATTATTGCAAATATGAGATCCACATCAAGTATCCAATATCCAAGAAGTTGAGCTAATTGAGATATTTATTTCAATATAAAATATACCCTTTCTAGAACTCTTCTAGGCTATATGTTTCCTACAGTTGTGTTTCCAATATCCAAGATTCTTGTAGTTAAAACAAATATCTTCTGAATTATTGGGACTTTTTGGCCCTTTAAAATTACTTGGATCGTGCTTCCTGCTGGGTTTGTTTCTCTTGAAAAGTGCATACGTTTTTTCCCTTTCATTGTGGGCCTTTCTTCGTCCTAGACAAAGAGTCCTCTAGAAAAATAAGATTTTCTTTCTTTATAGTGGCTTCATATGTCCTAAACGTATTGACTAATTCTTCAAACCTATCCTCTATCTTATAAATATTGAAGTTTACAAAAAACCCATCGAATGATGATGCCAGTAACAACAGTAATATGCTCATGGACAACTCATTTGGGAAAACAAGGTCCAAACCCACTAGCTTTTCGATAAGCCCAATCATCATTATACCATTATCATGGACTGAGGCCACATCTCGTATGTGCGCATGGTCATGAGCTCTTTGATTGCAGCGCGACTTAAATGACGTGTTTTTATACTGTACAAATCTTGTAGTTGAATGTAAATTTCAACAACATTTACATCATCCTCAACTGCCTCTTTAGTCCGTCTGACATAGAAGCTAGCATTGAACTCTTAGCTTCAAGTCATGGTCCCACTATTTGTCAACCTTGGCCAATTCCTTAGCAGTGGCATTTGCGACTGCCTATTTTGGAAGAGCCTTAATGAGCACATACACTAATTTCTTCAAATTTAAAACAATTTTTTTATTCTTTAGCCAGTCATGATAGTTTGACCTGGTTATCTTATTTTGATCAAGAATAATAGATAAAGGATTTCGTGACGACATCATAAATATACTGAAAATGAATTACCTATTACTATTTTGACTATTTCATCACCTTCTAATATAAAAAAGAAATCATATTCCTTTAGTGAGTGCGCAAGCACAATTGCTAAATCATGATCTCATATAATATTACTCAATCATAATTTCCAAAATATTGAACCCAATTACAACTCATGTAACCCTCACGTAATTTTTCCCACATTCGACAACGACCAATAATATGATCTTGTTTCTCTTTTTGTGACGAGCCCCGCACATAAATGTCAAATCTTAGTGGACGGTCGCCATGAGATCCCTCAATATTATGATTCGAATTAATGAAAGTTCTACGTAGTTCACATAAAGTATGTCAATGGAAATCATAGTTTTCAGGTATCTATGTCTCTCCAATAATAAGAGTCATACACTGACCGCAAGTAGAATTTATCAAGCAACCATCATTGATGGAAGACAAGAAAATATTAAACACTTTTAATTTTTCATTTATTGGGTTGATATAAATGTTGAATCTTATTCAAAAATGAGACATTTTAATTTCAAAATTTTATCCCATCATTTAATTTTTAAAACTATGAAATGTTTGTTTTGATGTTTGTAGGATTCTTGCAATTCTTGGTATAATAATAATAACACATATACTGATTATTTATATTATATTACATGAATTATAAATAATAAAAAAATGATCGATAATTAAGAGCAATTTGATCCATGAGAGTCATATACGGGTCCAAGTCGAAAACCTCGGTAAACGCATGCATGGAAATGCAATATTACTTAAGTTCTAATACAATACATGTCTTCGATCTTCAACTCCTGATGATCTATGCCCTCTATTTTCAAATCTTGATCTCCCAATAAATCTAATATCTAAATTAAATTTTCACGGCATATTGGATTACAAATTTCAAGGTTGAAAACAGAGCCACAAACATTTTCACTATAATAATGATCAAATAATTAAAAATGCAACATTGTAAAATATCCTAACATTGACGCACAACTCTCGATCATTATTTTATCATATAACATCACATATTATGTAAAACCACATAATATTAAAAATTATCAATGTATGTTGTAAATATATCATTAACCGTCATTATTAAAAATAAATTTATAAATTAAATAAACATCATTATTTAATTATAAAATTAATTTATTAATAATTTAAATACTTCTTAAAACAACTTTTATTATAAATAACAAAAATCATATTTAAATTATTTAATTTGTAAAAAAATAATATAAAATTTCGGGGTGTAAATTTGCCAAATTTTCACGAAATATCAATTTAACCCATAATTTTCTTGGGTACCACAGCCTAGTGTCACATACTGGCCGAGCTAATTGGGCAACCACCGATAACGGGTAGGGCTTTAGGCAGCCATATCCGATCTTAAATTTTTTTTATAAAAAATCTGCATTGCTTGTGAACTGCAGTGTCGTGCTTCCATCGAAGGAAAGCAACAGCTATTCTACGTGCGATGACTGAGATTTTTTCGGGCAGCCAACATCAAAACTTTTTTTTATTTCCGAAAAAAAAATTTATGGCACTTCAATTTTTCTGAAATTTCTTAAAGCGCTTGGAATCAATTAAATCGACATGATTTAAAAAATAAACAATAATGAATCATACGATTGAGAACCTAGGCTCTGCTATCACCGTTGGAGTACCGTTTTCTTGCACTATACCGTAAAGGAAGTTTAAAAATTTTAAAGAAACTTTATTTTGACAATAAAAATTTTCTTGGGCGTGTCTAATTAAAATCCATACATAGGATTCTTATAATTTATTACATTTTGTTTTAAACATTAGACACCAAATTATTGTGGGATTAGTGGAGATAATCTTTCTTATAAGTCCCTACGAACGATATACTGGAATTCTTCGTTCTTCAATATCTGAAAAAAATTCACGAATAAAAAATGCACTCTTCACGTTGAAAATTAATCACCAGAATTTTGAAACTCCGACGACGGTGTTGCGACTATAGTAGAAACGGTGGTGGAAGGATTAGCTCCAAGAGGTGGTGGTCGATTGTTGTAGTTGTGAGAAGAGAGAGAGAAGGTTAATCCAAGAGTAGATTTACTTGTATTGTGTTATCAACTTTTGGTAACTACTATTTATAATATTTCGACAATTGAATTTCAATCCTCTAGAACACTCCATGATTGAATCATGATCTTGTTCGAGATTTAATTATATTAAATCTATAAATCATGTGATTAAATCCATATATCACAACACACCAGGAATTCATGTCGAATTATAAGAAAATATAAATAACAGTAAACACGTATCAGAATCCATTGATTGATATAACGTCAGAGTTATGGATCTTCCAAGGCAACAGAGAATCGACCACCTTATTCTTGCCTTTGATGGGAGAAGGAGAGAGATCTAGAATACGTGTGTCGTATGTATTCTGTGTTATATTCTCTGTGCCTTGGGGACCATAACCTTATATAATCTTAGCAGTCTTCAACCCATCATAGAAGACCTAATTGGGCTGGGTTTCTACACATAAGGTGGACCATACCAATTTATTTAATACTTTGGTAACCCATAATTAATTAGATCACTTTATTGGGTCCTTTATTAGATAACTTGTCCATGTACAATTAGTTAAATTATGTTAGCCCACAAAATAATTCCAACAATCTCTCACTTGGGCCACATAATTTATCCGGATATTGTACATGCAAAAACTGGATTGAGCTCTTGTTATCTAAACCAAAATATTCCATAACAATCTGGTCTATCAATTATACCAATATTGAACCAAAGCAGTCATCGCTACATTTAAAATCACTAGACCCATCAATGATTACAATATCAACATAATCAATAACATAGATCAAGTATGCATGTGTAGCATGGAAATACATAAATGTGATCCAATAATAAAACATGTATTTCCAACTGGTCCTCCTAATGACTCAAAGAGTCCAATAACAGACTTTCAACCAAATGCTAAACCACAATGAAAGTCGTCACTTTATTTCAAAGTAATTCAAATAAACCATAGTCTGTACAGAAACTTAAATCATGTCAAATGAATCAATGCTCAAACCGAATACAAACTCCCACTGTACAGACATATTAACTATATGCACAACACCAATGTGTGTCACATGCCCATAAACATCTTGGGTGGCCAACCCATGACAACCGCATCCGCAATTATAGAGTTTGCAATAACATGCTCAATTGACAAACAATCACTCTGAATTATTTCCTTCCAACTAGAAACTTCATATCAATATCTTTTGACTTTGACAAGTTTAAGTTGTTCTTTAAATATAATATAGTGGCTTTATCATCACAATTGATCCTCAATGGTTTCTTAGACCAATGATCATTACCGGTGATAAAATGCCGCAACTTTATTCGGAGTCCAAATATCCAACTATTTCCAAATGTCAGATTTCCGATGTGTGAGCATAAAATATTTAGTTCACTTTATGTACCGCATAACCCGATTAATAATTCAATTTCGGGTTTCTTAAATATCTGCCCAACATTCTAATGATATTCACAATATCTAAACAATGTTCTTATATATCCGAATGAGATTACCACCTGATAAAATTTATGCCACCACATATGTGGACATAAACATTAATATATTCTTCTCAATGTTGACTTTTCAATTTACTCACTCCCACTAAAGTCAACATACAAAATTAATTTGCATTTAATTTCAAAATTTCATGCATGCATAATGTCAATGTCATTTAAAATATTGATGTTCAATTTATCAAGCTTATCAATCAAGGAACTCATACTAAACATATTTGAATTTCGAAAAATTGAAAATACCACATGGATAAAGGAAAAACTTGATTTGTCCAATAATGAAACTAAAATCAAATTTCGTTTTTTCAAATTCAAAAATCAGAAAATAAAAAACTCATTTTCCTAAATAAAGCTTTAAACAAAAACTACCAACAGTTTTATTGTCATTTTCCATAAGATGTATCTTTCACCATCAGTTGGCAACCGGCTCTTTAGGCAACCCTTTTTTTGCACGCCAATTGGCGTATTTGGGACAATCCTTCTTCACACGCCGATCAGTCCTTTTGCAAAAGAAACAAGTGATCACTTTATCTTGTTTCTGTTGCTCCATATGATGTGAAGTCCCAGAGTTTCCTTCTTATTGATCCATTTTCTTTTCTTATTGATGCAATTACCTTGATAGTTAGATGCCAAGTGAGCACTTTCAATCATATCTTGTTTCAATCTCTCCTCCTCCTGAACGCACTGCGCAATAAGCTCATTCAAAGTCCACTTTTCCTTCTGGGTATTATAACTTATTTTGAATTGATTAAATTGCGCAGGCAGAAAGATCAAGACTAAATGCACAACTATGTCTTCCGACCGTTTTTTACAGGTCAGTGGAATCTTTATGCTCAAAACCCTGATTCGAGTAGTCATTTATTTGGGACCTCCCAAGGAGCAGGATTCCAACTTGAATGCTTTTAGTCTAGTCACAAGATTTGACATTTCCATTATGTATTCCCTTATGTTCCCTTTCTCTTTGTACCGCATTTAGACAAGTTTATTCAGAATAGTACTTGTCTCGACCTTTTCGTTTGCAACGAAACGATCTGCTATTTGAGTAAGGAACTTTTTAGCATCATTTTCTTCAAGAATTGCACCCCTTATAGTATCTGGAATGGAATGTTTCATAATCATCAGACTCATGCGATTTGATCGCTCCCAGTTTTCCAAAGAACCCTTTTGATCAATAGTTCCTGAACTGGTCAAAAGTGCGGGGCGATCTTCCCTTAGCGCATAGTCCAAATCCATGCAGCCGAGCACTATCATAACATGCTCTTTTCATTTCTTGAAGTTTGAGCCATTAAGTACTGGAATGTTGTTCAGATTGGCAGATATAGAAGATGCTATAACAAAATAGAACAAAAAAAAACTCACAATAAAATATAGTCCATGCATATATTTAAATTAAATAAATCATAAAATATAAGCACGTTGGTGGTGGGCCCATAAAAAAAAGTACCTAGTACAATATTGATATTTAGTCTTTGAACAAAAATAACAATTTGTAAGTGATACACGCAAACATCATGGTTATTAAATATTGATAATAAATCCGACCAACAATATGCCTTTCTTTGGACCGACAATTGCATGCATGGATAAATCCGAAATTATCACATATTTAGTACCATATATTGTGCTAAAATTTGGCCAGAAAATGACCTTCCTTTGGGCCGATTATTTTCTGCATAAATTTAACATAATTTAATATCATATAATGTGTCTAGAATTTGGCAAAAAAATAATCTTCCTTTGGGCCGATTAATTTCAGCATAGTTTTGACACGCTTTAAGACCACATAATTATGTGCTTATAATCTGGCCAAAAAATAACCTTCTTTTGGGCCGATTATTTTCTGTATAGATATAAGCACATTTTCTTTTTACTTATTATGTCTGCAATCTGGTCAAAAAATATTCTTGCTTTGGGCCGACTATTTTTCGCATAGATATAAATGCACTTGAAGAAGATATATTGAATATAAAATCTGGCCAGAAAATAATCTTTCTTTGGGTCGATTATTTTCCGCATAGATCTAGATACACTTTAAAATCATCTATTGTGTTTGGAATTTGGCCAAAAAATAGTCTTCCTTTGGGCCGGCTATTTTTCGCATAAATTGAAACACAATTTATTTTGAACTTAAACAATATCTATATATCTCAAAAAATCACTTTATTAACATGTAATTTAAATTTAATCAAATTTGAGATACAAGATATCAACTTAACTAAAATTTTCACAAGAAAATTTAATTTACTTTAATTGGACCAAATAAAGCATGGAGACCAAATTTGCAAAAAATAAAATATTTGCACCTCATAATTATTCATCCACAAATATTTTATCGAAATAAACAAAGGCGATAAAATAACGAATAATTTCATTTTAATTTTATTTCATGCAATTAGATTTTGAAATGGTCTAATTCAATTTCATAAATCAGAATTGCGGAAGTCAAAATTTAATAAATTGTCAAAATTCTGGATTTCAAAATCTATTTCAAAATTAGAAACCAAATAAGGCCTTAACTTAAACCAAAAATCCCAAAATCACGAAACCCTAGCCCCAACTCACAAAACCGCCGTCACCACCACTTCCGGCCAAACCAGTCGACGGCGACTATGACCAGTCGTCGCCTTACCACGGCCGACCACCTCCATACCATCTCCGACAAAAAATCACACACAAATCGATCGAAATCAGCAAAAAACGGACTGAATTCGCGCGGATAAAAGTTCCGAGATTCAGGTAAAAAATTCGATCCTTACAGAAGCTTTTACGGCTAATTAATTGAGGGTTATGGAGTGCCTGAGTGTTGCGAACAAAACGCCTAAGATTTAGTCGTCGGAAAGTGGCCGGAGAACGTCCGATTTTCCCTTAATCCGGCGGCCTATCCCGAATCCGAAAATTTCAAATTTTTGATTTTTTTTTCTTTTCTTTTTTTCTTTAATTCGAAAATAAATCTGAGTTTTGGAATGAAAAATCCGAAAATTCTAGATCAAAAGTGTATGAATTTATTCAAATCCAAATTCAAAAATTTTTTTTAAAAGAAAAATCAGATCTGAATCCAAAAAATTTATAGACTAGAAAATTGCATCGGATCTGAGAATAAAACATAATTTTCTGTTTCGATCCATCAATTAAAAAAATTCTCATAATTCAACATGAACGTAGCTCTGATACCACTTGTTGGAGATTTAATTTTATTAAATCTATAAATTATGCGATTAAATCCATATATCACAACACGCCAGGAATTCATGTCGAATTATAAGAAAATATAAATAATAGTAAACACGTACCAGAATCCATTGATTGATATAGCGTCAGAGTTATGGATCTTCCAAGGCAACAGAGAATCGACCACCTTATTCTTGCCTTTGATGGGAGAAGGAGAGAGATCTAGAATACGTGTTCCGTATGTATTCTGTGTTATATTCTCCGTGTCTTGGGGACCATAACCTTATATAATCTTAGCAGTCTTCAACCCATCATAGAAAACCTAATTGGGCTGGGTTTCTACACATAAGGTAGATCATACCAATTTATTTAATACTTTGGTAACCCATAATTAATTAGATTACTTTATTGGGTCTTTTATTAGATAACTTGTCCATGTACAATTAGTTAAATTATGTGAGCCCACAAAATAATTCCAACAGATCCTACTTGAGCTCTTATAGACCAAGTCGCCTCTCTCTCATCAATATCACAGGTACTATTTTTTCAATTTTTTAAAACAATTATATAATTAAATAAATATTAATTAATTAATTCCTAAACCTTCTAGAATTGTACGTAGTAGTCAAAACTACTAAGTTAATATTTAATTATCATATTCTAAATTTCTTAATCGTGATTCCATCATAATCCCGATCGTCAATCACACAATGCCGATGTGACGAGGGTACAAATTTGATTATTATAAATAAAAACGAAAATTTCGAAGATCAATATTTTCCTTTGATTCATTTTTTGCAGCTACCTATTTTGGAACTCCTTTATAAATGTCAAGCTAACTTTCACAACTTATAAATATTAAATCTACATTGTGAACTCTTTTATAAACAATATTTTTTATCCTCATCAAACTAAATCATCAATCAACTCCTTAAATTTGAATACCTTAACATGAACACAAAATTCAAAACTCGTACGACCCTCATTAATTCAAGGATACAATTAGTTGTGGGTTCACATCTCATGTGTTTCGAGATAACATTTATCTCTTATGCTTACCCTTATAGCCCTATTTTGTGCATCAACCCTATGACAACAAAAACGTAAGAAATCAAGTCTTATGCATCTATAGGATCATGGTAAGAGAGTCTTGTAACATCGACCCATGATCCCTTAAGTATCAGTGATAATGTCTACAAGAAACAATAGATTATGATTGACGTACAGTTCTCTTCAACTCATATATTTCAATCAAATCAACAATCATTGACATATCGAGAATTGCAAATGAATTTGATAACAATGTGATGTATATTTGAGTAACAATAGTGGCATCATATGTGCAACTAAAAAAAAAACTTTTCTTGAAAGCCCAACTCATATTTTGGACAAAGATTTCTTGCATTAATAACTTATTAGATCATATAGGATATCACATCTGTAGGTGACATGTGAATCCCTTACTACAATGCATCAACTCCTATGTATATCATAACAACATCCAATCTCTCCACCTGATTACCCTCTATAATCGGTGAACAAATCAAAGTGCAATGATAGTTCATGGAGCCTCTATGTTGTCCTAGGTAAAATGACTAATGATATATAATCATAACATCGAAATTATCTACTCGATAAGTGATAACCACTTAGATTTTATGAGGTATGGTTGTTCAATGATTCATCATTTGATCACTCATCTATATGTTTTGGCATCTTCATGTTTCTACCAATGAAACGTGGTACACCATATCACATATGCTAGTCTCAAACCCGAGCGACCTTTATCGTTATTTAAGATGGCTGAATCGACTAAGAATACATTTAGAATATGCAAAAAAAATATAAAATAATTTCATGATCATCATAATATATACGAGCTCATAGTACCATATAACATTCAAGATATTTATTCACGCATATTACTTGGGTATATAATAAAGTAAATGCTAAAATTAAATAAAATCATAAAATATTATTAAAATAAAGATTATTTTTACATTAGAGTCAATAAATCTTAAACCACAAATTGGTTAATTGGACACTTACTCTAACATTTTATGCTCAATAGGGTAGAGATTACCTGATCAAACATAGTAGTTATGACTTCTGGCTAAAAATTTTTAGCGTATCCTCTACGAGTCATAAGAAATTTAGGAGTGAAGAATTTAATCGTGTTATAGGCGGTTTGGTGAACTAACATTTAGGTTTATAATCCAAGAAGACCAAAAGGCCCAATGAACTTTGTTCTTCATTCCTTTAACCATACGACCAATTTAATTATCAAATTGCAAAATCAATTGAAACGATTATGGGCCATTAGGCTGAACCAACATGGTCCTCGTCCCATACCCACGCACAATTACTGGTTATGGTTCGTTAGGATGGTCCAGTATGAGCCCTAGCCCATGCCCATGCACCGTCACTCATAGAATATCCCACCCCTGGAAAGTGGTTTTTTTCGCCTCTCCCAACACTTGCACCCAGGACCTCCAGGCTTAACAACTGGTACCAACACTTTAGGTATTTAAGCCTAGAGGTCCTGGGTTCAAGTATTAGGGGAGGCGAAAAAAACCACTTTCAGGGGTGAGATATTCTATGAGTGACGGTGCATGGACATGGGCTAGGGCTCATGCTGGACCATCCTAACGACTTATGACCAGTAGTGGTTTGTGGGTATGGGCTGAAGCCCATGTTGGTTCAGCCTTTTTTTTGTAACGATCATGGGAGATCAGGTTGAACCAACATGGGCATCGGCCCATACCCACGTACCACTACTGGTCATGGGTCGTTAAGATGGTCCACCACGAGCACTAGCCCATGCCCATGCACCGTCACTCATAGATATCCCACTCCTGGAAAGTGGTTTCTTTTGCCTCCCCCAACACCTGAACATAGGACCTCCAGGCATAAGTACCTAGATTCTTTAAGTATTGGACGAACCAAGTGTAAGCTAGTGGGCATGTGAGGCCTGGGGCCGAAGAGGGCGGGAAGTGATCACCGGTGCCATGAGGTTGCACGGACAATGAGCGGTTCCTGGCAGGCTTCTAGGCGGAGGGAACATGGATGAACCGATCTTACGCCGAAAGGAGGGATTCCGAAACTGTTCAGTTATGAAACTTCGCAATTGAAGAGGCATAAAAGATTTGATATGTACTACTCATATCAAGAATGAAACGACCTCGATTTTTTTTTCTAAGCTTAAATCATAAACTCTAAATTTATAAATAAAATAATTTAACATAATCATGGATCATAATTGTGGGGACCCGGACGCTAATTATCTTCTTAATCGTTATTAGTATCAATTTACTAATCAAGTAATTAGGGCCATAAAATTTTTTCGTTAAACTACGGAACGCAATGAGATTAATCTAATATACAAACAGTATAAAACTACAAGTTTTGTACAACATGCATTCTAGTTCCAAATTAAGGTTCAACTACTACAATCAAGTAATGAAACCTATCTACAACAAAGTCCGGAATCACCACTCTAATCTCGATCTCTCATCATCTTCTCGACCCTGATCCTGTCCCACCTGTTGTCATGCACACATACAAATAAGACAACAGCCGGATAACTCCGGTGAGAATTTAATCCCAGTATAAATCATGTATACATGCATTTCATATAACAGCATATATAAAAGCATGAAATAGATATCAAGACATGTATCATAATCTGAAATCATAAATTGATATAAAAAAGTAATTCATACTCTGAACATGTATCACATAAGAAATATGAATCAATATAGACTCTGAATCACACTCTGTGATTCTAAGACTCTGACTCAATCTCTCAGACTCGACTCATCTCTCATCTAGGGATCCCGGTCTGAATAAGAACGTTACAAGTCTCCCACCTACTACTACCGGTCGCGGTGGCGGTACGTTCTTATTTCTGGACTTTGGTCTAGTCTATATCGAATAATCTGTAATAAGGATGCTATCTATATCTGAAGCATCTCGATATACCAAACGTCCAGTGTCTTGGCAGATCTGCCAAAGACTTGGCATGTCTGCCAATCCTATTCTGACAAGGTGCAATGGGCCAGTGATCGCTCTGTCAAAATCTAGCACCTCTGTCAGTGACTCACACTCAATAACTATCTGTTATTCACTGCTTCTATATACATCAATAAAATCAACATACTTAGACAAAGCATACAAAAATATGAAAACAATGACATACACGTATGTGGTTTAGGGAAACTCAAGTCTAATCTGACTTAAGTCGATCTCCCGGTTAACACTGACTTATACCTTTCTTTTCGTTCTGTCGATCTGGTTCTGTCGAAGTCTCGAACTCACTGCCTGTCCAAAACAATCTGGCAATAACAATATCGAATACACTGTATCAATGTATAGCTTAATTCAAACTCTGTTCTGATTAATATCCAATCTACTGTATCAATATTCAATTCAATTTAAGATCTCTCAGTCTTATCAAATTTTGACGGCACAATGGTCCAATTTCCAAGTACCGGTAGTACAGATCAGTGTATATTAATCTCCATAACTCATAATCAATTGATTAACATAATCTGATACTAAATCGGCATCATTTCAATCCTATCAAATCTGATAAATTATAACAATTGTATAAACAGTCTGTTCTTCGATCTGACTTCAAATACATACTGATCAGTATATCTAGCACACATAATAATAATCAACTCTCAATTCATAATCAGTAACAATACAAATCTGATATCGATTCTTACTCAATATCGTCCGAAATTCATTATAATTCCATACCATATCTGTTCTTCAATCCGATTTCGATTCTACGATGTCTACTATGTCTAGAACACCATATATGAATCCTATTCGATTCCATCAACCTCATATTTTTAAATCATATCAAAACGTAGTAAAACTTACGTCCAGTTGTAGCTCGTAGTGAGAGGAGCACGATACTGCGTTCGGATTCAAATTCTGATACACGGATATTTCAAAATCACGATTTAAAGGTATGGGAAGCTTTGAGGAATTTGCTGAGGGAAAATCACGATTTCTTCTGCTGAAATCGTGAGGAATCAAGATCTATATATATATCTCAATTGCATGTAAAACATGTGGCTAAATCTTCATGCTGCACGTCGCACCGCGGGTGCGCTATACCTTGGACCGCGGGTGCGCTCGGTGTACTGATATACATCAATTTTTCCAGAAGCAAGAACCGCGGGTGCGCTATGCTTTATACCGCGGGTGCGCTCACCTTACTGTAGCAACACCGCGGGGGCACTCTATCTGGTACCGCGGGTGCGCTGTCTTCTTTCACCAAAAACGTACCCTACTGGCCAGTCACCGCGGGTGCGGTCTCTCTTTGCCAAAACACTCAAATTGCAACGCCGCTTCTTCCCGTCTGTTCTTCTATCGCCTTATTCATAATATATACCAATTCATAAGTATCACACTCAAATCTCGGGCATTACATTTCTCCCCCTCTAAGAAATGATTTCGTACTCGAAATCACAGACAATCATCTCCTAAGAAATAAGATCCAATGTAATAAACAGGAAGAAATTATAGAAGCTGAATTAAATACTCACATCAGAGCCATAATTCTGGGAATTCCTGTCTCATATCAGATTTTGTTTCCCAAGTAGCTTCTTTAATTCCTTAATAATTCTACTGAATTTTCAGCAGTGTAATAGTCTTCATTCTGAATTATTCTTCTTCTATTGATTTTGATTCCAATCTGGAATATTAATTCAAGAAGTATAATGTCATAATACGACTTGAGGTAATTCTGATATAATCGATATCAAAATACATGCTATACCATATCCGTATATACTAATCAACAACTCAAAATAGATCAACACCATCATCTGTTACCAAGTCTGTTTAGTGCCAAATCTATTCAATATTTAAACTCTTGTTGTAATTACCAACAGCTGTCGACTGATATCGGCATATTTATCCAGTCTATACTGATCTGTCTTTATCCTCTTCCGAATCAATTCCAATTTTCTGTTATATCTCTGACTATGTCAGGTTCAATCTCAGGTACCACAGAGATATTATCGCAATAAATAGAGAATCTGCACTTCTTTCTGTACAACGGTTCCATCTCAATATTCGTTTGATAGCTGCGCTGTACGATAACTCACAAAATGGCAAAGAATATTGCCAACTAGTGCCAAAATCAAGCACTGTAGTTCTAAGTATATCTTCTAATGTCTAGATAGTCGGCTCTTACTATCTGTCGGTTTGAGGATGATATCTGGTACTCAGCTGTCACTTTGTACCTAGGACCTACTGTAAACTGTGCCAATGTACAAATAAACCGAAAATTATGATCTAATCCAATCAATTCCGGCATTTCATGCAATCTGACCACTTTTCTGACATAAATCTCTGTCATCGGGTCCTGTCTGTACGTTCTTATGTACGAATTAAAATTCGCAGACTTGGTCAGTCCGTCATTCTTAACTCAAATCAATGCTCTTTCGGTAGCATTGCAATAGCTTCATTACGATTTCCCTGGAAATTTGATCTTATTTCCATTCAGGAATCGATAAGCTATATAACCAATTTCCTGCTTTCTTTCTTTCGATCATCAGGATGAATACTGAATTACTTATTGTACATATCTGACAATATCTTTCGTTTCAAATCCGAAACATCTGACACAATAAGTCAGTTATTCACATACTATACAGTACCACATGCCTGATATTCTGATTGATACCCCGCTCCAACTATCGATATCAATTTCTGAACATTCTGATCAACTTTCTGAGTCGCTTTAATTCTCAAAATCAGTTCTGATTCAACTGGCACAATATCAAATTTCTACAGTCTACCATCTGTTTCAAATATTCATTCTGAACAACCGAAATATCAAATCAAATTCAGAACATCAGTGATAGATAATAGCCTGCTAATACTCCTAGAACTGCCAATATCTAACACTGACGTCAATTTTGACCAATTAATCATGATCTCACTCCGCTAAGATCAACAGATATATCATCTTTGAATATAACAAGCCCTGAATATAACTTGTCTCAATCAAGATTCACATTTTAACAGTTTCTGTATACCATATCTCAGTTTTCAAAATATTCAATACCGTCTTCAAATATTCAACAACTGAATACATAAGGAGTTCCTCTGCTCCTTTCGGTAATACTCAAATCATAAATAACACGGATATCAAAGGAATTCTAAATCTAGAATCCTTACCGTACTATATTCATTCTTCGGCCATTTCAGGTCCGAATCTTACCATCTTCTAAAATCCGTTTATGGTAACTCTGTACTTGATCAGCATAGCCATATCAGTAATGCAGTCATACTCAGACACACAAGTACAATACCAGCTAACTCAATCTCATTCTCACCCCACTGTAGTATACGATGCTTACAGAATTTACTGATATCAAATCGCTTCCCACAACTGAAGAGATAATCTACTACAGCAGATAAGTACTCAACAGATAATACATAAATCAATGCAATTCGTTCAAAAATAACGTATAGGATGCACTAGTATCTATCAATCCCAATACAGGATAATCATAAAGAACAACTACCTATCACTATATCATCAAGTGCATCCGGAGTCTGTTCTTCAGTAACTGTCACCAGATGCTTCTGTTCCCTGGACTCTTCGGGAATTTCTTTGTGGACATACTCTAGCAAAGTGTCCTTGCTGTTTGCAAATGTTGCAACTACCAAGTACTCCTTGGCATTGCTCTGTGGGATGTCTCCCTCCGCAAGCGCTGCAATAAACTCCAGTATAACTCTGGCTAGAACCACTGGAACCAGACAAACTGCTGCCAGACCTCTTGAACTGTCTTCCTCTGGCTTCCAACTAATCTTTCTTTCCACCACTGCTGCCACCAATCTCTAGTCTGAGAGGTGGTTGCTGTGGTCTCAATGTTGGAAGTACAAACGAAGCTCCTTTCCGTCTCATTAGACTAGCTTCGGCTCTCTTAGCTTTACTCAAAATATCAATAAAAGTGTAGGGTCGGCTAACACTTATCAATGTCAATATCTCAGGATTCAATCCCTTGATGAAACGATCAATCACAGCTTCATCATTCTCAGCCACGTGAGGAGCAAAACGTAGCAAAGTAGAAAAGTGGGCAACATATTCTGCAATGTTTAGTTGACCCTGTTTCAAATTTTCAAATTCTGCCTTCTTGTCCTCTCGGTACGAAGCTGGGAAAAACCTTCGATAGAATTCAACTTTGAAGATCTTCCAAGAAATCACTGTACCACGCTGTTCTAAGACTTCCTTGGTTGCAATCCACCAGCTCTTTGCGACTTCCCGTAACTGATGTCCAATCAGTTTAACTCTTCGTTCCTCTGGATACTCAAGTGAATCAAACAGTATCTCTATATCATCTAGACAACTTTCGCAATCAATAAACGTCTCAGTACCCCTTAAAATCGGCGGTTGAAATGACTGAAACCTCTGTAACTGTGTTTCCATCAGAGTTTCTGACACATCCATTTGATCAATCAAGATACTTCTCTGTTCTGTGATTCCTCGAGGAGATAGATCTGATTATCAAAATTATCAGTAACCAGATATAACAGTTCTGTTTCAATCCTCCTCCGATCATCTTACAGCTGATCAAGAATCGGGTCTGATTCATTCTCAATCATATATATTATCAAATTAATTCAGATATTCAGGAAATCAAGTATTAAAGCAATAAATCATGCTAGCAATCACGAGCAAGGAAAGAAAACTCAATCTACCCCGCTCATTCTATCTTCTATCTCAATCTAAAGGATCTATCGCTCTAATACCACCTGTTGTGGGGACCCGGACGCTAATTATCTTCTTAATCGTTAATAGGATCAATTTACTAATCAAGTAATTAGGGCCATAAAATTTTTTCTTTAAACTGCGGAACGTAATGAGATTAATCTAATATACAAACAGTATAAAACTACAAGTTTTGTACAACATGCATTCTAGTTCCAAATTAAGGTTCAACTACTACAATCAAGTAATGAAACCTATCTACAACAAAGTCCGGAATCACCACTCTAATCTCGATCTCTCATCATCTTCTCGACCCTGATCCTGTCCCACCTGTTGTCATGCACACATACAAACAAGACAACAGCCGGATAACTCCAGTAAGAATTTAATCCCAGTATAAATCATGTATACATGCATTTCATATAACAGCATATATAAAAGCATGAAATAGATATCAAGACATGTATCATAATCTGAAATCATAAATTGATATCAAACAGTAATTCATACTCTGAACATGTATCACATAAGAAATATGAATCAATATAGACTCTGAATCACACTCTGTGATTCTAAGACTCTGACTCAATCTCTCAGACTCGACTCATCTCTCATCTAGGGATCCCGGTCTGAATAAGAACGTAACAAGTCTCCCACCTACTACTACCGGTCGCGGTGGCGGTACATTCTTATTTCTGACTTTGGTCTAGTCTATATCGAATAATATGTAATAAGGATGCTATCTGTATCTGAAGCATCTCGATATACCAAACATCCAGTGTCTTGGTAGACATGCCAAGTCTGTCTTGGCAGATCTGCCAAAGACTTGGCATGTCTGCCAATCCTATTCTGACAAGGTGCAATGGGCCAGTGATCGCTCTGTCAAAATCTAGCCCCTCTGTCAGTGACTCACACTCAATAACTATCTGTTATTCACTGCTTCTATATACATCAATAAAATCAACATACTTATACAAAGCATACAAAAATATGAAAACAATGACATACACGTATGTGGTTTAGGGAAACTCAAGTCTAATCTGACTCAAGTCGATCTCCCGGTTAACACTGACTTATACCTTTCTTTTTGTTCTGTTGATCTAGGTTCTGTCGAAGTCTCAAACTCACTGCCTGTCCAAAACAATCTGGCAATAACAATATCGAATACACTGTATCAATGTATAGCTTAATTCAAACTCTGTTTTGATTAATATCCAATCTACTGTATCAATATTCAATTCAATTTAAGATCTCTCAGTCTTATCAAATTTTGACGGCACAATGGTCCAATTTCCAAGTACCGGTAGTACAGATCAATGTATATAAATCTCCATAACTCATAATCAATCGATTAACATAATCTGATACTAAATCGACATCATTTCAATCCTATCAAATCTGATAAATTATAACAATTGTATAAACAGTCTGTTCTTCGATCTGACTTCAAATACATACTGATCAGTATATCTAGCACACATAATAATAATCAATTCTCAATTCATAATCAGTAACAATACAAATCTGATATCGATTCCTACTCAATATCTTCCGAAATTCATTATAATTCCATACCATATCTGTTCTTCAATCCGGTTTCGATTCTACGATGTCTATTATGTCTAGAACACCATATATGATCCTATTCGATTCCATCAACCTCATATTTTTAAATCATATCAAAACGTAGTAAAACTTACGTCCAGTTGTAGCTCGTAGGGAGAGGAGCACGATACTGCGTTCGGATTCAAATTCTGATACACGGATATTTCAAAATCACGATTTAAAGGTATGGGAAGCTTTGAGGAATTTGCTGAGGGAAAATCACGATTTCTTCTGCTGAAATCGTTAGGAATCAAGATCTATATATATATCTCAATTGCATGTAAAACATGTGGCTAAATCTTCATGCTGCACGTCGCACCGCGGGTGCGCTATACCTTGGACCGCGGGTGCGCTATACCTTGGACCGCGGGTGCGCTCGGTGTACTGATATACATCAATTTTTCTAGAAGCAAGAACCGCGGGTGCGCTATGCTTTATACCGCGGGTGCGCTCACCTTACTGTAGCAACACCGCGGGGGTGCTCTGTCTGGTACCGCGGGTGCGCTGTCTTCTTTCACCAAAAACGTACCCTACTGGCCAGTCACCGCGGGTGCGGTAGAATTTCTTGGCGCGGGTGCGGTCTCTCTTTGCCAAAACACTCAAATTGCAATGCCGCTTCTTCCTGTCTGTTCTTCTATCGCTTTATTCATAATATATACCAATTCATAAGTATCACACTCAAATCTCGAGCATTACAATAATAATTTAACAACTTAAAACTTAAGTGCATAAATAAAATTCTAAATTATCAACTAACTAAAACTTTCCTAAATTGACCTTAAAAAAGATCAACTAACAAATAAATAAAGCATAAAAATATCTTTAATAAAATCATTAACGTAATCTTTAAATCATAAATCCATCTAGCTAGTGCGGATACATAAAAGTCCTCGGGTGTGTACTGCTGCACTCGATCAACCCAAATCGTCAGCGCCTCCCATAAATCATCAAATCCGGCATCATACAAACCTAGTGAGTCTAAAGAATCAGCACTGTTATAAACATGGAAAGCAAATAATACTTATACAATCACATGCATTAAAATCATACTTTTATTTAAAATAGCTTTTAAACATAAATAAATCATTTAAGCATAATTAAATCATAAATCGTAAAATCATTTTAAAATAACTTTAAGCATAAATAAATATTTCAAAAATCATTTAAAATAAGCTTTGAGCATAAATAAATCATTTAAAAATAGCTTTAATCCTCGTCATGAATCATATATCTTAAAATCATTTTAATCATAAGCTTTCAATCATATATCATTTTGGGTGAAGTTTGATCCTTGAAAGTGACCAGCTTTTATCCTTGGTCGACTGATTAGTCTTCAGCTCCACACGGTCCATGGGGGTGTGCACTAGGCTCCACCATGGAAATACGATCGTCGGGGCTCCCTCGAGGGCCTTCTCCCATAGACGAACTCCCTCTGGGACCTTTTCCTACAAATGGGCTCCCTCTGGGCCTTTTCCCGTAAATGAGTCCTTTTCCCCTCACGACATCTCCATAAAATTGTAAGTTCACCGTCCTCAACATAAACGGATCCCCCACAAATCATATATCATATGTCACAGTCAATTCACATCCCTCAAAATATTTGTTCTTTTCTTTAAAAATCATAAAATAACATAACTTCCAAAAATAACATTTTAAATAGTAAAAATTGCACAGCTTTAGCATAAATCATAAAAATACATATCATCATCAAAATCATCATTTTAAATCATATTATATCATTTAACATGCATTTTAATCCTTCGAGATGCTGCCAAGCGTTTACGTATTTTCCTAAGTGTAAAATTATCGTTTTGTCCCTAGACGTAAAAATTCTCGAATTTATCTTTTTATCACTTTTAATGACATAGGCTTATTCAAAAAAATTATTTAAGCTTAAATATAATTTTACATAATTTTATAATGTTTAAATATAGGTTTTTCAATTAATTCTTTAATTAATGTTTCGTGCGGCGATTAAATCACGGAAAATTCCAAAACTCATTATTTTGATCCCAAATTTTAAACATCACCTTTTTAATATTTATTCTACCCTTCCAAATCATGTGCCACACCCGTGGACCCATGGATTCAATTTTTGTTCTATTATTTTTTAAATTGACCTTTATAGGAACACATCAGTGCCCTCTCCCAAAATACTCGAGCCACACCCGAGCCACCTCAAGCCAAACTCTAGCCAACCCACCTAGGCACCCTACTGATCAAGCCCAAACCTTAGAACCAGACCCTAGCTCACTCAAACTCACTTGGACAGAAGCAAAAACCTGCACATGGCTAGATACTCATGCCCCTAGACTCCCAGCCCACTTGGACTCTTCCAGCAGAGCCACCACCGAGCCCACCTGATCCTAACCATATCTGGACAACGCCCAGACCCAACAAAGCATAGCCTAGACCTTGGAACCCATGCAGAGAGCCCCTGCCCGAAGGTACAAGCTGCGCACGTGAGCTTCCCTCTCGCCTAGGACTCTTGGCTAACTAGGACTCTCTCAGTCGAGCCACCACCAAGCCCACCTAACCCTAACCAACCCTGGACCAATCCCAGACCCAACAAAGCCCAGACCAAGCCACTTAACCCATGCAGCGAGCCACTTGAAACAAGAACAAGCTGCGCACACCCCAGCTGCTACCGCTTAGTATCGGCCCTTAATCCCTCGAGCCACCCTGAACCCAGGATGCACCAGACCATGATCCGAACCCTACCTCTCTACCCTAGACCCTGCTTGACCAGCTTGGCCCATCCTTAGCCCCGCTGCAATCATTCTCGAACCACAGCAGCCGTGCTCATGCTTGGGGGGAAGTCCTAGTTCACTAGGACTCTTCCCTAGACACTTTCACGTACCCTAGCCACCCTAGGACCAATCCTAGCCCTAGACCACGACCACCACTGCCCTTGAACCAGCCCTGGATGAGCCCCATGCAAAGCAACCGTACCTAGCATCTTGTACAAGCCAACAGAAACTCACGGTTCCTTCTTTGCTTCTTTTCCTACGGTTTCCAGCGTATTTCCCTTCAATATTTATCATGTTTTGTCCATAATTTATCATATTTTATCATGTATTGGCAGCGTACTCGTCAGATTCAAAAATATTTTTCTTAATAACGTAAAATCATTGCGTTTTTGAAAATATACGATCTACCGTAAAAATAATCCAAAAATCATATTTTTCATGCATAAACAATTAAATACACATATTATGATTTGTATGATGTTTTAAAAAGGTTCAGGAAACGTGCCTTTGTGTTTATAACGCTCGAGTATAAAATCTTCGGCGAGGGTGCGACATTGGACGACGAAGAGCACAAGCCTTTATTTTCCTCCAAATTTTCGAAATTATGAATTGTGTGTGTGGTGAGTTTACGGCTTCTGGTGATATGGAATTGTGATGTTTAGTAGAACTAGGACTTTATTTATAATTTAATTAACAAGTTAAATGTGCTTTAGTTTTGTGCTTGCAAACTTAAGGGTAATTAGACATAATTAAATTTGGCCTAATAATACTTAATTAATTAAATAATAAAAGTTTATAAAATAATTTTTCATAAAATAATATTTTTGATCTTTTAAAACTCTTTGATTGCCCAAAACCGACTTCCCGAGAAAAAATTGAGCTCGACTAGTAAAATAATTCGAACTCCAACATTTTTAAGAAAATTAAATCATTTTTAAATCATATTAAGAAGTCTTGCCATAATTTAAATAAAAATACATATTCTTGTATTGGTCGTCTCCGGTCTCCTTTCCCCTATCTATTATCAAATTGTCGGGTAAAATACTTAATTTCATGTAATCATGTCATATTATCATTTAATCATGTAATCATACATTTAATCATATAATAAATATCATACTAGCATTTAAAATCAATTAATTAAAAAAATTAAGCAATTAAAATAATTTTGCATGCATGCGATTTACGTAGGTTGGTTTTGCGGACGTAACAATTCTCCCCTCTTTAAATAGAATTTCGTCCTCGGAATTTTCCTTGACTTGACGATTGTAAAGCTTAGATTCCCTTATCCATCTCAAACTTAACTTATAACTTAAATCTTAATCTCCAATTCGGTCCTCAAAATCTTAAAATTATCATTCTAACCTAAAAATTCCCAAAGTCGACTCCTAAATCCAGCTCAAGTAGTACAAGCAGCCTGTTTTTTCTAAGTTCGTCAATATTCCAATCAATTATACTACCCAACATGCATTTAATCATTTTACATGAGTCATGCAAATAACATTTATATCATGCATCATATAAATATTTAAAAAATTTTAAGCATATAAAATATAAAGCAGTAAAAACTCACATATTTGAGGCGTTGACTTCTTGAGCTTCTCGAAGTGACAGTACACAGCCTTTTGGGGAAAACCTTGGCTCTGATACCAACTGGAAAGACCTCAAATTTTTTTTTTCTAATCTTAGGATCATAATAATTTAACAACTTAAAACTTAAGTGCATAAAATAAAATCATAAATCATCAACTAACTAAAATTTTCCTAAATTGACCTTTAAAAAGATCAACTAACAAATAAATAAAGCATAAGAATATCTTTAATAAAATCATTAACATAATCTTTAAATCGTAAATCCATCTAGCTAGTGCGAAAACATAAAGGTCCTCGGGTATATACTGCTGCACTCGATCCACTCAAATCGTCAACACCTCCCATAAATCATCAAATCCTATACCATACAAACCTAGTGAGTCTAAAGACTCAGCACATTCTAAACATGGATAACAAATAATACTTATACGATCACATACATTAAAATCATATTTTTATTTAAAATAGCTTTTAAACATAAATAAATCATTTAAACATAATTAATCATAAATCGTAAAATCATTTTAAAATAACTTTAAGCATAAATAAATCCATCAAAGATCATTTCAAGTAAGCTTTGAGCATAAATAAATCATTTTAAAAATTATTTAAAAATAGCTTTAATCCTCATCATGAATCATATTTTTAAACGGACCCCAATTGGCTCCCTCTAGGTCTTTTCCCTCACGACATCCCCATAAAATTGTAATTTCACCGTCCTCAACATAAACGGATCCTCCACAAATCATATATCATATGTTACAGTCAATTCACATCCCTCAAAATATTTTTTCTTTTCTTTAAAAATCATAAAATTACATAACTTCCAAAATAGCATTTTAAACAGTAAAAATTGCACATCTTTAGTATAAATCATAAAAATACATATTATCATCAAAATCATCATTTAAATCATATTATATCATTTAACATGCATTATTATCCTTCGGGACGCTGCCAAGCGTTTATGTATTTTCTCAAGTGTAATCGTTTTGCCACTGGACGTAAAAATTTTTGAATTTATTTTTTTCTTACTTTTAATGACATTGGCTTATTCTAAATAATTATTTAAGTTTAAATATAATTTTTCATTATTTTATAAAGATTAAAACTAGGTTTTTTGATTAAATTATTTAATTAACGTTTCGTGCGGCGATTAAATCTCGAAAAATTTCAAAACTCATTATTTTGATCCTAAATTTTAAACATAACCTTTTAATTATTTATTATACCTTTCCAAATCATGGGCAACACCCGTGGACTCATGGATTCAATTTTTGTTCTATTATTTTCTAAATTGAGCCTTATAGGAACACACCAAGCCATCTCCCAAAATACTCGAGCCACGCTCGAGCCACCTCGAGCCAAACTCTAGCCAACCCACCTAAGCACAATAATGACAAACCCAGCCCTTAGAACCAGACCCTAGCTCGCTCAAACTCACTTGGACAGAAGCACAAACATGCACATGGCTAGATACTTACGCCCTTGGACTCCCAGCCCACTTGGACTCTTCCAGCCGAGCCACAACCGTGCCCTTCTGACCCTAACCATCCCTGGACCATGCCCACACCCAACCAAGCCCAGCCAAGACCCTGGAACCCACGTACAGAGCCCCTGCCCGAAGGTACAAGATGCACACGTGAACTTCCCTAGAACTCTTGGCTAACTAGGACTCTCCAAGCCTAGGCACCTCCGATCCCACCTGACCCTAACTGACCCTGGACCACGCCTAGACCCAAACAAGCCCGGACCAAGCCACTTAACCCATGCAGTGAGCCACTTGAAACAAGAACAGGCTGCGCACACCCAAGCTGCTACCCCTTAGTATCGGCCCTTAATCCCTCGAGCAACCCTGAACCCAGGCTGCACCAGACCATGATCGAAACCCTAACCCTCTACCCTAGACCCTACTTGACCAGCTTGGCCCGCCCTTAACCCCGCTACACTCCTTCCCGAACCACAGCAGCCGCGCTCATGCTTGGGGGAGAGTCCTAGTTCACTAGGACTCTTCCCTAGCCACTTTCACGCACCCTAGCCACCCTAGGACCAATCATAGCCCTAGACCACGACCACCACTGCCCCTGAACCAGCCCTGGATGAGCCCCTAAGCCCCATGCAACACAACCGCACCTAGCATCTTGTACAAGCCAACACAAACTCACGGTTCCTTCTTTCCTTCTTTGCCTACGGTTTCCAGTGTATTTCCCTTCAATGTTTATCATGTTTATTCCACAATTTATCATATTTTATCATGTAATGGCAACATACTCGTCGGATTCAAAAACATTTTTTGTAATAACTTAAAATCGTCTCGTTTTTGAAAATATTCGATCTACCATAAAAATAATCCAACAATCATATTTTTCATGCATAAACAATTAAACACACATATTATGATTTGTATGATAATTTAAAAAGGTATAAGAAACGTGCCTTTGCGTTTATAACGCTCGAGTATACGATCTTCGGCGAGGGTGCGACGTTGGACGACCGGACGCCGAAGAACAGAAGCCTTTATTTTCCTCCAAATTTTAGAAATTATGAATTGTGTGTTGGTAAGTTTACGGCTGCTGGTGGTATGGAATTGTGAAGTTTAGTAGACCTAGGACTTTATTTATAATTTAATTAACAAGTTCAATGGGCTTTGGTTTTGGGCTTGCAAACTTAAGGGTAATTAAACATACTTAAATTAATTAAATTGGGCCCAATAACAGTTAATTAATTAAATAATAAAAGTTTATAAAATAAGTTTCCATAAAATAATATTTTTGATTTTTTAAAACTCCTTGATTGCCCAAAACCGGCTTCCCGGGAAAGATCGAGCTCGACTCGTAAAATAATTCGAACTCCAACATTTTTAAGAAATTAAATCATTTTTAAATCATATTAGGAAGCCTTGCCATTATTTTAATAAAAATACATATCTTGTCTTGGTCGTCTTCGGTGTCATTTCCCTTGCCTATTATCGAATATTTGGGTAAAATATTTAATTTCATATAATCATGTCATATTATCATTTAATCATATAATAAATATTATACTAGCATTTAAAATCAATTAATTAAAACAATTAAGCAATTAAAATAATTTTGCATGCATGCGGTTTACGTAGGTTGGCTTTTCGGGCGTTACAAAGAAGATGCATCTTCTTTTCGGTAGCTTTTCACATAAGAACTTGATATTTTAGCGTGCTTGACTTGGGGCAATTTTGTGATGGGTGACCCCCTGGGAAGTTTCTAATTAGGGCTCGTGTGAGTGAGGACATAAGCACGCTGGAAAGACTCGTGTTGGTACAGTAGGGACAGTCGTCGAATCTGGGACGTTACATCAATAATCATGTTCTAATGAATTTAACTTTTAGTTAAATCAAACGAGGAATAATTGCATATTTGATGAGTGATATTTATCTCTTTGCGATTTTGGTAATTTATGTTTTCATATTTTAGTTTTATTCTTATATTTTTCAAACTTCGAAATTTTCGTCTAATTTTCATAGGAGTGATGATGTGACACTGCATTTGTCATCGTTGGAGTAGTGCTACCTGGCAAAAAAAAAAAAAAACTAAAATAGAAACAACAAAAAAAATGAAACTAAAATTTGATAATACAAACAATCAAAAATTACAAAACGAAAAATATGCAAAATTAAAATTACAATTTTTCCCATTAAACAATAATACATTATATAACAATTTTTTTTTCTTATTTTGAAAACCTAATGCGTGGAAAAGATAAATTAGACGGTGACATTCACATTTATGTTTCAATAACATCATCATTAATCATGTTATGCTTAAGAGGTAGAGATAATCATACCCACCACTTTGCCACAACAAGTAACAGGTTTCACCAAAAAAATTAATACCAGACTATAAACATTTATGCAGAAAAGAGCTGTAAAATCAAAGAATTGAAAAACAAGGCACTCATCTGGTAAGCATTTTATCAACTAACGCCTCGAAGGTTCTTCCAAGGTTTCGCTAGTTTGACCGTCCCAGTTTTGTTTTGTTTTGTTTTTGTTTGGGCGGGTGGAGGTGGTTGACAATCCAATTTGTTCGATCTTAGTGGATTTTTGTTCAACCAGTACTTCTTCCATGTAACATTTCTGGGCTACTCTCTGATCCCTTTTAACTTCTCCGACTTCATCTCCGATTGGGAACTTGATTTTCTGATGTAAGGTTGAGGCCATTGCCCTGAAAGCGGACATGGCTAGTCCGCCCAGAATGGAATTGTAAGTAGACAGGGCATCGACAATTACAAAACTGATAATCTCGGTCTTCCTTGTGTGGGCTTCTCCAAGTGTGAGTAACAGGTTTATCATGCTTACTGGTCGAATAGTGTGTCCAGTAAATCCGAAAAGTAAAGTAAGCACTGATTCAACTTTGTATTATCTCAAATCCATTTGATCCATTGTTTCGTGGAAGAGCACATTCATCAAACTCCCATAATCGATAAATATCCTGGTGTGGGTGTTGTTCTCTATGGGGCTCACTTCTTCTTCTGGGGTCGGGACCTTCCCTAGCCCTTTTAGGGGGTCGGTAATCAGGCCCTCGTTGTGTTAGAATGTCTTTCATTTCCGCATCTTAGTTGGACTATGCATTATATCTAATGACCTAGATGTTTACATTCATTAGTGGTATGCCCGTAATACTTGTGGAAGTCACAA
The DNA here is from genome assembly GCF_025594145.1 of Primulina tabacum. Lineage (NCBI taxonomy): Eukaryota > Viridiplantae > Streptophyta > Magnoliopsida > Lamiales > Gesneriaceae > Primulina > Primulina tabacum. The sequence continues at coordinate 26,781,220 of NC_134550.1, read as the reverse complement.
AATCCATTTGACCAAGGCCTCCGAGGCCCCTGATCACTTTCTCGAGACCTTTGTATAAGGTACTTGTTATCACATATGTGGAGGGTTACGAGCTTACTAACCTTAAGTGTGTGTGACGAACTGGCCCAAGGACTCCGGACGAACCGATTAGTCCGGGCAAGGAGTCGAGCTGATAGGTCTGGGTTTTTTGGAACTTCTGGATGGATCCCTCCATTTATGGGCTCGGGGAGGCTACACTTCCTCAAGATTAACGTACTTGTTAGCTCGGGAAAGTAGTTCATCGTAAGTATTAGCCGGCTTTTTTTATCAATGACTTTAGGAAATCTTGTGTAGTAAGCCCCTGAATGAAAGCACTTATCAATAGGTCGACGTGGCAGAGGGCACTTCAATGAACACAACGTTGAACCTTCACATATATGCTCGTAGGCACTCGTGTTCCTGCTGTCTCATGGCGAAGAGACTGAAAGGAGTGATGTGATGCTCTTCTTGCTGCTGGACTAATGGAGGAAGTCTCGGCTAAAATCTTGGAATGTATTGATGTCCCTAGGTCGGAGTAGATGGAACCACTATTGGGCCAAACCTATTAGGGTTGTAAGGAAAACTAGGAAATTCATAAAGTCCGAGTATTGGTGTAGGAGGGCGGGATTTTCGAACCATTATAGACGGTCATCGGGGTCTCGCTTCCCATCACATTCTGCTATATTTGGGAATTTGAATTTTTTGGGGAGTTCTTAGACCAGTATCTTCGGGAGAGAATGGTATGGCTCGGGTTGCTAGAGGAAGAATATCATTCCACTTGTTCATCCATTGTTCGATCTCCTCTATCATCTTCCTCGTCTCGGCCAGGATGCCTCTTGGTCAGGGGGTGGATGAGGTGGATCTATTCCTTCCCACCTGGCAAAAACTTGCTCTATTGTGGCAGTAATCAATTGCGTTAGATCGGACATGGTGAGGCTCTGGTTGCCATTTTTGCTTCGGTTCCTTTGGCTCTCTTTGGAGATATCTTCAGTATTCACCATCTTATCTCTTTTTTTTTTTTTTTGAATTCCCACATACGACGCCAATTTAGGATATCAAAATTTTACCTCGGGTTCGGTCTGGACATCGGGTTTTCATATTGTCGCTGAGTGGATCGGGTTAGTGCCATGTGTTCTGCACAAAAAAAATAGTGTTAGGGAGCGCCATAAAGTTTTTCTACATGACCCCTCCGATGCTTAAGTTAGTCTGGAGAGCAAACTTAAGAGCGAGATATATTATTGCTAAGTGAGCAAGAGAATGTGAGTATGTAAAATCGTAGTTAATGACTTATATTTATAGATTCATGTTGTGTTAGTTACCTTATAGGAGTAGGATTCTTGCTAGAGCAGAATTCAACCTGATATTAGAAACATTATATGAGAGGACTCCATAACCATGGTGGCTAGAACTCTTTATACGGTTAGGAAACTTGTCTTATCTCGATGAGATTTGATCGAATCCCGTATTTATTTGAGTTTTTCATTTATCGACGAAGATGTCTTCATATTCCTAACTACGTTAGAGCTCGGATTACCCTGCAAAATTAGTGGGATTGTTCGGACCTTTAATAAATAGGTTGAGGGGTTCGGCCCTGTTGGATATTCGTGACCTCGAACTCCTGGGTTCGGACACCTTACTATGTAGTTGGGCTTGGGAACCGGGCTCTTGATCAATAATGAACTCTTAAGAGGCTATGACCAATTATGAAATGAGCTAAGATCCATCCACACGTGTCAATTTTAGAGGCATCAAATTGGATTAAAAAAAATTCGTGTTATCCAAAATTAAATTATAATAATTAATAAAATAATATAATATTATAATAATTAGCTCGTGCCTCTTTAAGGCAGCCTCCAGACTAAATACCTGCGCCTTCAACGCTTAGAAGCATCAGTGATTTGGAATCTTTTGACGTGCATTGGCATCGATTGCAGATGGAAAGAGACGAGATAGATTTAAAAGTTGGCAAATACTCATCTTTTTTGGTGATTATTACTTGGAATATGGTTGTATTTTCTAATTTTCTTTCTTTAATTATTTGAAAAGTAAATTAAAATATTTTAAAATTTTAATATCTATAGAGAAATCGATAAATTGATCTTATAATTTTTCACTTAAAAGTTTTTGGTATGATAACTTTGTCATTTTTCATTTACGTCTGATATCTTTTTATTATTTAAATATTTGGTCTTTTTTATCCAATTTCCGTCATTGCTGCTGAATTGATATTTTTTCTTGTTCACATGTAAACTTTGGATTGTGAGTTTTTCAACATCACGCATAATGTGGAATTTAACAAACACATCAAATCTTCAATTTCATATCCATCGGCATTAGCTTTTATTAGAAAAAACAAATACCTAATTTTTTCCAAAAAATCCTTAAATTTTTAGAAATGAATTTTTGTAAACGAAATTAAGATGTCATATGTGTAATGTACCGTGCTTTTTTAACATACTTAAAATTTGCGGAAAATAAAAATTTTTCTTAACTAAGAAATTCTCATTCAAAATTCCAAATAATTAAAAGGTTTGAACAAATATTTTTGAAATTGTAAACAATTTGCAACAAGTATTTGTTTTGAAATAACATGAAATAATTCGTTAAAATCAGATTAAATGAAATAACATGCATAAAAATCCTTGAAAACTAAGCAGTCCTCGGGTTATGCCTCCGCACAGTCCGAGCCAACTCACTGGTCCCTGCCTCTCGTCTCCCCATACTCGTCATCACCTACATCAATCAAGTCTAGTGAGTCTAAATACTCAACATGTATAAACTGAGAGTAGCAAGTAGTACATAATAAAGTCACATTCAGTTATAAAGTAGCACATACATATTTAAACATTGAAAATACTTACATAAACATAGACGTGCCATCAATTCATAACCATTTTCATAAACGTGCTTGTATCGTACATACTTAAACATGCATAATCATCATCATTTTGTGTAGAGATATGTTTCAAAGCAAGTGACCTATTACATAGTGCGCTTGATCAGACTAAACCACATTACTGGGCTGGCAGGGATGTCCACTACCACATACATAAAATCCCCAATCATACTTTACCGGGTGGACTGGTCCTTGATCATGCTTTACCGCTTTCCAATCTTGTTCAAACACGGTCATACTTTATCGGGGTGGAGAGGTCCCCGGACACGTTATACGGCTTCCAAACCCGTTCATATTTGATCACAAGACATTTCCCATATCTCAAAAACATAAAACATTTTATTTTTGCACATCGAATATACTTATATAGTGTTGTACACATACAAATGCCTGCCCAAGAAAAAAAAAATATATTTTTCTTTTTTTCACAGAAGGCTTGGCGCTCGGGCGGTAAAAACTCAGGCCCGAGAGCCGCCCTGCGGCGCACGAAAAAACACTTTTTTTAAACATCACAGTTTGAGTAGTCACACGAAAATGATCATAACTCACTTGTCTCTTGTCCGAAAATTACGAATTTACTGTCAAATCGAAGGTATCAAAAATTACAACGTTATATATGATGAATTTGTTTCCAGAAAACCGACCGAAAATTCACAGGATTCTAAATGATAGAAGATTCGGTTTTTTTGAGATCTAAAAATCATTCCAAAAGTCGTTTCAACATCATAGCTCAAACTTTGCATACCACAATATTCATCAAAATATTTACTATGACAAGATCGATGCGAAAAATGAAAGAATATACATGTATTTGCGTCTAAACGCTCGAAGATAACGAATATCGACGCAGTGGATTACGGGAGATGACCGGGAGACGCTTGCTACACGATTTTTATTCGAAAAACAAACGTAAATCTCCAAAAAACTTTCAAGGGAAAGAGGTGGCTGCTACTAGAGCTCAAGAACCCTACGTATTCTTATCAAAAGAGAGAACACAAAAATATGTGTGTGAGTGTGTGTGTGGCGTGTAAGAGAATGTGTGTGTGTAGAGATTAAGGAGACAATTAGGGGATAATTAGATTAACTAAAAATAATAATAACTAATTAACACCCCGTATTTTAAATAAAATACACATGCTAATTTTTCAAGGTTTAAAAAAAAAACTCAACTAATCAAATTAGTATTTTGAAAAGCTTACAACTTTAAAATCACCTAATAACTTATATTAGATTTTTAAAAAGCTTAAAATTTCATAAATCATTTAAAATACCAATTTTCTTGACTTAAAAATAAAATACCGCATTTTCATTAATAGCCTAAATCGTCACCGGTCTCTTTTTCCCGATCGCGCATCGAATATTCGTCTTAAACATAAAACTCAAGAAAACATTTTTGGCGTGCATCGAATAAACATGTATTAATTTAAAATAATGCTAAATCATAAATCATGCATCGTAAAAAAATCATTTTAAAATTAAATAATAATTTAACAATTTAATAAATGCATGAGTTTATGTGTACTGATTTTGGGCTCTAAAATTCCTCATCCACTTAAATAAATTCCGTCATCGAAATTAATTCTTACCAAACAATTCCAGGTAGCGACTTCTCATATCTTCTTCGTCCTCCCAAGTGGCCTCCTCCACTGATTGATTCAACCATTGGACTTTGACCAACTTGGTCACTTTGTTCCGAAGTCTCTGCTCCTGTCTGTCTAGAATTTGGACAGGTCTTTCCTCATATGACAGATCTGGAGCAAGCTGCAATGACTCATAACTCAAATATGCGAAGGATTTGCTATATAATTTCTCAGCATCGAAACATGGAATACATTGTGTAGTCCAGCTAGATTCGGCGGTAGAGCTACACGATAAGCAAGTGTCCCAACTCTATCAAGAATTTCGAATGGCCCCATGAATCTCGGACTCAGCTTGCCTATCTTACCAAACCTGATAACACCCTTCATGGATGCTATCTTTACGAATACGTGATCTCATATGGCAAATTCGAGATCCCTCCTTCTCTAAACATCATAACTCTTTTGGTGACTCTGGGAGGTTTTCATCTTGTCTCAGATTTTCACCACCATGTCTGGAGTTTGCTGAACAATCATTGGGTCAAGTTCTGATCTCTCATTGACTTCATTCTAATGAATCGGCTATCTGCACTTCCTTCCATACAGTGCTTCGTAGGGATCCATACCTATAAATGATTGAAAACCGTCGTTGTAAGTTAAATTCCACTATGGGCAGTTTCGATTCCCATTTCGCATGGAAATCGATCACACAAGCTCGCAACAAATCTTCTAAAATTTGAATCACTCGATCGGACTGGCCATCTGTCTGAAGGTGGAATGCCGTACTGAATAGAAACTTTGTCCCCATGGCTGCATGTAAACTTCTCCAGAAGGACGATATGAACCTCGGGTCCCTGTCAGGACACAATAGAGACTGGGATCCCGTGCAATCTGACTATCTCCCTAATATAGAGCTCTGCATACTGAGCCATGGAGAAAGTCGTCTTCATCGGTAAGAAATGTGCCGATTTTGTAAGTCGATCAACTATAACCCAAATATTATTAGATACCCTAGCTGACCTCGGCAATCCAACAACGAAATCCATGGTGATATTCTCCAATTTCCACTCAAAAATAGGGAGCAACTTAAGCATTCCTGCTGGCCTCTGATTCTCTACTTTCACTTGCTGACAAGTGAGACACTCAGATACGAATCAACGAATGTCCCGCTTAATCCCTCGCCACCAATACATCGTCTGTAAATCCTTGTACATCTTGGTACATTCTGGATGGATGAAATACAGAGATGTATGTGCCTATGTCAAAATATCATCTCTGATCGAATCAACATTAAGCACCCACATCTTTCCTCTGTACTTCACAATACCATCAGACACTGTGTAGAGTACACTTCCCTTGGCTTCATCCTTTAGTCACCATTTTTGTAACTGTTCATCTGAAGGCTGACCTCTACGGATTCGGTCTAGCAATGAAGACTGAACTGTCAGATTGGACAACTTGGGAGATCTGCCCTTAGGATAAACTTCTAAGCCAAACCTCTAAATCTCTGCCTGAAGAGATCTCTGTGCTGACAACTGTGCTACGACTGCTACTTTCCTGCTCAAAGCAACCGCCACAACATTAGCTTTCCCTGGGTGAAAGCTAATTTCACAATCGTAGTCGTTTAATAATTCCAACCATCGGATTTGTCACATATTCAGTTCTTTCTACATGAAGAAGTACTTGAGACTCTTGTGATCAGTGAATATCTTGAATTTCTTGCCGTACAAATAGTGTCTCCATATCTTCAACGCAAATATAACGGCAGCTAACTCGAGATCATGAGTCGAGTAGTTCTTCTCATGCACCTTCAACTGTCTAGAGGCATATGCTATAACCCGACCATGCTGCGTCAAAACTGCTCCTAAACCGAGCTTAGAAGCATCGGTGAATAACACAAAATTGCCTTGCCCTGATGGCATGGCCAAAACTGGCGCTGTGATAAGGGCTTGCTTCAAATTATCGAAGCTCTTCTAGTAATCATCACTCCATACAAATTTAGCATTTTATTTCGTCAATGAAGTGAGTGGCACTGCAATTGAGGAAAACCCCTGAATAAATTTCCTGTAGTAGCCTGCCACGCCTAGGAAACTACGAATCTCTGACGCGTTCTTCGGATCAACCCATTTTTTTACTGTGGCCACTTTAGCTGCATCCACCTCAATGCCACTGTTAGATATGATATGTCCCAAAAATGCTACTTTCTCCAACCAGAATTAACACTTACTGAATTTTGCAAACAACTGCGAATCTGCAAGACTTTCGAAACTGTACCTAAATGCTGACTCGTGCTCCTCAAGGCTCTTCGAGTATATCAGAATATCGTCAATGAATACTATGAAGAACTGATCTAGGTAGGGCTGAAATACTCGATTCATTAGGTCCATAAAAATTGCTGGAGCATTCGTCAGTCCAAATGGCATCATTAAGAACTCGTAATGCCCATATCTAATTCTGAAGGCTGTATTATGAACATCTGCATCCTTTACCTTCAGTTGATGATACCCAGAACGTAGATCTATATTAGAAAACAAAGTAGCTCCCTGCAACTGATTGAATAAGTCCTCGATCCTTGGTAATGGGCATTTGTTCTTGATCAGTTACCTTGTTCAATTCTTGGTAATCGATACACAACCTCATGCTCTCATCTTTCTTCTTTACGAAGAGGTGCGCCCTATGATGAGAAACTAGGGTGGATGAATTCTTTGTCTAGGAGCTCTTGGATTTGCTGCTTGAGCTCTAACATCTCTGCTGGAGCCAACCTGTACAGTGCCTTAGAGATTGGCACAATGCCTGACACAAGGTCAATGGAAAACTCCACCTCTCTCTTTGGAGGAAGGCTTGTGACATCGTCTGGGAAAACATCAGGAAAATCTCTGAGAACTGGCACAATGGATATCGAAGAGGTGGGTGCATCAGGTTCTCAAATGATACTAGCCAAGAATGTCTGACACCCCTTATGTATAAGTTTTCGCTGCCTGCATGCAAGAGATCATGCGAGGGAAACTTTTCCAACTTCCTGGCTCAAAAAGAAATTGCTCCATGCCCAACGATCTTACCAACACTAATTTTTTCTGAAAATCAATAAGAACTATGTTCTTCATCAGCCAATCCATCCCTAAGATAACATCAAATTTTGGCATTGGCAACACAATCAGGTCGGCGTAAACTAGATGGCCCTGTAGTTCAAGATCGATATCTCTGACCACGCTAGTAGCTGACAACTCGATTCCAATGGACATAACATCCAAATAATTAGCGAACGTTTTTGAGATAAAAGAATGAGTGGCCCCAGAATCTAACAAGGCCTTTATGGCTACTCTATTTATAAAGATATTTCTTGTCAGTAGGGTCATGTCTGGGTTCGCCTCCTCGGCATGCATGGCGAACACTCTCCCCTGAGTTGGCTGCCTTCACGCGGGCAGTCCTTCAACATGTGATCATTGGCTCCACACTTGAAGCATTCGCCCGAGCCCTATAAACACTGCCCCATATGTTGGCGGTTACATTTCAGGCACACTAGATACTCATCAGGCTTCTGAGGAGCCTTTCCTTGCGGTATGGGACTGACAGGATCGGTTCGTAGGTGAAAGATTGTTTAGAAGGGGGGGTTGAATAAAACTTTACAATTTTACCACCTTTTCAAATAATGAGTCAGTTTATTGATAAACTGAACTCGGGAATCTTGTTATGTCAATGTCGATTAGTTAACTAATGAAAGTGTGGAAATAAACTGACTGACAGATAGAATAAAACTGAAATTATGAGATACAAGATTTGTGGATGTTCGAAGATTTCAATTACTCCTACATCATCCCTTCTATCTAGAAGATAGGATATTCACTAAAAGACTTTGATCAATACAAGACTTATACAGACCCCCTTCAGTTTTGGACTTAACAATGCCAAACAGAAACTCTTAGTTTTAATAGAGTTTATCAGTTCTCAACTGATCTGAAACTACTTAGGCATAACTGATCTCTATAAGATCGAATATTACAACGATAAGTGTTTGTGCTTGTAAGCTCAATGTATAGCCTTGAATGCTATGAATGTATATGCTAACTGTGAGCTTTTGAAATCTTTTGAATATGAACTGAAAGCTTGTGAAGAGATTTCAATAGAATAACAACTTGGTAGTTCGGTTGATATCTTCTCAGCTGCTCTTCTCGGCTATTTATAGGCTTCGATTCCAACGATAACCATGAATGTGTTTTAATCTTTCTATCCGTTGTTTGTCACGTTAATATTCTTCTGACAATCGTACACTGTAGCATTGCTGAAATGCGGCGTTCCCCACTACATGTTGCAGTCTGCTTTTGTACATTTGTTGGTTGATAGCTACATTCCTTAGGTGATGACATGTCAAACTGTTTTATCAGTTTGACACAGCCGATAGAATTAGCTGATAGCTCTCAACTGATTGTAGTAAAAATGATCAGTTCCAACTGATCATCCAGTCGACTACAAAGTTCAGTTTGCTTAGTTCAGGTTTCTTATCTGCGCACTAATCTTCAGTTAGGCAACCAATAGTTTGCGTATTTTTTAGATCAATTCTTTTCAGTCTTCTTGATCAGTTTGTTCAATCTTTTTACTCTTGGTTTGTCAAACTTCCGAAATTAAGTTTTCAACAATTTTCCCCTTTTTGGTGTTTGAAAAAACTTAGAAAATGTGAACTGATCAAGCTGAATATTTTGTAGATAAAATAATCTTTTATTGACAACTCTTTCAATGTACAGATTCATACAAAGAATGAAAGAATAAAAGAATCTTCTGTTGACTAAAAATTCTTCAAAATCTGCCAAACTCTTCAACTGTATAAGAATATAAAGATTGTCTTCTAACTGATCTGGATCTCTTTATTTCTTTGCTCTTTTAACATCTGGTCCTTGATTAGTCACTTGAATAGGTCTCTTCTTGGATTGCTTCTGTTGATCGTCTCTTCTTGGATTGCTTTTGTTGTTCTTTTTATTTTTCTTCTTCCCCCATTTTATCAAACTTATCAACCTTGCTGGATAAAGCACAAACTTCCAAAGTGACATTTGATAAGGCATGCACTATATGTTCTTGCAGCAAATCCATTCTCTTTGTGACTACGTTCTGGAAGGATATCCATTCATTTTTTGAACACTTCCTGAGCTTGGAAATGAGCTTGAATCATCACTCGGTCCTTCTTTAACTGATATATTTGGAGAAATAGTGAAGTAATATCCTTCATGACCTGTTGTAAACTCTTAAAAGTATTCTCATTTATAGAATCAATCTTCAAGGTGTGCAGAAGTTGAGTTGATTTGATGTCAGAAATGGATGAGATCACATTGTGAAGGTTGGACTGAATGTCTTCGATCATAGATTCAGTACCCGTTGGTATCTCAGGAGACATAGCTCCAAAGGATTCTGGTTCCTGCTCCTTGTCTTCTTGATTAAAGATTTCCAAGGCTCTATCAGTTGATTCAGTCACAATAGTAACCATTTCAGAAACATCTTCTAGTATTGCTTCATGTTGAAGTTCTGGAGGAGGAGTGAAATCGGAACAACCGTTGAGCTAGAAGGCTCGTCAGTTTGGTTATCAACCGATACTGTAGTTGGTTCTTCAGTTGGTTGATCAACTGATACTGTAGTTGGCTCTTCAGTTTGCACTTTTTCAGTTGGTTCCTTGTGCAACTGAGACACTTTAGTTTCAGCTAGAAATGCTTGTTCAGTCGTGGCAGTCGACTGATCTGATTCTTCAATTTCTTGCAAAATAGCCTCCGAGGCTGGTTGTTCAGTTAAGCTCGGTTCTTCAACTGTTTCTGTAGTTAGAATATTCAGCTGGATATCAGTGGCGACTGATTGTAAGACTTTGTGGATATTTGCCATTGATAACTCAGCATCAGTGTAGAGCTGAAGATCTGCAGTAGAAGATTGAGGAATTGAAGGTGATGGTTGAGCATTCTTTGAAGAAGGAGCAGTTGCTGGCTCAGTTGATTCAGTAACTGGTTCCAAAAATGGCTCTGGGTGTTGAACTGATTGTTCAGCTTGCTCTTCAGATGAAGGACTTTGATCATTTGTTGGAATAATCAACTCTTGATCCGTTTCACAACTTTTGATCTTCATCTATAGTGATCTTAGATCCGTGTCCAGCTGATCATGAACTGCTTTGTTATTGAAAGCAGTTGGACTGGCTGGATCATAATTTTGGCGGAGCTGAGCGATCAGTTGTGCGAGTTTTTTGACACACACCAGATCAAAAAAGTATGCCTTCCTTTCCAGTGCTTGAACAATTGAGGCAGATTTGACTACCTTCAAGACTACAGTTTCCAAAGCAATGAATTTCTTCAAAATTGCTTTCTTCTGCGATTGCTTCGCAAAAACTCCGGTTCTAAATCTGACCCATTCATGGTAAGTCTTGAGCTTTGATTCAGAAAAATCATTGACCTCTTTCCATATCAGGTCGATATGAGTTTGAATTGAGTTTTTCGATCGGGGCTCTTCAATCATCTTGCCCTTTCCTTTCGTGTCAGTTAGGACATGAGAGATACTCAGTCTTGAGTTGAAAAATAGCATTTTAACAGTAAAAATTGTATAGCTTTATCATAAATCATAAAGTTACATATTTTCATCATATACATTTTAAAATATCATTTGACATGTATTATGATTCTTCGGGGCACTGCCAAGCGTTTCGCACTACCCAAGACGCAAAATGACCATTTTACCCTTGGATCCTGAAACTATCGATTTTGACTTTTTCTTACTTTTATTGATTCAAGACTATCCCAAATCATCATATAAGCTTAAATTTTAACTCTAATATTTTTCTTAGAGGTAAACCCGAGTCTTTCAGTTTAATTACTTAACCATTAAACCGTAAAATGTTTTAATGCCTAATAAATTCGAACTTAAATATTTTCTTCCCAAACCATAAACATAAATTTTCATCCCTAAACTAAAAATGACACCTTAAATTAAACCCAAAAATATTTCATAGACGTAAAATTAAGCTCCTCAACTAATTTCCCAATTCGTTTTAAAACTTAACTGTACGTCCCAGTTTTAACCCGAATCGACTCAAAACTTAACCAAACCTTACCAAACTTGAACCATAGCTTGTTAACACCTTATTATCTCTTTTTCATCCCAAATCAAGCTAATTAAAACCCTCGAACAAGCCTAGATACCTGCCGGAAAGTTCTTGCCCTTGATTCGAAAACCCTAACTTAGAACAACCTTGAGTTCCTTCAAGCCTAGGCCCTAACCATCATGTCCAGCCCCTAACCAACCATCCTAGGACCTAGAACGAACCCTAGAATAGCTACTGTACCAAGCCCTACAGCCCATTCACGACCACAACCCTCAACCCGTCAACCCTAGCCTTACGTGATCCATAGTTCAAGCTACAACCCTTAGCCTTGCACCATGGACCATGACTAGACCCTACTAGGACCCATGAAGATGTCCCAACAGCAGCAGTTGGCCTGCACTTTCCTAGCCCTCAAGAGCGAACCCTAATTCCTCTATCAACCAAATTTTCGTTCAGCCTTTGCCCTCAGTTTTTCCAGCCCTTAGCCAAGCTTATATGGACCCTTAAACATGTTGAAAATCATCCCTTCCCATAGTCTTACCATGACAGCCCCTTTGTGCATCATAATGATTATTTTAAAAGCATGAAAACTCAAGTTTTATCATGTATATGCCAATAAAAACGAAAATAAAAAGAGGGTTTCATATTTTTCATGCAAATATGATTAAACACACATAATATGATTTGAATGGTGCCTTCGCGCTTAAAAAGCTCGAAATACGAATACAGTAGAGGTGAAATGTCGGTGACGAACGGAGGACGATTTATATTTTTTTCTACCCTTTTCTCTTGTCAAAATCCACCAAAAACCAACCTTGGAATGCACGGGAGTCAGGTGATCGTTGTTGGAAAGAAAAACGATGAACGATGGAGAAAAAAATTAAAAAAACCTTCCCTTGCAAGAACAAAGAAGGGGGATGTTTCTTGGCCACTTTCAATTAAGTTTACGTGAATTTTGTGTGTGTGTGCGTGTAGGTGTGTTTAGGTGTGTGTGTGTAGTACTAGGACTCTTTAATTATTTATTATTATCTTCTTTTAAAAAAATATAAATATTACAAGGCTTCTTTAATCACTTAATTAATGGGCTTAATTAAGCATGGCTTTTTAAATAATAAATTAGGCACATTAAGCTTTATAAAATTATTATGCCTCAAATTAAAAGATTTAAAAATATCTATTTTTTAAAAAAATCTCTTATAAAATATTTAATTCCCTTGCTCACACTATTTAATTTAAATTTGACCTTAAAATTTCATAATTTTTAAATTATTTAAAATAATTATTTTCTTAACCAAAAATAAAAATTTAGCTTTTAAATCTTAACACCTTAATCGTCTCAGGTCCACTGTCCCCGCCAATCCACCGATATCCGTCTGAACCTTTTTAAATTATTATATTAATCAGAATTACACAATTAATCATTTAGTCACTCTAAATATATCATTCACGCATAAAAAATCATTTAATTAAAATATTTTATAGATTTAATAATTTTCATGCATGCAGTCTACATTGACTATTTTCGGGCGTTACACTTCGTCTGCGGAGATTTCTTTCAATCTTGAGATCAAATATCTCTAGTTCAGATTCTAAAGACCTTGGCTTGCACCGAAAAGGATGTCTGCAAATAAATCGAAGGTGTCAAACAAAAAAAATAAAGAATGCTAAAGTAAATAACTGAAAATAAAATTGTGGATTAACAATCCCCGGCGACGGCGCCAAAAAATTGATCGAGCAAAACTAGCACTTTAAAATCTTCGGTAAAAATCAATAAAATTTAAGTTCGAAATAATAGCAAGTGCATGATGTCAAGTAATAATATAGTGTACCAGAGTACGAGTATAGCTCCTCCAGAGACTGTATTTCGCAATTATTATTCCCATTTATTAACCTTTCAGCAACGATAATTTGAATGATTGTTTACTACTATGATGATTTAAATAAAACTCCACGAAATGATTCACGGATTAAATGCTGAATTAAATAAGCTAAAATGATTGAGTAAAGATTCAATGAGAAATGAATTTTTTGGGAATCTCGGTTCACCTACCCCTCTCTAATTTATTTAATTCATTTGACAATGATCCATGCTTTTGACATGATTTCCTAACCAATTGAACACGCCCTCTCGAGCTATGCTAAAATAATTCAACACAGTGAAGTAAATAAATCTCTTTAATTATTTATCAAAGGTGAATTACATATTGTTCTATGAAATCCCCTAGCTTTCGACCTACTGGACTATGACTATCAGTGTGTATCCAATTTCATATTTCTATGTATATTGTAAATACACGGACTATGCTACTCGTTCCTATCACAAACTATTCTCTCAAAATCACTCGCATTATGAGATTATTATTCAAGTTAGCTATGCTTTAATAACGCAATGAAAATAATAGCACAGTCAAGAATAAATCAAAAGTCAAAAGATAAATTAACTAAACACGATTTCGGGGTAGGATCCCCTTAAATCCCAACAAATAATGAAAGTTAGCTACTAGAATTAACGAATAAAATAAGCAAAACAATATTTAAACAAGAAGAATTAAACTCGAAATACTAGACTTGATGAAAACACGAAGAACGTTGCTCAGAAATCTTGAATTCTTCGCTCCAAGCTTTGCTCCAAGCCTTTTTCTCCTCTCCCAACTTTTTGGTTTCCGAATAATGTCTATTTTTCGTGCCCTATACTCCCCATATGCAAACTTTGCAGCCCCACTTGGCAAGCATCACTCGGAATGCAAGAAATCATCCTCGAAATTTTTTCCTATTTGAGTCCCGCTTGAGCGGTAATATTCTACTGCGCGAGCGTAGACTCCTCTGTATTTTTCTTTATTCATGCAGCACTCGCGCTGGAGCGATAAGATTATACCGCTTGAGCGCCAAGTCCTCTGTACTCCACTCTTCAAAAGGCACATCTCACGCCTATGCGGTAAGATCCACCGCCCGACGCCAATTTTTCTTCCAACTCCTCTCTTTCTCGCGTGGCTTGTATATTTCTCTACCGATTTCAGTTCTCCGGTCATTTCACCAACAAATACATCAAGTACGAGTGAGCCATGATCATATGCATATGTTAATTCTAAAACAAACAAAATGTAGATGAAATGCACAAACACACAATGCACACACACACACAAAACTAATGCAATAAAACACGTAAAAACACGACATATCAGGCTGGATACTCAGGAAATCTATTCATCCGAGCTACTATCTATCTACAAGTCCAGCTCTGTATCTGATGATGGGAAGATTCGGATGATAGTCAACAATCATTCGATGATTGTTGACGAAGAATTTCTCAGCAATCTCTTTCAACTACCTGTTGTAGGAATCTAAAGCTTTTCTGAAGTGGCTACTGCTTATATTGAAGAGATGCAAATCCTTCTCTCTGCAAGTGGGGAACCGGTTAAAGTATCAGCTGCCAAAAAAGAACTGAAGCCAGAATATCAGTTGCTGGAAGATATTGTTTCCAAGGGCATTTTTTCAAAGGCTGGTTCCTTTGCCGCCTTTACGTTGGAAAGATTTCAGGTGATGACCTTAAATAATGAAAGGAATCAAGGTCAACTAGTCATCAATCATGTTTAATATTTTGAAGAATATGATTCAGACTACCAAACAGTCGAAGGGGTTTGCAATTCAAATGAGCAATCTGATTCAGAATTTTGGGCTTCCTCTGGAATCAACTTCATCAATTACCAAATTCAAGATTTATAATTCTCAGAACACTCAGTCAAAGAAGAGTAGATTCGAGGAGGCAGCTATCAAGATCAAGAAAACTGTTAGGTTCAAAGCAATTGCTCCTCCAAAGCCAAAATGTAAACTGGTTTTGACAACCAGTGATTCTGAGAAGACTCCATCTCCCCAACTGATAAAGAAACCAAGTTCTCATAAGACAAAACCAGCTGCTGCTCCAGAGCTCTACCTGAGCTTAAACTAATTCCATCTGGAGCTGAGAAACCACTCTCTGCGGTCCCAATACAATCACTCAAACCATCTACGGAATTTCGGTCCAAGAGCAAAGCAAAATATACTCCAAAGATAGTAATTGAATTTGGAGAAACTCTCCGACTGACTAGAATCTAATCACCTTTCACTATTGTTGTCCGCCCTACCATAATTTCACAGGAATCGCCGAAAGGATTGCTTATCATAGAAATGGTAGTCACAACTGGATCTTGACTTGATATTCCGCATGCCCTAAATTATCCCAAGGGTAAGGCTAAGATGAAAGAAGAGCCAAGGCCACATAATTCCGTTCAAAATCAAATTGATCTTATCAAGGAAGCAATCAATGACTATGCTGAGCAGAAAGTCGAACATTTTGATGAATGGGTAGAGTTTAGGACTATAACCCTAGCCAAGAAACTGAAGAAGAAATCAATTTTTTGAAAATTCATTTAACTAGAATATGCAATTATGAAGACAATCAAAGCCACTACAGTAGCCCAAGCCATGGAAAGAAGAGCCTACTTCGATCTGATGTGAATAATGAGGCTAACTGAAGTGACAGCAGAACTGAAAGCAAACAATGATCCAGTTGGACCCAACTGCATATGTCGACATGTCAATTTTTGAGCAATTAGATTCTGATCTCATCACCCTCCAACTGAAAATCAAATATTGGGAGATAGAACATAAACTCCACATTCCAGTTGATGCAAACAGTCTGACTGAGGAGTGTAATAAAGAAGACACTGCTCCTTCAATTGATCCCGAGGAGGTACAATCAATTTTGGCACCACCTACTATAGAAGCAGTTCAACAATTATTTTCTGAAGCAGCACAACCTTCCTCTTCCACATTTTCAATGATTATTGTACCAACTTCTGAATCAGCAGCTCAAACCACCACTTATACAGAAGAAGAGCTATCTCTAGCTAATTTGGATGAGTTGTTGCTATCAGTTGCTGAAGACATTCAGCAGGAATTGAAGCTGAGTTCCAATCAAAACAAGTTTAGTTGGGAACTTAAAAACCTTTTACTGTTGAAGCTACAACATTAGTCCACGAACCATCATTTGTCTCAGAACTGATCTTCACTCATTTGGTGGTTCCTGAGACATTCTTTATATCCGAAGCATCCCAGATACTCATTATGGCTACACCAAAGACGATTGAGGCACCAAGAACTTCAACTGATCATCAGGATCATCCTCAGTTTTTCTCTGTCCAAGAAGAAGCCGTAACTGAAGTAGTTGTGGGATGGATCAAGAGACTACTCATGGACAATTAACAGTTGTAAATATCTGTGGGAAAGGAAAAGAAAAAGTTCCAGCTATTGCTGAAGAATTTTTCTTGAATTGCCATTATCAATAGATATCATGCTTGATAGTATTCTATCCAGTCTGCAAGATCTTGGCTCCACAATTTCTCAAGTTAAATATGCACAACTGCTCCATTCTTTGAGTTTAGACACTTTGAAAGATCATAAGATGAAAGACTTGAAGAAATTGACCAAGGACGTATCTGCTTTGTTTTCCACGGTATAAAAGATGAAAAGAGAATCAGTTATGATTCCCAAACTGATCATGTAATGCCCCACATTCGACGACTGTCCTCACTGTACCAAGACGAGGTTTTCCAGCTTGCTTATATTGTAACGCCTGAAAAACCAACCTACGTAAATCACATGCATGCAAATAAATTAAATTGCATAATTGTTTTATTTACTTGATTTTAAATGCTTACTTGATGCATATTACATGATTAAATGATTATATGGCATGCTTACATGAAAATTGTATATTTTATCCGAATATTTGATAATAAGCATGGGAAATGAGACCGGAGACGGCGAAGATAAAGATAAATATTTTTCAATAATTACTATCAAGGCTTTTTAATATGATTAAAAATGATTGAATTTTTCTAAAAATGATAGAGTTCAGATTATTTTACGAGACGAGCACGATTTTTCCCGGGAAGCTTGTTTTGGGCCAACGAGGACTTTTAAAATATGAAATGCATTATTTTAAAAAATTAATTTTTATAAACTTTCATTATTTGATTAAATAAGTTTTATTAGACCCAGTTTAATCAAATTGAGTAGGCTCAATTGCTTCTATACTTGAAAGCCCAAAACCTAAGCCCATTAACATGCAAATTAAAATCTTTAAAATGCAAACCTAGGCTTTTGGAGAGCACCTAGAAGCCGAAATTAAAACACATTAGCACACACAAACTTCTAAAATTCGAGGGGAAGAAAATCTAGGGTTCTTCGTCTCCCGTTCGTCCTTATTTGCACCCTTACCGACAATTGAATATTCGAGCGTTACAAACGCAAATGCACGTTTTCTAAAATCTCTTTCGCAACATTCAAATCATAATACACATGTTTTAATTTTTTTGCATGACAAATATTTACATTCGATATTTCATTGTTTTGTCGATTATTTTCAAAAGTTTTCAACGTTCTTACGTATATATGATTGTATTATGATTTCCAACGAGTACGCTGCCAACGTAGGATGAAATATGAATAGAACATGAATTATTTGAGGGGAAAACACATGATGGAATCACGCATAGTCAAGGGAAGAGGGACCTAGGGTTTTCGCATGGAACCATGGCTTGTAAGGACGGCTAGCTTGCATGGCTGGGCAGGGTTCGACTAGGTGGCTAGGCTGGTCGTGGTCAAGGGTGGGGAAGAGCCCTAGGAGGGCCAGGGCTCGAGTCTTAGGCTGGGGAAGAGTCCATGTGAAGAGGGACTCCTCCCCATGCTCGTGAAAGGAGGCTACAGCAGGGTCTAGGAAGGATGGTCAGGTTCGGGTCAAGGGCCGGGAGTTTGGTTCTATGGTGGCTCGATGTAAGGGGAAAGACATGCGCGCGACTGTTGGTTTTTGGGCAGGTGGCTCACGGCGCTGGTTCAGAGCTTGGGCTCGGCTCGATTGAGTCTGGGCATGGTCTAGGGTTGGTGAGGGTCAGGTTGGCTTGCTGGTGGCTCGTTAGGAGAGTCCTATAGCCAGTAGAAGTCCTAGACGCGAGGTAGCAGCATGCGCACAGCTCTTGTATCTTCGGTGCAGAGCTTGTGCGGTGTGTAGGGGCTAGTTAAAAGGGTCGGGGTTGGTCAGCAGGGTTCCTAGATGAATTTGCTCGAGGTGGCTCGGGCGTGGCTCGATGATCGAGCAAAACTTACACTGTGGAATCATTAATAAAAATATGATTTTGTATACTCGAAAATTAATCGCAAGTGCACGATGTCAAGTAATAGTATAATGTACGTGAGTACGAGTACCGTTCCACTGAAGACTGTATTTTACAATTATATTTTCAGTTATCAAATCTTTAGCAACGAAATTTGGATTGTTGTTTATGACTACTAAAATCAAATAAACATGCAAATAAAAAGTTTCAGGAATTAAATAATAAGATATGATATCTAGAATGATTGATTAAAATTCAATGAGAAGTGAATTTGTTGGGAATTTCAGTTCACCTACCCCTCGTTAAATAATTAATTCGTTCGATAGTGATTTACGCTTCCGACAGGATTTCCTATTCGATTGAACACGCCCTCTCGAGCTATGCCAAACTAACTCTACTCAATGAAGTAATTAAATGTCTTTAATTATTTATCAAGAGTGAATCGCATGTCTATCTATGAAATCCCCTAGTTTTCGTCCTACCAGACTATGACTATCGGCGTGTATCCAATTTCATATGTCTATGTAAATTGTAGATTCACGAACTATGCTACTCGTTCCTATCACAAGCTACTCTCTCGAACTCACTCGCAATATAAAACGTTGTTAAAGTTAGCTACGCTCTAACAACACAATGAAAACAGTAACACAATCAAGAATAAACCAACACCTGAAATATGAATTAACTAAATCAGAGTTCGGGGTAGGATCCCCTTAAATCCCAACAAATATTTAAGTTTAGCTACTCGAATTCATAATAAAAATAAACACAACAACGTTTAATAGATAAAAAATAAATTAGAAATACTATATTTGACGAAAAACGCAAAGACGATGCCCAGAAATCTTCGAATCTTCAATCCAAGCGCGAAAATCCTCTCCAAGGCTTCTTGTGGCTGCTCAATGATCTGAATTTTTTTCCCCAAAACCCTTCCATATCATCCATATCCAGAAAATAAGTTAAGGAATCGGCCAAGAAATCTTTCCAAAATTTCAAGCGCGCCCGAGCGGACATAAGTTTCCGCCCGGGCATATGGCTTGCGCAGATCTTGTATTTTAATTTTTCTTTCACGCGCTCGGGCGGACATAAGTTTCCGCCCGGGCAGGATGGATCTCGCAAAAATTCCTTTCCTCACACCTTGCAGGCGCCCGGGCGGATGTGAATCTGCGCCCGGGCAGATGACGTTTGCATATCACAGCATTTTCTTCAGTTTATTCGCCAATCTCCTGCATTTTTACACATGAGACACATGAGTAACAATAAAACATAATATATGCCAAAATAACACAAAATGCAAGCAATGTAAACGATAAATGCAACACAACTGAGCTATCTCATAATAAGAAAAACACGTAAAACCCACCTATATCAACCTCCCAATACTAACCTTTTGCTCGCCATCGAGCAAAATAGGTGACATGACAAAACGGGACAAGACACAAAGCAGCTCGACAGTGAATTCATAGTCATCAACTAGCCTCAGCGAAACTCAACATATTCCCTTGTTGATCAATGTAAAAGCACGACTCTTCGCACTTGCCTTGGTCTAGACATTGTTTCAAATAAAACCTGAACGTGTATGTGTGTGTCGTTAGTCCTATCATCATAAATGACAGAGGGATCCATTTTCAACCATTGTCAGAGAGTTAAATCAGCCTGTTAGTGTAAATCTTACTCTCATTTATTCCTCCGCACTCAGTAATCACCAACAGCGCCCCGTTTTCTATTATCACTTTTTTTTGACTTAATTGGAATACAGTAATAAAAGGACTATATTAGAACCTTTCATCTCAGATTCAAATCCATGTGTTTTACATTTTTAGCCAGGAATAGGATTTCATTCCTTTATTTGGCTCCCCAACACCTTACATCTCCAACTTTAGCCAGGAATAGGATTTCATTCCTTTATTAGGCTCCCCCACACCTTACATCTCCATTGTTCTCTTTTTTTTAACACTGCTGATAGATACCTCGATTAGAGAGAATATAGTCAAGTTCAATTTACGCCTTTTAAACATCTTCGTTCCCCACTTTAGTTTAAAATTTTTCCCATCTTATCATGCATGCTTCTAGTTCTAACATTTGTGCAAAGAGAGTTCAATGTCTTAAATAAAACTTCATGTCTTTACCATAGTAGGTGCTAAAGAAGTGCGAGTACACGACAGACAGGGCATGTCTCAGTCACCTCTTAATCATCCTTGGCTAACACGTACTACTTCGAACACTGTCGACTGACACCCACACCAATGCAAAACAACTAAACTAAATGCCAACAAATATAACCAACAAAGCACCAAAAATGAACACACAAAACAACACCCATCCACCCCCCAATACGAAAGTCGAGCAGTGTCTCCAATGCAATAGACGATAGAAAAAGAGACAGATAGTGCCTAACACAATAGATGCAATATGACCTAAACATGCAATAGAAACAGAAATAAACAAAAGGACCGAAACAAAATGCAAGAAATAAAAAGAAGGGACAGAAGTGACTACCCTCTCAAAGATCATCCTCCTCGTGCGCCTCTGGGGGAATGACACCAGCTTCCGGCTCTAGTGCATCGGCATAGTGGAACTGAAATGGTGGCGGGAATGCTGGCATAGGTCATGGCATAAGGGCTGGGTCAATACCACTGTGGCTCAGGGATAGACGAAGCATGGCATCAGTAGCAGTCTAATATGTCTGACAAACAGCCTTCCACTGTAACTGATGGTCCGCGAATGCAGCAAATTCGTCCATCCGGTCCTGAAGAACGCAACGTCGAGGTCGCGGGGCCGGTGGTGGGGGCCACTGTGGTAGTGGATCGAATGTCAAGTCGTCCCAGATAGGGCCAAATTGAGGGAAGGCCTTTCGCCGTACTACCATTTTCTGTAGCCAGCTAGCGTCATCAAGGGCCTTGTTCGGTGGTAACCATTCATCATCATCTTGAAAAATGACCCCAGCACCCGCACACAGCTCAGGTGATAATGTGGGGAATGAATAGTGCCACATTCGGGTTATGAATGCTCAGCTGGATCTGTGAATGAATAATCCTGCCCACATTGATTGGCATCTTGGGTCATCAGTGCATACAGCAGCACTCCCCTCTCCCTCTGTACTTCCCTGGTGTGCCCGACTGGCATCAAACGTATGGCCAGAATGCATACCACATCGCAGCCGGGACAAGCAAATATTTATCTGCAAAACAAGTGTACGATCCAGGTGTCTTGCACGGAGACCCCGGATAGCAGATTATTTGCATCATCAAGTCTAAGTTGGGTTCTGCTGCCCATGCCACATATACTGAGTCATCCACCGCCGATGTCTCAAGCACCCTATTAATCTCCACCGAACTAAAATCTACCAGCTTCCCTCTCACAAATGCTTTACTATCACTCCTCTCAGCCGCATTAGCATAAAATTCCCTTACTACCGGTGTCACCGCGGCTTGCGGTTGGCCACAAAATTTTCCCATCTTCTATTCTCAATTTGATTTATAATCAAAATTTGGACAACAAATTGGAACCCTCGCTCTTGAATAGGAGCTCGATGTATTTTTGCATGTTCGTAGCGTTCCCTAGATGCATCATTCACAAATAACTGAGAATTACGCGATGAAGACGAAGAAGCATCGTGACTTACCCGAGCTTTCTTGGGTGCCATTATGGATTATTTGGGAAGCACAAGTAGCCCGGAGTAGGAGGCGTGTTTCCGGAAGAATATGGTGGCCGGAAGCTTCAGCGGCGGCCGGAGATCGCAGAGGTTGCTAGAAAATTTCAGTGGTGGCCGATAAAAATCCTTTCTTGACGCTTGGTAAAGGTGATGACCCATGATTTGACCTGAAATCGGCACAAAACAAGCTATTTGAGCGAGATTTGAGTGAGGAGGTGTAGAAAAATCGAAGGGGGCGGTAGGTTTCGAATGGGGGAAGAGAAATAAAAGTCTGTAGTTTTAAAATATCCGCAACTCGCCCGGGCGGATGTAAGTTTCCGCCCAGGCGGACATGTTGCGGATTTTGAAAATAGAGGGGCGCACCCGGGCGGATGTGAGTTTCCGCCCGGGCGGATGGCTTGCGGCTTTTGAAAATTTTTTATTATTTTTTTTGAAAAAGGGTCGCGCCCGGGGGGACATAAGTTTCCGCCCGGGCGGACCTCGTTCGCTGCCCCACGAATATATATATATGTATATATATATATATATATTTATATATATTTAAGTAAAACAATAAGAAAATAAACTAAAAATCGAATTAAATGCAAGATAAGGAAAAGAGAGGTAGTTCTCAATTTATAGTCGAGAGCTTGACTGTCAGGCAGTTTCAGTTCGGATTGTCTTGGAACCGGGTGATTCCAAGTTGTGGCTCAACTGTGCCACCCATGTAGTGTTTCAGTCATTGGGCATTGACCGTAAATATCACATCCTTTCCATCTTTCAATTATACAGCTCCCGATGGGTAAACTTTTGAAATCACGAATGAACCAGACCATCGCGACTTCAATTTTCCGGAGAAACAATCAGAACTGGGAGTTGTAGAGTAGGACATTTTTGCCTTCTTTGAATTGCCTTTCGATGATTCGCCTGTCATGAGCCCTCTTTGTCTTTTCCTTGTATGTACGAGATCATATGCCAGATTCCGGAATTCCTCCAACTGATCCAATTGAAGCAGACGTCGTTCACTTGCATCAGTAAAGTTAAAGTTTAGTGCTTTTGTTGCCCAATATGCCCGATGCTCTAACTCTACAGGTAGATGACACGCTTTACCAAACAATAACCTATATGGTGTAGTGCCTATAGGTGTTTTGAACGCAGTCCTATATGCCCAAAGAGCATCATCTAACCTTACAGACCAATCTTTCCGACTGACACCTACCACGTTTTCTAAAATCCGCTTGATCTATCGGTTAGACACTTCCACTTGACCACTCATCTGGGGGTGATAGGGAGTAGAGATCTTATGTGTGACACCATATTTGCTCAAAAGTTTTTCAAAGAGTTTGTTGCAAAAATGGGTGCCACCATCACTAATGATTGCTCGTGGTGTTCCGAACCTGTTAAAAATATTTTTCTTTAAAAATTTCAGGACCACTTGAGCATCATTAGTGGCATATGCTTCTGCCTCTACCCACTTAGACACATAGTCAACCGCCACCAAAATATACTTTTTCGTGAACGAGCTGGGAAACGGTCCCATGAAGTCTATTCTCCACACATCAAAAACCTCACACTCAATGATATTATTTAAAGGCATTTCATGACGGTTAGAGATGTTACCTGTCCGTTGGCATTTATCACAGGCTAGCACATAAGAACGAGCATCTTTAAAGAGGGTTGGCTAATAAAAGCCACATTCAAGTACCTTAGATGTCGTCTTTGTTGGTCCAAAATGACCACCTACCTCACGGTCATGGCAATGGTTGAGAATTTGACCAAACTCTTCCTCTGCAACACACCTTCTGATCATAGAATCTGCACAGATCTTAAACAAAAATGGTTCCTCCCAAAAATAATATTTCACGTCAGAAAAAAATTTCTTACGTTGGTGAAACGATAGATTGGGTGGTGGTGTGCCTGTGGCAAGAAAGTTAGCAAAATTTGCATACCAAGGATAGTGTCTCACCTCAAATAGCTGCTCATCAGGAAACCAATCATTTCTAGCATGATCTACACAGTCATTACTAATCAGCTCCAATCTAGACAGGTGATCCGCTACCACATTCTCGACACCCTTCTTATCCCTTATTTCTAGATCAAATTCTTGTAACAATAAAATCCACCTAAGTAGTCGTGGCTTTGCATCTTTCTTAGCAAATAAATATTTCAGTGCAGAGTGGTCTGTGTAAATGATGACTTTGGACAAAACAAGATATGAATGAAATTTGTCAAGCGCAAATACTACTGCAAATAATTCATTTTCAGTTGTTGCATAATTCAATTGAGCCTCATCTAAGGTCTTACTTGCGTAGTAAATTGTATGAAATACCTTGTTCTGCTGCTGGCCAAGCACAGCCCCCACCGCACTATCACTGGCATCACACATGACCTCGAAGGGTAGATTCCAATCAGGTGCCACCAAGACAAGGGCCGTCACCAACGCTCCTTCAAATCCTCGTATGCCTGTAAACAGTCAGAATTAAAATCAAAAGGCACATCTTTCATAAGTAAGGAAGATAAAGGTTTGGCAATTTTAGAAAAATCTTTGATAAAACGCCGATAAAAATCGGCGTGGCCTAGAAAACTTCTAACTCCCTTTATTGATGTGGGAGGTGGTAAGTTCTTGATAACTTCGACTTTTGCCTTATCCACCTCTATTCCATGCTCTGATATTTTGTGCCCCGATACTATTCCTTCTTGTAACATAAAATGACACTTTTCCCAATTCAGCACCAAATTTGTCTCCTCGCACCTTCGCAACACGGAGCTTAGATTCTGCAAACACTCATCAAACGTTGCACCAAAGATAGAAAAGTAATGCCATAAATATTTCAAGAAAAGTTTCAATCATATCATGGAATATAGCAGTCATGCGGCGCTGAAATGTAGCAGGGGCATTACAAAGACCAAAAGGACATACGGCGAAAAGCAAATGTTCTATAAGAACAAGTGAAAGTGGTTTTCTCTTGGTCCTCAGGTGCAATAGTTATTTTATTATACCCCGAATACCCATCTAGAAAACAGTAAAACTCACGCCCCGCTAGTCTCTCCAGAATCTGATCAATAAAGGGATGGGGAAAGTGGTCCTTACGGGTTGTATCATTCAACTTCCTATAGTCAATACATACTCTCCACCTCGTAACAGTCCGCGTGGGAATAAGTTCATTCTTTTCATTAGTGATCACCGTAATCCCACCTTTCTTAGGCACACATTGAACAGGACTTATCCATGCACTATCTGAAATAGGATAGATAATACCTGCATCGAGAAGCTTAATAGTTTCGGCCTTCACTACCTCTTGCATCTTTGGATCGAGTCCTCTTTGAGGTTGCATGAGGGGTGAGTACTTTTCTTCCATCAAGATTTTGTGCATGCAGATTGATGGACTTATTCCCTTGATGTCCGCCACCTTCCAGGCAAATGCCTTTTTGTGCGCTTTGAGAACTTGCAACAATTTTTCCTCCATAGCATCTGTCAAAGCTGCAGAAATAATGAGGTAACGTGTTATTCTCACCCAGGTATATGTACTTTAGGTGCGGAGGCAATGGCTTGAGCTCAAGCATCGGTGGTTCGTCGATGCTTGACTTCGGAGGGGTCAAATCTCTTCGCTCTCCTAAATCCTCCTGTCTCATTCTCATCGGCTTTCTCCATGGATGGTTGGCATTAAAGTATGCCACTATTTCAGCTTTTTCTTCGTCCAAGTCTTACTCCTTCAATTGCAGTTGTGAGGGTGGCTTCCAATGGGTCTTTCATGGCATCCTGCACAAAATTACACACAAGTGAGTCCACATCATCAATTCTAAAACAGTTATCAGTGTGCAGTGTGTGCTTAAGAGCATTAAAGACGTCAAAAGTAATTTCTTCCTCGCCCACTCGCAATCTCAACTTCCTTTCTTGAACATCAATCAGAGCCTTGTCAGTCGCAAGGAATGGTCTCCCTAGAATCAAGGGCATCTCCATGTCTTCCTCCATATCAAGTACCACAAAATCTGTAGGAAATATGAATTTGTCCACCTTTACCAAGACGTCCTCTACGACTCCTCGCGGGTATTTGACAGATCTGTCTGCTAGTTGCAAGGACATCCTTGTTGGCTTAGGTTCTCCTAATCTGAGTTTCCTGAATACAGATAACGGCATAAGATTGATACTCGCACCAAGATCACACAAAGCTTTATGAAAAACAACATCACCAATCATGCAAGGAATAAAAAAACTCCCTGGATCCTTAATTTTCAGTGGGATCTTGTTTTGCACCAAATCAGAGCAAGTTTTCAGTAGATTAACCGTAATGTGATCCTCCAACTTCCTCTTATTAGCTAATATTTCTTTCAAAAATTTAACATAACTAGGCATTTGCATCAAAGCATCGGCAAAAGAAATATTGATATGCAATTTTTTGAATACTTTTAAGAACTTACCGAATTGTGCATCTAATTTCGCCTTTTTTAATGCTGCAGGAAAAGGTGGAGGGAAACAATTTTAGATTGTGCAGTCAGTGCTGGTGTTGAGTTGGAAGACTTACCTTTTGATGACTCAGCCTGTTCATCCTGTACTTGAGTTTTTTCTGTCCCTCTAGCCTCTAAGATCTTTCCACTCTTCAACTAGATGGCCTTCACTTGCTCTTTTGGATTGGTCTCGGTGTTACTTGGCAAGGTGCCCGGCTCTCTACTTGTTATCATCTTTGCTAGCTGTCCAATCTGATTCTCTAGCCCCTTTATCGATACATCTTGGTTTTGGAGTCTAGTTTCGGTAGATGAGATGAACATAGACATCATCTGCTCCAAATTGTACTTTTCTTCTCTAGGAGGGTCAGATCTGTACATTGGTTGTTTCCCATATTGTTTTCCTCCATGTGGTCGATTCTGACTATTTTGGTCACCCCATGAGAAGTTGGGATGTTGCCTCCATCCAGGATTGTATGTGTTCGAATAAGGGTCATTCCTTGGACGGTTTTGGACTCCCACTTGATTCACTGGTGCCCCTTCTTGCACATAAAAGTGATTTCCATCTTGACAGTCCTTAACATAGTGTTCTCCTCCGTATTTTTCACAAAATATCTCTTGAAGATGCATAGCTGTGCCACCTATATTCAACCCGTCAAACTTCCTGTTCAAAACATCAAGCTGTGCAGTGATCGCAGAAAGGTCAGGTACCTGGTGGACTCCTGCACTTCTCCGCTGGTTGTTACTTTTAGATTGAGGATGATAGTTGCTAGCAGCCATCTCCTCCAACAACTCATATCCTTCCTTAGCAGTTTTTCTCAAGAGGTTTCCACAAGTAGCAGCATCTAGCATAGTACGATTAGGAGTAAGCAAGCCATAGTAAAAGGTTTGAACAACTAACCCAAGTGGCAGTTCGTGATGAGGGTATCTTCGTAATAGATCTTTGAAACGCTCACATGCTTCATATAAAGACTCCTGCTCGAATTGAGCAAATGTAGTGATGTCTGCCCGCAGCTTCATGGTCTTAGATGGAGGAAAGTACTTAGTGAGAAACGCTTTCGCCATGTCCTCCCATGTGGTAATCGAACCTACAGGTAAACAATTTAACCATACTTTAGCTTTGTCACGTAAGGAGAAAGGAAATAAACGCAACCTAACAGCATCATCAGAAACTCCATTAAATTTAAAAGTATCGCAAATTTCAAGAAAATCTGCGATGTGCGTGTTTGGGTCATCTACTGCAGATCCTCCAAACTGGACTGTATTCTGAATCATCTGAATTATAGCTGGCTTCATTTCAAAGTGATTTGTCCTCACAATAGGCCTCACAATGCTGGGGCGTGCACCATCCAAAGAAGGCTGGGCATAATCTAGCATTGTTATGCGGCGTGGCATCTCAACATGTCTATCTTCATGATGTTCCTCCTCATGCTCATGCTCGTGCCTCTCCATCAGTTCCTTCAGTCTCTGCTGCTGTCTTCTGCTGCGGAAAGTTCTTTCAATTTCAGGGTCGAACTGCTCAAGCTCCACGTCAAGTGATTTTGGCATGCACTGGAAGAGATATCTACAATAGAATATGGAGTGTTAACTCGATAAAAAATGAAACAATGCTAAAGAAAATAACTAAAAATAAAATTGTGAATTAACAGTCCCCGGCAACGGCGCCAAAAACTTGATCGAGCAAAACTTGCACTGTGGAATCCTCAATAAAAATAAGGTTTTGTATGCTCGAAAATTAATCGCAAGTGCACGATGTCAATTAATAGTATAATGTACGTGAGTACGAGTATCACTCCACTGAAGACTGTATTTTACAATTATATTTTCAGTTATCAAATCTTTAGCAACGAAATTTGGATTGTTGTTTATGACTACTAAAATCAAATAAACATGCAAATAAAAAGATTCAAGAATTAAATAATAAGATATGATATCTAGAATGATTGATTAAAATTCAATGAGAAGTGAATTTGTTGGGAATTTCAGTTCACCTACATCTCGTTAAATAATTAATTCGTTGGATAGTGATTTATGCTTCCGACGAGATTTCCTATTCAATTGAACACGCCCTCTCGAGTTATGTCAAACTAACTCTACTCAATGAAGTAATTAAATTTTTTTAATTATTTATCAAGAGTGAATCGCATGTCGATCTATGAAATTCCCTAGTTTTCGTCCTACCAGATTATGACTATCGGCGTGTATCCAATTTCATATGTCTATGTAAATTGTAGATCCATGAACTATGCTACTCGTTCCTATCACAAGCTATTCTCTCGAACTCACTCGCAATATAAAACGTTATTAAATTTAGTTACGCTCTAACAACACAATGAAAAACAGTAACACAATCAAGAATAAACCAACAAATATGAAATATGAATTAACTAAATCAGAGTTTGGGGTAGGATCCCCTTAAATACCAACAAATATTTAAGTTTAGCTACTCGAATTCATAATCAAAATAAACACAAGAACGTTAAAAAGATAAAAACTAAATTAGAAATACTAGATTTGACGAAAAACGCAAAGACAATGCCCGACAATATTCGAATCTTCAATCCAAGCGCGAAAATCCTCTCCAAGGCTTCTTTTGGCTGCTGAATTATCTGAATTTTTTTCCCCAAAACCCTTCCATATCATCCATATCCAGAAAATAAGGTAAGGAATTGGCCAAGAAATCTTTCCAAAATTTCAAGCGCGCCCGGACGGACATAAGTTTCCGCCAGGGCGGATGGCTTGCGCAGATCTTGTCTTTTAATTTTTCTTTGATGCGCCCGGGCGGACATATGTTTCCGCCTGGACGGATGACTCTCGCAAAAATTTCTAACCTCACACCTTGCAGGCTCCCGGGCGGATGTGAATGTGTGCCCGGGCGGATGACTTTCCCATATCACAGCATTGTCTTCAGTTTATTCGCCAATCTCCTACATTTTTACACATGAGACACATGAGTAACAATAAAACATAATATATGCCAAAATAACACAAAATGCATGCAATGTAAACGATAAATGCAACACAATGAGCTATCACATAATAAGAAACACGTAAAACCCACTTATATCACTCGAGTAAATTGTGAGATGGCTCGGCGTTTTCAAATAAGGGTCATATTTTGAAAATTAAGGGGGAAGGTTCGAACCATGAGTCCACGGGGGTGGTTCATGATTTGAAAGGGTAGTTTAGGTAATAAAAAGGTTATGTTTAAAATTTGGGATCGAAATATTCAAGTTTTAATTTAATTAGGATTAAAACGCTTAACGAACGAGTAATTAAGGAATTAAATCGAAAGCCTCGAATTTTAATGAAATAAAAATATAAAAAATTAAATTTAGTCTTAAATAATTATTTGGAATGGTCTAGAGTCAATAAAAGTCAACAAAATTCAAAATCGAGAATTTTAGAGTCCAAGGGCAAACGGTCATTTTACACTTGGGTAATACGTAATAGGTTGGCAGCGTCTCGAAGGATCATAACACATGTTAAATGATATAAAATGATGATTTTTTATGAAAATATGATATTGTATCATTTATGTTAAAGCTGTGCAATTTTTAATGTTAAAAATGCTATTTTCGAAAGTCATGATATTTTATGCTTTAAAAAGAAAAGGACAAAAATTATTTTGATGGATGTGAATTGACCGTGACAAAGAGGATATGTGTGGGACTCGTTTTAAGAAGGAACTGTGAACTTACAATGTTGTGGGGGATCCATTTTAAGAAGGAATATTGAACTTACAATTTTATTTTTGGGGAGGTAGTGAAGGAAAAGGCCCCAGAGGGAACCCGTTCATGGGATAAGGCCCTAGAGGGAGCCCGACGATCGTATTTCCATGGTGGTTCCTAGTGCCCATCCCCATGCGTATGTGGAGCTAAGACTGCAGTCGATCAAAGGATAGAAGTCTAGTCATTTTCAAGGATCAAACTTCACCCAAAATGATAAAGGATGCAAAGCTTCACGATTTTACGATTTTATATTATATGATTTATTTATACTGAAAATTATTTTATATGGTTTATTTATGTTCAAAAATTATTTTAAAAATATATAATTTTAATGCATGTGCGTGTATATATTACTTGTTATTCATGCTTAGAACATTCTGAGTCATTAAACTCACTAGGTCTGAATGTTGCAGGTGATGATTATATTGATGGAGGTGTTGACGCTTAAGTGGATCGAGTCGAAGAGTACACTGCTCAGGGACAGTTACTTCCACATTAGCTTGATAGTTAATTGATTTAAAGATTTTATTAAATGATTTGAGGAGAGATTTTTATACTATATTTTAGAGGTAATTATTTCATGATAGAGGTTGAAATTGGATTTTGTTAAATAATGAATTAGGGATTTTTATACACTTGAAATTTTAAATTGTTGAGTTACTTTGATTTATGAAAATGTTAATTTAGTTTTAAATGGTGTTTGTCAACTTTTTGCTTATTAAAAAAATGTAGTAGAATTTTAAAGTTAAAAGCGAGAGACATTTAATATATCCTCACTCACACACACCATAGGAAACTTTTCAGGGGTTCACACATCCCAAAATTATCCCAATTCAAGCACACTTAACTTTGGAGTTCTTATGTGATGAGCTACCGAAAAGAAGATGCACCATTCTTGATATGAATAGTACATATCAAATCTTGTAAGCACTCCTCAACTGCACAGTCTCATACCGGAATAGCTTTGGAATCCCTCTCATTCCGGCGTGAGATTGGTTCATTCATGTTCCCTTCGCCTAGAAGCCTGCCAAGAGCCGTTCCTTGTCCGTGCAACCTCATTGCACCGGCGATCACCCCTGCCCTCTTCAACCCCGTGCTTCTGCTTGGTTCATCCCCGAACCACACCTTACTAAGAGAACCTGGCTCTGATACAATCTGTAACGTCTCAAATTCGAGGGCTGTCTCCATAATACAAAAATGAGTTTTTCCAGCGTGCTTATGCCCTCACTCATACGCACCCTAGAAAACTTTCCAGAGGGTCACCCATCCCAAAATTACACCAAGTCAAGCACGTTTAACTTTGGATTTCTTATGTGATGAACTACCGAAATGAAGATGCATCTTCTTGATATGAGTAGTACATATCAAATATTTTAAGCCCTCCTCAACTGTACATTCTCATACCTGAACATCTATGGAATCCCTCTCATTCCGGTGTGGGATCGGTTCATCCATATTCCATTCGCCTAGAAGCCTGCCAGGAGCCGCTCCTTGTCCGTGCAACCTCTAGGCATCGGCGATCACCCTCCGCTCTCTTCGACCCCGAGCGTCACAAGTCACTTCCCAGGAAATGCTCAGCAACCAAATTTATTTTGTTCACACAAGCATATCCAAGAGTATAGATTTTGTGCAAAATCAGTAGGCTGAAGTTTCTGCTCAAATAAATACAGCATTCCTACTATTTTCTAAAGTGGCTGGTTTTGGAAAAAAAGGGGAAGAGCAGAAGAAATCAGAAAAGAAATAAAGTAGTAAGAAGCGCAGTGAACTAGACAATTCAACTGATAAAGGACCAGCTGACAAGAAAGTCAAAAGATAACAGAGTCTGACATCAGTTATAGTCTGAAGATCGTACTACCATGTAAAATGTTTACTCTGAAATGTTTGTACAAATATGTACTTACCTCTTTCGAAGTTAATAAAAAGTTCATTCTTAGTTATGTATGAATCTGTACATTTCTAATTTTATCTATACATATTCAGATAATCAGTTTTCAAAAAATATAATTTGTTAAACATATCATTATTCTAAGTTTTGTCAAACATCGAAAATGGAGAAATTGTTGGAAACTATGAGTTTCAGAGTTCGACAAACAAATCGGTAAAAGAACTGGAGAACCAAGTTGAACTGACACAACAGAAAGTTTGTAACTGATCTCAAAACTAAAGATAAGGTCCAAAATATGATAACATAACCCAACTGCATGCAAATATTGAAAAAATGAAAAATAACTATTAAATGGTTTTAATGGCATGAATTAATTATAGTATGCATGATTACATGTTTAAAAATAGGGTTTACTGTTAAAATGCATAAAACTATATTTTTAAGGTTATTCGAGACGCGATCGAGGAACGGAGACCGGGAACCATATAAGGGAAAATATTTTATTAAATAATTATTTTTAATTGTTTAATGTGTGGTGTATTTTAAATAGAATTTTTGAAAATGATGTGTTTTGAGGTGTTTTTATACGCCGAGTCGTAATTTAAACTAGCGATAGATTTTTGATAAAATTAGGGACTTTTCGAGAACTCGGCTATTAATTTCACAAACTTTCCTAAACAAAATATTTTAAATATTAACTAATGGGCTTATCGGGCCTATTATACTAGGTTAATGGACATAGGCTTAGACTGTGTTTTAGTTAAAATAGAAAGCCAAAAACCTCCCCAACCACAC
Source organism: Primulina tabacum (assembly GCF_025594145.1). Taxonomy (NCBI): domain Eukaryota; kingdom Viridiplantae; phylum Streptophyta; class Magnoliopsida; order Lamiales; family Gesneriaceae; genus Primulina; species Primulina tabacum. The sequence continues at coordinate 26,748,027 of NC_134550.1, read as the reverse complement.
CTTAAACCCACGCCCCTCACCCCCTAATCATACTAGGACTCTCCCTCACACACCACACGACCACACACCACACGAATTGGAGAATGAAACTCTGGGCATGAAGGAAAATTCAGCAAGGGTCGCCTCTCCGCCAGCGTTCCTCGTAACGCCGTATATTTTCGTATGTAATAAATGCAAAGGCACGCCTTAATCTCATTTTTCTCATCTATCACATCATATTATTTGTTTTGATTATATTTGCATGAAAAAAATATGAACCCTTGTATTATTTTCGTTTTTATGCCGTGTTGTGACAAAAAAAACTCATGGGTTTATGATTCAAACCCATGTTAATAATGCATGAAGGGTCTACTATCATAGGGCTATGGAAAGAGGATGAATTTCAGAGGGTTTAAGGGCCTAGATAAGCTTACAAAAGGGCTGGACATGGAGGAGTTAAGGGTTGCACGAAAATAGAGTCCTTTAGGCAAGGCCTCTTCAGCTAGGAGTCTTTGATGGCCAAGGGTTCTAGCTATTGTTAGGGTGTGTCAGGAGAACTAAAGGGGCTGGAGGATGGTCCTAGATGGGCTGTGCAAGGGTTGGACACAAGCTAGGAGAGGGCTGCACATTTTGGGGTTTGAGGAGAAGCTAGGTTTTTGGTTTTTGTGTTCCTTGAAGGGTGGGGCTGCTGGCTACTGTTAGGGCATGTCCAGGGGTCCTAAGGGTGGTTGAGTCGGGGTCCTAGGCTGAGGGAGCAAAGGCTGGTTCGAAGGGGAAGGGGCTGTAGCGAAAGGCTTAGGGCCGCAAGGCATGTAGGCAACTGATTGAGGGGTTTGCAAGTGCATGGGCTGTATAGGAGGTTCCAGTAGCTTGTCTATGGTTCGGTCATAGTCCTAGGCAGGGTCAACTAAGGTATGGTCATAGTGGTTAAGGGCTAGAGCCGAGGCAAGCTAGAGTTCGAACCAACTAGAGCTAGGGTTCTTTTGTGCAGAAAATTCCAGCAGCTTCCTAGGATTGTTCAAAGGCTTTAATGGGCTTGAATTGTGTTGTATATGGTTTAGTTAGGTGTTATTAAGCTTTGCTCAAGTTTAGTTAAGTTTCGAGTCCTTACGAGTCAAAACCGGGATGTACGTTCAATTTTAAAAACGAATAGGGAAATTAGTTTAAAAGCTTAAGTTTACGTCTAAGAAATATTTATGGGTGTATTTTAAGGTCATATGTTAAGTTCGGATGGATTTGGGTCGTCGTTTTAACGTCTAAGGATAAATTGAGAAAGTTAGGGTTTTAGGGGCAAAACGGTCATTTTAAATAAAAAAATAGTAGACGTCCTGGCAGTGCCCTAAATGTCGTAATATATGTTAAAATATGTATTAAAAATGCTTATGGAATTTTATGATTAAACGTTAATGCTAAAAGACATTTTGCATGCCAGGTTTAAAAGAAAAATGATTTATACGTGCATGGATTTTTATAAGTGATGGAAATATGAAAGTTGAAAGAGGTGAATTGATTAGTGACTAATACGATGACACGATAATATGTAAGGCCAAGGATCAGTTGACGGGTGAGAGTGTCGTTGATGTCTCCGCCACTCGGTACCGTGGTAATACGTAAATGGATCCATCGATCTACAGCTAATACGAAAGTCACAATTGAAGATCCGAATTCAATAAAAAGGGAAACACATACGTATATGATGAAATAGAATATGATATGATATGCTGAAAAGAAAATGTTAAAGTTTATGTTCATGAAATTCTATTTTAAGTAAAAATACTTTCACTATTGCATGTGGATGTATATGTATTATTTGTTATCATGGTTAAGGTTTGCTGAGTTAATAGATCACTAGGTGTGATCGATGCAGGTGAGATTGATATTGATGGAGGTCTTGATGGTTGAACTAGATGGACTGAAGGTGCACACAACCCGAGGACCGTCGCTAGTTTTTCGCAAATAAAATAAGTTTATGATTTAAGCTACTTTAAAGATTTTATGACTTATAATGCTTTTGAGAGGAAGTTCAAGTTAAGTTTTTTTTTTTTTTTTTGAAATAATGCTAGTTGAGGTTGGTAGGCATTTTACGATTTCATGCTTTGAATTACTTTCTTTTGTATTTTCAAATAATAGTTAGTTAATTTATTTTTAAATGGTGTCAAAAATTATATATATCTAATGGGTAGGTTCGGCCGAATGCATGTTTGAAAAAAAAAAAATTTAGTACTTTTTAAGAAAAACGAGTAGTGGACGTTTCAAGTTATCGGACTGAAATTGATTAAAAACTGAAACAAATGGACTAAAGTTCTTATAAGTTTAAATAACTCGAAAAACTGATGATTCGAAGATCGTTAAACAGATTGAAGCTCACAACTGAAGACTTCGCAAAATTGAACTAAAATGACCTAACTGAAATAGAATGTTCAAACTAAAAGGATATAGGTTAAAATTGATACAGGCCAGCTGAACTGATCAGTCGACAAGTTTAAACTCTTGATCAGTTAGCCACGTCATCAATTACAATTTGAATCACAGCAGACAAACTGGAAGTTCGTACCAAAGCAGAATAGATGAAGCAGAACAGTCTAATATATGGTACATCTTTCAGAAAAAGTCATCTACATGGACTAAAAGACGATTCAATTGATATTAATCATTAAATGCATTCAAAGTGAGTGTTGGCATCGAAAACTATTTATAGATGCTAAGTTCAGTTGAAGAAACATTAACGATCAAAAAACGAACAATCCACGAATAACTATAAGTCAGTTGGGATTAACTCTCGAGATTATTCAGTTTACAAATCACAACATTTAACTCTTAACTCATTGATTTATATGTAGCATTCAAGCTACTCATTAGAGTTATTCAGTTAACAACTAATAAGTGATAAGAAGAAAACTAAGAGTTTCAGTTTGGCATTGTGCAAGTTCAACTAATGTGGGTTATTACAATTCTTTGTAATCAATCAAAGTCTTTTAATAAATTCCTTTGTTCCGAGATGGAAAGAAGACAATCATTATAATACTGCTTGAACAGAATCCTTGAGACAGAATGAGTGACGGAGGAGCAGTTGAAGTCTCCGAACATCTATAAAACTCTTTGTGTCAATCATTTTATTCATTATGTTATCGATATCTTAGCCAAAAATATTCAATCTATCTTTCAGTTTGTTTCCACACTACTATTATTAGTTAACTGAGAACCAGTTCCTTAAAGAACTTAATCATATTTGAAAAGATTTCAAAAACCAAAGTTTTAATTCAACCTCCCCTCTATCTAAACACATCATATTCATTAACTGATCCTAACACATTGAATACACAGCTTCGTCTTCTTGAAGTTGTCTTGAGTTCTCTCTAGCTCACACTGGAGGGCATGAAACCAATCATCGTGCTCCTACTTGATGTCCCAGATTTGCTGGGTCAACTATTTGTGTCGGGCCAATATATCGTCCATGCTCTTAGCATTGGCCCGGGCTGTGGTTTTTGCTTTTTAGGCTCAGATTGTATACTCCCCGGCCAAAGAAATGGTCTTACAAAAAGAAATATAAGTTAGCATTAGAAGAAAAAAAAAGAGGAACAACATAAATAGTAATTAATGATAGGATACCTACATAATCCTGAGGGCCATTGACACTTAAAACAAGAAATCTGGGACATATTGAATGATCCCCAGGTCCACATTCTGGACAAAACTCGGGCATGTAAGAAGCCTCACCCATTTTTCCTTTGCCCTTGGAAAGGATGGATAGCTCGAGCCCCTCCTGGCTAAAAGACTATGCCCGAGCCCTCCTTCATCTTAGAGGACATTTTCTTGAAAGGCTCAAGATGAGGAGGGGTGGGCTCGGCCTCAACATTATCCGTAGAGGGATGGCTCGACGCTTTTTCCTTTAAGTTTGGCCATTTTCGCCTTAATCTCGGCCTTCATCATGCGATCATCTGCATATAGGGAACAAAAGAGTAAATGTCAGGAAATTAATAAAATGAAAATACAGCGATCAAAGGACCCTGCCTATATCCCCCTTCAGCCTCATTTTTTCCACACCGAACCCAAATTTACATAACAGGTCGTCTTCTACCAAGCTCTCAATATCAAAACATTAGACACTCATGATGGCCAAAAAGTTCTTGAAGTCATGGTCCGCAGCTAATTTCTCAGGAAGGGTAAAGTTCATGATCCAGTATATATTACAGTGTCATGGTTAGGTGGACTTGAAAAAAAGTTTCTGTTGTGCCATACCTTATTGAAATATGGCTACCCTTTCATAAAATTGTGCTCGGGGTGGATGGACAAGTAAAAACAGCTCGGATCGGTTGTTTTTGTCTGAATAAAAATCTAGGAGTGAACTAATGGAGTCAGGGCTTAGCTGGCTCGGGCATATTTAGAAATAATCATAGGTGAATTGGATGAGTTTGGGCACTGGAAATCTAAGGTTCATTTCTTCCTAGTCTACATTAAAGTATGGAATACCTCGGGGGGTTGGTGAGCTCGATCCATCCGTCCAGGGATGTGTAATTTATATTTATGGGGCATGCCCGACCCCTCTCCATAGCTGGACCTAGTTCGAGATCTAAGTTGGAAGCCAAGGCCTCATACCAGGGTCGACCATCTTCATTTAGAATGATTTCATCGGTCTTTAATTTCCTCAGTCTCTTCGATTTTTTAGCTCGGGTTTCAGGGAGGTAGGGGTCGGAGCGCTCCTCCCCACTCTCCTCTCTACCTTCCTCTAAGGGTTTGGAAGGTCCAGGCTCGAATACAGAGGTTTCTGGCTCGGTTGTGGAGGTCTGTGCTCATCTATTTGGGACACGCAATCATCTAGATAGTCTATCAATTCTTGTATGACAGACCCATCAGGAGAAGACATCCATACCCCTAGACGTAACCAAAATGAATAAACTTACTGAAAGGAGTCAGATGATAAGTATTTGAGCGTGCAGATGGTGGTCGGGAAAGCTCTTAAAATTTCAACAAAATAACGGCTTGGAGAAAATAAAGGTGAAAATAAAGGGAGAAAATTCTTTCTTTTTATACTTGAGGGAGTTTCACGTCAACCGTCCAATCAACATGAAATCAAGGTTCCGGATTTTCTAAGGTATATGTAGGGTCTCCTTAGGAGCCGATCAATCAGAGGATCTAGGAAATCTATTTATGTTTCACCCAGATCAAAATTTGCGCCATTTGGTATGCCATGTGGGACCGACGAAACGCTCCACAAAAATGAAAAGTCATAAAGAGAAGGACTCGGATTCTGACCAAATTTTTTAGTCTAAACTTCATACTTCTTTTAGACTTAAATGAGAGGAGGTTATATCGATGCCTTCTAAAATTGAGACATATAGACGGATCCAACTCCATCTCAAATTTGGCCCTACCCTAGCCTCTTAAGGCCCACGCCTCATTATTGATCAAGGTTCCGATGTGACGAACCATATCTTAAAATACTACCACTTAATATTTGCGAAAAAAATTGAAATTTTCTTATTAAATAAATTAAATATAACTCGTAAAATAAATTAATGGTCATCACTTATACTAAAATAAAGTTAATATTAAAACTCCATCATTTTAAATAGTACAATAATAAAATCCAAGTTAAAAAGATCAACCAACTTTGAAAAAATCCAACATAATATAAAAAATCTCAACTTACTAATCACCAATACTAAGTCATAAAATTTGAGAAAATAATTTTAAACAAGCATAATAAAAACTATCGTGAACTACAAGGTCCTCGGATTTGCAGTGCCGCTAGTTCGAGCCTGCTCACTGGTCACCACCTTCAGCCTCATCAACTACATCATCTGCATCAATCAAATTTAGTGAGTCTAATGACTCAGCATTCATAAACCATGAATAAAAAGTAATACGTAATAAAACTCCATGCAATTTAAACATAAATCGTACATAGCATAATATAAACATAAATATGTATAACACAACTTTCCTGCATAAAAAATTTCATAAATCATATTTTCGTACTCATCATCGTAATCGTAATCATAAATCATTTTGCGTACAGTTCTTTTCAATGCAAGTGGCTCATAACATAATTCGTTTGATCAAACTAAACCACAGTCCTCCGAAGATGTTGGAGAGGTCCATGGACACGTTCTACGCATTCCAAAACCGTAACATAATTAGCCACAACACAAATCGCACACCTCAAAAAAATAATTATTTTGCACGTCATACATACTTATGAACATCGTGAACCTCTATCGTCCTCAGACTTGCTACCCTAACATGCTAAAATTTATTCCCAAAACAGCCCTAAGGTGCATTTTGACACATATGACTCCCAAATTAAATAGAACCACATAGGACGTACAAATTGACTCGGAACTCGACCCACACATAAAATACATCCTAACCTACTGCCCAAGGCCCTACACCAGCCTCGAACCATAACCTAACCTCGTACCATGCTCAACAAACAATATAGACACAAGCTCCCAAAGAGTGACACTATGGAACCTAACCCGAATTAAGCCAGGACCAAGCCCTAGACTTGATCCTTAGACATAACTTGAGCCTCTGGTCCACCCCGTTCCAGCCCATAACGCACCACATGAAAAGTCTACTACTCGTTTTTCTTAAAAATATACTAGAATTTTTTTTCTTTCCTATACTATTAATTCGGCCGAAATATATCTTTTCATATATATATGTTTTTGACACCACTTAAAAATGAATCAACCAACTATTATTTGAAAATCCGAAAGGAAAGTAATTCAAAGCACAAAATCGTAAATCGTCAGCCAAGCCTAAATTTAACATTTCAAAATTAACTTAACTCTAACATCCACTCAAAACCTCTCAAAACCACCATAAGCCATAAAATCTGAAAAATAACTTAAATCATTTAGCATAAGCCATAAACATAAGTAATAAACGTAAATCATAATCGTAAATTAATTGCGGAAAACTAGCGCTAGTCCTCGGGTTGTGTGCACCTTCAGTCCAACAAGATCAATCATCAAGTCTCTCATTATCATCAACATCATGCTCACATACATCGATCACACTTATTGAGTCTATTGAATCAGCAAACCTTAACCACGGTAACAAGTAATACATATACATCCACATGCAACAGTGAAAATACTTTTACTTAAAATAGCTTTCAATGAACATACATAAACTTAAACAATTTTTCCTTTCATCATATAAATTTTCCTTCTCATAATTTACATATATGTTTTCCTTTTATTAAATTTGAATTGTTAGTTGTCACTTTCATATCAGCTGAAGGTCGATGGATCCATCTACGTATAACCACAATACTGGGCGGCGGGAACATCAACGACACTCTCCTCCATCAACTGAGCATTGGCCTACCACATCGTCATATGTCGATGGAAATTTGATATAGGGCCTTCTCCCGTAAACAGGCTCTTTCTGGGGCCTTTTCCTCACGATATCTCCAATCATATCATCGTATTAGTCACAATCACTTCACCTCCTTCAAATTTTCATATTTTCATCACTTATAAAAATTCTTACATATATAAATCATTTATCTTTTAAATCAAGCATGCAACATGTCTTTTAGCATTAACTTTTCGTCATATAATTTCATAAACATATAAATTTTGCATGTTAACATTATTTACAGAATTCAGGGCATTGCCAGGACGTCTAACAATTTTAGGTGTAAAATGACTGTTTTACACCTAGAAGCATAACTTTCCATATTTATCTCTCGAGCTCGAAACGACGTCCCAAATAATTCCAAATTTAACTTATTACTTTAAAAAACTCCCTTCAATATTTCTTAGGCTTAAAATTTAGGTTTCAATAATTTCCTCGATTCGTTTTTTAAACTTAGACGTACATCCAGGTTTTGACTCGTATTGACTCGAAAATAATCCAAACTTTACCAAACTTCAACCAAAGGTTCCTAACACATAACTAAACCTTTTTCAACCCAAGATAAGCCAATTAGAACCTTCAAACCAGCTGAAACACCTACTGAATATTTTTGCACAAAACCCTAGCTTCCTAGTGTGATTCGAACCTAGGCTATTTCGACTCCAGCCCTTAACAACTCGGTCCAGAGCCCAGTCGACACTCCTAGGAATCTAACAAGACCCTATAGGACCATCTCATACCAGCCCCCATGGCCCAGGCTCGAAACATGCATGGTTCCCTCCTAAACTCTCGGCCGCGGCTCGGAAGAGTCCTAGCCGTGCACCGCCTCTCTTCCTACCTTTACAGCTTCGCATTGACTCTCTTGGATCGATGCTAGGACCCTCACGAGCCCAGCCCTTTTCCTTGAAAGAGCCCCATGCAGCCGTCTTCCCATTTATTCTTCCAATAGTCGCAGCTAGCCCTAGGAGTCCCCCACCGTGCGGTACCTCTCCTAGCTTGCTTCAAGCCCCTGCACGGCCACCCTAGGACCATCTCACAGCCCTCTTAAGTCTCCTGGTCAATCCCTAAACAACAGCTAACCACCGTGGCCGTCAACGTGTCCTAGCCGAAGAGTCCTTGTCCCACAAGAGTTCTATTTTCGAGCAACCTCTTCCTCCTACACGCCGAGACCTTGTGTCAACTTTTCTAGGCCCTTAAACCCTATTAAAATCTTCCCTTCCAGTATCCCTATGATGGCAGCCCTTTCATGCATCATTAACACAAGTTTTGGATCATGAAATCATGAGTTTTTGACATAGCATGGCATAAAAATCAAATAATCACAAAACCAACATGCTTTTCATGAAAACATGCATCAAACATATATATTGGGGTGATAGATGGGAAAAAGAGAATTAAGGCATGCATTTGCTTGCGTTACGCACGACAAACAAGTTGAGATGCGAAGAACGGCGACGTAGAAAACCCTAGGCTGATTTTTCCTCAAATCCCCGTGATTTTACGTTTCGTGTGATGTGTGGTGTGTGCTGATGAGAGAGTCCTAGTGTTTAGAGAGGGGTGGGCGTGAGTTGTGAGGAGTGGGGGGGAAAGGTTGGGGCCTTTTTATTTTAATTAAAACAAGTGGTGTACGATTAGGCCGATTAACATAGTATAATAGGACCATTAAGCCCATTAAGTAATTTTTAAAATTTTTTGTTTAGGAAAGTTCGTGAAAATATTAGCCGAGTTCTCAAAAATTCATATTTTTGTCGAAAATCGAATACTGTTTAAAAATACGACTCGGCGTATAAAAACACCTCAAAACACTCCACTTTCGAAATTACCATATAGCATACCATATTTTATATAGGTAAAAATAATGGTTTAATAAAAATATTTTCCTTTTTCCAGCCCTCGGTCTCCGTTCCTCGATCGTGTCTCGAATATGTTTTAAAACATAGTTTCATGCATTCGTGTCGAAATGCGCATTTTAAACATGTAAGCATGCACCCTATATTTAATTCATGCAATTAAAACCTTTAATTAGTTATTTTCCATTTTTCCTATATTTGTGTTGGAAACTTAATTTCGGAAGTTTGACAAACATAGCGATTAAAGATTAAACTAACTGATCAAGAAAACTGAATAGAACTGATCCAAAATATACGCAAAATATATTTGCCTAACTGAAGATTAGTGCGCAGACAAGGCAACTAAACTAAGCCAACTGAATTGTGTAGTCAACTGGATGATCAATTGGAACTGATCAGTCTAACTGCAATCAGTTGAGAGCTATCAGCTAGTTCCATCGGCTGTGCCAAACTGATAGTTTGGCATGTCATCAGTTAAGGAATGTAACTATCAACTGACAACATTACAAAAGCAGATTGTAACATGTAGTGGGAACGCCGCATATCAGCAATGCTACAATGTACGACTGTCAAAAGGATATTGACGTGGCAAAAAACGGATATAAATATTCAAACACATTCGTTGTTACCGTTGGAAGTAAAGACTATAAATAGCCGTGAAGGGCAGCTGAGAAAAAGAATTGACACATACAACCAAGTTGCTAATCTGTTGAAATTCTCACTAAACTTTCTGTTCATACTCAAAGATTTCAAATGCTCACACTCAGCGTATATATTCATAGCATTAAAAGGCTATACATTGAGCTTACAAGCATAAACATATATCGTTGTATTATTCGATCTTAAAAAGATTAGTTGAGCTAAGTAGTTTCAGATCAGTTGAAAACTGATAAACAGTATTGAAACTAAGAGTTTCAATTTTGCATTGTTAAGTCCAAAACTGAAAGGGGTCTGTACAAGTCTTGCATTGATCAAAGTCTTTTAGTGTATATCCTATCTTATAGATAGAAAGGTTGACGTATGAGTGATTGAAATCTTCGAACATCCATAAATCTTTAGTCTCTAAATCTCAGTTATATTTTATCTGTCAGTCAATTTATTTCCGTACTTTCATAAGTTAACTGATTGATATTGACATAACAAGATTCCCGAGTTTAGTTTTTTACCAAACTGACTCATCATTCAAAAAGGTGTTATAATTGTCGAGTGTTTATTCAACCCCCCCTTCTAAACACAATTTCACCTACCAACCGATCATATCAAGTGATATCAGAGCAGTTGAATCTTGTTCCTCAATATTCCTATCTACAAAATCTTATCATCATATCTTCCTTCAACAAAATTCCAATGTTCTCAAGAGAAGTGTTCGATGACTGGAAGATAAGAATGCAGGCTCATCTAGATGCACAAGATGATGATATGTTGTATGTCATTGCTGACAGACCAATGAAATACTGAAAGCCAATACTGATGAGGCCATAACTAATGGTGAACCCCATCGCATTGAAAAGCCAAGAGAAGAATGGACAGCAGAGGACAAAAGAAAAGAAAATTTGAACAATGTGGCCAAAATATCTTGTACAAAGCACTGGATAAAATAACTTTCAGCAAAATAAAGATGTGAAAAACTACAAAAGAAATCTGGGAGAAACTAATCTAGCTCTGCGAAGAAAATGAGCAAACTAAAGAGAATAAACTCTCAGTTTTTGTTCAAAAATGACAACATCAAAATGAAGATTGGTGAATCTATGTACGAATATGATGAAAGAATCAGTGACACAATGAACGAATTGAATGCACTTGAAAAGGTGTATTCGAATAAAGAAGTTGCACTGAAAGTTGTTCGAGATCTTCCCAAAGAATGAGATGTTAAGACCATGGCCATGCGAGAATCAAAGGACCTAAATAAGGTCGAACTTCACTACCTATTTGCTGATCTAAAAGCTTACGAGTTTGAGCTACAAACGAGAGAAGGAGAACCTTCCACACCAGCAGCTACAACAGCTCTTAGTGCTGTCAAACTGGAACCAATTGCTTCAGTTGAGAAAACTGTTGATCAGTTAAGCAATGACGCAAGGTCATTATTTGTCAAAAAATTTGGAAGATTCATGAGAAGAAATCAAGGTTCCTTTCGAAGACAATATCAGAGGAACAAAATCAAGGAAGAACCAAATGCTTGCTACAACTGTGGAAAAATAAGACACTTCATTGCTGATTGTCCTAAGCCAAACAAGGATAGTCGAGTATCAGCTGAGAAGGGAAAGAAATCTCATACCACAGGAGAAGGACCAAAGATGATAAGAAATTATTCAGAAAGAAACACAAAGTTCTTCTAGCTCAGGAAAGTAAATCCAAATGGGCTGAATCTGACAGCGATGAATCAGAACCTGAGAGCTTGAGCAGCTCCAGTGATGATGAGGAAGTCAAGTGTCTGATGGCTGATGGCACAGAACTAGAATCAACCAGTGAGCAGGTATTCGATTTTAGTTCAACTGACTTTACACGCGATGAACTTATTTCTACATTGCATGACATGGTCAACGAGTATCACAAGCTAGCTCTCTCAGTTGAGAAGGATACATCAAAGAAAACTGATCCCAATGACGATAAAACTGAAACTGATGAATCAGTTGAACTGTTGATTCTTAAACGGGAGATTGCTGAGCTGAATACTGAAAGAAGCAAGAATCAATCTATGATTCAGCAGTTAATGCTTGAGAATTCAAAGCAAACTGAGCTTATTCAGGCATGGAATAAATCATCAGTTGCACTAACTGAAATAAAATATATGCAAAAATCAATTACCGATAAAATCGGTTTAGGCTATATCAATCATGATGAAACTTCTATCAGTGATACTCAGCCAAAATTGAACATGGACAAAGGGAAATACATTCACTTTGTCAAATCAGATGTGGTACAAGAACAACCTGAGTCAAGTAGACAAGTTGAACAGCCTATTGAAAATAAGAACAAAGCTAAAAGGTATGGAATTGGTTATAGCCCTAAAAATTAAACTGATTCGTGTAGCTGGCAACCTAAAAGGTTCAGCAATAAATACCCGATTTCTCAAAATGGCTATTTCAATTACCATAACTGTAAGCCAGTTCAGAAAAGATATTTGCTGAACAACCAGTTAAACAAGGCTAAATCACATATTGTTTCATCTGCACACAACACACACAAGCTGGGAAAAACCATTTGGAACACAGCAACTTGAAAGTAAGTTAGACTGATCCAAGTCTGGGTTCCTAAAGGACTAATCAGTTTAGGACCCAAATAGATTTGGGTACCAAAATTATTCATCGTGTGTGATTGCAGGTGACAGATACAAACAAAGAATCAATCTGGTATCTGGACAGTGGTTGCTCGCGGCATATGACAGGGAATGCAAATTTGCTATCCCAACTGATCAATTACACTGGTCCAAACATCAGTTTTGGAGACAACTCCAAAGCTAAAACTGTGGGTAAGGGTAAACTTATCCATGGTAACTTTATTATTAAAGATGTCTTACTAGTTGAGAATTTAAAGTATAACTTGATAAGCATCAGTTAGTTATGTGACAACAATTTCTCAGTTCAGTTCAGCAGACACACGTGCACAGTTAGAAACTCAACTGATGAGATTATCTTAACTGGCAATTGTTGTGGAAACACTTACAAAGTAACTTGGACTGATCAACATAATGCACCAGTTTGTTTTATAGCTTCAAAATCTTCTAAGAACTGGTTATGGCATAAAAGATTGAACCACCTCAACTTTAAGTCTATTGCTTATCTGAGTAACCATGATCTTGTAACTTGTTTGCCCAAAATAAATTTTTCAACGGATAAAATTTGTTCAGCATGTCAGTTTGGTAAGCAAATAAGATCCTCATTTAAAAACAAGGGGAGTAAATCATCCTCCAAATGCTTAGAACTGCTGCATATGGATCTTTTGGTCCTATAACAGTCATGAATATAAGGGGAATGGAATACACCTTGGTGATCATTGACGATTTTTCAAGATTTACATGGGTTATCTTTTTAAAATAAAAAAACACTGCTGCACAACTCATTATACTTTTCAAAATATTATTAAATGAAAAATCAGTTGGTATTGATAGGATAAGGTCTGATCGAGGGATTGAATTCATCAATCAAACAATTTCACAATTTTTAGAAAACACTGGGATCAAGCATTAGCTTTCAGCAGCTACAACACCTCAGCAAAATGGTGTAGCTGAGAGAAGAAATCGAACCCTTAAAGAAGCTGCTAGAACAATGCTTGTTGATTCTGGTATTTCTCAAAGGTTTTGGGCAGAAGCAGTAAACACTGCGTGTTACACTCAAAACAGATCAATGATTAATAAAAATCATTTGAAAACGCCATATGAGATCTGGCATGGACGTAAAAGTGTGATATCTTATTTTAAAAAAATATTCGACTGCAGATGTTTTATTATCGATAATGGGAAAAATCATTTAAAAGCTTTTGATGCTAAATCTGCAGAGGAAATATTTCTTGGTTATTCATCAGTTAGTAAAGTTTACAGAGTATTTAAAAAATGCACTTTGAATGTCGAAGAGTCAATTCATGTGGTATTTGATGAAACTGTACTAATTAATAATCCAATTGATCCAGTTGAGCTAGTTGATCGCTTTACAGATATAAGTTTGTAGGATGCTAGTGAGGAATAAAATCACATCAATCAAAATATCTTTCAAACACCGGAACCAGAATTGCTGGATCAATCAGTTGAACAAGAAAGTGTTCCTGATAATCAGTTGGTAAGGCAAAATGATAATATTCAAATACCAACTGAAGCAGCAGCAACTAAAAATGAAGAAAACATTCAGTTGCCAACTGAAACAGTTGCTAAGATCGATGCAACAAATATTGAATAAAGATGGAAGAAATCTCATCCACAAAATTGGTAATAGGTAACCCATCTGATCTGGTATGAACTCGAAATCAAATGATTAATCTATTTATTTATTCAGCTTTTGTTTCACAACTGGAACCAAAGAAAACTGATGAAGCCCTTGCTAATCCTAACTGGATAAATGATATGAAAGAAGAGCTAAATTAGTTTACCCATAAAAATGTCTGGAACTTACTTCCAAGACCAGTTTCTAAAACTGTTATAGGTACAAAATGGGTTTACAGAAACAAACTGAACAAAGATGGTTCAGTTCAGTTGTGCGCAATAAACCAAGGCTTGTAGCACAATGATACAGGCAAGAAGAAGGAATAGATTACGACGAGACATATGCACCAGTTTCAATACTAGAAGCAATCAGAATATTCCTTGCTTATTCCTCATTCAAAAACTTTAAAATCTACCAAATGGACGTGAAGAGTGCATTTTTGAATGGTCAATTGCAGGAAGAAGTATATGTTTGAACGACCACCAGATTTTATTAATCACTCTCTTCCTGATCATGTTTATTATTTGAACAAAGCTCTATATGGTCTTAAACAAGCTCCAAGAGCTTGGTATGAAAAACTTTCAAAATTTCTAACTGATCATGACGTCACTGTTGGATGAGTTGATAATACTCTGTTCAAATTTTCAAAGAATGATCATATGTTACTCGTACAAATAAATGTTGATGATATTATTTTTGGGTCAACTAACCCCAAATTATGCGAGAAATTTTCCAATTTAATGCAGGAAAAATTCGAGATGAGTATAAAGGATAAACTGACATTCTTTCTCGGTCAGCAATTGAAACAACTGGAAACTGATATCTTTATCAGTCATACCAAATACACGAAGGAATTGCTTAAAAAATTAGGCATGGAAACATGTTCAGCTGCAACTACTCCCATGAGTTCATCGATTAAATTAGATAATGATCAAGGGGGAATATCAATTGACACGGCACTCTACAGAAGTCTAATAGGTTCTTTATTATACCTAACTGCTAGTCGTTCTGATATTGTATTTGTTGTTTGCATGTGTGCCAGATTTCAAGCCAATCCTAAGCAATCACACTTTTTAGCTGTCAAACGTATATTGAAATATCTTGAAAGCACACAAGATCTGGACTTATGGTATGCTAAGGACTCATCATTCAATTTAGTTGGATACTCAGATGCAGATTATGCAGGGTGTAAGCTTGATCGAAAAAGCACTAGTGGATCATGTAAGTTTCCAGGAGACAGACTGATTTTATGATTCAGCAAGAAGAAAACATCTATAGCAACTTCCACAACTGAAGCAGAATACCTTGCTGCTGGAAGCTGCTGCGATCAACTGCTCTGGGTTCAGCAACAACTGAAAGACTATGGAGTCATTGCAAAAGAAGCTCCGATATTTTGTGATAACACAAGCACAATTGCAATTACATATAATCTAGTTCTTCCTTCAAGGACAAAGCACATCGATGTCAGACATCATTTAATCAGAGATCATGCTCTAAAGAAGGCAATCAGATTGGAATGCATACAAACTGATAAACAAGCAGCTGATATCTTCACCAAACCATTACTCAAGACTAAGTTTTCTCATTTTCACAATATTCTTTGTTTAATTGGTCTGTCTTAAATATATCTGTTTTAATGCTGATATGTAAGTTATTACTAATTATTATTCAGTTAATTATTTTTCAGTTTGTCAATTGCTAGTTATCCAACTGTTAGTTAGTCAATTGATATCAGTTAGTATAGAGAAAAGAAACAGTAATGAATCAAAACATCAAATTTGTTGATAATATCTTTCACATATTACACGAGTTATTTCCCTTTCTACGACATCTCGCCACAAAGACATCCAATTAGACAATTCATTACAGGAAATTCTTCTATAGCCTTTCGAGAAGACAATCTTTTTCAGCACTCTCTGCTCCTTCAATAGCAGCAACTCTATAAGACCTTCATTAGTAACAAGATCTGATGTATGGATAACGTCGATATGCCTCTTATACTTGATCTCAGTTGCCCTCTGTTTATCAGTAGCAACCAATCTATCCAGCTGTATGGTCTCATGTATTTTGGTCCTGGTCTACATGACCTTTTCAAAGACAAAACTCTCAATAGCTTCCTTCAGTCTCTTCAAACGGCAAAGCGCTGCTGAAGGAGGAGGGACGTTGGAACTGCTTGCTTTATCCATCTGTGATTAACTGGTGTTGTTATTATCTAATGGCAGTGATCTTATTTATAGACAGGCTTTTATTGAAGAAATAGAAGAAGACAAAGAGACATCAGTTAACAGAATGCACTTAACTGATCCAGACTAAGTTCCTTCTATCCTTTTTATTTATATGCATCTATTGAGGGGAAATATCGACTTAAATGGTTAACTGTTAAGAAAATATTCAATTGGTCTTCAACTGAACTGACTCAATTTTAACTGATCACTCAGTTACTGACCTAACTAATCTTATCCAATAAGTTAACTGATTAATCGATAAATATTCCATATTAAGTGATATGACTGTTAAAATTACATCTTTAATGTCACTCATTGAATAGTAATTTGAAACGTGGTCCCACGTGGTTCAGTAAAACTTCTGTTCACGTTTTCACTGCACGTACACGTGATTTTATCTTGGACTGACACGTGTCCAAAAATTTGAAAAGTAACAAACATAAGAAATTGAACCCGCTTCATTTCAGTTTCTTTACGCGCATTACAACTCTCAGAACAAATCCAATGCACAAAGTTTTTCTTGCAGATATTCCGATCATCAGCAATGGCAAATCAAGTTTCAGCATACATCCTCAACGCTATTGCCGTTAACTTTAACTCAGTTCTGTCTGTCAAATATGAAGCTATCAAGGTTGTCTTTCTCAAGCTGGAAGCAGCTGGACTGAAGAACTTTCTGGGACTTTCATCTCAAGAAATCTATCCCAAGGAGATTCAGGATCTCTATGCTAATGCTTTAATCTCTACGGATAGAAAAATCACTCCAACTGTCAACAGTCAACTGCTGACCATTGATGAAGACACTTTCAGCAATCTCTTCCAACTGCCTTCTGATAGCCTGACTAATATTTCTGAGGTCAAAACGTCTAATGTGGAGGAGATGCAGACGCTGTTATCGGCAGAAGGACGGAAGATCAAGGTCTCTGATCCGAAAAAGGAGCTGAAGCCTGAGATTAAGCTGTTGGCTGACATCGTGGCCAAGGGACTGCTCGCTAAAGCAGATTCATTTGCTTCTCTCACCTTGGAAAATTTCCAGGTGATGACTGCGATTATGGCTGGATGCGGACTGAATTGGTCAACCATTATATTCTCCATCTCAAGAACATGCTCCAATCATCCAAACATTCCAAGGGATACCCTGTACAACTCAGCTATCTGTTAAATAACAATGGTTTGGTGGATGACTCATCTGAGAAGTCATCTAAATTCAAAATCTTCAATGCCAAGAGTGTTCAGCTGCCAAAGGTCAAGCTGGACATGTCACCTGTGCAGTTTATCAAAGTAAAGAAGGAGATTAGGACACAGGATGCTCCCAAATCAGTCAAGAAGACAACTCAGAAAAGAACAATCAAAAGGATACTCATTGTTACTGAGACTGATTATGAGAAAACTCCTTTTCCAAAAATCCAGAAGTAGTCAAGAACTCTCAAGACCAAACCGGCAGCTGTTCTGAACACTATCCCAGGTGATCGGTTGAAACTGACTGGAGCTTAACAGCCTATCTGCACCATACCTCTAAAGGAATTTCCAGTTAAGTCTTCAACTGAGGGTTAGTTACCTCCACCAACTGATCCATCCAAGAAGATTGTCACCAAGTCTGGTGATAAGCAAAAATCAGCAGTATTCCAAGCTCCAATGATCTCCATCAATGCTCCAACTACTCTCCCATTTTCCAGACAAAAATAAGTGGTCATCAGGGAGAAAATAGATGCAACGGCATCAGGACTGAGTATCCCTCATGTATTAACTGACCCAAAAGGGAAGGGAATGACTGAAGAGCCCTGACTGACAAACTCTATTCAAACTCACATTGACCTGATTTGGAACGTGGTCAATGAGTTTACTGAATCAAAGCAGGAAACTTACAATGAGCGGGTCAGGTTTAGAACTGAAGTTTTTGCGAAGCAGTTGCAGAAGAAAGCAGTTCTGAAGAAATTCATTTCTTTGGAAACTGTGATTCTGAGGGTGGTCAAAACTGCTTCAATTGTTCAAGCACTGAAAAGGAAGACTTACTTCTTTGATCTAGTGCGTGTCAAGAAGCTTGCATAACTGATCACTCAGCTGCACCAAAACTATGATCCAATCAGTCCTACTGATTTCAATGACAAAGCAGTGCATGATCAACTGGATACAGATCTTTCATCACTGCAGATGAAGATAAAAAGTTTGGAAATGGATCAGGAGTTGATTATCCCAGCAAATGCTCAGAGTCCTTCATCTGAAAAGCAAGCTGAACAATCAGTTCCAGATCTAGAGCAATCCTAGGAACCAGTTGCTGCATCGAATGAACCAGCAATTGCTCCTCCCTCTAAGGATGCTCAATCATCTCCTTCAGTTCCTCCATCCTCTACTACAGATCTTCAGCTCTACACTGATGCTGAGTTGTCATTGGCGAACATCGACGAAGTCATACAATCAGTCGCCACTGATATTCAGCTAAATATTTTATCAACAAAAGCAGCTAAAGAACCAAGAGTAACTGAACAACCAGCCGCAGCGGCTGTTTTGCAACAAAGTGAAGAACCAGTTCAGTCGGCTGCCACGACACAAGAAGTTCTAGCTGAGACTGACGTAGCTCATGCGCATAGAACAATCTGAAGAAGTGCGAACTGAACAGCCACCTACAGTTGTTCAACCAACTGAAGAACCAGTTACAGTCTCAACTGAAAAGAGAGTTGACGAGCCCTCCAGCTCAACTGATCTTCCGACTTTCTTCCTTTCTCCTAAACTACAACAGGAAAAAATACCAGAAGAAGCTTCAGAAATGGTCACTGTTGCGACTGAACCAAATGATAGAGCCTTGGTAATTTTTCAAGAAGACAAGGAGCAGGAACCTGAATCCTCTGCATCTTTGTCTCCAAATATACCAACGGACACTGAATCCATGATCGAAGAAATTCAGTCCAACCTTCACGATGTGATTTCCTCCATCTCTGATATCAATTCGACTCAACTGCTGCACATCTTAAAAAATTGATTCTAAAAATAAAAAGACTCTCAAGAGTTTAGAACAAGTCACGAAAGATATTACTTCACTTTTTTCCAAATAGATCAGTTCAAGAATGACCGAATGACGATTCAAGCTCATTTCCAAGCTCAAGAAGTATTCACAAACCACATGGATTTTCTTCAGAATGTGGTCATAAAAAGAATGGATTTGTTGAAGAACACATAGTACATGTCTTATCGAATGTCACTTCGGAAGTTCGTGCGTTATCCAGCAGAGTTGACAAGTTTGACAATAAGAGGGAAGAGGAAAAGAAAAAGATCAGTAGAAGCAATCAAAGAAGAGTTTGGAAGATTTTTCAGTCAACAGATGATTCTTTTATTCTTTCATTCCATGTACGAATTTGTACATTGAAAGATTTGTCAATAAAAGATTATTTTATCTACAAGAGAATCATTTCTCATTTATTTTATCTACAACAGATTCAACTTGATCAGTTCTCATTTTCTAAGTTTTTTCAGATACCAAAAAGGGGAAATTGTTGGAAACTTAATTTCGGAAGTTTGCCAAACAGAGCGATTAAAGATTAAACTAACTGATCAAGAAGACTGAATAGAACTAATCCAAAATATACGCAAAATATATTTGCCTAACTGAAGATTAGTTCGCAGACAAGGCAACTGAACTAAGCCAACTGAATTGTGTAGTCAACTAGATGATCAATTGGAACTGATCAGTCTAACTGCAATCAGTTGAGAGCTATCAGCTAGTTCCATCGGCTGTGCCAAACTGATAGTTTGGCACGTCATCAGTTAAGGAATGTAACTATCAACTGACAACATTATAAAAGGAGATTGTAACATGTAGTGGGAACGCCGCATATCAGCAATGCTACAGTGTACGACTGTCAAAAGGATATTGACATGGCAAAAAAAGGATAGAAATATTCAAACACATTTCTTGTTACCGTTGGAAGCAAAGACTATAAATAGCCGTGAAGGGCAGCTGAGAAAAAGAATTGACACATACAACCAAGTTGCTATTCTGTTGAAATTCTCACTAAACTTTCTGTTCATACTCAAAAATTTCAAAAGCTCACACTCAACGTATATATTCATAGCATTAAAAGGCTATACATTGAGCTTACAGGCAC
This sequence comes from Primulina tabacum, assembly GCF_025594145.1. NCBI lineage: Eukaryota > Viridiplantae > Streptophyta > Magnoliopsida > Lamiales > Gesneriaceae > Primulina > Primulina tabacum. The sequence continues at coordinate 26,727,592 of NC_134550.1, read as the reverse complement.
AAACATATATCGTTGTATTATTCAATCTTAAAAAGATCAGTTGAGCTAAGTAGTTTCAGATCAGTTGAGAACTGATAAACGGTATTGAAACTAAGAGTTTCAATTTTGCATTGTTAAGTCCAAAACTGAAAGGGGTCTGTACAAGTCTTGCATTGATCAAAGTCTTTTAGTGTATATCCTATCTTATAGATAGAAGGGGTGACGTATGAGTGATTGAAATCTCCGAACATCCATAAATCTCGAGTCTCTAAATCTCAGTTATATTCTATCTGTCATTCAGTTTATTTCCGCACTTTCCTAAGTTAACTGATTGATATTGACATAACAAGATTCCCGAGTTTAGTTTTTCACCAAACTGACTCATCATTCAAAAGTTGTCATAACTGTCGAGTGTTTATTCAACCCCCCTTCTAAGCAAACTTTCACCTACCAACCGATCCTATAAATTTTCATGCAGTTAGGTTACGTTATCGTATTTTGGACCTTACAATTATTCCCTCCCTTAAATAAAATTTTGTCCTCGAAATTAAAACTTACCGAATAACTCCTGGTAGCGACTCCTCATGTCTCTCTTAGTTTCTTAAGTAGCTTCTTCTTCCGAGTGATTTAGCCACTTGATTTTGACCATTGGTCTGACTTTGTTTCAGAGTATTCTTTCTTGTCTTTCTAGTGTGGGTCTTTCCACGTAGGACATATTTGGAAAAAATTGTAGAGGCTCATAATTTAGTACATGTGAAGGTTTTTCGACATGTACTTTCGCAGCATCGAGATGTTGAACACATAATCTACTCCGGCTAGCACCGGTGGCAAAGTCACGCTATATGCTAGTGTTCCAACCCTCTCCAAAATCTCAAATGGCCCTGTGAATCTCGGACTAAGCTTGCCTTTTGTAATGCTCGAGATTTTATTCGTTTAATTCGAGATTATTAATTGATAAATTGATGTGATTATAGAAGAACCACTCCGAGACCAGATTTGAAAAGGCATGAGTATTACATTTTTGGAATACAGCAGATTTCGCGCACATGCGCGGCAGAGAGGCGCGCATATGCACGATTAGCAAGTGCCGAGGCAGAAGACCTCGCGCATATGTGCGAGAAGAGGCGCGCATATGCACGAGCATGTGAAGAGAAGAAGTGCCGAGACAGAAGGTCTCGCGCATATGCGAAAGGACAGGGCGCGCATATGCACGAGAAGTTGAAGTGTTATGCGACGAGACAGTAGGTCTCGCGCATATGCGCCGATGATGGTCGCGCATATGCGCGAGACGTGCAGTACAAAGATTAAGCCACTTGTCTTGTCATGCAATTAAAGATGTAAATAATCTTCATTCTCCTTCAAAAGCTACAGAGGAAAGAACGAGAGCTCCAGGGAAGATTTGAGTTTCTTCATGTACTAGAATTTGATTTACGCAAGATCCGACCGTCAGAATTTTAATCCGAGTTTAGTTCTATGCTTTTCTCGTCAAATACTTCAAAAGGACGTAAGTTTTATTACTTTCATGTATAGTTTGAAAACATGATATTGAAGGAATCATGATATGATTGTTATTATGTGTTCCTGAGATTGTGGTAAACGTATAATCGAAACCGGATCGAAAACCGGAATTGGTGGCTCACAACCAAGAGGGCTTTGGAGCATCTAGGTACGGTTATTACTTGGAAGATCTTTAAAACAGAATTCTATCAACGATTCTTCCCAGTATCGTACAGAAAAGACAAGGGTGCAGAGTTTGCTAATCTGAGACAGGGTCATCTGAACATTGAAGTATATGTTGCCAAATTCTCTACCTTGCTACGATTTGCTCCACATGTTGCTGAGAATGATGAAGCAGTGGCTGATCAGTTCATTAATGGGCTGAATCCTGAGATCTTTACACTGGTAAATGAAGGCGACCAAATAATTTTGCTGATGCTATGAACATAGCAAAAGGAGCAGAAGCAGGCCTGATCAGGCAGAAAAGAGCTTCGTATGTTGCTCCAGCACCGAAACAGCAACAACCTTCAGTCCCATTCCATCAACCCCCTCCCAGATTTGATAGTGGTGGTAGTAGCAGTGGAAAGAAAGATCATTTGAAAGCCCGAGGAAAACAGTTTAAGAAGTCTGTTAGTAGTTCATCTAGCTCCAGTGGTTCACGACAGAGCCAGAGTTATACCGGGGTCTATTGTAGAACTTGTGGCAGGAGACATCCCACAGAGCAATGCCAAGGAGTGTTTGGCAGTTGCAACATCTGTCGACTAGCAAGGACATTTTGCCAGAGTCTGTCCACAGCGAGGTTCTCAATGATCCCATGGAGCAGAATCATCTGGATCAGTGGCTCAGAATGATAGACAATCATCTGCTTGTTCACTCTTTCCAGCCATCACCTACTACTCAGTCACAGCAGAAGCCAGGAGGAAGCCAGACTTTTAGCTAGCCTCCGAGACAGCAGGCCAGAGTGTTTGCATTGACTGAAGAACAGACACAGGAAGCACCTGATCATGTTGTTGCAGGTAACTGTTCTCTTTGTGGTTACTCTGCTTATGTATTGATTGATACCGGTGCATCCCATACTTTTATTTCTGAGCGATTTGCATTGATACATGATTTTCCTGTTGAGTCATTATCTGCTGTATTATCTGTCTCTTCACCTTTGGGAGAGGTCTTATATCAGTGAAATTTGTTAAACGTTGTATACAGTAGTATGATGGCCATGAAATTGAGTTAGATTGTATTGTACTCGGTTTGTCTGATTTTGACTGCATTATCGGTATTGATATGCTGACCAAGTACAGAGCTACCATAGATTGTTTCCAGAAGATTGTACGATTCAGACCTGAGATGGCTGATGAATGGAAATTTTACGGTAAGGGTTCTAGAGCTAGAATTTCTTTGATATCTGTGTTGTCTATGACTAGATTATTACAAAAATGAGCAGAGGGGTTCCTTGTGTATTCAGTAGATGTACTTAAATCGAGCCCATCATTGGCAGATTTGCCAGTGGTATGTGAGTTTGCTGATGTCTTTTCAGATGAGATTCCAGGTTTTCCTCCAATCCGAGAAATAGACTTCAGCATTGAATTGATACCAGGTACTGTTCCTATTTCTAAAGTACAATACAGAATGGCACTGATTGAACTGAAAGAATTGAAAGAGCAGTTAGAAGATTTACTGGCCAAGGGTTACATCAGACCGAGTGTTTCTCCTTGGGGCACTCCAGTATTATTTGTCAGAAAGAAAGATGGTTCAATGAGACTTTGCATTGACTACCAACAACTGAACAAGGCTACTGATAAAGAATAAATATCATTTGCCTTGTATTGATGATTTATTTGATCAGTTGCAGGGTTCTTCTGTTTATTCCAAGATTGATCTGAGATCTGGATATCATCAGTTGAGAGTCAGAGATTCTGACATATCGAAGACAGCTTTCAGAACCAGGTATGGCCACTATGAGTTTATAGTCATGCCGTTTGGTTTAACGAATGCTCCAGATGTATTTATGGGTTTGATGAACCGTATATTTCAGAAGTATCTTGATGATTTTGTGATTATCTTTATTGATGATATACTGATTTATTCAAAGAATTTGAATGATCATGCTGAGTATTTAAGAACTGTATTGAAGATTTTGAGAACTGAGAAATTGTATGCTAAGCTGTCTAAATGTGAGTTTTGGCTGAAGCAAGTGTTATTTTTGGGACACATTATATCTGGAAATGGTATTTCTGTTGATCCTAGAAAAGTTGAGGCTTTGATCAGTTGGCCTAGATCGACATCAGTGCCAGAGATACGCAGTTTTATGGGTCTAGCAGGCTACTATCGTCGATTTATTAAAGATTTTTCCAGTATTGTGAAGCCGATTACTCAGTTGACTCAGAAGAATGCACCGTTTGTTTGGTCAGAGGCGTGTGAATCCAGTTTTCTGGAATTGAAGAAGAAATTGATCAGTGCTCCAGTGTTGACTATCCCGTCAGGTACTGGTAATTTTGTTGTTTATCGTGATGCTTCTCACAGAGGATTGGGTTGTGTTTTGATGCAGTGAGGACGTGTTATTGCCTATACCTCGAGACAATTGAAAGCACATGAGACTCGCTATCCGATTCATGATCTTGAATTGGCTGTCATCGTATTTGCATTGAAGATTTTGCGTCACTACCTATACGGTGAGAAATTTGAGATTTATTCTGATCACAAGAGTCTGAAATATCTCTTTTCACAGTCAGAATTGAATATGAGACAACGAAGATGGCTTGATTTATTGAAAGATTTTGATTGTGAAATCAAATATTATCCGGGAAAATCGAATGCAGCTGCTGATGCACTAAGTCAAAAGGTATGTTCTTTATCCTTATCGACGATTGATGTTTCGAATTTGATTGAAGATTGCAGTCTTTCTGGATTAGTATTTGAGACAGATTGTCTCCTTTGAAATTATATGTCATTCAAGTTGAACCAGAGTTGATTTTTCGAATTAAAGAAGCACAGAAAGTTGATCAGAATGTTCAGAACTCGATATTGATCAGGGCATCAATCAGAATATCAAGTTCGTGATGATGTGTTATATGTGAATAATCGACTTGTTGTGCCGGATGTTTCAGACTTGAAACAGCATATTTTGACAGAAGCGCACTGTAGTCGTTTGAGTATTCATCCTGGTGGCAGAAAGATGTATAATGATCTAAAGAAACAGTTTTGGTGGAAACAGATGAAAGTAGACATTGCAGAATTTGTATCCAAATGTTTGAACTGCCAACAGGTGAAAGCAGAAAGGAAGAAACCAGGAGGTCTGTTGCCTAGCTTATCGATTCCAGAATGGAAATGGGATCACATTTCCATGGATTTTGTGACGAAGCTACCACGATCCTCCCGAGGTTGCGATGCGATTTGGGTCGATATTGACATATTAACCAAATCAGCGTGCTTTATTCCTTACAGAATGACGTATAGACATGACCAGATGGCAGAGATTTATGTCAGAGAAGTGGTCAGATTGCATGGTGTGCCGAAGTCGATTGTATCAGATCATGATCCACGATTTACTTCACACTTTTGGCACAGTTTGCAACAAGCTCTAGGTAGGAAATTACATTTGAGTACTACATATCATCCTCAGACCGATGGACAGTCAGAGCGGACTATCCAGACATTAGAGAATATGCTGAGAGTGGTAGTGCTAGACTTTGGCACTAGTTGGCAAGATTCTTTGCCACTTTGTGAATTTTCGTACAACAACAACTATCAGACGAGTATAGAGATGGCTCCATTTGAAGCGTTGTACGGCAAGAAGTGCAGATCCCCTCTCTATTGGGATGAGACATCTGAGGTACCTGAACTTGGGTTTATGATAGAGATGACGTTTGATGTGAGGTACCTGAACTTGAGATAGAGATATCTGAGGTACCTGAACTTGAGATAGAGATGACGTTTGATGTGAGTTTTATGATTTAGCTTCTGTATATCTCCTTCTTGTATGTGATATGATTGCCTGTGATTTCGGGGACGAAATCAGATCTTAGAGGGGGACAATTGTAATGCCCGAGATTTTATTCATTTAATTCGAGATTATTAATTGATAAATTGATGTGATTATAGAAGGACCACTTCGAGACCAGATTTGGAAAGGCATGAGTATTATATTTTGGAATACAGCAGACTTCGCGTACATGCGCAGCAGAGAGGCGCGCATATTCGTGAGTAGCAAGTGCCGAGGCAGAAGACCTCGCGCATATGCGCGAGAAGAGGCGCGCATATGCGCGAGCATGTGAAGAGAAGAAGTACCGAGACAGTAGGTCTCGCGCATATGCGCGAAGACAGGGCGCGCATATGCGCGAGCAGTTGAAGTGTTATGCGACGAGACAGTAGGTCTCGCGCATATGCGCTGATGATGGTCGCGCATATGCGCGAGACGTGCAGTACAAAGATTAAACTACTTGTCTTGTCATGCAATTAAAGATGTAAATAATCTTCATTCTCCTTCAAAAGCTACAGAGGAAAGAACGAGAGCTCCATGGAAGATTTGAGTTTCTTCATGTACTAGAATTTGATTTACGCAAGATCCGACCGTCAGAATTTCAATCCGAGTTTAGTTCCGTGCTTCTCTCGTCAAATACTTCAAAAGGACGTAAGTTTAGTTACTTTCCTGTATAGTTTGAAAACTTGATATTGAAGGAATCATGATATGATTGTTATTATGTGTTCCTAAGATTGTAGTAATCGTATAATCGAAACCGGATCGAAGAACGGATACCGTATGAAATTGTTATCATTTTCAGACTGGATTTGATTGAGATTATACCGATTTTGAGAATATCAGATTGTGTTTGTGATTGATTATGAGCTGTGATTGGTATCTATTGATATTGTATTGCTGGGTATATCGAGATTGTGCTGTTATGCTGTCGAAACAGAATTAGATTGAGTTCTGATCACATCCAGTATTGATTTGAGTTTTATAGTAATATTGTATATTTCGAATTTCATTGCCAAATTGAGTATTGACTGCTTAGAATTCAAGACTTCGACTTCGTTAGATCGACAAAAGAAAGATATAAATCAATGTTAAACCGGGAAGATACGACTCGAGTCAGAGATAGCTTGAGTTTCCCAAAACCACATACTTTATTGTAATTGCTTTGATATTTGTAATTCATGAGATTGATATGCTTAGTTTATTGATTTATAGCAAAGCATGCATAGAGTCTTTGGCAGATGTGCCATGTTTTTTGCAGAGGTGTCAAGTCACTAGACATTTTGTTTATATCGATGTTGCTTAGGGGTAGATCGACTCCTATTGTAGAGATTCGATATAGAAGGCCAAAGTCTGGAAATAAGAACGTACGACCATCTAGCTGGGAAGAGTAGGTAGGAGATTGTTGCGTTCTTATTCGAATCGGGATCCCTAGATAAGAGTCGAGTCAGAGATTAAGAGTCAAAGAGTTTGATTTACAGTTTTATATCGATTCATGTTTTTTAGATTATGATACATGCTATTGATAATTGTTCTATGCTTTTATATATGTTTATATGAAATGCATGTATATGTTGTTTATACTGGGAATATATTTCTCACCGGAGTTATCCGGTTGTTGTTGTGTTTGTATGTGTGCATGACAACAGGTGGGACTGGATCAGGGTCAAGAAGAGCTTGAGAGATCGAGATTAGAGTGGAGATCCAGGCCTAGATGTAGAACTAGTTTTCAACACTTGATATGTAGTTGTGAAACCTTAGTTTGTTATGAATTTCATTTGTACAAGACTTGTACTTTGATCATGTTGTAGATATTAAACTTGATCTTGTAATTTGAATGAGATGGGACCTAACTTGTTATAGAAATTTGTACACTTGTTGATAAGGTGATCAATAATCATTTCAAAAAAAAATTTTATGACCAAATTTAATTAAGTGATCCATTTAATCCTAATGATGATTAAGAAGAATGAGTTAGCATCCGGGTCCCCACATCTTTCTTGCCAGATCTCATAACACCCTTCAGGGGTGCTACTTTCACAAATACGTGGTCACCCACTACAAACTCCATCTCTCTTCGACGCTTATCGGCATAGCTTTTCTATCGGCTTTGTGCAGTCTTCATCCTATCTCGGATTTTGACTACTAGCTCTGCTGTTTGTTTGATCAAGTCCGGACCAAATTCTCCTATTTAACCAACATCATCCCAATGTATGAGTTATCTACACTCCTCCCATATAGTGCCTCGTAAGGAGCCATTCCTATTGATGAATGATAGCTATTATTATAGGTAAACTCCATTAGAGGTAACTTAGGCTCCCAACTTCCTTGAAATTCAATCACACAAGTTTGAAGTAGGTCCTCCAAAATTTGAATCACTCTTTCAGACTGACCATCGGTTTGAGGATGGAATGTTGTACTGAACAACAACTTAGTCCCCATCGCTATATGCTGACTCTTCCAAAAGGACGATGTGAACCTCGGGTCTCTGTCAGAAACAATGGATATTGGAATCCCATATAGTCGAAATATCTCTCGTATATACAACTGGGAATACTGTGTCATTGTGAAGGTCGTCTTAATAGGTAGAAAATGTGCTGATTTCTTAAGACGACAACTATCACCCATATAGCATTAAACCCCTTGATAGTTCTTCGTAATCCCACAACAAAATCCATAGTGATATTTTCCCATTTCCACTCGGGAATAGGAAGTAGCTTAAGTTTTCCAACTGCCTTCTGATGCTCGGCTTTAACTTGTTGACACATCAAACATTCAAATACAAATCGCAGGATGTCTCGCTTCATGCCCGACCACCGATACAATAATTGAAGATCCTTGTATATCTTCGTGCTTCTAAAATGAATGGAATAAGGGGTATCATGAGCTTCCTTCATAATGATTTATCTCAAAGAATCACCACTAGGAACCAAAACTCGATCTCGATATCGAACTATACCGTCCACCTCAGAATACCGCTTCCGGCCCTTAGCTTCATATCTCAATCGCCACGTTGCAATTTCTCATCAAAAGACTAGTCCCTCACTGGATTCTATCTTTCAAATTCAATTGTACTATCATGGTAGGCAAGATTAGGGCCTTGCCCCTAGCATATACTGCCAGCTCAAATCGTTGTATCTCGGACTACAGTGGTCTTTGAAGTGATAATTGAGTAATGACTGCTTGTCTTTCTACTCAATACGTCCGCTACTACATTAGCTTTTCTTGGATGGTAGCTAATGTCACAGTCGTAGTCTTTTACCAACTCTAGCCATGTTCGTTGTAATGCCCAGAAAATTTGAAGCTCCACACGAACCACATGCATGCAATTATTAAATTCCTTGTGTATTTTAATTAAATGTTTTAATTTCATGAATTAATTATATTGTGCATATTTACATGTTTAAAATATATTTTTCTACATGGTTGCATTAAAATGTATTTCGGTTGCATTAAAATGTATTTCTAAAATGTTATTCGAGTTGCGATCGAGAAACGGAGACCGAGGGCAGAAAAATAAAAAATGTTTTTATTGGTTAATTGTTTTTAAAATATGGGTGATGCTTTTTCTTATATTTTGAAAATAAGGGGTTTTGATGTAATTTTATACGTCGGGACGTAATTTTTATTGGTGTTGATTTTTTTCAACAAAAATACGAATGTTTTTACAACCCGACTAATAAATTCACAAACTTTATTAAACAAAATTATTTTTAATATCTTAATTAAGCACTAATGTGCCTAATTAACCCCACTAATGGGCCTAAGCTTGATTAAAGTGTAATTAACTATATATTATGCTATAAACCTACCCCAATTCATTGTAAACCGACGCCCCACACCCCTTCACAAATTCAGAACTCTTTCACCCTATCAAACACATGGCACACACATCATAATTGGAGGAAAAGCATCGAGGTTCTTCAAGGAAAAATCAAGCCAAGGTTGTCGTCGCCGTTCTTCGATTCGTCAACGTTTAATCGTGCATTTAAAACACAAAGGCATGCCATATTTCTTTCCTTCAAAAATCTATCTCATCATAATATTTATTGGAACATGTTTTGAAAAATAACAAGGCACACAACTTGATATTTCGTAACTATGCATATATGTGTTCTAAACTCTTGATTTTTCATCCCAAAACATGTTTGTTATGTTGTCAAAGGGGCTGCCATGATTAGGATGTGTTAGGGTCATGTTTTACACAAGTTTAAGGGGTCCTAGAACACCCCAAAAGGCTGCACAAGAATAAAAACAAACTGGAACCGAATTGTTTATTGTTGTGGCTGTGTTTTCGGTTTAAGGGAAAGGTGATGCATGGCTTGGCTTTGGCTGGACCAGGGCTGGGCTAGGGTCAGGTATGAGTCAAGGGAAGAGTCCTAGCCATGCTAGGACTCGAGTCAGGGGCTGGGGAAGGAGTCCTAGCTTGCTAGGACTCCCACCCGAGAGAGGTATCAAGGAAGGCGCAGGTTGCAGCAGGTTGTGCAAACGCAAGCTAGGACTCCCACCCGAGAGAGGTATCAAGGAAGGCGCAGGTTGCAGCAGGTTGTGCAAACGCTTCAGTTGGTATCAGAGCAATGGTTCTGTAAAGGGTTGTGCCACCATCAGTGCCGGGAAACTCAGTCGTCAAGCCTCAATCTGTAAGTTTAAATGCTTTATATGATTTTATGTTGTTACCTACAAAAGTAATTAATTATATGTTTACGTCACATAGTTAATAGCATTATGAGGATATATGTTTTATACTGCTTTAGAATTTTTATACGTGATATGATATGAAATATAAAATTATTTGATTTATGGTGGAATTGGACTATGTTGAATTTTGGGTTTTAGTATTGACGTACTATTTTTGGGCCATAAGTTAAACGCAAATATTATGAATGCTTTTGGAGCACGTAGATTTTTCTAAGAAAATACTGACGATTCATGGTTACTAGTTGAATTAATTTTGGGAATTAGACGTAAGTAATAATGATTCGAAGATTGCGATGATCTTTGGAAGTAAGAAAATATATAATTGGGATTTTAAGTTTGATGAAATATAAGATTGGTTATAGGAATTGATTTTTGGGTAAATAAGTTTAAATTTATCGAAATTGTGTTATGGGAAACCTGTAGAAGGAAATTAAGAATGCCAAGAACTCATGGGTTAACTGTAGGAATTTTGAAATTAAGGACCAATTGGATAATTTTTGAGGAAATCAAGAATTAATTTTTCAATTTTTAAGGAATTTGAGGACTACTTTAGCAATAAGCGAGAATTGAATGGGTTAAACGATAAGAATTTTCGATGATTTAGACTTTTAATAATATTTAGAACCTTGGGATATCTTGGTTATAATGTTATAAGGAATGTTAATCAAGGGTTTTTAAGGATGAAACAATATTAGGCCAAAAAATCTAAGTGTTAGCGGATGCGTTTGGGATTTTAATGTTGAAATTTGATAAGTTAATGAATATTTTGGGTATAAAATAAGGAAAGTAATATACGATAAGTGTGGTCATCCATATTTTTATATTGGAAATTTTAAGAAAAGTTGAAATTCGGGGTTATAATAGCACAACACTAAGTCATTATGGGTCTTTTTAAGTTGCAACTCGCAAATAAGGATTTAGAAGGAAAATTAAATGAGATCAAGGAGACGTAAAGACATTCTAGAATTTAAGTTTTATCAGAGTTGCGCAATGGAAGCGTGGATTTTTGGGATACTATAACTAAGTCTAAACTTTTGATTATCGAGGATAAGCGAATTTCGATGGCGAAATTCAATTTAAGGGTGGAAGAATTAAATGTTTTAATTTCATGAATTAATTATGTTGTGCATATTTACATGTTTAAAATATAATTTTCAACATGGTTGACTTAAAATGTATTTTTAAAAGGTTATTCGAGTTACGATCGAGGAACGGAGACCGATGGCTGAAAAATAGAAAATATTTTTATTGGTTAATTGTTTTTAAAATATGGGTGATGTTTTTTCTTATTTTTGAAAATAAGGGGTTTTAAGATGATTTTTTTCGTCGGGCCGTAAGTTTTATCTGTGTTGATTTTTCAACAAAAATACGAACGTTTTTACAGCTCGACTAATAAATTCACAAAGTTTATTAAACAAAATTATTTTTAATATCTTATTTAAGCACTAATGGGCCTAATTAACCCTACTAATGGGTCTAAGCTTGATTAAGGCGTAATTAACTATTTATTATGCTATAAACCTACCCCAATTCATTTTAAACCGACGCCCCACACCTCTTCACAAATTCAGAACTCTTTCACCCCATCAAACACACGGCACACACATCATAATTGGAGGAAAAGCATCAAGGTTCATCAAGGAAAAATCAAGCCAAGGTTGTCGTCGCCGTTCTTCGATTCGTCAATGTTTAATCGTGCATTTAAAACACAAAGGCATGTCATATTTCTTTCCTTCAAACATCTATCACATCATAATATTTATTGGAACATGTTTTGAAAAATAACAAGGCACACAACTTGATATTTTCATAACTATGCATATATGTGTTCTAAACTCTTGATTTTTCATCCATAAACATGTTTATTATGTTGTTAAAGGGGCTGATATGATTAGGATGTATTAGGGTCGTGTTTTACCCAAGTTTAAGGGTCCCTAGAACACCCCAAAAGGCTGCACAAGAAATTGAAACAAACTGGAACCAAATTGTTTATTGTTGTGGCTGTGTGTTCGGTTAAGGGAAAGGTGATGCATGGCTTGGCTTTGGCTGGACCAGGGCTGGGCTAAGGACAGGTATGAAGTCAAGGGAAGAGTCCTGGCCATGCTAGGACTCGAGTCAGGGGCTGGGGAAGGAGTCTAGCTTGCTAGGACTCCCACCTGAGAGAGGTATCAAGGAATGCGCAGGTTGCAGCAGGTTGTGCAGAGGGTTAAGGGGCTCGGCCAGGGGCTTGGGGCTGGCTTAGGTTAGGTACTTAGGGTCATAAGAAGGTGCAAAAGGGGCTGGTTCAGGGTCTGGGTTGGGTGGCTAGGTCCTAACAACAGAAACATAGAGCCCATGTCAAGTAGGATTCTCGGCCACTTCTTGCACTTATGTTGTGACTTCGATTTTGGGGGCTTGATTCAGTCCAGGCCTAGGGAAAGTGGTTTAGGCAGTCTTTAAGGGTCCTAGGATGAGTCTTGGTGTGTTGGTTCATGGGCTGGTTGGCTGGATATAAGGCTGGAAGCAAAAACACGCTGTTGTATAGAAGTGGGTCTCATGGAAGTGTTGTAGGTGTTCGGCCTTAAAGTTTCATTCACGGGCTGGACCAAGGCTCTTGGATACAGTTTGGAACATGCCTTAGGGTTCTAGGATGAGTCTTGTGGTGATGGTTGAACAGTTGGAAGTGTCCTAGTCCAATTAGGAGTCCTAATGCAACTAGGATACACACTTATACACATGCATGCAATCGGGTCAAGTTTCAAGAAGGTTTTTGAGCGGGCTAGGGCTGGTTCTGTGGAGACCCGGATGCTAATTCATTACTTAATCTTCTTTGGAAATAATTGAATCAATTAAGATAAACAGGCTCTAATTTTTTTTTTAAATACAAGAGTGCGCAACATAAGAAATAAATCTTATTTCATTTACAAGATCAATATCCAGATATAAGTACAAAAGTAAATCATATCAAACTACCGTTCATTCACTACATGTCAGGTAATGAAACTACATGTCAGGTAATGAAACAGATCTACTTCTAAGCACGGATCTCCACTCTAATCTTGAATCTCTCATCCTCTTCTTGACCCTGATCCTCCTGTCCCACCTGTTGTCATGCACACATACAAACACAACAACAGCTGGATAACTCCGGTGAGAATATAATCCCAGTATAAACAACGTATACATGCAATCATATAAACAGATATAAAAGCATGCAACATATATCAATAAAATGTATCAAATCTGAATGACATGAATCGATATAATGCTCTAAATAACTCTGGACTCGTCATCTCAGACTCGACTCATTTATAATCTAGGGATCCCGATTCCTAGACATTGGCACAACATACCGAATCTCCGTAATAGAAGCTGATCCGCTCCTACACAACATCGATATAAACCAAATATCCAGTGTCTTGGCATATCCGCCAAAGACTTGGCATATCCGCCAATAACTAGGCATCTCCGCCTATGACTCAATACACGCTTTGCTATAACTCAATAGACTAAGCATATCAATATCATAAATTGCAAATATCAATGCAATAAATAAAGTATGTGGTTTTTGAGAAACTCAAGTCCAATCTAACTCGAGTCGATCTCCTGGTTAACATTGATTTATATTTTTCTCTGTCGATCTGACGAAGTCGAAGTCTCGAATTCGAAGCCTGTCAATACTCAATCTGGCAATGACAATATCGAGGAGTACAATATCAATATACCACTCAAATCAATACTGGATATAATCATAATTCAATCTAATTATGTTTCAACGGCATAACTGCACAATCTCAATATACCCGGCAATACAAATCAACAGATATCAATTCCCACAACTCATAATCGATAACAATACAAATCTGATATCAAATCTCAATCAATTCCATTCTGAAATCATAACAATTTCATACGGTATCTGTTCTTCAATCCGGTTTCGATTATACGATGTCTAATATCGCAAGAACACCATATATGTATCATATCTTATTCCTTCAATATCATATTTTCAAATCATAACAAAACTTAGTAAAGCATACGTCTAGTTGAAGTCTTTGTCGATAGGAACATAGTACCGAAGCCGGATTGAAATTCTGACGGGCGGATCTTGCACAAACTTCAAATTCCTAAAATAAAAGGCGTAAGGATTTTCACCTATCTTTCTCTGAAGCTTTTCTCGATTCTTTCCGGTTCATCTGAAGGAAGGTAACCATATATATATATATATATATCAATGCATGGTGAGGGGCAAGTGGCTTCATCCTTGGGCTGCACGTCTCGCGCATATTCGCGACTTCCCTCGATGCATATGCGCGAGACCTACTGGTCTCAGCGCGTGTCTCTCGGCAGCTCATGCATATGCGCGCCCTCACCCGGCGCATATGCGCGAGGTTCTCTGCCAATCTCGGGCATATGCGCGGTTCATGTCGCGTTATTTCTCTTGCATATGCGCGAGGTTCTCTGCCTACCTCGCGCATATGCGCCCGGCTGCGTCGCGCATATGCGCGAGGGCTCATCCTCGCACATAATTTCAATCTTCTTTCTGACTTTTCCGGTCTGATCCATTTCGTCTATAATCACATCAATTTATCAATAATCATTTCAGATTACCATAATCAAAATTCTCGGGCAATACAGGTTCTTTGGGCTGGACTTGGTTAGTAGGGTCCCTGGGTGGGTTGGCTCGGGTTAGGCTCAAGGTGGCTCGGGCGTGGCTCGAGTATTTTGGGAGATGGCTCAGGTGGTTCGGTTATGTGTCAAAAACGAAATTTAAAAGTCTAAAATTGGAACCATGGGTCCACAGGGGTGGCTCATGACTTGGAATGGTAGAATAAATAATAAAAATGTTATGTTTAAACTTTGAGATCAAAATAATGAGTTTTGGATTTATCCTGGATTTAATCGCCTCACGAAACGTTAATTAAAGAATTAATTGGAACGCCTAGATATAGGCTTCATAAAATTATGAAAAATTATATTTAAACTCAAATAATATTAAAATTCTATTTTTTTAATTTGAAAATTTTATATTAAGGTTTGGTTTAATTCGTGATTAAACGCATTAATATGTTATATTTAAAGAATAAATTAAAAGTCCTCGATTTAAGCTAAATAAAAATATGGAAAAATTAATGTAAGCTTAAATAATTATTTGGGACATGTTAGAGTCAATGAAATTAAAAATATGTCAAAAAAGTGAAATTTTACGTCTAGGGGTAAAACGGTCATTTTACACATAGAAATTAATAAACGTCATGGCAGTGCCCTAAATGCTGTTTTATGTGCTAACATGATTATTTTCGAGGGTTAAGAATGTTTATGGAATTTATATGTTTAGGGATTTTTATGTCAAAAGATTTATTTTAAATGTTTATGATTTAATATGTCAAAATGTTATTAAAAGGTTATTTTAAATGTTTATGGATTTTTAATATATTAAAATGGTTATTTTAAACGATTATGGATTTTTTTGATAAAACAATAACGTTAAAAGATATGTTGCATGCTTGTTTTTAAAAGAAAAATGATATTAAATGCATGATTTTATAAAGTGATGAAAATATGAAACATTGGAGGAGGTGAAGTAATTGTGACTATTGAGGATATGAGTATAAGAATGAGGATATTGTGAGGAAAAAGGCCCCAGAGGGAGTCCATTTATGGGAGAAGGCCCCAGAGGGAGCCCGACGATCGTATTTCCATTCGATGAGGATAGGCCAAGGCTCAGTTGACGAGAGAGTAGCTGATGTACCCGCCTGCCCAGTACTATGGTTTCATGTAGATGGATCCATCGACTTTTGAGAATGAGAAAAGTCACAATTAACGATCTGAATTCAATAAAAAGGAAATATGCATATACTCATGATGAAAGGATTTATGTTATGAAATGTGGAAAAGGAAAAATGTATATGTTCATGATAAAAGGATAAATGGTAAAAAGGAAAATGTTGAGGTTTATGTTATGCATGTTCATATGAATATGTTTATGAGGATATGAAAAGGTTTACGAAAATATTTATGAAAATGTTTATGTTTAAAGTTGATGCATCATCATGAAAATGTTTTTATTTAAAGTTTATGCATCATGAAAATGTTTTAATTTAAAGTTTATGCATCATGAAAATGTTTACGAAAATGTTATTGTTTAAAGTTTATGCATCTTCATGAAAACGATATTTTAATTACAAGTATTTTCACGGTTGCATGTGATCTGTATATGTATTACTTGTTATCAAAATTATGGTATGTTGAGTCTTTAGACTCACTAGGTTTGATTGATGCAGGTGATATTGATATATATATATATATATATATGTATGTATATTTTGAATTGTGGAGATGAAAACGAGTAGTAGTACGTTTTAAGAAAACGAGTAGCAGACGTTCCATTCGTTGCCTCATATTCAACTCCTTTTGGGTGAAGAAGTACTTCAATCTTTTATGGTTAGTGAAAATCTTGCACTTCTCCTCATATAAGTAGTGTCTCCAAATCTTTAATGCGAATACTACTGCGGCGAGCTCAAGATCATGTGTGGGGTAATTTTTCTAGTGAACTTTCAACTGTCTAGATGCATAAGCTATAACGCGGTCATTTTGCATCATAACTGCGCTTAAACCAAGTTATATAGCGTCCGTATAAAGAAAATACTCTCCTTGCCCCGATAGCATCGATAATACTGGCGTTGAAATCAAAGCTTGCGCTGAAAACAAAGCTTGCTTCAGCTTGTCAAAACTTTCTTGGCATTCAGACCCCCATATAAACTTTATATTCTTCTTTGTCAAGACGGTCAAGGGTACCGCAATAGAAGATAATCCTTGTATGAACTTTCGGTAATAGCCAGCTAGTTCCCAAGAAACTACGGATCTCGGTTACGCTATTAGGTACAGGCCATTCTTTCACTGCCTCGACTTTACTCGGATCGATCTCAACTCCATCTCTAGAAATAACATGGCCTAAAATGCCACTCTCTCAAGCCAAGAGTTGCACTTACTGAACTTAGCGTATAATTTCCTATCTTGCAGTATTTGCAGTGCTGTCCTTAAATGCTGACTATGCTCCTCTTTACTCTTTGAATAGATCAATATACTAAATTGATCAAGATATGGCTTAAATGCGCGATTCATGAGATCCATGAAGATTGCTGGCACATTGGTCAACCCAAATGGCATGACCATAAACTCGTAATACCCATATCGAGTCCTAAACGCTCTCTTATGAACATCCGACTCCTTAACCTTTAATTGATGGTATCCAGAACGAAGATATATTTTTGAGAATATCGATGCTCCTTGTAATTGATAAAAATAAGCCTTCAATTCTAAGTAGAGGATATTTATTCTTGATGGTGAATCTATTCAGCTCTCTATAGTCAATACAAAGTCGCATACTTTTATCCTTTTTCTTCACAAACAATACCGGCGCGCCCCACAGAGTACAACTATGGCGAATAAAACCCTTGTCCAGCAATTATTGAATTTGATCTTTTAACTATTTCATCTCGTTGGGTGCTAGACGATAAGGTCCTTTAGAAATTGGTACAGTGTCCGACATCAACTCAATAGAAAGTTCCACCTCACGGTCTGGTGGAATGCCAGAAACGTCCTCAGGGAAGACGCTAGCAGAGTCTGTGACGACTTCAACATCCTCGAGCTCCTATGCTGAAGTAACACATGCTAGAAAAGCTTGGCATCCTCGTCTCATAAGAATCCTCGCGCACATACAAGAGATAATGTGCGGCATTTTCTTGTTCCTCGCTGCCTCAAAGATAAAAGACTTTCCACTAGGCGGTCGAATAGATACTGACCTCTGCTGAAAATCTATCGAAGCTCAATTCAATTATTACCAATGCATGCCAAGTATGATGTTGAATTCAGACATTGGGAGTACGATAAGATCTACCCGAACCACATCTTTTTGCAAACGAAGCTCCAGATTCTTTACAATGCTCAAAGTGATAATTTGATCACTGGAAGGAATAAAAAATTTGGAGCCCAATCCCATATCCTCGGGTATAACATCTAGTCGCTTGACTAATGTCACGGACATGAATGAGTCTGTAGCTCTCGAATCTAGCAATGCGTAGGTAGCTACACCTAGTATGAATATCTTCTTGCGACGAATACACCGTCAAAACTATTTGTGTTGGGGCTTATGGAGTTTCTATCAATATTTCCCAATGTTTTTGTAGTTTTAATGCTTGGATCCCAATATTCTATCAAAATTTGCATTTTTAGGCCCCTCTAATTTTTCGAAAATATCTTTTCATCGAAAAAATTTCGAATTTTTGCCACTTAGTCCCCGAAAATTTTCGAAAATTATCATCTTAGCCCCATAACTTTCGAATTTCAATAATTTAAGCCCTAGAGTTCATAAATCATGATTCTAACCCTTACGAATCCAAAAATTGCAAACATGGCCACTAAGTACTTAAAATTCGATAACAGCCCCTGAACTTTATAAACTTTGCAATTTAGTCCCTGAATTTTTCGAAAATTTCCTATTTCACCCTAGGATTTTGGTTATCTCAATTTCATACCCTGAAAATTTGGTCTAGCCACTTAAGTTCGGTTATGTGCAATTAAGTCCCTGAAGTTTCGATTTTTTTGCATTTTGTCCCCCATAAATTTTTGAAATGCCCATTCGTGCCCAAATTTTTTAATTTCTCTCAACTTTAAGCGTTAATACTCTTATTTGGATTTAATTATCTCCTTTTCATAATTAAGGCTCATAATTCATGTTCAATTTCTATTGTTACTATTTTCGTTCCTTAAATCCAACTAAGGTAGAGCATGCAACCTAATTTACACTAGGTTCTTTATCATCCCAAATCAATTATCATAACCAATTTAACATTTCATGCAATAAAAGCAATATAAAAACGTTTAATAACTAGGTTACCAGTGATTAGAGTCTTATTTGGCTCCTCCTCAGCTTCCTCAGCATGCATAACTTAAGCTCTCCCCACAATTGGTGCTTTCTTCTTTGGGCAATCAGCGGCTTTATGCCCTTCCTCCTTGCATATGAAGCACCTATATGTCCCCCACCTGTACTTGCCAAAATGTGAGCGATTGCACTCTTTGCACAGTGGTCTCTCTACAGTTTTGGTGCTCCAGATTGTGGTGGCTTTGGTGGTCCTGGCTTCTTCACTTGCCCTTGGGGCTTCTGTTGCCCTTGAGCTCTAGGAGGTCCCATAAATGGCTTTATATTCGGCTGAGAGCTCTGCTAGTTTTGTTGCCTCTTGCATTGCATCTCATAATCGATAACTTTCAGGGCTTGCTCAGCTTGGAATGCATAGGCAGTGGCAGCTGAATGGTCCGCCAGTCGACCCTCCTAGGACTCTAACCAAACCCTCCAGGACCCTCTCAGACCAGCCCCCATGGCCCAGGCACGAAAACGTGCATGGTTCCCTCCTAATCTCTCAGCCACGGCTCGGAAGAGTCCTAGCCATGCGTCGCCTCTCTTCCTGCCTTTCCAGATTTGCTTGGAACCTCTTGGCTCGATGTAGAACCCAAAATCAGAACACTTAAAACCCATACATTTATTTAAATGTTAAATTATTTATTTAAGTTTAAAATGATTTTAGATATGCATGATTTAATTAAATGTATTATTTTAAATTATTTATGTTTATGTGATGCACGTTAAAATGTTTTCTCAAATTTCATGTTTCTGGTGATTATTGGATGCGGGATCGAGGAAGAGAGACAGGCGACGATTTTTAGTGATTTTAAAATGTGGTATTTTATTTTAAGTTAGAATTGGGGCATTTTAAATGATTTATTTAGTTCTTAGCATTTTTAGTGCCTAATTTAATTATTAGGTGATTTAGGATTTTAAACTATTAATTATTTGCCATTTGTGAATTTTATTTTAAATTAGGGGATTTTTTTTAAAGTTAGAAGGGGTTAGTATTTTAATTAGTTTTTAATTATTAATTAAGCAATTTTCCCCCCTAATTAATTAAAACTCACGCACACACACTTCTGCACACACACACACATTTCATCACTTCCTAATTTTTTTTTTAAAGAAAAACCTAGGGTTCTAAGTGTAGCAGTAGCCGCCCCCTTCCTCATCATTTTTCCAGCAATCCATCGTCCATTTTTCTTCAAGAAAATCGTGCCACGTTCATCCCAGATCAACCCTCGCACCTTCCCCGCTTTGGTATCGTCGTTTCAGAATTTTTAAAGATCAAAGGCATGTATAATCTTTTGTTTCTGCATCGATCTCGTTATATTATGTGTTCTGATATTTATTATGCATAAAAATCCATGTATGTTGTGAAACGTTTGAGCAAAAACGTTTGAAATGATTTTTGGATCAAAAATTTTAGATCTGAAAACATGTCTGTTGTCATTTTGATTACTTGTGAAAATTCGGTTGATTTTCTGGAAAAGTTTTCAACATATAAAACGTATTACTTTTTGATACATTTGATTTGACAGTAAATTCGCAATTTTGGATAAGAAACGGGTGAGTTATGATCGTTTTCGTGAGACTGCTCAAAATACGTTTTTATGTAAACATGCGTTGTTGACGTGTTCATGAAGTTTATTGTTGCAGGCTCTGTTGGGGGCCGTTGGATGATCGCTGCTGCATTTAGGTATATTAAGTATGATGTGAGTTTGATTTTTGGCGCTTCGTTTCGTGTCGATAGGCAATTGGTTGCATTAAAAGTCGTAGGAAAAACTTTTGTGTCAAAATGTCGTATTAATGAGTTGCGTTGCA
The DNA here is from genome assembly GCF_025594145.1 of Primulina tabacum. Taxonomy (NCBI): domain Eukaryota; kingdom Viridiplantae; phylum Streptophyta; class Magnoliopsida; order Lamiales; family Gesneriaceae; genus Primulina; species Primulina tabacum. The sequence goes on along the minus strand of NC_134550.1, from coordinate 26,706,737 downwards.
GTGCATGTTGTGTTTCATTGTTTCGGGGCATTTGTGTGAGTTGAATCATTGTCATAGTGTCTTAGGATGAGTCTTGAAGTGTTGGTTCGGGGCGTTTAGGTGTGGCATAGAGTTCTGCATCAAAATTTGTTCTTTGGGTTTGAGTTTGCGCAGAGTTAGCGCCGTAGCGCTCACCAGGGAGCGCCGCGGCGCCCGTTCTGTGCAAGCCTAGCGCCGCAGTGCTTGGCCTACAGCCTGGGTGGCACCGCGGTGCTAGAGCCTAGCGCCTAGGCGCTAGGCAGTGCCACAGCGCAGCGCCGCCCAGCACCTAGGCGCTTGTCAATGACTTTTCAAGCACTATTTTAGGCAATGTCTTCTATGTTTTGGGAAATGTTCACACATCATTTTAGGATTTGTTTTGAGGGTTAATGTCATGGTTTAGTATGTTGATTAAACGAGGTCAAGTCCCGAGTGATTTAGAACGTCATAAGTAAAGTGTCGTTTTGGGTGGCGAGCATGACTATTACGTTTAAGTATGAAAATTTAGTGCATGACAAATTGTGTTAGTATGTGCAGCATTGGCCCCAAACGAGACCCCAATGAATCCCTCAACACTTTGTAAGTATGTTCGACGTGCAAAGGAAAATGTTTTATTTTTTAGGTATGCTAAATGTCTTGTGGCCAATTATGAACGGGTTTGGAAGTAGGTGAACGTGGCTGAGGACCTCTCCACCCCGGTAAAGCATGACCGGGTTTAGATCGGGATTGGAAAGCGGTAAAGCATGACCAGGGACCATCCACCCGGTAAAGCATTACCGGGGATCTAATGTATGCGGTAGTGGATTTTCATTGCCAGTCCAGTACTGTGGTTTAGTTTGATCAGGAACATTTATGTATGGGTCACTTGCTTTGAAATATATCTCTACGCAAAATGATGAAGTTTATGCATGTTCAAGTATGTATGATGCAAGCATGTTTATGAAAAGTTTTATGATGATGGCACGTCTAAGTTTATGTTATTACATTCAAGTTTAAGTATGTGTACGTTATACTTTAAAGATGTATGTGATTTTATTACTTATTTCTTATTATTCTCAGTTTATACGTGTTTTGTCTTTAGACTCACTAGACTTGATCGATGCAGGTGAGGACGAGTATGAGGAGACGAGGGTTGGGGACAAATGAGCCGACTTGGACTGCGCAGGAGGCTAAACCCGAGGACCGCCCATGTTTTAAGAATTTATGATTGTTGATTCAAATACTCTATTTTTAAGAGATTTTTGACGCTGTTTAAACGTTTACCTTTATGCAAACGTTGTTGCTAATTGTATTTATTCCAAATATTTTTAGACGAGCTATCGCAATTTGAAAGATCATTATTTATTTAAGAAAATTTTTAGTTTTCCACAAATTTTAAAATAGTTAAAAGTACGATACGTCACAGTTGGTATCAGAGCGGTGTTCTTGTAAAGGGTTATGCCTACTACCAGTTGCGAGAAGCTCACTGAAGTCACACCTCAAGTCTGTAAGTTTTAATGTTTTAAATTATTTTATATACTAAGCATCAAATCATGATTTCAGTATGTACATATTTAAATTCAAATTACGTGCATCTTATGATATTAATATTATGTTCATGCATATTGGGTTTACATGTTGGGTATATATTGGAACAGTATTCCTCCCAGACGTAGGATTTTGCGTGGAGCAGGCGATGAAGATAGAGAGCCTCAGGAAGGGGAGAGGGCCACTCCTCCTTGTCCACCCCCAGATATGCAGGATGAGATGCTTGCAGGGATGACTCAGTTCTTCGCACAGTTTGCGGGGAACCACACTGCAGTAGACATAGGGCGAGGCCAAGACCAGAGGCAGTCTACGAGAGGTTTAGGAGGATGGATCCGAAGGAGTTCTTGGGGGCTACTGACCCGATGATAGGTGAAGGATGGATTAAGTGAATCGAGGTAATATTTGCATTCATGGAGCTACAGGATGCAGACCGGGTTAGGTGTGCAACATTCCTTCTGACAGGAGACGCCAGATTGTGGTGGGAGAGCGCATCTGTGTCAGTGAACCTGCAAACACTGACTTGGGATGGCTTGAAAGAGGTCTTCTACTCCAAGTATTTCACTGAGGAGCTACGATCCACACTGAACAGGGAGTTCATGACGCTGCGACAGAGAGACAGTAGCAGTTGCAGGTTTTGTCAGGAAGTTTGAGAGGGGGTGTCACTTTGTGCCCCTAATTCCAAATGATGCCCGGGAGAAGCTGAGGCATTTTATGGATAGTTTGCGGCCGATCTTGCATCATGATGTAAGGGTTTCTGGTCCTACCACCTATGCCATTTCCGTGTCTAGAGCCTTGACGACGGAGCAGGACCAGAGGGACATAGAGGTTTACAGATAGGGCAAGAGGCCCTAACAGGTGCCTCAGCAGCAATAACAGCAGTGACCCCAGTTTAAGAGGCCTTTCCAGGGACGGCAGAGAAAGAGGCCATTTCAGGGACCGCCGAAAAGGCAAGGGTCCTATCCCTCAGCAGAAGGCTCCTCAGAGGCCGGGAGAGCACCCAGTGTGCCCGAAGTCCAACCGTCAGCACCTGGGACAGTGTTTATGGGGATCGAGCAAATGCTTCAAATGTGGAGCCAGAGATCATGTGCTGAAGGACTGCCCACAGTGGAGGCAGCCGACTAAAGGGAGAGTGTTCGCCATGCAGGAAGAGGAAGGCGAACCTAGACACGACCCTGTTGACCGGTAACTTTTTAATTCAGCACCGTATTATCTTTGCTATGCATGTTTTGAATTTTATTTGGGATTATTAGTGTGCTAGATAGTATCTTTAGTGATTTTGTGTAGAGATCTTGTACTATGCATAAGGTTAAGAATAGAATTTTTGGGATATAAGTTTCGTGTGTTGTGCTAAAGTCTCTCAGGAAATATTTTCATAAAGAGGGTAGCCATGAAGGCCTTGATAGATTCCGGGGCCACTCAATCTTTTATTTCGGAGACATTTGCTAATCATCTGGACGTCAAGTCTATTGGACTCAACGTGAGCTATTCATTGACAGTCCCATCAGGGAAAATTTATCAGCTACTAGCATGGTCAGAGACATTGATCTGGAACTGCAGGGCCACCTAGTGTATGTCGATCTGATTGTGTTGTCGATGCCATAATTTGATATTATCTTGGGAATAGATTGGCTGACGAAGAATAGATTTCTTATTGACTTTCAAAAAAGGTCAGTGTTGGTAAGACCGTTGGGCATGGAGCAGTTTCTCTTTGAGCCAGATAGATGGAGGAGTTTCCCTCACATGATCTCCTGCATGCAGACACATAGACTTATTCATAAGGGTTGTCAGGCTTTCTTGGCCAGCATTGTTTCAGCGCCTGACGCACCTACTCCGTCGATATCTGATGTACCGGTTGTCAGATATTTTCCTGACGTCTTCCCAGACGACGTCACAGGACTTCCACTAGAGAGAGGGGTAGAGTTCGCCATTGATCTTATGCCAGGTACCGTGCCAATCTCTAAGGCACCTACCGATTAGCTCCAGCTGAGATGTTAGAGCTCAAACAACAGATTCAGGAGCTTCTTGACAAGGAATTTATTCGCCCTAGTTTCTCACCATGGGGGGCACCAGTGCTCTTTGTAAAGAAGAAAGACGGGAGCATGAGGTTGTGTATCGATTACCGAGAACTGAACAAGTTAACAATCAAGAATAAATACCCACTTCCAAGGATCGAGGACTTGTTTGATCAGTTGCAGGGAGCTACAGTGTAAAAGATGCAGATATTCATAAGACAACCTTCAGAACCAGATATGGGCATTACGAGTTCTTAGTTATTCCGTTTGGACTGACAAATGCTACAACAATTTTCATGGACCTCATGAATTGAGTGTTTTAGCACTACTTAGATCAGTTCGTCATAGTGTTCATTGAAGACATTATTATCTACTCGAAGAGCCATGAGGATCACAGTCAGCATTTGGGTACAGTTTTGCAGGTCTTGCAGAGTCGCAAGTTGTTTGCAAAATTTAGTAAGTGTGAATTCTGGTTGAAGAAAGTAGCGTTTATGGGTCATATAATTTCTAACAGTGGCATTGAGGTGGATCCAGCTAAGGTAGCAGCAGTTAAGGAATGGGTTGAGCCGAAGAATGCTTCAGAAATCCGCAGTTTCCTAGGCTTAGAATGCTACTACCGGAAATTCATTCAGGGATTTTCTTTGATAGCAGTGCCACTCACTTCACTGATGAAGAAGAATGCTAAATTCTTATGGAGTGGAGAATGTCAGAAGAGCTTCGATACTTTGAAGCAAGCTCTTGTTTCAGCGCCAGTGCTAGCCATGCCAGCAGGTCAAGGCGAATTTCGTGCTATACACTGATGCTTCTAAGCTCGGTTTAGGCGCAGTTTTGATGCAGCATGGTCGGGTTATAGCTTATGCCTCCAAACAGTTGAAAGTTCATGAGAAGAATTATCCGACTCATGATCTTGAGTTAGCTGCCACTGTCTTTGTGTTGAAGATATGGAGACATATTTGTACGGCAAGAAATACCAGATATTTACTGATCACAAGAGTCTCAAGTATTTTTTCACGCTGAAATAGCTGAATATGAGACAAAGACAGTGGCTGGAGTTATTGAAAGACTATGATTGTGAAATTAGCTACCATACAAGGAAAGCTAATGTTGTGGCAGATGTCCTGAGTAGGAAAGTTGCAGTCGTAGCACAGCTGTCAGCGCAGAGATCTCTTCAGTCAGATATTCAGAGGTTTGATTTAGAGGTGTATCATAAGGGCAGAGCTCCTAAGCTGTCTAATCTGACAGTCCAGTCTTCGTTGCTAGACCGAATCCTTAGTGGTCATCCTTTGGATGAGCAGTTACAGAAATGGAGACTGAAGGATGAGGCCAAGGGCAGTGTACTCTACACAATGTCTGATGGTATTGTGAGATATAGAAGAAGAATGTGGGTGCCCAGTGTTGATTCGATCCGAGAGGATATTTTGACAGAGGCACATACATCTCCGTATTCCATCCATCCAGGAGGTACCAAGATGTACAAGTATTTACAAATTTTGTATTGGTTGCCAGGTATGAAGCGAGACATCCATCGATTTGTGTCTGAATGCCTCACTTGTTAGCAAGTGAAAGCAGGGCATCAGAGACCAGCAGGAATGCTTAAGCCGCTCCCTATCCCCGAGTGGAAATGGGAGAACATCACCATGGATTTCGTTGTTGGCTTGCCGAGTTCAGTCAGAGGATCCAATGCCATTTGAGTTATAGTGGACCGACTTACTAAGTCAGCGCATTTCTTACTGATGAAGACGAATTTCTCCATGACTCAGTATGCAGAGCTCTATATCAGGGAGATAGTCCGATTTCACGGGATCCCAGTTTCTATTGTGTCCGACAGGGACCCGAGGTTCACATCGTTCTTTTGGAAGAGTTTACATGCAGCCATGGAGACGAAATTTCTATTCAGTACACCATTTCACCCTCAGACAGATGGCCAGTCTGAGCGAGTGATTCATATTTTGGAGGACTTGTTGAGAGCTTGTATGATCGATTTCCATGGGAATTGGGAATCCAAGCTACCTCTAGTGGAGTTTACCTACACCAACAGTTTCCAATCATCTATAGGTATGGCTCCCTACGAGGCACTGTATGGGAGGAAGTGCAGATCGCCGATTCATTAGGATGAAGTCGGTGAGAGATCAGAACTTGGTCCAGAGATTGTTCAGCAGACTGCAGATGTGGTGGTCAAGATTCGAGACAGAATGAAGACCGCATAGAGTCGTCAAAAGAGTTATGCTGATAAGAGGAGAAGAGATCTTGAGTTTGCCATAGGTGACAACATTTTCGTGAAGATATCACCTATGAAGGGTGTTATGAGGTTTGGGAACAGAGGCAAGCTCAGTCCGAGATTTATTGGACCGTTTAAGATACTTGACAGAGTTGGGACTCTAGCTTATCGTGTAGCCCTACCACCGAATCCGGTCAGGGTACACAACGTGTTCCACGTCTCAACGCTGAGGAAGTATCTAGCAAACCCTTCGCATGTTTTGAGTTTTGAGCCATTGCAGTTGGCTCCAGATCTGTCGTATGAGTAAAGAATGTACAAATCCTAGACAGACAGGAGCGGAGGCTTCGGAACAAAGTAACCAAGCTGGGCAAATTCCGGTGGCAGAATCAATCAGTGGAGGAAGCCACTTGGGAGGCCGAGGCAGATATGAGAAATCGTTACCCGGAGCTATTTGGTAAGACTTAATTTCGAGGATGAAATTTATTTAAGTGGGAGAGGAATTGTAGAGTCCAAATTCAGTACACGTAAAACCCATGCATTTATTTAATTGTTAAATTATTTATTTAAGTTTAAAATGATTTAAGAGATGCATGATTTAATTAATTGTATTATTTTAATTATTTATGTTTATGTTATGCACGTTAAAATGTTTTCTCGAGTTTCATGTTTCAGGCGATTATTCGATGCGGAATCGAGGAAGAGAGACCGGTGACGATTTTGGGCGATTTTAAATTGTGTTATTTTATTTTAATTTAGGATTGGGACATTTTAAATGATTTATTTAGTTCTTAGCATTTTTAGAGCCTAATTTAATTATTGTGTGATTTTAAGATTTTAAACTTTTAAATATTTGTCACTTGTGCATTTTATTTTAAATTAGGGGATTTTATTTAAAGTTAGAAGGGATTAGTATTTTAATTAGTTGTTAATTATTAATTAAGCAATTTTCTCCCCTAATTAGTTAAAACTCATGCACACACACACACTCATGTTTACACACACACACACATTTCATCACTTCCTCATTTATTCTTTTAAAGAAAAACCTAGTGTTCTAAGTGTAGCTGCAGCCGTCCCCTTCCTCTGCATTTTTCCAGCAATCCATCGTCCATTTTTCTTCAAGAAAATAGTGCCACGTTCGTCCTGGATCAACCCTCACACCTTCCCCGCTTCGGTATCGTCGTTTGCAAAATTTTTGAAGATCAAAGGCATGTATAATCTTTTGTTTTTGCATCGATCTCTTTATATTATGTATTGTTATGTTTATTATGCGTAAAAATCCATGTATGTTGTAAAACATTAGAGCAAAAACGTTTGAAATGATTTTTGGATCAAAAATTTTAGATCTGAAAACGTGTCTGCTGTCATTTCAATTACTGTGACAATTCGGTTGATTTTCTGGAAAAGTTTTTAACATATAAAACGTATAACTTTTTGATACCTTCGATTTGACGGTAAATTCGCAATTTTTGAATAAGAAACGAGTGAGTTATGATCATTTTCATGGGACTACTCAAACTGCATTTTTATGTAAAAATGCGTTGTTGACGTGTTCGTGAAGTTTATTGTTGCAGGATTCTTTGGGGATCGTTGGATGATCGCTGCTGCATTTAGGTATATTAAGTATGATGTGAGTTCGATTTTTGGTGCTTCGTTTCGTGTCGATAGGCACTTGGTTGCATTAGAAATCGTAGGAAACGATTTGGTGTCAAAATGTCGTATTCATGAGTTGTTTTGCAGTGCGTGTTGTGTTTCGTTGTTTCACGACGTTCATGTAAGTTGAATCATTGCCATAGTGTCCCTAGGATGAGTCTTGAAGTGTCGGTTCGAGTCGTTTAGGTGTGGCATAGTATTTGCATCAAATTTTGTTCTTTGGGGTCGAGTTTGCGCAGAGTTAGCGCCGCACAGCTCACCAGGGAGCGTCACAGCGCCCGTTCTGCACGAGTCTAGCGTCGTGGCGCTATCCCTTTTGGCACCGCAACACTAGGCCTGTGGCCTGGCTGGCTCTGCGGCGCAAGGGCCTAGCGCCCAGTGCCGCAACGCAACGCCGCCCACCGCCTAGGCGCTTGTCCATGACTTATAAAGCACTATTTTAGGCCATGTCTTCTATGTTTTGGGAAATGTTCACACATCATTTTAGGATTTGTTTCGGGGGTTGATGTCATGGTTTAGTACGTTGATTAAACGAGGTCAAGTCCCGAGTGATTTAGAACGTCATAAGTAAAGTGTCGTTCGGGTGTCGAGCGTGACTATTATGTTTAAGAATGAAAATTTAGTGCATGAAAAATTGTGTTAGTATATGCAGCAGTGGCCCCAAACGAGACCCCGATGAATCCCTCAACTCCATGCAATTATGTTCGACGTGCAAAGGAAAATGTTTTATTTTTTAGTTATGCTAAATGTCTTGTGACCAATTATGAACATGTTTCGAAGTCGGTGAACGTGACGGAAGACCTCTCCACCCCGGTAAAGCATGATCGAGTTTAGATCAGGATTGAAAAGCAGTAAAGCATGACCAGGGACCAATCCACCCGGTAAATCATGACCGGGTATCTCATGTATGCGGTAGTGGATTTTCCCTGCCAGCCTCGTACTATGGTTTAGTTTGATCAGGCACATTTATGTATGGGTCACTTGCTTTGAAACATATCTCTACACAAAATGATGAAGTTTATGCATGTTCAAGTATGTATGATGCAAGCATATTTATTAAAAGTTTTATGATGATGGCACGTCTAAGTTTATGTTATTACATTCAAGTTTAAGTATGTACGTTATACTTTAAAGATGTATGTAGTTTTATTACGTATTTCTTGTTATTCCCAGTTTATACGTTTTTTGTCTTTAGAGTCACTAGACTCGATCAATGCAGGTGAGGACGAGTATGAGGAGACGAGGGGTGTGGACCAATGAGCCGACTTGGACTTGCGCATGAGGCTAAACCCGAGAACCGCCCATGTTTTAAGAATTTATGATTGTTGATTCAAATACTCTGATTTTTAAGAGATTGTTTACGCTGTTTAAACGTTTACCTTTTTGCAAACGTTGTTAGTAATTGTATTTATTCCAAATATTTTTAGGCGAGCAATTTATTTTTAAAGCAATTTGAAAGATCATTATTTATTTAATAAAATTTTTATTTTTTCGCAAATTTTAAAATAGTTAGAAGTATGGTACGTCACACTCTAGGCTAGGACCGTCACAAGCCCAGCCCTTCACCCCGAAAGAGTCCCACGCAGCCGCCTTCCCTTTATTCTTCCAACAGCCATAGCTAGCCCTAGGAGTCACCCACCGTGTGGTCACTCTCCTAACTTGCTTCCAGCCCCTGCACGGCCACCCTAGGACCATCTCGTAGCCCTCTTAAGTCTCTTGGTCAAGCCCTAAGTAGCAGCCAACCACCGTGGCCCTCAACGTGTCCTAGCCGAAGAGTCCTTGTCCCACAAGAGTTCCATTTTCGAGCAACCTATTCCTCCTTCACATCCAGCCCTCTTATCAGCATGTCTAGGCCCTTAAACCCTCTTAAATTCATACCTTCCCATAGCGCTATGATGGCAGCCCCTTCATGCATCATCAACACAAGTTTTGAATCATGAAATCATGAATTTTTTGACATAGCATGGCATAGAAACGAAAATAATTACAAAACTAACATGCTTTTCATGCAAACATGCATCAAACGTATATTATGATGTGATACATGAGAGAAAGAGAATTAAGGCGTGCCTTTGCGTTTTCTACGCATGACAAACAAGTTGAGATGCGAAGAAAGACGACGTAGAAAACCTAGGATGATTTTTCCTCAAATCCACGTGGTTTTCCTTCCAAGTTTTCTTGTGATGTGTGTGGTGTGTACTGATGAGAGAGTCATAGTGTTTAGGTCCATTAATATGGTATAATAGACCCATTAAGCCCATTAAGTAATTTTTAAAATATTGTTTTTAGGAAAGTTATTGAAAATATTAGCCGAGTTCTCAAAAAGTTCATATTTTCATTGAAAATCGAATACCGTTTAAAAATACGACTCGGCGTATAAAAACACCTCAAAACACCACACTTTTGAAAATACCATATAGCATGTAGCATATTTTAAATAATTATTTAATAAAAATATTTTCCTTTTTTCAGCTCTCGATCTCCGTTCCTCGATCGTGTCTCGAATAGGTTTTAAAATATAGTTTCATGCATTTGTGTCGAAATGCACATTTTAAACATGTAAGCATGCACCCTATATTTAACTCATGCAATTAAAATCCTTTAATTAGTCATTTTTCATTTCCCCTAGATTCTCATGCAGTTAGGTTACGTTATCGCAGTTTGGACCTTACACCACATCCCCTTGAACAACCCGAAGTCGTTGACCCCTCGCGACACCCTCAAGCACGCCCACTTGCAACTCACAGCTCCAACCTATGTTGCCCAACCATACCCTAACCGATCATTACCAGACCTAACTTGGGACCCTAAGACCCTACCTAGACCCTTGCCATGACCCCTGGTCCAGTCCTATATTGTATCTGATGCCCCACAACCGAGATCACCCCATATGCACGGCCATACACACTATTTGTTCTCTGTTGTACCAGCAGCCCTTTGCCCCTTCATGGTCCATCTAAAGGCATCTAAACACACCCTAAAACATAAACATAGCAAGCCATATGATCGGTCCAGCGAAGACGGGTGATCAAAACTCAAAGAAAATGTTGAAGTTCATGCAATATATATATATATATATACTGAAACGGGTCTTATTCAAGTTCTAGCATACATATAATCAAAACATCAAGTTTTCATGCATATTTTATATCAAAATACAGTATATAACACGATCGATGCATAAAGTAAAGGTTTCGAAATTCATTTACGTTAAAATGCACGATATATCGACAAATGAATACACAGAAGAACGGAGGCCGTTTAGAGCGTTTAATGGCTTGAAAAGTGGCTAAATTTATCAAAGATTGTAGTTTGATGATAGGCTAAGCTTGCTGATGGAATAAGAATTGAAAAACACCAAGCCCTAGGAGAGGATTTGTGGCCGAGAATGTGTGTGTGTTTAGTGTGTGTTTTTGGTGTGTGTTGTGTGTGTGCGTGGGTTTTTGAAGGTTTTAGGGTAGGACTCTACCTTATATTTAAATAAAATAATAGCTAGGTAATTAGGTTAATTAATAAAAATTTAAATTACTAATTAAGCCCTCCAACTTTTTAAAGTTTAACAAAGTAAGAGTCCTACAATTTTTAAATTCTACCTATAAATAAATACTACATAATTTAATTATTAAGTCATAAAAATAATTATTAAAATATTGTATTTCGAGTGGAAGTATTTAGATTTCTTATTTCGAAATTTGCTAAAAAAATGCTTAGCGTTTCTATTTCACTAAGTAAATTAATTTTAGCCCTTAAATGCTAAAATTTAAAAAAAAATTAAAATACTAAATATCTTAACTTAAAATAAAAATTATAACTTTAAATTTTAACACTTTAGTCGTCTCCGGTTTCTTTTACCGGTTCGGCATAGAATATCCTTCTGAAACATAAAACTTGATAAAGCACTTTAAATAGCATAAATAAATAAATAAATATACCTTCAAAATAATCTAACATATAGCATGCATTACTTATATTATTATTTGAATAAATAAAATAATTCAATCATGCATGGGTTTATGTGTACTAGTTTTTGGGCACTATAGTTCCCTCCCCCTTTAATAAATTTCGTCCTCGAAATTAAGTCTTACCAAACAACTCTAGGTGGTGAATCCTCATATCGGCTTCAGTCTCTGAAGTAGCTTCCTCGTCGAAATGGTTCAGCCACTTGACTTTGACAAACTTGGTAACTTTGTTCTGTAGTCACCTCTCATGTCGGTCTAAAATCTGAGTAGGCATTTCCTTGTATGACAGGTTTTGTGATTGTTGTAACAGTTCGAAACTTAGTACATGTGAAAGATTGGCCATGTACTTCCTTAGCATCAAAACGTGGAACACATTGTGAACACCTGCCAGATTCGGCGGCACTGCTACACGGTATGCTAGTGTTCCCACCTTCTCGAGAATCTTGAATGGTCCTATGAATCTCGGACTTAATTTGCCTTTATTCCCAAATCTTATAACACCCTTCATAGATGTTATTTTCACAAATACATGGTCTCCTACGGCAAATTTAAGGTTCCTCCTTCTCTTGTCAGCGTTGCTCTTCTGATGACTCTGTGCAGTCTTCATCCTGTCCCCGATTTTGACTACTACGTCTACGGTCTATTGAACAATCTCTGGACCAAGATCTGATCTCTCGTCGACCTCATCCCAGTGAATAGGAGATCTGCACTTCCTTCTATATAATGACTCGTAGGGATCCATACCTATAGAAGACTGGAAACTGTTGTTATAGGTGAGTTCTACTAGAAGTAGCTTAGATTCCCAATTCACATGGAAATCGATCACACATGAACGCAGTAGATCTTCTAAAATCTGTATCACCCTCTCGGACTGACCATATGTCTGAGGATGGAATGTTGTGCTGAATAGCAATTTCTTCCCCATTGCGGAGTGCAAACTCTTCCAAAAGGACTACGTGAACCTCGGGTCTCTGTCAGATATGATGGTAACTGGGATCCCGTGTAATCTTACTATCTCCTGGATATAAAGCTCTGTATATTGCGTGATTGAAAAGGTCGTCTTTACCGGTAAGAAGTGTGCCGACTTGGTAAGACGGTCAATGAATACCCAAATGGCGTTAGATCCTCTGACTGACCTCGGCAAACCAACTTTGAAGTCCATGGTAATGTTCTCCCATTTCCACTCGGGAATAGGCAGAGGTTTTAGCATCCCTGCTGGTCTCTAATGCTCTGCCTTCATCTGCTGGCCAGTTAGGCATTCAAATACAAAGCGTCGAATGTCACATTTCATTCCTAGCCACCAATAAAGCATCTGTAAATCTTTATACATCTTGGTGTCTCTTGGATGAATGGATTATGTTGTTATATGCACTTCTGATAATATATCTACTCGAATCGAATCATCTCTAGGTACCCAAATCCTTCATCTAGACCTTACAATCCCATCTCTCAATGCATTAAGCTTACGACCCTTAGATTTATCTCTCGATCACAATTCAGCAATTGCTCATCATATGTCTGTCCACTACGAATACGATCTATCAAATTGAACTGCACCGTCAAGGTGGATAATCTATGAGTTCCGCCCCTATGATAGACCTCGAGATCGAATATCTGCATCTCTAGCTGAAGAGGCCTCTGTACCGATAGTTTGTGCTAAAACTCCTGCTTTCCTACTCAAGGCATCAGCGACTACATTGGATTTTCCTGGGTGATAGCTGATATCACAGTCATAGACATTTACCAACTCTAGCCACCGTATTTGTCGCATTTTCAACTCTTTCTGAGTGAATAAATATTTGAGACTCTTGTTCAGAAACATCTGTCACTTCTCACCATACAAGTAGTGTCTTCATATCTTCAAGGCAAAAACCATGGTAGCTAACTCCAGATCATGAGTCGAATAATTCTTTTCATACACCTTCAACTTTCTGGAGGCATAAAGAATGACTTGGTCGTGCTACATTAATACGGCGCCTAATCCGAGCTTAGAATCATTGGTATAAAACCCAGAATTTCCTTGCCCTGATGGCATGGCTAACACTGGCGCTGTTATAAGAGCTTTCTTTTCAAAGTGTCGAAGCTGTAAGGTCCAGAAATTCAAACTATGTAATCTAAATGCATGCAATCTAGGGTTTTATTTAAAATAGGTGTTTAATGATTTTTATGCATTGAAGGCATAAATATTGCATGATTAGGGTTTATTTCACGATTATTTTTAAGTTTCATGAATTAATAAAGTTTCTAGTTGCATTTCGCGCTCGAACGAGGAACGAAGACCAAGGATATTCACGAAAAATATTTTTATTGAATAATTAATTTTAATTAAGTAATAATATGTAATGTTTTTAAGGTTGTTTTTAGAAAATTGGCCTTGGTGGGTATTTTTACTCATCGGGTCATTTTTTTAATCGGCACGTAAAATTAATCGAATCGGGGAACGTTTTGAGGGTATGGGCAATATTTTAAAAAATGTACATAAAAGAAATATTTTTCAAGAGTGTTATTGGGCTTGATGGGTTGGTTTTAATGCCTAATGGGCTCAAAACTCTTTTAATTTTTAATTAGGGCCCATTAGTGCTTTGTAATCCATTTAAACTCTACCTAAATCAACCTAACCCTAATCTCATTAAGTGGCCGCCCCTCCCCTCCATAAGCAGCCCCACCCCTTCGAATTTTACAGCAAAAACCAGCAGGCCCATCGGTTTCCCTCCATTAATTTCAAGCAAGCTTCCTCCCCACTCCTCTAGTGCTTCTCCGACGCACGTAACTTCAAATTTGCAAGCATAAACACGATAAGGCACGCCATGTATCTTCTTTTTCTCATCATTCGCGTCGTATGTATGCTGATATGTGTTCTTTGTGTGTTTAATGTTCAGTACTTGCATGGTATTTCGTTTATGGCTTTGGTTGTCATGATTTACGCATATAATCTTTTCACCTCTCACGTTTTTGTTGCAACGGTGCAAGGGGCTGCCAAGTAAGGGTCCTAGGGGCTATACATGTCAAGGAGTACGGTGTCACTAGGCGGAGTCGCAACTCGGTGGTATGTGTTGAAGGCCGAGAGGTTGTAGTGAGGCGGCTAGGGATTCCTTGTTGTCTCCGAGCATTTGGGCATGCATGGTGTGTCGGTATGCTTAGGGTTAGTCCAGTGGGGGTCCTATGTGGTCGTTCATGGTCCTAGGGTGGCTAGCTAGAGTCTGGCCTTGGTGGTTTGGGGCTTGAGTCGAAGGGATCGTGGGTAAGGCTCGAGTAGGGTGAAGGGAGCATGTGCACTAAAATTCCAGAAACATTTTGGGGCCATTAGAGGGACTTAGGTGGTCTGGTTTTTGTTTTTTAGGGGCTGGTAGGGCTCGGTTGAGTCACGGTTTATGTTGGAAAAAATTCGGTTAAGTTTCGGGTAGGCTCGGATTAAAACCGGACCTCGTTTCAAGTTTTAAAACGAATTGTTTAAGTTTTGAAACGGGCTCGATTTTACGCCTAAAAATACTTATAAATATGTTTTGAGGTTTTTTGAGCTTTGGGTCGAAATTTGGAGGTCCATGGGTAAAATGGTCATTTTGGGTTTCCAGTGGCAAAATAGTCATTTTGCATACGAGTCGAGTTTTTAGTCTTGGCAGCGCCCTGATCACAAGTTTTACTTGTTTTAAACGTTTATGTCATCATGGATACGACTTTTTATGTAAATATGAAAAATACGTTGCATGCTTGATTTTAAAGAAAATTTACGTATATGCATGTTTTATTAAGTGATGAATATGGTGACATGTTTTTGAAGGAAGGGAGTTGGTTGTGACTAATACGAATATGTTAATACGATGATATGCAAGACCAAAGCTCAGTGGATCGGTAATAATGTCGATAATGTCCCCGTCGCCGGGTACCGCGGTTACACGTAAATGTATCCATCGCCTAATACGATGATACGAAATTCACAGCTAATGAATGAAATTCAAATTAAGAAAAATGAACACGTATATGTTGATATGTTGAGTTACGTTATGAAAAGGGTTATGCTTTAACAAGTCATGATTATGCATACGATTTTACAAGTTCATGAAACGTTTCTTTATTACCTTACTTTTCATTGTTGCTTGTTATGTTTATGTATTTGCTATTAATGTTACAGGTGTGTTGAGTCTTTAGACACACTAGGTGTGAATGATGTGGCTGAGCATGTCGATGAGGAGGCTGGAGGTGCCGAAGTCTGAGTAGGCAGGGCTGGATGTACGTACATGACTCGAGGACCATATTTTCGGCACATCATGTTTTTGAGTTAATGGTGGATATGAATATTTGTTTACGTTTGTTTTTACATGTTGAGGATTTTGTCAAGATTTTTACTTGTTTCTTATTTGCATGATTTTGAAACGTAATTCTAGGTTTTTTATTTGTCTTTTATTTAAACTGCAGTATTTTATTGGTTACGATTATTTTTAAAAGGTGTATTTTCCAGCAGTATTACATGCATGAAAAATATTAAATTTCGAAAGTAATTTTATAAAAAAAAATTAGTAACATTTTTAAGTAGTAGATGTTTCAGTTCATATCAGAGCAAGGGTTCTGTATAGGGTTGTGTCACCGGCAGCTTCTGCAGCTAAGTCTTCAAGCCTCAAGTCTGTAAGCTTTTATGTTTTAAATGTTTTTTTTACTGCTATCACCTACATGATTACATGATTTATGAATTTCAGTACATGTTTAGCTAATACTACTAGAGGCGGTAGAGACCAGCCACCACCACCACCGCCGTCGCCATTGGATGCAGCTACTCGAGTTCTCGAGGGCATGGCTAGACTTCTGGAGCGGGCTCAGCCGGCTCCCCGACCACAGACTGATATATATGAGCAGTTTAGACGGCTCAACCCGAAGGCCCCATTACTGGCAGAGCATATGTGATGCACACCGAGGAGGCAGAGGTGGAGCCAGATTTGACGCTGATCACCGGTAACCCTTATGTTTAAGATTTTAATTTATCGCTTTGAATGCATAGGTTATATGATTGTCGTGAGAAATAACTTTATGGACTGAAAACATAGAAGAAATTAGGATGCATGCTCTACCTAGTTGGAATTAAGGGTTGAATTGCTTGAATTGAAGAATTTCAGGGACCAAAGTGTAATAACCGATAATATGAGGACCTAATTGCAAAACTCGAAATTTTTAAGTGGTTATGAATTTTTGTGATTTAATGCTTAATTTTCGAGAATTTTACGATTTTATGGGATAAATTCGAAAAGTTTTTAGGAACACTTGGGTGTTAACTCAGTAAATTTATCGAAGATTTTGAGATAATTGCTAGTAGAAAATTTTTAAGTTTCAACGCGATCAGATTTGATGGTATATTTTGTCGCAGGAGGGATATATATTTCAGGTGTAGCCACGCATGCATTGCACGACTCCGGAGCTACACATTCGTTTATATCTGAGACGTTCGTCAAGCGTTTAGGAATCATACCAGTGGCGATGGATTCAAGATTCAGAGTATCGATTCCATCCGAGGATCAGATGTTCACTTCTCAGATAGTGAACAAATTGAAGCTTCGGTTACAAAAATATACGGTGCAGGCAGACTTGATTGTGCTACCGTTTCCGGAGTTTGATATTATTTTGGGTATGGACTAGCTTTGTTTGAACGGAGCTTTCATAGACTTTCGACAGAGGTCACTATCTTTTCGACCGGCTAGTGGTAAGCCGTTTATATTGGAGGCAGCCAGACATCAGCAGATGTCTCATGTCATTTCCTGTATGTGCATGAGGAAGCTCATGAAGAGAGGCTGCTAGGCGTTTTTGGCCAGTATTGTATCAGTGTCAGAGCCAGTCAGTCAGAGACTAGAGGACGTTGATGTGGTCAGAGATTTCCCCAGTGTTTCCCCTGGAGATGTTTCAGGCATTCCACCAGATAGAGAGGTGGACTTTTCTATCGAGCTCTTACCAGGTACCATGCCTATCTCTAAAGTGCCCTATCGCCTAGCACCTTCAGAGATGAAAGAACTGAAGGATCATATTCAAGACTTTCTAGATAAGGGTTCCATTCGTCCTAGCTTTTCTCCATGGTGCGCTGCTGGTACTTTTTGTGAAGAAGAAAGATGACAACATACGGCTTTGTATTGACTACAGGGAGCTGAAACCGTGTAACAATCAAGAACAAGTATCCACTGCCCTGGATCGAGGATCTATTCGATCTACTTCAGGGAGCGTCAGCATTTTCGAAGATAGATCTCCAATCTGGATACCATTAACTGAAGGTGAGAGAGCTGAACTATGAGTTTATGGTGATGCCCTTCGGTTTGACGAACGTGCCAACGATCTTCATGGATCTCATGAATCGCATGTTTCAGCCATATTTGGATCAGTTTGTCATAGTTTTTATAGATGACATACTGATTTATTCGAGGAGCAACGAGGAGCAGAGTTAGCATCTGAGGACCGTATTGCAGACTTTACAAGACAGATGGTTGTATGAAAAGTTCAGTAAGTACGAGTTCTGGCTTGAGAGATTTGCATTTTTAGGCCACATTGTATCTAGGGATGCTATAGAGGTCGACCCCAGTAAAGTTGCAACAGTCAGATATTAGTCAGTGCCTAAGAGTGTGACAGAGATCTGCAGCTTCTTGATATTTGCTGGTAATTACAGGAAGTTCATTCAGAGCTTCTCTTCTATTGCGGTTCCTATGACCACCTTGACGAAGAAGAATTCCAAGTTTATCTGGGGGATCTGAGTGCCAGGATAGCTTTGACAGGTTGAAGCAGGCATTGACCACTGCACCAATTCTAGCTATGCTATCAGGGCAAGGAGAGTTCGTAGTTTATACAGATGCTTCGAAGCTCGGTTTGGGCGCAGTTCTGATGTAGCATGACAGATTTATAGCCTACACGTCCAGATAGCTGAAGGTCCATGAGAAGAATTATCCTACACATGACCTCGAGCTAGCAGCAGTGGTATTTGCCTTGAAGATTTGGAGACACTATATGTGTGGGGAGAAGTGCAGAATTTTCACTGACCACAAGAGCCTGAAGTACTTCTTCACACAGAAAGAGATGAACATGAGACATAGGAGGTGGCTAGAGCTAGTGAAGGATTATGACTGTGACATTAGCTACCATCCGAGTAAGGCTAATGTGGTTGCAGATGCCCTGAGAAGGAAGAACGTAGTGATTGCTCATTTCTCTGTACAGAGACCACTGCAGGCAGAGATTCAAAGGTTTGAGCTTGCAGTCTATGCCAGGGGCGATGCCCCAAATCTTGCTACCCTGATAGTGAAGCCGACTTTGAGGGACACAATTCGAGCAGGGCAGACTTCTGACGAGCAGTTGCAGAAGTGGAGACAAAGGGACGAGGCTAAGGGCCAGGGACTGTATATAGTTGTGGATGGCATAGTCGGATATAGAGACCGATTGTGGGTTACTAACAGTGCATCCTTGAGAGCAGATATCTTAAGCGAGGCCCACAACACCTCGTAATCCATTTATCCAGGGAGTACGAAGATGTATAAGGATCTTCAGTCGCCTTATTGGTGGCCGGGCATGAAGAGGGATATTCTACGATTCGTCTTCGAGTGTTTGACATGTCAGCAAGTCAAGTCAAAGCATCAGATACCTGCAAGGAATTTTATGCCACTCCCTTTTCCCGAGTGAAAATGGGAGAACATTACCATAGACTTCGTGACAGGGCTTCCAAGGACTACTGGTGGATATAATGCCATATGGTGATCGTTGATCGGTTCACTAAGTCAGCTCATTTTATACCGATCAAGAAGACCTTCAACATGACTTTGTACGCAGAGCTGTACATCAGAGAGATTCAAACTGCATGGGATTCCACCGTTCATCTTGTCAGACAGGGATCCAAGGTTCACGTCTGCGTTTTCGAAGAGTCTGCGCCAGGTATTGGGTACTAAGCTGCTATTCAGTACTGCCTTCCATCCTCAGACTGACGAACAGTTAGAGAGGTTGGTTCAGATTTTGGAGGACCTTCTCAGAGCTTGGATGATTAACTTCCAAGGCAGGTGGGAGACAAAGTTACCTCTTGTGGAGTTCACATACAACAACAATTATCAGGCATCAATTGGTATGGCTCCATATTAGGCATTGTACAGTAGGTAGTGTAGGTCGCCAGTGTATTGGAATGATGTAGGAGAGAGGGTAGAATTGGGTCCGGATATTGTCAGGCAGACGGCAAATTTGGTAGTCAAGATTCAGGACAGGATGAAGATCGCTCAGAGCCGTCAGAAGAGTTATGCCGATCAGCGGCGCCAGGATCTCCAGTTTGCTGTAGGGGACCATGTATTCGTGAAAGTCGCACCGATGAAGGATGTGATGAGATTCGGGAAAAAGGGCAAGCTCAGCCCTATATTCATCGGACCCTTCGAGATCCTAGAGAGAGTTGGGACACTTGCATATAGAGTTGCATTGTCGCAGAATCTGGTGGGAGTTCATAATGTGTTCCATGTCTCCATGCTGCGGAAGTACATGTCGAATCCTTCGCATGTACTGAACTATGATCCACATCAGTTGACGATGAACCTATCCTTTGAGGAGATCCGCTAAGATATTGTACAGACAGGAAGAGGCTCCGGAACAAGGTGATCCACATGGTCAAAGTCAAGTGGCTGAATCATTCCGAGGAGGAGAATACTTGGGAGACTAAGGCCGAGATGAGAAGTCGCTACCCGGAATTATTCGGTATGTTTTAAATTTCGAGGACGAAATTTTTTTTTAAGAGGGGGAGAGTTGTAAGGTCCAGAAATACGAACTACATAACTTGAATATATGCAATCCAGTGTTTTATTTAAAATAGGTGTTTAATGATTTTTATGCATTTAAGAGATAAATATTGCATGATTAGGGTTTATTTCACGATTATTTTTACGTTTCATGCATTAAGGTTTCTAGTTGCATTTTGCACTCGAACGAGGAACGGAGACCGAGGATATTAACGAAAATATTTAATTGAATAATTAATTTTAATTAATTAATATGAAGTGTTTTTAAGGGTGTTTTTCGAAAATGGGCCTTTGTGGGTATTTTAATCACCGGGTCGTATTTTTAATCGGTACGCAAAATTAATCAAATGGGGGAATATTTTGAGGGTACGGGAAATATTTTCAAAAATGTACCTAAATGAAATATTTTTCAAGAGTGTTATTGGGCTTGATGGGTTGGTTTTAATGCCTAATGGGCTCAAAACTCTTTTAATTTTTAATTAGGGCCCATTAGTGCTTTGTAATCCATTTAAACTCTACCTAAATACATCTAACCCTAATATCATTAAGTGGCTGCCCCTCCCCTTCAACTTTTACAGCAAAAACCAGCAGCCCCATCGGTTTCCCTCCATTAATTTCAAGCAAGTTTCCTCCCCGCTCCTCTATTACTTCTCCGACGCGCGTATCTTCACGTTTGTGAGCATAAACACGATTAAGGCACGCCATGTATTTTACTTTTCTCATCATTCATGTCGTATGTACGCTGATATGTGTGCTTTGTGTGTTTAATGTTCGGTCCTTGCATGGTATTTCCTTTATGGCTTCGGTTGTCATGATTTACGCATATAATCTTTTCACCTCTCACGTTTTTGTTGCAATGGTGCAAGGTGCTGCCGAGTAAGGGTCCTAGGGGGCTTTACATGTCGATAAGTATGGTGTCACAAGGCTGGAGTCGCGACTTGGTGGTGTGTGTTGAAGGCCGAGAGGTTGTAGTGAGGCGGCTAGGGTTTCTTTGTTTTTACCTAGAATTCGGGCACGCATGGTGTGTCGGTATGCTTAGGGTTAGCCCAGTGGGGGTCCTATGTGGTCGTTCATGGTCCTAGGGTGGCTAGCTAGGGTCCGACCTTGGTGGTTTGGGGCTTGAGTCGAAGGGATCGTGGGTAAGGCTCGAGTAGGGTGAAGGGAGCATGTTCAGTAAAATTCCAGCAATATTTCGGGGCCATTCGAGGGACTTAGGTGGTCTAGTTTTTGTGGTTTAAGGGCTGGTAGGGCTCGGTTGATTCACGGTTTAAGTTGGGAAAAATTCGATTAAGTTTCGGGTAGTTTCGGATTAAAACCGGACCCCGGTCCAAGTTTTAAAACGAATTGTTTATGTTTTTAAACGGGATCGAGTTTACATCTAATAAATGCTTATAAATATGTTTTGAGGTGTTTTGAGCTTCGTGTTGAAATTTGGAGGTCCAGGGGTAAAATGGTCATTTTGGGTTTCCAGAGGTAAAATGATCATTTTGCACACAAGTCGAGTTTTTAGTCTTGCAGCGCCCTGATCACAAATTTTACATGTTTTAAACGTTTTGTTATCATGGATACGACTTTTAATGTAAATATGCAAAATACTTTCCATGCTTGATTTTAAGGAAAATTTACGTATATGCATGTTTTATTAAGTGATGAATATGATGGCATGTTTTTTAAGGAAGGGAGTAGGTTGTGACTAATACGAATACGTTAATACGATGATATGTAAGGCCAAGGCTCAGTGAATGGGTAATACTGTCGCTGATGTCCCCGTTGCCGGGTACCGCGGTTACACGTAAATGGATCCATCGCCTAATACGATGATATGAAAGTCACAGCTAATGAATGAAATTCAAATTAAGAAAAACGAACATGTATATGTTGATATGTTGAGTTATGTTATGAAAAGGGTTATGCTTTAACAAGTCATGATTATGCATACGATTTTACAAGTTCATGAAACGTTTCTTTATTACCGTACTTTTCATTGTTGCTTGTTATATATATGTATTTGCTATTAACGTTACAGGTGTGTTGAGTCTTTTGACTCACTAGGTGTGAATGATGCGGGTGAGCATGTCGATGAGGAGGATGGAGGTGCCGAAGTCTGAGTAGGTAAGACTGGATGTGCGCACATGACCCGAGGACCATATTTTCCGCATTTCATGTTTTTGAGTTAGGAGTGGATATGAATATTTGTTTACGTTTGTTTTTACATGTTGAGGATTTTGTCAAGATTTTTACTTGTTTCTTATTTGCATGATTTTGAAACGTAAGTCTAGGTTTGTTGACTTGTCTTTTATTTAAACTGCAGTATTTTATTGATTACGATTAATTTTGAAATGTGTATTTTCTGCAGTATTGCATGCATGAAAAATCTTGAATTTCGAAAGTATGTTTATAAATAAAAAAAAATTAGTAGTATTTTTAAGTAGTAGATGTTTCAGAAGCTCTTTTAGCCATCAGCACCTCACACGAACTTGGCATTCTTCTACGTCAATGAGGTGAGTGGCACTACAATAGAAGAAAATCCCTGAATGAATTTTCTATACTAACCCGCTAAGCCCAAGAAACTGGGGATTTTTTATGCGTTCTTCAGCTCAACCCATTCTTTAAATGTTTCTGCTTTGGACGGATCAACTTCAATTCCACTATTAGAAATAACATGTCCCAAAAATGCTACCTTCTCTAACCAAAATTCACATTTGCTGAATATTGGAAACAACTTTAGATTCTGCAACACTTGCAATGTAGTACGCAAATGCTAGCTATGATCCTCCTGGTTTTTCGAATAAATGAGGATGTCATCTATGAATAAGATGACAAAATGATCCAAGTAAGGCTGAAATAGCGATTCATGAGATCCATGAATATCTCTGGATCATTCGTCAATCCAAACGGCATCACTAGAAACTCATAATGCTCATAGTGAGTGCTGAAGGTTGTCTTGTGCACATCTGCGTCTTTCACTCTCAGTTGATGATACTCGGAGAGAAGATCTATTTTGGAAAACACAAAAGCTCTTTGCAATTGATTGAATAAGTGCTCGATCCTAGGCAATGGACATTTATTCTTCACTGTAACTCTATTCAGCTCCCGGTTGTCGATGTAAAGCCTCATAATGTCATCCTTCTTCATCACGAAAAGTACAGGTGTGCCAAGGTAAACAACTAGGGCATATGAATCCTTTATGCAATATCTCCTATATTTTTTGTTTGAGGTCCTTCACCTTTGGGGGTGCTAATCGATACTGTGCCTTGGATATTGGCAAGGTACCCGACATAAGATCAATGAAAACTCCACCTCGCGCTCAGGTGGGATACCCGCAATTTCGTCAGGAAAAGCGTCTAGAAATTCTCTGACAACTGGAACGTTTGCTATTATCTGACTGGTAGTACCAGGGGCTGAAATAATGCTCGCGAAGAACACCTTGCACCCCTTAAGCATAAGATTCCTCGCCTGAAGACATGATATCATCTGCTGGGTGCTGTTGCAACCACTTGGCTTGAATACAAACTCCTCCTTGCCCAATGGTCTGACCCTCACTGATTTTCATTGGAAGTCGATCGTTACTCCATTATTTGACAACCAATACATTTGTAGAATGATGTCAAACTCAGGCATCAACAATACTATAAGGTCAACGTAGACTGTGTGGCCCTGTAGCTCGAGACTCAAGTCTCTAACCACACTAGAAGTAGACAATTCCTCCCCAGATTGAATGGTCATAGAATAACTCACATCTAGCTTAGTGGGCTTGTCTCCCAAATAAGTCACAAAGCCATCCAATATAAAACAATGAGTAGTACCGGAATCTAATAAAGCGTTTGTGGCTACTCCCGCTATATGGATCCTCCATGAGATAATATTAACATACACTCAACCCAACAATTCTCAAAAATGACTAAACACAATCTCATGCACAGGCTGAATCAAATATCCTAAAGTTCTCATGAAAATTTTAAAATTTAGCCTACTAATATACCCT
Organism: Primulina tabacum; assembly: GCF_025594145.1. Lineage (NCBI taxonomy): Eukaryota > Viridiplantae > Streptophyta > Magnoliopsida > Lamiales > Gesneriaceae > Primulina > Primulina tabacum. Next base: position 26,682,642 of record NC_134550.1, on the reverse strand, counting down.
AAAAATTCAAACCATGCATAATAAATTCCAACAAATAATGCAGTGCTAAATAAATTATATTACCTATAAAGATTGTAGTGTCTATGTCTGCCTCCTTGGTATGCATCGCAAAGACTCGGCCCTGAGTCAGGTGCTTCCTCTGTGGACAGTTCTTAAGCATGTGTTCAGTGGATCCACACTAGAAGAACTTGTCTGAATCCCATATACACTCTCCTTCATGCTTTGGCTGCACTTTTGGGCACACCGGATATTTAACAAGTTTCTGAGCGACCTTCTTCTGCTGAAACTATCACTGAGGCGCCTGTAAAGGCATCTTGTCCTTCCTCTAAATCTCAATGTCCTTCTGCTCTTGTTCGGCCACCAAAGCCCTGGTCACTACAACAGGATAAGTCGGAGGACCAGCTATGCGAAAATCACGGCACAAGATAGGCCGTAATCCATCCATGAAGTGCCTCAGTTTCTCCCTGACTTCATTAGCTATCAGGGGCACGAAGTGACACCCCTGCTCGAACTTTCTCACGAACTCCTCCACACTGCGATCTCCTTGCCTCAACGCCATAAACTCCCTGGTCAACCTGAAGCGTACCTCATCAATGAAGTACTTGGAGTAAAATACCTCCTTGAAGCCTTCCCAAGTCAGGGTCTACAGATTCACCAACACTGATGCTCCTTCCCACAATAATCGAGCATCATCCTTCAGCAAGTAAGTGTCGCACCTAACTCTGTCAGCATCCAACAGTTCCATAAAAGTAAAGATCGCCTCTATGGATTTAATCCATCTCTCAGCCGCCATAGGATCAGTCGTACCCCCAAAATCCTCATGGTTCATCTTACATAATCGCTCATACACTGCCTCAGGATTCGCTCCCCGATCCACCTCATCATTGTTCCTCGCAAACTGTGCGAAGAACTGAGTCATGCCCGCAAGCATATAAGTCTGAAGGTCTGGTGGTGGGCGTGGAGGGGAAACTCTCTACTCATCACGAGGCTCATGGCTCTCACGGCCAATCATACTTCAAGGAGGCATAATTTATCATAATTTAACCCAACACGTAACTAACATGCATAACCGAACTATTCATATAACATGATAAAACTGTTCAAAACTAACTTAAAGTTTAAAGAAACTCGTACTTAACACTTAATGCATTTAAAACCGTAAAAATTTACAGACTTGAGGCGTGACTTCCTGAACTTCTTGCAACTAGCAGTAGGCACAACCCTATATCAAGAAACCTTGCACTCTGATAGCAACTATGACGAACCGTGTCTTAATATATTATAAAATATAACTCATAAAATATAGTTAATATAAATTAACGGTGAGCATAACTCGTACTTAACACTTAATGCCAATTGGTATCAGATTGCTGCCAAGATCTATATAAGTCCAGGAGGTCTTGGGTTCTAATCCTGGGAAGGTAAAAACTCCAGTGTCTGGGCTGGATAAGTCCTATGTGTAATGGTGCGTGGGTATGGGCCGAGGCCCATGCTATGCCATGGCTCACGACCGTTACAATAAAATTGGTACCAGGATTGCTGCCAAGATCTATATAAGTCCAGGAAGTCTTGGGTTCTAATCCTAGAAAGGTAAAAACTCCAGTGCCTAGGCTGGATAAGTCCTATGCGTAATAGTGCGTGGGTATCGGCCGAGGCCCATGACCGTTACAATAAAATTGGTACCAGGATTATTGCCAAGATCTATATAAGTCCAGGAGGTCTTGGGTTCTAATCATGGGAAGGTAAAAACTCCAGTGCCTGGGCTAGATAAGTCCTATACGCAATGGTGCGTGGGTATGGGCCGAGGCCCATGCTATGCCATGGCCCATGACCGTTACAATAAAATTGGTACCAGGATTGTTGCCAAGATATATATAAGCCCAGGAGGTCTTGGGTTCTAATCCTGGGAAGGTAAAAACTCCAGTGCCTGGACTGGATAAGTCCTGTGCGTAATGGTACGCGGGTATGGGCCGAGGCCCATGCTATACCATGCCCCATGACCGTTACAATAAAAAGACGCCTTTTATTGTAACGGTCATGGGCCATGGCATAGCATGGGCGAATAAATTCGAAACTTAATATTTTCTTTCAATTCTTAAACATAAACTTTTCATACCTTAACTACCCCTGTGAGCCACGAAACATCCCGCATGAACCCATGGTTCGAACAATCTCCTTTGACCCTAGCCAATTTGAACCCTAAACTCTAAGTCAAGCCACGGCTCCCAAGCACCGAGCCACCCTCAAGCCACCTAGGACCAGACCTAACCTTGACCCTCCTGGACCCTACATGAACCCTGTTGGCCCAGCGAACCATCCATGCGTAAGACTCCTAAGTCGCGGCCCTGCCTCATCAAGTCACCATGTACCGTTCTGCACCAGACCGTGTCCTAACTCCAAGCCATACTCCCTAGATCCTACTGGACCAGCCTAGACCCCTAGACCATCCGCGAGCCCCTTTGATGTCGATCAAGCCGTGCACGTGCATTGGGAGGAGTCCTAGGATATGGGGACTCTACCCTCCTGGATCTAGCCACCATCCAGCCTACCTAGGGACCCTTCCTCAACTGCACCAGACCCTGTTGAGACAGCCTCTGACCGGCCCTAACCCTACGCGTAGCCCCTCAAACTCCCATGGTCGAGCCTCAACCTTCATGAAACCGTAGGTTCGTTTCTTCCTAGCCAAGCTCAACTCCAGCCCTCGTTTTGTACCTTAAAGACTTTTTTCCTAGCCCTTAAACACGTCCTATTGGCAGCGTGTCCTTGGAATTCATAACGTTTTTCAAACAAGCGTAAAATCATCAAAACTTTGAAAATATTTGTTATATCGTTAAATGGTTCATGCTTCAATATTTTTCATGCAAAAATAATTAAAACAAGCATAATACGATTTGAATATTGCGTCAAAGAAATTTAGAAGCATGCTTTTGCGTTTTAAAACGCTCCAATATATGATCGCTGGCGTGGGGTGCGAAGAAGGACGAACGAGCGACGAGGAATCCTTGTTTTTTCCTCCTCAAAATCTCGAAATTTAGACTCTACTATTTTTAGAAAAAATTAATCATATTTAATCGATTTAATAAGCCTTGAAAAAATTTATTGAAAAAAATATTTTATCTTGGTCGTCGTCGGTCTCTTTTCCCTAGCCTATTATCGAATATTCGGATAAAATCTTCAATTCTCATGAAATCATGTAATCTAATCATTTAATCATGCAATTAGACATATAATCATATAATATACATCAGGTAAGCATTTAAAATCAATTAAATAAACGATTAAGCAATTGAACACATTTGCATGCATGTGGTTTACGTGGGTTGAATTTTGGACATTACAATAAGACTTGATAAAGCACTTTAAATTGCATAAATAAATTTATATTTAAAATAATTTAACACATAGCATGTATTACTTAGATTATTAGTTGAATAAATACATTAATTCAATCATACATGGGATTTATATGTATTAGTTTTTGAACACTACACCCTGTTTCCGAGCCCAACTATTTAGTAAGGTGTCCGAAACTAGGAGTCTGAGCTCATGAATTTCTAACAGGGTCGGTCGGACCCCTCAACCATATTTACTAAAGGTCCGACTTGAAACATCTGCCTTTCTTAATGTTAAAAGTGATAAATATTTTTTAAAAAAAACATAACATGAAATGGTCGAACCTTTACCAACACATGAAAATATTTTTATAAAATATTTTGCCCACTTAAAAATAAAACATCAACCAACTAGTATTTAAAAATCATGAAATCGCCAATTGTTTTACCAAACCTAATAAGCAATAAACGTGAAAAATATCATCCTCTCAAAAATCATTCAAAAGCATAAATAAATAGTCTTAAAAATATTTTAACGTGAATCGTATTATAAATCATAATTGCGGAAAAGTAGAAGCGCTGGTCCTCGGGTCGGTGCACCTTCAGTCCAGTCAGGTCAACCATCAAGACCTCCCTCAAACTCACTTGCATCAATCACACCTAGTGAGTCTAAAGACTCAACACACCATAATATTGATAACAAGTAATACGTATAAAATCACATGCAACAGTGAAAGATATTTTTACGTAAAACTAACATTTTCATGATTTGCATAACATAAACCTCAACCTTTTTCCTTTACCTCATTCATAACATGTATCCTTTTATCATGATCATAAATATTTTCTTTTTATTGAATTTAGATCGTTAATTGTGATTTTTCTCATCCTCAAAAGGTCGATGGATCCATCTACATGTAACCACAGTATTGGGTGGCGGAGACATCAGCGACGATATCTTGTCCACTGAGCCTTGGCCTATCCTCATCGAATGGAAATACGATCGTCGGGCTCCCTCTGAGGCTTTTTCCCATAAATAGGCTCCCTCTGAGGCCTTTTCCCTCGCGATATTCTCATTCTTACCTCAAATCCTCATATCCTCAATAGTCACAATTACTTCATTTTCTTACAACGTTTTTACATTTTCATCACTTTACAAAAATCATGAATTTGATATCCCTTTTTCCTTTTAAAAACAAGCATGCAACATAACTTTTTAACTTTATCGTTTCACAGTAATTTCCATGAATAAATCATAAACTTCCATAAATCTTTAACATGACCATTTCAGCATATAAAAATCCTTAAACATTTAAAATGATCATACTAACATATAAAACATTATTCAGAGCACTGCCATGACATTTACTAATTTTTGGTGTAAAAAGACCGTTTTACCCATGAACGTAACATTTCACGTTTTTGACTTTCTCTTGATTTCATTGATTCTAACATGTCCCAGTTAATTATTTAAACTTAAATTAAAATTCTCATAATTTTATTTAACTTAAAAACTAGGCTTTTTAATTAATTCGTGATTAGTCGTTTTGAAGGCATTTTATTCCCGAAAAATCACAAACTATTCCTAACTTTAAAACTTTGACGTTTTATATTATTTTATCCCTCGTGAACCACGACTCGACCCTCTGTGAGCCGTGTTTCGATTAATTTACAAAGGATCAAACCCTAGACCTACACTTGAGTCACCATCGAGCCATGATGGATTTTTGTCGAGCCAAGCTCGAGCCCTCTCGAGCCAACACCTATCCAGCCTCCCCCTGGACCCATATGACCCCATGAACCTGACCCTATCCCCAACCGTGAGCCACAGCCCCAGTTGCAACCCTCGGTCGAGAGTTCACCTTGGCAAGGACTCCTTAGCTTCGCTCCTAGGACCTAGCCGACGCCCCGATCCCTGAACCAACATGTTGTGCACCCACCTAGGACCCTAAGGATTCACCCTAGCCCAGCCCTTGAACCCCAGACCGAGCCAACTTCCCTGCGCGAGCCGCTGAACCCTGCGCTACACATGAAGCTCTCGGCATGCTAGTTGTAGAACCCGTAAATTAGACTACGTATAAGCCATGCATAATTCTAGTATTTTAAATTAAAATGATTTTATTGCATTAGTATTTAAATTCTTCCTTTAAATTTAATTATTTTATGCAGTAGTTTAACTATTATCTTTTCAGTTAAATAAGTGAGGCCGGACTGGAGTTGGAGTTTTGAGATAAAATTTAATATTAAGAAAACATTCCCAGAGTTTATTTTAGCTAACTAGTAAGTTAATTTAAGGTAAAAGAATGTTTAAGGAATTATTTAAGTAACTTGAGGTAAGTAGGAAATAAGTTCATTTAGGTTCTATAATTAATGTGTTAATTCACTAAATTATTTAAAGGACAGGTAAGGCTCTAAAGATTTAAAATACACTAACTAAGCAATATTTTCCCTCCATTTTTATTGCAATTTTCGGCCACCCCATAGGTGATCTTTGACAATTCACCAGCTTTGACTCAGTCCTTGTTATTTCTTAGTATGATAACCCTTCATTTTTTTTAATCACCATTTAATTATTAATCCATCATTATCCTAGCCTTGGTGGACATGAAGAATCGGTCCTTTACACCTCCATTATCCCTCCAAGAATATTTGATATCAAACCATTTCAAATTCAAAAGGGAGCAAGACTTGGTCATGCCATTTGAATCCCTTTTATATTGCAACTCCCCTCCATCTCTCCTAACCATTATTCCCCCTCCTCACCACCGAAATTCAGAGAGAATTGAGAGATAAAAATCGTGAGAAAGCCTTAGAAAAACAAGAGAGAAATCGAGTAGAAGCAAGAACAAGAAGATCACTCCGTCTCCTCCGCGCCGCGTCGTCGTTTCGTTCGTTTTTCTTTCAAAACGAACCAAGGCATGTCTATATTTCTTTCACTCCTCAATCAAGCCATATTAATATTTTAAAACATCATACTCATGATTTTTTTTTGAAGCAAAAACCGAAATACATAAGAAGCATTTTTCAAAAATCATGTGCAGAATTTTACGGTCACTTCATTGCTTCACGGTTTTGGGTATTGTTTGATGGTTTCAGGTGGTTGGCTCTTGTCCAAGCTCCCAAGACTGCATCTAGACATGTACTAGGACATGTTAGGATCATATTGGTCCAATATTTCAAGCCCATGCATGCTGGAAATCGGATATGACAGCAACTCCCTCCTAGTGTCACTTGTGGTTCGATTTTGTCACCTTGCTGTCAAGGGGAGAGTTTCTGATCTTGGCTGCCCTAAGGGCCTATAGCCATGGTTAGAACACCCCCTTATCATGTCTAAGACGTGACCAAGTCGCCCTTTCGAGGCTTGGCCCATGGTGGAATCGGTTTTCAAATCAAAACAAGAACAGCCCCTTCAATCCCCATTTCATTTCTGCATGTGTCCCTCGGTTTTTTGGTGGTTTGGAGTGGACCTTGGTTGGCCTCTGGCCCTTAGCCCTGGTTTACACCATACCCCATGATGTCTAGATCAAGCCATGGTCAACCATATGGCCATTGGTGTGATGCATGACAGGAACAAAACAAAATTTCAGAAACATTACCGTACAGATTTTCGAGTTCTCGGTTGAAGCTTGGTGTTGTCCTAGGTGTTGGATTGGATTGTGGTTGGCCAAGGGCCCTTAGCCATGGTTCAGGCCACACCTTAGGATGTTGGGAAGAGGCTCTGGTCGGTGGTTCAAGTCCCAATGACCAATAGTCTCGCAAACGAAGCGATGTAAGTACAGGTGCGATTGCTGGAATTTCTGGACAGCAACTTGCTGCTTCGGTTCAGAGGCTCGTTCGAGTTCTTGGTTGGCTTTTAACTATAGCCTTGGATTGGACAGTGCCTCACCAAGTTGGGAAGGTCGTGTTTTTTTCCTTTCGTGATTCGGATAAGTTTAGAGGTCGTACGAGAAATTACGGTGCGATGTGCCAAATTGACTCTCGAAAGAGCGTTTCATGTTTTGGCCACCATTCACCAAAATTTCGGCCCTTACCATTTTAGGAGCATTATTTCATCATTTTAAGTGTATTTTAATCATGACTAAATGATGGTTCGGTGTTGGTTCGGGTTGGCACGGAGTCATGATTAAATACGAAGTCGTTGGGCGTAATTGTCTCGTTTTGGATTCAATTACAAAGTTTGGTCAAGAAAATCATTTGCATATTTTTCATGTTAAATTTAGGTCGCAGCGAGCTTGGGAACGATCCAATCCATGTGGTAAAATAATATAGGATATTTAATTATGTCGTTTAATTATATTACGTGCATAAAAATATAAAATATTCATTTTTTTGAGATTTATGCGATATTGCTTGTGGTCATTTCACTATCATGGGATTATTGTATCACCCGGTGGTCACTTACCGGTTCAGTTCAGTTCCACCCAGTATACTGTGGCATTAGTCTGATCAGACGATCATTACTTCACCCGGTGGTCACTTACCGGTCAGTTCAGTTCAGTTCAGTGCAGGGGCCACTTGCGTAGAACATAATCTCAACAGAAAATTTATGACATGTTATGTTATGACAGGGCTCGATTAAGCAAACATTTCACTTATGATTTTCAGTCAGTTAAGCACGTATTATAATTGCTCGTGATAAGTTATTTTCGCGTTATGGCTCATGACATGATATTTTTACTCCCATGCAATTTTATTATATTATTTACTCGTTATTTACGATATATGCATGCTGAGTCTTTAGACTCACTAGACTTGATTGTTGTAGGTACTGATGAGGTCGGGACCGAGGGCGGGACCAGTGAGCTAGCTTGGGTCGGCAAGTAGTGGAACCCGAGGACCTCATTTACAGCATTTACCATTTTTATGCTTAAACATTTTTATCAGTTGTTGGATTACTTTAACTTGTTATTTTGTGAACAATAATTTCTTCCGCTGCTATTTTGAACATTAAACTTGATTTATCAGTTTATTTTGTGAATGAGGCATTTTAATTATTTTAAAAAGAAAATTTTAAATTTTTCCGCAAATTTTCAAACACGAATTTTCGGGCCATTATACTAGGACTCCTTCCCGAGCCCTAAACTTGAGTCCTAGCATGGCTAGGACTCTCCCCTTGACCCATGACAGACACTAGCCGAGCCCTGACCCAAGCCAAGACCAAGCCAACCCCCATACAAGAAACCTGAACCCTTATGACTCCCATTACAGATTTTTGCACCAGCATGATTCCTTCGATTATGCAGTGTTTAGGGTGTGGTTCTAAGACTCTAAATCATGTAAAAACTTGGCTTGATCATGTCCTAATCATGGCAGCTCTTTGAAGCACATAAAAACATGTTTTTGAAACCTTAAATCATGAATTTTACACATGGTTATGCAATAATACGAAAATTTCATATGAACTTCAAGCTTTTCATGCAAACATAATTTAAAATACTAATACGATATGATAGACGAGAAAACGAGATGTATGGCATACCTTTTCGTAATTTACGCACGAATACACATTGACGACGAAGAACGGCGACGAGGAGAGTCTAGGCTTGAATTTTCCTCCAAACCTCACGATTTTTCCCTTAGATTCTTCGTGTGGTGTGTGTTGTGAATTAGTGGAGAGAATTATGAAAAAGTGACGTGAGAATACTTGTAGGGTTTGGGGTGATTAACACTTTAAATATGCTTAATTAGTCACTAATAAGGTTTAGGCCCATTAGATAGGTAATTAGGCCCATTAGTGCTTAATTAAGGTTTTAAAAATAATTTTGTTTAGGAAAGTTTGTGAATTTATTAACCGGATTGCTAATACGTTTGTATTTTTTTTGTAAAATCAACACCGATAAAATTTACGCCCCGGCGTATAAAATCACATCAAAACTCTTTATTTTCAAAAATAATAAAAAGCATCAATCATATTTTAAATAATTAAAAACAATTATTTAATAAAAACATTTTCTATTTTTCAGCCATCGGTCTCCGTTCCTCGATCGCAACTCGAATAACCTTTAAAAATATATTTTAATACAACCATGTAGAAAAATATATTTTAAACATGCAAATATGCACCACATAATTAATTCATGCAATTAAAACATTTAATTAAAATACATAAGGAATTTAATAATTGCATGCATGTGATTCGCGTGGATCTTAAAAATTTTGGGGCGTTACACGACTATTTTCTAAAAGTTTGAGCCCAATGATGTGGCCGGGAAATCCGAGCTCTGACATAGTTAGGAATATGAAGACATATTCGTTGATAAATGAGAAACTCATATAAATACAAGATTCGATCAAATCTCATCGAGATAAGGCAAAGGTCCTAGACACCATCAAGAGCTCTAGGAATCATGGTTAAGAAGTTCTCTCATCTGATGTGTCCTATCTCAAGTAGAATTCTAATCTAGCAAGAATCTTTACTCCTACAAGGTAACTAACCGGTCATTAATCTATAAATATAAGGTATCGGCTACGATTTTAATCACTCGCATTCTCTTGCTCACTTATCATTACTGTATCTCACTATTAAGTTTATTCTTCGAACTGACTTAAGCATCAGAGGGTTATCACGTCGGAAAACCCTCTGGCGCCCCTTAACCTTACTTTTTATGTATACAATTCAGGGCACCGACCTGATCCACTCACTGCGAAAATTTTAAAACATGTTCTACAGACTGAATTCGAGATAAAGTTTTGATATAATCAAAATTATTATTTAATATCGAATAAAATGTTAAAACATGAAAAAATTTGATAATATTCAAATATATATATATATTTACATATTCATGAGAAATAGAATTATGTCCCCACAACCACTTTTCTACTCAAAAACTTGGATTCTAATCTGGATGCTGACATTGATGTCACAATGTCGACATGATCAACATTCATGTTGTCACCAAGTATAATATAATTTTTTTAAAAAATTTAAACAGTAACTCAATAGTTGATTATTTGGTGAATTGAATATTTGATTAATTTTATTTTAAAATATCGTTTCATCCACACATGTTATTTAATTTTCCATCAAACTGAAACTACACCTCTTTTCAGTTTCTCGCACAAATAAAATAACAATCTTCTCAAAACTCTATGTATCGAATTTATTGTTAATTTTTATAAATGCAACGAGTACGCTTAGCCCAGCTAGTCTAGTCATCCTACTATGCCATCACATTAATTAAATTTCCAAAATTTCGAAGTAAAATAATAATCTACACTAGATAGATAGATAGATAGATAGATAGATAGGTAGATAGATAGAAATCCCCCATTTGCCACTGAAGATTACAATACAGCCCGTCAATCTCTGTATATTTTACTTGCAACGTGTGTTAGATTGCTAAGGTTGGAGAAACATTAATTAATGGGAAACACGAGAATAGAATCGTTGCCGGAGGAATGCATGGCCCACATCCTGTCGTTCACTTCTCCTCGCGACGTATGTCGATCATCCACGGTCTCTTTGTTTTTCCAGGACGTAGCGGATTCCGACCAGACGTGGCAGAAATTCCTGCCGTCGGATTACGCAGATATCGTGTCCAGATCAGTTCACGAGATGAAGTTCTCTTCCATGAAGGATTTGTTTCTGAAGCTCTCTTCGACTCCGCTTCTGATTGATGGAGGCCTCAAGGTAAAATCAATAGCTCGAAATTGTTGTTTCAAAATGATCTCGACATATATAATCACACAGATTTTAAAAGTTTTCTCTGATATAATGATTCATATAGCTTGAAAAACATTTCAAATACAAAAGTTCAAACAAACAAACATCTTTCAGTTGGATAACATCTTGAATTAGGCTCCATCAAAATGTGATTCTTGACTGGATTTTTTTTTTTATTTTCTTCTAAAGAAACTTTGTTACTACAAATATACCTACATATGGCACGCAATGGGTATCCGAATTAAGATGAGTGGATATGGATGGATAATGGGTATTGACTTTTTACTTTATTTTTATATTTATTTGGACAGGTTTCGATTGGGTACCAGGTTTTATTCCCGGACCTAGCGTTCTTAGTTTAGAGTTTTGTGATTCTGTAATACGCATTAAAGTTTAGCTTAATGAGATGATGTTACTTACTAGTTAATTTGATCATATTAATTTTGTTATACGTGTAATTTCGTCCAAACCTTGTATTTGATTTTTGTTATAAATGTATTAGTGAAAAACTATATAATATATATATATATATATATATACACACACACACACACATATGAAAAATAGTATAAACTAGTAAAAGATGTACACACGTTGTATGTGTTATTATTATTTTTAATTTGATCAAATAATATTAAACAAATAAAACGAAATTATTTTCAATTTAGAAGAGTTGTTCGATTTAAAAAAGAAATTTTGTTTATAATTTTTTCTATGTAAAATATGGAGTGAATTAAGGATCGTAAGAAGGGTAATTATGAAACTAAATATTTTGGTGTCTTTTAAGATAGTTACTGTAAGAACTCACACTTAATAATATAGTATAGATTGTATAGACATGTGACCAATAGTTCCACTAATTTCTGGTATGAGTCAAAATGGGTATGAGTTTAGATGTAAACGGGTTTTGTACGGGTATGGATTGTTCATATGTATTTTGCAAATGCAGACTTTTTCAGTAGATAAATATACAAATAAGAAATGCTACATGCTGAGTACGAAAGAACTCTCAATTACTTGGGCTAACAATAATCTCAACTGGTGCCGGAAACCCCTCCTCCAGTCAAGGTCGTCCATTTTTCAACCAAAATCTCCATTTTGTATCTATATTCAAACATGAAACTTTTATATGTTTTTCTAATTCATTCAGGTTTCCAGAATCAGTTGAACTGATAATGGTGAGTTGGTTAGAAATACATGGGAAAATAGGCACTCGAATGTTGTCTTCAAACACGATTTACGGAGCGTACCTCGTTTTTCAACTCGCGGACCGTGCTTTCGGGTTAGGGACGTCGCCTTCGGAGGTTATTGTTGAAGTCGGAGGTAAAAGAACTCAAGGATCGGTCTATCTAAAATTGGGAAACGAGGATCAGCGCCAACTTTGTGTGCGTGCTGATGGATGGTTGGAGGTAGAATTGGGAGAATTCTATAACGATTGGATCGGGGGTTGCGAAAATGAGGTGAAAATGTGGTTGAGAGAAATCAAAGGTGAGCATCTCAAAGGAGGTCTTCTTGTTGAAGGTATGGAGATTAGACCTAAGCGTTCGAATTCAAAATACATGTAATTTGGTATCATGGTTGTGAATTCATGTTATTTTATGCCAAGACATCTTTTACCAACATTTATATTACGCCCGAAGCTCGCCAGGAGCACCATCGTACAAACTAATGCATTGACGTACGCGTTTCGTGTTAATATAATATTTTTTTATAATTCATTTGATTTATATTTAAATGAGGATCAAAATATAATTATAAAAAATAATGAGAGATTACACTGTAATTTTAAAATATAAATTAAAAATAAAAGAATAAAAAAAATGATCTCAGTGAGAATTGAACATATAACCTAAATTTTAAGAAATAATTACTCTATCCGCTGAACTACAGATAACTTGCATTAAAATTTTAACATTTTATTAATATATATAATTATTAAAACAAACCATGATACCAAAGTTAGTTACTCTAAGAGTCTCAAACATAATAAAATAGTATAGAAGTATAGATTAGGAGTTTACAGTAAGTATTTTGGTACGATGACTCGAATCTTAAAAAATCTCGAAAATTACTAAAGATAACCATAAATTTTAAAATTAACAACAATGAACTTATTTAAAGACTATTTTGATTGATAATGAAAAATATCATTTTAAAAAAATCCTAAAGTTATCTGTTTTAATATAATATAATATCTGATTTTTTTAACGTAAAAAAAATTTATACAAAAAATAAAATTTATTCTCGTATAACGTGTGTACAATCGTACAACGTGTGTACAAGATTATTAATTTAGAAAAAAAATATCTGTGTGCAGGGGGAGGTAGTCAATTGAATCATTGATTTTCAATTCATTATTTGAATATATTTAGTTGTTGAATAAATTCATGACAAATATCTCACCGATCGTATTTTGTGAGACGGATCTCTTATTTGGGTCATTCATGAGAAAATATTACTTTTTATTGTGAATATTCGTAGGATTGACTCATCTCACATATAAAATTTCGTGAGATCGTCTCACATCAACTCTATTCTAAATTCATTTAAGGCGAATTTTTTATTCAAATTCCTTGGAAATTGGTTTTAAAAAGTTTCAAACATCTTGTCACAACCTTGTAGATGAGTGCTGTAAACCTCAGGCGTGGGCTCCATTCCCACGTATAACAACTTCCCCACATAGCACTCAGGCGTGGGCTCCATTCCCACGTATAACAACTTTCCCCATTAGCCACCCAACTCCAAGTTGTGCGTTAAAAACAATAATTTCATTTCATATTAATTTAGTATAAATTATAATGATCTCGGGAAAATTGTCAAATGGACTTCTAAGTTAATCTATTTAGGGGTTATCATCATTATTTAAGTAGTCAAAATTATGTCAAGGTCCTATAAGTTGATTTTTTTGAATTTTAATCTTATTTCAAAAGATGGTTAATGTAGAATGGAATACGTCAAAATTACAAATGATAGATCAATATTTTGATATCATTTAAATATTTTTCGAAATCACGTCATTATCCTACGAAAAAAGACTAAAAAAAAAAAAAATCATGCTACATGATCACGACCCAATTCTGACCACTTGGATGGAGAAAAATTCAAAATAGTGAACTTCAACATCAAATTTTTCTTTTTTTCCTCAAATTTTAAACATATCTAACATTAATGTCATTTAAAATTCATATTTCCAATTATTCCCTAAATCAAAAACCTCGATCTAAATATAATACTTTTCTCCAAACACTTTTTGAAAATTTTCTATCCTAAAAAATATTTCTATTCAAACCCAACGGTAAAAATTCAGCTCTAAAAATTCAGCTCTTTTGTGTAATTTCAGCAAATAATTTGACAGCCCTTCACATATTTCCAAACAAAGCAATAAATTAGAGTTACGGGGTTTGAAAAAAATTCAGCAAACACATTATTTCAATAGTCCATGTTGTTCTCGCGTATTTTCAGAAGAACTAGAAAGACATTCTCCACTGAGTTGTGACGAATCATATCTTAAAATAATAATACTTTAATATTTACGAAAATAAATTAAATTTTCTTATTAAATAATTTTTTTACAAGTATAACTCTTAAAATAAAATAACGTTCACCACTTATACTGAAATAAAATTAATATTAAAACTACATCACTTGAAATACCAAAACTATAAAATCTTTAATTTAAAATATCCACCATAATATGAAAAGTTTCATAAAAATCTCAACTTACTAGTCACCAAAACCAGTTCAATAAAATTTAGAGAAAATAGTTTTAAATGTGCATAATTAAAATTTCTTGTGAACTACAAGGTCCTCGGGTTAGCACTACTACTAGTCCGAGCGTGCTCAGTGGTCACCGCCTCCATTCTCCTCAACTACATCATCTACATCGATCAAGTCTAGCTATTCTAATGACTCAGCATGCATAAACCGTGAATAACAAGTAATACGTAAATGCATATTTTCATGTAAAAATCGAGTAACACCATGTAATTCAATTGATCGACATAATATCGCGCAAAAACTATTAAAATGCATATCATGATGTGATTGATGAGAAAAATAAGTTATAGGACGTGCCTTTGCATAAATACGCTCGAAAACTTGAAGATACTCATGTAGAACCGCCGGAGAGACGAGGAAGAATTTTTCTTGAAAACCTTGGGGGCTATCGAGTGGCTGCTGCATTTTGAATGAGAAGTTGCTGCTAGAAGAATGGAGAGAGGCGGCCAACATTAGGGTAGGAGCTTAGGGTTTTTGGATGGTGGGTTTAATATAATAACTAGTGAATAATGGGTCCTTAATTAAAAATAATGTGATAAAAAGGATTTTAGGCCCATTATGCAATAAAATAGTTCCATCGAGCCCAAAAACACTCCCGTAAAATATTTTGTTTAGGTACTTTTTCGAAAATATCAACCGAGTCCTCAAAAAGTCCCTCGACTCGTTAAATTTTGCATACCGTTTAAAATATGACTCGACGAGTAAAAATATTCCACCAAGGCCCATGTTCGAAAATCACACTTAAATACACCATATATTAAATAATTAAAAATAATTATTTAATGAAAACATTTTTCCTTAATTATCCTCGGTCTCCGTTCCTCGTTCGAGCGCAAAAACTACTAAAAGCCCATATGCATGAAACTTTAATAAACCATGAATTAAAACACATATTCATGCAATAAATGCATTAAAACCATTTAATAAAACATATAATAAGTTTGATAACTTGCATTCATGTGGTTCACGTGAACCTTCAAATTTTCGACACGCTACAATCTATCCCCCTTAAATTGAATTTCGTCCTCGAAATTTGCTTATCCTCGATATTCAAAAATTTTAGACTCTTAATTCTAGTACCCCCAATAATTCACGCTTCCGCTGCCCTACACTGATAAAATAAGTGTTAAACGGTCCTCATGTTTCCTCAATCCTAATTAATTTGCCTACTAAAACTCTTGTTTGCGCATCTAAACTTAAAACGACCTATGACTACTTAGTTCGATTCTACTATGACCTCGAATTTTGACTTTCCTCGTAATTCCCCATACTAAAATGTATGTCCAAACTTATCGCACCTTAATTTTCTTATACTATACTCATAATGTTCATTGACCTATTACATTAGCATTTATGCAGTTCAAATAAAGAAACCTTAGCACCAAAATTTACTAATCGACTTCTATCCTCGGTAATACACTTAAAAGTTAAACCTTATCTCAACCCCATAATAATATCAGCCTAAGATCCTTGAATCCAATATTATCTTACGGCACCAAACTTACGTAACTTAACTATTTACAAGTACATCTCATATCATTTCAAAAAAAAAAAAAAGTACATCCCATATATAAAATTGTTGCAAATCTTAAATTCGAGGAGTGATAATCCATAAAACCCAAAATTTATAATATCGATCTTCTACCTAAATAATAAAACCCTTCTAGCAGCGATTACATGCTTAAACTATTCTCTTCTCAATTACAATAAAGTTGATGCCTAAGACTCTTGGACTTTCCGCATTGAAACGAATGTTGCATTCTTATGTATCCTCAATTCTTAGTACATATTAGCGTATAAAATTTAATAACTTATCTCATGTTAGCATTAGACTAACTCTAATAATTCAACTTTACTTAAAATTCATAGAATTTTAGAATTATCTTATCAATATTTTGGATTTCTTACTCGATAAAAAAAATCTTAATATTAGTCCATTGGTAACCTACGTGGAACACAACTAATTTTTTTTTGTTTCTATTTTTCCCAAAATATTCGTATGAACACCTATCTCATAAATTTGAAATTCAAGCTTACGCAACTGAAATATTATTAGATAACATAATTCCAACACTCATATTCAATTATTCCCAAGTTTCTTAATAACTTTCCAAAAAATCTTCAAGACAATGTGTCTACCTCATTTATTACTTGCGTCTATCAAATAACCTAACCATCCGTCATACCTCACTTTCTAAAAAGAATTTAACCCTAACAAATGTATAATTTTAACTCTTTAAGATCGTGACTAAAACTTATGATACATCAAACTTAAGTTCCCAAAAATAGGTTAACTAAATGTCTACTCTTATAAATCGACTGATTGATCAACTTTACCTTAAACCATTATCATTCTAAATTCTTAGTTTGCCACAGCATTATTTCACTAGAGCTTAACTTTTAAACCCAATATTGAAACATCATACAATACCCTTGATTGTCATTCCTTATTATACTATAACCCAGATATAACAAGGTTCTAATTATCCCTTCATGCATAAATCACCGAAAATTCCTATTATTTAAACCACCAAGTTCTTAATTATTGCTAAACTAATCTCCAAATTTCTTAACAATTGCAAAATTAATTGCTAATTTCCTCGAAAATTATCCAATTGGTCCTTGATTACAAAATTCGACAATTACCCATAAGTTCTTAGCATTCTTAATTTCATTTTATAGGTTTCTCGTAACCTGAAGTTCAATCATCTTAAGCTTAATAAACCCAAACTTAATTCTCCTAATCAATCTTAAATTCCATCAATACCTAAAATCTCAAATTATATGTTTTTATGCTTATAAATATTTTCGTAGTTTTCAAATCATTGTTCCTTATATGAAATCCTCAAAAATTTATTCAACTAGTAACCACGAACCATCAGTATTTTCTTAGGAAATTTACATGTCCCAAGAGCATTCATAATCTTCATGACTAACTTATGACCCAAAAACTAGAACATCAGTACTGTCAACCAAAAAATCAGTATAGTCAAATCATTTTTAACCATTTCCTAACGTCGATTAGCCAAATTTTTAATCATGTCCAATTCCACCAAAAGGCCAGTTTGCATGAAAATCATATAATTCCTCATTTCATGTCGTAACATGCATTTAGACACATAAACATGTACGGTAAAACGTATATCATGTAAACATGCAGGTGATGGCATAAAAATTTCAAAACATTTAAAACATGTAAACTTACAGACTTGAGGCTTGAAGACTGAGTTGCTGAAGCTAGCGGTGGCACAACCCTATACATGACCGTTGCTCTGATACCAACTGTAACGCCCCAAATTCAACGACTGTCTTTACTGTACCAATACGATTCTTTCCAGCTTGCTTATGTCCTCACCCACACGCACCTTAGAAAACTTCCTAATGGGTCACCCATCCCAAAATTGACCCAAGCCAAGCACGCTTAACTTTTGAGTTTTCATGTGATGAGCTACCGAAAAGAAGATGCACTTTCTTGATTTGAGTATTACATATCAAATCTTTTAAGCACTTCTCAAATGCACAGTCTCATACCTGAACAGTTTCGGAATCCCTCTCCTTCCAGTGTAAGATCGGTTCATTCATGTTCCCTCCGCCTAGAAGTCTGCCAGGAGCCGCTCATTGTCCGTTTAACCTCATGGAACTTGTGATCACTCCCCGACCTCTTCATTCCCGGGCTTCACATGCCCACCAGGTTCCGCTTGGTTCTTCCCCGAACCACACCATACTAGGAGAGGTCGGCTCTGATACTAACTATAACGCTCCAGATTCGACGAATGTCCCCACTGTACCAAGATAAGTCTTTCCAACGTGCTTATGTCCTCACTCACACGCACCCTAGAAAACTTCCCAGGGGGTCACCGATCCCAGAATTGCCTTAAGTCAAGCGCGCTTAACTTTGGAATTCTTATGTGATGAGCTACCGAAAAGAAGATGCACCTTCTTGATATGAGTAATACATATCAAATCTTTTAAGCCCTCCTCAACTGCACAGTCCCATACCTGAATAGTTTTGGAATCACTCTCTTTTCGGTGTAAGATCGGTTCATTCATGTTCCTTCCACCTAGAAGCCTGCTAGGAGCCGCTCATTTTCCGTGCAACCTCATAGTACCGGCGATCGGCCCCCGCCATCTTCAGCCCCGGGCCTCACATGCCTACAAGCTTCTTCTTGGTTCATCCCCGAACCACACTGTACTAGGAAAGGTCGGCTCTGATACCAACTGAAATGTCCACTCATTTTAAAATCCTACTAAAAAATTTTTTAAACAAAAAGGTACGACCGAAAATACTCACACACAACAACATTTTAAAAAGTTAAACATGCGTTTTAAAAGGTCATCCAACCTCTGAATAAAAATAGATGCAGTTAATTAAATCTTAAACTGAAATCAATCTCCTAGTGTACTGATTTAAAAGAGAAAATGGAACAGATAACAAAAGTATTATGCAGAAGAAATGCAAGGTCCTCGGGTTAACATGTACACCCTGAGCTCAGCCTACTCAATCTTCAACGCCTCCAATCTCCTCAAACAAAAGATCGTCTACATCAATCAAGTCTAGTGGGTCTAAAGACTCAACACACCTGAACCTTTATAACAAGTACATATACATATCATGCAACAGTGAAAAGTACCGTAATAAAATACATTTCATGATCTTAAAAGCGTAAACGTAAACATATCGTATCATAGCATAGCGTGTCAAAACATGTCTCATCATAACATCATATATGTGGTCATTATCTTTAATTGAATTCAATTCATTAGTTGTGACTTTCGTATCAGCTCTATCCGATGGATCTATCTACGTATAACCGTGGTACCCGGCGGCGGGGACATCTGCGACAATATTACCATCCACTGAGTCTTGGCCTTACATGTCATCGTATTCGTATTAGTCACAACCAACTCCAATCCTTCAAAAACATTTATTTTTCTCGGGACTAGCAAAACTTCAAGTTTGGGGGGTTTGATAAGTGCAAGAATTGCACTTAATTTATATGTTAATCCATTTGATTTATGTTAGTTTCGAACGGAATTACCCTTGGTTTTTGTTGCTTTTGTGTCGTGCATGGGATAAACAACTATTGGACGGTTTAGAGTATACAGAGGTGCTTTTAAGCGCGAAAATGCGATAGACGAGAGCCGCAGCGCCACAAGGTAGCGCCGCAACGCTCATTTGTTTGAAAGACAAGCGCCTAGACGCTGCCCAAGTAGCGCTGTGGCGCCTTACTGCCGAGGAACAAGCGCCGCGGTGCCTACACCTGCGAAGAACGGGCGCCTAGGCGCCACTTACTCAGCGCCGCGACGCTAATGTTGGCGAAACAAGCAATTGGGCTTTCAACTTACGGCCCGGATGCAAAGATAAAAATGGAAAAAACAAGGCTTCAGAGGAAGAGAGCCGCCTTTGGAGAGAAAATGCATGGGAGAGCAGGAGCGAACACGAGACGAAGATCCAGAATGCGAAGATCAATCACAAATACAAAGAACGACGGATCTGAGGAAAAAGACGACACTTCAGATTTGTCATCCATTCTTTCGCTTCTAATTTTATTGTGTTGCGATGTCTAAAACTTTGAACATGTCTTGTTTTTGCTTCGTTATGAACTAATTTTTCATTCTAGAGGATGACGTAGCTTTTTCGATACGATGATTTGACGTGGTTGTTTATATGATTGAATTTCATTTGGTCTAATTGTGTTTTCGTATTTTTATTCAATGCAATTTACTGGCCATAAATTGTGTGTTGTATGATTAATTCTACAACTCAGGAGAGGGATTAGGATTATAGAACCTAAGAGACACATCGTTAACTGTTTATATCGTTCGGAAGGCGTATAACTTTAGCGAAGTTTAACGAGAACATCGTTTGCATTTATCAATGAAACTTAGATTTTTATTAGGAATGTTTGAATCGAAGTTTGATTGAGACAATTTATTCGTTGCTTGGGAAAGGAGGAATAAAATAATTAAGTGTTCTTGGCCATTAATGTCGAGGCCCGAAAATCCTTGCTTGAAAATTTGCGGAAAATTAAAAAATTTTCTTTTATAATAAATGGAGTGCCTCAACCATAAAATCAACTGATGAATCAAGTTCAATGTTTTAAAAAAATATAGCAGCGGAAGAAAATAATGTTTGCCAAAAATAACAATTCAAAGAATGTCAAATAACTGGTAAAAATGTTTGAGCATAAAATGGCAGGTGCTGAAACTGAGGTCCTCGGGTGCCACTACTGCCGACCCAAGCTGGCTCACTGGTCCCCGCCCTCGGCCCTGGCCTCAACAGTACCTACAACAATCAAGTCTAGTGAGCCTAAAGACTCATCATGCAAATATCGTAGGTAACGAGTAAATACTGAAGTAAAATGTGCATGGGATAAAATATCATGTCATGAGGCATACTGAAAATAACTTGTACTGGGCAATTATAATACGTGCATAACTGAACTGAAATCATAGTAAAAATGTTTGCTCCTTGGAGCCCTGTACTGAAATAACTGGTAAAAATTTTCTGTTGAGGTTATGGTCTATGCCTGTGGCCCCTGCACTGAACTGAACTGATCGGTAACTGGCTACCGGGGAGTATAAAACTGAACTGAGCTGGCCGGTCACAGGCGACCGGGTGGTACCAAACTGAACTGATCGGTCACTGGCGACCGTATAAAATAATGCTCCCATAATAGTGAATTGACCACAAGCCATATCGCATAAATCTCAAAAATAAGTATTTTCTATTTTCATGCACGTAATATAATTAAATGGCATAATGAAAATATCCTGTATATTTTACCAACTGGATTGGATCGCTCCCAGGCTCGCTGCAACCTACATATGCCATGAAAAATATGCAATAGCTTATACTTGTCCAACTATGCAATTTAAGTTAAAAAAAATGCGACTAGGACGCCTAATGACTTCGTATTTAATCATGACTCCGAACCAACCTGAATCAACACCGAACCGACGTATAGTCATGATTAAAATACGCTTAAAATAATGAAATGATGCTCCTAAAATGATGAGGGTCGAAATCTAGGTGAAATGGAGGCCAAAACATGAAATGCTCTTTCGAGAGTCAATTTGGCACATCGCACCATAAATTCTCGTACGACCTCAAAAATGATCCGAATCACAAACGGTCAAAAACATGACCTTCCCAACTCAAAGGGGCACTGTCCAGTCCAAGGCCATAGGCTAAAAGCTAACCGAGAACTCGAACGAGCCTCCGAACCGACACAGCAACTTGCTGTAAATTTCCAGCAGCTGCAACCTTGCTTGCATCGCGTCGTTTGCGAGACTTTTGGCCATTGGGGCTTGAACCACCGACCAAAGCCTCTCCACAACGTCCCAAGAAATGATTCGAACCATGGCTAAGGGCCCTAGGCCAGCCACAATCCTCACCTTTCCAGCAACCAACCGAAAACTCTTACCGAGGGCCATCATGCGTGCGTGTGTAGTGTTTTGTTTTGATTGCTGTCTCGTGTCGTTCCAGTGGCCATTTGATTGACCATGGCACAATCTAGACATCTAGGGGCATGGTATGAACCGTGGCTAAGGGCCATAGGCCAACCAAGATCCACACCAAACAAACCAACTCGAAGTACATGTGCTGTCAAAACCGAAGGGGCCGAGAGGGGAGGGGGCTGTTCTTGATGTTTTATGTAAAAACCGATGAGCCATGGACCAAGCCACCAAAAGGGCGACTTAGTCACATCTTAGACATGCTAGGGGAGTGATCTAACCATGGCTATAGGCCCCTAGGGCAGCCATGATCAGATCCTTTCCCTTGGACAACCAAACTGAATTTTCGAACGGTACAAATGGACACATGTGGAGTTGCTGTCCTTTCCTTGTTTTCCAGCTAGTATGGGGTTAAACCAATGGACAAGTGGGGTCCTAATGCATCCTATTACATGAATAGACATCGCCTTGGGAGCCTGGAGTCGATCCATAACCTGAAACCCCAAAACAAGAAGGAGCCGTGAACTGCACAAGAAAAATCGAAATCTGCATGGATGTTTTTCTGAAAATTCTTTGATGTATTTCGGTTTTGCATGATAAAACCTGATCATGTACTGAAAAATAATTGATAATATGACTTGATTGAGGTTTGAAAGAAATATAGACATGCCTGGTTTCGTTTCGAAAGAAAACGAACGAAACGACGACGACGCGGCACGGAGGAGTGGAACGTTTCTTTTGTTTTCTTTCTTGCTCTCGGTTTTTTTTTCTTCCTTTCTCTCTAGCTAAGACTCACGATTTTACCTCTGAATACACTCTGAATTCCGGTGGTATGGAGGGGAAATAAGTGGTTAAAAGAGTGGAGGAGAATGGTGCAAAATATAAGGCCAAATCAAGACCAAGTCTCCCTCAAATTTGAATTTGAATTGTGGTTTGCTATCAAATCTTTGTTGGATGCTTCTAGAATAGGGTGGCCGAATTCTTGAGTTTATTAGACTAGGAAAATGCCTAAATATTTACTTAATTAAGGTGGACCAAGAATTAAAAAGATCATTATGCTAATTCAACCAAGAATGGGTCAAAGGGTGATGAGTTGGCAAGGGATAGTCTAGCAACTTAGGGGGGGGCCCGAAAATACATAATAAAAATGAATGGGAAGTGTTGTTTATTTACCAAATTAATAACTCTTAAAAGCCTCACTAATCCCTTAAATAATTTAGTGAATAAAACCCTTAATTAAGTAATTTAAATGAGTTTATTTTCTACTCACCTCAAGCAACTTAAATTAAATCCTCAAACCTTCTTACTAACTTAAATGAACTTACTTGCTAGCTAAATTAACTTCTGGAAATATTTCTCGAATCTTAAATTCTATCTCAAAACTCCAACTCCAGTCCGGCCTCACTGAAATAACTGAAAAATCAAACTACTGCAATGAAATAATAAAATAATTAACTTCAAAGAAATGCATTAAAATAATCATGCAATGAAGTCAATTTAATTTTAAAAATCTAGAATTATGTATGGCTTATACGTAGACTGATTTACGGGTTCTACAATCCTCCCCCCTTAAAAGAAATTTCGTCCTCGAAATTCGAACTCACCGAATAACTCGGGGTAACGATCTCTCATCTCCGACTCAGACTCCCACGTAGCTTCCTCCTCTGAATGATTGAGCCATTTGACTTTGACTCGCTTAACCAACTTGTTCCGAAGCTTCTTCTCCTGATGGTCTAGGATCTGCACCGGTCTCTCCTCATAAGACAAGTTCGGAGTAAGCTGCAACGGCTCGAAATTCAGCACATGCGAAGGATTTGCCATATACTTCCTCATCATGGAGACGTGGAACATATTGTGTACTCCGGCCAGATTCGGCGGAAGAGCAACACGATAAGCTAGCGTCCCAACTCTGTCAAGGATCTCAAAGGGTCCAATGAATCTCGGACTGAGCTTCCCTTTCTTCCCAAATCTCATGACACCCTTCATAGGTGCCACTTTCACAAAGACATGATCGCCCACTGCAAACTCTAAATCTCTCCTCCGCTGATCGGCATAACTCTTCTGTCGACTATGAGCAGTCCTCATCCTATCACGGATCTTGACTACTACATCTGCTGCCTGCTGAACAATCTCTGGACCCAACTCTGCTCTCTCTCCTACTTCATCCCAATGGACAGAAGATCTGCACTTGCGGCCATACAGTGCTTCATACGGAGCCATACCAATAGAAGACTGGAAGCTGTTGTTATAGGTGAACTCAACCAATGGCAAGTTCGACTCCCAACTCCCTGAGAAATCAATGACGCAAGCACGGAGAAGATCCTCTAAGATCTGAATAACTCGCTCTGACTGCCCATCTGTCTGCGGATGGAAAGCTGTGCTAAACAGCAACTTCGTAACCAAAGTCGAATGCAAACTCTTGCAAAACGAGGAAGAAAATCTGGGATCTCTGTCAGATACAATAGAAACTGGAATACCATGGAGTCGGACTATCTCTCGGATATACAGCTTTGCATACTGAACCATGGTGAAAGTCGTCTTAATCGACAGGAAGTGCGCTGATTTGGTAAGACGATCTACAATCACCCAGATAGCATTCGATCCTCTGGCTGACCTCGGCAATCCGGTCACAAAGTCCATGGTAACATTCTCCCACTTCCACTCGGGAATAGGTAGAGGCTTGAGCAAACCTGCTGGTCTCTGATACTCGGCCTTCACTAACTGGCAGGTCAGACACTCGGACACAAATCGTCTGATGTCCTTCTTCATACCAGGCCACCAATACAATAGCTGCAGATCTTTGTACATCTTCGTACTCCCAGGGTGAATGGAGTACGGGGACATATGGGCCTCTGACAAGATGTCTGCTCGGATAGAATCACTGCTAGGAACCCATATCCTGTCTTGGTATCTCACAATACCATCACTGACTGAATACAAGACACTGCCCTTGGCTTCATCTCTCTTCTTCCACTGTGCCAATTGCTCATCTGCTGACTGACCACTGCGAATACGGTCCATAAGGGAAGACTGAATAGTCAAGGTAGATAAACGAGGAACACTACCTCGAGGATAAGTCTCAAGATCAAACCTCTGCATCTCAGTCTGAAGAGGTTTCTGAATCGTCAAATGAGCCATCACTGCGACTTTCCTGCTCAAAGCATCCGCAACTACATTAACTTTACCCGGGTGGTAGCTAATGTCACAATCGTAGTCTTTCACAAGCTCCAACCAACGCCTCTGACGCATGTTCAGCTCCTTCTGCGTAAAGAAATACTTGAGGCTCTTGTGGTCGGTAAAGATATGGCATTTCTCTCCATACAGATAGTGCCTCCAAATCTTCAAGGCGAAAACTACGGCCGCAAAGTCTAGATCATGGGTAGGGTAGTTCTTCTCATGAGTCTTCAACTGTCTAGAAGCATAGGCTATCACCTTCCCATGCTGCATCAATACTGCGCCAAGACCGAGCTTCGGAGCATCGGTATACAGAACAAACTCACCGGACCCTGACGGCACGGCCAAAACTGGTGCTGAGATAAGAGCTTGCTTCAAAGTATCGAAGCTCTTCTGACACTCCTCGCTCCCAAAAAATTTCACATTCTTCTTGGTCAGTGCTGTGAGTGGAACTGCAATCGAAGAGAACCCCTTAATGAACTTCCGATAATATCCTGCTAAGCCAAGAAAACTGCGGATCTCTGATGCATTCTGAGGCACAACCCAATCTCTGACTGCTGCAACTTTTGCTGGGTCTACCTCAATACCACTGCTAGAAACGATGTGGCCTAAGAACGCCACATTCTCTAACCAGAATTCGCATTTACTGAACTTTGCGAATAATTTGTGCTTCTGCAATGTCTGCAACACTGTGGTCAGATGTCTGCTGTGCTCTTCCCGACTCTTGGAGTAGACGAGAATGTCATCTATGAACACTATCACAAACTGGTCAAGATACGGCTGAAATACGCGATTCATGAGATCCATGAAGATCGCTGGCGCATTCTTCAGTCCGAACGGCATCACAAGGAACTCGTAGTGGCCATAACGAGTCCTAAAAGCAGTCTTGGAAACATCAGCATCTCTCACCCTCAACTGGTGATAACCAGAGCGCAGATCAATCTTGGAGAAAATCGAAGCTCCCTGCAAATGGTCAAACAGATCCTCAATCCTCGGAAGTGGGTATTTATTCTTCACTGTAACCCTGTTCAACTCCCGATAGTCAATACAAAGTCTCATAGAGCCATCCTTCTTCTTAACAAACAAGACTGGCGCGCCCCAAGGTGAGAAGCTAGGGCGAATGAACTCCTTGTCCAGAAGTTCTTGTATCTGCTTCTTAAGCTCTGCCATCTCTGTCGGTGCTAGTCGGTACGGCGCTTTGGATATCGGAGCCGTACCTGGCATAAGCTCAATGGAAAACTTCACCTCTCTCTCGGGTGGCATACCAGAGACGTCTTCGGGAAAAACATCAAAGAAATCTCTGGCAATCGGAACATCTGAGGCTGACTGGCTGGGTTCCTCGGGGACAGATAAAAAGGTCGCTAGAAATGCCCGACACCCTCTATGCATGAGCTTCCTGGCCTGAACATAAGGAATAATGCGCTGTAAAGGAAAGTACCTGTCCGGCTCAAATAAGAACTGCTCCATTCCAGGCAGTCGGACAAGAACAGATCTCCGCTAGAAGTCTATCAACACTCTGTTCCTCAATAGCCAGTCCATCCCCAGGATGATGTCAAATTCTGGCATCGGTAGCACGATCAGATCCGCATAAACAAGATTACCGTGCAGCTCAAGGTCTATATCTCGTATAACATTGGTAGCTGCCATCTCCTCGCCTGACGGCAACACTACTGAAAAGGCTGTATCTAGCCCAATGGTCTGGATCTTGAGAAAGTTTGCAAAGACCTCCGAAATAAACGAGTGAGTGGCCCCTGAATCTATCAAGGCCTTGATAGCGGAACCAGATATAAAAATTCTCCCTGAAAGGGCGGAGCTCTAAGTTGAATCCAGTAGCTACAAGAACTAAACTTATAGACATGCAATGGTCAAAGTTCTTCTAACTTAAATCTCCAAAATACTACTGAGTAGAGCATGCAATCCTATCACAGTTCTAAGTTCAATCTTAATCCTTATTCCCAGAACACGGAATTTCAAATAATAACTTAAAGATTAAAGGTACCTGTCAACAACATAGTCTCCGGGTTGGTTTCCGCGGCATGGAGAGCAAAAACTCTGCCTTGGGTAGGCAGATTCCTCTGAGGGCACTGCAGCAACATGTGGTCTGGACTGCCACACTTAAAACACTTTCCTAAGCCAGACATACATGCTCCAGGATGGCGGCGTGAGCACTTGGGACAGACTGGGTGCTCATAAGTCCTCGGGGCTGGGCGTCCCCGCTGCTGCTGCTGCTGCTGCTGGCCTCTGTTTCTAGGCGGTCCGTGAAAAGGCCTCTTGTTCTGCTGCTGATGCTGATGAGGAGGAGGGCGGTGTGGTACCTGGACTGGGCGCTTGCCCTGGCGATCCCTCTCGATATCCCGCAGATTCTGCTCTGCGACTAGGGCTTTGGAGACAGCAATCTCATAAGTAGCAGGGTCAGACACCCTAACATCCCGGTGCAAGATCGGCCGTAGACCCACCAGGAAATGCATCAACTTGGCTTTGGCATCATTCGCGATCAGGGGCACAAAATGACAGCCCCTCTCGAACTTACGGATGAACTCCGTAACCGTCATGTCTCCCTGTCTCAGGCTCATGAACTCAGTGGTCAACCTGGTGCGCACTTCCTCGGCAAAATATTTGGAGTAGAAAACCTCCGTGAAGCGTGTCCATGACAGTGTAGCCAAGGTCAGGGCTACTGATGCTCCTTCCCACCATAAGCGGGCATCTCCACTGAACATATAGGTGGCACAACGGACTCAGTCTGCGTCTCCCAGCTCCATGAACTCGAAGATAATCTCGAGGGATTTGATCCATCCCTCGGCAATCATGGGGTCAGACGTCCCAGAAAACTCCTTTGGACGTATCTTCATGAATCGCTCGTAAACAGCCTCTGGCCCTGTCGGCCTAGTCACCACCGCATTGTTCCCCGCAAACTGTGCGAAGAACTGTGTCATCCCAGCTAGCATCTGGGCACTCATGTCAGGTGGGGGCGGTGGTGGAGGTGGAGGAGGAGGAGGAGGTGTCTGCCTCTCTTGTCTCTGATCGTCATCGTCCTCGCGACGGTGCTCGCCACTACCTCTCGGGCGTCTTACTTGACGTCTAGGGGGCATACTGTTCCAACATAACCCATACGTAACTAACATGCATAATTCCATAATTTATTTTAAATGAACACTGAAATGCTGAAAATCTGGTCGAAATTATTTCATGGAAGCATGCTGTCAAAATAATTCATGCTTTAAATAAAATGCTGAACTGTAAAACTTACAGACCGAAGGCGTGGCTTTGTGAGCTTCTCGTGGTCAGTAGTAGTGTAACCCTATACAGAACCACCGCTCTGATACCAACTGTCGAGGCCCGAAAATCCTTGCTTGAAAATTTGCGGAAAATTAAAAATTTTTCTTTTATAATAAATGGAGTGCCTCAACCATAAAATCAACTGATGAATCAAGTTCAATATTTTAAAAAAATATAGCAGCGGAAGAAAATAAAGTTTGCCAAAAATAACAATTCAAAGAATGTCAAATAACTGGTAAAAATGTATGAGCATAAAATGGCAGGTGCTGAAACTGAGGTCCTTGGGTGCCACTACTGCCGACCCAAGCTGGCTCACTGGTCCCCGCCCTCGGCCCTGGCCTCAACAGTACCTACAACAATCAAGTCTAGTGAGCCTAAAGACTCATCATGCAAATATCGTAGGTAACGAGTAAATACTGAAGTAAAATGTGCATGGGATAAAATATCATGTCATGAGGCATACTGAAAATAACTTGTACTGAGCAATTATAATACGTGCATAACTGAACTGAAATCATAGTAAAAATGTTTGCTCCTTGGAGCCCTGTACTGAAATAACTGGTAAAAATTTTCTGTTGAGATTATGGTCTACGCCTGTGGCCCCTGCACTGAACTGAACTGATCGGTAACTGGCTACCGGGGAGTATAAAACTGAACTGAGCTGGCCGGTCACTGGCGACCGGGTGGTACCAAACTGAACTGATCGGTCATTGGCGACCGTATAAAATAATGCTCCCATAATAGTGAATTGACCACAAGCCATATCGCATAAATCTAAAAAATAAGTATTTTCTATTTTCATGCACGTAATATAATTAAATGGCATAATGAAAATATCCTGTATATTTTACCAACTGGATTGGATCGCTCCCAGGCTTGCTGCAACCTACATATGCCATGAAAAATATGCAATAGCTTATACTTGTCCAACTATGCAATTTAAGTTAAAAAAAAATGCGACTACGACGCCTAATGACTTCGTATTTAATCATGACTCCGAACCAACCTGAATCAACACCAAACCGACGTATAGTCATGATTAAAATACGCTTAAAATAATGAAATGATGCTCCTAAAATGATGAGGGTCGAAATCTAGGTGAAATGGAGGCCAAAACATGAAATGCTCTTTCGAGAGTCAATTTGGCACATCGCACCGTAAATTCTCATACGACCTCAAAAATGATCCGAATCACGAACGGTAAAAAACATGACCTTCCCAACTCAAAGGGGCACTGTCCAGTCCAAGGCCATAGGCTAAAAGCTAACCGAGAACTCGAACGAGCCTCCGAACCGACACAACAACTTGCTGTAAATTTCCAGCAGCTGCAACCTTGCTTGCATCGCGTCGTTTGCGAGACTTTTGGCCATTGTGGCTTGAACCACCGACCAAAGCCTCTCCACAACGTCCCAAGGAATGATTCGAACCATGGTTAAGGGTCCTAGGCCAACCACAATCCTCACCTTTCCAGCAACCAACCGAAAACTCTTACCGAGGGCCCTCATGCGTGCGTGTGTAGTGGTTTGTTTTGATTGCTGTCTTGTGTCGTTCCAGTGGCCATTTGATTGACCATGGCACAATCTAGACATCTAGGGGCATGGTATGAACCGTGGCTAAGGGCCATAGGCCAACCAAGATCCACACCAAACAAACCAACTCG
The DNA here is from genome assembly GCF_025594145.1 of Primulina tabacum. Classification (NCBI taxonomy): domain Eukaryota; kingdom Viridiplantae; phylum Streptophyta; class Magnoliopsida; order Lamiales; family Gesneriaceae; genus Primulina; species Primulina tabacum. The sequence goes on along the minus strand of NC_134550.1, from coordinate 26,652,299 downwards.
AAGTACATGTGCTGTCAAAACCGAAGGGGCCGAGAGGGGAGGGGGCTGTTCTTGATGTTTTATGTAAAAACCGATGAGCCATGGACCAAGCCACCAAAAGGGCGACTTAGTCACATCTTAGACATGCTAGGGGAGTGATCTAACCATGGCTATAGGCCCCTAGGGCAGCCATGATCAGATCCTTTCCCTTGGACAACCAAACTGAATTTTCGAACGGTACAAATGGACACATGTGGAGTTGCTGTCCTTTCCTTGTTTTCCAGCTAGTATGGGGTTAAACCAATGGACAAGTGGGGTCCTAATGCATCCTATTACATACATAGACGTCGCCTTGGGAGCCTGGAGTCGATCCATAACCTGAAACCACAAAACAAGAAGGAGCCGTGAACTGCACAAGAAAAATCGAAATCTGCATGGATGTTTTTCTGAAAATTCTTTGATGTATTTCGGTTTTGCATGATAAAACCTTATCATGTACTGAAAAATAATTGATAATATGACTTGATTGAGGTTTGAAAGAAATATAGACATGCCTGGTTTCGTTTCGAAAGAAAACGAACGAAACGACGACGACGCGGCACGGAGGAGTGGAACGTTTCTTTTGTTTTCTTTCTTGCTCTCGGTTTTTTTTTCTTCCTTTCTCTCTAGCTAAGACTCACGATTTTACCTCTGAATACACTCTGAATTCCGGTGGTATGGAGGGGAAATAAGTGGTTAAAAGAGTGGAGGAGAATGGTGCAAAATATAAGGCCAAATCAAGACCAAGTCTCCCTCAAATTTGAATTTGAATTGTGGTTTGCTATCAAATCTTTGTTGGATGCTTCTAGAATAGGGTGGCCGAATTCTTGAGTTTATTAGAGTAGGAAAATGCTAAATATTTACTTAATTAAGGTGGACCAAGAATTAAAAAGATCATTATGCTAATTCAACCAAGAATGGGTCAAAGGGTGATGAGTTGGCAAGGGATAGTCTAGCAACTTAGGGGGGGGGGGGGGGTGGGCGAAAATACATAATAAAAATGAATGGGGAGTGTTGTTTATTTACTAAATTAATAACTCTTAAAAGCCTCACTAATCCCTTAAATAATTTAGTGAATAAAACCCTTAATTAAGTAATTTAAATGAGCTTATTTTCTACTCACCTCAAGCAACTTAAATTAAATCCTCAAACCTTCTTACTAACTTAAATGAACTTACTTGCTAGCTAAATTAATTTCTGGAAATATTTCTCGAATCTTAAATTCTATCTCAAAACTCCAACTCCAGTCCGGCCTCACTGAAATAACTGAAAAATCAAACTACTGCAATGAAATAATAAAATAATTAACTTCAAAGAAATGCATTAAAATAATCATGCAATGAAGTCAATTTAATTTTAAAAATCTAGAATTATGTATGGCTTATACGTAGACTGATTTACGGGTTCTACAATTAAGTAATTGGAATTCATGAATATAAATTCAATCAGGAATAATTATCGTGGAAACTTAGTTAAATCATTCATCTAGATATTTTCTCTCGTTGATATTTCTCAATTCGGTGATTAGATTAATTATTTATTTGCAATTAAGTTGTTTTAAACAAACCAAACCTCTATTGATTTTTCTAAATAAAGTCATGACTATTTTAATTACAAGCACTGATTTATTTTTACATACACACTCCTCGTGGGAATGATACTTTACTTATATACATTAAAACTTGACAAGTGTGCGCTTGCGAGAGGAAAACACGCAACATAGTGTTTATGCTGCTAGGAGGAGTTCTGGTGTGTTTGAGAGGGGTGGGGCGTGTGTTTATAATTTTTAGGTTAGGGTTTTAGGTCTTAAAGTTTAATATAAAACATGTGTGCAAGCTTAGGCCCACTAATCAGCCCATTAGTAAATATTTAAAATATTTTGTTTAGGAAATTTTGTGAAATTATTAGCCGAGTCCTCAAAAATTCATATTTTGATCACAAATTGAATACCGTTTAAAAACACGTCTCGGCGTATAAAATCACCTCAAAACACTTCATTCTCCAAAAATATCATATAGCATAAACCTTATTTTAAATAATTAAAAATAATTATTTAATAAAAATATTTTCCCCTTTTCAGCCATCGGTCTCTCCGTTCCTCGATCGCATCTTGAATAACCTTTAAAAATACAGTTTTATGCATTCTAACAGTAAAACCTTATTTTTAAACATGTAATCAAGCATATTATAATTAATTAAAACCCTTAAAACCATTTACTTAGTCATTTTCTATTTTTCCTATATTTGCATGCAGTTGAATTACATCATCTTACTTTTTTTTGGACCTTACACCATAGCTCGCCAGTCTCATCAGCATAACGTCCCAGCATAACGTGGGTCTCAAACCGTCCATGAAATACCTCAAATTCTGGACGGCATCTCTCGCAATAAGGGGCACAAAATGACAACCCTTGTCAAACTTCCTCATAAAGTCGGCCACAGTCAAGTCCCCCTGACGGAGACTCATAAACTCCCTCATCAGGCGGCCCATGATGTCTACTGGAAAATACTTGCCATAGAACACCTCCTTGAACTGATCCCAAGTGAGGGTAGCCAAGTCCACTCCATGAGCGGCTCCCTCCCACCAAAGGGATGCGTCATCACTCAGCATCTAAGTGGCGCACCTGACCCGGTTGCCATCTGTCATCTGCAAGTACGGGAAATGCAGCTCCATGGTTCGAATCCAACCCTCCGCTAGGAAAGGGTCAGTAGTACCCCCCGAATTCCTTCGGGTTGAGCCGATGAAACTGCTCAAAAATGTCGGTCTGAGGTCGAGGAGCCTGCTGCGCCTGCTCCAAAAGTCTAGACATACCCTCCAGTACACGGGTAGCTGCATCCAATGGCGGTGGTGGTAGTGGAGGTGGGCCTCTGACGCCTCCTGAAATATCATCCTGCCAGTCTGTACTGGGGGCGCGTCTGGGAGGCATGATATCTGAATACAGTCCAAATTCTAAACGTAACCCATCATGCAATTTAATCTAGTTTTTAAAACATTTAATCATGAAAGCTGCTAAACATGTCCTGTAAATCGCTGTAAAATGTAAATCATGCATTCATGCATGTAACGTCCGAAAAACCAGCCTACGTAAATCACATGCATGCAAATTATTTTAATTGCTTAATTGTTTTATTTAATTGATTTTAAATGCTTGCATGATATTTATATATGATTAAATGTATGATTGCATGATTAAATGATACTATGTCATGATTACATGAAATTAAGGATTTTAACCGAATATTAGATAATAGGCAGGGAAAAGGAGACCGTGGGCGACCAAGAGAAGGATATGTATTCGTTAAATAATGGCAAGGCTTCCTAATATGATTTAAAAATGATTAATTTTTTCTAAAAATGTTAGTGTTCGAATTATTTATGAGTCGAGCTCGATTTTTCCCGGGAAGCCGGTTTTGGGCAAACGAGGAGTTTTAAAAGATCAAAAATATTATTTTATGTAAACTTATTTTATAAAATTTTTATGTTTTAATTAAATAAGATTTATTGGACCCAATTTAATTAAATTAAGTAGGCCCAATTGCCCTTAAGCTAGTAAGCCCAAAACCAAAGCCCATTAACTTGTTAATTTATTTATAAATAAGTTTTCTATGTCTTTTATCACCACAATTCCTTCACCATCAGCATCCAAAAACACCCTCACACACGCACAAGTATTTCGAAAATTTGTAAAGGGAAAAGGCTTGTGTTCTTCGTCGTCCGGTCGTCCAACGTCGCACCCTCGCCAAAGATCGTATATTCGAGCGTTATAAACGCAAAGGCACGTTTTCTAAACCCTTTCAAACATCGTACAAATCATAATATGTGTGTGTTAATTGGTTATACATGAAAAATATAGGTGTTTGATATCTTTTACGGTAAAACGTTTATTTTCAAAAATACGATGATTTCACGCTTGTTTTAAAAATGTTATGAACCAACGGACACGCTGCCAATACATGATAAAATATGATTGAATTATGGACAAAACATGATAAAATAATAGAGGAAACAAGCTGGAACAATCGTGGGTTAAGGGAAGAAAAGAACCGTGGGGTTTTTGAAGGTTTGGGTGCTTGTTGTGGTGCAAGGGCTCGGCCATGTTGCATGGGGCCATGGGGCTCAACCAGGTCTGTGGTTTGGGTCCTCAGGGTCATGTTTAGGTTTTAGGAAGAGTCCTAGGACGGCTAGGGTTTGAGCTTTGGGCTGGGGAAGAGTCCACGCGAAGAGGGACTCTCCCCCACGCTCGTGTATGTGCAGCAGCGGCCATGGGAGCTCGCTTCTGGGGCTTGGGCGAGCTAGGTAGGTCCTATATGGTCTAAGAAAGTTGGGCAAGGGCTGGGCTAGGGGCTGGAGCAGCTGGGCTGGCTGATGGCTCAAGAGAAGCGTGAGTGAATTCCAAAACGCGCAGGCTGCTGTCTTCGGTTCTGATGGCTCGTGCATGGCTCAGGGGCTCAGGCTGGGGGTGGCTCGGGTCTGGGACTTGTCTGGGGTCAGTAAGGGTCATGGGTTATCAGTGGTTAGAGGGTTGGAGGAGTCCTTGTTAGCTAGGAGTCTTGGGCGAGAAGGGGAAAGCCATGCGCAGGTATGTGTTCTGTTCCAGGAGAGTTTGAGCGAGATAGGGCTAGGTTCTATGGGCTGGGCGTGGTCAGTAGAGTTCCTAGATGGGTTGGCTCGGGTTTGGCTCGAGGTGGCTTCACCATGGCTCGACTATTTTAGGAGATGGCTCGGTGTGTCCTTAAATGTGTCAAAAACAAGATTTTAAAGACAAAAATTGGAACCATGGGTCCAAGGGTGTGGTTAGTGGCTCACAAGGGTAGAATAAATAATAAAAATTTATATTTAAAATTTGGGATCAAAATAATGAGTTTTGGATTTATCTGAGATTTAATCGCCTCAAGAAACGTTAATTAAAGAATTAATTGAAAAGCCTAGTTCTAGGCTTTATAAAATTATGAAAAATTATATTTAAGATTAAATAATTATTTAAGGTAAGCCCATGTCATTAAAAAGTGAGAAATAGATAAAATCGAGAATTTTTACGTCTAGGGGCAAAACAATAATTTTACACGTAGGAAAATACTAAAAAGCTTGGCAGTGTGGCGAAGGATCATAATGCTTGTTAAATGATATTTTATGATTTAAAATGCTGATTTTGTTGGTAATATGTCATTTTATGATTTATGGTAAAGTTGTGCAATTTATACTGTCTAAAATGCTATTTTTGAGAAGTTGTGCTATTTTATGATTTTAAAAGAAAAGAAAAATATTTTTAAGGATGTGAAATGACTGTGACATATGATATATGATTTGTGGGGGATCCGTTTATGTGAGGACGGTGAACTTACGATTTTGTGGGGATGTCGTGAGGGGAAAAGGCCCTAGAGGGAGCCCATTTATGGGAAAAAACCTCAGAGGGAGCCTGTCTATGGGAGAAGGCCCCCGAGAGAGCCCCGACTATCGTATTTCCACGGTGGAGCCTAGTGCACACCCCCATGGGCCATGTGGAGCTGAAGACTGATAAGTAGACCGAATGATAAAAGCTAGTCACTTTCAAGGATCAAACTTCACCCAAAATGATTTATGATTGAAGGCTTTACGATTTTAATGATTTTATGATATATGATTTATGATGATGATTAAAGCTATTTTTAAATGATTTTTAAAGGATTTATTTATGATTAAAGTTATTTTAAAATGATTTTACTATTTATGATTTAATTAGGCTTAAATGATTTTAAATGGTTTATTTATGTTCAAAAGTTATTTTAAATAAAAATATGATTTTTAAATACATGTGGATGTATATGTATTATTTACTATCCATGTTTAGAACGTGTTGAGTCTTTAGACTCACTAGGTTTGTATGATGCAGGATTTGATGATTTATGGAAGGCGTTGACGATTGGGTGGATTGAGCGCAACAGTCCACACCCGAGGGCCTTTAAGTTTCCGTACTAGCTTGATAGATTAATGATTTAAATATTATGTTAATGATTTTATTATAGATATTTTTATGCTTTATTTTTATTGTTAGTTGATCTTTTTAAATGTCAATTTATGAAGTTTTTGTTAGTCGTTGATTTAGGATTTATTTTATGCTCTTGAGATTTCATATGCTAACTTATTATGATTATTAAGTTATTCTATTTATTTAGTATTTTAGAATTTATGATTTATGATTAAAAAATTCGAGGTCGTTTCAATGCAGGTGATAACAGTAACTATTTAAAACATAAAAATTTACTGACTTGAGGCTTGAAGACTAAGCTGCAGAATCTGGCGGTGGCACAACCCTACACAGGACCCTTGCTCTGATACCAACGGAAACATCTACTACTTGAAAATGCTATTATTTTTTTTTTGTAAAATTATTTTCAAAATTTACAATTTTTGCATGCATGCACTACTACTGAAAAATACCCTTTTAAAAATAATTGTAATCGAATAACCGATAAAATAATGCAGTTAAAAATTGCCAACTCGGCCATCATAAATGTACGTAAAAATAAACAAGTAAAAATGTTGGTAATCATCAACATGAAAAAGCAAGTGTATAAAAATGTTCATGTCCACTCTAAACTCATAAAAACGTGATGTGCGGAAAACATGGTCCTCGGATCATGTTTGCACATCCAGCCCTGACTACTCAGAATTCGACACCTCCAGCCTCCTCAACAACCTGCTCACCTACATCATTCACGCTTAGTGAGTTTAAAGACTCAACACACCTGTAACGTTATAACAAATACATATACATAACATGCAACAGTGAAAAATACTATAAACAACATAAAATTCATTAACTTAAAAGCATAAGCGTAAACCGGTCGTATAAAATCATAACATGTTAAAACATGTCTCATCATATACGTATACTTTTTTTTTTTATTGAATTCAGTTCATTAGTTATGACTTTCGTATCAGCTGTAATCGTATCAGCTCTATCTTATCAGCTCTATTCGATGGATCCATCTACATGTAACTATGGTACCCGACGGCGGTGACATCAGCGACAGTACTACTCATCCACTGAGCCCTGGCCATAGAACTCATCGTATACATAAATCGTCGGTCACAACCGATTCTCATCCTTCAAAAACATCATCATTTTCATCACTTATCGAAATCATGCATATACGTAATTTTTCTTAAAATCAAGCATGCAACACATTTTTCATAATTTCAAAAAAATCATATACATGATGCATAAAAATTTAAAAAACATGCTAAATTTTGATCAGGGCGTTGTCAGGACTAAAACTCGACCTGGGTCCAAAAGGACTATTTTGCCCCTGGAATTCCAAAATGACTATTTTACCCCTGGACCTCAAAATTTCAATCCGAAACTTATCAAACTCCTTAAAACACCTCAAAACATATTTAAGAATAATTATTAGACGTAACCTCGAGCCCGTATCAAAACGTATACGATTCGTTTTAAAACTTGGACGACCAGGGTCCCAGTTTTAGCCCGAATCAACCCGAAACTTAACCAAATTTTTCTCATCTCGTACCAGGACTTAAATCTACTTGACCAGCCTCTAAACCAATAATTCCAGACCCATGACCCCCAAACCATAACCAAAAGCTGCTGGAAATTTCTGCAAGTGCACACTCGAGACCCTAGTGCACCAACTCTTGAAAAGTTCGATCCAAGCCTACAAGCCGATGTGACCAGCCTCGCACCAGCCCTCCTAGCCCACCTTAGGACCCTACTGGACCGAACTAAGCCCAGCCTCATCCCCATGTAACCGCACCACTTGAACCACCAAGAAAAGCGCACGGACGCGTCTCCCTCAAAGTACCTCGGCCCCTAACCAATCGACCTCCTTTCTACCCGAGAACAGCTGGGTATGGACCTCCCCTAGACCTCGGTTGGACCCTGCTAGATCGCACCTTGTCCTGGTTCAGCCCTCCTCAGCCGAGCCTACACTACAACAAAAATGCTAAACGACAACGGATAAAATCCGTTGTCGTAGGCCATCTAAAACTGTTGTAACTGGGCTGTTGTTGAAAGTGCGTTCAAACCGTTGTTGTAGCTATCATATTGCGACGGTTTTTCAAAAAAATGAGGGTTTTTAGCGTCGCTAATTAGCGACGGTTTATGATATGGTTTCCGTCGCTCATTAGCGACGGTTTAAGGTAATAATATTCATAATCCGTCGCTAATGTTTTACTTAAAATAAAAAAATTACTTTTATAATTTAATAAATCTATCAAAAAAACTTATAATCTGACTAAGCTGATAATATTCATAATCTTAACGAACACTTAGAAATTTACCAATAATTGAAGTGAAAAAACTTACCATAAATCGAAACTAAAATCGTCTAAGAGCCAAAAAAATTTCATGTGGAGGAAAATGGGCCGAAAACGCAGATATTTATAGACAATTTGCGACGATTTTTGGTTAAACCGTCGCTATTAGCGACGGTTGTTATTAAACCGTCTTTATTAGTGAAGCTTAAGCTAAAGCCGTCGCTATTAGCGAAAACCGTTGCTATTTTAAAAATTATGACGGTTTAAGCAAGCCGTCGCTAAATAACAACAGTTTAAGATAACCGTTGTTTGTCTAAAAAACACGCTAATCCACAACAGTTTTCTAAAATCGTTGTCGTTTGTCGAAAAAAACATGCTAAAAGACAACGGTTTTTAGAAAACCATTGTCGTAGACACATCAAAGACAACGGTTTTTATAAAACTGTTGTCTATGAGCGGATTTTTTAGGCTACTACAATAGTTTTTGTTGAAACCGTTGTTAAAAGAAAAAACACAACGGTTTTAATAAAAAACTGTTGTCTTTGATGTGTTGTTGAAGACATATTTTCTCGTAGTGCTACCCAAAATCCTCACCAAACCACGCGAAACCCTAGCCGCCTAGTGACAACCATTCGGCCCTCACCTAGACCATGCACACCTTAGACTTCCAACATAAGGTCACCTTAATTTACAGCATACATGCCCCTTATAAATCATGAAAATCGGCATCCCCTTGCAACAATACATGAAAACGTGAAAATGAGTCAAGAAATGATGCAATTTTCATGTCAAACTTGTATCAAAATGAAAACTCAAGGTAGATCACAAAATTTTCGTGCAAAAACATAAAATTCAGTATAATATTGGCTTGAATGAAGAGAAAATGAAGATACATGCGTGTCTTAATGTTTATATGATCACAAGCTTGAAGATGCGCGCGTGGGACGTGAAACAAAGAGGTGGAGGAGAAGCTTTTCTTGAAAAGGAGCAATGGCCGAAACTTTGCTGCTGTATTTTTGAAAGAAAGCTGCAGAATGGAGGGGAGGAGGCGGCCACAAGGTGTTAAGTAGGGTTAGGGTTTGCTTAAGTGTAGTTTAGGTTAATATCATATGTACTAATGGGCCTCAATTAAAAATAAAAATTGTTTTGATTCCATTAAGCAATAAAACAAACCCAACAAGCCCAAAAACACTAACGAAAAAAATATTTCATTTTGATACGTTTTAGAAAATATTGCCCGAACCCTCAAAAAGTCATCTGAATCGTAAACATTTGCTTACCGGTAAAAATATAATCCAACGAGTAAAAATACCCAACCAAGACCTGATAGATGAGGTTTTTACTTGTTTTATTGCATTAGTTTGTGTGTGTTTGCATTGTGCATGCATACATTTCATTTACATTTTGTTCGTTTTAGAGTAAACATGTGCATTTGATCATGTTTCACTTGTGTGTGACAAATTTTCAGGAAAAATGACCAGAAAACTGAAATCGGAGCAAAAGGTGCAAAAATGGGTAGAAAGACTGGCGCCCGAGCGGTAGAAATTTACCGCCCGGGCGCGAGAAGTGACTCACAAGCCAAATTACAGAAGATATGGCGCTCGGGCGGTAATATTCTACCGCCCGAGCGCGAGATTTATCCTCCGAAGAAAAAATGTCCAGAACATGTGGCGCTCGAGCGGTAATTTTCTACCGCCCGAGCGCCACCTATTTTTGGAAAAATATCTTTGCCGATTCCTTACCTTAGTCTTGGGATGTGGATGAAATGGGAAGGATTTTTGGACGTTTTTGATTCATTCAGACTTTATTGGAGAGCCGCCACAAGCTTTGGATAGAACTTTGCGCTTGGAGTGAAGATTCGAAGATTTCCGGGCGTCGTTCTTCGCAATTTTCGTCTAGCCTAGTATTTCTAATCTAGTTTTTATCATCTAAACTTAGTTTCGTTTATTTCTAATATGAATTCGAGTAGCTAAAATTTAAAATATTTGTTGGGATTTAAGGGGATCCTACCCCGAACTCTGATTTAGTTAATTCATATTTCGATTTGTGATTTATTCTTGATTATACTATTATTTTATCGTGTTGTTAGAGCGTAGCTAACTTTAACAATGTTTTTATATTGCGAGTGAGTTCGAGAGAATAACTTGTGATACGAATGAGTAGTATAATCCGTAGATCTACAATGTACATAGATATATGAAATTGGATACGCGTCGATATTTATAGTTCTAAGGGTCGAAAACTAGGGGATTTCATAGACCGACATGCGATTCACTCTTGATAAATAATTAAAGACATTTAATTACTTCATTGAGTAGAATTAGTTTGGCATAGCTCGAGAGAGTGTGTTCAATTGAATAGGAAATCCTGTCGGAAGCATACAGTCACTATCGAACGAATTAATTAATTAACGAGGGGTAGGTGAACCGAAATTCTCAACAAATTCATTTCTTATTGAATTTTAAATCAACCATTTTAGATATTATATTTCAGTATTTAATTATTGAATCTTTTTATTTGCATGTTTATTCGAGCATAGTAGTACTAAAACAACCAATCAATTTTCGTTGCTAACGATTGAATAACTGAAAATAATAATTGTCAAATACAGTCTCCAGTGGAACAATACTCGTACTCACGTACATTAGACTATTACTTGACATCGTGCACTTGCGATTAATTTTTGAGCATACAAAATCATATTTTTATTAAGGATTCCACAGTGCAAGTTTTGCTCGATCAAGTTTTTTGCGCTGTTGCTGGGGACTGTTAATCTACAATTTTATTTTCAATTATTTACGTTAGCATTCTCTATTTTACTTTGTTCGACACCTTCGATTTCTTCGCAGGTATCTCTCTTGTGCATGCCAAGGTCTCTAGAGTCTGAACTAGAGATATTCGATCCCGAGATTGAAAGAACCCTACGCAGGAGACGACAACAGCAGAGGCTTAAAGACATAATGAACAGGAACGAACGTGAGGAGGAGCATCACGAAGATCTAAGGGTTGAAGAGCCAAAGCGCATACCCATGCTTGAGTATGCGCAACCGACACTTGATGGAGCACGTCCAAGAATAGTGCGACCAACTATCAGGGAAAACCAGTTTGAGATAAAGCTAGCCATAATTCAAATGATCCAGAAAACTGTCCAATTCGGGGGGAATGCGCTGGATGATCCGAACACTCACATCGCCGAATTCTTCGAAATTTGCGACACTTTTAAATTTAATGGAGTTTCAGATGATGCTGTTAGACTACGTTTATTTCCGTTCTCTTTGCGTGATAAAGCTAAATCTTGGTTGAATTGTTTACCTGTAGGATCAATCACAACTTGGGAAGACATGGCTAAGGCATTCCTCTTGAAATACTTTCCTACATCGAAAACCATGAAGCTGCGAGCGGACATAACCACCTTCTCTCAATTTGAGCAGGAGTCACTCTACGAGGCTTGGGAGCGCTACAAAGACTTATTGCGAAGATGCCCACATCATGAGTTGCCTCTTGGGTTAGTTGTCCAAACTTTTTACTATGGTTTAATTTCATCTAATCGAACCATGATAGATGCTGCGGCCTGCGGAAATCTGTTGAGGAAAACGGCCAAAGAGGGGTATGAGTTACTAGAGGAGATGACTGCTAGCAGCTACCACCCTCAATCTAAGAGGAACACTCAGCGAAGGAATGCAGGAGTACACCAGGTAACTGATTTTTCAGCTGTCACTGCACAATTAGAAGCACTTAACAGGAAAATAGACAGCATGAGCATAAACGGGACAGCGATGCGCCTGCAAGAGATATTTTGTGAAAAATGCGGAGGAGAACACTATGTTAAGGACTGTCAAGACAGTGGTCCTTTCTATGTGAATGAGGAGGCACCAGTGAATCAAGTGGGGATTCAAAACCGTCCAAGGAATGATCCGTACTCAAACACATACAATCCTGGATGGAGGCAACATCCCAACTTCTCATGGGGTGGTCAAAACAGTCAGAATCGACCACAAGGAGGACAACAATATGGGAAACAATCGATGTATAGATCTGACCCTCCTAGAGAAGAAAAGTCCAACCTAGAACAGATGATGTCTAAGTTTATCTCGTCCACTGAAACAAGACTCCAAAACCAGGATGCATCAATAAAGGGCCTGGAGAATCAGATAGGTCAGTTGGCTAAAATGATCACGAGTAGAGAACTAGGCACCTTGCCAAGCAACATGGAAACTAACCCGAAAGAGCAAGTGAAAGCCATAGCATTGAGGAGCGGAAAAGTGCTTGAACAAGAAGAGAGAGAAAAAAAAGATCAACGCGAGGGAGCGGTTGACACATCTACAGGTAAATCTTCTAAATCTACACCCGCAGCCACTGCACAATCTACAATTTCAATTCCCCCACCTTTCCCTGCAGCATTAAAAAAGGCGAAATTGGATGCGCAATTCGGTAAGCTTTTAGAGATATTCAAAAAATTGCACATTAATATTCCTTTTGCTGATGCTCTGATGCAAATTCCGAGTTATGCTAAATTTCTGAAAGAAATCTTAGCTAATAAGAGGAAGTTGGAGGATCACAGGACGGTAAAATTGACTGAGAATTGCTCTACATTGGTACAAAACCAGATCCCACCAAAGCTAAAGGATCCAGAGAGTTTTTCTATCCCTTGCATGATTGGTGATGTTGTTTCTCCTAAAGCTTTATGTGATCTTGGTGCGAGCATTAATCTTATGCCTTTATCTGTATTCAGGAAACTAGGATTGGGCGAGCCTAAACCGACACAGATGTCCTTACAACTAACTGACGGATCCGTCAAACATCCACGAGGAGTCAAAGAAGATGTGTTGGTAAAAGTGGGAAAGTTTACATTTGCTACAGATTTTGTGGTGCTTCACATGGAAGAGGATAGGGAGGCCTTGCAACCGGCAAGGCCGTGATTGAAGTGCAAGAAGGGAAGTTGAGATTGAGAGTGAGAAAGGAATAAATCACTTTTAATGTTTTTAACGCTCTTAAGCACACACTGCACACTAATGATTGTTTTATAGTTGATTCATCGGATTCACTTGTGAGTCAAATTGTGCAGGATGCTTGGAAGCTACGCTCACCACTGAATTGAAGGAGGATGAACTTGATGAAGAAAAATCTGCAAGAGTGGCGTACTGTAATGCCAACCATCATTGGAAAAATCCAGAAAGGATGAAATTGGAGGACATGGGGGATCGAAGAGATTTGACCCCTCAGAAGTCAAGCATTGAGGAACAGCCAACACGTGAGCTAAAACCACGGCCTCCACACCTGAAGTACGTGTACTTAGAGCGTACAAAGCGAGCACCTGACAAGCGCATCATGTTGAGAAAATTCAAAGAAGGTGAACGGTGCTGCTATACAACTCCAAGCTGCGCCTGTTTCCTGGAAAGCTCAAATCAAGGTGGACGGGACCTTACATGATCACCAAGGTGTTTCCCCCGGGAGACATAACTGTGAGAGATGAAAAAAATGAGCCATTCACAGTCAATGCTCAACGACTAAAGAAATATTTAGGTGGCACAGGGGAACGACAAATTGGAGTCACTCAATTCCAAAACAATTAGAACTGAGGGGAACCTGTAGTCTAGCTCTCGACTATAAATTGAGAACTAATTTTTTTCCCTCTCTACTCGTTTTAATTTTCTTTCTTGTAATTTTGTTGAGTTTTACAGTTTCAGTTTGACTATCTTCAGCAGGGGGATGCAGCCGGAGTGCCACCACCGGAGCACGACGAGGAGGAACCTTGATCAGGGGAGTTCACTGTTTCCCCTTCCTTGCATTTCCATTTTCTAATACTTTATGTTTTATTTCTAATTGTTGTTTCATTTGGGCATTTATTTTGCATTTGTTTCTGTCTGCATTAATGTTTGCATTTTTGGGTTTCGGTTTTTTTGTGCAATGGGGACATTGCACACCTTTAGTATGAGGGGGTCGTTTTTTGTATTTGTCTTGCATGAGTTTCAGATGATGGTGAAACTAGAAAATTGGTAGCCAATGATGATTGTGGGATAAATGAACTGCATGTTGCTTAGTCGTATCACTCGTTATGAATACCCAGGTGAATTGAAATCTTTTTATGCACACATAGTGGATTTTGATAGTGGTGTCGATGACATTTAAGTTCAAAATAATCTGTGAGGGGAACTGAAGAAACATAAGATGCGAGTATAACTTGAATGAATTTCTGTTGAAATAAGTGACTGACCAGTAGCATGAACTCGTGTAGAAAATCAAAAGTATACCTCAATTACCCTTCATCTCAATCGTCCATAGGACCTAAAAATTCATCTCTAGGTCAGATAAATGAACATATCCTATATCCCAAGCCTAGGGAGTACGCATGAGAAAACTATGCACCAAAAATAAAAATAAAAAAAATAAAGAAAAAGGGGAATGTAAGGTGTGGGGGAGCCAAAAAGGGATGAAATCCTATCCCAAGGCTAAAAAGATGGAGATGTAAGGCGTTGAGGAATGTCAGAGAAAATTTCTGACAAGTGCATTGTAGTGCCCAAATTCAGTACACGTATAACCCATGCATTTATTTAATTATTAAATCATTTAACTAAATTTAAATTGATTTCAGCAATCCATGATTTATGAAAATACATTATTTTAAATTATCCATATTTATGTGATCCACGTTAAAATGTTTTTCGAGTTTCATGTTTCAGGCGATTATTCGAGGCGGGATCAAGGAAAAGACCGGTGACGATTTTTGGCAATTTGAAAGATGGTATTTTGTTTTAAGTTAAGGATGAGGCGTTTTAAATAATTTACTTAGTTTTAGCATTTTAAAGCCTCATTTATGTATTTAGTAATTTAAGAGTTTGGAACTTTTAAAATTTGTGTGTAAGCATTTTAAATGGGGAGTTTGATTAAATTAGTGTGTGTTAACTTTTGATTAGTATTTAATTTAGTTAATTTAGCATTAATTTCTCCTAATTAAAAACACACACACACGTTACACACACTCACATACACTTACACGTTTTTACACACACTAAAACACATAACACATCTACACATTCATTTTCAGATTTTTAAAGAAAGAAAACTTAGGGTTCTTGAGAGAACAAGTAGCCGCCCCCTTCCCCTCTATTTTCCAGCAATTTTTCGGCGATTTTATTTCAAGATAATCGAGTCACCATCGTTCCGGATCAACCTCGCTTCTTTCTCTGCTTCGGTATCGCCGTTTCGGTAAAGTTTATCATCAAAAGGCACGTATAATCTCTCCTTTGCTGCGTCGATCATGTCATATTATGTGTTGCGTTGTTTTATGCGTAAAATTCATGTATGATGTTCATAGTTTGAGCGGTTAATTGTTTGGATCGATTTTGAAGGAAAATTTTTAGATCTAAACCACGTTTTTACTGTTCTTGTTAAAACTGAAAATTTTTGGTCGAGATTTAGAGAAAACTTTCAATACGAAAAACGTAGAACTTTTTGATACCTTCGATTTGATATAAAATTCTAAATTTTTGGACAAAAATTGAGTGAGTTATGGCATTTTTTGTGGGACTGCTCAAACTACGTTTTTCAGAAAATTGTGATGTTGATGTGTTCTTGAAGTTTATGTTGCAGGCTTCGTTGGGATCGACGGGTGATCACTGCTGCATATAGGTACAATGTTTATGATGTTGGGA
Source organism: Primulina tabacum (assembly GCF_025594145.1). Classification (NCBI taxonomy): domain Eukaryota; kingdom Viridiplantae; phylum Streptophyta; class Magnoliopsida; order Lamiales; family Gesneriaceae; genus Primulina; species Primulina tabacum. The sequence goes on along the minus strand of NC_134550.1, from coordinate 26,636,372 downwards.
TGGTTATTGACGTTTTGTTTCGTGTCGATAAGCAATAAGTTGATCCAAGAGTCGTAGGAAAACAAATGGTAGCAATTTCAGATTGTGTCGGGGTTGTTGATTGTTGTTGCTCTTGGGAATAATTTTAATGATTTACTTGAGTTTGATACAATGCCTTAGTATTTTGGGAAGTGTCTTGAGGTGTCGACTCGTAGCCATCGAGTTTGGTTGAGGAGAATGAAATATTACGTCAAGTCCTTCACGCAGGTTCGACCATCAGTACCTAGCCGGACCCGTACACGGGGTCCGTGACTGTGAGAACCCGGGCTCTAACTCAATTCTTTTCGGGATTAGTCGGATCATTTTTCAAAAATACGGGTCAAAATTTTGCTTTTAACATTAAATCAAATGTTTATAACTCAAGCACCAGATAATTCTATATTCATTTCATTACAACAAACATAATATACATGCCTCGTTTTATTCATATTCTACAAACCAGTAATTAAATACAGTACATATCAAAAGTACAACTACTAGTTCATCTGCTACGCCCGTGATCACCACGCTATGTCCATCTCTCATCTCTGTCGCGACCCTGATCCTGCCCCACCTGTTGTTATGCACACATACAGACATAACAACAGCCAAAAACTCCGGTGAGAACAAATCCCAGTATAAAACATGTATACATGCTGATACATAATCATAAATCATGAACCAAAGCACTAATAATGGGCTCCATAGTCTATGAAACCAATCTATATAAACATGCAATTCAAATCAAATCATGTCTTGACTCGACTCGACTCTACTCTAGGGATCCCGGTGTGAATAAGACGTCACTGTCTGTCACCTACCCTCCCAATCGGGATAACTGTACGTCTTATTCCTAGATTTCGGTCATTTCTGTATCGAATGTCTACAATCGGAGGATGTCTGCTCCTATGCGTCGATACACCGAACGTCTAGAAGTTTGGCAAATCTGCCAATGACTCTCCTATCTCAAATGCATGAATATAAATCTATAACTGCATAATCATATCAAAAGATTTGAATATAATATATAAACAAATCATAATCATATCAAAAGACAAGAAACTAATCTAGTATGTGATTTTGTTGGGAAACTCAAATTGAATCTTATTTGAGTTGTGTCTTCCCCAAACAAAATATGCATTATACCTTTCGTCGTAGTATAATCGTCATCGTAGTCGAAGTCTTGTTCCCAAATTTACCAATACAAATCTGAAATGGCATAATCAATGTGTATTCTATCAAACTTCTACTCAATTCAACACATATATGAATTGATAATCAATCTCAATACAAATCGACGGTACAACGGCATAATCCTGCGATACCGATCACTCAATAACATCATAATCAATCAGAATCAACTCATACTCCTCATTAAAATATAATGTATCATACCGAACTCTTCACTATCTTAACTCAATATACATGCAGGAAAATCGACAACATCTCAAACGGTATCCGAAAATCGATCCGATTGTATTACCATACTCACCATAATCATAAGAACATATAATATAACTCATATCTGATTTCTCATACAACTCAACTTCAAAACATGCTGAAAGGAAACAATACGTACATTCCCTTGTAGCCTTCAAAGAGAGGAATCCAAATCTATATTTAGATTCAAGTTTTAATGTATAAATCTCACACAATCACAATTATAAATTTGGAAGAACTTGGGGAATTGTTGAAGATGCTCTCGGTTCTGAGTTCTGAAAATGAGAGACTAAATCAGTCCAATATCTATATATATATATATATATATGCCATGTGTCACAACAAGGAACAAAGGTGGATTTCTCGCATGCAGCACCGCGGGTGCGCTGTGCCCACGGCATGCCTTTCATTTTCTGAAATTCGACGACCGCGGGTGCGGTCCCTCCTTGACCACGGGTGCGGTCTTGCTTCGAATAAAATTTCCTACCCTACTGGACATCAACCGCGGGTGCACTCCTTCTAGACCGCGGGTGCGGTGACCCTACTGTAAAATTGGCCAACTTTCTGTCCATGCACCGCGGGTGCGGTATCAAAAGGGGCGCGGGTGCGGTCTCTTTCTTCAAGCAACACTTCATCTTTTCATTTTATCCACATACAATCTAGGGCATTACATTTCTCCCCCTCTTAGATATTAGTTCGTCCTCGAACTTGAAATCAATTAATCAAAGCAAGTAATAGTAGCATTAAAATCCAAAAGCTGAATAAATACTCACATCATGAGAATAACTCGGGATATCTCTGTCTCATATCTGCTTCTGTCTCCCAAGTCGCTTCCTCGGTGCCATGACGACTCCACTGGACTTTCACTAGTGGAATAGTCTTTGTTTTGAGCTATTTCTCTTTTCGATCAAGAATCTGTATCGGTTGTTCAACATAACTCAACGTCTGATCCATCTCAGCTTCATCAGGCCAAATGACATGAGAATAATCTGGCATGTATCTATGCAGCATCGATACATGAAAAACATCATGTATCCCGGATAGAGAAGGAGGAAGAGCCAGTCGATATGCTCGATCGCCAATCTTCTCAAGAATCTCGTATGGACCGATGTATCTAGGAGACAATTTCCCACGCTTGCCAAATCTGACAATGCCTTTGAAGGGAGAAATCTTCAAGAATACTCTGTTTTCTTTTTCAAATACAAGTGGTCTACGTCTGATATTGGCATATTTGGCTTGCCTATCCTGTGCTGTTTTCATTCTCTTCTGGATTATCTTCACCTTCTCAGTCATCTCTCGAATCATATCAGGCCCAAGTTCTGGTACCTCAGATATATCATCCCAGTACAACGGAGATCTGCACTTCTTGCCATACAATGCTTCAAACGGTGCCATTTCTATGCTCGTTTGATAGCTGTTGTTGTATGAGAATTCACACAACGGTAGTGAATCTTGCCAACTAGTGCCAAAGTCTAGCACTACAGCTCTCAGCATATCTTCTAAAGTCTGGATAGTCCGCTCTGACTGTCCATCTATCTGGGGATGATAAGCAGTGCTCAGGTTCAATGTCGTACCTAAAGCTTGCTGCAGACTGTGCCAAAAATGAGAAGTGAATCGTGGATCACGATCTGATACGATAGACTTCGGCACACCATGTAATCTGACTACCTCTCGGACATATATCTCAGCCATCTGATCATGTCTGTACGTCATTCTGTACGGAATAAAACACGCTGATTTGGTTAATCTGTCTATCACAACCCAAATCGCATCACAACCCCGGGATGATCGAGGTAACTTCGTCACGAAATCCATGGAAATGTGATCCCATTTCCATTCAGGAATAGACAAACTCTGAAGTAAACCTCCGGACTTCTTTCTTTCGGCCTTCACCTGTTGGCAATTTAAGCACTTAGACACATATTCGGCAATATCTGATTTCATCTGTTTCCACCAGAACTGTGTCTTCAAGTCGTTGTACATCTTTCTGCCACCAGGGTGAATGCTGAAACGACTAAAGTGCGCTGCTGACAATATCTGTTGTTTCAACTCTGAAACATCTGGCACTACAATACGGTTATTCACATACAGGACAAAATCATGTACCTGATATTCAGACTGATGTCCTGATCTGATCATCTGAATTGACTTCTGTATATTCTGATCTGTTCTTTGAGCTTCTTTGATTTTCATAATCAAATCTGGCTCAACTTGAATCGTGGCAAGTCTTAATGGTCTACTATCTGTGTCAAATGCTAAACCAGACAAAAACCACTCTTCAACTAAATTCGAAACACCTATCATCGATAAGCATACGGCACAAACCTTTCGACTCAAGGCATCTGCTGCTGCATTTGACTTCCCTGGATAGTATTTGATCTCGCAATCAAAATCTTTCAGTAGATCAAGCCATCTACGCTGCCTCATGTTCAACTCTGATTGAGAAAACATATACTTCAGGCTTTTATGGTCAGAGTAAATCTCAAATTTCTCACCATAAAGATAATGACGCCAAATCTTTAATGCAAATATGATAGCCGCCAATTCAAGATCATGAATGGGGTATCGAATCTCGTGTGGCTTCAGCTGTCTAGAAGCATATGCGATCACATGACCCCGCTGCATAAGGACACATCCCAACCCTCTGTGAGATGCATCACCATATACAACGAAATCGCCAGTACCTGAAGGAATCATCAAGACAGGTGCACTGGTCAGCCTCTTCTTCAACTCTAGGAAGCTAGACTCGCAATCCTCCGACCGCACAAATGGTGTATTCTTTTGCGTCAACTGGGTAATCGGCTTCGCAATGCTGGAGAAATCTTTGATGAATCGTCTATAGTACCCTGCTAGACCCATGAAACTGCGTATCTCAGGCACCGAAGTCGGTCTCGGACAACTGATCACAGCTTCCACTTTACTCGGATCCACGGAAATACCATCTCCAGATATGATATGACCCAAGAAGACAACCTGTCTCAGCCAAAACTCACACTTTGACAGTTTCGCATATAATCTTTCATTTCTTAGTGTTTGCAACACAATTCTCAAATGATTGGCATGCTCATTCAGATTCTTAGAGTACACCAAAATATCATCAATAAAAACAATCACAAATTCATCTAAATACCTCTGAAATACACGGTTCATTAGTCCCATGAACACCGCTGGAGCATTCGTTAAACCAAAAGGCATGACAATAAATTCGTAATGTCCATACCTGGTTCGGAATGCTGTCTTTGGTATATCAATATCTCGTACTTGCAGCTGGTGATATCCAGATCTCAGATCGATCTTGGAATAGATAGATGATCCCTGCAACTGATCAAATAAGTCGTCGATACGAGGCAAAGGATATTTGTTCTTTATCGTTGCCTTGTTCAGTTGCCTGTAATCTATACACAATCTCATAGAACCGTCTTTCTTTCGCACAAATAGCACTGGTGCGCCCCAAGGAGACACACTCGGTCTAATGTATCCCTTGGCTAGAAGATCTTCTAATTGTGCTTTCAATTCTTTCAACTCTATAGGCGCCATCCTATACGGAGCTCGAGATATAGGAACGGTACCTGGAATAAGATCAATACTAAAATCTACCTCTCGAGCTGGAGGTAACCCTGGAATCTCGTCAGGAAATACATCTGCAAACTCCCGTACTACTGGCAAATCTGCCAATGCCAGGCTCGATTTCAGTAAATCTACTGAATAAATAAGGAACCCTTCTGCTCCTTGTTGCAACAATCTACTCATAGTCAGAGCAGATACTAAGGGAATCCGAGATCTGGAACCCTTACCGTAGAATTTCCACTCCTCTGTCATTTCAGGTCTGAATCTGACAATCTTGTGAAAACAGTCTACGGTGGCTCTGTACTTAGTCAACATGTCAATCCCGACAATACAATCAAAATCAGATAAACCAAGTACAACACATTCTAAATCGATCTCATGCCCTTCAAACTGTAGTAAGCAATGTCTAATTGAAGTCACAGATATCAGACCACTTCCCAACGGAGAAGAAATAGACACTACAGTAGACAATGACTCTACAGGCAATGCATGTGTCAATGTAAAACGTTCTGATATGAATGTATGTGATGCACCTGTATCTATCAATACATATGCAGGATAACCGCAAAGAAAACAGTTACCTGCAATCACATCGTCTGGCACATCCTGGGCTTGCTCCTCGGTCAGTGCAAACACCCTAGCCTGCTGTCTAGGAGGTTGACTCACAGTCTGGCTACCTCCTGATCTCTGCTGGGACTGTGCAGATGGCGGCGGGAATGAATGTACGGACGTCTGTCTCTCAATCTGAGGCACTGATGCAGATGACCCTGTACTCTGGGATCGCTGTGAACCTCTCTGGGGACAGACTCTGGCGAAATGTCCCTGTTGCTTATATATGTTACATCTGCCCATCACTCCCTGACACTGCTCTGTGGCATGTCGGCCTCCACAAGTAGTACAATATACACCTGTCACATCTGTACTCTGGCCAGAACCTCTCTGTCTTGACCCACTGGAGTTCGATGAACTGCTCCTGCTCTCTTGAACTGCTTACCCTTAGCTTTCAAAGAATCTTTCTTCCCACTACTACTGATTCCACTATCAAATCGAGGAGGAGGTGGTGGAAACTGTGTGGCGAACGGTGGCGGTCTCTGACCCTGAACACTATAGGAAGCTCCTCGCTGCCTAATCAAGCCAGCCTCTGCTCTCTTTGCTCGATTCAGCGCCTCAGAAAAAGTGTTGGGTCGCCCCGTGTTCACTAAGGTGAAGATATCCGGATTCAAACCATTTATGAACTGATCGGCAACTGCCTCATCATTCCCTGCTACATGAGGTGCAAATCGAAGCAAGGACGAGAATTTGGCAACATACTCCTCTATGTTCCATTGGGCCTGTCTCAAGTTGGCGAATTCTGCCCCTTTATCTTTTCGGTAAGACACTGGAAAGAAACGTTGATAAAATTCATCTTTAAAACTTTCCAAGTAATATCAATACCTCGATGTTCTAAGGCTCGTTTTGCCGTTAGCCACCAACTCTTGGCCACTTCTTGCAATTGATGCCCAATCAGCTTCAATCTACGCTCATCTGTATAGGCAAGTTATTCAAATAACATCTCTATATCATCCAACCAGCTTTCACAATCCACTGCATTTTCTGTGCCCTTCAAGGTAGGTGGATGGAATGATTGAAATCTCTTCAACAAAGTCTCCATCGGTGTCGCAGTCACGTCCATCTGAGTACCCGACGTACTACCCTGTTCTGGCACTTGATCTGGTTGTGGTATTTTTCTAGGCGGCATATCTGATTATCAAACAGATTAGGATACAATCTATACAATCTGTCTCAACCATCCTCTGATCATATACCTCTGATCCAGAATCGGTTCTGATTCAGTCTTTACAAGTATATGCTGTAAATCAACTCAGATACAATACAACATATAACAAGGAAAGCAATAAATCATACTAGCACAGCAAAAGTAAGGAAGAAGACTCGATCTACCCCGCTCATTCTATTCTATCTCAGTCTACAGAACCTACGGCTCTGATACCACCTGTTGTGGGGACCCGGGCTCTAACTCATTTCTTTTTGGGATTAGTCGGATCATTTTTCAAAAATACGGGTCAAAATTTTACTTTTAACATTAAATCAAATGTTTATAACTCAAGCACCAGATAATTATATATTCATTTCATTACAATAAACATAATATACATGCCTCGTTTAATTCATATTCTACAAACCAGTAATTAAATACAGTACATATCAAAAGTACAACTACTAGTTCATCTGCTACGCCCGTGATCACCACGCTATGTCCATCTCTCATCTCTGTCGCGACCCTGATCCTGTCCCACCTGTTGTTATGCACACATACAGACATAACAACAGCCGGAAACTCCGGTGAGAACAAATCCCGGTATAAAACATGTATACATGCTGATACATAATCATAAATCATGAACCAAAGCACTAATAATGGGCTCCATAGTCTATGAAACCAATCTATATAAACATGCAATTCAAATCAAATCATGTCTTGACTCGACTCGACTCTACTCTAGGGATCCCGGTGTGAATAAGACGTCACTGTCTGTCACCTACCCTCCCAATCGGGGTAGCTGTACGTCTTATTCCTAGACTTCGGTCATGTCTGTATCGAATGTCTACAATCAGAGAATGTCTGCTCCTATGCGTCGATACACCGAACGTCTAGAAGTTTGGCAAATCTGCCAATGACTCTCCTATCTCAAATGCATGAATATAAATCTATAACTACATAATCATATCAAAAGATTTGAATATAATATATAAACAAATCATAATCATATCAAAAGACAAGAAACTAATCTAGTATGTGATTTTGTTGGAAAACTCAAATTGAATCTTATTTGAGTTGTGTCTTCCCCAAACAAAACATGCATTATACCTTTCGTCGTAGTATAATCGTCGTCGTAGTCAAAGTCTTGTTCCCAAATTTACCAATACAAATCTGAAATGGCATAATCAATGTGTATTCTATCAAACTTCTACTCAATTCAACACATATATGAATTGATAATCAATCTCAATACAAATCGACGGTACAACGGCATAATCCTGCGATACCGATCACTCAATAACATCATAATCAATCACAATCAACTCATACTTCTCATTAAAATATAATGTATCATACCGAACTCTTCACTATCTTAACTCAATATACATGCTAGAAAATCGACACCATCTCAAACGGTATCCGAAAATCGATCCGATTGTATTACCATACTCACCATAATCATAAGAACATATAATATAACTCATATCTGATTTCTCATACAACTCAACTTCAAAACATGATGAAAGGAAACAATACGTACATTCCCTTGTAGCCTTCAAAGAGAGGAATCCAAATCTATATTTAGATTCAAGTTTTAATGTATAAATCTCACACAATCACAATTATAAATTTGGAAGAACTTGGGGAATTGTTGAAGATGCTCTCGGTTCTGAGTTCTGAAAATGAGAAAGACTAAATCAGTCCAATATCTATATATATATATATATATATGCCATGTGTCACAACAAGGAACAAAGGTGGATTTCTCGCATGCAGCACCGCGGGTGCGGTCACTCTTCACCGCGGGTGCGGTCACTCTTCACCGCGGGTGCGGTCACTCTTCACCGCGGGTGCGCTGTGCCCACGGCATGCCTTTCATTTTCTGAAATTCGACGACCGCGGGTGCGGTACCTCCTTGACCGCGGGTGCGGTCTTGCTTCGAATAAAATTTCCTACCATACTGGACATCAACCGCGGGTGCACTCCTTCTAGACCGCGGGTGCGGTGACCCTACTGTAAAATTGGCCAACTTTCTGTCCATGCACCGCGGGTGCGGTATCAAAAGGGGCGCGGGTGCGGTCTCTTTCTTCAAGCAACACTTCATCTTTTCATTTTATCCACATACAATCTAGGGCATTACAGTGCCTTTGTTTTCTCATTAGTGTCAAATTTGCGTGCGGACACGGACCCCCACACGGACTAGGGCACGGGGTCCGTGCCTTCCCTTTTCTTCACCACAATTTTTCCCCGCACCCACACGGACCCGGAGCCGGACCTGGGCACGGGGTCCGTGCCCCTTCTTCTTTTCGAGTATTCTTTCCACCGCACTTAGACGGACCCGTACACGGACCTGGTCACGGGGTCCGTATACTCACGTTTTGGGAAAAGTTTAATGGTTGTTTTGGGGTTTGATGTCATGGTTTAGTGCAAGGATTATCGAGGTCGAGTCAGGGGAAATTTTAGAATGTCTTAAGAAATAATCGAACTTGAGAGTAAGCATGATGAGTACGTCTAAGCTATGCAAGTTAAGTATGCAGTTTCGTTTTAGTATGTGCAGCAGCGGCCCCAGTCGAAGTCCAATGGATCCATCAACACCAAGTGAGTATGTTGACGTGCAAAAGAAAATATTTTATTTTTGAGGTATGCTAAATGTCTTGTGACCAAATTATGAATGGGTTTGGAAGTCGGTGAACGTGGCCGAGGACCTCTCCACCCCGTTAAATTATGAACGGGTTAGATCGTGGTTGGAAAGCGTTAAATTATGAACGAGGACCAACCAGCCCGTTAAATCATGAACGCGGATCTCATGTATGTGGCAGTGGATACGTCCCTGTCAGCCCAGTACTGTGGTTTGTCTGATCAGGCGTTTATTATGTATGGGTCACTTGCTTTGAAACATGTCTCTACGCAAAATGAAGTCATGTATGTTCAAGTATGCAAGCTTGTTTATGAAAGTTTTCACGTTATGGCACGTCTATGTATGTATGCAAGTCAAGTTTCACGTATGTACGCCCTATTTAAAGTTGCATGTGGTTTTATTATGTAATACTTGCTATTTCCAGTTTATACGTGTTGAGTCTTTAGACTCACTAGACGTGATCGATGCAGGTGAGGATGTCTATGAGGAGACAGGAGGTGGCGACTAAGGAGCAGGCTTGGACTGAGCAGAAGGCTAGATCAAAGGACCGCCCACGTTATTTTAAGATTTTAAGCATGAAAATATTAATACTCTGATTTTATGTTTTGATGCGAGATGTTTTGAGCAAGCTTTTCTTTTAGCAAAAATTTTATTGGTGATATTTGATTTCAAATATTCTTTTTATGAACGATGAGTGACGACCGTATGGATTTTATTTTCGTATTCAAGAAATTTTTAATTTTTCCGCAAAATTTAAGTATGAAAAGTACGGTACGTTACATGCATAGTGAAAATGATCTACGTACTCCCAATCTTTCTAAACCACTTGAGCACTTATGGCTATTGACTCCTAAATTTTGTTGTTCAACTATGAAACTCTACCACTTTATGTGTTTACTGGTTGGTCCCAAATAGAAACAGAACTCAGGAGAGAGAAACTTGCGTTGACTTGTCGATTCGGAGACCCACATGATTTGCGAATAATATTGTCTGAAACACAAGCTAGAAAAATCTACAGCACATACGACCACACCTTGTGGAAAAATACAAATGTTTTGTGATGTTTTGAAAGGGGTATTAATGGATGTTGTGTCTTGACTAAGTGGATGTGGTTTACAAACCCGCTGAGGCAGGAGATGTCAGTTTGCTACTTCACCATCAAGCTATTTATTTTAAGACGTTCACTTTGTGTTTGTTCATGTTTTGGTTGTAGTCTGTAACCTATTTTGCTTGAGGGCAAGCAAAAGGTTAGTATGAGGGGGTTGATAGATGTGGTTTTTACATGTTTTATTGCATTAGTTTGTGTGTGTTTGCATTGTGCATGCGTACATTTCATTTACATTTTGTTCGTTTTAGAGTAAACATATGCATTTGATCATGTTTCACTTGTGTGTGACAAATTTGCAGGAAAAATGACCAGAAAACCGAAATCGGAGCAAAAGGTGCAAAAATGGGCAGAAAGACTGGCGCCCGAGCGGTCGCGCCCGAGCGGTAGAAATTTACCGCTCGGGCGCGAGAAGTGACTCACAAGCCAAATTACAGAAGATATGGCGCTCGGGCGGTAATATTCTACCGCCCGAGCGCGAGATTTATCCTCCGAAGAAAAAATGTCCAGAACATGTGGCGCTCGAGCGGTAATTTTCTACTGCCCGAGCACCACCTATTTTTGGAAAAATATCTTTGTCGATTCCTTACCTTAGTCTTGGGATGTGGATGAAATGGGAAGGATTTTTGGACGTTTTTGATTCATTCAGACTTTATTGGAGAGCCACCACAAGCTTTGGATAGAACTTTGCGCTTGGAGTGAAGATTCGAAGATTTCCGGGCGTCGTTCTTCGCAATTTTCGGCTAGCCTAGTATTTCTAATCTAGTTTTTATCATCTAAACTTAGTTTCGTTTATTTCTAATATGAATTCGAGTAGCTAAAATTTAAAATATTTGTTGGGATTTAAGGGGATCCTACCCCGAACTCTGATTTAGTTAATTCATATTTCGATTTGTGATTTATTCTTGATTATACTATTATTTTATCGTGTTGTTAGAGCGTAGCTAACTTTAACAATGTTTTTATATTGCGAGTGAGTTCGAGAGAATAACTTGTGATACGAATGAGTAGTATAATCCGTAGATCTACAATGTACATAGATATATGAAATTGGATACGCGTCGATATTTATAGTTCTAAGGATCGAAAACTAGGGGATTTCATAGACTGACATGCGATTCACTCTTGATAAATAATTAAAGACATTTAATTACTTCATTGAGTAGAATTAGTTTGGCATAGCTCGAGAGAGTGTGTTCAATTGAATAGGAAATCCTGTCGGAAGCATACAGTCACTATCGAATGAATTAATTAATTAACGAGGGGTAGGTGAACCGAAATTCTCAACAAATTCATTTCTTATTGAATTTTAAATCAACCATTTTAGATATTATATTTTATTATTTAATTATTGAATCTTTTTATTTGCATGTTTATTCGAGCATAATAGTACTAAAACAACCAATCAATTTTCGTTGCTAAAGATTGAATAACTGAAAATAATAATTGTCAAATACAGTCTCCAGTGGAACGATACTCGTACTCACGTACATTATACTATTACTTGACATCGTGCACTTGCGATTAATTTTTGAGCATACAAAATCATATTTTTATTAAGGATTCTACAGTGCAAGTTTTGCTCGATCAAGACCAATTTTTCAAAAATCATACTTAAAAACACCTCATATTAAATAATTACAAATTATTCAATAAAAAAATATTTCCCTGATTATCCCCGGTCTCCATTCCTCGTTCGAGCGCGAAATGCAACTTATAATCCTAATGCATGAAATCTTAAAATAATCATAAAATAAACTCTAACCATGCAATAATCGTGCATTAAATACATAAAAATCATTAAACACATATTTTAAAATAAAACCTAGATTGCATGCAGTCGGGTTACGTATTTCGAATTTCTTAAACCTTGTAGAATTCTTGAGCGATATCGAGTTTGAATCATCAGAAATAAGGTATATTGCGATCGAGTAAAGTATACGACATGTATACGAATCATTTAATATATGATTAGCTGAATTATGTGTAATTATATACTTATGTATCTTACTTGAATTATGTGACAGACATGATTAGTGAATCGATGTATAAAACAAATATTTTTTGAAATAGTTTTTTTACATATATCGATGCATGACATACACGTTGAGCCATGATCCTCGGATATCTTGATATCATTGGATTTTAATATTGATTCAGGGGTTATAATATGATACTATGAATATAGCTATTTGTTGTACCTATGATTGATAGGTTGAAATTTAGGATTTGATGACAATTTGTCGATACTGTCATATGTATATTTTCTTATCCTTGACTGAGACCTGTGTGCCTGCTCGAGCTTTAATAGTTTGATATCGATCGATTGATTCTGATATACGATCAGTGGATGTTCAATTGACCTTATATTATCACGACATGTGTACATTGCATATGCATCATATATCACTTTATAGATACATGTCGTTTTTATTCTAGTTGTTTCATACAGAGCATTTGTATTGTTTTGTGTGTGAAAAATGGCAAATACCACATGTTATCAGGAGAATAAATATTGCACTTCTGGAGGGAGTCACATATGAGTTGATGTTTGAGTCGTCTATCCGATGTATATATTTATGTGTATATATATACCCGATCATGTCATGTGGATATATATTGTTTGAATCTTTATTTGGTTTTGTTATGTGTTGACATATTTTACATTGTGATGTGTATAGAAGAGATTTTATATTATATTATATTATTATCATGGTCACAATTGTCATATTTTGGGCTCATTATAAAAAAAAAACACGTTTTCCCACTGTCGTTTTCCACATTCATTAATTAACTATGATCAAGTTGCATGTTGATAATGATTAAATGTTACAAGCCTCACAAATTATTTAGAATTCTCAATACAAAATTTAATAATTAAAAGTAAATTATTATACTGAAATTTGATTAATTAAATTGTTGTTTTATGTGAGATCGAACTTACTAACACTATGAACAAAGAAATTTATGTGTATAGATAAAAGACAATATAAGATTAAACACAACGTAGTTTTTTTTTTTTTTATCCTAATTTAGGTGGTGGGAAAGACTCGAACTTAACTCAATAATAGAGAATTCTGATGAGATCATTGTGCCAAACCATCGGTCTTCGTCATGAAGTTTTTTTATTTTTAAAACTATTGGACTCATATACCATAATAAATATTATGGTCTTCACCTCAGGCACGGCCAGAATATTAAATAAAAAAATTCCAAAATATCACCAATGACTTATCACCAATTTGACATAGTAAAATCTCAAGTTTATGGAGAAAACAGACCCCCAAAAAAAAAAAACCGCAGTTATTTAAATAGTGTAATAAATATATTATTAGCAACATAGATTATTTTTTAAAAAATGGTTAATCTAAATTGAAGTGCGTACGAGGGAGAATACTCGTCTTCGTCAGCCCTGTGGCTTTGTATTCCAAATGTGGTGAGCTTGAGAACAAAAACGAAACACCGATCATTCAAAGGAATTATTCAACTGTTCATATCAATATTTATCAGTGGAAAGAATTTTTTATTTGAGGGTCTGGGTTTGTATTCCTTGTGTGTTTGGACATTGAAAATGAAGTTGCGACAATGGCGGATTCAGTCCACTGTCGGATTTCTGGCGCAACTTTAGTTTCTTGAGGTAAGAATTACTATTTTTGTGATCAACCGGTTAGGTTTTTTCAGACCATCTTTAAATTTCAAAGGCCAAGAGAGTTATTTCAGTACAGTTATTTTATGATTGTGTTGAAATTGGGGTTTACGTCGGGATCTTGTTTATTTGATGCTGAATAGTTAGTTTGATTGTGGAAAGCTTTTGTTTCAGTTGGGAATTCAGTGATCACGAGTCTTTCTTTGGATGACTTTGTCTTGGTTAGTAACATTTTTAGGATACGTCTCATTGTGTTTTTTTTTTCTTTTTGTTTTATGTTAGTTGTACGAGGGACTATAGAGATTACTATTACTGAAACGGTAGGAGTCCATTTTGTGGAGCAGGTAGGAAGAGAAGAAATGAAGGGTTTCTGGATTTTTAAGCAGTGAAGCTGTTGGTGGAATAAGAATTACCAATTATTGTTATAATGATCAGTCGATGTCAATGAATTTAGCTTTTGATGAGGAAGTATTTAAGGATGGACTGAATATTGATTCCACCCGCCAAGAAAAACATAAACACACGAAATGGCTGTGAATTGTGCTCATTGTCACCATATGTGCTAGAGAGTAGTTTCATCCCATTTTGATTTCTCATTGACTTCTCGTAGAGGTGTTATGCAATTTATTACCATGAAACAACCACTTTCTTCTTTAAAAATTATGCGATTGTTTATCATGTATGCTATTGTAATGCCCCAATTCGGACTGCTTGGATATTCAATTGAGAGTTTAATTTGCCTTGTCTTATAATGGGGATTTTGCTCAACCTTCAGGGCTGTTGCTTCATTTTCATTTGTTTGGGGTCTTACAACAGGCGAGCTTCAAGGTGGAGCTTAGAGTTGGAAGGTGGATTCTTTGTGGAACCCAAGCTGCAAGGAATCTTCACTTGGATTGCATTGAATGCTGTTTTTGAAGATATTATGCATTATGACATTAACACAGGTCGGGGAATATCTTTCCAAGTATTTTACACCTTTTGCATCTGGCCTTATATATTGTTTTGGGATAATACTTGTGTTATTTACTCTATTATTTTATTGTCAGAGCCATGCAGGTATATTCAAAATTTTTTGGATAATACTTGTGTTATTTACTCTATTATTTGATTGTCAGAGCCATGCAGGTATATGTATTACTTTTAGAATTGTAAATAAGACTATCTCTTTTAATTAGATCCATTTCATTAACAAGAAAAATACTTCCACTTTTATAATTAAACTTAATTAAATTTCATGTTAAAAACGAAGTCGTACCGTACCCTGCCCCACAGTTATCACTTTCGGCATTAGAACACAAGAGGACCCCCACATTGTTTTAAAGTGCATATGGTGCACATTTGGGCCCAACGTATAGTAAGGTCAAATGTTTGAGCCAAGGTGCAAGCCAAATGACATCCCTTTAGTGAAATACGTGTTTTGGAGCATCTTCGAGCTCGATGTTTAGTTCAATTGCACCTTGTATGCGTGGATTGTGAATGCGAAGTATAATACACTGCAGATAAATATTGGTTCTATTGTTGTCAAGAATTTGTAAATACATATTAGATGCTAAGCATTATTATTTTCTCCATATCTCTATGTTCTCTAATATTATGTCATAATAATTCTCATTTTGGTGAGTGACATGCCTTGCTTTTGGCCTTCGGCTTTGTATCTTGTCTTCATGTCACACGAATCTCAGTGCACCTCGTGCTTTGCAATTCCAATAACTATTCCCTGCCTCCACCCACTGACTTCTACATATATATATATCATGTTCATACTGCATGAATTGTTGGCCATTTTTCAAGTTGGATGTGAAATATTCCTCTTTTAGGCTTTGAGCATCCTTCTTGATAATAATGGTGTTTCTGCATATCAACTTGAGCCAGAAATGTTCCCAAATTTGTACATTTATGTGCTATCATTTTTTTGAGTTGAATTCTTTGCTTGGCAGTAATTGCGGTGCTCCTTTGTGGCCTTTGCAAGTTATTCAGAGCAGTGTGGAATCAAAAGTTGTTTCCATTGAATTTGTTTTTCATTAAGGAGAGCTTCAGCCTTTTGAATATGGAACCATCAAAAAATCTCAATTTTGTACAACCCAGTCCCTTGGTACGTGGGAATGAATGTCTTGGTCATGAATCACAAGTTTATAAGTTGGATACTTCAGGTCATGCAAGTGCCAGTTTGAAGTTTCCGGAGATTATCTTTTCAGATCCTAAACCTGTGCATAACTTCTCTATTCAGACCGGAGAAGAATTTGCTCTCGAATTTATGCTTGACCGGGTCAATCCCCGGAAGCCATTTATTCCGAATATCTCTGGGGACACCAGGTATGCAGCTGGCTACTTGGAGCAGTTAAACATTATAGGAAATGTATGTACCAGCGCTGAAAGTGGTTCAGATATTTCCATGATTACCAGAGAAGAAAAAGGTTCAAGAGAATTTGGGCGAAATGATTTGTCTTTACTTGGGAACAAGGGTAATCTTGGGTATTCGCCATCTTCGCAATCAGTGCGACATTTATCATCGGATTACCACAGTGACCACAAACTTGTGTATGCCTCATCTGGATTATCTGATAGCTCATCAACAAAGCTGAAGATTCTCTGCAGTTTTGGTGGGAGTATCCTCCCTCGGCCTAGTGATGGAAAGCTCAGATATGTTGGTGGTGAAACACGCATTATCATAATAAGGAAGGACATTACTATGCAAGAATTATGGCAGAAAGCTACTGCAATTTATTTTGAAACGCAGACTATTAAATATCAGTATCCTGGGGAGGATCTTGATGCTTTAGTTTCTGTATCAACTGATGAGGATTTACTGAACATGATGGAAGATTGCCATGTTCTAGAAGATGGAGAAGGATCCAAAATGCTTCGAATGTTTCTATTCTCTATTGGGGATTTGGATGATGCTCATTTCTTTCTATCCAACTCGGATTGTGACACAAAGATAAAATATGTAGTGGCTGTCAATGGCATGGATAGCGGATATAGAAAAGGCTCCGTTCTACATGGCTTATCAAGCTTTTCTGGAAATAATCTAAATGAGTTGGAAGCACTGAATGTTGAAAAGGATACAAGTGGGACTGCCACTGAATTTATTGGTGAAAGTAACTTATTTGGCTATAATTTGCATACAGCTAATTATGGACTTTCTGAAAGTTCAGCACCACAATTTCCTATGGGACAATGTCTCAGCAAAAAGATCTTGAAGGGAATCCCTTGAGCATCCCAGGAACACAGGTCACAGATGTGCAGGAAAATGAATCAAAGCAGAGAGTTGATAGTTCGATTCAAACTGAAAATGCAAGTAATCAAATTTTAACTAATGATCAATTTATTGCTTCACAGTCACGCGGTGGTAATTCAAAATCAAGTTATCCTGTTGATGAGTCATCAGTGATCATCCCTAAGCTGGGTAGAGAACTTTCTTCGAAGACTTTGAAAGTTGAGGGGATGGTTCCAGAACCTTTTCCAGTTTCTATAACTCTTGATGCTGTTAATCAGTTTCCTAATTCATCTGGAAATGATTATCAGATTTCTGAAACTCTACCTGTTTCTCAATCTGAAAACACCGAGTCTGATCCTACTGATTTAAGTTACTTTGAGTCCTCTTTTCCTCCCCAGAAGACATTTTATTCCGAGTTTATTCCTCGAGAACAGGCAGAGTTGCTCAGTAGAATATCAAAGTCTGATGATTCACATAGTTCTCAGTTTATTGTTAATCAACCAATAATTGATGTTGCTCATCAGGATTTAGTGACAAAATCTATTGAAAAACTTCAAAATGGAAATGTAGGTGATCCTACAAGGCCACCGATTGCTATTGACAAGTCTAAACTCGTCGTGCCTGAAGCCCTTGATGATTGGTGCACTAAACCTCATATTATGAGGCAGGATGATCAAATTGATGATCAAGGTTCTGTGTGTGATCAAGCTCTTAAGTCAGAGGCAGAAGCTGGATTGAATCTACCTGCGGTGAGCCATGAGGATTCAATTAAAACTTCTGAAGGTCGAACAACTGATTGGGATGATGAGGTTGGCAGTCAATCCATTGCTAATGATGACCACGGACGTCCTCGAATTTCTACACTGACAGGAGCTATGGAAGAATCCAGTGTTGATGTTCCCAGAACGGAACAGGGTGACATAATCATTGATATAAATGACCGTTTCCCTCGTGATTTTCTCTCTGATATATTTTCAAAAGCTATTATCTCTGGTAGTTCATCCCATATTGCTCCTCTTTTGAAAGATCGAGCAGGTATGAGCATTAATATTGAAAATCATGAACCTAAAAACTGGTCTTTCTTCCAAAGATTGGCAGGAGATCAATTTGCTAGAAGGGACGTTTCTCTGATTGATCAGGACCATGTATTTTCTGCCGACCTTACAAAAGTTGAAGAGGAGGCTCCTTTGGCATACGACTTCGTTCAGCTGGCTAGAGAGGGGATTGCTCGAACTCACAGGGAATTGCAGGATAACTCTGATGTAGAAGATCCAAAAGGCTTCCCTGATGGAGATGAAGCTGTCTCGATAGCTCTTCATTCCAATTATAATGCATCACAAGTGAATGCTTGTGAAGGCATGCAGGATAATGATTTGATGGACAATATGAGAATTCAAGCCTCAGATTATGAGGTATAATTTATGTTTCGTGACAAAAATAGTCCTTACTTCATCGTACCTGGTTTTGCGTGGAATGTCTCTGAAGCTTATCAATATTTCAGGAAGGGATAGGAAATATTGGCTTACCTCTTTTTGATCTCTCTTTGGTGGATTTTGATATACACTCGTTGCAGGTTAGGACCAATTTTTGGACTTATGCACATAGTTTGAATGATGTTCTTTCATTTTTATATTACTTTTAAAAGTTTCTGTCCATAAGGCGCCACAAAGTATCTTATCATTTCTTGGTCTTATTTTGGATTATTCTCTTCGGTTTGTCCTTTCATGTGGCAACCTGTAATGTATGACGCCTGTTTAGTCTTCTCGAAGTTAAATAATGCTAATCCACAAAATGTCTAGCTCCTTTTCAGTTTCACAAGATTTGTCCATCTTAGTGAATAGTGAGTCAATTAGCTGTTTCCTTGTTTCAACTGTTTAAATGATGAATCGTGAACTAGGGTAAAATTTGAAGTTTAAACTTTATAGACCAACTCGATTATGACTACCGATTATAATGTCGTAACTTTTTTAGCGGCTTATTTGCAGATCATAAAAAATGCAGATCTTGAAGAGTTGAGGGAACTTGGTTCTGGCACATTTGGGACTGTATATCATGGAAAATGGAGAGGCTCAGATGTAGCAATTAAACGAATAAAGAAGAGTTGCTTTATTGGTCGACAATCAGAGCAAGAAAGACTGGTAATAGTCCTTAATACCTCGAATTTCAGGTTCTGTTATTTCGCCAATATATGATTATTGAAGGAATTAAATTTTGTTTCGTACTTTTGTTATCTCATGTTATTATTATATACATCTTTTTTAGCCTTGATAAAATGGCTATAGACATTATCCACTTTCAGACCTTTGAATTTTGGAGGGAAGCTGAAATTCTTTCAAAGCTTCACCACCCCAATGTTGTAGCATTCTATGGTGTTGTACAAGATGGACCAGGGGCGACATTGGCTACTGTTACAGAATACATGGTTGATGGATCTTTAAGACATGTTTTACTCCGAAGGATAGGTACTGTTATATGACTCCTACGTTATATGACTCCTACAACCGTGTGATTAAATCTGAATGAAGTGATGCTGTTGCTTCCGATTGGACTAGTATGACCATAGATTTAGTTAATCAATTAGTATCTGCTTAAATTCATTTGTATCAATTTACTTGATTTGATTTTTATTAAATATGATTTATAGGATATCTAAATTAGGCAGGTTAATATTTTCTTTGCTTGATTCTCTGGTGAGATATGCTCATTGTACCTATAAAAAGATGTATTATTCTCATTTTATAATATATACAAACAAGAATGATTTTCTCTCATTTTATAATATATACAAACAAGAATAATTTTCTCCATTTTTACCTTTAATGACAATATAGGAAAAATCTTGCACGGAGATATTTACCTGGATTGTTCCTCCTGTTTTCCCCAACTTTTTCCCACCATGATGTGCATATCAAACTTGTGTGATGCAAATATACAGGCATCTTGATCGCCGGAAGCGGCTCATCATTGCAATGGATGCAGCTTTTGGTACGGAGTATCTGCATTCAAAGAATATAGTGCACTTCGATCTCAAATGTGACAATTTGTTGGTTAACCTGAAAGATCCTTCAAGACCTATATGCAAGGTTGTCCAATGGAAACTCACCCCTTTACCTTTAACTAGAAGCTAGATGACTAATGATATCCTTCCTTGCTCTTTTGGTACATATTCAAGAAATTTAGATTTTTGGATCTGTTATTGATATCATGGTATCGAGTTAAGTTCTCATGCTGCCATGCATGTCAGGTTGGAGATTTTGGTCTATCAAAAATGAAGAGGAACACCTTAGTTTCTGGTGGAGTAAGGGGAACTCTTCCGTGGATGGCTCCAGAGCTGTTAAATGGCGGTAGCAATAAAGTTTCTGAGAAGGTCAACCACCCTCCCCCCTTTTAAATCTCTCTTTCTATGGTTTGTGGAAGTTTCTTTAACAATTATGACTGTAGTATCACTATTACTTTATATATTCTACCGTATTGTATACAAGTACCAATGGTTCTTGTTACAGGTGGATGTCTTTTCATTTGGCATTGTCTTGTGGGAGATACTCACAGGAGAGGAGCCTTATGCCAACATGCATTATGGTGCTATCATAGGTTTGTAATTTCACTTGTTATCAGTTGTAAATGTTGGTTCAACACACAATAGTTTTTTGCCGTTATGGCTTGTGTTGGTCCAAAGGCAGCTTCACGTTTCGTTTTTTCATTTTCTAACATCTGTAATATCAAAATCTGGATTCGGATAGTATATTTTAGCATTTTTATTTTCATATTAATTTGAAATTCCAAAGTTGACTCGTGCTTTCTTCCTACTTGTAGGTGGCATTGTGAGCAATACTCTGAGGCCACCCATTCCAAGCTACTGTGACCTAGAATGGAGAAGATTGATGGAGCAATGTTGGGCCCCGAATCCTTCTATGAGACCATCTTTTACAGAAATCGCTAGTCGGTTGCGTGTGATGTCTGCCTCTGGTCAGAGTCGGAAGGTGAGTTCGTAGGCATTATGGTCTGATATCATATGTATAAAAGTAATAGATTGTTTAATTAAATTTTACTGTGGTAAGTACTATTTCCGAATTCTTACACTATTATGTAAATATATAAAAAGTTTTTGGTGATATTCAAGTTTTGCACAAGTTTTGCACTAAAATAGTGTAAGTTCTACATCAAATATAACTTTCATTTTCAACTCATTTATTTCAAATTTTATATTATATAAAAGAATATTTTTTTACATATATTATTTTTTTATTATGTAGTTAATATCTATTTGTAAATTTAATGATTACTATTAGTATGATATAAAAAGATTATATCATCACACAAATTATTAAAATGATAAATAAATTGAATGCATAAAATTCAATTAAAAAACATATGCATCCAATTAAAGAACATGATATGTTTTATATTTGTACATATTACCGTGCATTATTATCTATCAAATTATAAATTATTTATCAATTATTTATAAATAAAAAATATAAAGCTTTTGCACCGAATTCTCTGCCCCAAATTTGGTGCAAGGGAGGATAAAATAGTGCCCCCATTGCATTTTGGTGCTTGAAGATGTCCTTAGAGTATTTGGTTTGAGATTTACCATCAAAAGTGCCAGTTTTTCCAATTCTGATGCTGTCCAAAATTATGGAAGTTGGGATAATGTACTCGAATGAAAATTTACCTTTCTCGTGCAGCTTTTCATCCAGAGAAAATTGAGGATGTGGATATATATATATTTTTTCGCCAGCCCTGGATTCGCCAAACCCTTCCAGGGCTGGCGGTGTTTAGTCAAAATAAATAAATAAACTAAGTCAAATAAATTTTTAAGTAGATTTTCTGATCTTCCGCTGAAAGAACTGATATTTTGAAAATATTAATAATGTTTTGAAACTGTTTTATTGTTCTTTTGTTAAAATATATGTATTGAATACTATAATTTGCTTATTGAAGTTATAATATGTTTAAAGCCATTCAATAGTGTGTCAAAATGAGTCCACACAAAAAGCGATTATGAATTTTTTGAAACAATACTAATCTATGAAAATTTCATCTGTTCTATTTCAAATAAAAAAAAAAACTATCGATATCAAATTTACAAGAATAAAAAATGAAATCTATTCAATATGGAATTGAGAAGCCTAAGAAAGAATGCTGAGAGAGACAGTGAAAACAAATCGATATCAAAATCCACCAAAGAGAGATCAAAAAGAGGTAAGCCAATATTTCCTATAATAAAAAATATAATCTATTCAATATGGAATTGAAAAGCCTAAGGAAGAATGCCTCGTTACTTACGAGAAGGCGCCTGGGCAGCTCATAAACTTTGACAAGTCAGCCTTATCATTTAGCCCTAGCTATCCCAGTGGTTCAACGTCATGATTTCT
Source organism: Primulina tabacum (assembly GCF_025594145.1). Lineage (NCBI taxonomy): Eukaryota > Viridiplantae > Streptophyta > Magnoliopsida > Lamiales > Gesneriaceae > Primulina > Primulina tabacum. The sequence goes on along the minus strand of NC_134550.1, from coordinate 26,613,601 downwards.
ATTAGGTCCTACCAGCGGTATCCATGAATAGTAAAAAGCTCCAATTTAAACATCTGGTAGAGAAAGTGGTGAAGCGTATCCAAGGGTGGGGAAATAGGTGGTTCTCTACAGGCGGTAAGGAGGTTCTCATCAAATCAGTGTTGCAAGCAATTCCGTCCTTCGCTATGTCATGCTTCAAAATTCCTGCTCTTACTTGTGATGAGATTGAAAGTGAATGTGCAAGCTTCTGGTGGGGGGTGGGAAATGGCAAACGGAAAATGCATTGGCGTACCTGGAACTCTCTCTGTCACCCTAAAAAGAGGGGCGGACTGGGATTCCGAAAACTGGTGGAATTTAACCGCTCGCTTCTCGCCAAACAGTTGTGGCGCCTCATTCAACATCCAGACTCCCTGGTTTGCCGAATTCTTAAGGGCAGGTACTTTCGGTATGGGTCAGTGTTGGAAGCAGGTCTGGGGAGAAACCCATCTTACATGTGGGAGCATTGTTGTGGAGCAGAGACCTCCTATCCAGTGGGCTGATTTGGAGTGTTGGAGATGGGCATTCAATTAATATTTTTGCAGATAAATGGGTACCAAGTATCGGTCTAATGTTGGACCCCCGTTGATACCGT